>NC_050577.1:292819760-294224734 GCF_011100635.1 Trichosurus vulpecula
TCCTGTCTCACTAGGGCATGGTTCCTGATTCCATGGCTTATTGTCTAGTCGTTTTCTGTTCTTCTTCATCAGCAGCTCTTGACAGGTGTGTGTGTGTATGTGTGTGTGTGATGGGCACCTCTGGCATACTTCTAAAGCCTATGGACTCCTCAGAATTGTACTTTGAAAGGTATAAAATAAAATAGATAGGATTACAAAGGAAACCATTTGTATTAAACACAGATACCAAATTTCTTTTTGTTAGGTGAACTTGGAGAGCAGGTTAAGAGACCTCCACTCTTGTCTCTAAAGTCCACGGTAAGTAGTCTCCAGCGGTGCCAAAGGATGCATTCTTACTGACTAAAATTAAAGCAGTTTCCTCTTTGTACTGGCCATCCCCTGGGTTTGGAATGTCCTCCATCCTTACCTCTGCCTCAGAGTGCCCTCTATTCTTCCAAGACAAAGCTCAAGGCCCATCCTCTATATGTTGGCTACCTGATCCTCTCCTGACCCACACCTTCTAGTTTTTTTTTTCCCATTCCAAACCTCTCAGATTAAAATGTTTTGTATTTATTCCATATTTATGAGTGTGTGTGTGTGTGTGTGTGTGTGTGTGTTTGTGTATCCTTGTTGTCTCTCCTGCTAGAAAGTTAACTTCTTGAGGTCAGGGGTTGTTTCATTTAGGGTTTTTGTATCTCCAGTCCCTGACACAGATAGTTATCTAATAAATGCTTATTGATTGATGTTCATCAACATTACATTTGATCCCTTGAAGACTCAGATTTTTTCTGGTTACAACTGTTGACACCACTAAGACCTAATTCTGTGTGAGGGCTTCTGACCCTATGGAGGTTTGTGAGGGGCTTCCAGGTAACCAGCTCAGAATGGGCTGGGTTGACAAAAAGAGGATCAGAGAGATAAAGACAGAGACACAGAAAACTAGAGACAGTGACAGAAAGAGAAACAGGGAGGGGGCAGGGAGAGAGAGAGAGAGAGAGAGAGAGAGAGGGAGAGGGAGGGACACAGAGAGACACAGAGATAGACCGAGATAGAGACAGAGAGAGAATGAGAGCATGAGAGGGATGGAGGGATGGAGAGAGGAGAGGGAGAGAGAAAATAAACTTATTTTAAATTCTTCAAGGATTATGAACAGTACTTTTTACTAGATGCCTATGAAGAGGTCATTTTTATTCCCGTTTTAAACTGTTAATGAATTTATCTAGAGTCACAAAGAACAGCAGAAAGGCCATTCAAAATAGCGGTTTCCCAATGGTAGAGTGGATAGAGGCTTGGCCTTGGGGTCAGAGAGGCGACTTAAGTGAATAAGTATTTTATTATTGCTGTTCAGTCGTTTCAGTTGTGTCTGACTCTATGACCCCATTTGGAGCTTTCTTGACAGACGCTGGAATGGTTCGCCATTTCCTTCTTCGCCTCATTTTACACATGAGGAAACTGAGGCAAACAGGGTTAAGTAAGGTTTAAAAGGATGAGGACTGAGAAAATTTTCCAATTAAGAAATCATTGCTAACTTTGGCAGAGTGAATGGCAGAGTTGTTACCAGAATGTTGATTATAGACAGCCTTTTCAAGGTTAACCACAAATGGGAAGACAGAAATGTGTCTATAGTTAGTAATGATGGAAGGCTCAAAGGAAGTTTTTTGAGGATGGGGGAAACATGGGCATGTTTGCTGGCAGTAGGGAGGTGACTAGTATACAAAACAGACTGAAGACAGTGAGAGGCTAGGGATGATATAGGGGGCAATCTACTGGAGGATAACAGGATTGGATGCTATCACCTGTGCATATAAAAAGGTTTGCCCTGGCAAGGGGAATGATGTAGCCAGAGTGGCCTTTGTTTTCTTTGAGTGACTCAGCTTACCTCATTGAGCCTCGCTGGGCCATACCTGGGAGCAGAGAACTTCCTGTGTGACCTCTTCAGGGGCAGGAAGTCCAGAGATTCATGGCTTGCGAGCACAGAACTTCCTGTGTGATGAGTCATGGGGCTGGCTGGGGGGAGGTGTTAACTCCAGAGCCACGCCCTGTTGGGTGTTAACCTAGTCTGCGCTAGGGGGAGGGGTCAGCTCAAGAACCAATTGGCCCTGGTCATTCAGGCGGCGCTTGATGATGTCAAAAACTCTATAAGAGGGGAGAGGACAGCTTGAAGATCCCTTTTCCTTTTCTGGTTGGAGCCAGAGACGCCTACAGCTGAAGCTGAGCTGCCGGTAGCAGAGCTGACCCATGGGGAGCAAGGAGTGCTGAGCAAGGACTGGAGGCCAGTGGGTAATCTTCTTACCATAGAGGGGAAGCATGTACACGATTTTGCCTTATACCATCTCATTTCTCTGTGGCCTCCTGGTTACTCTTGTGAGGCGGACTTATTGGGCCTGGAAGCTTTTGATGAAAATATCAAAATGGGGACGCTGGCCTGTTACTGTGGAGTGTAAATACATGCTTTAGTTCTCCTGCCTTCTGCCTAGAGAATTCCTTATATCCTGCGGTTCCGATCCTTTCAGGCACATATGAGATTCTCTTTGAAATCATAAATTCTGCCTTCCTAATATAAATGACCAGCTCTTCATGCAAGATAGGATGGCCTGAGGTTATCTGGTTTCTTACCATTATTACCTGTGTGCTCTTGAATAGCTTACTTAGCCTCCCTGGGCCTCAGTTTCCTCATCTTTAAAGTTATACACGTGACTGTTGTACTCAGTGGCCCTTAAGTACCCATCCAGCTTTAAAACCCATGATCCTATGAGTTTACTGCTTCTGAGATCTAGCTTTTTGTTTAATCTTTGACCTATCAAGAATCCTCTTCTAAAGTTCAATTCAAGAAATATTCACTGAATGACTTTACCTGCGTACAAGGTGCCATGCTACATGCTAGAGTTACAAAGATGAAAAATAAGCTGTCTTGCATTCAAGGGACTTGTATATTCTAATTCTAGGGATAACTGTTATTTGATAGTAACAGCTCCAAATTTTATTATGCATTTTATATTCCATATTTTCCATCCTGGAATCTCCATTTTGAGGAGATGGCCAGGCTAGTCATCATTCACGCCTTTGTCCCTCTGCTCTTGACTCTGCATTTCTTCATCAGGTGTCTTCTCAGCCTGGAGGATCCCTCCACCCCTGTGACTCACTCTTCTCATTGGTGAGTTCCTCCTGAAACCTCCATTTTGAGGCAGCACCAAGGTCATCCATGCTTATTCCTCTACTCCCTTCCCATCTCCATTCCTGACTCTAGAGATATATTTACCATTCCCAAAATGACTTCTCACCTTGGAATCCTTGTTGGTCCCCTCCTGCCACTGATGAGTTTCTCCTGGAGCCACCATTTTGAAAAAGTTCCTAGGTCAGCCATTCTCTTTCCTTCTCTTCTAATTTCACTCCTTACTCTTTGGCCTTTGCCCCATTCCCCCACATGAATACCTTTTCCCTTCTACTTTTTGCTCACTTTTAAATGTTTTCTTTCCTCCATTAAAATATAAGCTCCTTGAGGGCAAGGACTGTTTTTATTTTGGCTTGTATTTGTATTCCCAGTACTTAGCACAGAGGTCAGTGCTTACTGTTTGATGACAATGATAGATAGTAAGCATTTAATAAATGCTTGATGATCCCCCCCAATTAATAAGTGGTCAAAAGACATGAACAGACAGGTTTTGGAAGACAAAAAAATCAGAGCTATCTATGGTCATATAAATACTCTAAATCATCCTTGATTAGACAAATGCAAATAAAGACAACTTCAAAATACTGTCTCACACTTATCAGATGGGCTAAAACGATAGAAGAGGAAAACGACAAATGGTGGAGGGGATGTGGAAAGATGAGACACTAATACAGTGCTGGTGGAACTGTGAATGGATCCAACCGTTTTGGAGAGCAATCTGGAATTATGCCCAAATAATTCTATAACTGAGTATACACTTTGACCCAGGAATACCACAATGAGGTCTATTTCCCAAGGTGATTAGGGGAAAAAGAAAAAGAACTGTATGTTCAGAAATATTTATGCCAGCTCTCTTTGTGGTGGCAAAGAACTGGAAATTGAGAGAATGTCCATCAACTGGGGAATGTCTGAATAAGTTATGGAATATGATTGTTATGGAATACTATTGTGCTATGAGAAAAGACGAGCAAGTTGATTTTGGAAAAACATAGAAAGACTTAGATAAAATAATGAAGAGTGAATTAAGCAGGACAAAGACAACTTTGTACACAACAATAGAAATATTGTTTGAAGAAGAACTGTGAATTGTTAGGCTACTCTGAGCAAGAATATGCAAATCAACTACAAAGGACCTATGAAGGAAGCTGTTTTTTACCTTCAACGAAAGAACCGACATACATAAATATGTATTTGATGGTTTTGTATATATGTATGTATATGTATATGTATATGTACGTATATGTGTATGTGTATATGTATACATGTACGTGTACGTGTACACGTACATGTACACGTACACGTATATGTATATGTATATGTATACGTATATATCTGTGTCAAATGTTGGCCTTCTCTAGTGTGGGGTTGGGAGGGAGGGAAACAGCTTAGAAGTCAAAATGTGACAAAATATTAAAAAACATAAATGCTTGATGATTTGATTTTCCAATACCCTTTCAAGGCTTGTGAAGTGTCTTTTTTTTTCTATAACATCTACAAAAACTAACAATCGCAAGTCCATGAGATAGATAGCGGGCCAGAACATTTCGAAGCTTGAACTCAAACCAAGAGTGTAACTAGGAATATTTTTATTTGGGGTAAAAACAGCTGTGAGGGGAATCAGAAAGCATGGAAACCTTCAGATGTTAAGAGAATAGAAGAAAGTGTAACAGAGGTTATAGCTGGTTTTAGAGAAGAGCCCATCTGGGCCATCTCCTGCTAAGCAACGAGGGGCTGAAGGCATAGGATGAGTAGCTTAAGGGAAGAATCACATCTCCTGAAGGAGGAAAGGAGCTAAATGGATTTCAGCACCTTGGAAAAAGTCCCATCTTCCCTGTACTAGTTACAGCCTTCGTTCCAACTCAGAGTTCTTCCCATCATACCTTGACCTATGAGATACTGACATTGCCTGGTATCTAGTAATAATAACTCACATTTCTAAAATGCTTTTGGGTTCACAAAGTTCTTTCCCCCTGTGGTTTAAGTCCTGAAAGTCTTGTTATTCCCATTTTGCAGATGGGGAAACTGAGGCCCAGAACCAGCCTGCTCAACATTCAAGGTCTAGTCTCTTGATTCCTATTGCAGGGCTCTTTTCAGTACACCATGCTTCCTCAGAGCCCCTTCCAAGCTGTGGCAAATATAATAACTTAATAACACATACATTAATAATTTTAATGGTGAACAAAAATCAATGCTGCATTAACGAACCAATAACAAATTGTCGTAGCTATCTTATGGAATTGCAATCTCTTATCATATTAATGGAGCTAACTGTTCCATTCCATTCAAGCATGGAGGTGGCAGAAAGGGCAAAGTGAGAACAAAACCAGCAAGTTATCCAGTTAAAGTGGAACGCCGTGTACATGAAGAGCAATACCAAGAGGGAGAAGAGCAATGTCAGAGATGCATCTGAGACCTAATCTGGAGGCCCCAAAATGGCAGGAACTGGAATATTTTCCCAGAAACAACTGGAAAACACTGGTGACTTTTTAGCAGGGGTGATGCGTTCAGACCTATGACCTGGGAATGTTATTTTCATACCTTTTTGAAGACAAGATCAGAGAAGGGAGAGAATAAAAATCCCAGAATTGAGAATCTCTTGCTTCTTTCAAAACTACGTTCAGTTCCTCGAGCTGCTGTTAACTCCTTTCCCCAAATTCACAGCATGTGTTTATTTTCGATGTCTCTATGTACATGCTGTCCTGAAAATTATATGTAACATATACATACTAAGATATTTATATTATATAATAAATAATTATATTATAATACATAAGGATATTGATATATTGTATCATATACTATATATAATTATATACTATATATTATAGAATTATATTATACATTAACAATAACATTTATTAGTAATGCAATATATAATCAAGATATGTCCATATAATATAAATTTAATAATATAAATATAATGTTATATATTAATATATAGCATACATATTACATATGTATATGTACATGGTGGGGAAGCAGTAAGGCATAAGAAGACTAGAAATGTGGCCAGATTATGAAGAGCTTTGAATGTCAAACAGGTGGCAGCAGGCAATAGGAGGGTTTTTTTTAGTAGAAAGGGGTGATGCAATTAGTACTGAGATGCATATGGGACATTCAGTTGGAGATGTCATAAAGGCAGTTGGTGAAATGGGACCATAGGTCAGAAAAGAGACTGGGGCTATATATCCAGATTATGAATTGATTGCACAGGCACTGTGACTGAACTCATTATAGCTGACGAGTTCACCATATACAGTATAATAAGAAGTCTCAGGACACAGCCTTGGGAGATATAGCCAATGGCATGACCTGGATGAGGATCCAGGGAAGGAGACTTGGAATGAGCTGTCAGACAGGCAGGAAAAGTAAGAAGAGCAGCATAATGAAAACTCAGAGAAGAGAGATTTGAAAAGGAGTGAATGATCCACAGTGTCAAATGCTGCCAAGCAGTCAAGAAAAATGAGGATTGAGAAAAAACCATATTGATTGTGCAAGTAAGAGAGGAGATCATAAGTTCACAGGTTCAGAACTGAAAAAGACTAGAGGTCCAGCTCCCTCATTATATAAAGAAAGAACTAGAGACTCAGAGAGAAGAAGAGGGAAAAAACCTTGTCCAAGAACACATAAGTAGCAAGAATAGAGTTGGGATTAAAATTTAAGTCCTCTCCCAACCACTGGGTTCATTCTATCTCATGATGCTTGGTGATTCTCAGTGAGGTCACTAAGTTTTGCCACCCTCCATTTGACCTCATCAATGCTTAACGATGAACTGCATATTCCTACATGCATGATGAGCATAGAAATTGCTTAATAAATACTTGACTGACTGACTGCACATAAGCCTGACAGAGTGTTGGCATGGGTAGAATCTGGATGTGTCTGCTCATCTCCAAGTATGCCATCATTCCAGGGTATTTTTCAACAGCTGTGATTTGTTGATAAATCTTGGGTCTCATTACATTGCTCAATTTGGATAGAGCTGATTTGACAAATGGAAAGTCCTATTTCCAAGAAGGTAAGACATTTATCTTAGGATATTAGATTAAAGGGACCTCAGAGCCCATCTGGTTCAACCCTGTTGTTTCAGAGACAAAGATATTAAGGGCAAAGAGGACTTTTTCAAAGTTGTAAGACTGTTGAAACTGGTAGAGATGTGGTTCAAACCTCAGTTCTTTGATTCAAGGGCTTTGGCATATTCTACAGAGAAGGGATCCTTTATAAATTATGCTACACTTTATGTTGGCAAGGCAATGGGATGCAGAGGGCAGAAAGGAAGAGATCACAAGTCAGAGTCTTTGGGTCTGAGCCTTGTCTGGGCCTTTTTTTATCTGGGTGGACTTTAAAAAATCACCAAACCTATCTAGGACTCAGTTTCTTTACCTGTAAAACGAAGGGGTTTGTAACCAGAATGGACTTTCTTTTCTTTGAATGACTCAGCTTACCTCATTGAACTTCCCTGGACACTGGGGCTTGCTCTTCTGGGGCAGGAAGCCCAGCGACCATACCAGGAATCAGAGAACTTCCTGTGTGATGAGTCATGGGGCTGGCTGAGGGGAGGTGTGTTAACCTGGTCTACGCTAGGGGGAGGGGCCAAGTCAAGAACCAATCAGCCCTGGTCGTTCAGGCGGCGCTTGATGATGTCAAAAACTCTATAGGAGGGGAGAGGACAGCTTGAAGATCCTCTCTTCCTTTTCCGGTTGGAGCCAGAGACACCTACAGCCGAAGCTGAGCTGCCGGTAGCAGAGCTGACTGGAGTGCTGAGCAAGGACTGGAGGCCAGTGGGTAATCTTCTTACCATAGAGGGGAAGCATGTATACAATTTTGCCTTATACAATCTCACTTCTCTGTGGCCTCCTCGTTACCCTTGTGAGGCAGACTTATTGGGCCTGGAAGCTTTTGATGAAAATATCAAAATGGGGATGCTGGTTTGTGGGCTACTTACTGTGGAGGGTAAATACATGCTTTAGTTCTCCTGCCTTCTGCCTAGAGGATTCCTTGTATCTTGCGGTTCTGCACCTTTTAGGCACATATGAGATTCTCTTTGAAATCATAAATTCTGCCTTCCTAATATATTTGGTGATGAGGTGGATGGGATCGCTAGATATAAGCAGAAGCAGAAGAACTTCAGAGGAAGAGATGAATATTCCATGGTGGGAGGATCCATTTTATTCCTCCTTAGCAAAGGAATTGGCTAAAAAAGCCAGACCCTGTGAAAACTGGGAACCAAGGCTACAGAGAGGAGATCCTAAGGATTTGTAAAAGTGTTTACAAGAGGTTGGGCTTCAGTCAGGGGCATCACTATCTAGGCAAAGCTGGATAGTGTTATCAGCCTACCAGCTAGTATATGAAAGATTGAGATTAAGTGAAAGAGATGGGGGCACTCCAACCCCACAGCAAGAAGGGGAATCTCAGATAGTAGGAGAACAAATTGCTGCTCAAGAACCCACTGACTCAGATGAGAACTTTTCTATTAATGTGGCTAGGAGCAACAGGAGGCCAAATAAGCCAAGAGCGCATTCCAACTCAGCCCAGACCAAGCCTGACTGCCTGCTTTGTCCTTGCCATGGTGGCAGGGGAAGCGAGTGGGGGGAAAATGAGACAGTGTTAGGGGCTGAGACAGAAAACGCTACTAGGGTTCAGGACATCCCTTGCACAGAGAATGGGAGATGGTTAAATACTCAGACAAGCGTTCGTCCCGTAGAGAGGAGGAGGACAGAAACCCAAGGTGGCAATTTAGTTATGAGGGAATTTCAGGAAGATTTCTCATCACAAGAGGTCACAGATATTTTGAGTAGATTCAGCCAAAGAGTAGGAGAACCATTAATATCATGGATGGTAAGGCTCAGTGATCAAGGGGCCGGTGGAATATTAGTAGATAAGAGGGACTGTATGAGATTCATAGGTATCAGCCACGATCCTCTAGTTCAGCAAGCTTTTAGGGAACATCATCAGTGAGGAGATGATGCTAGCAGGACTACTCTGTTGGCATTAGCTGCTGCAGGATGCAATAAGAGATATACTAATGATTCTATGTGGCCCACTGAGCACAGACTCTGGTATTCACTTAAAGATTGTATCATGAGACTAAAGGAGGAGGTAATGAAGACTGCTATTATGACAGGAACTGCAGACAAATATTACAATGATCCCATAGGAATCCCTCATAGGAATTTAATAATTAGGACAGCTCCCCCTGCTTATAAACAACTAATTTTGAATCTGTTACTTGGGGAAGTAGGGAGCCATCTTACAGAGGTGATAAATAAGATTTTACAGTTACATGACTTAGGAGACTGGGGAAGGGATAGATCTCCTCGAGAGAGAAGGGTGAATAGCCAGCAAACTTGGTGCCAAAATGGAGTGACAAGAAAAGAAATGTTCACTGCTCTATTGAGAGCAGGGGTAGGTTTTGAAATGATAGATGGCATTCCAACCAATGAATTGTACAGGATGTATTGAGATAAAGGACTCGATAACAGGAGAGATAGGGAAATAAGAACTGCTCCTGCAAATGCTACAGACGTTGAACCTTCATACCCAAGTGAATCACATGCTAGGGAATGCTAGGAAACAGGCCAGGCCCCAGCCCAAATTAAGGAAATACGTAAGCTGGATTGCAGACCTCACATTAACTTGACCATATATTGGAAAAATGGGTCAAGTACAGTAACTAGGGCATTGATAGGCACTGGGGCCGAGGCCACCCTTATCTATGGGAATCCAGACAAATTCAGCCATGGAACTCCTATTACCATCACAGTACTAGGAGGGACTGAAATATCAGCCAGACAAGTTAAATTGATGATGAAAATTGGACAGTTGCCCAAGAAAGAATATAGTGTGGTTATTGTGCCTGTTCCTGAATACATCATTGGAACAGACATTTTGAAGGGTATGACCTTAAATTTACCTGAAGGGAAATACCAATTTGCTGTGAGGAAAATAGGCATTAATGCAGTCTTAGTGGGGAAAATCAAGATGGATCCAATCACTTTGCCCGAACCTTCTGAAGTAATTACTTTGAGGCAATATCGTGTGCCAGGTGGGCAAGATGAAATTGCCAACACTATAAGAGAATGAGTTGAGGCAGGAGTGTTAGTCCCTACAACTACTCAATGGAACAACCCTGTCTGGCCAGTCCGAAAGTCAGATGGGACATGGAGGATGACAGTAGATTATAGACAGCTGAACAAAGTGACTCCTCCCTTGTATGCTGCTGTTCCAGACACGAATACTTTAATAGAGAGAATACAAAAACATGAAGGGACTTGGTATGCAGTTATTGATTTGGCCAATGCCTTCTTTACGATCCCAATAGACCCCAAGCAGTGGAACCAGTTTGCTTTTACTTGGCAAGGCTGACAGTATACATTTACACGCCTGCCACAAGGATATATTCATAGCCCAATTATTTGCCACAGGATTGTAGCTGAGCATTTGGATGAATTAAAGCTACCTGGTGTACAGCTTACACATTACATAGATGACATCATGATACAGGGAAAGAATATAAAAGAAGTGGAGGAGAGTTTAGCATTATTAAATGGCCATATGAAAAGCAAAGGATGGGAAATCAACCCCGCAAAGGTTCAAGGGCCAGCTCAAACTGTAAAATTCTTGGGGATACAGTGGAATAGAGGACTGCGAGAAATTCTCCCACAAGCTCGACAAAAAATTCAGGATTTTCCCACCCCTACTAATAAGAAAGAGGCCCAAAAGTTCATAGGGCTATTTGGTTATTGGAGACACCACATCCCACATTTGGGACAGATTTTAAAACCCTTGTATAAAGTCACCAGAAAGAAATATGAATTCGATTGGGGCCTTGAACAAAGTAGAGCTTTTGAGGAAGCAAAGGCTGCCATACAATTAGCTCTGGACTTATGGCCTATGCAAAATGGGCCAGTGGAGTTACAAGTGACTGTACAAGATGACTATGCAAATTGGAGTCTGTGGCAAAAACAACAGAACCGAAGTGTACCTTTAGGCTTTTGGTCAAGGAAACTGCCCTCATCTGGAGTGCAGTATACACCTTTTGAGAAGCAGCTGTTAGGTGCATATTGGGCTTTAGTAGAAACTGAGCAATGAACCCTGGGTCACAAAGTGATATTAAGGCCTGGAATTCGAATTATGACTTTGGTAAGGAGTACCCCAGCTTCTCACAGAATTGGACATGCACAAGAGGCAAGCATAATCAAATGGAAGTGGTATATTCAGAATAGGTCCAGAGCAGGCAAAAGTTGAGTTTCTGCTTTACATGAATTGGTGGCGAACATTGGCACTGAGAGAAATGAAAAACCCCTTGAATCTAAGCAACAGATGGTGCCATCCTTAGTGAAATGGAATAATGGGTATGATGGACTAAGTGTAGAACAGAAGAAACACACTTGGTTTACTGACGGGACAGCAAAATATTTAGGACAGAAGTGACATTGGAAAGCAGTAGCCTATAACCCCTGTACTAGGCGAACTCTGGAAAGTTCTGGAATAGGGGGAAGCAGCCAACATGCTGAACTGATGGCAGTACATCAGGCCATCATAATGGAGAAGGGAGGACAGTGTCATATATTTACTGATTCATGGGCGGTAGCTAATGGATTAGCTACTTGGATGCCTATATGGAGGAATCAGAATTGGGAGATTCATGGCAAACAAGTTTGGGGTAAAGAGTTATGGGAAAATATATGGGACATGTCTTTGGTTACAGATTTGTCAGTTTTTCATGTTGATGCTCCCGCGACCCTGACCACACCAGAGCGTGAGTACAATGCACACGCGGATCGACTAGCAAAGATTGCCACTGAATGTATTGTCCCTACTCCAACTCCAACTGATGACTCAGCCTTAGCAAGATGTGTCCACCAGACCGCTGGCCATTTAGGGGTCCAGGCCACCCACCGATGGGCATAGGATCGAGGTATCAGTATCTCTCATGCGTTGTTAAAACAAATAACAGAGGGGTGTTGTATATGTCAATTAGAAAAAGAATGAACTCTTCCTAGGATAGTAACTGGAGAAATAGCGAGGGGAAAAGTTCCAGCCCAAATTTGGCAGATAGATTATATTGGCCCACTACCCCAGGATAAAGGATGTAAATATGTATGTATGTGTACTGACACCTATTCAGGTGTACTAGTGGCTTGTCCTTATAAGGACGCAACTCAGAAAAACACCTGTAAAATCCTAGATATTGTAAGTTTATACTATGGAACCCCAATGCAGATTCAAAGTGACAGTGGGTCACATTTCAAGGGCAAAGAAGTGAAAAGATATTGTGTGTTGAATAAAATAGAATGGATATATCATATTCCATATTACCCACAAGCATCTGGGCTGGTTGAAAGAACGAATGGATTGGTGAAAGAACAGCTGAGAAAATTAAGCTCTAATAATTCATATCGACATTGGAAGGATATTTGTCTATTGCCTTATGTAATTTGAATAATAGGCCCTTAGGGGGGAGTACACCTCTAGCCAGAATGATGACCCCAAATTTGCAGATTAGAGAACAGCAAACACGTGAGGTCCAAAATATTGAATTTTGGACTGTGAGGGAAGATGTCCCCCTACCATGTCCAGGAACACCTGGTTCGGCAGGATATGATTTACATTGTATAGAGAATTTTAGATTGAATAGGAAAGAGATCAGAAAAACCCCTACTGGAGTATGTATGAGAATCCCCAAGAATCATTTTGGATGGATATTACCTAAACCAGGATTAGCAGCTCAAGGAGTACATGTATTGGCTGGAGTGATAGATTCGAATTATCAAAAAGAAATTGTTGTGACACTCCAGAATTTGGGTGAAAAACCTGTACAATTTGGTAGGAATGATAGGATAGTTCAAGTGATTATTATCCCCTGTGAAAAAATACCCTTTGTGAAAACTGACCCTCCTCCCAAAATAACTACTAGAGGGGCAAAAGGGGCTTGCTCCATTGATAGAATAAAGTTGGGAGCTAAGGTATGGGTAAAACGGAAGCCAGATGATATTCCAAAGGCTGCAGAAGTCATAGCAGAAGAACAACACTGTAACAGTTGTCTATTCAGGGGAAGATAATTATCAAATCGTACCCCTGAACCATATATTTTACCATGAATAGGGCTATAATATTAGATTCACGGATCCCACAGGTATGGCTGATGCTGGTAATTGACACAAGCCACTCAGAGGGAAGGTGACTTTGTGTGATTAACGGATGAAAGCTTGTACATCTGGGGAAAGGCTGGGAGGACAATCCTAGTCTATCTAGGATGGGATCCTCCTGGTTTCCCTTGTACATCTGGGGAAAGGCTGGGAGGACAATCCTAGTCTATCTAGGATGGGATCCTCCTGGTTTCCCTTGTACATCTGGGGAAAGGCTGGAAGGACAATCCTGGTCTCCATCTAGGGTGGGATTCTCTTGGCTTAGTTTCTTCATTGTGTTCCGTTTAAAAAGAAACATTTCCCATCTGAGTTTGGCTCTGATATTGGATCTCTGCATAACTGAAATTTCAACTAAACTGGAGATGATTTTATTTGAAGGATAATAGCCCATACTTGCCTACTCTTTTTGTTCTCTGTTTTAGTTAACCTTGTCGCTAGTTCTGTCTCCTGCAGGTTTAAGCACCCTGCAGTTTCCGGTGACTGCCTAAGCACGTAGCATTCCTGGAATTCCTGCCAGCTCGCTAAAGAACTGAACTCTGGAATGGGACTCTTTGGGGCAGGGACACCTCTACATCCAATTTCAGCAAGAAGAAGCTATGGAAAATGAGACCTTCACCCCTTACCCCATGATTTTGAGCCCCAATTGTTTGAGGGGGGGAATGATGATAGTGTTCTGTGTACTTATTTTGTGTTATCCTTGCTATATTGTTTTATTTTTATGATATTATTGATCCTATGTAATGGATACGAAGATCTAGGGGTGGACATTTGAATTATTAATAATTATTTTGGGATGATTGATTGAAGAGATTATCTGGCTGGGATCTAGGGGTGGATCACATTTGAATCGTAAACCAATATTTGGGAATGTCACTGAATGATATGTTTTGCTTTATTGTGAATGATATGTTTTAGTTTCCTGCATAATTGGATCACAATGCTCTAGGATATATAATTTAATTTAAATTATGATTGGATTGCGCATCCTAGAACATTGTGAGGGGTGGAGTGTAACCAGAATGGACTTTGTTTTCTTTGAATGACTCAGCTTACCTCATTGAGCTTCCCTGGACACTGGGGCTTGCTCTTCTGGGGCAGGAAGCCCAGCGACCATGCCAGGAATCAGAGAACTTCCTGTGTGATGAGTCATGGGGCTGGCTGAGGGGAGGTGTGTTAACCTGGTCTACGCTAGGGGGAGGGGCCAAGTCAAGAACCAATCGACCCTGGTTGTTCAGGCAGCGCTTGATGATGTCAAAAACTCTATAAGAGGGGAGAGGACAGCTTGAAGATCCTCTCTTCCTTTTTCAGTTGGAGCCAGAGATGCCTACAGCCGAAGCTGAGCTGCGGTAGCAGAGTTGACTGGAGGCCAGTGGGTAATCTTCTTACCGTAGAGAAGAAGCATGTATACGATTTTGCCTTATACCATCTCGCTTGTCTGTGGCCTCCTGGTTACCCTTGTGAGGCGGACTTATTGGGCCTGGAAGCTTTTGATGAAAATATCAAAATGGGGATGCTGGTTTGTGGACCTGTTACTGTGGAGTGTAAATATATGCTTTAGTTCTCCTGCCTTCTGCCTAGAGAATTCCTTGTATCCTGCGGTTCCGGACCTTTTGGGCACATATGAGATTCTCTTTGAAATCATAAATTCTGCCTTTCTAATATAGGGTTAGACTAGGAGATCCCCAAGTTTCAATCTAGCTGTAAATATTGTAATGGACATTCTCATCTAAAAAGTTGCTGGATGATGAAGATGTAATAATATTTTAAATCCTTCTGTGAAAAAGAAAGACAATAGTTTAAGTTTTGCTCTCCTTTCACCAGAAAGAAAAAAAATGAAGGCTAGTCAGAACAATTACTTCAGGCACAATAACAACCACCACAAACATAAATAAAGCAATGACCAAGAGGAAGGAGTAGGGATAAAGAACTTTAGGGAATGATTTGGCAGATAAGAACATGGGAGACCCAAACGGCAGACAAAAGGCAATCGTCTCCTTGCTAAGGAGGGATCAGGTAGTAGAGGGGAAGAGAAGAATAAAAAGAAGGGTCTCCATCACGATCTACAGCCCCAAAGGAAATAACATAGGAGAACAAACTTGGGAGTGGTTCATCGTGATGGGATTAACTTGCTGTCTCTTATGGACCATAACTCCTTCAAATACTGGTAGCCATTCTCGGTTCCAAAAGGAAAGAACATGAACCACCGCACGTTAAGGAGCAAACTTCTCTACCACTCACATTTTGGCTTCAATTTATCTCATCCTTTTCAAAGTTAAGAGACAAACAGGGATCATGACTAGTCAATAAGTATTTATTAAGCACCTTCTTTGTGCCAGGAACTATGTGCTAAATGGTAGGGACACAAAGGAAGAAGGGAAATAAGTATTTTTAAGGACAGCACCTATTATGTGCCAAGCACTGGCACTAGGAGGTAAATGCTATTATTAGCCCCACTTTAGAGATGAGGAAACAGAGGGAGATTATATGAATTGTCTAGGGTCACACAGCTAGTAAGTATGTGAGGCTGGATTTGAATTCGGGACTTCCTGACTCCAGGCGCAGAGCTCAAATCTCTATGCCACCTAGATACCTCTAAAAAAAGGCAAACACAAGGGGTTTGCAGTCTAATAAAGGAGACAGGATGCAGACAACTATGTCCACACAAGGCAGACATGGGATAACAGAGGTAATTAGCAGTGGGGAGGCACTAGTATTAAGGGGGATCAGGAAGGGTTTCTTGTAGAAGGTGAGATTTTAGCAGGGACTGGCAGGAAAGAAGGCAGCAGAGATGTGAATGGAGATAGTTCCAAGCATGGGAACAGCCAGTGAAAATGTCCGGAATTGGGGGAGAGTCTTGTTCAAGGAAAAGTCAGTCGTCGAGTGTCTAAGACGATAGAATTATAGGATCATAGATTTGGAACCGGAAGAGACTTAAAGGGTGTTTAGTCCTGCCCTGGCACTTTTAAAATGAGGAGTTTAAGTGACTTGCTCAGGGTCATGCAGCTAATAAGTGTCTAAAGCATGATTTGAAATCAGGTATTTCTGACATTATAGATTACAAGTGTAAATCTCCTGATACTATAGATTATGAGTGGGATCTTTTAAATTAAAATTTATTTTCCCTCAATTAACAAGTTATTTTTTTTCTTTCACTCCTACTTTCCTCTTCCACTGAAAAATGAAAGGAGGGAAGGAGGGAAAGAGGGAAAGAAGGAAGGAAGGAAGGAAAGGAAGAAGCCAAGGAAGGAACCAAGGAAGGAAAGAAAAGAAAAGCAAAAAGAAAAGAAAAAGATTATATGTGCGAAGAGCTATGCGCAGCTGGAATGCTAATAAGCGTAAGCTACATGGAGGACATAAGCTCCTTGAGAGCAGGAAATACAGGTTCCCAGTGCCTTGCATACAGTATGAATTTAATTAATGCTTTTTGGGATGAATAGATAAGTAAGTACAAGGTTCTTAGACTATCTGCAATCATTCAATTGGAGGCAGTCAAGTGGTATAGTGAATTGATCACTAGACCCAGCATCAGGAAGACCTGAGTTCAAATATGACCTTAGACACTTACTAGATGTGCAGCCCAGGTAAATCAGTTAACTGCTTTCTTACTCAGTTTCCTCAACTGTAAAATGGGGGTCATAATGGCACCTATCTCCCAGGGTTACTGCAAGGATCAATTAAGATAATATTTGTAAAGTGTTTAGTGACTGGCACATAGTAGGCACTATATGAATGCTTATTCCTTTTCCTTCCCTCCCTTCCTCTTCCCCAATTATCCATTGGTATGCTACAGGTGAGCTTTTCATACACAAAAGAATAAGTATGGATACATGACTAGAGAAAATGAACCAATTGACCCTAGACATTTTCATTATAAATCAACCAATAGGCATTTGTTAAAAGCCTACTGTATGCCAGGCAGTGTGGTGAAATGAATAGATAGGTGGCTTTCAAACCCTTGCTACAAGGCCTGCCTCTTGGATATACTGGCTGGATGACCCTGTTCCAATCACATTAATCCTCAGTGGTCAAGGACTCTCCCAGGCTGTGGGTTGCAGGGAGGATGTTGACCCACAATGGTGGAAGAAGTTTCTTCACTTGGGAGTTCCATACACAAGTGAAATCACTAGTTCAATCCCCACCTTATTTATGTCCCAGGCATTGTACTAACACATTGGGCTCAGCAGTCCTTCATATATCATTATGAATCAGTTTATTCAGCTTTTTTTTTTCTTGATAAAGTCAGGGGAGGGAGAAAGAACCCGAGAAGGCTCCAGAAGACAAAGGCAGCTGGATACCAACAATAACTGTTACCTATTTCAGAGTTTTCTTTATTATTATTATTACTTTATTATTTATTTTTTTATATTTTATTTATTTTACTATATTTTCTTATTTATTACTATTATTACCTTTCACCCAAACTTTTGAGATTTACAACTCTTTTGTGAGTCCCTTATTTGCCCCACGTCCTTTTCTCTAATATCTATGCCTTCTCACTGTAGTTATTTTCAAGATCCCTCTATATACTGGAAGATGAGATTTAACAAAAAGAGACTGGCTCACTCCTACCAAAACTGGAAGGAGAAATTTATCTTCTAGTCCTTTTTAGTATCTATTCTATGACCACTAACCACAGATTGTTATTTATATCCTTGTCTCTGCCCCCACCATCAACCTCATCCTCATTTCTTCCCAAGTTCCAGATTGTCTTTTCTCCACTCTGTCTCCCATATATAAATCCACCTATCTTGTGCAGTCCCCTTGCAGTAGTTACAGCTGCTTTGTGCCTAGCTCAGTGGCTGCTCAGTCTTCTTCCCCCACCCTGAACTTTCCATGCTCCTTGGTCTCTTAGAATCGTCTGAAGTGTGCCTACATATTTGTTTGAATCTTACAGAGAATAGGTCTTTGGGAACATAACCAGAGTAGCATTCAAACTCATTCTATCTGCATTGCAATTAAGATTCAAAATCAAGTCTACAGAAAATCCCTCCCTGTTCACCCATTCCAACAAGTAATTAGGCCTTTAATGACCAACTAATAAGAAATTCACACACAGAAAAACTAACCCTCTTATTAGGTGCATAATTATAGAGACACTAGCCTGTTCAAACCTCTTTCTTTACATGAGTCTATTCACCTTTGCAATGTCACCATTTGGGAAGAATCATTCTTTCCTGAGTGGTTCTGACCATGAAGAAGAAAATCATCTACAAGAAAGCTTTTTGAAAGAGGCAGTCCTGGAATTTGATCATAGGTGACATTGAGAGAAATAGGGTCCAGGTTTGAAGAGGAGATAATCTCATTGTACTCTGACCAAGTCAAACTACATTAGGATTGTGTTTAGTTCTGCCTGCCACATTTCAGGTCATTGCTAAGCTGGAGAGTGTACAGGGATGATCAAAGGCCTTGAGATCAAGCCCTCTCAGGATTGGTTGAAGGAAATTGGGGTGTTTAACTTGGAGAAGAGAATATAAAGGGGATATGATCGTTATTTTTAGGTATTTGAAGGTCTGTCATGAAAGAGGGCTTCATCTTTTTTTTTTTTTGCTTGGTTCCTGAGGGCAGAAGCAAGAGTGGGTAGAAGTGGTGAGGAGGCAGATTTAGGCTAGATGCCATGAAAAGCCTCCTAACATAAAGAGCTTTCCCATAATGGAAAGGGTAGCCACTTTCAGATGCCTCCCCATCATAATAGGTCTTCAACAAAAGTTGGATGACCACTTGTCAGGGTTGGTGGGGAGGTAATTCTTTTCCAGTTACAAAATGGTCACTGAGGTCCCTTTCAACTTTGAGATTCTGTGATTCGATGAATAGAATGGGATGAAAAGGCACAGAAGGGTTGTGATCTACATTGGGAGAGGAAGAACACACACCCCGATAATTTCCTATTGAAGTACAGTCATGTGAGGATAGTGGTCTTGTGTGCAGGGGGGAGGGGTTACTAGAACAAACACACCATCCTCTACCTCATACTGCTACTGTCTCATTACCTCATAAAGTTTCTCTCCAGGGTTGATAAAGTAATCTAGTGGGTAAGGATATCTGAGACATTATGAAGGTCATCGTACAGCCTGAGCCGGGGAAAATCTCCTCTTTCTTTGAGTTCTCAGGCTCAAATTGCCTATTTAATGGTTTGTACCCAAACCATGGTAAATGCCTATATACTTAATATCTCCCTCCAAAACACACACACACACACACACACACACACACACACACACACACACCCCTTCAATCCTTCCCTGGTGTGAGACAGTGGGAAGTCAACAATCAGATAGGTAAATGGCTATGACTTCTCCAGAGAAGTCTTCAATGCTTCAGGAAAAGAGGAAGGAGAAAGGTTACATGGAGTATTAACTGTTGTAGTCTTGCCAATACTGATCTTCTAGCCAAACTGATCTCTCATTACACACACACACACACACACACACACACACACACACACACACACATATCATAACTAATATTAGAATATATCATAATATATAGTATAATATAATTATATATATAAAATTCCTAAATGCTTTGCTACACCGCAACTTGGTTCCATTTGCTTTCCTTGCTTTTTGGCACAGGAACAGTGCTCTGTCCCTTCATTTCTTGACAGCTTAGAAGGAAAGCATAGGGACCCAGGGGGACTCACAGTTTGCTTCTTTCTCTACACATGGCTTTTCTAAATCTCCGCCATGAGTTTTTTAAATTAATTAACTTATTTTTAGTTGTTAACATTCCCTTTTATAGGATTCCGGGTTCCAAATTTTCCCCTTCCCTCTCTACCCCTTTCCCCAAGCCAGCATGCAATCTGCTATAGGCTATATATGTACAATTATATTAAATGTATTTCCACATTAGTCATGTTGGGAAAGAAGAATCAGAACAAAAAGGGAAAAGCACAAGAAAGAACAACAAGAGAGAAAACAATATGCTTCGATCGGCATTCGGGCTCCAAAGTTCTTTCTCTGGATGTGGACAGCGTTTTCTATCGTGAGTCTCTCGGAATTGCCTTAGATCGTTAAATTGCTGAGAAGAGTTAAGTCTATCAAAGCTGGTCATTGCACAATGTTGTTGTTACTGTGTACAATGTGCTCCTGGTTCTGTTCACCTCACTCAGCATCAGTTCATCTAAGTCTTTCCAGGTTTTTCTGAAACCCACCTACTCATAATTTCTTACAAAATAATAGTATCCCATTACATTCACATACCACAACTTGTTCAACCATTCCCTAATTGATGGACATCTATTAAATTTCTGTTTCTTTGCCATCACAAAAAGAGATGCTATAAATATGTTTTTGTCCATGCTGGTCCTTTCCCCTTTTTTTATGATCTCTTTGGGATATAGACCTAGTAGTGCTATTGCTGGATTAAAGGGTATGTACAGTGATTGCCCTTTGTCCATATTTCCAAATTGTTCTCCAAAATGGTTGGGCCAGTTCACAACTCCACCAACAATGCATTGGTGTTCCAATTTTCCCACATCTTCTTCAACATTTATCAGTTTCCTTTTCTGTCATATGAGGCAATCTGATAGGTGTGAGGTGCTATCTCATAGTTGTTTTAATTTGCATTTCTCTAATTAATAGTGATTTAGAACATTTTTCCATATGACTATAGATAGCATTCATTTCTTCATCTGAAAACTGCCTTTTTATATCCTTTTACCACTTATCAATTGGAGAATGAGTTGTATTCTGATAGATTTGACTAAGTTCTCTATATTTGAGAAATGAGGCCTTTGTCAGAGACACTGGATGTAAAAATTGTTTCCCAGCTTTCTGTTTTCCTACTAACCTTCGTTGTGTTGGTTTTGTTTGTGGAAAACCTTTTTAATTTAATGTAATCAAAATCATCAATTTTATATTTCATAATATTCTCTATCTCCTGTGTGGTCACAATTCTTCCCTTCTCCATAGATCTGACAGGTTAACTATTCCTTATTCTCCTAATTTGCTTATGGTATCACTCTTTATGTCTAAATCATGTACCCATTTTGACCTTATCTTGGTATATGGTGTGAGATGTTGGTCTATGCCTAGTTTCTGCCATGCTATTTTCAGTTTTCCCAGCAGTTTTTGTCAAATAATGAGTTCTTATCCCAGAAGCTGGAGTCTTTGGGTTTATCGAACAATAGATCACTATAGTCATTGACTATTATGTCTTGTGTACCTAACCAATTCCACCAATCCTCTACCACTCTATTTATTAGCCAGCACTAAGTAGTGATGATTATTTCTGCTTTGTAATACAGTTTTAGATCTGGTGTGGCTAGGCTACTTTCCGTAGCATTTTTTTTTATTAATTCAATTGATATTCTGGACCTTTTGTTCTTCCAGATGAATTTTGTTGTTATTTTTCTAGCTCTAAAAATATTTTTGGTAGTTTGATTGGTATGGCACTGAATAAGTAAATCAATTTAGGTAGAATTGTAATTTTTATTATATTAGCTCAGCCTATTCATGAGCAACTGATATTTTCCCAGTTATTTAGATCTAACTTCATTTTTGTGCATATGGTTTTTTTTGATAGAAGGTAGTTCTCCCAAGGTCAATTTTGGGCAACCCTGGGTAATTCCATCATTCTAGTCCTACCATGTGTCCATGGCGAAGACACTAAGGGAAAGCCTATAGAAGCATGTTATAGGGGACATTTATGCCACTGAAGTTAGGGACCTAGATACATTCACTCATGCTCCAAGTCTAGGTCTGATTGTACAGCTTTAGACCAGGTCTCATCTCATGTGTGGTTTGGGTCAGAAAATGGTGTTACTGTCTGTATGAAAACAGTTATGAATATGGGCTGTTCCTGATTGTTTCCCAATACTGTTGATTGGGGAGCAATTATCAATGAATTGGGGAAAAATATAAAACTGGAACACAGCTCAAGTGTCTGTTGAATATATTCACTTTCACAGTGGATTTATTCTGAGGCCAATTGGGGAACTCAATCCAACTTTGATGCACAGAAACTCTGTTGTATAAATGTCAAGGTCTAAGTTCCTGTACATTCTTTTAATCCCTTTTACATATTCCTTTTAAGACAGCAATATGGCACATTGGTTAGAGTGCTGGACCTGGAGTCAGAAAGACCTGAATTCAAATGTGACCTTAGATACTTCCTACCTCTGTGCTAATGATACCACTACCACCTCCCCTAACAACAATACCTCACTGAGGACTAAAGAGATTAAGTAACTTGCCAAGTAAAACAACTAATAAAGTCCAGGATTTGAACTCAGTTTTCCTGATTCCAGGTCCAACACAGTATCCATTGCACCAGCAGGTTCTGTGCCTCAGTTTCTTAGTCTATAAAAAGGATAATAATAGCACCTAATGCTCATGGTAGTTGTGAGAATAAGATGAGATATGGTTTATAAAGAATTTTGAAAACTTTGCAGCCATATATGTTATATAAATGCTATATAAATACATTATATTCATATAAATGCTAGTTGTTTGTTGTTGTATTCTTCAAACAAAATCGTTAGTGTATAGTTAGTACTTAACAAAATGCTTTTCATTCATTATTCCATGCCATCACTATCACTAAATGGCTCCATACCCATAATGTAAAGAAAGACTTTTAAGCCCTACCTAAATCCTCTCTTCATATTTAGCCATTAATTTACTCTATTTTATATGCTATTGTTCTCTCTCTCCTTCCTCCTCTCTCCAGCTCCCTGTCTCTCACTCACACATTAATTCTTTTCTCTTTTTCACACACTAATATTTTTCATGGTGACAAAATCATTATGATGGCAAATGCTATGACCAATTAACTAGGTAATGAATAAGTATTTCTTAACCTCCTACCTTGTACCAGACAATGCTCCTTCTATCACCCATGGATTAGTTTATGATTTCTCTACCATCCTTAGGCTACTCTGGGGGAAAAACTGACAGCTTCAAGCAGGTGAGAGCTATTTGTCCTGTCAACACCTCCAGGCTTTAGTACTGGTTAGGGGTTGGGTTAATTCTGGGCACCACATATTAGAAAGGATATTGATAAGAAGGAGAATACCCAAAAGAGAAGTATGATGGTGAGAAGCATTGTGAGCATGTCAGGCAAGATTTGTTGAAAGGTCTGGGGCCATTGATCTCAGAGAAGAAAAGATTTCTAGAAGACTCAACAACTGTCTTAAAATATTTGAAGAACAAGATGATACTGGTAACTCATAAGAACTTTCCAATTATTAGGACAGTTAGAAGGACTGTATATAGACAGAGCACACATGTGTAAGTTGAATATGAAGGGATGATATCTGAAAACATAAAATTAAGAGGTGAGAGAGGAATGCACTAGGAAAAAGGGAAAGGGAGAGGTAGATTTGGACAAATTATCTTACATAGAAGAGGCCAGAAAAAGCTTTCTACAGTGGAGGGCAAGATGGGGAAGGTGAGAGGAAGTGAGTAAACCGTACTTTCATTGGAATTCGTGGATCAGAGAGGGAATAACATACACACTCAATTTGGTATAGAAATATATCTTACCCTACAGGAAAGTAGGAAGGGATGAGGATCAGAGAAGAAGGCAGAGATAGAAGAGAGGGCAGATTGAGAGAGGTGTTAGGCAGAAGCAAAACACTTCTGAGGAGGGACAGAATGAAATGAGAGAAAGAATAGACTAAACAAGGGGGGAATAGGATGAATGGAAATTCAGCTAGCAATCATAAGAGTGAAAAAAATTTGAAGCAAGTTTCTCTGATAAAGGTCTCATTTCTCAAACATATAGAAAAACTAAGCCAAATTTATAAAAATAAGAGCCATTGGCCAATTGATAAATAATCAAAAGATATGGACAGTTTTCAGGTGATGTAATCAAACCTACTTATACCCATATTTTAAAAATGCTCTAAATCACTATTGATGGGAGAAATGCAAATTAAAACAGTTCTGAGGTACTACCTCATACCTATTAGATTGGCTAATAGGACAGAAAAGGAAAATGATAAAGGTTAGAAGGGATGTGTGAAAAATGAGACATTAATGCCCGGTTGGTGGAGTTGTGATTGGATTCAACCATTCTGTAGAGTTATTTGGAACTATGCCCAAAAGGCTATAAAACCAGTCATACCCTTTGACCTTGCAGTACCACTACTAGGTCTGTATCCTAAAAGAAATAAAAAAACAAAAAGGAAAAGTACTTATATGTACAAAAACATTTAGAGCAGCTCTTTTCTGGTGGCAAAGAACTAGAAATTGAATGGATGCCCATCAACTGGAGAATGGCTGAACAAGTTGTGGTATGTGATTATGATGGCATACTATTGTGCTATAAGAAATAATGAGCAGGGTGCTTTCAGAACAAACTGGAAAGACTTACATGAGCTGATGCAAAGTGAAATGCACTATGAAAAAAGTAACAGCAATATTGTAAAATGATCAGCTGTGAAAGACTTAGCTATTCTGAGCAATACAATCATCAAAGACAACTCGGAAGGATTTACTGATGAAAAATGCTATCCATCCCCAGATAAAGAGCTGATGGTGTCTGAATACAGATTGAAGCCTACTTTTTTTACCTTATTTTTCTTGAGTTTTTTTGTCTATGTTTTCTTTCACAACATGGTTAATATGGAAATATGTTTTGCATGACTACACATGTATAACCTATATTGAATTGCTTGTCTTCTAAATGAGAGGAATGGGGAGAGAGGAAAGGAGAGAATTTGGATCTCAAAGTTTTAAAAAATGAATGTTAAATATTGTGTTCACATGTAATTGGGGAAAAATGAAATACTAAACAAAGGGCAAAAATATAAAAATAAATACTTGAAGAGCTGTCACATGGAAGATGAATTAAATATGTCATTCTTGGCCTCAGAGGACAGATCTAGGAACAATGTATGAAAGCTCCAAGGAGTCAGATTTCGAAACCAAAACAACTTCCTAACAATTATAGCTGGCCTAAAGTGAAATGGTCTGCCTTGGGAGATGCTAAAATTAGCATTCTTCAAGGTCTCACAGAATGTGGATGCTCACTTGTCAGGGAAGCTATAGAAGAGATTCC
This sequence comes from Trichosurus vulpecula, assembly GCF_011100635.1. Classification (NCBI taxonomy): domain Eukaryota; kingdom Metazoa; phylum Chordata; class Mammalia; order Diprotodontia; family Phalangeridae; genus Trichosurus; species Trichosurus vulpecula. Next base: position 292,845,066 of record NC_050577.1, read on the forward strand.
TTTTATAACATCACGGATTTAGAGTTTGAAGATGGCTAAGAGATTATTTCACCTAATCCTTTCTGTTTATCGATGAGCAGACTAAGGCACTAGTAAGTGTCGGATCCAATATTCAAACTGGTGTCCTTCACCTCCAAATCCAGTGCACTTTCCATGACTGTAGGTTCTGAGATCTCCTGATTCTGTGTAAATGTCCATTCCTAAAAGCCAATTTTGTGTTCTCTTATTCCAGAATTTCTATAGAGACAAAGGACCCAGTTGAAATATATTTCAATGCTGTAGCATACAGAGGTGGCATTAATTGGGGGAATTTAAGAAGAAGCAAGAGCAGTTCTTAATTACACAGTAATTTGATTGACTGACATCCTACATGAGGGTTGTTTACAGAGCAATCCTGAAGAGTTGGTAAAGACAAAGCTGTGCCATCTCTGAGGATCTGAAGAAATGTCCTTCATATGAGCATAATAGTATGTTGCTTTTTCTAGTACACTGACCAGGTGGGAGAGAGCCTGACAAGCTTTTTATTTTCACTTCTCTGGTTATCTTGTGTCTTAGGGCAATACTGGAAATGCCCCACATTCCCATCACCAGCATGAGTGTCAGTCTCCCAGTAAGGACAGTGGCTGTGCTGATAAGACCATTCTGTCTAGCCTAGGCTGAATGTCTGACAATTTTACAGTCTAAGAGTCTGCCCTATGAACTTACAGTCTTGATCAAGATCCCCTGAAATGACTGAGATGTTTCTTTTTTAAGCTGCAGTTTGATGAATATTGCCTCATGTCTACTTTTGTTTTCCTTAAAATGGTGGGTCTTCGTGGAAGATTAGTCAACAAAATCAAAGGTCAGGTCATTAAGAAATGATTCTTAATAGTGTGGTTAAAGTGACTTACCAGAAAAACAAACGCAAGCAGAAATGGAGACAAGATATTGGGTAAATTCATCTGAATAACACCCACAGGAGACAGGGCCCTAAATTGGAGTCAAAGAATCTCAGTTTGAATCCCAGCTCAATCAATTGTTGGTTCACCTTGAAGTCACTTTACTCAGAGGATCAGTTTCCTCATCTGTAATATGAATTATGATGGACTAGATGTTTAATAATAACCCTTCTAGCTATATATCTATGTTTTATGATGATTGTTAAAAATGTCTTAGAGGAAAGAAATGCAGATAATAAAGAGGCTCAAACCAAATCATGCAAGAATTGGTTGAAAAAAATAGGAATGTTTAGCCTGAACTTTTTCTCCTCTTTAGGAGACCAAAGGGTGGATTTGATCTGTGTCTTCAATGGGCTGTGGCACTGAACCTCTCTCAATTTGCCTCATTTGTAAAATGAGGATAGTACCTAAATAACAGGGCTGTTGTGAGGATCACACACTTACGTATATATGTCTGTGTGTGTATGCAAATACTAAAGCATGAAGGCTAGCTATGATATTACCATTGATAGAAAAGAAGAATTAGATTAAGGAAAGGATTAATAGGAAAAAAGGATCTTTGGGATTAATAGGAGTATATAAAGTATGGGCTGAATGTGCTGGAAAACTTTATTCATGCTCTATGAGCACCTGTATTGGCATCAGAATGTAAAATAGGGGAGACAGAAAGGTATAAAGATTTGCAGTCAAAATAAGGGACAACTTCCTAAGAAAAAATATTCAAAAATGGAATGCATGCCATCTTGGAGTGGGCGGGAGGGTAGAAATGGGGAGAAAATTTGTAATTCAAACTCTTGTGAAAATCAATGCTGAAAACTAAATATATTAAATAAATTAAATGAATAAATTTTTTTAAAAAAGAAAATGGAACGCACAATCTTGTGAGGTAGTGAGTTGTTCATCCCTTCAAGTCTTCAAGGGCAGATTGAAGACTTGCTTTTCTAGGAGGTTGAATTGAGAACTTATTCACACAAGGGCAAATGGCTCCTTCCATATCTAAGAGTCTATGAATATAAAAAGAAAGGCCAAAAAAATCCCCAAAGAGATTTCAGTTGGAAATTACTGACAGGGAAGTTCTTTGAAGTACCTTGAAGTATGGAGGCTGCCCTTGAACAAGGTTGGCTGTTTTAAATATCAAAGACTAGCTAGGTACCCCACTATGCTTGCTAATAATGGGGACACCAATTTCCCAAAACGTCATCCAGGATCCTAACTAGCAGGAGAGAGCCTCTTGTGATGGGCCTCATTAGCCAACTCTAGTTCTATGATCTTGTGGCCTATCGTAGAGAGATACAGATGCCTGGGATTGCTTAGACCTCTGTTAAAGGGGAATATACTTCCCATCAGAAGTACTCAAGTCAGTGGCCTCAACCAAGAGTCATTTCCCATCAGCAAATCTCTTTGATCTCCCTTTAGGTTGTCATAAAAGAGTGTTTGAAATGGTGGAAGTAAAAATTCAGCCATAGATCCTCATATTGGAATGTTTATTCCTGGTAAAAAACTGGAGTACTTCTTAGAACCAGGGGATTGTAAGGGCTGGAAAGACCTTTAAAAACCTTGAATGTCAAATTCTGATGGAATTTTAGAATGTGGATTTAGCTATGGAAGGGAAATTAAAGGGAGTATGTCAGAGCTAGGAGAGGTCTTAAAACATGATCGAACTGAGCTGGGGGTGGGGAATGTGGCTTAGATCAGAGAATGTTCAGGATATGAGGGACCTTAGAAGACAGAATATGACATGGAAAGGACCTTAGAACATGGAATGTCAGAACTGAGAGGAGCTTTAGAATATGGAATATCAGAGCTGGGAGGGGGCATCTCATTTTGCAGAGAAGACTAAGTGTCAGAGGGGAAAGGGGCCTTCATATACATGTAGAATCATTGAGTTCAGAGAATAAATCCCTTGAAACTTAATCTCCTGAACATATAGCATGATCTTAGATTTCAGATTTCGGATGTGACATTCTGTGTTCTACCATTTGATGTTCTGAGATGTCTTTCAGTTCTCATTTCAATATTCCAAAATTCTTTCCAGTGTGGATATTCTTTAATTGATCTTTTGATGCCCTATGGGATTTAGCTTGCTCTTTTTGAAGCCTGAGGGGAGAACAAGGATCAGTGAGAAATAGCAAAGAGATGGTTTTCAATTAGTTATATGAACAACCATCCTAACAATTAGAGGTGTTAGAAAGTTGAATGGGCTGCCCCAAGAGGGAGCGAATTACCACCACTCAAGGTCTTTAAGCAAAGGCCAGATGACCATTTGTCAGATATGTGGTGTTATCTTGTCCAAGTACAGGTTGGACTTAATTGCCTCAGGTTCCTTCCAGTTCTGATATTCTGCAAATGCACAATCCTATCCTTTCTGGTTCTGGCACTCCATGATTCTAAGTTCCCTCCTAACTCTGAAATTTTCCATTCTTTGTAAAGGCTCTCCCAACTTTGACATTCCATGTTCTAAGATCCCTTCCAGCTGTGATGTTGTCTGTCCAAAGGATCCTCCCAACCTTGAAATTTTATATCCTATGGTCCCTTCCAGTTCTGCAATTTCATGTTCTAAGGCAGGGGTGTATAACCTGTGACCACAAGGCCACATGTGGCACTCTAGATCCTCAAGTATGGCCCTTTAGCTGAATCTAAACTTGACAGAACAAATCCCCTTAATAAAAGGTTTTGTTCTGTAAAACTCAGACTCAGTCAAAAGGCTTCACCCAAGGACCCAGAAGGCCACATTTGACAACAAGGCTGCAGGTTCCCCACCCCTGTTCTAAGGTTTTTTCTAATTCTGATAGTCTATCATCTCAATACTGAATGTTAAGGTTTCCTTTCCAATGCTAAAATCCAATAATTTATTTCAAAAGCCCAGTTAGAGCTGTCTATGTATTAGAAGCTTCATTAGAAGCTTGGACCCCTCCCTGGGTCCAAATCCTGCCCATTTACTGAGCATAAAATCTTCTGACCACATGGTTTGTCTGACTCTACAACAGGCCCCTGGAAAGGGAGTGAAATTACCTTTTCTGGCAAATGTTGAGAATCAGAGAGCTTGCCATCTGTTTGGAAGCAGTAGGTATAGCTCTGCCTGGAGGCAAGCACCAGGAGAAAATAGCCTTAGGAGGTGTCTTTCAGCCTTATGTTTCTTCCCTGGTGCCCACACACTTTAGGTATTTATAGTCTGTTTGTAAACTTTTCCTTAGCTTATTTAGCAACTAGAGTTTATTTTTAGTCTCGACATTTCCTTTTAAAAATACAGGTTATGCCTGTTGTTGGATAAACCCCCAAACCCCAACTTTTGGGATAAGAATTTACTATTTGACAAAAACTGATGGGAGAAAACTGGAAAACAAATAGGGCACAAACTAGGTATAGACCAACATCTCATCTTACTTCCCATCAGAAGTACTCAAGTCACTGGCCTCAACCAAGAGTCACTTCCCATCAGCAAATCTCTTTGATCTCCCTTCAGGTTGTCATAAAAGAGAGTTTGAAATGATGGAAGTAAAAATTCAGCCATAGATCCTCATGTTGGAATTTTAATTCCTGGTCAAAAACTGGAGAACTTCATAGAACCAAGGATGGAAAGACCTTTAAAAATCTTGAATGTCAAATTTTGATGGAACTTTAGAATGGGGATATGGGTATGGGAAGGGAATTAAAGGAAGTATGTCAGAGCTAGGTAAAATGAGCTGAGCTAAATCAGGTACATGATTTAGATGTAAAGGGTGACACCATAAGCAAACTAGAACAGCAAGTAATAGCCTACCTGTAAAGTCTATAGGGAAGGGAAGAATTCATGACCAAACAAGAGAGAGAGCATTACAAAATATAAAATAGATAATTTTTATGTTAACTTAAAAATCTTTTGTACAAACAAAACAAATTCAAACAAGATTAGAAGGAAAGCAGAAAGCTGGGAAACAATCTTAACAGCCAGTGTTTCTGATAAAGGCCTCATTTCTCAAATAAATAGAGAACTGAGTGAAATTTATAAGAATACAAGTTATTCCCCAGTTGATAAATGGTCAAACGATATGAACAGGAAGTTTTCAGATGAAGAAACCAAAGCTATCTCTAGGCTCATGAAGAAATGTGTTAAATAACTTTTGGTTAGAGAAAGCAAATTAAAACAACTCTGGTATAGCACCTCAAAGCTATCAGATTGACTAACGTCACAAGAAAAAGAAAATGGTAAATGTTGGAAAAGATATGGGAAAATTGGAAGTCTGATGCATTGCTGATGGAGTTGTGAATGAATCCAACCTTTCTGGAGAGCAATTTGGAGCTATGACCAAAGGGCACTAACCCTTTGATCCAGCATTTCTACTACTAGGTCTGTATCCCAAAGAGATCATAAAAAAGGGAGAAAGGACCCGCGTCAAGAAAAATATTTATAGCAGCTCTTTTTGTGGTGGCAAAGAAATGGAAATGGATAGAATGCCTAATAATTGGGGAATGACTGGACAAGCTATGGAATATTAATGTAATGGAATGCTATAGTGCAGTAAGAAATGATGAACAGGCATATTTCAGAAACACCTGGAGAGACTTGCACAAACTGGTGCAAAGTGAAATAAGCAGAACCAGGAGAACATTATACACAGTTTCAGCAACATTGTGTGATGATCAACTATGAATGACAGCTCTTCTCAACATCTTCTTAATGATCCAAGACAAGTACGAAGGATTCATGAAGAAAAACGATATCAATATCCAGATAAAGAACTGATGGACTCTAAATGCAGATCAAATAATATTTTTTCACTTACTTTATTCTTTTTTTCCTTTTGATATGTTTCTTCTTTCACAGTTGTGACCAATTGAAATATGTTTTTCATATATATATATATATATATACATAAAAATATATATATATATGTGTGTGTGTGTGTGTGTGTGTGTGTATAAAATAGATAGATAGAGATATATAGATATATAGATATATCCTATATCAAATTGCCTGTCATTTTCAGGAGAGAAGTGGGAAGGGATGGAGAAAAATTTGAAACTCAAAATCTTGTAAAAGTGAGTGTTAAAAATTGTCTTGACATGTAATTGGGAAAAATAAAAATATATTATTAAAAAAAATAAAAATACATGTTATATTAGATAGTTCAACTCATGACTATTTTCCCCTCCCCATATTTCTTTCTCTCTGTATCTTTATTACTCTGTCCTTTTTTTAAAGGTATGGGATATTAATTTAGCAGCTTCCAGGTGGGTTTTGCCTACAAATGGAGGGGTATCAGCAGCCACATTGCTTATAAGATTATGCAATGGGGCATGCAATCAAGATGCCCTCCTGAATCTCCTGCAGAAAGACCAACTTGTGTGGCACAGCCAAGAGTCATGGAGGTGGTTGTACATCTGCCCTAATATCACATAGCATCAAAATGTGCAGTGGTGTCAGAGGCAACTGGCTCAGCTCACACCTGAACAGGAATCCCACTACATACCAAACAAGTGCTTATCTTTCCCTTCATCTGTGAAATAAAGGAGCTGGACTAGATTATCTTGAAGTCCTCTGCCATCTCTTACCCTATGATCTTTTCTTCTGACTGAAGATCTCTAGTACCGAGGACCCTCTCAACATGACCCATCCCAATTTGGGTTAGTCCAGGCAATGTGGTAAAATTGAAAGATTTCTGGATTTGAAATCCATTGACCTGAGTTCAAATCCTAACTCTTCAATCTGCTCCCTGTGTAGATCTTAGATGAGTCACTCAGTTTCCTCATTTATAAAATCATTGGGTTAGACTACATGGTATCTATGGCTCCACTTGGCTCTAGAACTGTGATATTATGGCTATGTGTATCCTTCAAGGAACAGCCAACCTAGGTAAATGCAGAAAAGCTCATTATCAGAGTTGGCCATGATTTTTTTTCTTTTTCAGACACAGAAATTCATATAGACCGACAGCTAATGTATGGAGGATTTTCATTTTATGTCTCTGAAGGGAGTACCCACATTGATCAAGTCACCGATTCGTGAAGCATCCCTCTATGAAAGAGCACATTCTATAGAAAGAAAGCTTGTTTATTCAGATATTGAGAGGCAGCCAAAGAAACTGAATACTCTGTCCAAAGTCTCAAAGTGAGTCCACTGTGGACTCATGGAGGGAAAGAAGGAGAGAGGACATTTGGTAAACTAATCCAGGACTCATGAGCTATTTAAACGTCAAGGTTCTTACCCTTTCCCTTCCAAAATGCTGTGATTAGAGCTTCCTGACTTCACACCCACTTATGGAGTATGGGGTGGTCTTGGCCGCATGGGACAGCGATATCAGTATTCTGACTGATATTGACTATGAGTCTTCTGGTCCATTTGTTGTACCAGTTCTAAGGATTCAGCTTTGACCAAACAAGCACCTAGCCCATCGATAAAAAAGAATCAATTAAGCACTTAGTGTGTGCCAAGTATTGGCACATAGACACTGATTTTCTCTGGTGGTCAAGGCAGAAAAGAGGTGAGAGATAACAGAAATGAGAAAAGAAGAAATGGAATGGGAAGGAACTAGAATAAAATAATCCTGGAGTTATAAAGATGTCTGAGACCATCCAGTCCAACTCTTAGCCAGAGCATGGACCTTATTTATGATATTAGGAGTAGTTATTATCATCCAGATCCCCTTAAAGATGTCCAGTGCTGTAAAAGTCACCACCCTGTTAGCACTGTTAGCACTTTTCCATTTTACTTTTTGGCAGCTCTAATCATTAGAAATATTTGTCTGCTATTGTATTAAGTCTGCCGCCCTCTAACTTTTACCCATTGTTCTATGATTTAGGGCCAAGAGAAGTAAGTCTAATGCCTTTTAATACGTTTGACTTTGTGATTTCATTTAAATAGAGGACTCTTCAAGTGAAGAAAGCCCTTCTCCCAGTTCAGGATAGCACCTTCCCTGAAACTTATAATCTTGGAGAGTTGCCTTCAGCACTCAGAGGTTAAGTACAGTCCCTATGCACTAGAGGTAAGACTTAAAACAAAGTCTTTTTGGCTTCTAGACTAGTTCACTGTCTGGAACTCTATCTTACCATCTACCACTCTGCCTCTTTGTCCTTCACAAAATTTGTAAGGGAGAGTTCTCATTAGAGGAAGGCAGGAAGGAGGAGAGAGAGGGGAAGAAAGGAAAGAAGTAATGGAGGAAAAGAAGGAGGGAGAAAAGGAAAAAGGGAAAAGGAGAAAGAAAGGGAATGTGGGAAGAAGGAAAGGAGGAAGATAGGAAGGGAAGAAGGAAGGAAGGAAAAGAGGGAGGGAAGAAAGGAAAGGAAAAAAGAGAAGGGAATAAAGAAGGGAAGGAGGAAGGAAGGTAAGGAGTGAAAAGGAGGGAGATAGAAAAGGAGAGAAGGCAGGAGAGAGGGAAGAAGGGAAGGAGAGAGAGAGAAGGAAGGAGGGAGAGAGAAAGGGAAGAAGAGAGGGAAGGAGTGTAGGAAGAAGGGAAGGAAGAAGAGAAAGAGGAAAGAAAGAAGGGAGAGGGAGGGGGGAAGAAAGAAAGAAGGAAGTAACGAAGGAAGGAAGGAAGGGAGGGAGGGAGGAAAGATTTTTCAGTACCTACTGTGTTCTGTTTACTGTGCTAGGTGCTTTACAAATGTTAGCTCATTTGATTGTCACAACCATTCTGAGAGATAGATGCTATTCCACCCCATTTTACACTGAACAGAAATTAAGTGATTTTTCCAGGGCTGCACAGGCCAGATTTTAACTGAGGTGTTCCTGACTCTAGGCCCAGCACTATAACCACTGCAGCACTTAGATGCCTCTAACCAGTAGTTATTTGCAGGGTTCTGTTAATTGCTGATTACTAATACTTTAATTCACTCATCATATACATGATGACATGGCTTAATGAATAGAGAGCAGTGTGGTACAATGGTCAGAATGCTGATTGTAGGGCCTGGGGCACCTGGCTTCAAGGTCCATTGCAACACATCCTGGAGGTATGGCCCTGGGCCAGTCATTTCACCTCTTGGTGCCTTTAATAGGATAAGTCATAGAATAGTTGCTGATTAGCATTGGTGCAGGAAACTTCCTTTCTGTGAGTTCCCTAAGTCAAGGAAACCATAGGTTACAGAAACATAAACAAAACATTAAGCAGTCTAAGAGTTGTAATTGTCAACCATCCATGAATTCTGAACTTAGTAGTCCATGGGGAAAGATCTTGAGCTGTTGTGGTATCCAGGCAGTTTGCTATAGATAGGATTTCATTGGGGGAACTTCAAAGAACCAAGGATTTGGGATGTCAGAGGGAATAGAAAACATGTTCGGGAGGGCGGGTGATGGTTCTGATGACATGTGATGACATGTTATGACATTATACTATGCCTATGTTTCATCTAGAAACAATCAACTGCTATGTGTTTAATGAATTTGTTTGTTTCCCTGTTAGTGAAGTCATAAGAACTGGAGACACATATCTTGTCTCTCAGACTCTTCAGAAAGAAGGAAGAGTTCTCAGATAGCATGGAAAAAGTGACCCAAGATTAAAGTTAATGAGAAACAAAAAAAAAATCTGAAGAAGCCGAAGGCATAATATATCATTGCCAAGAAGATAGAGGGCAAATATTTTTGATATTTGGGGGAACAGAAAGAATTTCTGAACCATCGGGGTTATATCCTAAATGATGCATAAATGATAGATTGGTTACCTTCAAATGACAAGGAGAATCGACAGGTACCAACAGTGGAAGGAAATCAGGTTACAGAGGATGAGATGTACTGTTTCACGTAATGAACTTGCTTCCTAAGAATTGTATCCAGCTCATGATGGAGAGTTATGATCGTGACTCACTTTTTACAATACATCATCTTTTATTATTCCCAATCATGTTAAAACAATTTTAACATTTTTTTGCTTGAGTTCCAAATTCTGTCTCTCTCTTGCTCCCCTTCCCCAACACAAGATGTTAAGCAATCAGGTATATGGTGTAGGTGTGCAATCATCCAAAACATTTCCATATCAATCATTTTGTACAATAAAACTTGAATAACAAAAAATAATGAGAAAAGTGAAAATACCATGCTTTAGTCTATATTCACACAATATCAATTCTTTCTCTAGAGGCAGATAGTATGCTTCATCATTAGCCCTTTGGGATTGTCTTGGGTCATTGTATTGCTGAGAATAGCTAAGTCACTCACAGTTCTTCGTTGTACAATATTGTTTTTACTGTGTCCAATGTTTTCCTGGTTCTGCTCACTTCACTTTGCATCAGTTCATGTAACTATTTCAAGGTTTTTCTGAAATCATCCTACTTGTCATTTCTCTTTTTTTTTTCTCTTTTTTTGTAAATTTATTTATTTAACATATTTAGTTTTCAGCATTCATTTTCACAAGAGTTTGAATTACAAATTTTCTCCCCATTTCTACCCTCCCCCCACTCCAAGATGACGTATGACGCTGGTTGCCCTGTTCCCCATTCAGCCCTCCCTTCTGTCACCCCACTCCCCTCCCATCCCCTTTTCCCTTCCTTTCTTGTAGGGCAAGAGAAATTTCTACACCCCATTGCCTGTGTATCTTATTTTCTAGTTGCATGCAAAAACTTTTTTTTTTGTTTTTGAACATCTGTTTTTAAAACTTCGAGTTCCAAATTCTCTCCCCTCTTCTCTTCCCACCCACCCTCCCTAAGAAGTCAAGCAATTCAACATGCGCCACGTGTGTATCATTATGTATAACCCTTCCACAATACTCATGTTGTGAAAGACTAACTATATTTTGCTCCTTCCCAACCCATCCCCCTTTATTGAATTTTGTCCCTTGACCCTGTCCCCTTTCCAAAGTGTTTGTTTTGATTACCTCCACCTCCATCTGCCCTCCCCTCCAGCATGCCCCCCCCTTTTTTTAATCTTCTTCCCTCTTCTTTCCCGTGTGGTAAGATACCCAATTGAGTATGTATGGTATTCCCTCCTCAGGCCAAATTTGATGAGAGCAACATTCACTCTCATTCCCCCCTCATCTGCCCTCTCCCCTCCTCCCACAGAACTGCTTCCTCTTGCCACCTTTATGCAAGATAATCTACCCCATTCTATCTCTCCATATCTCCCTCTCTCAATATATTCCTGTCTCATCCCTTAATTTGATTTTATTTCTTTTAGATATCTTCCCTTCATCTTCTACTCACCCTGTGTCCTCTCTCTCTCTCTCTCTCTCTCTCTCTTCTCTCTCTCTCTCTCTCTCTCTCTCTCTCTCTCTATATATATATATATATATATATATATATATATATATATATATATATATAAATATATATGTGTGTGTGTGTATACACACATATATACACATACATGCACATTCACTTATATATATCTATACATAAACATATATATAATATGTATATATATGCATATTCCTTTCAGCTACTATGATATTGAGGTCTCATGAATCATACAGATAATCTTTCCATGTAGGAATGTAAACAAAACAGTTCAACTTTCGTAAGTCCCTTATGATTTCTCTTTCTTGTTTACCTTTTCATGCTTCTCTTGATTCTTGTGTTGGAAAGTCAAATTTTCTATTCAGCTCTGGTCTTTTCACTGAGAAAGCTTGAAAGTCCTCTCTTTTATTGAAAATCCGTATTTTGCCTTGGAGCATGATACTCAGTTTTGCTGGGTAGGTGATTCTAGGTTTTAATCCTAGCTCCATTGACCTCCGGAATATCATATTCCAAGCCCTTCGATCTCTTAATGTAGAAGCTGCCAGATCTTGAGTTATTCTGATTGTGTTTCCACAATACTCAAATTGTTTCTTTCTGGCTGCTTGCAGTATTTTCTCCTTGATCTGGGAGCTCTGGAATTTGGCAACAATATTCCTAGGAGATTTCTTTTTGGGATCTATTTGAGGAGGTAATCAATGGATTCTTTCAATTTCTATTTTGCCCTGTGGCTCTAGAATATCAGGGCAGTTGTCCTTGAAAATTTCTTGAAAGATGATATCTAGGCTCTTTTTTTGATCATGGCTTTCAGGGAGTCCAATAATTTTTAAATTTTCTCTCCTGGATCTCTTTTCCATATCAGTGGTTTTTCCAATGAGATATTTCACATTGTCTTCCATTTTTTCATTCCTTTGGTTCTGTTTTATAATATCTTGATTTCTCATCAAGTCACTAGCTTCCACTTGCTCCAATCTAATTTTTAAGGTAGTATTTTCTTCAGTGGTCCATTGGACCTCCTTTTCCATTTGGCTAATTCTGCCTTTCAAGGCATTCTTCTCCTCGCTGGCTTTTTGGAGTTCTTTTGCCATTTGAGTTAGTCTATTTTTTAAGGTGTTGTTTTCTTCAGTGTATTTTTCAGTATTTTTTTCGGTCTCCTTTAGCAAGTCATTGACTTGTTTTTCATAGTTTTCTCTCATCCTTCTCATTTATCTTCCCAATTTTTCCTCTACTTCTCTAACTTGCTTTTCTAAATCTTTTTTGAGCTCTTCCATGGCCTGGGACCAGTTCATGTTTTTCTTGGAGGCTTTTGTTGTAGGCTCTATGACTTTGTTGTCTTCTTTAGGCTGTATGTTTTGGTCTTCTTTGTCACCAAAGAAAGAATGCAAAGTCTGAGACTGAATCTGGGTGTGTTTTCGCTGCCTGGCCATATTCCCAACCAACTAACTTGACCCTTGAGTTTTTCAGTGGGGTATGACTGCTTGTAGACTAACGAGTTCTATGTTCCACGTTTGGGGGGGAGGTGCCAGCTCTGTCAGACCCGCACTACTCCTTCCCCAAGAACCCCTAGCCCAGGCAGGGCTTAGATCTTCAGCAGGCCGTGCACTCCTGCTCTTATCCGCCACTTAATTCCTCCCACCAGGTGGGCCTGGGGCCAGAAGCAGCAGCAACTGTAGCTGCCCCTGGGGCTGGAAGCCAAACCGCAAACTCCTTCCACTCCCACAGCTTTTCCCACTAACCTTCTCCGAAGTCTTTGGTGTTTGTGGGTTGAGAAGACTGGCAACTGCCGCAGCTCACTGACACAGGTCTCCAGGGCCCGCTCCGCCTGGCTTCTGGTCTGGATGGTCCACGCCGCTCAGGCTGGGATCTCCTCCACTCTGTTCCCAGCTCCCAGCTCCCAGCTCCGTGTGGGATAGACCTCACCCAGAGACCATCCAGGCTGTCCTGGGCTGGAGCCCTGCTTCCCTCTGCTGTTCTGTGGGTTCTGCCATTGTAGAATTGGTTCAGAGCCATTTTTATAGGTTTTTGGAGGGACTCGGTAGGGAGCTCACACTAGTCCCTGCTTACCAGCCGCCATCTTGGCTCTGCCCCCTTGTCATTTCTTATATAGCACAATATATTCTATCACAATCATCCCACAGCTTGTTTAGCCATTACTCAGTTGATGAGGATGCTTTCAATTTCCAATTCTTAGTAGTTACCACAAAAAGAACTGTTATATATATATATATATATATATATATATATATATATATATATATATATATAATATAACATATAACATATATAGATAAATAGATAGATATATGTTACAAATAGTTCCTTACCCCCTTTTTATGTATAACTCACTTTTTATGATTTATGTCAGAACAAACAATGCTATCAGAAATATGGAGTGAACCTATATAGCAGGAATTCTAAACCTAGGGGTCTGTGGACTTGTGAATGTGTTTTTCTTATATATGTAAATAACCGTATTTCAATATGATTGGTTTTCTTTCTGATCCTATGTATTTTATTTTATGTGCTTTTAAAAATAATTCTGAGATATGGCCCATAGACTTCACCAGACTGTTGCATGGGTTCATGCCACAAAACGGGTAGGAACCCCCGATCTAGGGATTGTGAAGTGTAGCAGGAAGAACAGGAAGCCAACATGGTAGTGCTACCTCCCATCAATTATAGGGACTTTGGAAAAGGAGCCCATGGGAAGTGAACAGTTGGCAAAACAGAAAGTAACAGTGGGATTTGGATTTCTGTACCATACAGGAATCATTGTCTCTTGGCCAGAGACAGTGTGCCTCTAAAGATAAATGGGGGTGGGGGATGTATTAGCAGACTGAATTCTAAATTTACCTGAGAGTGTTTTAAACTGAAAATGGATCAAGACAAGGAAAAGCCTTCAAATGCAATCAGGAACAATTAATTAATCAATCAATAAGCTGGAACAGCACTTATCATCTGCCAGATACTATGCTAAGTTCAGAGTATATAAAATAAAAAAGTGACAAAATGCTTTCCCTCAAGCAACTTCCATTCTAGTAAAGACCATTCAGAGAGCCTAGGAAGACTTGTGTGAGCATATGCAGAGGGAAGTGAGAAGAACCAGAACAATTTATATCCAACAGATTGTTCAATGGTAATGGTTCAAAAGTAATAGACTAGGAGGAAGAGCCAAATTATACTGTATATCAGAAAGGCACATGTTTCTGTGGAAACCAATAGACTTAAGGAAAGAAAAATGACATCGTGGAAATATAACTAAGCACAGCCTGGCCAGATGGAGGCTATGGATGATCAACCAGCACAAAGATAGAATGTAGTTACCATGAGAGATTTCGAGTAGCCAGGTTTCCTTCTGATGAAAGCAGAAACAGTAACCATAATAACAAAGCTTGACGTCCCATGCTTGTAATTTCATCTTTAACAAAAGAGCTATTATTCTTGATGCAAATCTAACTTAACCTGAAGGAACCAATTCATGAAGGGGAAAAGACGGGAATCTTGGAGTTACCATATCACTGTAGAGTTTGTGCTAGATAAGCAAAGGAATGCTGTGCTTTTTGTGAAGCTGAATGAACATATCCCTCTTTAGGAGAGTGGATTTCAGAAGTCTTAGAGAAAAGCTAGATGTGATAAGCAGTGAGGGATTGTGAAAGGAGCACTGGATGTGGAGCCAAAGTATTTTAGTCTTGATTATGTCACTTACTAGATATATGACATAGGGTGAATCACTTCACCTCTTAGGTCTGTTTACTTATTGTCAAAATAGGCATAATAGGAGATGTGTAACTGGGAATTCAAGCACTGGGAAATTCAACTGGGGAGGAGGGAGAACAGAGACCTTGGGAGTCCTGTGAGCCTGGTGAATGCTAACTATCACCAATGGAGTACCTCATGTCAGGTACCATGGAAGCAGTTGATCTGAGTTGGGTGTAGGTGTGTTAGTTCTCTTCGACCCTCAGAGGAGGAAGGATATGTTTTCTAATGACATTATATTCATATACCAAAAATTGTTCAGTCTTTCCCCCAACAATGACCATCTAATTAGTTTCCAGTTGGGAATACGCATTTAGTAAGTGCCTACTATGTGCTGGGAATGGTCAACTCGGTGTGCAGTGGATAGAATGCCTGGCCTGGAGTCAGGAAGATGAATCTCCTTGAGTTCATATCTGGCATCAGATGCTTACTAGCTGTGTGAACCTTGTAAGTCATTTAACACTATTTGCCTCATTTTCCTCTTCTGTAAAATGAGCAGGAGAAGGAAATGACAAACCTTTCCAGTATCTTTGCCAAGAAAACCCCAAATGGGGTCACAAAGAGTTGGACATAATTGAAAAATAACTCAACAATAATTATGCCAGCCATGATGTCTTACCCTGTGAGGTAGATGCTATAATTATCCCCCTTTTACAGTTGAGGAAAATTGCATCAGACAGATGCCAAATGACTTACCCAGGGTCACATAGCTAGTAAGTATCTGAGTCTGTATTCAAACTTAGGTCTTCTTGACTTCAGGCCAAGTGCAATGTTTGCTATACCACCTAGATAGCTGTTTTTTACTACTACAAAAATATCAAATATTTTTATGCATACGGAACCTTTCTTTTTATCTGGCCTCCCTCAGGATCCATGCCTAACAACAGTGTCTTTGGGTTAGATGCCATAGTAATAGATGTTGACAATATCTAAAATGTCCACAGGAGCATGACTGGGTTGGTAATGAGGCCTGAAACTTTGGTGTATGAGAATTGGTTGGAGTATCTAGGGAAGTGTAGCCTGGAGAGGGAAAGATTTAGGATGATATTAACGCTGCCATCAAATATGTGAATGGGTGCCATATGGAAGAGGGCATTAGATATGTAGTGTTTGGTGCTAAAGGGCAGAACTAGAATTATTGTGTGGAAGTTGCATAGAGGAAGATTTGTACTCAATATAAGGAGGGACTTTGGAATTATTAGAGCTGAAAGAAATGGAATCAGTGTCTTAGCTGCTAGCAAGTTTCCCATCACTGATTTCTGAATGGACACTTGCCTAGAGGAGTTGCAGTTTTGACATCAATGTCAGTCTTGATGACCTCTGAGGTCCCTTCCACTCTTGAATCCTTTGATGGGACTGCCTCACCAATTCCCACTTTTCTAGGTCTCTGTGTGATTTCTCATTATTCATTGCTATTTACAATCCTCTCAATTTAGGGCCATCTGTGGAGTTAATCTCTCTACTGTTTGCTCATTTCTTCCCAGTCATTAATGGAGATAAGACACTCAATAGAACTAGGCTTAACAACCCCATCTGGGAAATTCCCTCAGCTCTGCAGGACTGGAACATCCTCTTTATCACTGTATTTGTGTGGCTGTCTTTTCACTCATTTGTCCTTTCAGGAGTTGAGGTTTAAATCTGGATGGCCTTCACATCTAAAATGAGTCCTGACAGTGCTTCTTGGCAAAATTATGAAGTAGAAAAAGGTTGTTTCTGTGGCCTCCAGGGACCTGGTGGGATTCCCTGTCTTACCTCAATAGTCATCCCTCTCTCACCCCTCCATGAATCTTAAACCTGCTCTGCAGAAAGGATATGAAACTTTTGGAAATTAATAATGCCTTTTATGAGGCAGCTGGGTGGCACAGTGGATAGAGTCCTGGACCTGTAGTCAAGAAGTTGTGGTTCAGTCATTTCAATCATGTCTTACTCTCTGCAATCCCATTTTGGTGTTTTCTTATCAAAGATACTGGAGTGCTTTGTCATTTACATCTCCAACTCATTTTACACTGGAGCAAACAGAGGCAGATAGGTTAAGCGACTTATACAGGATCACACAGCTAGTAAGAATCTGAGATTAGATGGGAATTCAAGTTATCTCGACTCTACACCCAGCATTCTGCACACTGCACCATCAAGTTAAACTCCCTCTTCTCACAGATGAGGAAAATGAGGCCCAGAGAAATTAAATTACTTTCTCAGAGTCATACAGCTGATAAGTGCCTGAGGTGGGATTTGAACTTAGGTCACTCTGAATTCCAAATTTAACCCTTTATCCACTATACTGCTGCTTCTTTTTGACAGTTTTTAAATCCTTGCCCAACTTATGTCCTTCCCCTGCTCCAACAAGCAAGCAACAATGCGTATTGAGTGCTCACCATGTGCCACTTACTGTGCTCGGTGACTGTACTGGGAGAGATAGCATGTGAATACAGCAAGGGAGGTGGGGCATCTGGGAGGGAAAGAATCATTTGGGATGAGTTCTGAAGGAACAAGGGCTTCAAAGAGGGAGAGAGGAAAACATAATCCAGGCACTTTGGCTAGTGCCAAAGGATGGAGATGAGAGATGGAGGGCCATGTGTGCAGAGGAGCAAGAAGGCCACATTGGTTAGCCTCCAGAGTGTGAGAAGGGGAGCAATGCATATAAAAGACTGAATAGGTAACTTGGCTGTAGATTGTAAAGGATTGAAAAGGAAAGCAATATTTATTATATAAGATGACTCTCTGGCAAAGGGGAAGGGAAGGGCAGGGGGGAAATTCAGGCAATATAAAAGCAAAATACACCAACACAATTTTTGTTTCATTTATTTTTTGTAAATAGAGGAGTTAATATTTGATCCTGGAAGTGGAAGGGATGCCCTGGATTTTATTGAGTCAGTTAATGACATGATCAGACCTGCTCTGAGGTCCATGGATAGTGAAGAGAGCCAGACCTTTGGGCTTCTCAAGAAAGCTTACTGTAGCCCTTGGTCTAGAGAAGCTGGCTATCCTCCCACTATGATCCAGTCCTTCCAGATATCTCTTGGCACCCTTTCTTATATCTCCCACTGCATCTGGGGTTATCTCCAGTTGTGCTGATCTATAGATGCCACTGGACCCTGATGGCTCTTGAGGAGAGAGTAAAGCTGGCAAGTTCTACAGTCTCTCTCACTTAAATCCAACTCATTTGCAAGTCATAATACCACCTTCCTGACATCATAGTCCTCTTCAAGAATAAAAGACAAACAAGGAATGATAGCCACCAGCTCATAACAGTTCTCTCTTTTTTAAAATGACTTATGAGCACAGGAAGACTTACCCTTCCAATATAGTATTCTTCCACAGATAGTGGCCACAGCGGCAGCCGCTTTAGCTGCTATAAGTCTGGAGAGAGTAAAGGAGTCAGACAACTGGTCAGAAACAGATTACAGGGGACCCTTTGTTGGCACTGAGTTTAGCTGGCACTGTTTAGAAACTCTATTGTCCATACATAGTGCAGGGTCACAGTTCCAGGGTGGAGAGGAGTGCTGGAGGCCAGTCACAAGAAAGTAGGGACGCTGGTTACTGTTCCAAAGCAAAGAGGAGCATCATAGCACATGTGGCTACAGGGAACCAGGGGCCCTTCCAGTCTACTGACTAGAGTACAGACCAGTAGAGCAGTGACCACATCTCCCCCAGGATCACACCACCTTGGAAGTACTGAAAACTTGCAGACTCCTAGAACTAGCTCTGAATACACTAGCACCAAAAAGCCTGAAGTTTAGCATAGTGTCTCCCCACCCCCAGCTGAGGAGGGCCCAAATTTAACATAAGTTCCAAGTCAAGAAATGGGCTGGAAAAATGATCCAATAACAACAACAAAATAATTTCTCTATAAAAAGCTACAATGGTGGTAGGGAAGACCAACACATAAACTCAGAAGAAGACAAAATTGTGAAAACAGCTACAAAAAAGCCTCAAAGGTAAACTAGACCAAAACCAAACAAGATTTTCTAGAAGAGTTAAAGAAGAGATAAGAGTGGTAGAAGAGATATTGGGAAGAGAAATGAGAGTGAATTATGAAAATTAGGAAATTATGAAAGAATTAGCTGCTTGGTAAAAGAGGCACAAAATACTGAACAAAATAGCACCTTAAAAACAAAATTAGCCAACTGGTAAAAGAGGCTCAAAAATCCACTGAAGAGAAGAACTCTTTAAAAAGTAGAATTGGCCAAATGGAAAAAAAGGTACAAAATTCACTGAAGAAACAATTCCTTAAAAATTATAGTTGGGCAAATAGAAGCTAATTACTCCATGAGACATCAAGAAACAATAAAACAAATTCAAAATAATGAAAAATATATAAGGAAATGTGATATATCTTATCAGAACATAACTGACATGGTAAAACAAATCAAAG
Organism: Trichosurus vulpecula; assembly: GCF_011100635.1. Lineage (NCBI taxonomy): Eukaryota > Metazoa > Chordata > Mammalia > Diprotodontia > Phalangeridae > Trichosurus > Trichosurus vulpecula. The sequence goes on from NC_050577.1 coordinate 292,864,275, forward strand.
AGAGATCACTTAAGAATTACTGGACTATTGAAAGCCATGATTAAAAAAAAAGAGTGTAGACAAGAAATTATCAAGGAAAACTTCCCTGGTATCTTAGATTCAAAGAGTAAAATACATGTTGAAAGAATCCACCAGTCACCTCCTGAAAGAGAAGAAAATTCCCAGGAATGTTATAGCCAAATTCCCAGGTCTAGGAAAAAATATTGCAAACAGCCAGAAAGAAATAATTGAAATATCACAGAGCCACAGTATGTCACACAAGTTCTAGCAGCATTTATGTTAAAGGAGCAGAGGGCTTGGAATATGATATTCCAGAAGACAAAGGAGCTAGGATCACAACCAAGAATAACCTACCCAGTAAAACTGAGTATAATCTTCCATGGCAAAAAATGGATATTCATTGAAATATAGGATTTTCAAGCAATTCTGATGAAAAGACCAGAGCTGAAGAGAAAATCTGGCATCCAAACAGAAGATTAAAGAGAAGCATAAAAAGATAAACATGAAAGAGCAATCATAAGAGACTCAATAAAGTTAAACTGTTTATATTCCTACATGAGAAGATGATATTTGTAACTCATAAGAAATTTTTCATTATTAGGGTATTTGAAAGTAGTTTATGTAGACAGAGGGCATGTGTATGAGTCAAGTATACTGGAATGATCTCCAAAAAAAATGAGGAGATGAGAAAGAAAATTGCACTAGAAAAAGGGAGAAGGGATAGGTAGAATGGGGAAATTTTTCTCACATAAAAGAGTCATGTAAGGAAGAACTTTTATAATAGAGGGGGAAACAGGAGGGCCTAGGGCGATGCTTGAATCTCACTCTATCAGAATTGGTTCAAAGAAGGAAGAAAAAAAAAAATATATATATATATATATATATGTACATACATACACACATACACACACACTCTCGGTTGGCCATAGAAATTTATCTCACCCAATAGAGAGAGAGGAATGAAAGGCAACTAGAAAAAAAGGGGAGGGGGTGATAAAAGGGAGTATAGCTTAAGGGAGTCAGTGGTTAGAAGCAAAATAGACTTTTGAGGATTGACAGGATAAAAAGGAAGACAGGAAGAAAGAGAAGAAAATGAGGTGTGACTATTCTAAAGAACAATTTGGAATTATTCCCAAAAGGCTATAAAACCATGCATATCCTTTGGCCAAGCAATACCACTCCTATTTCTGTATCCCAAAGAGATCAGACAAAGAGAAAAAAGGACTTAAATGTACAGAAATATTTATAGCAGCTCTTCTTGTGGCAAGAAGGACTTAGAATTTGAGAGCATGCTCTTCATGTGGGGAATGGCTGAACAAGGTGTGCATAATATTGTGATGGAATACTATTATGTTATAAGAAATTGCAAGGGAGGGGGGTGGTTTCAGAAAAAAATATGCAAGACCTATATTATGCAAAGTGAAGTGAAAAGAACCAGGACATCATCGTGCACAGTAACAGCAATGTTAGAAAGATGACCAAGTGTGAAAGACCTGGCAACTCTGCTCAACACAATGATCTAAGACAATTCCAAAGGACTCATAATAAAATAAAATTTTATCCACCTCCAGAGAGAAAACTGATGAACTCTGAGTGAAAATTAAAGTATAATTGTCTTACTTTCTTTATTTTTCTTGATTATTTGTGATATGGTTAATATGGAAATAAGTCCTGCATGATTCACATGTATAATTGATATCACATGGCTTACCTTTAAAAAGAAAAGAATGTTTTAAATAAATAACAAATTTATTTTAAAAAGATGGAATGACTTGTGTTGTGATGTAGTGAGCTCCCTGCTACAAGAATCAATCAAACAGAGAAGTTAGATGACTCCGAGTCAGGGATAGGGTATGGTTGCATCACCTATAGCGGCTGCCCAAAAGATATCCCAGTTCTAAGATTCTATAATTCTATGACTTTTAATTTGTGGGTCCTTACTTATACCTTTGAAATCATGGCCTCATTGTGGTCATTTGCTTTACCTACATGGGAAATTGCTTTATCTCATTTTCCAGGAGGTGAACTACTGGGATTTTTTTTTATTTTTTATTTTAGTGTAGGAAGAAAACCACAAATTTACAATTATTAAATTTAAAATGTATCTTTTTTAAAAAAATATTTTATATATTTTTTTTGAAATGATGCAATTTAAAAAAAAACAGGGTTAAAGAAAATAGATTTCTAGGCAGGTGCTGAGTAATTTTTATTTTTTTGAAAAGGGGACAGTAGGACAAATAAGTTTGGCAACGTCTGATCTAAACTAATTGAATTCCATTCAACAAACCTTTCCTAAGCACTTACTATGTCTAAGACATTGCTAGTTCTGGGAATGTGTGACAAAGACAAAATAATAATTCCTGCCTTCAAGGAACTCCTGGGAAGATACAAGAAGTACACAGATAGGGGGATGCAAGGCAATTTGAGGAGAGAAATAGGACTAATAATAGGGAGGGTGAGAGAAGCCTGGTTGGAGGAGGCATCTGAGTGCAAGAAGATAAGGAGCTTTCCAGTGGAGAGGAGCAAAGAGGACCTTCCAAGCATGAGAAATCACCAATGCTTCCTGTCTTTTGAGTTTTGATTTGTAAAGTAGGATTAGTAACTACCCTGTCATTACTTCACGTACGTTTTTTGAAGGTTATTGAACTGATTTCTTTTTTGAAATTGAAAATTCTATGTAATTGAGAATTTTCATTCATGGAACTTAAATTTTCACCATCTGTTTTCCTTTCCCAAGTTTTTTGAGCAGCTCTAAGGAATGGAGAAAAGATGGAGAGAGCAGCTCTAAAGAATGGAATGAAAACTAGTCGTAAATTTAATTCTTTTGTTTTTAAACGGTCTGGCTGGTGTTCAGCTCTCCAGTGAGAGTTTTATGTAAAAGTATATGTATAGTAACTCTGTCAGTAATTCTAAAACATTGCGGTTGCACAAACATCTGGAAGTAAACTAAGACTAGGAAGCTGTGTGTTATTGCCCACCAGAGGCACTGTACTTCATATGACTTGATTTACCCAAAACAAATATCTGTGTGCTGTGGAGAGTGAAATCACTCATTACAATTTATGCATTTATGAAAAGTATGTTAGAAGTATAAAATAGTCCCTGTGTCATTCAATAGATAGCTGCTTTTTTCCCCCTACTCCTTTTTTTTTAAATTTAAATTTATTTATTTAACATATTTGGTTTTCAGCATTGATTTTCACAACAGTTTGAATTACAAATTTTCTCCCCATTTCTACCCTCCCCCCCACTCCAAGATGGCTTATACTCTGGTTGCCCTGTTCCCCAGTCAGCCATCCCCTATATCACCCCCCTCCCCTCTCATCCCCTTTTCCCTTCCTTTCTTGTAGGGCAAGATAAATTTCTACGCCCCATTGCCTGTGTATCTTATTTTTTAGTTGCATGCAAAAACTTTTTTTTTTGGAACATCTGATTTTAAAACTTTGAGTTCCAAATTCTCTCCCCTCTTCCCTTCCTACCCACCCTCCCCAAGAAGTCGAGCAATTCAACCTAGGCCACACATGTATCATTATGTATAACCCTTCCACAATACTCATGTTGTGAAAGGCTAACTACATTTTGCTCCTTTTCAACCCATCCCCCTTTATTAAATTTTCTCCCTTGACCCTGTCCCCTTTCCAAAGTGTTTGTTTTGATTACCTCCACCCCCATCTGCCCTCCCCTCCATCATCCCCCCCCCCTTTTATTTTTTTTTATCTTCCTCCCTCTTCTTTCCTGTGGGGTAAGATACCCAACTGAGTATGTATGGTATTCCCTCCTCAGGCCGAATCTGATGAGAGCAAGGTTCACTCATTCCCCCCCCACCTGCCCTCTCCCCCCCCTCCCACAGAACTGCTTCCTCCTGCCACCTTTACGTGAGATAATCCACCTCATTCTATCTCTCCCCATCTCCCTCCCTCAGTATGTTGCTCTCTCATCCCTTAATTTCATTTTATTGCTTTTAGATATCTTCCCTTCATCTTCAACTCACCCTGTGTCTGCTCTCTCTCTTTTACATATATATATATATATACATATATAAACAGACATATATATATACACATACATACACATACATACACATACACATAGATATATAGATACATACACATTCTCTTATATATATACATAAACATATACATATATATATGCATATTCCCTTCAACTACCCTAATACTGAGGTCTCATGAATCATACACATCATCTTTCCATGTAGGAATGTAAACAAAACAGTTCAACTTTAGTAAGTCCCTTGCAATTTCCGTTTCTTGATTACCTTTTCATGCTTCTCTTGATTCTTGTGTTTGAAAGTCAAATTTTCTATTCAGTTCTGGTCTTTTCATTGAAAAAGCTTGAAAATCCTCTATTTTATTGAAAATCCATATTTTGCCTTGGAACATGATACTCAGTTTTGCTGAGTAGGTGATTCTAGGTTTTAATCCTAGCTCCATTGAACTTCGGAATATCGCATTCCAAGCCCTTCGATCTCTTAATGTAGAAGCTGCCAGGTCTTGGGTTATTCTAATTGGGTTTCCACAATACTCAAAATGTTTCTTTCTGGCTGCTTGCAGTATTTTCTCCTTGACCTGGGAGCTCTGGAATTTGGCAACAATATTCCTAGGAGATTTCTTTTTGGGATCTATTTGAGGAGGCGATCGATGGATTCTTTCAATTTCTATTTTGCCCTGTGGCTCTAGAATATCAGGGCAGTTGTCCTTGATAATTTCTTGAAAGATGGTATCTAGGCTCTTTTTTGATCATGGCGTTCAGGTAGTCCAATAATTTTTAAATTTTCTCTCCTGGATCTATTTTCCATATCAGTGGTTTTTCCAATGAGATATTTCACATTGTCTTCCATTTTTTCATTCCTTTGGTTCTGTTTTATAATATCCTGATTCCTCATAAAGTCACTAGCTTCCACTTGCTCCAATCTAATTTTTAATGTAGTATTTTCTTCAGTGGTCTTTTGGACCTCCTTTTCCATTTGACTAATTCTGCCTTTCAAGGCATTCTTCTCCTCATTGGCTTTTTGGAGCTCTTTTGCCATTTGAGTTAGTCTGTTTTTTTAAGGTGTTGTTTTCTTCAGTGTATTTTTTGATATTTTTTTGGGTCTCCTTTAGCAAGTCATTGACTTGTTTTTCATGGTTTTTTCGCATCCTTCTCATTTCTCTTCCCAATTTTTCCTCTACCTCTCCAACCTGCTTTTCCAAATCCTTTTTGAGTTCCTCTATGGCCTGGGGCCAGTTCATGTTTTTCTTGGAGGCTTTTGTTGTAGGCTTTATGACTTTGTTGTCTTCTTTAGGCTGTATGTTTTGGTCTTCTTTGTCCCCAAAGAAAGAATCCAAAGTCTGAGACTGAATCTGGGTGTGTTTTCGCTGCCTGGCCATATTCCCAACCAACTAACTTGACCCTTGAGTTTTTCAGTGGGGTATGACTGCTTGTAGACTAACGAGTTCTATGTTCCATGTTTGGGGGGGAGGTGCCAGCTCTGTCAGACCCACACTACTCCTTCCCCAAGAACCCCCAGCCTGGGCTAGGCTTAGATCTTCAGCAGGCTTTTGCACTCCTGCTCTGATCCGCCACTTAATTCCTCCCACCAGGTGGGCCTGGAGCCGGAAGTAACAACAGCTGTAGCTGCCCCACCTCCGCTGCCCCCGGGGCTGGAAGCTGAACCGTGAACTCCTTCCACTCCCGCAGCTTTTCCCACTAACCTTCTCCGCAGTCTTTGGTGTTTGTGGGTCAAGGGGTCTGGTAACTGCCTCAGCTCACTGAATCAGGGCGCTAGGGCCCCCTCCGCCTGGCTTCTGGTCTGGATGGTCCATGCCACTCAGGCTGGGCTCTGCTCCACTCCGTTCCCAGCTCCCAGCTCCCAGCTCCCAGCTCCGTGTGGAATAGACCTCACCCAGAGACCATCCAGGCTGTCCTGGGATGGAGCCCTGCTTCCCTCTGCTGTTCTGTGGGTTCTGCCATTCTAGAATTGGTTCAGAGCCATTTTTTATAGGTTTTTGGAGGGACTCGGTAACGGAGCTCACTCTAGTCCCTGCTTACCAGCCGCCATCTTGGCTCCGCCCCCGAACTACTGGGATTTTTAATGGACCACAACTTATTATAAGGCACTAGTATGATATAATTAGGAAAAGTGCTACTGCTATCTTAGGCTACTTTAAAAGAAATCCAGAGAGTAGATCACAGGAAGAAACAGCTTCATTGCATTCTATACTGATTAAGCCATATCCAGACCATTGTGTTAAGATCTGTGTTTGAAGCGGAGAAAATAGAATCTAGCAAAGAATATTAAGGACAGTGAGAGGATTTAAAACTATCCTCTTTGGGTATCAATGGAAGGAACTGTGCATATTCACCTAAGAACCAGTCCCATCATTTGGTGGATGGGGAAGCTCAGCTCTGGAGAAGTTATGTGACTTATCCCCAAGGTCACCAGAATGGGAATTCAGGGCCTGTGTGTCTTTGTGTTCCATACTATTTCCTCTACACTTTTATTTTGGGAATTAAAGTATAAATTGGAAAAGTTTAGACAAACAGTTGAAGGAATGGACTATTCTGGGTCATGGGAGTACAATATTTGTCTTCAACTACCTTAAGGGCTATCATTGGGAAAAGAGAGTAGAATTCTTCTGATTCAGGGGTGGAGAACCTGCGGCCTTGAGGCCATATGTGGCCCTCTAGGTGCTCAAGTTCGATCCTTTGGCTGAATCCAAACTTCACAGAACAAACCCCCTTAATAAAAGGATTAGTTCTGTAAAACTTGGACTCGGTCAAGTCACACCCAAGGACCTAGAAGGACACATGTGGCCTTGAGTCCACATCTTCCCCACCCCTGTGGTTGGTCCCAGAAACAAAGAGAAAAGTAGGACTCCTAGGTGGAAAGTTCAAAGAGTGAGGCACAATGTGCTATGAAGACCAGCCATTTAGCTGTTTTTGGAGACAGGAAGCTCCATGTATGTCTCTGAGACATATTAGGTGCATAGCCATGCACAGATATGTCATTGTGGTCTCAAAGGGTTCCCATTCTCTGACAAAATGGAGCCTCCTCACAGTCCACTTACTGGGATGGAGTTAATTGAAGGATACCCAGAGACAACAACAGTAGACATTGGCTGGAATAGTTTGATCTATAGAGAGGGAGACTTCGGTTAGAGCCAAGGGATTCACCTGTTTGGTAGAGATTTAGTAGAGCCTTCCCTAGACAGAAAATCACCTGCAGAGTGCTTAGCTTGACCTTAACTTGCTCCAGGTCATGTTTACCCTGCATAGTGTCTGCTCCACTCTGGTAACAAGTATTCAGAAATGAAATTAGATTGAGGATGTTATAATGGCTTCCAAAGACAATCTACTTCCATGACAGCCAGTCTCTTGCCTTCTCAGGAGCCTGTAAGACAGATGTACAGAAGTATTATCCATCTACATTGGAGGATGGAGTTTCTATAACTGGAGTGCCTTACTCATATTGATGAACTCATGGATCCACTCTTCTCAACCCACCCCACTGCCAAAGAATCAAATGGCCTACTACACCATGAAGGTAGTGACTTCCCTGTTACAAGAGACACTTTTTTTCTTTTCTTTTCTTTTAAATTTTTATTTTTTATTTTTAGTTTACAACACTCAGTTCTACATAATTTTGAGTTCCAGATTTTCTTCCCTCCCTTCCCCCCTCCCTCCCCAAGATGGCATGGAGTCTGATATATCTTCCATGTATAACTTCTCATTGAACTAATTTACACACTAGTCAAGTTGTGGAGAAGAATTATGACCAATGGAATGAATCATGAGAAAGAAGAAACAGAACCAAAAAAACCTCAAAAACAAAACCAAAAGAGAGCAAAAAAAGGGGGGGGGGGAAGTGAGCATAAGGTGTGCCTCAATCTGCATTCATACTTCATGGTTCTTTCTCTGGATGTAGATAATATTCTCCATCGTGAGTCCTTTGGAGTTGTCTTTGCACCTTGTGTTGCTGAGAAGAGCAAAGTCTATCAGGGTTAGTCCTCACAGAATCCATATATCTGTGGTTGTGTATAATGCTCTCCTGGTTCTGCACCGCTCACTCAGCATTATGTTGTGTAGGTTTTTCCAGGTTGTTATGAAGTCCGTATCATCCCTATTTCTTATAGCACAATAGTATTCCATTACCTTCATATACCACAGTACAAGAGACATTTAAATACTCAGCCTGGTTGACTACCTATTGAAAACACTACAGAGGGGATTAATGTCTTTTGTTGGAAATCTATGCCAGCTAAATGTAAAAAAAAATTTAGGAAATAATTTATGTTACCTAGCAGTGGCATGAGTTGTCTTTTGAAGTAGTGAATTCTGTTAAGGGAGGTAACAGAAATAAGCTGGATGACCATCTATTAGAGAAGCCTTGGAAGGGGCACTAGAGTTGAACTAAGTGTCCTAGAGGGCTCCTTGCAGCTTTTACAGCAGCAGTTTTTAGGATGTGAAGAGCATTAAGCTATGTCCTTCATTTGCTAGGAAATATCACTCCCCAGCTCAAGGTACCTTCAAGGTTTCGTTCTAGGCAACAGGGAAGAGCAGAGTGTATGCAGATGTAAAGGGATACAGTTTCTATTTTTAGTGAAGGATCTGTTGTAGATCAGAGTGATTGAAAAGAACCTGTGGATGTTTACAATGAAGCTTTCTCACTCAGCTTCTTAGAAATATCATGTGAGCTAAAAGCCACTCACTCAAGGTTAAACCCCAAGAACAAAAATAAAACCAAGCCTGAGTGTCTTTCTTCAGAACACAGCATTTTAGCATGTGAACATCAGAAAACCAGGAACTGTCAAATACGAAAGAAACCTTAGAGATGACTGAGGGTAGTGCCCTCTTTTAACAAATGAGTAAAGGGAGGAGGCTCAGAGAAAGATGGAAGAATTATACATATATATATATATATATATATATATATATATATATATATATATATATATATACATGCACATAAAGCTGGAAAAGACTGGAGAGATCACTAAAACCAACTCCTTATTTTTAGTTAACATTTTATTTTCCCCCAATTACATGTAAAACAATTTTTACATTATTTTTTTCTTTTGACTTTTGAGTTCCAACTTCTCTCCCTCCCTCCTCTTGCCCCTTAGAAGGCAAGCAATTTGACATAGGTTACACATGTGTAGTCATTCAACATACATTTCTATGTAAGTCATGCTGTGAAAGAAAACACAGACAAAAAAATAAGAAAAAGAAAGAAAGAAAGTAAAGAAAAACTCTCTTTGATCTGCATTCAGTCTCTATCAATTTGTTGTCTGCATATGGAAAGTCCCTTTCATTATAAGTCCTTCAGAATTGTCTTGGATCATTGTATTTCTGACAATAGATAAGTCATTCACAGTAGATCATCGTATAATGTTGCCATCATTGGATACAACCTTCTTCTGATCCTCCTTATTTCACTTTGCATCAGTTTATGTAAGTCTTTCCAGGTTTTTCTGAGAGCACCCTTTTCATAAATTCTTAGAACACAAAAACCTTCTACTGCAAGGATACACAATAACTTGTTAGGCCATTTCCCAATTGATAGGCATCCCCTCAATTACCAATTCTTTGCCCTCACTAAAAGAGTTGCTCTAAATATTTTTGTACGTATAGGCCCTTTTATTAATCTTTTTGAGATACAGACCTAGTAAGTGGTATTGCTTGTCAAAGGGTACCCATGGTTTTATAGCAAAATTGCAAATTGTTCTTCAAAATGATACAATCAGTATACAACTTCACCAACAATTCATTCGTGTTTAATTTTCCCACACCCTTTCCAACATTTAAGACCAACTTCTTATGTTACAAATGAGGAAACTAAGGCATAACAGAAGCTAAGAGACTTTATAGACTCATGGAGTGAGAGTTGGAAGGTACTTCAGAAAACATCTGTTCCAATCGCCTCATTTTACACATTAAGAAACTTACAGGAGGCGAAACTATTTACCTAACAACTAAAATAAGAAACTTACTGAAGCACCCCATCCATTCCAACACACTGTCTCTAACTGACTCACCCAAGGTCAAACTGGGAGCAAATGTAAGAGCTGTGATTTGAACCCATCTCCTTACTCCCAGTCTAGCAACTGTCCACTCAGAAAGCCACTATGAATCCAAGATTCAGATGATTATCGAGGAATTAACCTCTTTCTGAGTGCCTCTGTCTCTTTGTCTCTCTCTCCCTCATTCCCTTGCCTTCACCTCTCTCTCTCTCTCCAGTTTTTCTCTCTTGGAGATTCAAGAGTCTTGAATTGACACAGAAAATGATCATCCTTTTCTTGCTTCCTACTAGCTTCTTCAGGTAGGGCCAGAGTCGACTTTACATCTGAAGGAAGCTTTTAATAGTGGAGGCTTTTAAGATGGAGATTAAAGTTGCAACATAATTGGGGAGCTGAGGGGCAGGGGAAAAGGATGGAAAGATACCAGTTATATTATTAATACAATTGATTCAAGGCTGGTCGGCAGGAAAAGTATGAGAAATTACATCAATAAGACCCTGAACTTGGCATTGACTGGAGGGTGGAGGGAGGGATTTGCAAATCAATGAGGCTATCTCTAACTTTTCAAGGAAATTGATCAGCAAAAGAATAAAGGAAACAGGAGGAAAACAATTCCAGTCTTTGATCATCGCAAATTAGGCCAAGGTCCTGATCCCTTGGCTTAAATAATATTTTAGCCACTTTGTTTCAGGTGGGAAAACTTGTCAAATAATTTGAGAATAAGTTCAACGTCTGTGCTCTATTTATAGAGGGGAAAACATCTAGTCCATGAATTCTAAATAGTTCTGGTTCTAAACATGGAATCTCATCAGCTCCACTCGATGGGAGAATTAAATGGCTTTTCCCCTTTTAAAATAACATGGTCTTAGAAAGTCCTGTCCTGAGAACCATGGTGATCAGTATTTAGGACCTGGAATCCACAGAGGTTGAAGGGACCCTAGAGGTCATAGGGAAACAGCCCAAGGAACATGGAATGACTCACTTAGGGCTGCACAGATGGGATGTGAATTAGGGAGCCCAGAGCCAGCCTCGTACTGGACCACTCTGATCCCTGCCCTACTTCCCTTAAAGCCTCTTTCATTGTGTGTCTCTCACTTTGACCCCTGCCATTCGCAGTATGGTGACCTTCAAAAGTCACATAAGCCTTGTTAAACCTCAACATTCCCATCCGTGACATGTGGAAAGTGAGGTTTACACTCCCTATATCCCAGTATAGCATGAGACAAAGTATATGAAGGATTTGGGGATGATAGAATGCAATTTACTGGGCATTGTTCCCCATTGATCAGGGATGATCAATTGTGATACTTCCTCTGAGTTGCCTCTCAGCTCAGACCAGGGTTCCTCTGGATTCTGTCTCCCTGAGACCATAGCTGTTTCTTTAAATGCTCTTGCTTAGCTCTGATCATCCTTAAAAAAGCACGGTTGAGTTCCCAGAATGAGGCAGGGGGCTTTCTCAATAGTTAGTCCCTTCTTGATACCCATGCCCTATACCTGCTTCCTCTGTCCTGGACTCTGTATCCTCTTTGCCCGACCAACTGGCCAGAGGTCCTCATCCAAAGTGTTAAAATGTATATGGTTCTACGCCCATTGATTACAGTTCTGACCTTTGATAGCTGGAAAGCAGTGTGGTAAAGTGGTTTGACAGAGGACCTGGGTTCTCATGCTTGCCACCTGGGTAACCATGGTGAAATTATTTAATTACTTTGGGCTCCAGTTTCCTCATTTGTCAAATGAGGGGGTTGGACTACATGATCCTTGAGGGTCCTTCTAGCTTTAAATTTATGATTCTTTCTTTGTGACCCTAGATCACAAAGCCTTTAAAGGCTTCACTTTCCTATCTGTCAAATGAGAGGAAGCTGGACTAGATAGCTTTAAGGTCCTTTCTGACTCAAGATCTGTAGTCCTACTTGTGTGATCTTGGGGAAGTCACTCTAATGCCTCATTTGTGAGATAAGAGGGTTGGAAGAAATGATGTTTGAGGTCCCTTCCAGCTCTGTCATGCTAGGCACATCCCCCAAATCTTACCTGGATATTGAGTTTTTGACACTCATGGTCGCCCTTTCCTTTGGTGTTTCTGTGTGTCTTAAATCTTCCAGGCTACCTTGTTTTGCCCCTACCACCTTGCTCTAATCTTTGATACCTAAGTGGACCCCTACCCTGAATCTCTTGCTTGTTTTTCAAAAACTCCTGAAATTCTTCCAGACTGACTTTCTTGACTGTGTCCCAAATGAAGGCCACTCTCCTACCCACTGCTTAGCCTTCCTTATCTTTGAGGAAGTCCTATTCTGTTCTAGCCATTTGGGGTACTGGGAGAAGATTTCCAAAGTGCATCAGGTAGAGTAGTAAATGCTCCAGGCAACAGAAACCATGACAATAAGAGCCCTAAGGACATAGCCAGAGATGAGAACCCAGGGACAAGAGGCAACAAAGGCAGGTAACAACAATGGTGTCATCTAATATTTGGAGGCAAGGTGGCACAGTGGAAAGAGGGTGGATTATAGACTCAGAGAAGCTGGGTTCAAATCCAGCCTCTGATACTTACTACTCATGTGAGTATGGGCAAGTCGCTTGACCTTCAGGGCCTCAATTTCTTCATCTGTATAATTAGGGAAGGAGGAGACGAGATGAACTTTGAGGACCCTTCCAGCTTTACTGAACCCTCTCCAAATATTCATACCCATTGACACAAGCTTATCAAGATGATAAAAAGCTATAGTTAGGGCAGTTACGTGATGAAGAAGGCCATGGGTTTCACAGGGAGGACATGGGGTGGGGGTTTGCTCAGACATGAGAGATTAAATACCAGGTACAAAGATGCTAGACTTTGGCCAGCACATACCCAGAACCTAGGGAGTCTGACCTGAGCAAGTTCTATGGTTCTCAGAGAAGCACCACACCCAATCATTTTGGATAACATCAAGTTAACTCTTTACATCTTTTCTCATCGTTGTCTTTCATCTATAAGCCACAGCTGCCTATGGACCCAGTATTGATATGGTGGAGCTGACTGAAACTTAGATATTACATCATTCCATCTAGAAATACCCACAAAATTCTCAGAACTAGGGGAAACTCTTGTACCTTGTGGCACACACAAGGAAGCCCAGGTGTCCCTCCAACGTCAAAATATAATAGATTGAGAGTTGGAGAGAACTGTAGAGATCATCTGGTTCAACCCCTCCAATTTATAAATAAGGAAACAGGCTCAGGGAGAAGTTACTTAGTATCATAAGATCATGCTTTCATATATGTGTATAATATCTCTGCCCATAAAATGTAAGCTTCTGAAGGGCAGGGACTTTTTCACAACTGTCTTTGTATCCCCAGTGCCTAGCACACAGTAGGTGATTAACAAATGTTAGTTAATTGCTTGAATGTTTGGCTGTGAGCTGTATGGGACATTGGACTTCAGTGAGTTTGGGTCTACAGACCTCCCTACCTCCCAAGAGATCTTTTCGTAGACTTCAGGGGATCTGTGTACTTGGATGGAAAACAAACACATCTTCATTTCCACCATCTTCTAATGGAAATCTGCCATTTCCTGCAATTATGAAGGTAAGCAACAAAACATTTTTTTTTCCGATAAGGAATCTATGGGCTTTACCAGACTGACTGCCAAAGGAGTACGTAAGAGACATAAACAAAGGTTAAGAACCCCTGATTTAGCTCAACTCCCTCATCTTTTGGATGAGGAAACCAAGACCCACAAAGACTAACACATCCGGGTTCTCTGATTGGGGTCCCCTCCCCCCAACTACGTCATGCTGCCTTGAAACAGACAGTTAGACTGATTCAAACCCCACCCCTTCCCTGACATTCTGACCAGTGGATTGACACCACAACCTGAAAATGTTCTTGGAAGGTCATTCAAATCTGGATGGATCACACCCAAGGGGGATTGCTCAAAGAATAGCATACAGCTTCCAACTATATTTCCTTGTGCATTTTTCCCTAAAAAATGTAACAGCTCAGTACAGTCATTCTCAAATGTTTTGATCTCAGGATGCCTTTGTATGCTTTAAAATTTTTGAGGACACCCCTCCAAGACATTTTGTTTACGTGGGTTATATCAATCAATATTTACCATGTTAGAAATTAAAATATCTTAGTATTATTGTGAATATATTTTTGACCTTGAAGACCCCTAAAAGGGTCTTGGAGATGATCAATAAGATTCTCCAGGTTCTGCAGCCCACATTTGAGAACTACTGATTTAACTAATTTTATTATTAATTTTATATATATATATATGTATATATGTATATATATAATTATATATCTATATTATATAATAACAATAATAATAATAAACTAGGAACAGGTTAGTAATGGAAAGTTGTGAAATCAAGTCAATAGCATGTATCAAGGACCTACTATGTGCCAGACACTGTGCTAAGTGCTACTGCTGGTGCTAATGATAAAGAGGAGGAGAAGAATGAAGAAGATCAGGAAGATAGATGAGGGTGATAGAGCCATCATGGCATAATGGTTAGAGTCAGAGCCAGCCAAAGATTTGGACTTGATCCACTTTTGACACATACTGTACCTGGACAAGTCACTTAACTTTTCCGTACCCTCAGAAACTCTCCAAGACTTTAAGTTCAAGAATAGGTACTGATTTGCTAGCCTAGAAGAAGTTTCCTTACTGGGATTTTCCTTCACCAGTGAACCTATAAGTCTGCACATCATTAACATCCTTACCAATGTCAGTGTCACCATCACGACCAGCTTCACCCTCACCTTCATTTGCATCTGGTATCACCATAAGTCTCACTATTGTCATCGCTATCAGCCATTCCCATCATCATCATCGGCTCCATTACTTAACACACATTATTTCTTGGACCCGTGACATCCTTATGAGGTGGATGCTATTATTATCCTAGCTATTTTACCAGTAAGGACACTTATTCTCAAATAGGATCAATGATTTGCTCAGGGCTATGTAACTAATCTAAGAATAAGGCAGGGTCCACACATCTATTTTCTTAATCCCTAACAAGGCAGGAAACATCTTAGAAAAGGAAGGGACCTCGGGAGTCACCTACTCTGATGCCCATTCAAATCACCAATGCTGACTATGACACCTTTGGGTGTCAAACACAGGGAGACAGATTGGGGCTTGGCAAACAAAGACATTTCCTACCAATTAGAACTATTTGATGACAGCTGGCATGGGCTGCTTTACTCTTCCATCACAATAACTTCTTAAGGCTTTACACTCATTTTCTTATTTTCATTGATAAATATAGCATCATAACAACAGCAAGACCCCCTGGGCCATGTGCTTCAGCAGGGATTGTTGGTCTTCTGAAGTCGCTCAGCCTGTAGCCTCCTACTTTACAAACTCCCCCTGCAGTGCACCATAATTGGCCGGAAATGCATGGTGTCCTCTGTCTTGTTACTTAATTAAAATTCAGCCAAGCTAAAGTGAGTCACAATTAAGAGGTGTTTTCTCTTCCCTCTTTCTACTGTCAGTAAAGGACCTCTGATCATGCAGTGTCATCACTCTGCCTTGAAATTGTCTGATGGACAGACAGAGCAGACATCATTGTGGCCGTGCCAGGAGACAGCTGAGCAAGTACAAAAAAGCTTTAGGAAGCTGGATGGATATACCTGCAAAGAGGAGCAAGCTTTTCCTCTACCAAAATCAGCATGGCATAATGGAGGGAGCAATGGTTTGGGAATAAAGAGACTTTGGTTTTAACCCTAGTTTAACCCCAAGCTCACGGTGCAACCTTACACTAGTCACTTTCCTTCTCTGTGACTGTTCACAGAGAATGATTCCCATATGTGTGACCAGTTCTTTCCTGTCTTTTAATATGTAATCAATTTCTATTTCTGAGCCTCAGTTTCCCTCTCTGAAAAATGATGGGGTTGCATTACATTACCTCTAATGTCCCTTCTAGATCAAGATCTATAATAATATGCTGGCAGGTAAGTCAACCAACCTCTTTGTGACTCAGTACCCTCCTCTGTAAAATATGAGGGAGGGCTAAATGACCTGGAAGGTCTCATTTAGCTCGAAGTCAGTGTTCTTGAAATTGCCAGCTAGAACAAGGTTAGTGCTGCTCTTTGCCTTCTCCCCCAAACCCCATCTGAATCTATTGAAGCTTCTCTCTCTTACAAGGACTGACTTGTCTTTTTCATGGACCCTTCTCTGGGCCCATAGCGGCAAAGGATTTCTATCTCCTCACATACCTCCTAAGACTTCATCTAGAATGTTTTCTTGACCTTTCATTTGACCTTATCTCATCCTTCTTTGTAACCACGGTATATATTCAAAGCTGGAAGGGAACTTAGAGGACATTTAATCCATCCCTCTCCTTTAACAGAAGAGGAAAATGAGGCATGAGTTATAATGGTTCCTGCATTAAGAAGTGGAAGGGACCTTGTTGGCGTTCAGCCATTCAGTCACGTCTGATTCTTCATGACCTCATTTGGGGTTTTCCTGGAAAAGTACTAGAGTGGTTTATCATTCCATCTCTAGCAGATTAAGGAAAAGAGAGGTTAAGTGACTTGCCCAGGGTCACACAGCTAGCGAATGTCTGAGGCCATATTTGAACTCAGGTGTAGCACTATCCACTGAGACCCCTAGCTGACTCCTAGAAGGGCCCTTAGAAGAGAGGAACCTTGTAGTACATCGATTCCAATACTCTCAGTTTACAAATGTGGTGACAGAGATCCACTGAAGTTACATGATCTGCCAAAGGTCATATAGGTATCTATTGGAAGAGCTGTGATGAACTCCAGTTTTATACATATAGGCTCGATGGTATTTATTCTTCACCCATGTGATACTAGAAGTTTCTTGGAAGCAGAGCAGGGGCTGTGTTGTAGCTATTTATTTATTTTGGGGATAAAAAAATCCCCAAACTAAGCACAGGGGCTCAATAAATATATTCTGAGTATAATCTAAACTATTTTCTAGTTTTAAATTCTAGGATTCTCCCAGCTCTAGAGCCATAAGTTTCATACAAATGAGAGATCTGGAGGGATAACAGACCTTAGAGACTATTTCAGCTCAAGATCTTCATTCAAATAGGAGGGAAGTAAGGCCCAAGCACAGGATCAGAGTTTTAGATCTGGAAGGCATACTATAGACCCTAATCTCGTCTGCTGATGAGTAAACCATTTCAAAGAGGTAAAATGATCCCTGTCACCCAGAAGTCAGGACTTGAACCAAGTTCCTCTGCCTGGGAGATCCAGGGCCATTCCAGCGTTCTGCCCACTGCACAACACTACTATCAAGGCCTGAAGGCTCACTTAGGAGAATTAATGAATACAACCTCAGTGTTGGAACTCGAGGAGAAAAATAAATGAATAACAGATGAACAAAAAGTAATTTAAAATCAGAATGTTACCCAGAGAGTTGGAAGCCTTTGAAGGCTCTGGATCTGATGCCATCCTCTCCACAGCATTCTTCTGGAGTTGAATTCTAAGCATCCTGGTGCTGAGCTAAGAATGAAGACTAATAAAGATTATTATCCCAAACTAGCCTTTTTTGTCTTCATAATTCTAATGCTAAGTGAGGGCTGAACCCTGACTCCCTCTTCCTCTCCCACATCCAACATAATTATCTCTCCAATTAAAGAAGTATAGAGGGACCACTGGAATGGTGGTTGTACTGGCTGGCAGTTGTGCTGAATGATGGGTAATCACAATGATGGTGAATCTGGGCTGGCTTTGATCTCTTATCTCATTTCGAACAGAGCTCTTTCTCTGGAAGGGCCGCTCCTCCCCGGCATCTCTGTGTCTAATCAGACGTGTCACACCTCTACTGAGGTAAATTGCATTTATTTGAGAAGGGAAATTAAATTAAGTCTGTTCAGGAATTAATTGTTACTGTCCAGGCTTAATCTATCATATTATCCCATTGGGCAACAATAGGATCAAAATCCGCTGACCCAGTTAAAACAAAACCAAACAAGGAGAGAGAAGCTGGGAGAGGAAGCTAGAGAAACAGGAGGAATGCAAAAAAGCACCAAAATCTTGCCATATCTCAAAGTTCTAAAGCACTTTTAAGGAGTTTTCTGTCATCATCATTGAGATGTATAGAGAGCCTTAAGGTTTGAATAGCAATATTATCTCAATATTACTCCAATTCAATCCAGTTCTCTTTCAATCCAATCCTCTCAACAACCCCATGAGAAAAGTACTATAGATGTTAAGATTTTTTCTCATTTTGCAAATGAGGAAACTGAAGCTGGGGTATGGTAAGTGACTTACCCTAAGACACACAGATAGTAAACACCAGAGGCAGGAGTGGACCTAGGTCTTGCTAACTCCAAGTCCATTGCTTCATGGGTAACTTGGAGTTATCTGATTGGATTCTCACACCATGCTGGGGAGATGCACAGTTCTTTGTATGGTGGAACTCCTGGCTTCTTTCAGTCCTCAGCTCAAATGCCTCCATTGACAGAAACCCCTTCCTGGTCCTCCTAGATGCTTGTGCTTTTGTTTCCTTTGGTGTTGCCTTCTATCAGGCAGCTAGGTGGCACAGGGGATAGAGTAGTAGACATCAAGTCGGGAAGACTTGAGTTCAAATGCTCAGGCACTAACTGGCATGTGAGCCTAGAAAACTGGCCAAACCTCAGCTTCCATTTCCTCATCTATAAAATTAGGGATTTGGACTTGATGGTTTTAAGGATCCTTCCAGATCTAATTCTATGAACCTCTGTGTAATGTATAGATTTTTAGGCAAGCTTTACACATTAGAACATAAGCTCCTGCAGGTAAGGGACTATTTTTGCTTGGTCTCTGTATCTCCTGTTCGTAGCACAGTGCCTGGCATATAGTTATCTTTTAATAAATACTTAGGTCAGCTAGTGGATAGAGTGCCAGACTTGGGGTCAGGAAGACTCCTCTTTCTGAGTTCAAATCTGGCCTCAGACACTTATTAGCTACAAAACCCTGGGCAAGTCATTAAACCCTGTTTGCTTAAGTTTCCTCATCTGTAAAATGAGCTGGAGAAAGAAATGGCAAATCACTCCAGTATCTCTGCCAAGAAAACCCCAAATGGGGTCATGGAGAGTTGGACACGACTGAGCAACAACAGTAAATACTTATTGCCTCTTTGACAGATTGAAGACTATAGCAATAGAATGCCAGTTTTGGCAAGGTCTACCATGGTAGAAAAGTCTGGAGTATTGACCTAGTATTAGACTATGTTTGCTTCCCAAGGTACATCCTAGTTACATTTGGAGAACCTCAACAATGGTAGGTTAAACACGGCAATTGATTTGTTGGCCATGGTAAACCATGAAACCAATTAAATGGCAAGGGGCCTTCAATCCTTTGAGTCTCCTTGAGCCTCTTCTGAGGCAGTAACATGATAGTGAAAAAGGAGGACAGAGGAGTGTAAAACCATAGAATTTTCAGATGATCTGTAAACGTAATTGAAACTATCCCATATAAACAGGAGCCCCTTGACCTCTGACCAAGAAATGAACATGCGACTAGAGAAACTTGAATCATACCAGCCTTGATATTTGTGTTATGAATGAAACCAGAAGACAACAGGAAGTCATAGCTCATTGAAATGCTAGTTCACAGGTTCTACTTGGAGATACAAAGAAAGGATTTAGTGAAAATGATTTCATGAATGCATCTAAAGGCGACAAGGAAAAAACATTTTATGGGATCTTTGGTCATTCCATGATATCATGTTTCATAATAAGCATTAGTGAAAATACATGTGTGTCTGTGACTGGCATGTTTTGGTCTCTGCAGAGAATTAAGAGATCAAGAAATTTCATTAAGAATTCATTAAGAATTTCCTACCCCACCATCATTAAATAAACTTATACTTAAAGGAGATGGGGAATATATGTTTTTAAATATGGCTTATGGAGAAGAAACCAAAGAAGTCAAAGGTTGATATGATGTATGAAACTTCACATTGTGAATGATATATGCATTCTTTTAGCAGAGTCGGAAGGAAACCAGACAGTATGAGCTGGTAGAAAGGAAGCACAGAGCAATGAGTTATGAATAACACTACATGCAACAAAATGAAGCTTGGTTTTTCCACTAGGTAAGAAACTACTGGTTATCATTGTTAGATCTGTATTCAAATCATCTCCGTGTGCATTTAGACCACCTATGTGTGTCTTAAAGGTCACATAGATAGTGACCAGCAGAGCTTGATTTGAAAACCAGGTCATTTGGCTCCTGATCCAGTGCTCCATGGTAAAGAATTGGTTGCATTTTCTGGCACATAGATAGATTAATAACTCATGGAACATGTAAGAAACAAAGGCTAAGTGAGGTATAGAGGAGGTATCAAACCTGAAAGGTCACATTTCCATGTGTTCTCTGAGAAAGATGAAAAATCCTGGGTGATTTTAATTATTTAAAGAACAATGGGAAACCTTCTGAAGACGTTGTATCTGGGTGTGTAGGGGATCTAACGAAACATGAAAGGACTACGACCCAAGGGTAAAATTTCAAAGAGAAGATGATTAACAAGGAATAGACTTCTTGAGGTGAGGAACAATGGTCCTAGACTAAATGGAGACTGGACACATGGAGCAAGGGAGAACCAAGCTGTTCAACTAGGAGGATAACGAAAGGACTGTCACCAACAAGGATGTCTGATTGTAGGCTGAATAAAACAACAGAAGACACTTGGATTTTGGGTTCAGAAATATTGGACCAGAATTTCAGCCCTGGCACTTACAACAGTATGTCTCTAAGCAAGTTATTTCCTTTAGCATAGCCTCAATTTTTTCATCTGTGATATGGGGTTAATAATTATAGCGTTATTGTCAGGGTTCGGCCAGCAAACCCCAACCAGTTGCCAGGAAATGAAGACAGGGGTCAAGTGGGTACTGAAACACAGCACATTTACTGAAAGCAAAGCAAGTTCTTATATAGCGTTTCTACTGCTTTGAAGCCTATGTGTGGGTCATATGCCAGGAATGTTGCCTGTGTTTTTCCAATATTATCACTCAGTTTTTTCTCACATCAGACCTTATTTTTTCCCACACCATATCTCTATGTTTCGTCTCAGTCCAGGAGCACAGAGGCCCTGCTTGGAGCATTCCTTAGAGCCCTTTCTCAAAACATGAAGAGTTCATGTCGAGGTCAGACTCAGCTCCAGGCTTCTACAAGTTGATATGAAGAAAGTGTTTTGGAAATCTTCACACACTACAGGAATGTGAGTCATGGTGAAAATGGTGGTAATGGTGACAGAGAACCGTAAGAATCATTGTAACTAAGAAATGATGCTAAGGAGGGCATTCTTTAATACCTATATGGTACCCTGTGGCAGTGGGGTATGTCTGGATAGAGGAGATGGGACTGGCAATCTAAGTGCCACCTTTCTAACCTTTTTTCTCACCATTATCCTTCATTCTTATACATTCTAGAAAGAAATTTCTGTCTCCTTTTCATCCCCTATTCTTATACTGCTTTCTCCCAGAGTGGGCTCCAACTGAATCCATCTCCATCTGTTAGCATCCTTCCTATAGTTTGAGATCAATTCAGGAGCCATTTGCTTTATGAAGCCTTCCCTGATTTTCTTTCCAGGGAAGAGTGATTTTTCTCTCTTTAGATTGTAATCCTTTTCACTTATTTCATTCTCCCCTGTTTTATAGTTATTTGCATATTTGTCAACCATCTCCCTTTAGACCACAAGCTTAAGAGGAGTCCCTGCTTCCTATCTATTTTTGTATTCCCACCACCCAGAACAGTGCCTTTCACATACTAAATAGGTGTTTAATACATGTTTATTGAAATGGATTGACTATTTTGGGAAATCTTAGGTCTTGAGTTCAAAACCTAGGACTGCTACTTGTCTTTGTGATCTTGAACCAGAAAGATATTTGTTATCATTGGGCTACATTTCCCCTGTGTTTAAATTTAAAAGTTTGAAAGCTAGAAAAAGAACAAATTAAAATTTCTAGTTCAAAAATAGATTGGAAATCTTAAAAATAAATAGAGAGATTACTAAAACTGAAAGTAAGAACACTAATAAATAAAACTCAGAGCTGTTTTTAAAAGAAGAAAACCAAATTACCTGTATCAAAAATGAAAAGGGTAAATGTACCACCAAGGAAGATGAAATTAAAGCAATTATTAGGAGTTATTTTGTCCAATTATATGTGAATAAATCTAACAATCTAATGAAATGAATAAGTATTTACAAAAAATATATAAATTGCTCAGATTAACAGAAGAGGAAATAGAAAGTTAAATAACCCCGTATTAGAAAAAAGAAATTGAATAAGGCATCAATAAGCTCCCTAAGAAAAAATCCCCATCACCAGATGGATTGACAAGTGAATTCTACCATATAGTTAAAGAACAATTAATTCTAATAATGTATAAACTACTTGTAAAAGTAGGCAAAGAAGGAATCCTACCAAATTTCTTTTGTGGCACAAATATGATGCTAAACAGAAAGTGCAAAAACAGAGAGAGCAAAGTATAAACTAATTTCTCTAATGAATATTGATGAAAAAGTTTTAAATAAAATACTAGTTAAAGAGAATACAGAGATCTATCACAAAGATCATACACTATGACTATGTGGGATTTATGCCATGAATTCAGAGCTAATACAATATTAGGAAAATTATCAGCATAATTAATGGTATCAATAACAAAAACAACAAAAATCATGTCATCTTCTCAATAGATGCAGGAAAAGTTTTTGACGAAATACAAAACTCATTCCTATTAAAAACACTAGAGAGCACAGGAATAAATGACACTTTCCTTAAAATAATAAGTATTATATATCTAAAACCATAAGCAAGTATTATCTGTAACAGGAATAATCTAGAGGCCTTCTCAGTAAGACCAGGGGTGAAGCAAGGATTCCTATTATCAATACTATCATTCAGTACGGTGCTAGAAATGCTAGCTATAGCAATAGGACAAGGAAAAGAAATTGAAGGAATTAGAATAGGCAATGAGGAAACAAAACTATCACTCTTTGCAGACAATATAATGGCATAACTGGAGAGTTCTAGAGAATCAACTAAAAAACTAGCCGAAACAATAACTTTAACAAAGTTGTAGTATGTAAAATGAATCCACATAAATCATCAGCTTCTCTATATACTACCAATAAAATCCAGCAAGAAGAGAAAGAGGAAATCCATTTAATATTACTGCAGGCAATATGAAATACCTGGGAGTCTATCTGCCAAGACAAATTCAGTAACTGCATGAAAACAATTACAAACACTTTACACACAAATAAAGGTAGACCTAAACAAATGGGGAAATATTAATTGCTCATGGTTAGGCCAAGCCAACATAATAAAAAATGACAATATTTATTCAGTGACATATCAGTCAAACTACCCAAGATTAGGTTATAGAGCTAGAAAAATAACAAAATTCATCTGGAAGAACAAAGGGTCAAAAATATCTAGGGAATCAATGGAAAAAAAATCTAAAGGAAGATATCCCAGCAGGACCAAACCTCAAATTGCATTACAAAACAGTAATCACCAAAACAATCTGGTACTGGCAAAGAAATAGAGTAGTGGAATAGTGAGCTAGGTTAGGTACACAATATACAGTGATAAATCACCATAGTAACCTAGTGTTTGCTAAACCCAAAGAACCAAACTTTTGGGACAAGAACTCACTATTTGACAAAAAATTTCTGGGAAAACTGGAAAGCACTTTGGCACAAACTAGGTACAGACCAACCTCTCACATTGTATGCCTAGATAAGGTAAAATGGGTACATGATCTAGACATAAGGAATGATATCATAAGAAAATTAGAAGAGTATGGAAAATTATACCATGACACATCTATAGATAAGGAAGAATTTATGGCCAAACAAAATACAGAAAGCATCACAGGATGTAAAACAGGTAATTTTGATCAAATTAAATTAAAAAGGTTTTAAAAAAACAAAAAAAAAACAAATGCAGCCAAGATTAA
Organism: Trichosurus vulpecula; assembly: GCF_011100635.1. Taxonomy (NCBI): domain Eukaryota; kingdom Metazoa; phylum Chordata; class Mammalia; order Diprotodontia; family Phalangeridae; genus Trichosurus; species Trichosurus vulpecula. Next base: position 292,888,205 of record NC_050577.1, read on the forward strand.
AAGGAAAGCAGGAAACAAGTGGAATTTTTATGGGAAGTTTCTCTCATAAAGGCCTCATTTACCAAACAGAGAACTGAGTCAAATTTATAAGAATGAGTCATTCCCCAATTGACAAATGGTCAAAAGATATGGATGGATAGTTTTCAGAAGAAGAAATCAAAGTTATCAATAGTCATATAAAATGCTGTTACTTATTATTGACTAGAGAAATGTAAATTAACCAACTCTGAGGTACCAACTCATACCTATCAGATTGGCTAATATGACAGAAAATGAAAATGACAAATGATGAAGAGATGTGGAAAAAAAAAATTGGAACACTCAGGCGAGGTTGGAGTTGTGAACTGATCTAATCATTCTGGTGAGCAATTTGCAACTCTGCCTAAAGGGCTACAAAACAGTGTTACCTTTTGACCCAGAAATAACATTACTAGGTCTGTACCCCAAAGATAAAAAATAAAACAAAAAGAAAAAGACCTATATCTGTAAAATATTTATAGCAGCTATTTTTGTGGTGGCAAAGAATTGGAAAATGAGGGGATAACCACCCATTGGGGTATGGCTGAATATAATATGATATCTGACTGTGATGGAGTACTATTGAATTATAAGAAATGAATGGGGAAAGGGGTCTAGAAAAAAATAGGGCAAGACCTATATGAACTAATGCAAAGTAAAGTGATCGAAACCAGGAGAATGTTGTACGCGGTAACAGCAATATTTTATGATGATCAGTCAACTGTGAACGACTTAGCTATTCTGGTCAATACAATAATCCAAGAAAATTCTGAAGGATTTAGGAAGAAAAAAGCTATCTACCTCCAGAGAAAGAATTCATGGAGTCTGAATGCAGATCAAAGCACATATTTTTCAACTTTATTTTTCTTCTAATTTTTTTATAACATGACTAACATGGAAATATGTTTTTCATTATTTCACATGTATAATTATATCACATTTCTTGCTTTCACAATGGTGGCAGAGGGTGAGAGGGAAGGAGAATATTTGAAATTCAATTTCTTTTTTAATGAATGTTAAAAATAAATGAAAAATAATTTTTAAAATTACATTCAATAAAATGTGGAGGTTGGACATGATCATTGCCAAGTTCCCTCCCAACTCTAAATCTATGATCTGACAAAGTTAAAAGAACCTTCAATCCAAATTCCACTGAGCTCTGCTTCTTAGTTAGAAATCTCTACCTGGAGTATTGTGTTCTCTGTTCTGGATACCAAAGTTTAAAAAGCAGCCAGAGGAGGACAACTAAAATGCAAAGGTCCTTTAGTCCACGCCATGAGAATGATTGAAAGAATTTGGGATGTTAAGCCTGAAATAGAAAAGCTAAGTGGGTTAAGGGGTTGGGGACTAATTAATGTTTTAAATATTTGAAAGGCTGTCACCTGGAAGAGGAATGAGTTAATAGGAAGTGACAGAGGGAAAGAAGATGGGAAGGAAGGAAGGAAGAAAGAAGGGAGGGAAGGAGAAAGGGAAGGCAGGAGGGAGGAAAGATGGTAATGTGGAATGGGGATGTAGAAGAGAGGAAGGAAAAGTAGGAGGGAGAAAGAGAGTACACATTAATTCAACATTTTGAAGTGGAGAGAAATAAAAATAAAGTTTAAAGAGGATACAAACAGGGTGATTTTGTTGCTACTATTTTAAATTAAATGAAAAATTAAATGTAGAACTCAGTTTCCTCATCTGTAAAAATAGGGGTTGGAATAGATGACCTCTGGGGTCTCTTCCAGCTCTACATCTATGACCCTGGGATCTGAAATATAGACTGTACTAAAAAGAAGTGACTATTTCATGTACAACCTTCTTTTCCCCTTCTTTGTATATTTAAATTTGTCTGTGTCGGTGATTGTTAAATTAAAATTCATAATTAAAAAGAAATCTGTTTTGAGTTACAGCCCTCATTTTCCATCTCCCTGAGTGGTAAGAGCCTTTAGTTTTGACTTAGGAATGAAATGAGAGAGAAATACAAGGGACAGATGCAAGAATGAGCTTGCACCTCTCCACTGGCATTAAGTCAACGGAGATTAGCCACCAGGCTGGGCTGAGCATCGGCTGGCCACAGGTAGGCAAGGCTGCCTGCAAAATGAAGATAATTAGACACCCCCTCATAACGCATCACCCAGCTGGAAACTAATGAGTTATTGGATCCCCAATGAAGAAGAGAGATCGAGGTCTAATTAGCCTAAATGGGATTTCCTTCTGGAACAAGGGAATGTCAGGGAAAAGAGAGAAATATTCTTTTTCCAGCAGCCATCGGAACCAAATAAATCCATCCATCTTGCTAATGTAATCAGATCACTTCTCCCACAAAAGAAAATAACATTAGTTCTTTAAGAAAGTATACCATTCTCCATCTCTTTGGTTTTCTCTCTCTCACTCTCTCTCTCTCTCTCTTTCTCTCTCTCTCTCTTACACACACACACACACACACACACACACACACACACACACACACACCATTTCACACCCAGTCACGTTGAATGCTCTACAGAGACCAATGTAATATAAATATATAAATAACACAAAGACCTGGAAGGATTTTTATTGTCCCCCTAAATACTGGATCAAGAATCAGAAAATCTGGGTTCCAATCTTAGCTCTATTCCTACCTGGTTTCTTCTAAGTAAGTCATTTCCCTCTCTAGGACTCAGTTTCCTCTTCTCATAAATGGAATCTCTAGAATCTCTAAGGTCCCCCTCCATCTGTAGATTCTATAACTAGCACTTACATGATACTTGAAGGTTCATGAAGTGCTTCATTGTGTTATCCCATGGGATACTCACAACAATCCTGAGTTATTATCTCCATTTTACAGCAGAGGAAACTGAGGCTGAGAAAACTGTGTTGAATTGCCCAGGGTCATAAGGATAGTAAGTGACTGAGAGGTCCAAGTTAAGAGGAAGAATGCAATGAGAAAACAGGTAGATGGGAGGGGCAGACACGTGGAGCACACAGCCAAAGTGTGTTCATACCAGCCTGTTTCCTCTACCATGAGCCTGTAAATTTGATCATTGAGGCTTCCAGTGGGTGATCATATCTACTTACTTATATATCTTCTTATGGAGTAAGGTATCATGGTGAGACAAAGCAGATTCCTTGAGAACACTTCAGAAGACCATATAAACTTAGGGCCCCATATTCTTTTTCTCCTTTCTCTTCATGTGAGTTTCTTGCACAAACTGCCCACTGGGCTTTGGGCTGGGGGAGCAGAGTTGTGTTTCTCTGTTTCCCAGGAGAACTGGGATATTGAGTCAAAACCATGGTTATGAATGTGACTCTGACGCAAGACGAAGGGAATGAGGGTTTGGGCCTCAGCAAGTCAGACTGAGACAGGATGTTGTAGCTGATGAGTATGGTCAAGAGATCATACTTTTGCTGAAGACCTCACTTCTGAGACACTCCCTATACTTACTTTATCAATAAAAAATATGGTGAAAAAGTAAGTGCCAATGCAGGATAGGAACTTGTACTGCAGATTCTAGGATAATTTCTCTAGAGCTGGAAGGAGTTCAGAAGCCATTTAATTGAACTCTTTTGTTTTTAGAAATGAGAAAACAGAGCCCCAGGGAGGCTGAATGACTTGACACTTATTACATGCACACTCAGGTAAGAGTTAACCTTGGAGTCCTCTGACTCCAGATACCACACCTACCTCATTTCTTGACATTGTACCATAATGCTTCTCATCAAAAGCCAAAAACAGGCATCTGGAAATCTATGAACCTGAAGGTGGAAACTTGGGGGAATACACTTAAGTGAGAAGAACAGGAGAGAGAAATAGAAGTGGCATCATCATTGGAGTATACTATAGACCACATACCCAGAAGGAATATATGTATAATATTTTTTCTAACACAGTTAATAAACTGAGGCAAAGGAAATATACATTGGTAATAGAGGGTTTTTACCATCTGAACACCTATCGAAATCTAAATCTTCTTAAAAATATTCAAATTATTTCTTGACTTTTCTTGCTTATAATTTCATTTCTCAGAAAGGGAGATAATTATACTGTGTTTAATTTTGATGAATAAGGAAACAGTTGGTGAAGCAGAAGTTACGGAAAACTTTCTGTACCTCACAGCCAGGTGGCACAATCTGCCTTACTATTCCTAGCACAAAGCAGGAATGTCCTGTTTTCTTGGCACCACAGCCACATTTGACTCTGCTATTTCCAAATTCTTTGTTCTCTGGGACCAAACAGAAGTAGACCTTTTGTCCCCTGTGTAGCATGGCTCAAGATTCCTGAAAGCAGCTACCATTCCTTCCCTGAATCTTCTCTTTTCCAGGTTAAATATCCTTAGTTCTGACCCTCATATAACATGGAATCAAGCCCTTTATCATTTTGGCCATCCTCTTCAGAAACACTCCCCAGGTTCTCAATACTCTTAAACTACATTCCCTAGAACAGAACACAGTTTCTCATTACATTGATGTGTGCCTATGTCTATACATGATGTGTGTATATGTCAACACATCTATCATACTACATTGGGGGCATTTATCTGATCTCCTCTATGCTCTGCATCATCCACCAGTACCTAAGTAACTTGCTGGATTCTTAGAAGAGTCCATAACTTACCCACCCCCACCCCAGCTACCCACAACACTAGCTAAAGGATTAGGGAGACAGAGGAGACAGGAGGCATCAGATGCCAGAAAGTCACACCACCACCACCACCACCACCACGACCTTGGCCACCATCTTCTGTCAGACCTTGATGAAGACAGACTAGAGTCTTGGAAATAAAAATGCTTCCAGCACAGTGCCCACAATCATCAACTTAGGAAGCCACTTCTGTGGCCATGCAGCCAGGGAATTGCTCATGTAGGTGCTAGATCTATTATTACTGAAAATTCAGAAAATGAAGTTGATTCTATCAAAGCCCTTGGCACTGCCCAGTGGTTCAACATCAGAGGAAATGCCATTCAAGAAGAGTCCTTACCATCTGCTTTGCTGCTGCACCCTAAACACCATAGTATTTTTTCATCTGACTGCAGCTGAAACCTCTCATCTCTATTGCCTCCCCCTTTAGAATGTAAGGTCCCTGATGGCAGGGACTGCCTTTTCTATTTCCATTTCTATCCCAAGCATTTAGCACACTTTGTTTTGCATGTAATTAATGCTCAATAAATGCTTTTTTTCATTCATTCATTCAATATTGTCCTCCTTTAGTTTCAATTTTATGAACTGAGTACCTCTTAGACCCATGGGTATCACATGTTGATTTCTTGAGATTTTCTGGGATGCGGCTAAAAGCCAGAGTCAGGAGAAACTCCCTAAAATCAACCCAAGCAAAGAGTCAAAGACAGAAAGGAAGCAAACACTCCATTGCACCAAATTATTCAGGGTGGCATTTTTGTGGTAGCAAAGATCTGGAAACAATTGAGGATTCATAGATTTAGAGATTTAAGGGACTTAGACATTGAGTTCAACTTCCTCTTTTTTCAAGATGAGAAACTGAGGCCCCGAGAGAATGACTTCCCAACATTGACCAAGTACTAATTTATCAGTCATTATTTGAACTTGGGTCCTCTAATTCCAGGATCAGAAATCTATCTGATTATCTATACCAATTCTTTCAAAACAATTCAAATCCCACCTTTTGCAAGATGTTTTTCCCATCCCCAATATTGCTTAGTGTCTTCCCTCTGAGACTACCCCCCACTTACACTGTATGCACAAATCTTCTGTGTTTATTTTTTGCATGCTGTCTTCCGTATTGGAATATGAGATTTTGGAGGTCAGGGACTGAGTTTTTGCCTTTCTTTGTGCCTCCAGCAATTGGCATATTTATTGCCATGCAGTAAGAGCTTAATAGATGCTTCTTGACTGACTGGCTGCCCCATTCTATGGTCCTGGCATCTCAGTTCTGGCAGCATTGTAACAATGGTTCCTAATACACCATTCATTCATTCATGCATTCATTCATTCATTCTCTCTTTCTCTCTCCCTCCCTCCCCCTCCCCCTCTCTCTGCATCTCTCCCTCTCTCCTCACTTCCCCCCTTCTCTCTCATCTATTTCCTCAGGCATTATTTTTATTTGCTAAGGTTCATTCCACCTCTAATATTCAATGAACCCATTGTTTTCTTCTATCACACACTCTCTCCCTTCCCCTATGGTCCTGGGGTCTTGGGCTTCTGTGAGACAAGCTGTCTTCCTGAAAAGGACCCTCCATCCAGAATGGCACTGTGAACTCCTCCCCAGCATTCCCCAGGCTTTCATCACCTCCCAATTGCTAAGGACAGGATCTGTGCCACAGCAACACAAATCAGCAAAAACAAATCCTCTAGCATTCCAATGCTGGCAGGGATACACAAGGGTATCATTTCATTTTCCCAACCTAAGCTCCCCTGCCTCTGGTTGAACAGGCCATGGGGCTACGGCAGGAACCCTGACGTCTGTGTTCATCTAGAAAGTACAAATGAAAAAAATACACTAAATTATTTACAGTTGTCCTGAATTCTGCTCTCTTCTTTCTTTTCTCCAGGGCAAGTAAAGAGGAATGTAATGCTGGGATGTCCTTTTTTTCCTCTCCCCTTAATGAGTTTTTTTGGCTTAAATTCAGTTTCTTATACAAACTCTTTCCTGCTCATCTTTACATGCTGAAATGTTTATGTTTGCAATTAAGGTCACAATAAAGAAGAATTTTTTTCTTTTCTCATTTTTGCTTTTATATCACATTTATTTATAACCATATCTTTAGGCCTTCAATCCAGATCTCCATTGTAATAAGCATAACAATAATGACTGATATTTATATAATGCTTCAAGGTTTGCAAATGCTTTATACTTATTATCATCATCGGGCCTCACAATCCTGTGACATATCCTATTATCCCCATTTTGCAAATAAAGAAATTAAAATAAAGATGAAGTGACTTTCCAGTGTCACACAGCCAGCAAACATCTGAGGTGAGAATTTAAAGTAGAGCTTTCCAATTCTAAGTCCAATGTTCTTTCTACTATAATGGCTGGAGTGGGGAGGAGAAAAAAAAGAGAAGGAAGGAAAGGAGGGGAGGAAAGAGGAGTGGTTGTTATTGTTGTCCAGTTGTTCCAGTTGTGTCTGACTCTGTTGCCCCTTTTTTGGATTTTCTTGGCAAAGATACTGGAGTGGTTTGGCATTTCCTTCTCCAGCTCATTTTATGGACAAGGAAACTGAGGCAAACAGAGTTAAGTAATTTGCCCAGGGTCTCACAGCTATGAAGTGTCTGAGGCTAGGTTTGAGCTCAGATCTTCCTGACTCCAGGCCTGGCATTCTATTCACTGGGTCACCTAGCCACCCTACAGATGGGTGGGGAAGAAAGTAATTCAATAAAACTAACCAACGCATCAGCCATCTGACAGAATATCCAGTGTTCCACAACCATTGTCCCCAAACCCTGAAAAGAGGGGTGGGAAGTAATGTTCGAATTTCAAGATGCTTCCAAGTTCTTTTCCTTCTATGTTGTCATCAAATCACAGAGAAATCTCCAACCCAGGTAGAAGTCACCTTTCTATTCTCCTTTTAAGTTTCCAAAGAGTCTTTCTCATAACAATCTATGAAGCACAGGCGACAAATACTCTTCACTTTATAGAGGAGGAAAGTGATGTGTAGATACATGAATTAATTTGTATATGGACACAGAACCAGTCAGTGTCAGGATTGCAATTTGAACCCATGGATTCTGACTATATGCCCAGTACTCTTACAACTGCTTAGGTCTTCTCTCTGTCTCTATCTGTCTGTCTGTCTGTCTCTTTCTCAGTTAGTGATCTCATCAAGCCCGGGCCAATTTACATTTCTTTGGAAATACTTCTTAGATTGGCATATCCAGACCCAGTCTCTCTCCTGAGCTCCAATTCTGCATCACCACCTATGGGACATTTTGAATTGGATGTCCCACAGGCATCTCAGACTCAAATTGTCCAAAACAGAACTCATCATCTCCTTGTATCTCTCCTGCCCCAACTCATCCCTCCTCTGAAAGTTCCTATTATCAAAGTACCCCCATCCTCCCAGTCCCCTTTGGCACTGCCAGTGACTCCTCATTCTGTCTTGTCCCAAATAGTCAATCACCTGTCAAACCTTGAGGTTCGTTTCTCCACACCATTTCTCACATTCCTCCTATTCTTCCCACTCACACAAATCCCACTGTGGTTCATGCTCTCATCACATCTTTTTTTCGATGGCTCCTTATTCTCCCTGCCCCATGAATCTCCACATTCTAAGCCATTCTCAACACAGCTGACAAGGTCATCTTCCTAAAGTGTAGGTTGGACCATGTCATCCCCCAGAATTCTATAATCATCAGTGGCTCCTTATTACCTCTAGGATCAGTACAAACTCTTCTGTTTGGCATTTAAAATTCTTTACAGTCTGGCCCTTTCTGATATTTCCAAGCTCTGTTTGCTGCACTCCTTTCCATGCATACTACAGTCCAGTCATACTCACCTACTGAGCTGCCCTTCCATTTCTGTGCCTCGGTACTAGCCTTAACCATTACTCTGTATGTTCTTCCTCCCAATCTCTACTTCCTTAAATCTCTGATTTCTTCAATATTCAGTTCAAGCACTATCTCCCACAGGAAGTTGTTCCTAGTCCTATTTCCCTCCCCCCACCCACATCCCAAGCTGCCAGTGCCTTCCATCAGTTACCTTCTGTCCGATCTGTTTGTATTTCATAGGTAACTCCTTATGTACATGCTGCCTTCCAATAGAATAGAACCTCCATGAAGGGAAAGAATGTTTCTTTTGTTATTTTCTTTCCTTTTCTACATCCCCAGTACTTCATCCAGTGCTATCAACATAGTAAAGGCTAATGAATGCTTGGTGATTAATGGATTGCCCCACATTTGTTGCTTTTAGGTTTTGAGAGAAAATATAGGCTGGTGAAAAGATGTTGGGAGCCAGGAGACCTGGTGTTTATTTCAAAGATCCATACGATAATATATTTAGAGCAGAAGGGAACTTTAGAGCAAAATTTCCTCATTTTACAGGTAAGGAAACCAAGGCCCATGGAGCAAAATCCCTGGCTTGCTATCACACAGGTAACAGGTAGCAGAATGGCATTTGAACTGGATTCCTCTGACTTCAAATCCAGAGTTCTCCTCCTCAGTTGTCTCTACCACAGACTAACCCTGTCACTAGACCATTCTGTGTCTCAGTTTTTCCATCTGTAAGATGGGGATAACTGAACCCCACATTTCCAAGGCTTTATGAAAGGCAGCTGTGAAGGATCGTTGGAAGAAAAGTGCAAGCAATATGTGGCTGCAAAGAGAAAGTAAGAAGGAGCAGAAGATCTTAGAGATTAAGATTCTGGGACAATAGAAATGCAGAAGCACGTAAGTGCATAACAAGTCAGGAGATTAATTGGCCACAAGGGTAAAGCACACTGTGGAAAAGGAGACAGAGAAGCAAGAGAAGGGGGAGAAGAAGGATCTGTATTGATTTTCTTGATCAGAAATGGAGATGTGACTCATGGTGGGCTCTCTGTGGTTTGTTTGGTTGCAGAAAGGAAATGAAAAATAAGGAAAGAGCAATGGAAGCATTTCATTGTGGGAGTTTGCCTGGCTTGTAAAAGTCCCCCTGCCATGCCCAAGGGACTGGAATTTAGAACAGGGATGGAGGAGAAAAGGGGTGGGGGTGGGCTGCCTAATAAAACCAGCAGGATGTTTGCTGAAGACAAAATCTGCTGACACTTTGCAATGGAATATATTCAGTAATCAGCCGCACCCCACCTCTGCCTGCTCCCATTCTTTCCAATTGTTCTCCTCATCATCCTTATTCATCTCATCTTCTTCCCCCTCATCATCCTTTTCCATTTCTTCTTTTTCCTTTTCTCCACTTTTTCTCCTTTCTATTTTCCTCTTCTTTTCTCCATCATCCTTCTCTACCATTTTAAAATATTTTATTTTCCCCAATTACATGTGAAACTCTGCCTTTCTTAACATTCTTTTCTCTTCTTTTTTCCCTCTTCTTTTTTCATAGTGCTCTATCCTCTCCTTCATTTCTCTCCACTTTCATGGCCCTCTTCCGCCTCCTCTCTCCTCTTTTTCATCTTCCCCTCTCCCTCCTTGTCTTCACCTCCTTTACCTTCTCTTCATTATTCTTATTTTTTTTGTCTTTATCCTTCTCCCCCTTCCTATTTCCATCCTTGTTTTTATTGTTCCCCTCTTCTTCCTCTTTTTGAGCTTTTTTCCTCTTCATCTTATTTGTCTTCATCTTCCTTTTTCTTTCCCTCCTCCTTCTTGAGGAAGAAGAGGAGGAAAATGAGGAAGAGGAGGAGGAAGAAGAAAAAGAGGGAAGGAGAAGGAGGAGGAGGGGGAGGAGAGAAGAAAGGGGAGAGGGAGGACGGGAAGAAGAAGGATATGTTCTGAAGAAAATAGTTCATGTCTGGACATGTGGAGCTTATCTAAGTGGAGGTGAAGGTGGAGAAATCTAGCAAGCTGTAAATTCAGTGAGAGCAGGAATTCTGTCTTATCTAAACACGTCTTTAGCCCTTAAATAGGTAATGCACACAATATGTGCTTCTTGTTACATTTTGTTTAGGTGTAGAGTCCTAGATCGAGGAACCAGCGTTAGAATTTGAAAAGAATGGTAGCTTTGTGCACTTGGTGGTTTTCTAACTTTGCTTTTGGAAGCGATTTTGTTCCTTGACAACTGACATTTGGAACTGGAGATTCCTAATGTATTAAAGTTTAAGACCTAAAGTAAGAGAAAGCATCAAAGAGTAGAGACGAAAGGGAAAAGAGAATAGGAAGAAAACAAAAGAACCTCAAAGGTTGGAGTGAGGCAAGCCAGACTTGCAATTGAAAGTGTCATGAACCAAATCATTTCCATAACAAACTGAAACAGCCACGAAGTGCCAGAAACTTTAGAATTTAAATTGCTTTTGACCATGGGAGGCTACTTGACAACCAACTTCTCTTTTCTGTGGTGTCAGACCCTTCAGCGTCACAGGCTACCTCTGCCCATGCTGACTCAGCCCAGCGGCACCTGGTAGGTGATAAAAGGAGACCCGGGTGAAGCCCAGTCTGTCTTTAAACAGGGTAGCAGAGAGGCCAGGGTTTTGTCTTATCTTACTAGATAGAGTGTAGCATTGGCTCAGTAGTGAGGAGCTGTTTTTGTAGATAAACTAGAAGTCAGTGGGATGAGTGTGAAAAGGAGTGAGCTACTTGCCGTTGAAAGTTGGAGGCTTGTCTATGTGCTTTGTGGGGCTGAGATTGGCAGTCTTTGCCCTCTATTCCAACCCACGCTAATCCTGAGCTTCCCTAGGGATTTTCAGTACAAGGAAACAAATCTGTAGGTGAAGGGAAATACATTCTCGGGTCACCGGTCTGTGACTGTACCTCTGGGGATATAACATTAGGTAGTATGTAAAGCGCAGCATTAATCATTTCCTAGTGTTGGTGATTTGGAAACCGGTTCTAAAACATTCTGCCAAGACACATGAGAGCAGTATTCGGGTACCATTTACAAACAGTGACTTCGGCTTTGCTCTAGGACTTTGATCTTAACTGAGGCTCATGGTGGTATTTGATCCCTTGCCCCTTACTTTTTGGTGTAAATTGTGTGGTTTCTGATTGTTTTTCTCTATCACAGACCTGTAGATGAGGGACCTCGGGATAGTATGTTCTCTGGGGAACCTTAACTGCCTGTGGGTTATGGCTATAGACTAAGCCGGAGCCCAGGGCTGGTCAGTATCACTCAGACTTCCCGATGAAATTGACTACAGATTGGACTGAATTTCATGCGTCCGACAAGACCGACTGTGCCATGTTTTCTCTACAATTAGGATAGGAAGAAATTGTACTTAACATTGCCTTTCCTTAGTACCCCGGGTTACATACTGTTACCTAGGACTCCCCACTGCGGTCCTAAGATTTCGACTTTTTCCTGCCTTCACCCCTATCCAAACCACCTAAGGACGAGGTGTTTCAATCTGAGAGATTGGTTATTTAGGTCAGTACTTCTTAAACTGTGGGTCATGACCCCACTTGGGGTCATAAAACTTTGGCCGCAGGAAAAAGTTTCTGAATGCGCAATGACCAACAATTTATTAAAAATCAAACACGTGATGAATCCAAGGTGTTTCCGGCCGTGCTTGCCTGTGTCGCATCTCGAAACTTCATGGCTTCCTCTGTTCTGAACACAAAGCGAGTACTCTTTGTACCGCACACGCTCTCAGGCCGCACAGTGCCGACAAACACTGCCAAGACTCAAAAAGGGGTTGCTAGTGGAAGAAGTTTAAGAAGGCTTCATTAGTCTACCCCCCCCCCCCCGCTTCATTTTTCAGGTGAGGGAGGTGAGGACCAGGTAAGCCGTCACACGGGTGAGCAGAAATGAGTAACAGAACCAAGATTCAAATGCAGGTTTTCTGATTCCTGAACTCTTTGGCCACAGTCATCCTAGGTCCCGTTCCATCAGGCCCTCTCAGCTCTGAAACCCATTCATCTTAGAAATTCACTTTCACTAATGTGTGCGTGTATAGCGATAGGGGTGTTACTCATACATTTTACCCGGTACCTCTTGGAAGCACAATGCCTTAACCCAAAAGAATATTTTCTCCATGTCATTTGGAAGCCCTGCCCCATTTGGGGATACACATGTCCAAACTGAGAATTGCCAACTCCCTTTCCACTACCCCAAGTTGCTTGTAAGATAGAGATAGAGTATTAAGTAGATTTTTGAAGATTTAATAAAGTCTCCTTTCTGAAAGAGACATACAAAATTTACTCCGTTTGCTGCCTTGGACCACGTTCTTACATTAAATAAGGAGAAGTGAGAGGGAAGAGGAAGATACATTCAACATTCTCCAGCATTCCTGAATCTCCCATCATTTGTTGGCTGAGCTTTCAATTATCACAAGGCAAAGCCACTGACAATATAACAAACAATTTAAAAGCATGGTGGATGGGTCTGATTTTGACTGAGAATGTAGCTAGAAGTGAGAAGGTATGACTCATAGCTATTTTGAGAGCCCTATTAGTAAAAAAATCTTGCATGTATCTATGAGTTTTGTTTTTTGCCCCAAACTGGTAAGTACATGTATCTTGCCAGTCTGATTGGAGAATTTCCATCCTGATTAAAAAAGAAAATCACCAGCCATCAATTTTGTTCAGTTCCATATGCAGTTTCCCTCCTTCCCTTATTTCTTTCTGCCTTTCTTCTATCCATCTATTATCTATCTATCCTCCATCCATCATTTATCTATCTATCTATATATGTCTCTCTGTCTGTCTATCTGTGCAAGACAACTGAGTCCCGGAGAGCTTAAGTGACAAGTCTGATGTCACAAAGACAATAAACGGCAAAGCTAGAGTTCATAGTCAGCTTTTTTAACTCCTAATCCAGTATTCTTCCCTCCACAAAATGTATAATGCTCAGCTTCCCACAAAAAAGGAGAAATATCATAGTGAGACTTCTTGGAAGAGGTGGCATTTAACCTGGGCTTTAAAGGATTGGTGAGATTTATATAAAGGTGTCAGTGGTTTGGGGCTTCCACTGGATAGAGGCAGTTTCTCAGAAAAGATGCCTTAGGGCTCAAGAATTCAGAAAGAAACTAAACTAGCAGCTGTAACATCTATTAACACTTACCTAACTGTATGGCTTTGAGGGACAGAGGGGGTCTGAGAAAAGTACCACATAAGCCTGGAAGCATCCCCCGAGGAACTGTGACCAGACCCATGCCTCCCATTGACCTCAGCCGGTCTCTTTCTGCCAGAGTCAGACAAGAGTCCCTTGCTGGTGGTCTGATCGCCATTGTCCCAAACTCTTCCCCTATCAACTTTTATAAGTAATAAGAAATGATATTAGTTGAACTTTGTAATTCCATTACTGAGACATGTATACAGAAGCCTGGACCCTGGAAGCTCTGGTATCCAGAAAGCATACTTCATTGAGTCAGAACTTAGGTTCAAATCTGAGTTTTCCCACACACTGGCTGTCTGACTTTGAGAAAGTAAATTAATCTCTCTTAGACTCAGTTTCTTCAAGGGATGATAACTTTTCTCTCCTTATCTTGTGGGGTTTGATTTAAATTTAAATAAAAAGATGAAAGGTCCTTTGCAAACCACAAATTGCTATAGTAATGTTGGCCAGTGAGGAGGAACTAAGGAATTCTCCTGACAGTGTCTGATTTCCCTTAGTCCTTTCTTCTTTTTTCTTTTTTGGAGGCAACTGGGGTTAAGTGACTTGCTCAGAGTCACACAGCTAAGTGTCTAAAGCTCAATTTGAACTCAGGTCCTCCTGACCCCAGGGCTGTCCCTAGCTGTCCCTGATTTCTCTTTCCAAGACTCTGTGAGTTTCTGTTTTCCTTTGATTCAGAGCACCTTCAGGAAAATCCTGAAGCCAGCTGGTACTGGCTAGGTACAGCTAGTTGTTAAATTTTCAGTGTGTGCATTTAAACCTATGAAATCAGCAAACACTATAACCAGGGCTTGATTCATTGTTTTGTTGATTGTCTAGACTTAAGAAAGTGATGAAGAAAATTTTAACCCAGACTAAATTTAAGAGTTGGTCTTGTATATCTTTTGTTCAGGGAGGCTCTTGTTAAACATTTACCTACATAATTCTGACCACAAGGCACAAGTCCATTCACAAACTTTTTCCTTCTATGTCTAGAAGGGAGTCCATCCAATTGAGAATGGTGCCATGGACACTGATAGAAATATCTAGAATAGACCTCAGAGGTCATTTGATCCAATTCCCCTGGGGTCCTACTCCAAAGCCTCATTGTACCATGGACACAACAAACCTAACTTTTTCAAGGCTATGAGAGTAGCATGTGACCTTGGGGATGTTATAACAAGCTGGAAAAAGTGATAACATCATAGCTTTGGAACTGGGAAGTACTTTAAAGGTCATTGAGTCTGACCCATTCATTTTTTCTTCAGATCAGCAAACTAAAGCAAAAGGATGCTTAAATGGCTTGTCTAGGATCACAGAGCTAGTAAGTACCTGAGATAGGATTGGAACTGGTTTGGAATGAGGACAGTATGCTAGCCAATGTGAGAAATAGTCTAGCTAAGGTCAGAACAGCCTAGCAAGGCAAGTTTGGATGGTTGGGGGGGAAGGTATCTTGGCCACTGCACTCTTGAAGACCATCCGTTAAGATACAGGACAGACTGGGAACAGACCTGTGATTTCATTAGCAAAGGGAATTCCTAAGTGAGTGAAATTCCCTATACAAATGTAGGTTGCCACCTTTTCTCATAATTTGTAGCCTTAGAAAGTTGCCTAGAGCAGCAGTTCTCAAAGTATGGTCCCTGAGACCCCTACAGCATATCCATAAAGTCACAACTACTTTCATAATAATTCTATGATGCTTTAATTTCTTATATAGCAAATATCAATATTTGAACGGCTAGATGGCTCAGTGGATAGAGCGCTAGCCCTGGAATCAGGAAGACTCATCTTCTTGAGTTCAAATCTAGTCTCAGACATTAACTAGCCATGTGACCATGGGCAAGTCAATTTAACCTTGTTTGCCTCAGTTTGCTCATCTGTAAAACGAACTAGAGAAGGAGATGGCAAATCACTCCAGTATCTTTGCCAAGAAAACCCAAAATGGGGTCATAAAGAGGCAGACACAACTGAAAGGACTGAACATCAACAACAAAGTCAATAGCCATAACAACTCTTGGAGAATTCCTCAATAATTTTTGAAGAGAGCCCAGCGGTCCTGAGATCAAAAACTTTGAGAAATACTGACCCGGACCATTAAAAAGTGAGGAGATCTGCCCAAGGTCATCCAGCCGGTATGATTCAGAAGTGAGACTAGAATCCAGGGCTCCTTAGTTTTGAGCCAGTTACCCCATGTCCCTCTAAGACACTGACAAACTGCTTATTTGTAAAGGAAGCACTCACATGGACCAAAAAAACCTTCTGTGCAAGTCCTAGAGTCATATATAACAGTTAAAATCCCACTTCATGAATTATAACTAGCACTCGAAATTTCTGGATGCTACCTAGTTGAAATTTGCTCTAAATCGTCTTACTTTCTGTAGGCACGAGGCATACATACCATACATCAGCCTTGGGGGTGGATTCCAAAGACACAAGAAAATCTCATTTCTCCTTGATTCAAGGTCTCACCTGCCTGCAAACTGATTTCTTGTAGACCCAGACCGATCTCTTGCAGGTTGCGAGCCAGTGTGGGCATGTAATTTGTGTATAATTTGGATAGGCAGTGCCTACGCTGGGCTGGGGGTTTCTAGCAAGCCAGCATAGCAAAGGGAACAAAATTATACATGCAAGCTGAGACCAGCTATTGCTGGGAACAAAATTATGCCCTGGGGGCAAAAGGCATTGCCTTTAGCAAAATAACACTGAATTTCGAGGTATAGATTCTGCATTCAAATTAGAGGGAGTATGATCCAAGTCCCAGACATTTTATGAAATTTTCTTTTTTCTTATGAACTTGACAGACATCAGCCTCTCCTCCTTTTGTTTTGCAAATAAAAAAGATGGAAAATATGCAAATAATGCAGATTAGATATAAAAAAAGCCAATGCTGTCTTCCACATATTCCACCCCCTTGCTCCCAGTTAGATGTTAAACATTTATAAGCACGCTACTGCCTAGAAGACTCTGTTTCCTTGTCTGTAAAGTGGGAATAGTATTAATACTTGTACAACCCATATCACATAATGTAGAACCTTTGAAATCCTCTTCCAATGCCTTAACTTTCCCCTTGAAAAAACTGAAACTCAGAAAAGCAAAGAGATTCCCTTAAGATCACCCAAGTAAATGAAAAGAGTTCAAATGAATGAGTGGAAAGATTAACTGTTAAACTCTATAGCAATGTCATCTAGAAATACTATCGTGTGTGTGTGTGTAACATATTAAGATATATTGCAATAATATAAACAGGACAACTAGGGCTCCATAGTGCACAGAGTGCTGGCCCTGAACTTAGGAAGACCTGAGGTTAAATCCAGCCTTGGAGAGCCTATTAGCTGTGTGATCTTGGACATGTCAACTTTCTTCTGCCTCAGTTTCTTCAAGTGTAAAATGGAGATAACAGAATCTACCTCCTACAGCTGCTGTGAGGATCAAATGAAATAATGCTTGAAAGTGCTTAGCACAGTGCCAGGCACATAATAGATGCTAAATAAATGCTTATTCTCTTTCCAAAGATAAATATCTGAAGAAATTATCTTATGCAAAGATGGTTTTACTGATCAAAGAGGAGTAATTTCTCTCTTTTAAGAGTAGATTTATAATGGGAAATCCATGCCTTCTTGCTCCTTTGAGACTAAGTTGGAAGGCTGGCATAGGGGAGAGAAGGCTGGATGTCAAACAAACAAGACCTTGGTTCAATCCTAACTGGAGTCCCTCAATAGCTGTGTGACTCTCAGCTTTTTTTTATCTAAAAAGCAGACAACTAGCTAAGAATGTTTTCTAGAATAGGCGATAGATTTTTCTCCAGAAAGGCTGCTGTTGAGACTAACTCCCTCTGTGACCTTGGCCAAGTCACTTCTTTGTGAGCCTCAGTTTCATCCAAAAAATGGGGGGGGCGGGTTTGTAGTAGAGGACAGTTGGGGTCACTTCCAGCTCTAAATCTATGACCATGTGCCAATGAAATCACAAGATGAGTCCAAAAAAACAGGATAATAATAGCACCTACTTCACTGAGTCTCTCGTGAGGAACAAATGAGATCATGTACCTAAAGTGCTTTGGAAAAACCTAAAGAGCTCCAGAAATATGAGCCTTCTTCATTATAACCAGGGAACAGAGCTCCTCTTGTGAGCCCGTGGGAGAACTGAAGCCATGACCTTGGTCACATTCACACTGTGCTCCAACCAAGTGAGGAGGAAAGTCAGCCCAGACTCCACACAAGGTTGAAATTGCATGGCCTGGATTCCTGCTGAAGCAAAAAGGGCCATGAGCTCCAAGCACTGCTCTCAGTAGTGGCCACTTCTGAGTCATCAGGCCATGATCCCTATCTCCACAGCCCCTCCCTGCTCTATCCACATACCTAGAACCTTGGATTCTGCCAGAAAGCCTGGCTCTGATGGAGGACTGTTCAGCTTATCTTGTCCAGAATAGGCTTCTACTATGCTTCTGAGTTACCTCCACACCAAGGCATCTCGGGCCCACCCTCTCTGTTTTCCATTTCCCCCACCACCATTAGAATGTAAGCTCTTGGAGGGCAAGAGCTGCTTTGGTTCCTTGTATTTGCATTCTTAGGGCAGAACCTTTCTCACACTAAGCACTTAATAAATGATCTCTCTATCGACCTATCATTATTTGTCATTCCTCCATCTATCCATATGCCTCTATTTGTGAATGTACATATGCATGTGTGTATGTATATATCATTCTATTCCTTTCTACCATCATGATCTCTCATCCCTCTATACCTATACATCTACCTCTACGTATTAGGGAATGTATATGTGTAAGTAGGCATCATTGCATCTAGCTGCTATCATTATCTATCCTTCCATCTACCTATCCTACTACTCTATTTGGGCATGAGGGTACATATGTATATGTCATTCTTTCTATTATCAGTGTCTATTATCCTTCTATTTACCTCTATTTCTATAAGTATGTATCATTCTATCTCTATCTTTCATTATTATCTATTATCCTGACAACCTATCCATCTACCTCTATTTATGTATCTTGGTATGTATGTATCAATTATTCTATCTATTATCATTATCATCACTCTATTTACCTATCCAACTACCTCTATTTGTATATCAGAGTATCTATCTATCCATTCATCCCATCTTTCTATCATCCACATCTATCTATCTATCTACTCATGAAAAAAGTGTAGCTAGACACAAAGCTCCCTGAGGGCAGGGGCTATTTCTTATTTTGTCTTTGTATCCAGAGGCTTAACATGGTAGCTGTCCCCTGATGAGTGCTGAATAAATACATATTGAGCTGATCTGAATCCCAGAAGGGAGGTCAATGTAGAGGAAGATTCTAGAGCTGGCAGCTCAGCCAGGTCTACCCAGAAATTAAATCCTAGTGGAGAGAGATCATGGACCTGACCTTGGAAGGCAGGATTGTGGGAAATGGAGGGGTTGCTCTTTCAGGCTGACAAGAACAGCTGAGCCAGACTTTGAGGTCCTTCTCCTTGGGAATTTAAAGAAATATGCCTCACCCCCCTCTTCACCCAAATATCCAACAAACTCTGGTGTAGAAAAGACTTCCTCTGAAGATGAAAGTGGATGGGGGAAGGTGAAAATGGAAAGAAAGCCTATCTTAGCTCTTCAGAGACCTTGATCTTGCCTTTGTCCTTCAGCAGAATTTTGGAACTAGTGGCAATATTTAAATGAGATGATATTGCAGAAAAGGGGGAGGAAGGAAAGACTGAAGTCTCTCCAGAGCTGGGAAAAATAATCCCAAGATTATGCAGAGTCATTTTCCAACCCTAAAAGGGAGACCTTGAACCTGAAAACAACTTGCTAATTAGAAGCATGCTTAGAATGTTAGTTCTTTCAAAGACTTATTTAGTTGGTTGGGGTGGGAAGAAGTGGGAAGAAATTGGGTAATTTATCTTCTCCAAAGACTTTATTTAGCAAACCAAGTCAAGTTCAATGAAGATATGACTCTCCACTTTTTCTAGGGTTGGTAGATGTGGGAATCCCTGCAAACCCAGCAGGAGACAGAGGCTGGCCAAGAGATAAAACCAGAATGGGGAGATCAAGCCGATTCAGCCCTAGCTGATTCTCTGCTACCTTTCCTCCCTCTTAAATAACCTCTCTCCGACCCTCTGATGTCCTAGGAGGGGGAAATCCTTCTTTTTCTTCAAGGGCCAGATGAAGTAGTACCTTATTAGTTAAGCCTGAGGCCAAGGAGTAAATAAATTCTTCCTTCCTTCCTTTCTCCCTTCCTTCCAAACACCTACTGACTAAGCACTGTGCTAGAGGTGCTGGGAATCAGAAGACAAAATAGAAACAGTCTGTACCCTAAGAGAGCTTAGATTCTACTGACCAAAAAACATACCCATAAGTAAATACTAAATATATGTAAAATGTTTAGAGAGGCAATGAGTTACAGTGGGAAGAACATTGGCTTTGGAGTCAGAAGACATAGGTTCAAATCCTGTTTCTGATACTTACTAGCTATATCCCCATGGACAAGTCAATTAACCCCTCTGTGCCTCAGTTTCCTCATGTGTAAAATGAGAGGATTCAACCTGAATGTGTCTAAGGTCACTTCCAGCTCTAAATCTATAATCTTATGATCATTCCCTTTTCCAGTGAATTCTGCCTTCACCCTGGGCCTCTGGCCCTGTAATGCCGCCCTAAGAACTTGGATTCCACATTAAAGGAAAAGGAACTTTTGTTTGCTGCTGAGGCAACTCTGTGCCTATCAAAGCTGCACCATCTAAATAACTGACATAATAGGGGAAGACCAGCTTTGCTCTGCCAACTCATAGCTTATTTCGTTGCTGCTCCTGTAGCTCCCAGGTCCATGAGCCTGATCCTTTATTCCTCACTACTGCCCCACCCTTGCATTTACCTGCAGCCATCTATCAGGCCAGGTTCTCCCTTTCTAGCACTAGAATGGTGGCTTTAAGAACTCTTGACCATTCTTCAGAAGACTAAAGTCTGAGAACTCCCCACACCCGGGCACATGGTTCCCATTTTCCTATCTCAGGCTTTTCCATAACTGCATCTAGGAACTCTCTGGTACCAGAAACTCATCAGATCATAAATTTGGAGCATGCAGTCTCCCCAAAACCCAGTTAATTATTGGGTCATAGCTTTAGAGTCAGAAAAGACTTTAAAGTCAATCTAGTCTAGTCCTTAATTTACAGATAAGGAAACTGAGGCTCAAAGGGATTAAGTGACTTACCAAGGACCACACAGCTAGTGAAAAGGAAAGGTGAGATTTGAACTCAGATCTTCATGACTGCAATTTCAATACTCCACCCCCCTGTCATCCAGCCTCTCCACCAGAGCAGGACAGCTGCTGCCATCTTTCAAGCCAAGGGCCTCTGCCTCTTTACAACTACAACTTAACTCACAAGAGTTATTGTGAAGAATGAAGGAGATAATGTACTTAAAGTACTTTGCAAACCTGTAAGCCCTATATAAATGCCAGCTATTATGATTAATGGGTTGGGTTGCTACAGCCAAAACCAAGTCATCACCTGGTGGCTACCTACTGGAGAGAATCCTCTGAACTCGGCCAGGCTGGAGATTGGAAAGAAGTCGCTGTTTATCACTGGGCCATTACTGAAACATTTCCAGCTTGGTAAAGTTGGACGCAACTCTGTTGGAACCATCTTTAAAGAACTCAGGGTCAATGCTACACCACAATGAGGCAACAAAGAAGGATTTCATAGAGATTGAGGAAGAGCTAACAGCCAGCCAGAATGTAGCAGTGGTGCCCATAAAATGCCACAAAGAAAGTGTCCAGCATGTCAGGTCCTGTAAAAATAAAGTGTAAAATGAAGAGGGTTAAACTACATGGTCTCTGAGGTCCCACTCATCCTTCATTTTAGATCCTATGATACTAGGTTAAGGTACTTTCCCTTCTCTGGGCCTTAGTTTCCCCATCTGTAAAAATGATGGGGTTGGACCAGATCTATGTTATTAGGTCGCCTAAGTTCCCTGGGCCTCAAGCTCATGATCCATAAAATAAAAAAAGATTTGTTTAAATAGCTTCTGAAATATCTTTCACCTCCAGACCTATGATGGTCTTAGGTTCCCATGATTGATAGAAGAACATAGATAAGAAACATGTCAGATGAGAAGGTATGTTCTCGTCTGAATTAATGAGGCAGCTAATGATGCAATAGAAAGAGCACTGAGCCTGGAGTCAGGAAGATGCGAGTTCTAATTTGACCTCAACCACTGAATAGCTTTGTGACCCTGGGCAAGTCACTTCGTCTCTGTTTGTCTCAGTTTTCTCAACTGTAAAATGTGGATAATAATCATCACTGCATATTTGTGAAAGCCCACCTACTATGTGCCTGGCACATAGTAGATGCTATATAGACACTTACTCCCTTCTCAATAGGAGAAATAAACCTATTGATGGCGTGATAGATCCTTCAAAATATTAATGAGCTATTAATGGACCTATGATAGCATTGTTATAAAAAGCCCTCACTCCGAAACCACCTCCACCAATACAAGTCAGTACTTTTTTTCTGAAACTTTTATTCTTAGAAAATTCCCTAGAGAACTGAGAGGTCAAGTGAGTTGCCTGATGTTACACAGCCAAGTACATGTGAGAGGCAAGACTTGAACCCATCCCTGTCTTTCTGGCTCCAGAGCCAACTGTCAGGTCACTGGGCCATCCCTCCTCTCAGCCTCTGCTCCATACTCAGAACTGTGCTACGCTCTCTGGGGCAAGTACAAGAAGCAGGAGATATCACCTCGGCCTTTCTTATATTCTAGTGGGAGTGAGAAGATATTCAGATTCATGAAGATTTTCTCAAGAGCGCCGCCTAATCAATTGAGTACAATTTAGTGCCCAGATATATGGTGCAGGCCCTAAGTGTCATGAGGGGTTGGGTAGGGGAGAGCTTGCCATTTGTCAGTTGGTGAGCTAGACTTGTCAAGCAGGCAAGGTCTCACAGCTAGTTAATGGGGCGCCCAAATGGGCCAGTTCTAATTTCTCCTGATGGATGATGCAATTGACATGGCTGCCCTCATCAAATTCTTCAGATCCAAGCTGGCACCAGATACAGAGGATTATCTATTTTGAGCAAGAAAGGACCTCAGAGAGCATCTCATTCACCTTCTTCATTTTACAGACAAGGAAATTGAGTCACACAAAAGTGAAGTGACTTGGCCAAGTGTCGTTCAGTCATGTCAGTCACGTCCAACTCTTCATGACCCCAGTTAGGGTGTTTTGGGCAAAGATGCTGAAGTGGTTTATTATTTCCATATCCAGCTCATCTTACAGATGAGGAAACTAAGGCAAACAGAATTCGGTGACTTGCCCAAGGTCACACAGTTAGCAAGTGTCTGAAGCCAAATTTGACCTTGGGAAGATGAATCTTCCTCACTCCAAACCCAGCACTCTAGTAATTGCACCACCTAGCTGCCAGAGTTTACACAGGTAAACGTCAGAGGTCAAATTTGAACCCAGGTCTTCTGGCCCTAATTCAGCTGTCTCTGGAACACAGTAACCTTGTGTGTGATTTCCCCTGGACTGCCATGTAGCCCTTTGCTTATGATGCCTACCCCAAATCTATTCTCTCACCCTAGATTCACCATCAGGGTCCTTGGCCATGACCCAGATTCATTAGTTCGTTCAGCAACGGCCTCTCAGGGTTCCTTGGATATCATCTTTCCCAAGCTCGGCTGCTTTGCTGAACAAGCAAGACTTTTCACCTTGTTATTTTTGCCCCCTATTCAGGTTGTTAATAAATACACACTATGCTGAGCACCGCTGGCTCCAGTATGCCCTGGGGCACTGAGATATTAGCTTCTGACCATGCAGAGAATTTGCTATTGCAGCCAACTCCTTGGGTTTTGTTTTATTTCTTTTTCTAATTTTATTCACTTGTTCCAGCCCTGACAAGACTTTTACATCTTGCTCCCTATCACCAACTTACTTCAAATAACCTAGAATTTCCTCTAACTTCTTTCCCCTATGATTCAAGGGCATGTCCCTTTTTAACTCTTCAAAGCTAATCTTCCTTATGGACCTGGGCCAGGCAGTTGAAAGATGAGCCCAGAGACTAATAGAAACTTGGAATGAGGAGAGAAGGGACGGATGGTATAGGGAATGAAAAAGGCTTTCCTGCTTGGAGGACTGGAGGGGAGGGTTGTAAAAGGCTGGGCTAGATCATGCAGCAGAATTGTATAGTAGAAAAGGCAGATACTCTGTTCTAGAGTCAGTGGCCTTAGATTCAAAACCAGCTTCTGGAGTTTGCTCCTTTTGTCACCCTGGGCAAGTGACAACGTCCGTGGATCTCTGTTTCCCTTTCTGTAAAATGAGGGAGTCAAGCTGAATGGTCTCTAGGGATCCTTCCAGAAATAATCATAGGATTTCATCTCTCTGGGTCTCAGTTTCCTCATCTATAACATGAGGCAGCTGGATTATACGGACTCTGAGGACTCCTCCATCTCTCAACATTTCATCCTGAGATTTTACCTGTAGCTAGGCAACACAGTGGATAGACACTGGTCCTATAGTCCAGAAGACTCATCTTCCCAAGTTCGAATCTGGCCTCAGATACTTGCTGGCTGGGTGACCCTGAGCAAGTCACTTAACCCTGTTTGCCTCAGTTTCCTCATCTGTAAAGTGAGCTCAAGAAGGAAGTGGCAAACCACTACAGGATCTTTGCTAAGAAAACTTTAAGTGGAATCATGAAGAGTCAGACATGAATGAACTGAAACATTTCACTGTCTGGGTCTCAGTTTCCTCATCTGTTAAAGGAGGTAGACAGATCAGAAAGCCTCTGAGGTCCCTTCCAACTTTTGAACACTCTTTCTCAATAACAAAGAAAAATAAGTGGTGTTGAGCAAAACAACTGGCCTCGAACATAGGTTTAATCTTCCTCCAAACAGAATGGATGCTTTGTTCAGTTGTTTCAGTCATGCCCAACTCATCATGACCTCATGTGGGAGGGGTTGCCATTTCCTTCTCCAGCTCATTTTGCAGAGAAGGAAACTGGGGCAAACAGGGCGAAGTGACTTGCTTAGGGTCATATAGCTAGGAAGTGTCTGAGGCTCGTTTGAACTCAGGTGTTCCTGTTTCCAGGCCCTGCACTGGATCCACTCTACCAATGTAGCTGCCCATAACAGAATGGAAAAAATCAATTAAAGGAGATATGGACTTAGAGATGGAAGGCACATTTGAGCTTATCCAGTCTAACCCCTTCATTTTACAGCTAAGGTAATGGAGGCCCAGAGAAATTAAGTGACTTAGCCAAGGTCACACAATCCTATAAGAAATCCACCTTGAATCACTTCATCACCACTATTCCAGTCATCATCATTGCTCATAGAGGCCCAGAATGGAAGGGACCTCAAGAGGCATCTAGTCCAGCCTATCCCTGGACAGGAATCCCCTGTCCAACATCCCTAACAAGTGACCATATGGCTTTTTTTTTCAGACCTCTAGTGACAGGAAACTCACCACCTCTCAAAACAATGCATTTCACTTTCAGGCAGCTCTTGTGATTATTTCAAAGAACTCTTATTGTCTTTCAATCAAGTCTAAATCTGCTTTATGGCAGCTTCCAATCTGCTCCTCATTTGTCTTCTGGGACCAAGAGAACAAGGCTAATTCCACTTCCAAGTGACAGCCTTTGAGACACGTGAAGACAGCAATTACGCCCCTACTCAGCCTTCTCCTCTCCTGGCTTAACACCCCCAGTTTCCTCAACAGATCACCTTATGGCATATTTAGAACCTTCTCCAACCTGGCTGCCTCTGTGAGGATGCTCTCCAGAATATGAACGACATTCCTGAAATGTGGTTCAAGAGCTAAACCCAACGCTCCAGATAGGATCAAGATGAGCTATTAGCTAGCCTTAGAAAATATGCCTCCTTCAATGAAGTCTCAGCTTGCATTACAATGATTCAGACTCAGCTTGCAGTCCCCTAAAACCCCTAGATCTTTTTTTTTCCAGATAAAATCTTCCCATATTTCTGAATTACCTGTATTCTCTCTGTACCTTATGATCTGATTATATTTCAGGATTCTTTACACTCCTCACACTGCCATGGATTTTGTACATTTAAAAAAAAAAAACAACTTAAGAAATTTTTCTTTCCAGTGTTCCTATTTACTGGTATATTAATTAAATTTACGTGGATTTTATACCATTTGCCTGTCACAGACCTAGTGCAAACACTCACACTCTTGTCATTCCCAAAAGAGCTCTGGGTCTGGTTGTGCAGTAATCCATGGTAATTACCACTTCCCATGAGGAGACTATGGAATTCTCAAAATCTTGACATTCAGATATGCTATGCGGTAGAGAACCTGCTCAGAGTGTCGGGCTCCTAAATACTTGTAACCCTTTAACCTTTTTTGTATTTTTTCCTGTTTTATTATATTTTATTTATTTTGTGAAATATTTCCCAATTTTTTTACATTTAAAAAATTTTTAATTCTCAATTTTCTTTCTCCCTCCCACACTTCCTGCAGCCATTTAAAAGGCATACAATGTGATCTGGCATCCTTGTTAAGGTATACGATGACTCAGAACTCAGACCTGTTCCTCACCACATATTTGAACTCGTACACAACCAGAAATTAGGCGCCTCTGCATTTTCTTGTAATTGAAGTTTTCCATCTTAACTCTATCCTCCAATCCTATTTCTATTCCTAAGCTTAATTCCATTTCCAGTAATAATACTAATGGCTAGCATTTATATAATACATTAAGTTTTGCAAAGCTCTTTGCAAATATTACCTCATTTTATCCAAAGAACAACCTGAACGGTAAGTGCTAGTATCTTTTCTATTTTACAGTTGAGTAAACTGCGATCACACAGCTAGGAAATATCTGAGACTGGATTTGAACTCACATCTTCCTGACTCCAGGTCCAGCCCTCTACCCACTACAGCACATGTCTTGATACAGCCTAAGTGGTTCCCTGGCAGCTTTGAGTAGCCATATACCCCACCCCTTTCCTCCACAGCAATAGTGTCCAGTCTCATGTTCTGGTAACTATGAATTGAGATTTGAATCAGACAAGGTCTGTCTGTCGATATTTGTAATTTGTTTGTATTTTTCTGAAGTTCAGGGTGCTGGCTTTTTCCCCTGAACTAAGTGAATGATATTTACATGCTGAATTAAAGTAAGCTTGCCAACTCCTTAACGTTGCTTTCCTTATTAAAGCAGATCAAAAGAACCTGTGCTTTTGCAGCGTGCTGGTAGCATTCTTGTTGTTGGGCTTGTATTGGTCTTTCAGCCCCCACAACAGCTGCTAGCCGGACTGTTGAAACATCTCATCATGGGACTTTGATGACTTTGGAAGAGAGAGTGAGGCTGCCAACTTTGTGCAACTCTGCCTCACTTAAATCCAATTCACGCTCAAGTCAACTCTTCACCCATGATGTCATTGGTCTTCTTTGAAAAGGAAGGACAAACACCCCACCACCACCACCACCATCACCATCACCACCACAGTCTTGGGTCCATAGCTTCTCTCTTGTTGGCATCTGTGTTGACCCTTTTTGCCATGGTCTATATCCTTGGCTTCTTCATCTTGTTTTCTTCTTGCAGACCTGGAAACAATTCTGGTTATTTGGGTGTTAATCTCTATTCAGCTGTTTCCCGTGGATACTGTATGATATTGCTACTTTTCAAATTCCCTGCCCTCTCTCTATCTTCCTCCCCCTCAAGCACATAGAGTGTACTGTGAAAAACTTTTAATTTCCCCCAATTAAATTGGAAAACAACAATAAAAGTAATATATAATTCCTTCCAGGAGTTAACACAGCTCTCAACAAGCATGCCTGCAGACCTAACTGGTGAGCCGCCTAGGCTGGGGGCAGTTTCCTGGCAAAAGAAGGTCTGGAAAACTTGGGAACCAAAAGTGATTCTTAGTCCACATATTGAACCCTACCCCCTTATATGACTGAGCTTCCCTATCCCCCTTTCTGCAGCCCTCTTTCTCAATTGTTGCTTTGCTAAGGTTCTAATTACTCTCCATCTGCTAGTGTCATTTCCTTCTCTCTCTCTCTCTCTCTCTCTCTCTCTCTCTCTCTCTCTTCCTCTCTCCCTCCCTCCCAGCTGCTACCACCTCTTCTGTGAGTTCATCTTGGAGGGTAATATCATTCACAGGAATCAAGGAAAAAAACCAAAGAGGACATAGTATTGAGATTCTCTTAGTAAAATTGGCTATATCTACTGGCAGACTAGATAACTGCCTGCCTCATGAGCTTTTTTGAACCATCCCCCTCCTCTATGAGGCGGAGAAGAAACTATTTCCTTATTGCTGAAATTCCTTTAATCAGGATAAAATTTCATTCCACCATGAAAATCTCCCCTTATCTCCCCCTCACATAACAACTTTCCCTCCTCAGACTTCACATATCACTTTGATTAATCATTCAATCAACAAACATTAAATAAGCATTTAATATGTGGCAAGTAGGACACTTGGAAATACAAATACAAAGAATAAAACAATGTCTATTCTTAAGAAACTTACATTCTTACAGGGGTACAAGAAGTACATAGTAAATATGTATCATATAAATATGCTTAAAATACCCAAAAGGATCTATGATCTCCTTGGTTTGGGGAGGGGAGCAATCCATTCCTGTCACTATATTGGAAGAGCAAAATCTGAGAATGATTTGAATGAGAAGGGGATTGTTTATTCTCCAGCCTCCAAAGTATTCGCATCTTCAGCAAGGGATTGGGGGAGCGGGGCAGAGTCTAAGCCGCGGTGTGGTCTTGTGGGTCTTGGGTGGACTGGGTAGCACTCTAAGAAAGTGATACTTAATATTGTATTAACATGTCTAACCCCGATATCAACCTAAAGATGAGTTCCCTTCTGGTAGGAGTTAATGGACTCTGAATAATTTACATATCTCATCTATCTATTTAGAGTCCCTTTTGAGAATTTTTTTTATCTCATCTATCTATTTAGAGTCCCTTTTGAGAATTTTTTTTTATCTCGTTGCATTTTCTGCAGGGTAAAATGGAGTAGTTGACTTTAATAGCTTAATATTGCAATAAGACTTTTGGGACACCTCTTATTTATGTACATACATATACATTCATACATACATACACACATAGTGTGTATCTCACCTGATCATGCATAAGAAGTGGAAATCAGTGGCCTCTTCAGTAGATCTCCCTCTCCAAATCCAACAAATTGAAGCCAGTTCACCATTACCTCTACTGGCCCTTGAGAAAACATCAAATTGATACTGTCTCTGTTCCCCAAATCTGAGAGCCAATGGTACTCATGAATGGATAGGATATCTCATCTCCCAAGTCTGTAGTGATGACACACTGTTAAGCCTCCCTTTGGAAGAGTCTACCATTCCTAAACTCTCAGTAATTAATATCACTGTGAGAGCAGGCCAGAGGCCTGGACAGATTACTCACCCTGAACCCCAGGCCTGATTACCTTGAATTGGCTGCTGGCTTCGGGGAGGAGGTTTGCGCTAGATAATTAAGGCTTTGAGCAGCTGTATGCACTCGTGTTGCCCTCCCCCCCCCCAATCTTCCAGCCCCCACCCCACCTCTCTACTCTGGCTTCCCTACCAACTGGATGCCTGGTTAATCCCTTGTATTCTCATGGGTGGAAGACAGGCTCTTCCCCAAGCAGCTGCAATCCTACTTCCAATCTAAACCCTCGGAGTGAGAGCCCAAATTCATAAGTACAAATTCAAACAAGACAGTGAACTTTTCCCCGAAATATTATTGCAATTTTGTTTTGAGAACTCTTTTTCCCCTTTGTGTAGATGTTTGATTAGAATGCCCTTATGAAATCAAAACTGATTTGGACCCAGGTTTATTGACTTAGGACCATCATTGAAAGGCACCTCAGAGACCATCTCACTCTAGCCTCATTCCCTCATTTTACAAATGAGGAAGATGGAAGAATAAATTTAGGATTAGGGATAAAAGAATGACCCAAGGTCACACAGCTAGTAAGTGGCCAAACTGGATTTGAACCCCAGGCCTGTGACTCTAGACTCTATACTCTTTCCACCATGCCAGGAACATAGCTTTGTCTCAACTACATCTCCACTGCTAGCATGGACACCTGGAGAAACTCCAAAGGAGGGTAAAGGACAGATTTCAGATTTAGGAAAATTAGATAATAAATGAAGCCATCAAGAAGCATTTATTAAAAGCTTACATTGTACCAGAGAGTGTGCTAAGGGGCTGGGCATACAAAAGGGCATCTTGGTGGCACTGCAGTGGATGGAGTGCCAAGCCTGAAGTCAAGACTCATCTCCCTGAGTTCAAATTTGACCTCAGACACTAGCTGAGTGATGCTGGGCAAGTTACTTAACCCTGCTTGCCTCAGTTTCCTCATCTGAAAAAATGAGCTGGAGAAGGAAATGGCAAACCAATCTAGGATCTCTGCCAAGAAAACCCCAAATGGGGTCATGCATGAAGAATCAAAAACAACTGTGTATACAAAGAAACATCAAAACCCACTCTTCCTCTCCAAAAGCTTATGTTCTAATAGATAAACAAGGGGAAGCAAATAGAGAGCAACCTAGCTCATAAAATCCTCAAGGAATTCATTCCTAATGGGAAAGCATGCCTCTGACTAGTTACCGCTCTGTGAATTCCACATAAAATGGAGAGGAGAGAACCAGAACTTACTATTACAAAGGTATTAGACTTCAGGACAACCAATTTTAAGGAATTAAGAAATCTAATCAGCCTAGTACACTAAGAGGAAATATGAAAACTCCAGAGTGTGGAGGGAAGCTGGAGGATCCTAAGGGATATCCTAATTAAAGCACAGTCAATTACAATTCCTCTGAAAAAGGGAAATGAAAGGACTGAGAAACATCTGTTGTGGATTCATGAAGGACTGATGAAGGATGCACAGTGTGAGGTGAAAAAAAACCAAGCCTCAGCAGCACAAAAGGAGCAGTTTGGGAACTTTGTTGGCCAAGGCTGGTGGCTGCTGGGTACAGGCAGCTTCAGGCTGAATTGTTCAAGACTCTTTTAGCCAAGGGGATGAATGAGAACAAGGAGATTTTACTTTGGGATAATATAATGGGATCGTAGAATTATGGCTCTAGCTCTGGAAGGTTCCTCAGAAACTGTCAAGTCCAACCCTCTCATTTTACAGATGGGGAAACTGAGTTCCAAAGAGGTCAATAGACTTGCTCACATAGGTAGGTTGTGTATGAAATGGGATTTGAAGCCAGCTCCTCTGATTCCAGAAGGTAGGTGAATCCACTGGAAAGGATGCAATTTAGCGTCTAATACCAAAAGCATTTATTAAGCCCCTACTGTACACCAAGAACTATGCAATGAATCCAAAGCCAGAGGAGGAATGCACACCCTGCCCTCAAGTAGCTGACATTCTGCGTGGGATGATAGAACATTCATACAGATATACGTAACTGATAATTTGAGGAGAGACCATTTAAAATATTAGCTCACATTTATATAGTTTTAAGCTTTGCACAGCACTTTATGTGTATTATTTAATTTAAACATCACCAAAATCCTGGGAGGTAGGTACTATTCATTACACCCATTTTACAGATGAGGAAACTGAGGCTAAAAAAAGTTTTGCTCAGAATCATTTACATAGTAAGTATTTGAGGCTGAATTTGAACTAGGGTCCCAACGACTTCAAATCTGATAATTTAATCATTGTGCTTAGAACTTTTGGGGGACCAAGAAAGGCCTCATGTAGGAGGGGGGCACAAACGTTGGACTTTGAAATAAGATTGGTCAGATGGGGTACCCTAACAACGTATTCCCTTGTCCTTTGTGTTCTCTCTGTGGATGCTCTTCCCCTCTCCTGCCATGGTAACCTGTAGTGAAATAGATCCCACGGGCATGTGGGTGTTTGATCAAACACCGACAATCAAACCAAACAACCAAACATACTGTTTGATTAAATGGGTTTTTTGTTTGTTTTCAAATGTGTCTTCCGATTGGCTGGATAGGGAAAAAAAAAAAAAAAAAAACACTGGTGGAGGCTCCCGAGCTTTGGTTTTGAATGGGTACACAACCACAAAGTGCCTTGAAGAGGGAGAGGAC
Source organism: Trichosurus vulpecula (assembly GCF_011100635.1). Lineage (NCBI taxonomy): Eukaryota > Metazoa > Chordata > Mammalia > Diprotodontia > Phalangeridae > Trichosurus > Trichosurus vulpecula. Next base: position 292,919,862 of record NC_050577.1, read on the forward strand.
TATCTTCTCTGGGGGCCCATGGAGGGGGTGGCCAACAGCTACAGCAGGCATGGTAATTCACATTTCTATAGCACTCCAAGGTTAACAAGGCACTTTAGCGACACCAATACATCGATGGAGCTTGTGCAAACATTTTATAGATAGGGCAAGTATTCTGCACAGAGAATCCGTGTTAGCAATCTTGGGATTTAGAACTGGAAGGGATAGTAGATAGTGGAGATCTAAGCCAGGCTTTTGATTTTACAGACCAGAAAAATGAGGCCAAGAAAGCTGGGCCGTCTCCATCCAGGTGTGCTGGGGTTTAGTCATTTCAGCTGTGTCAGACTCTCAGTTTTCTTGACACAGATACTACAGTGATTTGCCATTTCCTCCTCCAGCCCATTTTACAGATGAGGAAATGGAGGCAAGCTGGGTGAAGTGACTCATCCAGGGTCACACAGCTAGTAACTGTCTGAGGCCAGATTTGAATTGGGGAAGATGAGTCTTCCCAACTCCAGACCCAGCCCTCTGTGCACTGTGGAGCCGCCTAGCTGCCCCTTGCTCAGGGTAACACATTAAAAAAATAGCCATGGTGGGATTCAAAGTCAGGTCCTTTGCCTGATATGCCAAGAATGCCAACTGTAGAAACAAAAGCCACAGTAATGCTACTGATGAAAACATTTATTAAGTGCCTACTCTGCTGGGCACTGTCGTCAGTGCTGCAAAAATGAAGACAGAAGTTAACTCAGCCCTGCCCTCTAGGACTTTATATTCTTTTGGGGGATGTAACATCCACATAGTGTGGCAGGGAAAATGTAAAGAGGACAGACACGCTAATTCTGAGGAGCCGGAATCAAATCCACAGTCATGCAGTGGGACCCTGGACAAACCGCTTAATCTCCTAGGCCTCAGTTTCCTCATATGTAAAATCAAAGCGATTTATTAGGTCTGCAAAGTCCCTTGCACTTCTCAGTCTATGATACTAGACTGTTTATTACTAGGAATTTGCTACTCTTATATCCCCTAACTGTCTCTTGGAGAACCACTGTGTCCGTAAGACAATTTTTCCTTGGATCTGCTCACTATTCCTAGACAAAATGGTCAGGCCTTCACCCAAGCCTGCTTATGTCTCTCCCACCTCCCGCAGCTGCTCCCTGAAAATGTTAGCTGTGACACCCATACCCTAGAGAAAAAGTCATTTAATAAGGAGCTGGCAAGCCTGGAAAATGCCAGTTTCCAAAAGAAAAGCCATTTATCCCAGGGAGTTAAGGGAATTTATATTCAGCATTATGAGCCAATTTGCAATTGTTTTGGCAAATGATCTACAATTGCGGTGAAGCTGGGTGATTAAAAAAACAATGAAAACAGAACTTATTTTTTTCCTGGAGCTGGAATCTTGGAGATGTAACCCTGTTTCTCTAGCAAAACAGTTAGGGTTTCAGGGGTCAAGTCAAATGGTGGCCTGCACACCAGAGCTTCTCCTGGGTCATCCAGCCAGGCTGTATTAAACAAGAATCCCTCTGGGAGTCAGGAAGACCTGAGTTCAAACCCTGCCTTCAGTACCCACATGGCTGTGTGACCATTGGCAGATCACTTAACCTTTCTCTGCCTCACCTTCTTCTGTAAAATGGTGATAGAGCATTTACTTCTCAAAGTTGTGAGGATCAAATGGGATGACATACGTGGCTTTGCAATCTTTAAAACCCTGTGCAAACATTTTATTTTCACCGGGCATCCAGTCGTTGTTTAAAGATGTACAGTGAAGAGAAAGTCAATACCTCCCCATTTGGGGACAACTGTATTTGTTAGTAAGTCTGTTTGTATGTGTTCTTGTTCAGTCATTTCATTTGCATCTGACTCTTCGTGACCCCCATTTGGGGTTTCCTTTGCAGAGATACTGGAGGGATTTTCCATTTCCTTCTACAGCTCATTTTACAGATGAGGAAACTGAGGCAAACAAGGGTTAAGTGACTTGCCCAGGGTCACACGGCTAGGAAGTATCTAAGGCCAGACTTGAACTCAGGAAGATGACTCTTCTCGACTCCAGGCCTTGCATTCTGCACTATGGCACTGCCTAGCTGACCCTGCATCCTTGTAATGTCTTCCAATTGCTTTCACTCTCATAGATTTAGTGCTGGGTGGGATCTCAGAGGGCTTCTAAACCAAGGTGTGTGTGTGTGTGTGTGTGTGTCCCCTGGACCTGTTTGGCAATCTGGCAAATCACAGGATCATCGAGAGCTTTCGGAAGGATCATTAGAAGACGGTTGGTCCTCCTCTTCATTTGACAGCTGAAGAAACTGGTCTAGGCAGATGTAGTAACTCACCTAAGGTCACGGAGCTGGCAAACAGAGTCAGGATTTTGGCCCAAGTCCTCAGTCTAGCACTTTTTCCCCACTGTGCCTACTCATGACACGGCTTCCAATACTTACCGTCCCGTTATCTTTTTCTAGATAGGCTCTAGTGTGTCGATATCTTCTATAGCTTACATTTCTTCAACGAGATATGGTTTTCATCAGCAAACCAGGCAATGAGAGGATTATCGTTATCATACCCATTTCACAGAGGAAAGAATTGAGGTCCAAGGAGATTAAGTGATTTGTCCATAGCCTCATCATTAGTACATGTCAAAGTTGAGATTGAACTCAAATTTCCCTATTCCAACTCTAGGGTTCCTTTACCCATACTGAACTCATTGCACCCATTAGGAAGCATCAGAAACTCTTTTTGAGATAAGAATATAAGAAAAACAAATCAGCAAATATTTATTGAATTATTTCTATAGGCAAGGTTATGTGTGTATATATATATATATTCATATATGTGTGTATGTATACATATATGTAAATGTATATGTATATGACAAAAATACATTATTTGGACCCCATATGTCAGAAAAGCATATTTAGAGAGATCAGGTAGTGACCAGAGCTAATAACAATACTTGTCTGGGAAGGGAGAAGTCCAGACAAATGTCCACCAGGCCCTTTGAATGTCCTTCTCCCACTCCAATGGAGAATAGCACCATTCCCTAGAAGACTCAGCCAACTCTTTGGCCTCATGGGAATTTGCATAGTCTCCTGGATTCAACAAATTCAGTTTAGCCCAACAGACATTTATTAAGCACCTACTCTGTACTAAACACTTGGGAATGCAAAGAGAAAAACCAAGTAATCTTTATCCAGAAGAAATTTCCATTCTTCTGAAAGCGTGTGATACTTACGTATGTTAGGAAATACGAAGTATAGAAAAACTAATTTCAATGGGGAGAAGTGAAGCCTAGACGTGATCAGGAAAGGCTTCCTGGAAGAAGAGACGCTTTAGGAAGCTCAGGATCCTCCAAATGGGAGTGAGGTGAGGAGGAAGCAAATTTCAGGCAGAGAGGAACGACTGTTCTAAATCACCAAGGAGGAGTAGAGGATGAAATGGTATATGTGACCAACAGTCACAAGCCAATATAAGTACAAAGGAGACTGCGTGAAGGGGTGGGAGATATGATAAAAAGGTTAGAAAGGTAGAAGGGAACCAGACTGGGAGGTCTTTTAGTGCTAAGGTGCCAAGTTTGTACTTTATCTTAAGAGCAATAGGGAGCCAATGCAAATTTTCAGAAAGGGGAACTGATCTGTGTTTTAGGAATGCACATTTAGCAACAATGTAACAAATTAGAGAAGGCAGAAAATTGAGGCAGTGACTAATTAGGAGGATACTATAACAACCCAGGTGAGATGAGAGACAGCACATTATGGAGGCAAGCATGTGGGATTTAGAGTCAGAGGACTGGAATCTTGGCTCTAACACAACTTCTTTCAACCTGGGCAAGTTGTTTAACCTCTCTGTGCCTCAACTTCCTTATTGGACTTAATTAACTCTGAGGTTCCTTCCAGTTCTGAATCTTTGAACCTATATTTCTACATGATCGGGCAGCTATATGGCACAGTGAATAGAGCACAGGCCCTTGAGTCCAAAGTACCTGAGTTCAAATCTGGCCTCAGACACTTCCTAGCCATGTGACCCTGGGTTTGTCATTTAACTGTTTGTCTCAGTTCCTCATCTGTAAAATGAGCTGGAGAAGGAAATGGCCAAGCACTCCAGAATCTCTGCCAAGCAAACCCCAAATGGGGTCACAACGAGTTGGACATGACCGAAATGACTGAACAATAACATTCTACATGATTATAGCCTAACCTAAGATGTAGGCCATCGGAGTAGAGAGAAGTTTTGTGAAGATATGAACAAGGCCAGATGAAAATGACTCAGCCTGTCTTCCCACTTTTCAAGCTGCAGCCTCCTTAACTATTCACTGGTCAGAGCAGGAATGATCCCATCTTCATCTTCTGTGGTGAAGCAATCATCAGAATGGGTTGCATCTTCTCAGCCTCCCTTGGTTTTGAATGATAGCTCATCATTCTGCTTTGGTTAACACTGAATAGCGAGGGCTCACCCCTGCTAACTACTTAAAAACTAATATTGGGTTTTCAAAAAACGGCTTTTTAATGATCTTTAACAGCCCTCCAGAAAAATCTCATTAGCAGTCACCGAATCACTCGGGGCTGTGAAGAATAAGGCTTGCATGCATGGGAAGAGGCCATTAACTTCTGCTTGTCTCTGATTTAAACAGGACCATGTGCCATGGGGAAGGTCTCTGCCAATTCTCCCTCCATTAGACTTCCTGGAGCTGTCCCTTCCTCCACACCTCAACCTTCCCACAGTCATCACCCTAAAGTAAGGACTTAAAACCCAGTTTTGGAAGTGTTGCAAAGGTATATCCCACAGGTCAGAATGGTTTCTCGAACAGCAGTGATGAAAGGTGTGTTTGGGAGGGGAGAATGCAGCTGTTTATTACTTGGGGGCAGGAAATTTATAGAGTAACAACTTTTGGAGAGATCTGAGTGGGTGTTCTAGGACCCTGAACCTGGGTGATTTCCTCAGTGTCCTGAACATGGTTTGGTTTATGGATATAGATTCATAATTATATTCTTCATATCTCTCCTTTAATAGTGAGGAAGACCTAAATACACATGCTTTCTCTACAGAGCTATAGTTGCAGATTGCATTTCATAAAGTCACAGAATTTGAGTTGAGTAGGACCTTGGTGGCCATCTAGTCCAATCCAAACCCCACTTCATTATACATATATACAATATACAATATAATTATCCACCCTATGATGTCCATTGGGGCAGCTGGGTGGTGCAGAGAGTAGGGTGCTAAGCCTGGAGTAAGGAAGACTCATCTTCCTGAGTACAAATATGGCTTCAGACACATCCTAGCTATGTGACGCTGGCCAAGTCACTTAACCCTGTTTGCCTCAATTTCCTCATCTATAAAACGAGCTGGAGAAGGAAATGGCAAACCCCTCCAGTATCTTTGCCAAGAAAACCCCAAATGGGGTCACAAAGAGTTGGACAAAACCAAAACAACTGAACAACACATAGTATCGAGTGAGGGGGAAACCATCATCTCCTTAAGCAGTCCATTTTATTTTTGGACAGCTCCAATTGTTAGATTTTTTTTCCCCTTTTCCCCCTACACCTAATCAGGTCTAAATTCACCTCCATATATTTTACCCACTAGATCTATGATTTCATGAAGTCTAATCCTTTTTCCAAGGGAGACCCTTAAAACATTTGAAGACAACACCGTTGACCCCCCACTCCCATCTTCTCTTCTGGTCCTCAGTTCTTTGATTCCTGAATGGCTTGGCATTATGATAGACACAGCCTCCCAACTGGTTTCCCCAGGCTCTGGTCTCTATCCTACACAAAGCTGATGAAATAATCTTCCTCAAATATACTTCCCTTAGAAATAGCTCCATGGTCAAGTCCATTGACACAATCATCAGAGTGACAGAGAAAATTGACATGGATGGTCTAATGGGGGAAAATTAACACCCTGAAAGCTGTTGGTAAAAGTAGAATACCCTAGGACCATGGCCCCAACAAAACTGAGGTAGGATCCCTGCTTTACTGGATCAATGTGCCATACAATTTATGTGCCAGACCCGGTGCTAGGTGCTAGATGCAAAGTCAAAATTGACCATTCCTGCCCACAGATATCTTACATTCTGTAAGGGGGGACACAATGTACCTGTACCTTGGATGATGGGTTTCAAGTTTGAAGGGATATGAAGCTAAATCTAACCCCCTCAATTTACAGATCAGGAAAAGGAGGCTGAGAGACATAAAATTCTTTGCCCACAGTTACACAGATAATAGGTATTTTGTACAGATATCAGCAGCAACAAAACTACCTTTGTATAGAGCTTGAATACAAACATTATCTCCTCACAACAACCCTGGGAGGGAGGTATTATTACCTACACTTTGCAGATGAGGAAGCTAAGGCATAAACAGGTTACATGACTTGTCCAGGGTCACATCAAGGCTAGATTTGAACTAAAGTAGTTCTGACTCCAGTTCAGCACTCTACCCACTGTGCCATGTACTGTGTGCGTAGCAGGGGGCTAGGTACTGGGAGAAATGCAAAGTTTAAAAATAAGACACGATAGACTCAAGGGTTTCAGTTCCTGCCAGCCCCCAAGGGCAGATTGTCAAATTTTCAATGGGAGAAATCAGCAAATGTTCCAAACCAAAGCTTGATTTATTGTTTTGTTGATTTTCTAGACTTAAGAAAATATTGGAGGAAATGTTAATAATGTAACTTAAATTTAAAGTATATCATGCATATAATTTCTTTCCCAGAGAAATGGTTGTTAAATATTTACCAGTATGCTCTACAGCCCTATCCCTCATGAATGTTATATTCTGGCCAACAGAGATAATTATAACATACAAAAAGACATTCATCTACAATCATTTACTATGTTCTAGATACCATAGTGGATGGTGGAATGCCAAGACAAAAATGAAACAATCCCTATCCTCAAGGGAAGATATGAATGGAAGCAGTGTGTGTGTGTGTGTGTGTGTGTGTGTGAGAGAGAGAGAGAGAGAGAGAGAGAGAGAGAGAGAGAGACTATACACAGAATAAATACAAGGTAGTTTTGAGGGAGAGGGAGTAAGACCTGGGATGATCAAGAAAGCCTTCATGAAGTAGGTGGGAACTTTAATTGAGCTTTATGTTAAGTTCATTAGAAAAGGGTCGGAGCAAAGTGCTATATAAGGTTTGGGGCAGGAAAGATAGAGGAGGTCAGTTCCCTCTTGGGGTGTCAGGGAACACTTCCTTTTATTTCTGCTCCTAAGTTTTTGTCCCCATGCTCCCCACATTCATCTCATAAAATGGTCTCCTATTAATAGGAGATGGAAGTATGATGATGGGGATTGTATCCTCTACAAATCATTGAGGCAAAGTGGTGGGAGGTTCCAAAGGTGAAGCTCTCCAGTGGGAAGACCATTGCCTTTAGATCCCCATAGTTCAGGGACTATGCCCAGAGAAGAGCAAAAATGGTTATTGAGGCCACCTAGTGAGAGAAAAAAGTTCTCAAGCAACTAGAATACAATTCATGGAGAGCCCTATTGATTAAGTCAGTTATTACTAGGGTGGGGGCAATCAGAACTTTTCTCCAACATGCTGACAAGGCTGTCAACACACACACACTCCCACAGAAACATAGAAACCATGGAGCTTAACACCTAGTTAGCAGAAATAAGGAGTTAAAATAGGAAACTCCTAGAGAAATGCAAATCGGAATGAATCCGGGGTTTCCTCTCACACCCAGCCAATTGCTAAGAATGACAAAAGATGAAAATAGTCAGTCTTGGAGGGGTTGTGACAAAAGGGACACATTAATATACTGGTGGAGGAGCTGTGAATTGTTCTAAACCAATTTGCAAATCCATTTGGAACTCTAGGAAGAAAGTGCCCATCCCATTTGACTGAGGGATTGCATTTCTGGGCATAGAATTTAAGGAAGATAATTGCAAATAATAGTGATAGCAATAAAGACTCCATACACTAAAATATTTATAGCAGCACTTTTGGTGTTAGAAAAGAAGTGGAAACAAAGTAGATGCCCATCAACTGAGGAATCAACTGACTAAACAAATCGTGGTCTAAGAACTTAATGGAATATTATTGTGCTGGAAAAACTGATTCACATGATAAATATAGAGAAGCTCAGAAAGAAATAAGAGTTGATGAAAAGTGAAGTAAGCAGAACCATAAAAACAAGGTACAAAATGGCAATAACCATACAAATAGAAAGAACAATAACAAAACAATGGCAAGTGAACGTTATAAAATTATAATGAACAAATGGAGCCTCAAAGAAGAGATCCACGAAGGCACCTCCCCCCACATTTTTACAGTGGTGGGGGACTGTGTGTGTGAAACATTCCAGATAATGTTAGAATGTTTTTACATATTGATTAGTTTTGCTAAATCCTTCCCCTCACAACACTCTCTCTCTCTCTCTCTCTCCCTCTCTCTCTCTCTCTCACACACACACACACACACACACCCACAGAGAGGGAGAGAGAGAGAGAGAGAGAGAGAGAGAGAGAGAGAGAGAGAGAGAGAGAAACTTACACACTTTTTTTAAAATTGCTTTGCTATAAGGGCTGACTCTCTAGGATCTGGAGACGGGAGGATGTCATGTGTTTGGGAATGTGAGTGATGTGTAAACAAAAGACCTCAATTAAATATATTTTAAAAATAAAAACAAAATAGCAAATTTCTAGATACAATGCTCCCCCCCCCCCCATTTAGTGACCACACCCACACCTTAGTAATGGCTTCATGATGCTCCCAAGTATTTGTCTCCCTCTCCATAAGAGGAACTATCCGGATACTTTTCCTTCCACCCCCTCCCAATACTCTTTTTTCTGGGAAAAAAAAATGAATCCCAGTGGTCCACAATGACAAGTTATGGCTCTGGATTAAGCTCACCTCTCTGATCAGCATTTGCCATTGAAACATCTGCATTTCCAAAGGCTCAACTACATTCAATGACATTTTGACACGAATTTCATTTCCTTCTTCCCTATCCCATCTCTCGTGTCTTTTGTTCCCTTTTTCCTCTGTGACTTTTACCATACCTCCTGGTAGTGAGCACCTGCAAATTTCTCTGTTGGATTACTTATTCCCTCTTCCAGGTAATTAATTAAAAGTCTAAAATAGAACTTTACCTAAGGCCTCCCTGTATGTCACCCTCCAAGACATCTCCTCTCCAATGGATATGTTGGTATTTGCCACTTCCTGGTCTCCATTCCCTCCAAGCCAACGTTGAAGAGCCCAGGTGATTGCATTCATTCTTTTTCAAACCCAGATGAGCTTCCTTTGCAGTTAGAATGTTGCCCAGAAGCCTTTCAGAAACTGAAACCTGCTTCTTCATTCCAGTGAGTGCTACCCCATAAGAAAGCAGAAATCTTCAGGCACAATACCCCATTCCCAAAATGGAGGGACAGTGAAAATTACAGGGTCACCCAGAATGAGATCAAACATATAGCCACAGAATTGTAGAATCTCAGAGAAGGGATGGGATCTTAGAATATATCTAGATTCTTCCACTCATTTTACATGTGAGGAAACTGAGACCTGGAGAAGCTGCCCACAGTCACCAATGCAGTTAGTGGCAAAACATCAGGACTGAAGGATCTTGCAGCTAGACCTGGAGGGGGTCCCAAAGGTGGTCTAGTTCAGACTTCTTATGTTATAGATGAGCACACTGACACCCAAGGAAGTTAGGTGATTTGCTTAAGGTCACCCAGGTGACCCAGATTCAAAGGCAGGATGTATATCCAAGGCTTCCAACACCACAGTAAACGTGCTTTCCACTGTGCCTAACGTTACACTATCCCTAAGGTATAATCTTCACCCAATTCAAATCCTCAGAGTTCTATAGATTACAGGTCCTCTTCCAGCCTGACCTACCTTCCTATACTTTTGTACAACTAGTCAGATGACCTTACAGTCAGTGTGACCTTAGGCAAGCCATTTAAATTTTCTAGGACTCAGTTTCCTGATTTGTAAAATTAGAGAGTTGAACTAGGTAGTTTTTAAGCACCCTTCTAGCTCAGGAGCTCATAGATTCTCTCCAATCCAATTTAACCAAAATTTATTTAGCAAGTGACTGGACTGAATCAGTGAAGGTTAAGTATCAATATGGATTTCAGAGGCCATTTAGTAAAATGCATAGCTGACTCCAGGGCAGCTAGGTGGTACAGTGGATAGAGCCTTGAGCCCAGGAAGACCTGAGTTCAAATCTGGCCTCAGATACTTCCTAGCTATGTGACCCTAAGCAAGTCACTTCACCCTGGTTGCCTCAGTTTCCTCATCAGAAGGAAATGGCAAACCATTCTAGTACCTCTGCCAAGAAAACACTAAATGGGGTCACAAAGAGAATTGACTAAACAACACAGCTGACTCCAAGTCCCCCTGTATAGAATTTCTATAGAGCTTCACTTAAAATTCTCCATTTTTTTAAGTTAAGAGCCAGAAGGAGTATCAGAGAGGCTGCTGGTGTAGACCAGTTGCCAGCTTGTGGAGGGTAGGCCTAGGTTATTTAAGGTGCTAGAAGGTGTGAAGAGAGAGTCTGATACTTGCTTTTGCCAGAGGTAGTTTCCATAGAAGCAGACATAGCCACAGGCTGAGAAGGCAGAAACCCTGCATAAAAACAGATATTCTGTGCTGATTTAAAAAAAAGGCTCAGAAGCTATCTCTTGTCACCTCCACCCCTCCATTACAAACACAGGAAACTGAATTACCCCCATCCTATACTTCCTGGACAGGCCACCAGAGAGATTTGCTCAATCCTGCTGTTCAGAGGGCCTTAAAGCATTATGGACAGGGCAAAAATGAGTACTCTTTGGCCCCAAGAAAAATAACAAAGCATATTTCATCCCACTTCAGAAGAGAAGTTGCTTGTGCTGTCAGTGGTTTCATTTCCCCATCTATAAAATGAGGATGATAAGATTCATAAAACCTACCTCAGTGAGTAGCTAGGAAGAAAGTGATTTTATAAATGAAAAGTGCTTTGAGATCCTAAGCTGTGATTTCTTGCATCATCATCATCATCATCATCACCACCACCATCATCATCATCACCACCACCATCATCATCACCACCACCATCATCATCACCACCACCATCATCATCATCACCACCATCATCATCATTATTATCATCATCATCATCATCATCATCATTATTTCATAGAAGTATAGTGTTAGCACTGGCTAGGTTCCCAAAGGCCATCTAATCTGCCCTACCCCCCTCATTTAACAGAGGATGATGAACTGAGGCACAAAGAGCTCAAGCAGTTTGCCTAAGGTCATATGGGCAGTATAGCTCAGGGTCCAGATTCCAAACCACATCACAGGACCATAGATTTAGAGATAGAAGGGATCTTAGAGGTCATATAGTCCAACCCCCTTCTCTTACAGAGAAGGAAAATGCAACTTAGGGAAGTGACTTGGCCAAGGTTGTAGAGAGAAGAAATGTCAAAGGTTGGATTTCAACCCTTGTCCTCAATCCAGAGTAGTACTTTACTCAGTGTACTGTATCAGATTGTGGATATGTTTTAAAAAAAACAGAGTTTAGCACATGAGCTGAGCTACATAACTGTAACAAGAATTGGGAAGGTGTCCTGCAGTAGTGGGTTCTTAAGGAGAAATATGAAAGAGGTATTTCCACTAACTTGTTTCCAAGGGGCATAGATTGAAACCAGCCTCATTGTCTGATGGAGCTGGGTGCTTGGAAAGAATACGTTTTGTTTCTGCTCAAAGTTCAGTACATGTTTGTTCCTTTCTTCCCTAGAGTCAGAGGACCTGTGTTCAAATGATGACTTCCTCACTTATTATCTATGTGGCCATGAGCAAGAAACTCAATCTCCATATGCCCCGGTGTCCTTAACTGTAAAATAAGGAAATTGGACTATATAGCCTCTGATTTACCTTCTAGCTCAAACATCTGGGTTACAGTGATCTTTGATATATAGAACCACTTAGGAGAGATTTTGTTCCATCTGCCATCAAGAAAGATTCATTCATCACTACAATGGAAGAAGACAGAAGACAGAAACTGTTAATATAGGAAGTTACTCAAACCCAGGTTTTGGGGCAGGACCCTGGGCTGAAATTTTGAATCACCATAGGAGAAACTTCATATTAGTCTTTAATTTACTGGACAGTGTTGACTCTGCAAAGAATGGGAGAGAAACAGAGGAAAGAAGGAGAGAGAGATAGACAGAATGAGACAGAGACAGAGAAGGAGAAGAAAAATAAGGAGAAGAAGAAGAAAAATAAGGAGAAGAAGAAAAAGGAGGAGGAAGAGGAGGAGGGAGGAGAGGAGGAGAGGTGGAGGAAGAGAGCAAGAGAAGGAGGAAGAGAGGAAAGAGAGGGAGGAAAAGAGAAAATAGAGAGAAGGAAAAGAGATAGATGGAGGAGAGAGAGGGGGAAGAAGGAAAAGAGATAGAGGGATAGGGAGAAGAGAAAGGGAGGGAAAGAGAGAAAGAGAGAGAGAAAGAGGGAGAGGGAGGAGAAGGAGAGGGAGAAAGAGAGGGAGAGAGAAAGAGAGGAGAGAGAGAAAAGAAGAAAAAGAGAGGGAAGGAAGGGGAGAGAAAGAAGAAGAGAAATGGAAGGAGAGAAAGAGAGAGACAGAGAGAGAGAAGAGAAGGAAGAGGAGGAAGAGAAAGGGAGGGAAAGAAACAGAGAGAGAACAAACATTTATGGACTGATATCCCATCCTCTTCCACCCAGCATAAAAAGATTTATTTTTCTTTCTTTCTTTTATTTCCCCCTCTGACTCTGCAGTGTCAAGGTTGACTGTAATAAAAGGCAAAACACCGTGAATGGAACAAGCCTCCTGTTGTTTGACACATAACCTCCAAGGGCTGCTGCTAAGGATTAAAGAGATAATGGCTGCAGAGCACTTAGAGATCCTTGGGAGAAAAGTATTAGAGAAATATGATGCATCCCAAGCAATGGCTATTTATCAACAAAAAAGGAACCCTCTTCTGCCTGCTTGGCCAATCAAAAAATTAGAATTCTATCACATACCTTCCTGAATGATGGAAGAGTAAATATTGGGAGCCCAGAAACTTCTAACTTATGGATCCCTTTCTAACCAGTAAACGATTACCCTCCATAAGGGATGAGAAAGTGAATGAAAGAGGGCTGGATTTAGAGTTAGAGAACTTGGGTTCACTTTTTTCCTATGTCACTTATTGCCTATGTGACCTTGGGTAAATCATTTCACCTCTTTCTGGGGCTTGGTTTCTTCATCTATATGCAGCACCTGAGGCACCCCATCCCCTTGTAAGTAGGTGCACCAGAAAAATTCTGCCAGGTTCAAGGTCCTCTGTGTGTTCACATTCACTTGAGAATCGACCTCTATCTATGTGTTTTCTTTAGGCCACAAGAAACAGTTTGAAACAAAGACATTGAATGAAATAGCATAAAAAGTAGCACTGTTTCCTTCCTAATACTTGGAGCACATTTTCAACATATAAAAATAGCATCATTTGGAAGAATATTTACATGGGGAACATAGATAGAAGGTCACACATAGAAGGAACATACATAAAGATGCCCATACACCAGTGACACATATGACCAGGGCACATGCATAATGAGGAAAGTTTATACCTCAAAACTTTAGGATTGGTGAAATCTCCTGGAAGCGTCATCATATTATTGTCTGCATTGATCATTGCTTCCTGATCATTTGGTCACCACTAGGCATCTATATTATTTCACTGAAGAACTCAGTTCACTCAGAGGACTTGAGTTCAAATCTTGCCTCTGTATAATCTTGGACAAATTATTTAACATTTCTGGGCCTCAGTCTCCTAGTGTGAAAAATGAGAAGGTGACTTCTAAAGTCCCTGCTAGTTCTTAATCTATTTTACTATACTATCAGCTTATTGGCTATATCTCTTCAAAGGCACAAGGTAGACTACTTCATTTCTGTCTGCTAAGGTGCAATGACTAAAAAGCCTCTCCTTGATAATGTTCAAATGACTTTTTTTGGTTGTTGTTGTTGTTCATTGGCTTTAATCCACCACAACCAGTCAAGGCTTAAAATAAAAGCCAATCAAGCAATAAATAATAATTACCTGCTAGGTGCTCAGCACTACACTAGCTTAGGTCCTAAAAAAAAAAAAAAACTAAAATAAAACTTTCAATACTCAAAGAACTAATATTCTATCATAGGTCAAAGCGTACCCCTGCACTAATATTAAATCTCTTTTGAACTTACGTTCTCCCACTACCACAACCTAGTCCTAATACTCTATTTGACTATGAGCAAAAAAGTCCATACAACTCCAACTTAACCCACTTATAAAAATCCTATGCTTCCCAAACTCATTTCATTTGATTCCACCAAAGACATTCCAATGAAGTCTGTGGGTCCAAGGCACTGTAGTTTGCCCTCACCACAACTTACTCCCCTAGGTCCTCTGAGTTTCATAAACAAATAGGTGGAAGAAAGAAGGAAGCAAAAAACAAAAAAATCAAAACCTAGGAGGGCTGCTATAAGACTGTCTCTATGCACCTTTATTACTTTTCTTCTCAATTCCTTCCTTTCACTTTCAAATGGTACCATTTTTGAAAAAGAGTTCCTTGGCTTTGAGAGACCCAAATATTTAACTTACTACATTTAACCTTGGACTGCAGCTATTTGTGTCCTTGTCTTTTTAATCCCTCCTACACTTTAAGTTCATCCTTGTTAAGTTGACTATGCTCATTAGTACAAATAGTTATGATATGGCATTTCAGTAACCACATTTAAAAAAATTACACACCCTCAACTACTCAGTGTTAAGTTGAGTATTTTATCTATTCTTGTCTAGAATCATAGATTCTATTTGCAATTTCAGATTCTCTGTGGACAGTCTTTCTGATAGCATCCCTCTGCATGAGGTTCTACTTTGGACCTGGTTTTGTTTTCCCGCCCTTGAAGCTCTGATGATTGTTTTCCAGGAAATAGGCTCTGGGAATTCTCCCTTGGTCATTTTAGCCATAAATGCTACAGAGTTATATGCATCCAACAAGATGGAAGAGAATACTAGCCCCTTCCTTACCCTACTAGTTCTAATCTAAATGGCAGTGTAGTTCAATGAAAAGAACACATCTAGAGTCCATGGACTGTGGGGAATAGCTTATCTCTTCTTTTTGCTACATGTGTGAGCTTGGGCCAATTTCTTAATATCTCTGAACTTCAGTTTCCTCATCAGTAAGGTAAGGGAGCTGGACAAGATTTAAGATGCCTTCCGGCTTTAACTCCCTTGATTTTACTTTTTCCCAACTGAAATAAATTGGAGCTTATTTCCTTTCAGCTCAGTTTTTCACACTTTTTTATTTTTTGAATAAATTTCTATTGATATTTTCACTATTGATTGAAATTTCTATTGATAGTTTATTATTTTTTCTCCTGTATTCCTCCTCTTTTCCTGAGAGAAAGGAGCAAAATGGATTAATCTATTTTTTTAAAAAATGTGACAGTATATGCAATATTCCATACCCATGGATCCTTACACACACACACACACACACACACACACACACACACACACACACACACTGCTCATCTGTTTATAAGCAGAAATTAACTAAGCCTTAGGGATATGTACCTACCTTGTGTAAGAGACTAGGCTGGGTGATGAAAGAAGATCCAAAGCTTAATTAGACACAGCTCCTACCTTCAAGGACCTTATTATTTAGTAGAACCATGTGATCATAGGTATAAAGAGGGAAGAGACCTTGGAAATAATCTGGGTGGATGGTGAGGTTTACATATGAAGAAAGCTCACAGAAGTTAAGGTTTTTCCAAGTTCCTCTCATCTCCAATGCGTTGTCAAAACCTTTCCCTTCACAATCTCTCTCTCATACATGGCCCTTTTTCTTCTCTGACACTGACAACACCCTGGTGCAGGTCCTCATCACCTCACACATGGATTGTTGCAATAGCTGCTAGGGTGGGGGGGCACTCTGCCTGCCTCAAATCTCTCCCCACTCCAATCCATCCTTTATTCAGACACTAAAGTGATCTTCCTAAAGCACTGCCCCCCCACCGATTTAATGAGATCCACTGGCCCCCTATCATCTCCAATATCAAATATAAAATCCTCCGATTGGTGTTCAAAGTTCTTCCTTTACTGCCTCCCACATTTCCAATCTTCTTACACCCTATTTTCCTCCATGTCCATGTATTCTTTGATCCAAAGACACTAGTCTCCTTGCTGGTTCTCCCACAAGAAACTTCATCTGCTGACTTGGTCCATTTTCATTGGTTGTCTCCCATGCCTGTAATGCTCTATCTCTTCGTCTCTACCTTCTTTCCATCTTCCACTAGAGGTCCTTCCCAATCACCATTAATTCTAGTGTCTTCCTTCTAATGGATATGTCCACTTAACCTGTGTATAGCTTAGTTGTACACAGATGTTTCCATGTTGTTTCATCCTATTAGACCACGAGTTCTTTGAGAGTAGGGACCATCTTCTGCCTTCTTTCTTTCTCTTGTGCTTAGCATCATGCCTAGGCACAGTAGAGGCACTTAATAAATGTTCATTGACTGACTGGGAAATTTGGAGAGTTTGGATTTAGGTCTCCTGACTCCATCTTTAGTAGCCATTTCACTGGACCTTTCCATCTTCTATGAGACAGAGGATCCTAGGATTTAGAAATGGGAAGATCCTTGGAGAGCTTCTCTAGGCCAGGTCTCTCCTTTTACAGATGAGGAATTTAAGACCCAAGGTCCCACAAAAGTAAGGCATAGAGCTAGGGCTTGCACTCCTATCTTTTGGCTTCAAATCCAATTCTCTTTCCACGGTACCATATTCCCTCTCTAATAAAAATAGAACAGAATAAGCCCATAAAGAGAATTTAAAGTTCCAGGAGCTCAGAAGATCAGAGATCCCCTCAAGCTGGGAGGCGGATAGAGGGGTGGGGATCAGTGTGGGCTTCAAAGAGAAGGGGGTCTTTGAGCTAGACTTTGAAGGAAGGGCAAGATATCAATAGACAGAGTTTTAGGGGGGATGTTCCAGGGATAGGCTGCATATCATGAACAAAGGCACAGAATCTGGAAACATCTGGATCACATGGAAGAGTTGAACAGGTCCTGTGACTCCTCAGCCTGGGCTCTGGGCACTCTACCCCTGGCTGGTGACCCTTGCCCTAGGCAATTCCACCCACTCCCATTTTAGAAGCAATGGCAATTTCCAGCTTGTCTGAAGGATGGCGATGAAAAACAAATTGGATATAATAGAGATTTGCAGTTTCATGTACATTGCTTTTTTTCTATTCCTTGCAATATAAAATTTCCATTTTATTTAGTGTTTGTTAAATTCAGAAGTAAATTGGAAGATAGCAACAACACTGATGAGGGAGGGGTACTCAGAACCACATGATAAAATCATTAGTTGGAGGAACTGGAGATATTTAGCCTGGGGAAGAGAAGAAGTAATGAGAAAATGGCGTTATCTTCAACTATCTGAAGGGCTGCCCTAAGGAAGGAGGATCACTCTTGTTCTAAGAGATGCCATGTTCTCCTCTTTGCTCCCTTCCGTTTTTGGACTCCCTCTGAGTTTTCCTCAGGCCCCAAGGAGTCCTTCCCTGGATGCTTCAGACATTAGATAACACAGGACACCTAGCTCACCCAAATAAGGGGAGCATGATGAGGTTTCATACAAGACCTGTCCTCTAGATCCCCTGGGCTTCAAACATTTCTCACACTAAGCATCTGTCCACTCCGGGGTAGTGCAGGCTGAGCTGAAATCTTAGAGGTGGGGAGGAAGGAGGATGATGAGAAAAGAAAGAGAGAAGAGGAGAAGGAATGGAGGAAGGAGGTAAGAATAGAGGGAGGGAAGAAAAGTGAGAGAGAGGGAAGGGGGAAAGCATTTTATTTCTTCCAAGAGAGGTGATTTCCTGATTCTTCCTTTCGTTTCTAAAATGCTAATGACTCCTGAGCCTGGCAGAGCTGAAACTCGGGTCTCATCAGGTTCCTATCACCTGAGCAGGGCTAAAAAGACAGAATGGACCAAAAGAGCCACAGGAAGCAGCCTTAGGAAGCAACTGATTGTCGTTTGATTTTTATTGCTCTGTCTGTGCATGCATATGTAAATTTGAAAATCCTATTATTTACAGGGGCAGCTGGCGGAGAAAAGAGGCAGACCCCTCTCCCCAAAGGACTGGGGAGCCTCACTCCAGTTGCCACTTCTGGGTACTGAAAAACTTGCTTGTGACCTTAAGGGATCCCTTTCCCTCTCTGAACAAACTCACCCTCCACCCCCAAAACTCCATTAAAAAATGAATTAAATGTCTTATGGAAAACAATATTGAACATCAATGCAACCACCCGGACTTGTTTAGTAACCATGTGCATTTAGATTAATTTCAGTGAATAAAATGTCATAACTATTTTTCATGCCTATTAATACCCACCAACCCCCTTCTGTTCCACCCCCTCCCTCATTATAGCAAACATCCAACTTTAAATGTAATGGTTATAATTCAGAATCCCTTTTCCAAGAGTCTGGAATATTTGTTGCTATTCAAGGCTCTAACCTGCTCCTTCCACCCTCCCCTAATGTCCTCAGATATTAAACCTTTAGTCCCCCTATCTATGTATGCGGTGTATTCCGCAGTAGGAGGTAAGGCTTTTAGCGCAGCCCCCTTATACTTTCCACCATAGGATGGAGACTAGCTAGGAAGAAGCCTCAAAGACCCTATAGATTAGGGCTCTGACTGCATCAGTGAGGATTTGGAAGCCCAGAGAGGTATTATGTGTTTGACCCCACCCCCTAGCAAAGTAACTTAGACACTTTTTTTCATTTATTCAATGTGTGATTCCATTGGTGTAGGGAATTCCCAGTATGAAAACTCCCTCTACCAATCAAGACCTATATTGCTCTGCAATTGATAAATTGTCCTCTAGCAAGGGTTCTTAACTTGGGATCTGTGAGATTTTCTTTTAGTTTGTAATGTTGCTAATGCCACTTAAATATAACTCGTTTCCTTTGTAATCCTATATATTTCATTTTAGGCATTTTAAAAATATGATTCTGAGAAAAGTCCCATAGGCTTCATCAGAGTGCCGAAAGGATCCTTTACACACACACACACACACACACACACACACACACACACACGGTTAAGAACCTCTGATCTCAAAGGAATGACTGCTTTTCTTTTCTTTTTTTAAGGCAACTTAGAGTCTTAAGCATATGGCTGGGGCAGTGAGTTGTCTAGGGTCACACAGTCAGTGTGATTCAGAGGTTTTGCACATAGTAGATGTTTAATAAATGTTGTTGGTCAACAATTCTGTGACTAGATTCACACTTAATTACACCTTTCTCAGAGATTCAAAACTAAAAGGGACTTATAGTCCAACCTTATCATTTTACAGATGGGGAAGCAAAGACCCCACAGGGGTTCAGTGATTTTCACAGTTAATACATAACAAAGTCGTTTTATTTTTTCTTTGAATCATTCCTTCTGTTTTTACATACCTGTCTCTTCTGCATATTGGCTCTCTCATCCAATGAGCCCTCCCTTGTATCAAAGGAAAATAGTAAAGTCCAAGAACTTTACTAGCTGTATGACCCTGGCTAAGGCTAAAGAGCTTGATATGACTATTCTGAACCTCAGTTTCCCCATCCAGCAAACAGGGATAAATAGGTTTCATTACCTACTTCATTCTTTACTACCTAAATCAGAGGGTCTCTCATTTTCAAGCCAATGGAGAAAAAATACACAGTGTGTCTGGGTGCTTTGTGTCATGAGAATCTGTGACACCAAGGTTCTGTGTATGAAAAGGAATAACAATACCGGATAGCAGTTAGGTGGTACCTCCCAAGCACCAGGCACTGTCCCAAGGGCTATTTAAATATTATCTCATTTAATCCTCAACAACCCCAGGAGGTCGGTGCTTTCTTTGTTGCTATCGTTTGGGTGTTTCAGTCCTGTCCAACTCTTCATCACCCCATTTGGGGTTTTGCTGGCAAAAAAACTGGAGTGTTTTCATTTTACAGTTGAGGAAACTGAGACAAACAGAGATTAAGTAACTCGTCTGGTGTCACATAGCTAGAAAGCGTCTAAGAACACATCTGAAGTTGGGTCTTCTTGAATTCAGGTCCAAAGCTCTGCCCACTGTACTACCCAGCTATTCCTGACCTGGGGATAAGAGAGGCAGGGGCTAAATCTGTGATTGCATGGAACAGGGAGCTCCCAGTTGAGGAAGCTCTAACTACCAAAGCAGGTCAATAAAATGGTAGTCATTTATAGCCTTTGAACGTTGTCATTCATACCTCAAACGTCGACAACTCGAGTGATGTGCCCAGGGTTACAAACCCAGCATCTGTCCATGGCAAGATTTGAACCCAAGTCTTTTTGACCAACTCTCTACTCACTACATCATACCCAATTGCCATAAAAATAACAACAAAAGTAAAAATGATGATAATGCTGACATTGATGCTCATAGCTAGCATTTATATTGTGTTTTAAGGTTGGCACAGCACTTTACATAGACAATGTCATGTGGTCCTCACAACATTCCTGCTATTATTATCTCTCCATTTTACAAATAAAGAGATTGAGGCTGAGAAGTCATGTGACTTGCCCAAGGTCACACTGCTAAGTGTCTACAGCCCATAATGAGAGGGAAAGCACGTTTCAAAAGTCCAACGTTTAAAACTAACACAAGGCACTATGAAGGTGGACTCAGAAATATGCCCAGTTCCTTTGTACACTTTGGTCTACATCTTCCACTGGAGATATTTTGGATCAGACTCTCCATGTGCCAGCAGATGGAAAGTGACAGAAACAAGTGATCCCCTCTCCCTCCATGCCTCCATAGCTTGGGGCTCTGACACCCAGGAGGTCCCTGTGCTGGGATGTACATGACAACCCACTTTTACTCAAAGGAGGACCCAAACAAGTCTGGCAGCCGGGTAATTAGCTGGGTTCCTGGGCAGACGGGCTTTTGGCACTGACGGATAGAGGGAGGAAGCCAGAAATGACAACAGAATTGTCAGAGACAAACTTTTTTCATGCAGCAAGAGTAGAAGCTTCAGGCATAGATTTGACAACAGGGTCTGCCCGGGGGTGAAATCTTCAAACAGGCAAAGTTTGTAATATTGGCGATGATTCCTTCTCCACCCTTCATTTATTCAACAAACATTTAGTGAGTTACAAAGCTCTGTGCTGGGTGCTGAAGGAGATAGAAAGATGAATAAACAGTCTCTGCTGGGAGCTATACATTTCTAGGAGAAGTAGGGTATTTATACACAAAGAGGCATAATCCTGGGATTCAGAACTGGGTGGAACATTAAGACAGAATGCTGGAGCTGGGAGGGACCTCAGAACAGGGAATGTTAGAGCCTGGAGAGATCTTATAACAGTGGTTGTCGGAACTGGGAGGAGGCTTAGATCAGGGAATGTCAGAACTGGAAGGGATCTTAGAACATGGGATGTCAGAACTAGGAGAAATCTCAGAACAGGGAATGTCAGAACTGGGAGGGGCCTTAGAACAGGGAATGTCAGAGCCGGGAGGAGCCTGAAGATAGGAGATGTCAGAACTGAGCAAGACATGAGAACAGGGAATGGTAGAAACAGGAAGCATGTTACAGACCATCACACCCAACCACAGATGAGGTAACTAAGATCCAGAGAGAAGTGGGATTCCCAAGGTCACCCATCTAATATTCAAGACTAGGTTTTCCAAATTGAGTTCACATTCCTCTTCACCATATTGCCATTCAAGGCAGAATATAAGAAGGTGATACAAAAGAGGGACAAAATTCTGAAAGCTCTAAGAATTACTGTTCCTTAGACCCTCTCTGGGTGAATGGCTTTCCTCCAACAAAGTATCTTCCTTGCAGTCAGTAGGTCAACAAGCTCTTACTATGTGCTAGGTACTGTGCTAAACATTGAGGATATAAAGAAAAGCTATTTACAAGGCCTCTGCCCATAAGGAGCTCCCATTCTAGTATAGTGAGACAAGATACAATACACAAACACAGCAATGCCACATGAGATACCATACAGTGTAAATGGAGGTGATTTCTGAGGTAAAGGACTCCAGTAAGGGAAGGGGGCAGGGAGATAGGGAAAGGCTTTCAACCAAAGGGAGGAATTAGACTGAGTCTTGAAGGAAACCAGGGAATCCAGGATGCCAAAATGAGGAAGGAAAGTATGCCAGGCATAGAAGAGAGCCAGTGAAAAGGCACCTAGTCAGGAGGTAGTGTGGTGTTCAAAGAATAGCAAAGAGGCCATATGGCTGGAGTATAGAGTATGTGACAGGGAATAAAGGATAGGAAGATTGGAAACATGAACAGGCCAGATTGTGAAAGACTTTAAAAGCTAACCAGAGAATTTTACATTTGACACTAGAGGTACTGTTATCAATATTGTTCAGTTGTGTCCAACTCTTGCTGACCCCATTTGGGGTTTTCTTGGCAAAGATCCTGGAGTGGTTTGCCATTCCTTCTCCAGCTCATTTTACTAATGAGCAAACTGAGGCAAATATGGTTAAACAACTTACCCAAGGTCACAAGCTACTAAGTGTCTGAGTGCAAATTTGAACTCAGGTCTTCCTGACTCCAGGCCAGTCACTCTTTCTGCTTTGTGACCTAGCTACCCTGGAGGTACTAGGGAACCACTAAAGTAGAAGTGATATAGTTTCTCCTGTGCTTTAAGCAAAATGATTTTATAGCTGAGTGAAGATGGACTAGAGTAAGGAGAGACTTGAGGCAAAGAGACCAGCCAGCAGGCTATTAGAACAATCTAGGCAAAGCAATGACTTTGTTCTATGTCACTGTGATTACTAACAGCCTGTGAGGCATAAATTGGGGAAACATCCACTCCTCATGGATGGTTGCCACCATTAAGGAGGGTGTCCTAAGCAGAGTCCAAATGGGACCTTTCACCTCCCATTTTTTCTCACAACCTCTCCCATATCTCCCCTGATAGTGAAGTTCAACACACACCTGGGTTGGCAGAGGTCATAGCGTTGATTGCATAAAGCCCTCAGGATGTGTAGAAAGGGTGTCTGCAATGAGATCCACACACTTTGAAGAGGCTGACTCAACTATCTAAAATAGAAAAATCAAATGGATTAGATCAGGAGTGGGGAACCTGTGGCTCCAAGGCCATACTTGCCCCTCTAGGTCCTCAAGTGCAGCCCTTTGACTGAATCCAAACTTCACAGAGCAAATCCCCTTCATAAAAGGATATGTTCTCTAAAACTTGGACTCAGTCTAAGAGCCGCACTTGAGGACCTAGAGGGCCACATGCAGTCTAGAATCCATAGCTTCCTCACCCCTGAATTAGATTATAATATTCTATTGAGTGGTCTGTCCATTGAGTACTTAGACCATGGACAGATACTGTAGATGGACAATGAGCTGGGCCCAGAACTGACTAGAAGTTGGATTGGTACAGTGGAAAGAGTATTGGCTTTCAAGTTAGAAGACCTGGGTTCAAATCCTGCCTCCAATGTTACAACTGTATGACCTTCAGGCATTTATACTGTCTCAATTGCCTTGTCTATGAAATAAGAGAGTGTGACTACTTACCATTGGAATGCACCATGGGTTCCATTCCAACTCTAGATATATGATACAATGGAACAGCAGAATGCTTTCAATAACACTCATAATTCTGAAAATAAAAGCTGATATTCTGAACACCAACATTTTCCCAGTGATGCTTCCTTTTTGTGAAGCATGGGGCATCCAAAGAAAATAGAGAGCCACACAATGGCCACAAATTGACAGAAGTTTATAACCTATGATAACTTTAATGTAAGAAGTGGTATAAAAGATATCACTTGGGGGATCAGTGATTGGGAAAGAAGGTAGGTTAGTCATGTAGAATAAAGATTATGGACGGATAGCCCAAGGGCTCTACTTCTACACATGGAATGGTAAAAGAGCTGGAGGACAGCCTCCAGCTTTTTTGATAGATTCTCTTTGATGGATTTGTGTGAGGACAAGGACAAGAAACACGCAAGATGTGAAGCTACACATGACTTCAATATGCACAAGTGAAGGGGCCACCAACACTAAAAAAGTCACAGTTGCGTTGAAATAATGAAGACAATGAGGGAATTGGATGAGATGTGCTCTAAATTCACTCCCAACTCTAAATTCTAGGAGATTTAAGTGTCCCCATTTTCCTACTCCTGTCCTTCCGGTACTAACTCTAGATCTTCCATTAGCTTTCAAGGTGCCCCCAAGCACTCCAGCCCCAGGCCTCATCATCATGGCCTGGTTTTCCCTGCATTTCCTTACCACTGAAACTCTGTTCTGTATCTCAGATTTATCATGACAAGAGTAACAAGTGATTTGTTTAATCTGTTCAGAAGTGGGTGTGGGCAAGGATTAAAGATGTATATTGGCAGTTTGACAGACAGACAGACAGATTGAAAGATAGATTGATAGATAGATGATAGATTGTAGACAGATGGATAAATCAATGAAGCATTTATTTTGTTTCAGGAACTCTGCTAAGCCCTGGAGATGCAAACACAAGCAATCCAGACAGTCTCTGCCCTCAAGTAGTTTACATTCTAATAGGAAAAGACAATCTATAAAAGGAAATCAGAAAGATCAGTATTGGGGAAAGGCAGACAGTAAAGTGAAGGAGGAATAAGAGGAAGAGGATGAGGAAGGTAATACGTAGAGTAGAATTTTGAGTGAATGAATTTTGAGTGCTTAAGCATCATGGAACCTTAGGGCAGAGGTCTGTTTCTTCAAGGTGGGAAGCTAATTAGCAAGGAGTAGGAGAAGAAAGAAAAGGAGGGGAAAGGACGAGGAGGGGGAGAAAAAGGAAGAGGAAGAGGAGAAGGAAAGGAGTGTTTGGGGTCAGAGCCCCTGCATTCAGATCCCACCTCTTTTATTTACTATGTTAATGAGTTTGGGCAAGTCATTTAAGGTCTCTAGGTCTAAGTTTCTTTCTCTGTAGATTGAAGAGGTTGGACTGGGTAGCCTTTGACAAGACTTCCAGCTCTAAATCTATGACCCTATGAACCATTCCTTCTATGCATTTGGACTCAGATAATATTCTTCATCCTGGTTGCCTGATTCTATAATGACTAATGGATTCAAACATATCTTTGTTACTTACTATGCCTGTGGCCTTGGGCCATATACTTCTCAACTTCCTTAGACATAAAATAAGGAGTTTGGAAGAGATCTAGAACCCTAAATTTCCTTTTAGTTCTAAGTCAAATGAACCTACCTGAGACCAGACCTGAGAATTTATTGGATAGAGAACTCCCAAGTGAGAAAAACTATCTACCAATATATAGGCATTTTTCCTATAACCTAAAGGCTTAGAGAGTTGCCCAGAGGTCCTGATAGGTGGAATGACTTACCCAAAGGTGTGTATCCAGTATATATCAGAGGCAAGACTTGAACCCAGGCCATCTTTATTCTGAGGTAAGTTCCTTAACCAATAAGTCACATTGTCTTTTCCAAGGTATCTATAGAAATGAGAATTTTAGGCTGGATAAAAACCTGGAGAGACTTATGTGAATGGAAACAAAGTGAATTGAGCAGAACCCAGAGGGATATTGTAAACAGTAACAGCAACATTGTATTATGACTTAGCTATTCCCAGCAATACAGTTATCCAAGACGATTCCAAAGGCCTCATGAGGAAAAATGCTATTCACACTCAGAGAAAGGACTGATGGAGTCTGAATGCATATCTAAGCATACTATTTTCACTTTCTTTACTTTTTTTCATGTTGTTTTTTCCTTTTGGTCTGTTTCTCCTTCACAACGTGACTAATATGGAAATGTGTTTTACATGATTGAACATATATATCCTATATCAGACTGCTTACCATCTTAGGGAGGAAGGAGGTGAGGGAGGCAGGGAGGGAGAAAATTTGGAACTCAAAAATTTTAAATGAATGTTAAAATTTGTCTTAACATATAATAGAAAAAAATAAAATATTATTAAAAAAAGTTTTAGGCTTAATAAACAGGAGAGGAGGACACTACCACCAAAAAATGTGTGTGTGTGTGTGTGTGTGTGTGTGTGTGTGTGTGTGTGTGGTGGCGGGGGCGGGGTTATGGAGGGGAGAGATCATGTTTTGAGGCAAAAGCCCCTCAGACTACCTTATAAATATGTTACCCAACTGATTCTCCAGTACAGACCCAACCTATTTTGTTTTTTCCTGAAAAGATGAAAAAGCATTACTGAACACTCGCTATGTGCCCAGCATTGTGTACAATTTCCTAAATTACCAGCTTTTAACACAGTGGTGTAAAATTCTGATCTAATGCCATTGTATTTAGCCAGTGCACTATAGGTAACATCTGTTGTTGCCTTTGATGATAAACTTAATCCCTAGCATCTTTAAAAATAGAAGTCTAGCATCATTGATTTAAAACTGGAAAGGATTTCACAGGTCATCTATTCCAACCCCCTCATTTTACAGAGAAAACAAATGAAGAGGATGCACTGTTTGATAATCACCAACAGTTCTATTGCCTTTGGTGGTGAACCATTGCAGCCAAGTATGCTCCCAAGGGCGGGTTGACCCTCTAGCTTGTGATCCAGCTTAAGGGAAAAGCTTCCTGGCGGGCCTCAACATTCTCTCTGGTCATCTTGCCCCACCCCCATGCTTTTAGGAAGCCCTGGACTCTGCCAGCTGCTGGGGGAGGTGGAAAGACAAACAGATGCAGCTCGAGCCAGCTGGGAAGCAAGGAGGAAACAGCAAATCATGCCCTTAGAGACCCTGGCTTGACTCTATTTCTACCCTCCTGCTTTCTGTGTAAGGCATTCAGATGAGAAGCCAGCCAGCCTCCTAAGGAAGGGGGATGCCTGGAGTTTGAGGGAAGAACGGCAGATGGAGAAAGAGTGTGCCAAGCCCAAAACCGATGGCACACAGGAAGGCTTTTCTGTAAAGGGAACCTCTAGGTGTGATGAGGCTGGATTAGTACAGCCATCAGATAGCCCAGAAGGAAGATCTGAATCTGTTCTTATTCTCCAAGTGCTTTCCTATTACCCAAGGGAACCACTTCTCTGCCTCCAGCTGGAGTTTTTGATGAGCTTCTGACAAAGATCTGTCTCAGAATCCAGGTCTTCCCAGGGCTACTGCCTCACACCCTTTCACCTTCTTGGTTTACTTGCCTTGCTGTTTCCTGTGGTCCTCCTACTTCCTGCCTACCTTGACTTCCAACTGTGTGCTGCACTGTATTCTTTGGGGTTCAATTTCCTCACATAAAAAATGGTGAAAGGAAGTATTAGGCCATTCTAAACTATGACCCTCAGTTTCTTAGGTCTCGCTCAGGCCTGACATCCCATCTTCTAATGTCTTGCCCAGTTCTGACATTCTCTGTACAAAGACACCTGGAACTTGTACATTCTGCATTATAACCTCCTTCCCAGTTCTGACATTGTCTCATCTAAGGTCTTGTTTAGCTTGAATGTCCTTTGTTCTAAGGTCCTTTCCAACTCTGACATTCCATGTTCTAAGGTCCTTCCCAGCTCTGACATTTCGCATTCTAAGGTCCTTCCCAAATCTGACATTCCATGTTCTAATGTCTCTTCCAACTCTAACATTCTATAATATATGATCCTTTCTACTTGATTGTTCTAAGGTCCTTGCCAGCTCTGACATTCCATGTTCTAAGGTCATTCCCAAATCTGACATTCAGGGAATGGTGGTGGGGTTAGGGGAAGGCACCTTGTGATTTCATCAAAATAGAAAACTCAGCATGAGAAAAACCTCTAGGAATTCAGCTCAACACTATCCCCAACTCACAATCTGAGACAGTGGCCTGGACAAGGACAAGTATAATACAAATAATATTAACAACAGCTAACGGTAATAATTGCTAGAATTTATATAGCATCTACTCTGTGCCAGGCACTGTGCTAAGCACTTTATAAATATCTAATTTCAGCCTCACAATAGCCCTCAGAGGTAGGTGCTATCATCACTCTCATTTTCAGTCAGGGAAACTGAGGCAAGCAGAGGCTCGAGAACAATAATAATGGCAGCTAGCATTTGTTAAGGTTTACAAAGGAATTTACAAACATCATCTCATTTGCTCCTCAACAATCCTATGAAATAGGGGCTATTATTACCCCCATTTTACAGATAAGCAAACTGAGGCACTGAGTTTTTAAGTGACTTGCTTAGGGTCACACAGCTGGTAAGTATGTAAGGCCAGATTTAAACTGGGGCCTTCCTGACTCCAAGCCCAACTATATGTCCACTGTGAAACCTAGCTGCATATAACTTGCTTCCTATTGCCTAGCTGGTGTTAGTGTCAGGGCCTGAACCAAACTCCAGGGCACTCCAGCCATTTCCTTCCTTCCTAGGTCTGATGAGCATGTCTTACAGTTGCAAAAGAAAATACTGTGTGAGGTGGAGGTGGCTGGAGGAAGTCACAATCTTAGGATCTGGTGTGAGGGTAGACAAGGGATCTGTTGCCAATATTTAACTCCAAGAGACACTTCTGAGTTCTGGGCCAGCTTCCCATGCTGCCATTTTCTACTCTTCTTAGACCCCCTTGGATTTAACCCAACTTCTCTCTGTATCTAGTCACTCTGTCTACTACACCATCTTTTCAATGTGTGCCCCAGGAGCCCAATCCAACACTGATGGTACTCTCCCTGGATGCTCACTCATCCCTTCTTGTCCCTGAGTAAGCACAGAAGCCCCCCTTTTTTGAGATTGTCTAAGGTTTTTTGTTTGGTTTTTTAACTGCTAGCAACTACCAGGAAGCAGATAGGCTAAAAATAACAAGGAGAAGGTGCTAGTCACAGGAATTCTTAAAAAGCTCATTCATAAAAGTCAACTCTGGTCCTTATTAGAATGTAAATGGGGCCTATCCAGCTCTCTCCCAGCTGTCCTCTTGTTCTTTACTAGATTAAATTGAGGGCAGCAAACATTTGTTAAGCACCTACTAAGTTCCTAGCATCCTGATTGCTGATAGAGATAAAAAGATTAAAAAGAAGCAGTCTTCATTCTCAAGGAATTTACATTCAACATTAGTTTCTTAAAGTTTGTTCCACTTTGAGTCTCCATTTTAAAAAAAAAAAAAAAAGTTGGAGGGGCAGCTAGGTGGCATGGTGGATAGAACATCTGTCCTGGAGTCAGGAGGACCTGAGTTCAAATGTGACCTCAGATACTTATTAGCTGTATGAGCCTGGGCAAGTCGCTTAACCTCAATTGCCTCCAAAAAATAAATAAATAAAAATAAATTTGGTACTTTCCTTGGATCATAAAACATAGGCTCAAAGGAGGGACCCTTGAGATCACCATGTGCACCACCCTTGTTTCGTAAAGGAGGAAACTGTGGCTTAGAGCAATGACTTCTCCAAGGTAACAGAAATGACAGGACCAGCATTGGAATCCAAGTCTTTTGGCTACTAACATGGTGCACTTTTCACTGTGGCCCATTGCTTTTCTCCTAGTCTTTGGGTCATCAACCCTGTTCCATCATACCATAGATTTAAACACTCTACAGAGTGGGGCAGTGGCATCGTCACATTTTGCAAAGGACTCAATGAGTCTCATTTATGACTGAGTTTCCTCTAGACTGGAACCTCTATGTAGTCATCTTGCTTTATACTCAGGAAAATCATTGTAGTTCCTTTCAAATATATAACGGGCAGCCACGTAGAACATTAGATTTGGCCTACTCGCAAGAGCTAAAATGACAAACAATGTGACGACTAAGTGAGGCAGATTCAAAACATAAAAATTTTAAAAATAGAACTGGGCCAAGGAGGAAGGGGCAGATTTCAAAGGCGTAAGTTCTGCATCTATGAATGTCGTCAAGAAGTAAGATGAGAACCTCTCTGTGATTCTGAGCTAGGATTCCTCTATAGGTGTGGGTTGGATTCAATGTCCCATTCTCACTCACTGTGATAGTCACCTTCCCAACAGCCTCCAGATGATAGATAAGACCCAGAGTAGATATCAAGAAGTTCTTCTTCATGGTCAGATGTCATTGTATCAACAGATTTCAGATCAATTCAAATAATTTCAATTAAGCATAGCAAGCATATATTAAGTACTGACTACGTGCCAAGGGTATTGAGAGTTGGGCCTGGAGTCAGGAAGACCTGAGTTCAAATCTGCCCTCAGACACTTACTAGTTTTATGACCTTGGGCAAGTTACTTAACCTCTGCTTGGCAGTTGACTCAACTCTAAAATAGGGATGACTATACAACCTCCTGGGGTAGCTAGGTGGCACCGTAGTGGATAGAGCACCATGCCTGCAGTCAGGAAAACCCATCTTTCCGAGTTCAAATCTGTCTCAGATACTTCCTAGCTGTGTGACTCTAGCAAGTCACTTTGCCCTATCTGCTTCAGTTTCTTCATCTGTAAAATGGCAAACCCTTCCAGTATCTTTGCCAAGAAAACCCCGATTGGGTTCACAGAGAGACCGACATGGCTGAAATGGCTGAATAACAACAACACAGTGAGGGGGTGCTCTAGCTCTAAATCTCCAATCCCTACTTGGCAGATGAAATAACTGAAGGTCAGAGAGAAGTGACTTTTCTAGGGGATCTCATAGCTAGAAAGTGTCACCCTGTTCCTGGGGCCTGTCTGGAGCTCTGTTCCTCTCGTTTGCAGGACCAAACATCCAAGGAAAGGGTCACAGAAACAGGAAGCAGAGTTGCAAAAAGAAAGTAAATTCCACCCCCACCTTCCTTTCTTTGCCCTTTAAACTAAATTCCAAGTTGAGTCTGTAGTGTCTGTAGGTACCTCTGCCTCTTTAATCTTCTCCTCTTAATTCATTTGTGATGCTCTAGACGTAGGGCCTTTTTTTTCCCTTTGGTTTTGTTTAAAGGTGTGTTGGCGGGACCCGGGATAATGCATCTCCGACAGTGGAAAGTTTGCATCTTAATTGATTACCCAGAATCCTCTCTAGCTGACAGCCTCTGTCACAAATGGAGCATCCAGGTAGAGGAGGGGGCTGGGAAGGGGCTGGCAGGGGAAGCCACTGAAGAGTTTTAAAAGGCTTTGTGTTAATGCTTTCAAGATATCCCCCTGTGATATTTCTCAGTCAATAAGAGATTAGATGGGAGTGCAGTTTTAAACAAAGTGCTGCCTCATCACCATCACCACTAATCCCTTCCTTTCCATTCCCACAAACGACATCAGTGTAGGAGCAGGAAAAAGCCCCTGCTTACCTACTTACTTACTTACTTAGCCACACAAGCCTGTGAAGATAGCTTTTTTATTCCCTTGCCCCAGCAGAGATTTGAGAACCTTTGTTCTCAGGCAGGTAGACATCTGAAGAGACTGGTAAAGTAGTCACCTCCAGCCCCAGGTGAACAAGGGAGTAGTTGATTGATGGGAACCATGTGGAGGAGAGACTTATGATCCAGAGGTAGGGAAGGGGAACCCTGAGGAATGACAGGATGTGGTCACTTACTCAAACATGATGGACCTTGGTAGGGTCCATAAGGAGATAAGTTTCATCATCATTGCTCTTAAACTTCCTTCTTCTATATTAGCCCAAAGTTTAGAACTGGAGTCATCTAAGAACCCCTGGAATAATGGTGCTCCTCACCCCAGACCACTAACCATGCTTCTACCCTGGATCCCACAGCTATCACTGAGGGGAGCAACCTCTGTGGAGAATGGACCCACAAACACTAACCACTGATCACCTACTGTAGATGGGCAGCCTAAGAACATAGGAAAGAGTCATGCCCTCCAGACTTTGGCCCCTACTCATATTCCCTGCGGTCACCATCTACGGAATCAACTGTTATGGAGATGTGACCTGGCAACCACTCCTTATGGAGATGTGACCTGGCAACCACTGTTACTGAAGTTATTGAAAAGAAAGTTCTACTGCCCAAGTCCTTGACACTGTCAAATCATTCAATTCCAGGAACTGATTTGATTTAATATTTGATAATAGTAAATAATCTGTGTTACCATCCACCTGCTTTGCCCCTACACCTTAAGGACAACAGTATTCTTCCACATGTCCCAGAGTTGCAAGCTTAGTATTGTCTTCCCCTGTAAGAATATGAGCTCCTTGAAATCAGGGACTGTTTGCTTTTCTATATGTCTCCCTACCTCTTGGTATCAGCTAGGTGGTGAAGTAAGTAGATCTCAGGCCTGAACTGAGGAAGACCTGAATTCAAATGTGACCTCAGAAACTTAATAACTGTGTGACCTTGGGCAAGTCACAGAGCCCTTATTTGCCTCAGTTTCTTCATATGGAAAATGAGCTGAAGAAGGAAATGGTGAACCACTCCATTATCTTTACTAAGCATACCTCAAAGGGAGTCACAAACAGTTAGACACAACTGAAATGGTAGAACAACAACCCCACCTCTTAACACAGTGCTTTGCACATAATGCTTAATAAACACTTTTAAATTTATTGACTCTGTCCAACTCTCTCATCTTATCAAGAAGGAAACTGAGGCCAAGTTTGGGAGGTGGAATGTCAAAACTAGAGGAGACCTTAGAGTATAGAACATAAGACATGGGAGTTACCTTGGAACAAGAAATGTCAGAGCTAGTAGGGGTCTACAATAGGAGAGAAAGTGAGTTATTTAGAGTCACCCAGTAGCAAGTCCTCTAAACACCCTAGTGACCTTTTTCCATAAGCCTTCCAGTTTGTTAATGTTCATCCTAAAGTATAACACCCAGAAATACAGACTAATCCCTATGTCACCTGACTAGAACATTCATTCATCCAGCCACCAAAATTTTATCAGTGAGGATAGGCATTTTCTTGGCTCCATGGCCCCAACAGTGCAGTTCTCCAATTGTAGCACTGCTGGTCACCTCATACTTAGGATTTTGTTATTTCCAGGAGCTTATCAAATTAGATGGAAGACCACCTTCATAGGTGCTGGGAAGACATTTCAGTATAGATATTGTTTGTACTTCACTCTGGAAGAAGACCATGACATCAGGAAGATGATGCCATGACTTGTGAGTGAATTGGGTTTAAGTGAGGCAGGGTCACCAGACTCACTTTCTCCTCTGGAGTCATCTAGGTCCAGTGGCAAGATATAGAGCAGGACGACTGGAGATAACCCCCCAGTTTAGGTAGGATACAACACTTATCCCCTGCTCTCATGGAGTTTCCCATTGTAGAATATCTCAGCAACATTGTTGTTGTTCAGTCATTTCCAACTTTGTAACCCCATTTGGGGTTTTCTTGTCAAAGATGCTGGAGTGTTTTGCCATTTCTTTCTTGAGCTCATTTTACAGATAAGGAAACTGAGGTAAATAGAGAGAAGTGACTTGCCCAAGGTCACACAGCTAGTAAACATCTGAGGCTAGATTTGAAGTCAGGTATTCCTGACTCCAGACACAGCACTCTATCCACTACGCCACCTAGTTACCTATCCCACCAACATGGGTAATGTAATATACAACATTACATTATTAATAGTGCAAATAAAAGTGTTAAGACTATTATGGAATCTGATGGGGTAGAGGGTGTCAAGAAAAACTTCATGCAAGAATTGGCATTGGAGTTGAGCTTAGGAAAAATTCAACAGGCTTGAAATGAAACCAATGAAATCAGAATAATCAGTTTTGACATTCATGAATTGGGACTTGTCCTGACCTAGGGTAGGCACAAGTATTGCCTACCACCTCCCCATATTCCCCTCCACTACAAAAGTTCTATCTTGTGTGACTCCTTTAAGTGAGACAATTTCCCTCATTCTTTTTCCCTTTCTCTTTCTCCCAGTGCATCTTTGTTTCTCACTCCCTTATTTTTTTTGAGATAATCCCATCATAGTCAACTCACACTTGTGCCCTCTCTGTGTGTATGTTCTTTCTAACTGCCCTAAAAATGATAAAGTTCTTAGGAGTTACAAGTATCATTTTCCCATATAGGAGAGTAAATAGTTTAACCTTAGTGAGCATCTTATGATTTCTCTTTCAGGTTTAACTTTTTATGCTTCTCTTGAGGCTTCTGTTTGAATTTTCTATTCAGCTCTGGTCTTTTCATCAGGCATGGTTTAAAGTCCTCTATTTCATTAAATATCTATTTTTTCCCTAAAGGATTATACTCAGTTTTACTGGGGAGTTATTCTTGGTTGTAAGCCTAGCTCATCTGCTTTCTGGAATATCATATCCTAAACCCTAGGGTCCTTTAATGTGGAAGCTGTTAAATCTTGGGTGATCCTGATAGCTTCACAATATATAAACTTTTTTTTTCCAGCTGCTTGTAACATTTTTTTCCTTGACCTGGGTGCTCTGGAATTTGGCTATAATATTCCGGGAATTTTCATTTTGGGATATCTTTTATGAGAAGACTGATGGATTTCTTCAATTTCTGTTTTACCTTTTGATTCTAGGATGTCAGAGCAATTTTCCTTCATGATTTCTTGAAATATGATGTCTAGGCTTCTTTTTTTGTTGTTCATGGCTTTCAGGTATTCCAGTAATTCTTAAATTATTTCTCCTCAATCTATCATTTCAGGTCATTTTTTTCCCAATAAGATACTTCACATTTTCTTCTATTTTTTTTCCATTCTTCTGACTTTACTTTATTTTTTCTTGGTGTCTCATGGAGTCATTAGCTTCCACTTGCCCAAATTTGATTTCTAAGTAATTATTTTCTTCAGTGAGCTTTTGTACCTCTTTTTCCATTTGGCCAATTCTGCTTTTTTAGTTCTTTTTTCAATGAATTTTGTATCTCTTTTTCCAGTTGCCCAATTCAGGTTTTTAAGGACTTCTTTTCTTCAGCATTTTTTTGGCCTTTTTGGTTTTTTACCAAGCGGTTGACCTTTCTTCATGATTTCCTTGCATTATTGTAATTTCTTTTCCAATTTTTTCCTACACCTCCTTCATTTGATTTTTAAAATCCTTTTTTGAGAACTTCCAGGAAATCTTGTTGGACTTGTGTCTATTTCACATTTTTTTTGCCATTGAGACTTTGCCTGTAGCTGTTTTGAGTTGTCTTCTGAGTTTGTGTCTTGATCTTCTCTTTAATCACAGTAGTTTTTTATGGTCAGGTTCTTTGTTGCTACTTGCTCATTTTTCTAACCTATTTCTTGACTTTTAACTTTATATTATAGTTGGGCTCTGCCCTTGTGGCAGAGGGGGCACTGTCCCAAGCTTTAGGTTTTTCTTGCTGCTGTTTTCAGAGCTAGTTCTGGGGGTCTGTAAGTTTTCAGTTCTTCCAGGATGCTATGATCCAAGGAGAGGTATGGTCACTGTGCTCCTGGCCTATGCTGTGGTCTTTACCCAGTAAAAGACCTTATTTCCCTACAGTCACAAAGCTAGTCCTCCTCTTTTGCCTGGAACTGTGACCTAGAACAGTATATGGACAATGCAACAGGGTCCTCCACCCAGTGTCAGGAAGGGGTCCCCTGTAGTGTCTTTCTAATCGGTTGTCCAACTCCCTTACCATTTCGGGGTTGAGAGCTCTAAAAGTGGCTATCACAGCTGCCTCCAAGGCCTGCTGCTGGTGTTGCTGTGGTGTGGACTGTGCTCTGGGCCAACCCACTGATGTCATAGACCTCTCCTCCCAACCTCCTAAGTTTGTTTTGGGCTGGAAAAATGTTTCACCCCAATTTTTTGTTGACTCTGCCACTCCAGAATTTTATTTGAAGCATTATTTTAAAGTTGTTTGAAGGGGAATGTTGTAAAACTCCAACTAAACTGCTGTTAGTCCTCCATCATCTTGGTTCCACATCCTAGTTTATGTTCTAAGTTCTCTTCTTACTTTCACATTCTATGTTCTAAGGGTTTGCCCAGTTCTGATATTCCATGTTTTAAGTTTTCTCCCAACTCTGATATCGTGTGTTCTGGGGGCACTCTTAGCTCTGACATTCCATTTCTTTTTAAATATTTAATATTTTATTTTTCGTCAATTACATGTAAAAATAATTTTTAACATTTGGGTTTCTTTTAATTTTTAATTTCAAATTCTCTCCATCCCTCCCTTCACTCTCCCTAATTGAAAAGGCAAGTAATTTGATTTAGGTTGTACGTGTGCAGTTTGACATAAGAGTCCCACTAAGTCTAACATTCCCCATTCTAAGACCCCTCCCAGCTCTTACATTTTATATTCTAAAGTCCCTTCTAGTTCTGGCATTTCACTTCCTAAGAACATCCCACAGGCATAGGAAACAGCTGTTCTAAAGCCTTTTCCAATTCTGACATTCTAAGTGATTCTAAATGTTCTAACATTCAGTGTTCTAAGATCTATCTCAGCTCTGAGATTCCATATTGAGTTCTTTTTTAGGACCCTCTGAGTTCTGATATTTCATGTTCTAAGTCCTTCTACCAAGCTCTTATAGTCCATATTTTAAGTCCCCTCCTTGCTTCCACATTGTGTTCTAAGGATGCTCCCAGCTCTGACACTCCATGTTCTAAGTTCTTTCCCAAGTCTGATATCCTGTGTTCTAAAGGCACTCCCAACTCTGACATTTCACTTCATAATAGTCCTACTAACTCTGACACTCCCCATTCTAAGGCATGTCCCAGCCCTTACATTTTATACTCTAAAAATCTCTTCTAGCTTTAACATTCTATTTCCTAAGAATATCCCACAGAGATGAGGAGCAGCTAAGGAAATGTTAAGCCATCATTCTTGAGGAGGGAAAGGGCAGAGATAAATAAAACTTCCAATTCCCTAAGGATTCTTAAGAGAGGGAAAAGTTCCCTGAATACAAACTTTTATTTGGGAAAAAAAAGAAGTGGGGAAAAGAGAATAGAAGAGTGGGGAGAAGAGGCCATGGGAACACCAGCTTTAGGATAGCAAATAGAGGGTAGAAGCTTTGGTGTCCATTCACTTGAAACATACCTTCACTTGGAATGTCTCATTATTTTTAAAGTCTTGTTTTATTTTGTGTTGTGTTGTTGGATAGTCTTTTTGGTTAAAAAGTTAAATTTAATCCTGAAGTGCATCCAGTGTTTAATCTGAAAAAGGCATGAAGATGAGTGCTTCCAAAATTACAAGATTTTAGAGTAGAAAAGACATAAAAGTACATCTCACCCAATCATATCTGAGCAGGAATGCCTTTTACGATTTCCTGACTAGTGATGATTCAGCTATTTGTTGAAGACATTAAATGAATGAAACCTCATCACTTCCCAAAACATATCTTTCCACTTTTAGACTGTTCTTATCCTTAGGAAGTTTGTTTGATTTTTTTGTTTGTTTTACTCCCTTACAACAAGCCTAAATCTGTCTTTCTTTAGCATCCATCCATTGTTCATTGGTCTGTTGGAGTCAAGCAGAATAAAGCTCATTTCTCTCCTATGTGACATCATGCAAATATCTGAAGACAGCTCTCATGTCCACCCCTGATGGTCTTCTTTTCTCCAGGGTAACATGGAATACTGTGATCTGCAATTTCTGTTCCACCCTGGTCACTTCCTTCTGGAGTTGTCTGA
Organism: Trichosurus vulpecula; assembly: GCF_011100635.1. Classification (NCBI taxonomy): domain Eukaryota; kingdom Metazoa; phylum Chordata; class Mammalia; order Diprotodontia; family Phalangeridae; genus Trichosurus; species Trichosurus vulpecula. Next base: position 292,957,112 of record NC_050577.1, read on the forward strand.
ATGTAACACTCCTGATGTGGTCTGAACAGGGGAGAGGACTGAAGAACAATCACCTCCCATTCTTAGGAAAGAGCAGTCACTCTAGGCCTTCCCTGGACTTTGTTATGGGGGCAAGCTGGCATTAGCTTTTGTTTAAAAAAAATCTCCTGACCTTGGATAGTGGGAACTCTGGGGACAGCCTCTTTAAAGGACCTGGCCAAAAACTCAGTTTAGGTTCATTTCTCTACTGAACTCACCTTACCTGCCACCATGAAGGATCTTGTTGGTGCCAAGAAAGGGTATTTTTGATGTCGACTTAGGAGGCCAGAGATATCTGGATATTTGGGCTGTTGGTGATTTCTTACTGAATGAATAATTAGTAAACATCAGAAACTATATTTGTACCCAGGTCTTCTGACTCCAGACTCAGTGCCATTCTTATACCCCATTTCCTAGCTACATTGGGATAGTTCAATTCATTTTTCTGAGCCTCATTCTTCTCCTTGCAAAATGAGGTAGTTTGAGCTCTCAATCTTCTGATGTCTGTGAGACAGAGATCTGGTCTCTGGTCTTGGTTCTGTCTCTAACGGACTGTGACTTTAGGTGAGTGGCAAAACTACTCTATGCACTCATCTGTCAAATGCAGATGATCCTCTCTCTATCTCCATTCCAGGATTGTTGTAGATGGCAGATGTTAAAAATGCTAAATAAATGTGGGGTGCTATTATCATCATTGTAGGCCCCATTTCTCTTTGGCAAATGTTTCGTCTCTCAGGAGTTCTGCCACTTAAAAGCCACCGTTTTGTCAGCACACTCCATTTTCCCCGGCCAATAGTGATTTTTTTGCTACTTATAATGGCTGGAGAGCCATTAGGAAAACAGTAAGGAAGACAGAGGCAGAGGAAATTATGTAATAAACTCATTGAGGCCAGCCCAGCAAGGTCACTGGACTCAGGAACAAGAATGAATACATGGAGCTCAAGGAATTGTCTTGGGAATAAGAAGTCCTTGGTTTGGGGTCCTCCTCAGCTGTCAGTATACACAAGAAATCTCTGTTTGGCTTCATTGAACCTGGTTTTGTTTCTTTCATCTGTAACATTGGAAGGGTAGTTGTTATTAGCCAGCAAAGGTGAAAGAGTGAGGGCAAGTGGACTGACAGGCACCTTGCCATCCAGCCAGGGGGTGGGGTCAGGTGTCAGTGTATTAAGTCCTGGAGAGTTTGGAAGGGCTTATTCATTCTTTCTACTCTATCAAGCACGGTGCCCAGAACAAAGTAAACACTTAAAGGTTTGTTAATTGATTAATTGATGGGAAATAATACCCAATTAATAACCAATGATTAAACAGAAGAGGCAGGATGGCAGAGTGGATCAAGAACTGGACTCAGAGTCTAGAAGACCTGGGTTCAAGTCCTGCCATTGAAATTTGATAGCTATGTCACCCTGGACATGTCACTTAATATTTCAGTTCCCCTGACAGTTCTCTGAGACTCTAAGTGTCAAAGAAGTTGTTGATTGACATTAGTTGAGGGAGTTTACTCATTGGGAGCTGCTATTCTAATTAAATCACTGGTCTGGATCTCCCAGAACCCCCTCCCCACAAAAAATATGCATAGGGAAGGATAGTAGGGATGTAAAGATGAAAGTGCTGGAATCTTCATCCTCAAGCAGCTGACATTTTACTGGGAGGAGACCTGTAGATGGAGGAGGAAATGCTAGAAGACACATTAGGTTCAATGGTACTGCTCTCTTCTCCAAATCTGAAGAGCCCTGGACTAAGCTGGGTGGTTGGTTGCCATAGACAACAAGGACTGCACCAGCAGGACTGAATGTGGTCTAATCTCTTACTTCTAAAGGGTATTCTAGCAGTGGGGGCATGTGGGAAAATTCTGACCATGGGTTATTTTCTGATGAATAGAAATACACCCTGATGTGCAAATGAGCTACATTTAAGTGAGGGAGGGCTATGCAAAGTCACCAGCCTCACTTTCTCCTTTGGAACCATTTGGGTCCAGTTGCAAGACAAAGACCAGGACAACTGGAGATGGCCCCGAGGGGTAGAAATCTGAGAGGAGTAGTGAGTGTACTTCTCTAGTTTAAGGTAAAGGATAAAGACCCAAAGAGGGAACATGTTTTGCAGACAAACTTCAGAGAAGGTCAAATAAATGTTTTCTTAACTCAATGGAATTGAAAGATAGATTAGTAACTCGGGGGCTGGAGAGGACTAAGGAAGTTGAGAATAGAGTTTAAAGATGCTATGTTCTAGACAGCCTGTCCACTGGGACAAATCATCAAAATCAGGACTGCCTCAATCAAAGTGGGGATGCCTAGTCATTTTGTCCATAAAAATTGTATGAAATGACAAGGAAAGAGAAAAAACAGATCTGAAGAGAATCCTGAGATCCAGTATGACCCTAAAACTGTGGAATATCAAAGTTCAAAGGGAATATAGAGGCCAACTATTGCAACCCTAATACCAACCCCTGCCTGATGAATGAATATCTTATAAAATGCCCACCAAGTGCTTTCTACCCTCTGCTTAATCACTGCCAGAGACAGGCAACCCATCCCATATTCAAAATAACTTGCACTGGTAGGAAGTTCTGTGTGTTGACTGAAGTCTGCCTTTCGTTAGTCCTGGTTCTAGAACTTGAAAAAACAAGTCTCCCCTCTTTCCACATGGCAACTTCTCAGATGTTTGATGATAATGACTGTATTTTCTTTCTCAAGTTAAACACTTTCATTCTTTGAATTCTCCTTCATATGACATGGCCTCTTGGAGTATCTTGAAGCATTGTTCTCTCATAAAAACATCACTTTTCAAAATGTCTTCAGGATTAAATTATATTTATTTACCAAGAATACTGTTGTGATATAAGAAATGATGGAAAGGGCAAGAAACATGAGAAGAGTCATATGACCCAAAGCACAGTGAAGTGAGCCAAACCAGCAGAATGACGTATACAATAACAACGCTGTAGAAATGAACAATTCTGAAGATGGCAGATCTCTAATCAATGCAATAGCCAATTAGGATTCCAAAGGTCTGATGATGAAGCCTGCTGCTCTATACTTGACAGAGAAGGATACAGAATGAGAAATACAATTTGGGATATGATAAATATGGACATTTCATTTCTTTGACTGACTATACATATCTGTGACAAGGTTTTTATTTTTTAGATTTCTCTGCCCAATTAGACTATAAGCTCCTTGCGCGCAGGACCTATTTTTTTTTCCCTTTCATTGTATCCCTAGCTCTTGGCACATTGCCTGGAACACAAAAAGTGCTTAATAAATGATGGTTGATTTAATTTTACTCAATGTTAGAAGGACTAGGAGAAAGAAAAAATATTAACTAAAAAACAATAAAAACAATAAAATGCTAATATGTTGTCAGGAAAGGCAGTATGGTACAATGATTAGATGTTAGATCCCTGTATTCAGGAGCACTTGGGCTCAAGACCTGCCATTGACATATGAACATATTGGCTGCACATCCTTGGACAAGTCCCTCCACTTCTTAGTGTCCTCAGGCAACTCTCTGTGACTACAATGTGCATAGCAGGTGCTGATTTATTTTGAGGAAGTGAGTCTTCTCATTAGGAATTCTTTATACCAGTGATGTCAAACTCAAGTAGAAACGGGGGCCACTAAACCATCTGTAAGGATCCTTATAAGCCTTACAATTGACTTAGAAAACCACACATGTGTATATATTTCTTCTCCTAACATAGCAACACATTAAAATCAGATAGGAATTACATTTTAATCTGGTTTCAGCCAAACTCAGGAGTATTGTGAACCACCTGCAGCCCCCAGATGATGTGGTTAACACCTCTGCTCTACACCAACGAAATCAGATATAGTTTAATATGTATCTATATATCTCCTCACATTTTCTTTCTCTGTCCTCTTTTCTTTCTTCTTTCCTTCTTCCCTCTCTTCCTCCCTCTTTCTCTCCCTTCCTTTCTCTTCCTTCCTTCCTTCCTTCCTTCCTTCCTTTCTTTCTTTCTTTCTTTCTTTCTTTCTTTCTTTCTTTCTTTCTTTCTTTCTTCTTTCCTTCCTCCCTCCCTCCCTTCTTCCTTCCTTCCTTCCTCCCTCCCTCCCTTCTTCTTTCCTTCCTTCCTTCCTTCCTTTCTTTCCTTCTTTCTTTCTTTTTTCTCCTCATGAGTGATCATTGTTTCCTTTTTTTGCTTTTATATATACAGTACTTAGCACAGTGCCTGGCACTTCAAACATGCTTGTTAGAATGTAAGCTCTTCGAAGGCAGGGGGTGTTTTGTTTTCGTCTTTCTATCTCTGGAGGCTAACATAGTGTCTGGCATATAACAGGGATTCAATTTATGCTTGTTGATTGACTGTTGGATGGCAGGAACAAGTAGCACCCTCCCAATTCACAGGTAAAGTGACTTTGTCCCAAGGTCATACAACTCTCTTAAAACTGAGAAAGAATTGGGGGGCAGAGCCAAGATGGTAAGCAGGGACTAGCATGAGCTCCGTACTGAGTCCCTCCAAAAACCTATAAAAAATGGCTCTGAACCAATCCTAGATCGGCAGAACCCACAAAACAGCAGAGGGAAGCAGGGCCCCAGCCCAGGACAGCCTGGATGGTCTCTGGGTGAGGTCTATCCCACACGGAGCTAGGAGCTGGGAGCTGGGAACCGAGTGGGGCAGAGCCCAGCCTGAGCGGCATGGACCAACCAGACCAGCAACCGGGCAGAGCATGCCCTAGCGCCCTGAATCAGTGAGCTTCGGCAGTTACGAGACTTCTCAACCCACAAACACCAAAGACTGCAGAGAAGGTTAGTGGGAAAAGCTGCAGGAGTGGAAGGAGTTCGCGGTTCGGCTTCCAGCGCTGGGGGCAGCGGAGGTGGGGCAGCCAAGGATGTTGTTGCTTCCGGTCCCAGGCCCACCTGGGGGGAGGAATTAAGTGGCGGATCAGAGCAGGAGTGCACAGACTGCTGAAGATCTAAGCCCAGGCCGGGTTGGGGGTTCTTGGGGAAGGAGGAGTGCTGGTGTGGCAGAGCCGGCACCTCCCCCCCAAACGTGGAACATAGAACTCTTTAGTCTACAAGCAGTCATACCCCACTGAAAAACTCAAAGGTCAAGTTAGTTGGCTGGGAATATGGCCAGGCAGCGAAAACACACCCAGATTCAGTCTCAGACTTTGCATTCTTTCTTTGCTGACAAAGAAGACCAAAACAAACAGCCTAAAGAAGTCAATAAAGTGCAAGAGCCTACACCAAAAGCCTCCAAGAAAAACATGAACTGGTCCCAGGCCATGGAAGAGCTCAAAAAGGATTTGGAAAAGCAAGTTAGAGAAGTAGAGGAAAAATTGGGAAGAGAAATGAGAAGGATGCGAGAAAACCATGAAAAACAAATTAATGACTTGTTAAAGGAGACCCCAAAAAATATCGAAAAATACACTGAAGAAAACAACACCTTAAAAAATAGACTAACTCAAATGGCAAAAGAGCTCCAAAAAGCCAATGAGGAGAAGAATGCCTTGAAAGGCAGAATTAGCCAAATGGAAAAGGAGGTCCAAAAGACCACTGAAGAAAATACTACTTTAAAAATTAGATTGGAGCAAGTGGAAGCTAGTGACTTTATGAGAAATCAAGATATTATAAAACAGAACCAAAGGAATGAAAAAATGGAAGACAATGTCAAATATCTCATTGGAAAAACCACTGACCTGGAAAATAGATCCAGGAGAGATAATTTAAAAATTATTGGACTACCTGAAAGCCATGATCAAAAAAGAGCCTAGATATCATCTTTCAAGAAATTATCAAGGAGAACTGCCCTGATATTCTAGAGCCACAGGGCAAAATAGAAATTGAAAGACTCCATCGATTGCCTCTTCAAATAGATCCCAAAAAGAAATCTCCTAGGAATATTGTCGCCAAATTCCAGAGCTCCCAGATCAAGGAGAAAATACTGCAAGCAGCCAGAAAGAAACAATTTGAGTATTGTGGAAACCCAATCAGAGTAACCCAAGATCTGGCAACTTCTACATTAAGAGATCGAAGGGCTTGGAATGTGATATTCCGGAGGTCGATGGAGCTAGGATTAAAACCTCGAATCACCTACCCAGCAAAACTGAGTATCATGCTCCAAGGCAAAATATGGATTTTCAATAAAATAGAGAACTTTCAAGCTTTCTCAGTGAAAAGACCAGAACTGAATAGAAAATTTGACTTTCCAACACAAGAATCAAGAGAAGCATGAAAAGGTAATCAAGAAAAAGAACAAGAAAAAGAAATTGAAAGGGACTTGCTAAAGGTGAACTGTTTTGTTGACACTCCTACATGGAAAGATGACAAGTATGATTCATGAGACCTCAGTATGAGGGTAGCTGAAGGGAATATGCATACATATATGTTTATGTATATATATGGGTGAATGTGTATGTATGTATATATCTATGTGTATATATATATATATATGAATATATATATATGGAGAGAAAGAGAGAGAGAGAGAGAGAGGAAGAGAGAGAGAGAGAGAGGACACAGGGTGAGTTGAAGATGAAAGGAAGATATCTAAAGGAAATAAAATCAAATTAAGGGATGAGAGAGGAACATACTTAGAGAGGGAGATAAGAAGAGATAGAATGGGATGGATTATCTCCCATAAAGGTGGTAAGAGGAAGCAGTTCTGTGGGAGGAGGGGATAGGGCAGGTGAGGGGGGAATGAGTGAACCTTGCTCTCATCAGACTTGGGCTAAGGAGGGAATACCATACATACCCAATTGGGAATCTTACCCCACAGGAAAGAAGAGGGAAGAAGATAAAAAAAATGGGGGGGATGATGGAGGGGAGGGCTGATGGGGGTGGAGGTAGTCAAAAACAAACACTTTTGAAAGTGGACAGGGTCAAGGGAGAAAATTTAATAAAGGGGGATGGGTTGGGAAGGAGCAAAATATAGTAAGTCTTTCACAACATGAGTATTGTGGAAGGGTTATACATAATGATACATGTGGCCTATGTTGAATTGCTTGACTTCTTAGGGAGGGTGGGTGGGAAGGGAAGAGGGGAGAGAATTTGGAACTCAAAGTTTTAAAAACAGATCTTCAAAAACAAAAAAAAATGTTTTTACATGCAACTAGAAAATAAGATACACAGGCAATGGGGCGTAGAAATTTATCTTGCCCTACAAGAAGGGAAGGGAAAAGGGGATGGGAGGGGAGTGGGGTGACAGAAGGGAGGGCTGACTGGGGAACAGGGCAACCAGAATATACACCATCTTGGAGTGGGGGGAGGGTAGAAATGGGGAGAAAATTTGTAATTCAAAGTCTTGTGAAAATCAATGCTGAAAACTAAATATGTTAAATAAATTAAAAAAAAAGTAAAAAAAAAAAAACTGAGAAAGAATTCAGGTTCCTTGTCTCATTATTCTAATGCCTCCTACATTTCATCACTCAGATCCCCTAGCAATGGCCCTGTTCCTAAGCCCAGGGAATAATTTCTATTGAATCATGACAGGAGAAACTCATTTGAAAGGAATACATGTGTTTCATTGGGCAGCAAGTTGCCCATCCCTGGAAGACTTCAAGCAAAGGTTAGCTGACCATTTGTTGATAATGCTGCAGACAAGATTATAGAATTAGACTGAGGTTAGATTGGATGTCTCTGAGGTGCCTCCTGGCTTACTGTATGTGAACTCCCTGTGACATGGGTGCAGAAAATTGACAGATTCCAATAAGTACTGGGCCGACTCCGGCTTTCACATTTGGCTGTCACTGTTTATTGCCATAGCTACAAGTAATAGAGAAGTAGCTGTAGTGGCAACTGGGGAAGGACACATTAGAACTATATTAAATGCAGGGGCAGGAGGGAGGGGAGCCAACTGACTTTCCTTTGCATAGATTCATTTTTCCAATGTCTGTTTCCTCCACTCAATCTCCAGTGGATAATAGCCAGGCCCCAAGGAGGGATTTCATTTTGAACAATGGAAATAAAACAAAGAGGGAAGCAGGACAAGGACAATGAGGACACATAGTGGGAGGAGGGAGAAGATGGGATGAGTTTAATAATGCTGTTTGGTTCCATTGTCCTTGATCAGTTTCCAAGGACTGTTGGATCCATTGTCTCATTTGCCCTCAGTAACAGCCCTATGAGGTATGGAGGATGCAAATTGGATTCCTTGTTTCTGAGGTGAGGAAGCTAAGGTTCAGAGTTGTTGAAGGCCAGTTGGCTCAAGGTTGCATTGCAATGTCATGGCTGAGTCAGCCCGAGAACTCTGGTCTCCTGACACATATGTCTTCTGAATAGCTTCATTGTATGCCTTCTACAGAAAATCAGTAGGACAGATCACCAGTATTGCTGTGGGTTATAATTACACATTCCCATAGTAGGAAGGGACCTCAGAGAACTTCTAGTCCAGATAGGACACAAATTCTGCTTATGGCTTCCCCTACAAGTAGTAATCTAGTATCCCCTAATGATGGGGTTGTTGTCCATTCTCAAAGAGGATCAAAATGACATCACAATGCTAGAGTCAAATTACAAGGCATCGGACTGTGCCTGTTCAAACCAATATGAGCTCAGAATGTTCTACCACAGGTCAAGCACAAATAGTCCATGTGAACAGTTGGGGTGGATTCTCTAAATCTGTGCATTTTGTGTTTCCTTTGAACTATTTCAATTCTGCTTTGCTCATACAGCACAGCACCTTCTCTGATGTGGGCACGCCATGCTGAGTGGTCCTATGCCAGTGTCTCCACGTCACACAATTAATTCCAAAGTTCTTAAGAGAGACCTTGAGAGTATCTAGTGATGTCCAGTTGCCCTCTTCCACAGTCCTGCAAAGAAGCCTATCCTAGAGGTCAATGATAAAAAAAAAAATCTCTTCATCAATGCCTACCACCGGTCACTAAACAGGGAAGCAGGCAATGAATGAAATATATTCAATTCCCAGTTACCTGCTTCATGAATTACATTTGGCCAAAATGCTCCTTCTGACCTAGGCTATCCTTACCCTTGGCTAAGCCTCGGGTTCCGAGCAGAAGGGGATCAGGACTGAGCACAGTGGAAAGGAGGAAATGTGTAGATCTCTCTTTGAAAGCTTACTTGCATGTGCCTGTGAGAGACAACATTTCTAAAGATAGCAGTAGCTGATAGCTCACACTGACTTAGCCCCTTCACTGCAATAGAAATAACCTTGGATTTGGAGTTGGAGGACCTGGGTTCAAATTCTGACTTTGTCCTTTGTGACCTTGAACCAGTCAGTCATTGAATTCTGAGCCTCAATTTCCTTGTCTGTAAAATGAGGAACTTAACCTAGATGACCTTTGAGGTCCCTTTTAGCTTTGTCTATGATCCTACAACCTGGAACTTATGATTCCAGAGGCAGGAAAATAAAGTGGTCAGAGCATTATGCTTGGAATTAGGAAGATGAGTTAAAATCTGATTTCAGATACTAGCTGTCTGACACTGGGCAAGTCACTTGGCCTCTCTCAGCCTCAGTTTACTCATGTATAAAATAGGTATAATAATCATACCTACATCCCAGGGTTTTTGTGAGGATCGAAGGAAATAATATAAGTGCTTTGAAAACATTCAGGTACCTAGGGTATCCTGAAAGTCTTAGTGCAGCCTGAATTGCCTATATTATTAACCCAAATTTTCCAAGTGTCTTGCATAAATTATCTTATATCATCCTCAAAAATCCTAGATTGTTATCATCTCCATTTTATAGGTGAGGTGAGAGGCTAAGTGGCTTTCCCCAGTCACACAGATAATGTCAGATCTGCTGACTGAGCCCACAATGTTCACCTTTCATGTTACAGATTCACATATTTCCCCTTGAATTTGAGAGTTGAAAGAGACTCCTTAGGCAATCTTCTCCAATCCATATGGAAAGGATTCCCTCTATAACATATATGACCAATGACCACCCATTCTGGGCATGAAAACCACCAATGAGTGGGAATCTACTATCCCCAATTCAGCCCATTCTGTATTACAATCGTTCCAATTATTAAGACTTTTTTCATCATCCTGAGTCAAATTTTTCCTCCTTGAAACTTCTACCCATTGCTTCCAGTTCAGCCCTCTAGCATCAGAAAGAACAAGTCTGATCCCTCTTCCATATACCAGTCCAGCAAATACTTCAGGGCATCTCCCATTTGACCCTCTCTTCAATCTTTTCTTCTCCAGGCTAAATACTCCTAAGTCATTTAAGCCAATTTTTTATAGCCTCCACTAGAAGCCTGTCACTATCCTGGTGTTCACAGGGATGGTCTCCAGCTTGATAATGGCAGATGGCCCTGGCCATGGTCCTTCCAATGTAGTTTCACCAAAGGTAACAAACAAGGGATGTATCACATCTTTGCTCATGAAAGCCGCACCTCTCAATGCAATCCAAGCTCACATTCCATCCCTTGGCTACCATATCATAATGTTGACTCATCCTAAGCTTGTAGTCCACTAAAATCACAAAGCTCTGTAAGATGAATGGTTATCTAGCCTTATCATCTCTCATCTTGTACTTGGAAGGAATTTTTATCTAAAAGTACGTATTTTACTGATATTCTTTGTTTTTACATTACCTGCATCTCCATCCAATCCATTATTGTCTTCCTGCCCCCAACCTAGAGAAGTATCCTTTAAGTCAGTCAGTCAGTCAGTCGACAAACATTTATTACCTACTGACTTTGTGCCAAGCACTGTGCTAAGTCCTGAGGATCCAAAGAAAGTCAATAACAGTTCCTCAAGGAGCTCACAGTCTAATGGGGTAGACAACATGCAAACAACTATATACAAACAAAGGAAAATTGGAGGTAGTTTCAGAGGGGGGATCCTATTTTTAAAAGGAACTGGGAAAGGCTTCATGCAGAAGGTGGGATTTTATCTTGAAGAAAGCCACGGAAGCCAGGAGATTAGGATGGAGAGCATTCCAGGCATGGCAGGGGCAGGGGAGCGGGGAAAATGCATAGAGTCTAAAGGGGGAATGGCTCAGGTGAACACTAGCAATGCATCGGTACTGAAAATCTAGATATCCTAATTGAGACATTTATTTGTTTGTTTATTTTTTATTGGATGCAATTGGTGTTAAGTGACTTTCTGAGTGTCATACAGCTGGTAAGCTTCTGAATCTGGATTTGGACTCAGGTCTTGGGCCTGTGTTCTATCCACTATAGTACTTCTTGCCCCAATTAAGAGATATTTAGAGAAAATCATTAAAAAGAATGTGTTTATCATGGAGGTAGTAGAAAAAGTGTTGGATTTGGAGTTTTAAAAAGATCTGGATTTGCATTCTGGTTTTGCTATTTTCTACCTCTTACCTCAGTTCAGTAACTTGACCACTCTGGTTCTCATAGAATTATGTATTAGTAAATCTTTACAATGATGTCACATCTATCACTTCACTCAGTGCCTCCTCATATTCTATAAAATACAATAAAACTTCCATTTGTCTTCTATGACCCTTTATAATATGGCATCAACCTATCTTTCCAGACTTAAGTATTCTCCCTTCCCTATACTTGATGGTCCAACCAAATTGGCCCCCTCTCTGTTTAACCCTCCATGCACCATTGCTGTGCCTCTGCAATGACCATCCGCCATGTCTAGAGTGTTCTCCCACTTCTCCCTTACTTACTTGAAGACAGCTTAAGTATCAGCTTCTAGATCTTTCCTCATACCCTCAATCACTAGTGCCCCCTCTCCCTAACTGGGTTGTATTTATTCTGTAGTTCCCAATGGCAAAGAAATCACAAGAGCAGTCTCTATCTTTATATTTATTCCATATACTCTCATATCTATAAGCTTTCTCTCCCCTGATAGAATATAAGATGCTTGAGGGCAGGCACCATTTCACTTTCTGCTTTTGTATTTATAACACCTAGCATGATGCTTGGCACATAGGAGGCACTTAACAAGTGTGTGTGCTTTTTTATTGATTGATAATAGATTGACTTGGCTTCCACTTCATATACTACTAACTGCCTCAGAGGCAATGTGATGTCCTGGCATGAAAGGGTCTGGGTTCCAATCTTGGCTCTTACCTGTGTAACCTTGGGCATTCCCCTTCCCTGGGTCCCAGTTTCCTTATGGATGAAATGAGTCCCTAGGAGCAGAAGACCTCTGAGTCTCCTTCCAGCTCTAAATCTTATTATTCCATGGACCTTTCCTATTCTTTGCCTAGAATCCTAGTTACTGTTTGGGGCAGCATGGGGAAGTGAAAAGATTGCTGACTTTGGAGTCAGCATGTCTTGGGGAGATGGAGTGGGGAGGCTCTTAGACCTGTGATATCATTGGCATAGGGATAGCTGGTGAGAAAACTCTTGTGATTTCACTGGTGTAGGCACAGGGCTTCTTAAACCTTTTCCACTCATGACCCCTTTTCACATTTTGGCAGCGTTCATTGGTGCTGCGTGGGCCTGATGACATGTGCGGTGCAAAGTGTGCATGCTGTGTGTTCAGAACCAAGGCTGCAATGAAGCTGTGTGGTGGGTGCAACATGAGCAAGCTCTGCCAGAAACACCTCAGATTCTTTGCACTTTTGATTTTGAATTAATTTTTTGTCATTGAGCATTCAGAAACCTTTACCAGTGCCAATTCTTTCTCAACCCCATATGGGGTCATGGCCCACAGTTTAAGAAGCACTAGACAAAGATCTCTTGGGGAGAAAACTCCTTCTGGATGGCGATCAGCAAAATATTTTGCTTCAGACACTGCTCTTACTCTCACTGTCTATGTTTCAAGATAAAGAATCTCCTTGTTAATTTCTTTTGCTTGTACCCCCATCATTTGAGTAGGAAAGACTCCAGGGACACTCCCCCAATAACTATATATGAGAGGGTGACACTAGCCACAGCATGAGCTAGGGGATAGGGAGAAGGGCATAGGGGAAGAATCACAGAACACCAAGAAGAGGTGTGATATATTGACTCTAAGGAACCTGGAAAACCTAAGTTCAGATCATGACTCAAACACATACTAGCTATATGATTCTGGGTAAGCCACAATTTCACTAAGTCTCAGTTTCCTCTTCTATAAAATGAAAGAGTGGGACTCAATGGTCTCAAAGTTCTCTTCCAGTTTTAAATCCATGATTTAGCGAGCTCCCTGTAGCTTGATATGGATGGAGTCTATGACCTCTGATTTCGGCAATATGAGATCCCATCCATTGTCAAAGACTTCAACCCTTAGATACTGAAGGTTCTTTTAGTGAGTTGCCGTGGCTGAAAAAAATCATTCCCTACCCCCACAACTACCTAGGTGATGAGCCTCTTTAGACGTGACTAGAGCTGGTCCAGAAAGAAGCTACAGTCCCTCCTGGACCCATATTTGAAACTGCATAAGCTTTGGAGGATCTCTAAGAGCTTGTGCTCTGTTGACACAGCCTTGGAGAAAACAGAGAGACTTGCCAGACAAAAATGGTGGTTGTTGAGAATGCAAATTCCTTGAGGCCATGGGACGGATGTTTTAGCATTTGTTATCTGTATCCCCAGTTCAGTATATTGCATATAGGAATTTCTCAATTAATTCCTGTTGAATGAACAAATAAGTGAAAGAAAGAATGAATGAATAAGGGCCTCAATAAGCTACTTGAGGGCAGAGACTGCTTTGCATTTGTCTTTGTATCTCTGTTTGCACAATGTCTTCTGCATTATAGATACTTCATAGATTTCTTGTGCAATGTTTAAACAAAGGAATGAATGAGTGAATAAATGAATGAATGAGTGAATGAATGAGTGAACGAATGAAGAGTGACCTGAGTAGAATATAAGTGGCATGGGAAAAGGGATCATTTTACATTTTTTTTTTAATTCTGAGGACCTTGTATATGCATATAGGAGATGCATAGTATTTGTTGATTAAATTAATTAATATTGAGAAAAACATTCTTGGAAAATGAATTTCTGTCACACACTTGCCATATGGTCTCTTCCTTGCCCCGCTAATTGTGAGACTTTCTTGACATCTCTCATCCTATTCTTATACCCTTTTCTCTTAGGATAGAAGAGAAGAATGCCTAAACAGTCTTTGTTACCAACTTCTTGGCATCACAGTGAAAAATGGGGCTCAGCAATTCATGTGGCACATGAATATAATTGATTATTACTAAGCCACAAGAAACCATGCATATGATGACTATGGAGAGGCATGGGGAGATATAGTATGAACTGATGCAAAGCAATATAAGCAGAACCAGGAGAACAACAATGGAAATGGAAAGAACATTAACAAGACAATCCAAACTAAGCTCTGTGAGACTGTAACATCCAAGCTTGACTCCAAAGAAGAGATAGGAGGAGTCTTTGTAAATGTGGGGGACTGCTGTGTGGAATACCACATATAATGTGTGACTTTGTTTGATATTTAGGTTAGTTTCTGGAGCTGTTTTTACCCTCTAACTCTTTGTCATAAGAGATAGCACTATTTGTGAGGAAGGAGGATGGGATATATTGAGAAACTTAGGTGATATAAAAACATTAGATAGCAATAAACTTTTATTTAAAAAATAGAAAAATAAAACTCATTTAAAGCAGCCCTCCTGATCCAGGGAACTTGTTCACACTTGTTGGAGATCCCTTCCCCGTTCCCCAGAATAGCAGCAATTGTCACCATTCCCAGGGATGCTCCTCTTCGACATTTTCATTCCATCTGACTGGCAGAAGGGAAGGAGGATAGAGAGGTAGGAAGGGAAGGGTAGGGGGAGCCAATTTCCAAATTTGTGGAAATGCTTTGAGGTGGGAAGAGGGAAGACAGGCAGGGAGGCAGATTCGTGAGCTTTCAATTTCTTTAAATAAACTGAAGGCATCTCCTCAGAGGCCCTCATCCACACTGGAAGCCATGCGTGGGAGCCATCTTGGGAACCTTCCTCTGATGCTCAGCTATCTTCCCAGATTTCTCAACTGGAGTTCAGTGTGCATCCTGGCTCTGGCTATAAGCAAGACCAATCCACCCCCAGCAGAAAGTTGGGAGAAACTGGTGGTTGGCAACAGTTCTAAGCAGTCCAACAGGATTTACTCCTAGCCAAGGCTGGTCCTAGGCAAAATTGGGAAGTTGGCAAGGATTGTGTTTGATGCCACCTGCTTTCTCTTTCCTCACCTTTTGGCTCTGTGGTGATTCTTTTGCCACTAAACACAATGAGAAGTGTGTCATAGGTACCTATTAAATGCTTGTTTCTCCCTTTCTTCCTATCCTCCTGATCCTTGTTCCTTTTTTTTTAATTTAAAAATGTTTTTAAATGTCTTATTTATGATTTTTTTATCTCCACACTTTTGCATAACTGCTACTCCCAATGCAACATTCTCTTTTGACAATAAGACTTAGCATTTATATAGTGCTTTAAGGCTTGTAAAACACTTTACAAATAATATCCCATCTGATCCTAATAACCTTATTTCTATTACTATCCCCATTTTGCAGATAAAGAGATTGAGGCTGAAAGAAGTTAAGTGATTTGTGCAGAGTCACATAGCTAATAAGTGACTAAGACAGGATTTGAACTCACATCTTCCTGATTCTAAGTCCAGTGCTCTATCCAGACACCACCTAGCTGCCTCCTTATAACAAAAGTGATCAAGTGAAACCAACTGGCACGTTGACAGAAGACGAACCCTACTACAGTCTGCCATCTTTCTATTGAAGGTAGGGAAATGTGTTTCATCTTCAGTCCCTTAGAACCAAAGCTGTTCATTGAATTTCATTTGAATTCTGATATACTTTCATCTTATTTTATTTTATTTTATTTTTTGCTCATTGTATATTTTGTTCTCCCTCCAACCTTTACTTTTAAGGAAAAAAAAATCATTGATTATTGTCAACAATGTATACACCATTGTGAGATTCCCAGTCCTCTCTGGACAAAGTGAATGATGAAGACCACAGGATCAGAGATGTCAACTTGGAAGAGACCTTAGAGGACCCCTTATACAATCTCTCCATTTTACAGATGAAGAAACTGAGGCTTGGGGTGATTTGATCAGGGCCAGCTAATAAATGCCTGAGGTAAGATTTGAACTCAGGTCCTCATGACTCCTTGCACCTCTAAATCCTTTGACCCTTTAAGCTAATAATAACTCCTTCTTGCATTCAGCTGATGTTTTACAATTTGTAATGGACTTTCATATCTATTATCATATTTAATTCATACAATAATCTGGGTATTATTATACTCCATTTTAATGATGAGGAAACTGAGGATCAGAGAAGTTAAGTCGGCAGAGGAATGTGAACAGGAAGGGGAGGCCAAGATGGTAAGGATAAATGGCCCTGACTTTGAAGTTTTGCCAAATGTTAACCCCTATGTATGCTTCACTCCAATCCTTCTGGGGAAGGAGCTCCCAGAGTCCTTTGGTTATGCGTGGTCTGGAGTTGCAGGAAAAAGGATAGAACCAGAAACTCTGAAAGTTGAAGTTATTTGCTCTAGCTCACACTGTTTGCAAGTCACAGAACCAGGATTAGAACTCAGATTTCACTACAAGTCCAGGGTTCTTTAAAGAATGTTTAAAATTTCATGCTGGACAGCATCCCCACCTCTATTCTTTTTGCCTACACATCGTTAGTGTCCAGTCTCCCCATTCCCAGTTCTTCGTGTCAATCCTCATATCATTCCCACCCATTTAGTTTGACAGCTACCTCTAGCCTTTGCTCCCAGCATCAAAAGATTTTCATTCTTGGGCTTCAATTTGGATCTGGGTCCTAACCTCCTCCTAGAATCTAGTCCATTCTTTCTTTCATTTCCCATTCCTCGGCAGTCAGTTCTGAGAGCATACCGAAAGGAAAGCAGAGAAGGATGGTCACCTTTTCTTAAGGAAGAATAAGATGCTATTCAGAGACAGATAAAGACTGAGAGAAGTGGAGAGACAGGGCAAAAGAGAGTGAGAGAAATAGATGGCGGCAGACAGATAAGACAGAGAGATAGAGGAAAGAAGCTGAGGAGAGAGAATGTATTGTTTGGGTGCATCGTTGATGAACTTTAATTGAAACTAATAGAACAGGAAAGCTTCACCTCTTTTTATGTCCTGGACTCCTCGCTCCTCTGTCTGGTGAAGCTATAGACCCTTTCTCAGAATCATATTTTAAGTATAGAAAATTAAATATGAGGGATTGCAAAAGAAACCAATTGCACTAAAATATGGTTATCAAAATCTTTTCTGTATAAATCAAATTCTTGCACTCTAGGTTCAGAGCCGATGCTGTAGATTAACTGGGTCTTCTCTCACCATGGAATAACCAGATTTCTAAGTGGTAGGTGTTGTTTAGGGGAAGGCGGTCATGACATTAGAATCTGAGTCACTATTTCCAGTTCTCAACTCTGAATGAGCTGAGGTTGGAAAAAAGTTGGAGCTAAAGACTGTCCAAGGAAATGATGTCAACCTGGCAGATGTCTTAGAGACTACTGAGTCCAACCCTCTTATTTGATAGGTGAGGAAGCTGAGTACTAACCCTGGTGTTATAGGATTAGAGCCTCACAAACTTACAACTGGAAAGGAATTCAGAAACTATCAGATGGTTCAACCTACTCATTTTATGAATGAAGTAACTGAGTCCCAAAAAAGTTCGATGACTTTCCCAGGGTCACACAACTATTAAGTGTCTTATGTGAAACTCAATCTTGGGCCTTATTGACTCTAAGTCCAACATTATCCGTTTTCCTGTCCTCTTTTATCTGCTACCCCATGCTGTCCATGAATCGGAGTTCATATTTCACCTCCAATGATTACTGTATAATAAATTTAATATATAATGTTAAATGATTGACTGATTGAACTCTATGTGATCTTGGGAAAACATCTTGACCTCTCTTGGACTCAATTTTGTCAACCATAGTATAATGGGGGGGGGGGTAAGATTAAATGACCTCCTAGGTCTAGGGCAGCTAGATGGTGCAGTGGAAAGAGCACCAGGCCTGAAGTTAGGAAGACTCATCTTTGTGAGTTCAAACCTGTCCTCAAACACTTCCTAGATATGCCACCCTGGCCAAGTCACTTAACTCTGTTTGCCTCAGTTTCCTCATCTGTAAAGTGAGCTGGAGAAGGAAATGGCAAACAGCTCCAGTGTCTTTGCCAAGAAAACCCCAAATGGAGTCATGAAGAATTGGACACGACTGAAAAATGCCTAAACAACAACAACTAGGTCTATTTTAATTTTAGAGAACCAGAGTGGTCAAGTTAATCCCCCAAGGTCATGCAGGTAGTAAATAGTGGGACCAGAATTTGAACTCAGGTGTTTTTTACTCCAAATCCAACACTCTTTTTACTCTGTGCCTGATTAATAGCATTCTTTAAAAACATTCCTCTAAATATCCCTTAATGAAGATAGCTGTGGATTTTCAATACCAGTGAATTGCTCTGTCTCCCAACTACTGGCATTTTCAGTGGCTCTCCCCCTTGACTGGAATTCTTTCCCTCTTCAATTCCTGGTTTCTATCAATTCCTTCAAGCATCAGCTAAAATTCCAGCTTCTGGAAGAAGCTTTTTGTTGGTCCCTTTAATGCTAGCACCTTCCTACTGAGATCAGTGTGTATGTATGTATGTATGTGTGTGTATAGATAATTTACATGTACACATGTGTATACACACGTATAAATATATATGTATATACATAAACACACGCATATATACACATACCTTGTTTGTACATAGATACATGCAAACATGCTATTTGCATGTTGTCTCTCCCATTAAGATATTAACTCCTTGACAGAGAGAACTTTTTTCCTTTTCTTTTATTCCCAGAACACAGTTTAATGCTTGGCCACAATAAGCATTTAATAAATGTTGGTTGACTGACTGGTTGGTGGATTGGGTTTGCTAGTCAAGTAGACCTAATATTCTTCCATTCACTTCACCAGAAAGTCCTCAGTATAACATTATAACATAAGTGTATATTATAATACATTCAATAATGTGGGGACTGGCCTCATTGTAGTACTATTTTATACACTGCAATGGGAATGAGCCACCAATACCCCTCAAGGCTTTTATACAGTACCCTATTGCCTGGGGAGACTTTAGGAAATCACTTTATCTCTTTGTTTAAAAACCAGCTTGTTCTATTAAAGTCTTTTTTCAAGTACATGTTTCATGAAAAGGATAAAAGATCCTTTTTTAAAAAAAAATTGGAAGCAGATTTGAGGGTGAATTAGAAGCATTTTAGGATTGTTAGTAAGAGAGCCAACTGTGTAAAGCTGCTTTAATTAGTAAATATCTAGCATTCAAAAGCTAATGAAAAGGCCTCCTTTGAGAAAAGAAAACTACTTCCTGCTGATTGGAAAAAAAAGGTCCATCATCAAAAGGCATTTAAACTGTGGGTGCATGTTCATAGAATGGCCCTCATGTGCTCTTCATGAGGGTTTGGCAATGGCCAATATGGTCAAGTGGAAGGGGTATCGGATTTCGAGTCAGAGGACTTGGGCTCCATTCTCAGTTCTTAGTGACTTTACGTGCCTGAGCCTCGGTTTTCTTATAATCAAAATGAGGAGGTTGAGTGAGAAGAGCTCAAAGTTGCCTTTCAGCTCTAAATTAATGACTGTGATTCTCTAAAGAAAGCAAGTGAAAATAGGGGAAAAGCGAGTACTGGATCCTTACACAGTGGTTAGTAGTGAGTGGCAGATGCGCCCAATCTCCAAAGGGTATTGTTACATGACAAAGGTTAGTCATGCTAGCTGCTCCTTCAGGCCAGGGGTTGGGGGCTGAGTCTCTTGAGGGCAGTACCCATACCTTCTACTCCTTTTATCTTCCCTGTAGCTTCTGGGACAGTTCAAACACACAGTAAGAATTCTACAAATATGAAATTTAATGAAGATGAGGATGGATTAGAATGTATGGGGACATCTCTGAGTCCCTAAGAAGGAGGGTGTAAACAGAAGCATTTCTGATCTTTCTATTGTGGCAGACTCTTTGTTCTCAGGAAGCAAGCTCATAATTGCCTTTTTAATATACATGATATTTGTATGAGTCGATTTTGAGAACTGTCTTCAGAATTTTCAACTACAAAGAAAAAGAAATATACAATTCCTTTCTTAGAAAGATAGATTGGGACTTCCAAAGTGTCAATCTCAGGAGTCTTTTTTTATTTTGTTTTTCTTCAATCTAGCCTTAAAAAAAAAATCTTTCTGGGGAGGGTGACCCTTAAAATTTCTTGCATTGGGTAGGCATCGTATGAATGCTAAAATGTTGGGCTTTGATCTATTGCTCCAAAAGTTCTCTGCCCAAGCCTACAAGGATATTGTGGATACTCCTTCCATATGCTCCTGTCCATCTGTCTTGTCTCTGTGCTTGGCATGAACCCCAGGAAGACAGCAATGGGGAACAGACTGAATGAAGACTAAACGGGGCAGTGTTGAAGTCTCTCATTGAGTGGCTATCTGGTGATCTGAATATGGGTTAATATAGCTAAAATATACTGATTCAGTTTAATTCAACGTTTATTAGATGTTTACTACGTAGTAGGCACTATATAAAAAGAAACTGTTCCTGCTTTCAAGGAGTTAATGCTCTATTGGAGAGATACATCCAATCTGCGGGTAAGTAGATGTAAAATATAAATTCTAAGAAATTCAGAAGATCAGAGCCCAAGCAAGCAGAGAAATAGGGAGCCTACAAAGTAGCACGTCAGCTGTGCCTTAATGAAACTAAATAACACCCTTGCCCAAGGTCATCCCTGCAGTAAGTGTTAAAGGCAGGATGTCAGCCCAGGTACTTCTGACTCTAGGTTTAGCCCCCGATCCACTGTGGCACATGCCTCATTTGCTAAGGGGCCAACAAATATGTGGTAGCTGCTAAGGTCCAAACAGACTATTGCTGGCAATACAGAAAATTATGAAGATATGGAGGTTTCAGTGCCTGGGAAGTTTGAGGGAGTGGGGGGAAAGAAGGATGGGGAGGAAGTTGCCACATTTCCAAATAGGAGGCCGAGTGAGAAAGGATCATAGGTTCATTAGAGAGCGAGGTGATCTCTGAGGCCATCTAGTCTAGGTGGAAGTGAGGCCAAAAGAGGTCATAGCAACGTAAGTATAGAGATGGAAAGGAACTCAGAGCCTATCAAGTCCAATCCCCTCATTTTACAGATGAGTAAACCAAGGCTAGGAGAGATTAAGTGACTTTTCCAAGGTTGCACAGGCAGTAAATGGCATTTGGAAAGGAAAATATTTACATACTGACAACAATGCTCCAACATATGGGGAGGGTAGAAAGTACAAGGTGCTTTTGTTAGCAGCAGAGCTCCCCCCACCCGCCCCAACACACACACACACACCTCTTAGTAGCCAGCCCAGGTTTTCCTGGACATTCCCAGAAACTAAAGCAGACATCATCTCCAGAAGATGCAGACAAAAGACACGGTTTAAAAGCACAAAGTAATGGTAATGGCCTCTGCCCAACAGGGATAGGAAGACTAGGGGGTCTTGCACATTGGCAGAACAGGTCCTCATTATTTCCAAGAGGCAGAAGCCTCCTTTCTACGTCATTAGAGCAACTCTGTCAGACATCCATGTCTGCCTCTTCCTGCTGTCCTGTTACCAGAATATCCTACAAGCATCACATCCATCTCTAAGCCTCCCTTTAGCTACTGGCAGCATCATCTTCAGTGTTTAGTCTGATTTTTCTTTTCTCTAATTGAAGGGGCCTATCTCTTGTTTCAACCATTCCCAGATTCACTAGTGCTCAGAAATGACCCTCACCTCATCTGTGGTCTAGCCATACCAGCCTCCTTTTGGTTCTCCAGGCATAAAACTCCCTCTCCCATTACAGCGTTGTTTTTTTTTTTATTTAACAGGCTGGCCCCCATGCCCAGAATGCTCTCCTTCCTCACCTCTGCCTATTAGATTACCCCTTTCGCCTCACTCCTTCCAAGGCTCAAGGAGTTTTTTCGGATTCCTTCACTTGATTTGCTCTCCCCTAATTTGAGTTTGCTTCATGCGTATCTCCTATTCATTTCTGTGGGGATGGATGTTGTTGGTTCCTCCAGTAGAAGCTACATCATTGAGGGCTGGGCTATGTTGTTTTTGTCTTTGTAGATAAGCACCTGTTGTGGTTATAGGCACTTAGTTTAATAGCCTCATGGACTTAGAGTTGGAGGAACCCAAAAGGTGATCTAATCCAGCTCTCCCATTGTACAAATCAGGAAACTAAGGCCCAAGACACCGACTGACTCGTTATTGGTAAAATTCAAATTGGAATTCCCTTCCTCTGACTTTATAACTGGCTGGCAAATGGAATTGAATTGAACTGAATCTATATATTATTTTAAGTTCCTTGAATGTTAATATCAATCATGGGTTAATTGAACTGACTTCCCTTGACTACAAGTTCCTTCTTCTTCAAATCTGCTTGAAGCACCACCCTCCCTCTCTCCACCTCTAGGCAAGGAGACTCACAGCCTCCCTTCACTGAACTGCATTCTGGGGATTACTTGGGGAGGGGCATCTACTACATCAGGAGTCCCCAGAAGCATTCTTGCCTTGTCTCCCCTTCCCATCTCTTCTCTTCTCCCTGTCTCTGGCTGGCCTTCAGTGCGTCCAAAGAACACCACCTCCTCTACGAAGCCTTTATGACTTTCTTTGAGGGAGGCAGCAGTGTGATTCAATGTCAAGATCTCTGGCTCTGAGGTCAGAGTACCAGAGCTTGAGTCCTTCATCTGACCTGTGCTGGCTGTGCAATCTTGGGTAAGTCACTCAGCTAGGAAGTTAGATGGCACAGTGGATGGAGCACTGGACCTAGAGGCAGGAAACATGACTTCCAGTGCTGCCTCAGATACATACCAACTATTCAGCCCTGGGTAAATCATCGGCCTTTGTGTCCTCAACTGTAAAATGTGAAGGAGGGAAGGGAATAAATATTTATCAAGCTCCTACTATGTGTCAGACTAAGTCCTTTAAAAATATTGTTACGGGGTGGCGGGGCCAAGATGGCGGCTGGTAAGCAGGAACTAGTGTGAGCTCCATACTGAGTCCCTCCAAAAACCTGTAAAAAATGGCTCTGAACCAATTCTAGAATGGCAGAACCCACAAAACAGCAGAGGGAAGCAGGGCTCCAGCCCAGGACAGCCTGGATGGTCTCTGGGTGAGGTCTATCCCACACGGAGCTGGGAGCTGGCAACGGAGTGGAGCAGAACCCAGCCTGAATGGCGTGGATCATCCAGACCAGAAGCCAGGTGGAGAGGGCCCTAGCGCCCTGAATCAGTGAGCTGCGGCACTTACCAGACTCCTTAACCAACAAACACCAAAGACTGCGGAGAAGGTTAGTGGGAAAAGCTGCGGGAGTAGAAGGAGTTCGAGGTTCAGCTTCCATCCCCGGGGGCAGCGGAGGTGGGGCAGCTACAGCTGTTGTTACTTCCGGCTCCAGGCCCACCTGGTGGGAGGAATTAAGTGGCGGATCAGAGCAGGAGTGCATAGCCTGCTGAAGATCTAAGCCCAGTCCAGGGTTGGGGGTTGGGGAAGGAGCAGTGCTGGTGTGGCAGAGCTGGCACCTCCCCCCCAAAAGTGGAACATAGAACTCTCTAGTCTACAAGCAGTCATACCCCACTGAAAAACTCAAAAGTCAAGTTAGTTGGCTGGGAATATGGCCAGGCAGCGAAAACACACCCAGATTCAGTCTCAGACTTTGCATTCTTTCTTTGCTGACAAAGAAGACCAAAACATACAGCCTAAAGAAGTCAATGAAGTGCAAGAGCCTACACCAAAAGCCTCCAAGAAAAACATGAACTGGTCCCAGGCCATGGAAGAGCTCAAAAAGGATTTGTAAAAGCAAGTTAGAGAAGTAAGAGGAAAAATTGGGAAGAGAAATGAGAAGAATGAGAGAAAACCATGAAAAACAAGTCAATGACTTGCTAAAGGAGACCCAAAAAAATATCAAAAAATACACTGAAGAAAACAACACCTTAAAAAACAGACTGACTCAAGTGGCAAAAGAGCTCCAAAAAGCCAATGAGGAGAAGAATGCCTTGAAAGGCAGAATTAGCCAAATGGAAAAGGAGGTCCAAAAGACCACTGAAGAAAATACTACTTTAAAAATTAGACTGGAGCAAGTGGAAGCAAGTGATTTTATGAGAAATCAAGATATTATAAAACAGAACCAAAGGAATGAAAAAATGGAAGATAATGTGAAATATCTCATTGGAAAAACCACTGACATGGAAAATAGATTCAGGAGAGATAATTTAAAAATTATTGGACTACCTGAAAGCCATGATCAAAAAAAGAGCCTAGTTATCATCTTTCAAGAAATTATCAAGGAGAACTGCCTTGATATTCTAGAGCCACAGGGCAAAATAGAAATTGAAAGAATCCATCGATCACCTCCTCAAATAGATCCCAAAAAGAAATCTCCCAGGAATATTGTCGCCAAATTCCAGAGCTCCCAGATCAAGGAGAAAATACTGCAAGCAACCAGAAAGAAACAATTTGAGTATTGTGGAAACCCAATCAGAATAACCCAAGATCTGGCAGCTTCTACATTAAGAGATCGAAGGGCTTGGAATGCGATATTCCGGAGGTCAATGGAGCTAGGATTAAAACCTAGAATCACCTACCCAGCAAAACTGAGTATCATGCTACAAGGCAAAATATGGATTTTCAATAAAATAGAGGACTTTCAAGCTTTCTCAGTGAAAAGACCAGAGCTGAATAGAAAATTTGACTTTCCAACAGAAGAATCAAGAGAAGCATGAAAAGGTAATCAAGAAAAAGAACAAGAAGAAGAAATTGCAAGGGACTTACTAAAGGTGAACTGTTTTGCTGACATTCCTACATGGAAAGATGATGTGTATGATTCATGAGACCTCAGTATTAGGGTAGCTGAAGGGAATATGCATACATATATGTTTATGTATATATATGGGTGAATGTGTATGTATGTATATATCTATGTGTGTATGTGTGTATATATATATATGTGTATATATATATATATATATATATGTGGAGAGAGAGAGAGAGCAAAAGAGAGAGAGAGAGAGAGAGAGAGAGAGGGAGAGAGAGGGAGAGAGTGAACACAGGGTGAGTTGAAGATGAAGGGAAGATATCTAAAAGAAATAAAATCAAATTAAGGGATGAGAGAGGAACATACTGAGAGAGGGAGATAAGGAGAGATAGAATGGGATGGATTATCTCCCATAAAGGTGGCAAGAGGAAGCAGTTCTGTGGGAGCAGGGGAGAGGGCGGATGAGGGGGGAATGAGTGAACATTGCTGTCATCAGATTTGGCCTAAGGAGGGAATACCATACATACCCAATGGGAAATCTTACCCCACGGGAAAGAAGAGGGAAGAAGATAAAAAAAATGGGAGGGATGATGGAGGGGAGGGCAGATGGGGGTGAAGGTAGTCAAAAACAAACACTTTTGAAAGGGGACAGGGTCAAGGGAGAAAATTTAATAAAGGGGGATGGGTTGGGAAGGAGCAAAATATAGTTAGTCTTTCACAACATGAATATTGTGGAAAGGTTATACACAATGATACACATGTGGCCTATGTTGAATTGCTTGACTTCTTAGGGAGGGTGGGTGGGAAGGGAAGAGGGGAGAGAATTTGGAACTCAAAGTTTTAAAAACAGATGTTCAAAAACAAACAAAAATGTTTTTGCATGCAACAAGAAAGTAAGATCCACAGGCAATGGGGCGTAAAAATTTATCTTGCCCTACAAGAAAGAAAGGGGAAAAGGGGATGGGAGGGGAGTGGGGTGACAGAGGGGAGCGCTGACTGGGGAACAGGGCAACCAGAATATACGCCATCTTGGAGTGGGGGGGAGGGTAGAAATGGGGAGAAAATTTGTAATCCAAACTCTTGTGAGAATCAATGCTGAAAACTAAATATGTTAAATAAATTTTTAAAAAAATGAAAAAAAAATATTGTTACATATGATCCTCACAATGACCCCATGAGGTAGGTGCTATTATGGTTTCCATTTTACAGTTAGGGAAACTGAGGCAGATAGCAGCTGGATGATTTGCCAAAGGTTGTGCAGCTAGTGTCTGAGGCCAGATTGGAACTATCCACTGTGCCTCTAAACTGCCTCAAATGGGGATAAGAATAACATTCTTTCCTAGGGTTGTTGTTAATAGAAAATGAGAGCATTTGTAAACTGCTTTGCACACTTTAAAGCACTATCTAATTGCTATTCCATTCATTAATCCTATTACTACCACTACTGCTACTACTACTACTACTACTACTACAATTGCTTCTACTATTACTGCTATTATGTTATTACTACTAGTACTACTACTGGTATTATTACTCTTACTAGTACTACTAGCACTACTGTTACTGCCCTACCACTGTTACTACTACTATCACCACTTATACTATTACTACCACTACAGCACCCTGCCTAGAGCTCTCCTTTGCATTTACCCTCTCTTTACAATGACATTATTTTGCTACTTTTCCTTCCTCCAATAGATGGTTGTAGACTCTTATTTCATGAAGTCCATGACATGCCTATCCTGGTCTTCCCAGCTCAAGGTAATTGATGCACTTCAATCAATATGTGTAAAAACCAAAGGACTTTGTCTAATTTCTTCCTTCTCCTTTTCACTCTCTCCCAACCTTGCATTACCTTTTCTGTATCGTGTTGCCTTCTCCAGTAGAATATAACCTTCTAGGGGGCAGGTCCATTTTGTTTTTGTTTTAGTATGCCCAGTAAGTAACATCATTCCTGCATGTGTTTTTTGAATTCAGCTAGGAAGATTTAAGACAAAATGCTAATATCTGGGTAGATATATATATATTTGTGTGTAGAGGAGGTTGATGGTGGGGAAACCAGGGTAGCTTCCAGGGGCAGGAGCATGTGATCTGAGACTTTGAAAGAAGGCAAGAATTCCAGGATGCAAGAAAGTGGAGGCAGTATTTTTGAAGGATGGGAAACAGGATGTCCACATGATTAAGGCAGCAAGTGAATATTGACTTGGTTGGGGGGCAAGGAGAATAAAAACAAGAAAGCAATTTAGCTGGAATGTTTAGTGTGTGAAGGAAAATCAGGTGAGAGGAGGCTAGTAAGGCAAATTAGACCCTGGTTATGGAAGGCCTTAAATACCAAAATCAAGAGTTTGTATTTTATCCTTGAAACAACAAGAGACTACTGACATCTCTCTCTCTCTCTCTCCCTCCCTCCCTCCCCCCCTCCTTCCCACTCTCTCTGTTTCTGTTTCTCTCTGTGTGTCTGTCTCTCTCTCTCTGTCTCTGTCTCTCTGTGTGTCTGTCTCTCTCTCTATCTGTCTCTGTCTCTGTCTCTCTGTCTCTGTCTCTCTGTCTCTGTCTCTGTCTCTGTTTCTTTTTGTGTCTCTGTCTCTGTCTGTCTGTCTCCTTCTGTCTCTGTCTCTTTCTCTGTCTCTCTGTCTCTGTCTGTCTGTCTGTTTCTCTCTCTCTCTCTGTCTCTCTGTGTAACTCTGTGTCTCTGTCTCTCTCTCTCTCTCTCTCTCTCTCTCTCTCTCTCTCTCTCTCTCTCTCGGTGCACTCTGGTGGACTTTTTTTACATCTTCTTAAATTTGTCCATTGATCCAACTCGTAAATGTACCAGGGAATCATGTAGCAAGTCCCGCCTTCACAAGCATGCTCAGAGTGCTGCTGCCATTTGCCACATGGAGGAGGTTGGGAAGCCTGCTTCAGGGAGATGCATAGTGGCATGTAATGGAAGGGCCTTGTAGGGACTTTGGAGCAAATGCAAATGCTCCATCACTGGTTCCAGTTTGCTAACCATGTGGCAAATAGGAGCCTCTTTCAATGGCTTTATCACTCCCCATGTATGTTGTCTTCACCTATTAACATGCAAACTGCCTGAAGATAGTGCCTGGATTGCCTGCATATATTTATATTATAGCTCTTAACACAGTACCCGGCACATAGTCAGCAACCATTTGAACTAGACTCTGGGGGAATAAATAAAGGAGAATTTTCTCCCCAATTGATCTGCATGTCTTCCAATTACAGTTCAATAAATCTAATTCTCAACAAGTAAAAATCATAGAACAAGCTTCTGGATTTTAATTCTACAGGAGAGTGAGCCGGTAAACCCTGTGAGCACAGTATTTGGGCAGTGGTGTGGAAGACGGGCCAGGAGTGAGTGTGGCCGTTCGAGGACCAAAGGCGCCATCCCCTGTCGCTGCTAGAAAGTTGTCCCTCTGATCTAGCCCCAGAGGTCAAGTGTTGCCCCCTCCCCAAGTCTCTTTGTCTTAGCCCAGTTTCCCACTCTTGATATCACAGCAACTAACTGAGAATCAAAGAGGCATTAATACTTGGAAGATGTGGATCCACTCAGTATCTAAGCAGACTTCCTAGATTTCAGAGGTTTAGGAGGCACCCTGAACCTGGAGTCTGGGAATTTGTGTCAATGTGTACATGTGCTTGTGGGCAGCTAAGGGGTACAGTGGATAGGGCACCAGGCCTGGAGTCAGGAAGACTCATCTGCCTGAATTCAAATGAGGCCTCAGACACTTACTAGCTGTGTGACCCTGGGCAAGTCACTTAACCCTGTTTGCTTCAATTTCCTCATCTATAAAATGGAGTGGAAGAGGAAATGGCAAATCACTCAAGTATCTTTGCCAAGAAAACCCCAAATGGGCTCATAAAGAGTCAGATACTACTGGCAAATGACTAAAAAACAACATACATGTGCATATACACACATAGATATCACCATATGTATATATATTTGTATATATGTATGTATGTATATAGATAACACTATACATACACACACATGTATGCATAGTCACACATATATAGTGAGGCTGAGTCTCCCTATTTCACCCAGTCTGAAAGTCACTCACAGGCTTGATTAATCAGCATGGTAAATTTAGCAGGTATTGCAATACAACTGGGTTCACTTATAATTTTCTGTATTTTATTTATGCATTTGAACATATGACGTTGAGAAGAGTTTCATAGGTTTTACTAGACTGCCAAAGGTGTCTCTCTTTCTCTTCTCTCTCTTTTTTCTCTTCTCTCTCTCTCTCTCTCTCTCTCTCACCCACACACATACACAAACACACAAAGGTTAAGAATCTTCATTCTAAAAGTAAGTAGTGATTAAAAAACCACCATTCTATATTCACATAAAGATATTCTTTCTGAATTCATTTCCTCTCCTGTCTAGCACAAAATTCTACTCTTACATTCCACCTGTTTTGCTCCATGTGTTCCCAAGTACGAATAAGGATGTTCCAGGAAAAAAAAGTTTAACTTTGCTGGAATGACAAGCCTTGCCCAATGTCCCGTGAAAGGATCTTACGTCATATGTGGGAAAGTGCTGGGAAACATGTAACACAATCCATCCATGTAAATGGGCATCAAGGCTGTGTGTTGCCAAGGAGATAGCGAAGAGAGTGCCAGTTCTCAGATATCCTGAGAGTATAGACTGACCTGGTGCCATTGACATCTAGAATGAGTGGGACATATGAGACAATACAGAGTGGCCCATTCCTATCTGTCATCTTCCTAGACATTCACCATCCCCCTAAAATAATCCAGTGCTAGTCCAGTGTCCTAGCTCAACTCAATTCAGGAAAGATTCCCTGACTGTCCTTCACACCCAGAATGCTCTCGCTCCTCCCCTTTAACTCTTCTCACCTTCCAGATAAAATCTTTCCCAATGCCCTCAACTGCTAGTGCCCTCCCTTTACATTCTATTTCTTTGATTTATAAGTTATGTATAGTAATGTTGAGAGGCCGTATGAGCCTAGAGTGGCCATTTCAGGGAGCATGTACCCAGAGCTCTCCTGGAAACTTCTGAAAATAGAAACCAAGGGAATCATTTGAATATGAAAACCAACCAGTTTATAAAGGAGCTATAGTGTCTTGGGAGGAAAAGGAAGAGGCTTTTTGTTGTTTTTGTTTTTTCTGGGATAGAGAGGAGAAAGCTTTTCCCTAGATTTCAACCCCAAGTTTCCCACAATGACATTGGTGTTTATTTTGTTCATTTTTCTGATTTTTGGGACACTGGGACTCCCTATATCACCTAGACTAGTAGTGTTTACCCACAGACCTGATCCCAGTGCTTATCAACATAGAAAATTTGGCCTTTTGTCTAATGTGGGCTGGTTCATTTGTCCAATGTGGGCTGGTTCACCTTTCCTCAGCCAGCTTGAGAGCCTTCTCCATTCAGCCATCTTGATGCCAGACTTAATGAAGACACTAGATCCACTTTAACCATACAACTTAAGAAATTCACTGGCCTCAGTCTCTCCAGCAGAGTTTATAAGCAAGGGTCACTATCTTTGTATATCTGTTGATAAAGCTTAAGCATGTTCTTCTATGTGAAATTGAATAGATGAGACAGGAAACCTGTTGTTTGGGTTTAGAAAGAGAAAAGAGAAAACCTTCCTGACTGTCCCCAGGGTTGTGATGCCCCAGTGCTAAAAGGACTTTGGGAGCTTTAGAATGACATGATCGACCCTGAGTGGTCCTAGGGTCATGTTCCCCACCCCCTACCTCCTGACAGCAGAACGAGGGGAGGGTATTGCGTCTGAGGAAAGAAGATGTTTCTGGCCAGTGACCGACCTTCTTTGGTTGGGGCTTCCCACATGACAAGATATGACTGTCAGTGAGGGATAAGGAGATAGAGGGGGATTTCTGAGTCACTTAAGCTTATTATTCTATTAATCTTTATTTGTGTTCTTTCTGTAAACCAGCTTTAAGCTGGTTAATGAATAAAAACAGAGTTACTGAAAAAGTCTGTGATTTCAGAGAGAAGAAATTATTACTGAGCCTCACCCCACATATCTCTGGGTAGTACCTGGATGCATCTTCTCCCAAGCTGACCCATTTCCTGAAGCCCATTAGTGACCACTAATTTCTTATGTAAATAGGAATGAAAAACACAAGGGTGGGGGTGAAGTAAGAGACACAAAGGGTTGAAAGGGAGTTGGATAGATAGCATTTCTGCTTAGGTTCCTTCCCTTCTCATAAGAGGGAAGGAGGCATAACCTTCAGAGAAGTTATCCACTTTTGGGGGTGGGGCAAAGTCTTTTCTCTGACTTGGAGGCAGGGGAGAGAAGGGGTATCATCCATCATCTCTCAGTCCTCACTAATCTCTCAGCAGAGCAATGACCCCAGATTCTAGCAACCATTGCCAATGGTTTCCATCATTTGGGAGCTCTCAAATAACCTTCATTCGATACTCTTAATGTCTACATGGTTCCCAAGATGGAGGCTAATATATAGTTTCTGAACCTGATTCACCATTCTTTTCTTTCAGTTGCCCCTCTCTTTTCTTTCCTCTTCTTTCTCCCCCTCTTCCTTACTTCCTCTCTCTTCTTCCTTCCTCTCTCTCACTCTTTCTCTCTCTCTCCCCCTCTTCTTTCTCTCTCTGTCTTAATGTGTGTCATTTCATCTGCCTCCCTTCCCCTCTCCCTTCTCTTTCTCTCTGTGTGTCTCTTTCTCTCTCTCCCTTCCCCAATCCTTTATCTCTCTGTCTCTGTGTCTCTTTCTCTACCTTCCTTCTTCTCTCCTTTCTCTCTCTGTCTCTGTGTTTGTGTCTCTTTCTCTCTCCCTCCCTTTCTAATTCATATCTTGTCATCAATCACTTGCTTCTGTCACTGCTGCTACAACTTCAACTAAGCTAATAGCCATTTCTGCCAGTGCTGATAACAGAAAGCTGTTATCATCAGTCAACAAGCATTTATTAGGTGTTTACTATGTAGGAGACATTGTACTAAAGGATAAGAAACACAAAGAGGGAGGCAAAGGCAACTGAGGGAGGGGTACTGGCATAGCTGTGTCTGGTTAAGACCATGGTTGTTGACTCATGTTAATTGAGAAGATCCAGCCAAAGGCAACCTCTATTGGAAGCCTCTTCTGTAATCAGATGAAGTACTCTAACTGCTTTGTTGGGGCAGCTAGGTGGTACAGTGCAGAGTGCCAGGCCTGGAGTCAGAAAGACTCATCTTTCTGAGTTCAAATCTGGCCTCAGACACTGACAAGCTGTGTGACCCTGGGCAAGTAACTTAACCCTGTTGCCTCAGTTTCCTCAGCCGGAGAAGGAAATGGCAAACCACCCCAGTGTCTTTGCCAAGAAAACCCCAATTAGGGTCATGAAGAGTTGGACACGACTGAAAATGACTCAACAACAACAACCCCTTCCTGCTGTCATGGGGTAGTGAGATTTGGAATGATTAAGGAACAGTTTGGAGGCTATCACACCATTCTAAAACCCCCTCAAAAGTTATTTCAGCATTGGACCACCACACAACCAAACCAGGAGCAACTAGAAAGTTCACCATTGTTAGTGGACCAAGACAGTGTCATTGTATCCTTGGTGTTCCCAAAAATATCCAAAAGAACTCTAGGTACATGCTCCAAAGGCTCATCAGCCTTGCTATACACACACGCGTGCGCGCGCGCGCGCACACACACACACAGTCTCTTCCAATAGAATACAAACTCCTTGAGGGCAGGAACTGCTTCCCTTTCATCTTTATTTATGGCTTCAATCATAATGTCCCACATATAACAAAAGTTTAGTAAGTGCTTATCAATTATACTTGTCAGCTGATTGTTTGCCATGTGCCAGGAAAGAGACGGCCTGGCACAGTGACTGAAAACAAAGCTCAGGGTTCATGTCATCCCTCCCATACCTCCTGGCTGTGTGACTCTGGGTAAATCATGGAACCTTTCAGGACACCAGAAAAATCTCTGAGATGACAAGGTTCAGATCAAGTGCTAATCAGCATTGGTAGAAGGAGTTTCCTCATTCCAATGACATGATAAGTTCAATCTCTCCTCCCATCTCTCCACCCCCCCAAAAAATAGGCTAGACATTGCGAGCCTGGATCAGACACAAATCCAGTCACATGGTTGTATTTAGTTGTCTAAAAGTCCCTACCACTCGAGGATCTTTAAAAAAAAAGTTCCACTGTGGTGGCCCACCACCCCAATGGCTCTAGCTACCACTTTCATCTTCAGAGATAGGATAGGTCGATCAGGTCAATATAGCTGCCTGGTGAGCCTACTCACCCCCTGATGTGTTTGAGGCAGGGAACACATAGCCAGCACCATGAAGGGATATTTTTATTCGGGGGGAAACAAGCCTGACAGCCTTTATGGAGGCATATTTGTGTTTCCTCTAATGCACATGTGTGATGCACCCGTCTATTAATTCAATAGGAGAATCACAGTCATGGCTGATTTCCATGGAAACAGCAGGATTCCACTTCTCCCTAACTCAGAGGCCTCATCTCCTTGTCAAAAGGAAATCAATGAGGTGGCAACAGAACTCTATGGGGAAGAGGATATCTGCCCAAAACCTGGGGTGCAGAAAGATACGATTCACTCTCACTGAGAAGAGTCTTTCTTCTTCTGTCCATCTAACCACTCATATTTTCCCCCCTTTTTCTTCATATCAATATGTTTTCTTGAATATATTTTCTCTCTTTATATGTTTTCCTGCATGTATTCACTCTCCTTTCCAATAGCCATCTTCTCGAACCCACCAAGCTATCTTTATAGGGTGAACTTGTTGTATAGACAGAAGGAAGCCACCTACATGGCATGGTTTTAATAACAAAGGGACAGTTTCCCCTCTCTCTGCTCCCTAACCACTCCTATCACACAGGCAGGTACACACACACACACATATAGATGCCACTCTCCCATGATACCCCAAATGCCTTTAACAAAGGACAAAGTTTTGTATTCTTAGTGAAAGATAAGGCTTAGAATTCAGCTATCTACAGAAATATATTCATTTGGTTCGTTATCTTCCTATGTATCTGACAACTCTTCTATTTTTGCTGAATCAATGTACTTTCACCCAGCAAATCTGTGTAACTCTGAGACTTCATGAAGGGGGCCTCTTCTTCCTCTACATTACCTTCCTAATCTCATCATCATCATCCATAGATTCAATTATAGTCCTTGATGCAAATGGCTCATGGATCTTTTTTTTACTGAGGCCTCATCTCTCCATGTTAACTTCTTGCTGGGTACCTCAACTTTTGTGTCCTACAAATGTAGCTAAACATAATATGATCCAAACCACCAGTTTTTCCTCCCACACCTATCCTTCTTGCAAGCTTCCCTGTTTCTGCTGAACACACCACCATCTTTTCAGTAAGCATGGCTCAGAGGATTGAAGCGATCCTTGGCGCTCTCTCTCCCTGGTAACAACTACCTCCCAATGACTTTTCCAACATTTGCTTGGCTCTACCCTCACAACTTTGCTTGCATCTGTCCCTTTATCTCTCCTAGGACAGTCTCTAACTTAGTTCAAGTCTTTGTCATCTCACCTGGATCATTGAATAATCTGTCAATTGGTCTCTCTGCTTGTAGACTTTTTTAGAAGCTAGGTTATACCATGAACAGAGGGCTTGACTTGAAGTGGGGAAGACCAGTGTCCAAAAGCTACCTCAGTCACTTTAATAGCTATATCACAAACTATTTCAGGCTCAGCTTCCTCATTTATAAAATAAAGATGATAATCATACCCACTTCTTAGGATTGTTGTGAAGATCAAATGAGATAATTTAAATAAAGCACTTTGCAAGCTTTAAAGTGTTATATAAATACTATTATGTATCCCCAATCCATCCTCCAACCAGTTTCAAAATTAAAATTAATATTCTCAAAACACACTGGACCATTTCACTCTCTTCTCAGTGGCTCCCTATTACCTTTAGAAAATACACATATACATACACATATATTTATATACACATGTGCATGAGTGTGTACATATCATATATATGTATGTATTTGCATGTGTGTGTACATATCATATATGTAAAATCATTATATATGTAAAATTACATGTACATATATTTTTTCTCTTCCTCCCTCACCTCCCCTTCCCTAAAAGGGGGTTAATCAATTGGTTATACATGTTCAATCAGCAAAACATTCTTATAATCATCATGTTGTAAAAGAAGACACAGACCCAAAAGGAAAAAAACCTGAAAAAATACAGAAAACAAAAAATAATGTGCTTCTATCTGCGCTCAGACTCTATCAGTTCTCTCCCTGAAAGTGGAGACCATTTTTTCATCATGAGTCCTTTGGAATTGTCTTGGATCATTGTATTGCCAAGACTAACTGAGTCATTCACAATTAATCATCATACAGTGTTGTTGTTACTGTGTACAGTGTTCTCCTGTTTCTGCTCAATTTACTTTGCATCAGTTCATTTAAGTCTTTCCAAGTTTTCTCTGGTGTTATTTTATATTATACTCTTTCATGCATCCTCTGTTCCTGTCAATTGAACTTCAAGCTATATCCCATACAAAATATTCTATCCATCTCAGAATATTGACTCAGATGCCTATTCACTGTGGAATTTCTCTCAATACCTGAAATCTCGATAGATAGATAGATATGCATACACACCTATGGATGATATACATATATGTATATATCTATAGATGTATTAGGTATATATGCATGTATGTATAATTTAAATCCTCCTTGAAGCTTGTTGGTCATGTGAGACTATAGGCAAATCACTTCTCCCAAGTCTCAGAATGTTCATCTGCAAAATTGGGTCAGCGTTAGTATTTCCTTTGCAGGGAGGTCATGAAGTTTCAATAAGATGATGCTGGGTCAACCTTAGGTCACCAAATGTATGCCCCTCTTATTATCCCAGAAACACCACTCCCTTTTCCGATATCTTAGAACATTTATAATCTGTGACATACAGTTTAACACTAAATCATTTCATAGGCCTGTCTTTCCCTCACCTTTGGGCTCCAAGATCCTTAATAGGAGTGCTTGCTTTGTACTTTTTCTTTCTCACCCCCTGCCTGAACATTTCTTGTGTCACCTCCACCAGTGACTAGCAAATGCTGATTGTTTTATCTGGGATAAGCGACCTTGAAAATCCGAGCCACATATGCCCTAATTGTCCCCTCATGCAGAGTGGTGGATGAAGGTATGGGTGTCTTGAATGGACACATTAAACTTTTTCCTCACTGATCCATTCTGGAGAGTAACTTGGAACTACAACCAAAGGACTATAAAAATACACATACCCTTTGATCCAGCAATACCACTACTAGGTCTGTATTTCAAAGAGATCATAAGAAAGGGGAAAAGACCTACATGTACAAAAAATATTTATAGCAGCTCTTTTTGTGATGGTCCAGAACTGGAAATTGAGGGGTTGCCATCAACTGGGGAAAGGCTGAACAAGTTCTGGCATATGAATGTAATGGAATACTATTGTGCTATCAGAAATGACAAGCAGGCAGATTTCAGCAAAACCTGGAAAGGCTTCCATGAACTGATGCTGAGTGAAGGGAGCAGAACCAGGAGAACATTGTACACAATAACAGCAACACTGTACAATGACCAACTTTGATAGACTTAGCTCTTCTCGGCAATACAATGATCTAAAATAATTCCAAACGACTCATGATGGAAAATATTATTCACATCCAGAGAAAGAACTGTGGGTCTGAATGCAGATTTTCACTTTTGTTGTTGTTTCTTCTTTCTTGTGGTTTTCTCCTTTTTTCAGATTCTTCTTTCACATTAGTCATATGTAGAAATGTGTTTAATGTGTTTGAACATGTATAACCGAAAAAAAGATTTTTTCAAGGGAAAATAAAAACATTTTCCTCAATGTTTCCTCAAGTGTTTCATGAATGATGCTTTTGATCCCCTTCTCAAAACATAATGAAGCCTCCCTTTTGCCTTAGATCTTAGAGATCTGGAGGGTGAAAGCTACTCAAAGAAATTAGGAAGTTTCATGATGTTGTTTTGTTTACCTTTGACAAATGATAAGTACATGTATTTGCTTCACCTGCCGTACAATGCCCACCCCTGCTGGTACTCTCATCTCTGTTTCCCTCCCACAGACAGCCTGTAATTCAACCCTCAGTTTCATGGATCTGCTA
Source organism: Trichosurus vulpecula (assembly GCF_011100635.1). Taxonomy (NCBI): domain Eukaryota; kingdom Metazoa; phylum Chordata; class Mammalia; order Diprotodontia; family Phalangeridae; genus Trichosurus; species Trichosurus vulpecula. The sequence goes on from NC_050577.1 coordinate 292,993,875, forward strand.
GATCAGCTTTGGTCATATCTTGAGAGGGTCCAGGCCTATATATCTCTTCTCTCTAGCCCTCACACCAGGCTGCTGGGCATGAAAACCCTACCCTTCCACTCCTTTACATACATATTTTCCCTTTATAGTTATATTTTTATTTAACACTTGATTGGTTTATAGAATGCACTTAATGAATGCTTCCTTTACATAGTTATGTCTGCCTGCCATCCATCCATTTATCCATCCATCCATCTATCTATCTATCTATCTATCTATCTATCTATCTATCCATCTATCCATGAAAACAATGGCTTTCAAGGATAGAAAAAAGAAATAATTGTACCCATGTATCTGGAATGGGTCATCTTCTGCCCCCCCACCATAGAGACAATAGCCTAGAAGAACCAATGATGGACAGGCCCTGCTGCCAGGGATATATTTTGTCCATTTGTCTGCTTAACTCCATCTTGACAGGATGGTTATTGTTTAGTGAAACATCTGACTTCATGGTTGGCTTCAGCTTTAGTGTTTAATAGCACTTCTCTCTGTTTTCTTGTGTGAGTCAGTGTCTCTCCATGAAGAAGCCTATGCATTTTAGCTGAAATCCACTTAGTATCATAGGAGCGAGCTCTTAGCATTGTATGTCTATCAATGGAAGTGATCCAAAGAGTAAAATTCTCTTATTTTACAGAAGAGAAAATTGAAGCTTTGGAGGCCAACCGACTTGCTCAAGGTCATATGGTAAGCTTTAAACATGGGTCTTCAACTCAGGGCCTCTGATTCTAGAGGCAAGGCTTTATCCAATGTATTATGCTATCTTCTTGTGCAATACTTTCAAGTTCTATGGCCACATGTGTCATATACGTGTTTGCAGGAGAATGAGGACCTCTTAAAAGAACTATTTATCTGTGTCAATCTTTGGCCAACTGGAAGGAACCAGGGGACTGCTCTGAGGCTTTAAGATTATAAAAAAAAACTCCCATGCATGTGTCACTTTAAGGTTTATGAATTACTTCATAATATAATGTAGTAGCAATTTAGATTTGAAGCTCTTTCCCACCCATTAATAGGCCATGTGACCTGCTTACATCACAGGAAGCCTAAGTTACATGTGGTGGGAGGAGCTTCCTGACAGGAAAAGGAAGTTATGTCACAGGAAATGCTGAGAGACAGAGAGAAAGAGAGAGAAAGAGCAGTTATGGCTGCTAATGGTCGCCCTTGTCATGGTTAGAACTGAACAGGCTGACCTAGTTATACTGTGAGTTTGCTTTGGGGAAGACCCCAGCAGAGGGTGGGAGAGGTTTTGGGATGGCAAGGCTGCAGATTGTAATATTGCACTGCTGTGATAGACTGGATAAATGGCTTGTGGGATATAGTTCTCTGGTGTCTCAATAAATGGTTTACTTCTTCTACCTTCTATGTGGAGAGTCTCATATACTTTGTGATACAGAACTACATAGGCATTTTGACAATTATCATCTACATTATTATTACTGCCTTACTGTTACATATAAGGACCCTATTTAAGCATAGACTCTCAAAAGAGGTGAGTCATGCAGTTCTATTAGCAGCCCCATGCTGTATAGACAGACTCTCGGGGATGACTGGTACATCCTTGGGATTGGGAACAAACTGGAGAAGGAGAACACAGAAGAGCAATGATTGATGCTTAGATCCATGGAAAGACTGCTAACATATCTCCACATGTCCTCTGATCAAGCTTATAAAAGCAAATTTGCTAAGTTTGCTTGCTGTAAGTTCTTTGTGACAAGCCATGACTGGTATTTTGTAGTGAGCCAGGGGACTGCCCCCTTTCTGAGCATAACTAACTATATCATGAATTGTCCACCTCAGCAGCACTGCCACCTTGTGAATTGACACCAAGTGTCAGGATTTCCAGTGACAGCTCTGGGGTAGATCTCCCAGAGGTCAGACTTACCTTACTTCCCAGTTTTGCCTCTGCTCACAATGGACTTTCCACAACTGTAGACTCCATGTTACTAAAATTATCTTTTTATCCCACAGGGTGACAGTACCAGCCCAAATCACATCTGTAGAGGATGGTGGAAAACCTAGAAGGAATAGAACACAGAAACATAAACTCTGGTGGCTGTTTCCTAACTGCTCCATTATAATTAAAGGCAAGACCAGAGTAGGCAGATTTCATTACAGCCCCTTCTGATAAATTGTTGAACATGCATGCAGGTACAGAGCCACCTACACAGAGCTCCTAAAATAGATATGAGGGAGAAAGGTCAAGCAAGACAAAAAAACACTACCCCAATCACAGTTTCAACCCAAGTAAGTCTTAAAACCCAAAATGAAGACAAGGGAAATGAGTATTCATTCATCCTCCATCAGTAACCGTGGTTCTCCCAGCTTTGCTCTCCAGGTTACTAAAGAGAGCCTGTATGTTTGGGCATTGGGAACGCTGAAGAGGGAGACAGAGGAGATGGGAAGAAGAGATAATTCTTTAATAGTGTGAAATAGTTTGAGACATACTGGTTTGCCCTTCTCTGCTGTTGGTCACCTCCTCAGCTGCCTGCCACAATGCCCACAATTTCCTCAGAAATGATGGCTTAGTACCTTGTTAAAAGGCAAACTTGCCTATTGAAGGGCCTCAGTTGAGTAAATTAAAAATAAACATTTCTTAACTTCTTACTATGTGCATAAATTGTACTAGATATTGTGGGGTATAAAGGCAAAAATCCCTCCCCTCAAAGATATTATGGTTTAATGGTACTGCTAGCTAATACTGTAAGGTGATTTATTTCCTGGGATTTCTCACTGAAAGAGTGAAGGTCTGCAAGAATGGGGAAGAATAGATGGGAGAAAAATATTTCCTGTATTCCTCCAGAATGGAGAATGAGGCTGACATAAGATTAGACTTGTATCCTGAGGAGCCTTCTTACCCTAAGGCCAGTTGTTATGGCTCAGAAAAGACAAGGTCTAGAGTTCTTGGCCCTTTCAATATCTCACATTCAGAAAGGTACTTATCAGAGGTTTAGAGATGGAAATGATCTTGGAGGCCATCAAATCAAACCCCATTCATTTTACAAAAGAGACACTGCTGCTCGGAGAGATAAAATGGTAGATTTGACCACACCCCCCCCATTCAATAAATGGGAGGGGAAGACCCTCAGGGTTGATAGCCAAATGAGGCCAGATTTTGAACTCACTAAATGGATCTTCTTGACTTTAGGCCTGCACTCTACCCTTTGTGCCACTTAACTGTCCTTTTAAAATTACTAATAAATGATGTCAATCCAATGCTTTAAGATTTAGAAAGCCATTACAGTCTCACTTGACCTTTATGGAAATCCTATGAAATAGGTTTTATAGGTATAATTATGCCCAGTTTGATCTTGAGGAAACAGGTTCAAGTCATTTGCCCAGAGTCATACAGCTAGCGTCAGAGGCGTTCTCATTGCCAGAACCTCCTTCTTAAGAGAACACATATCAATTTCTCCTGTGCAGTTGTAGTCCATGAACATAGTCTATTTTGTCTTTTGTCTGAACTTTCTCGTATCTGCTCTCAGAAAATCTAAGGTGTGTGCCTAATCCAGCTGGGTTTTTTTTCCTATTTTTCGCAACTGCAGTGTAGGGTGACATAGTCTTAATCAACAAATTCGAAATTCTTACTTCCAGCTAACCATCCCATTCTATTATGAATTTTCCCAAATTTGATTTTATAACTCATATTATTTGTCTCTCTCAGCTTCATGTCATCAATGACTTGATAAGAAAGGTAACTATGTCTTCACCCAAATCACTGGTTAAAATATTAAGAAGAACAGAGCCATGGGCAGATCCCTAAAGTCCTCCTTTCAACACTTGTCTCCATGTTCACACAATTCTACATCCCGTAAGCCTAGTTAAATGTCCAAATTGAGACCTAACTGTTTAGGGCCAGGACTGATTCAGGCCAAACCAGTGGTCCACATTTGGGATTGGAATAAAATAAGACACCCATAGGGCATCTAACCTCTAGGAAAGGAGATTTACTTAACAATCACAGTGAAAGTACATCCCACAAGGATATAGCATGGATTAAGTTTGGTACAACTCCCCTGCCTCCATATTTACTTATGCTGACACACATGGACACAATTATTGACGAAGTCTGAGGGATTTTTCTTTTTACTTAGATGAAGAGGAAGGAACAGTAGTTTGAGCCTTATACACCTGGACCAATTATGTCTTGAAGTTGATTCCATTACCTTTTTTTTTTTGGGGGGGGGGTGCAGATCTAGCCTAGCCTTCATGTCAAGGATTTAAGTAGATGTTGCTTTAATCATGCCATCTAAACATTATCATTGAATTCTTATCTCTGCCTCATGTCCACAAGGATATCTTGAGAGATTTTGTCAAATATCTTACCGTAACCCATGTAAATAATGCTCATGGAGGGCAGAGCCAAGATGGCAGCTGGAAAGCAGGGACTTGCCTAGGGCTCTCCCCCAGGACCCTCCACACACCAGTAAAAAAATGGCTCTGGACAAATTCTACAACTGCAGAACCAATGAAATAGCAGAGGGAAACAGGGCTCCAGCCCAGGACAGCCTAGATGGTCACTGGGTAAGGTCTATCGCTCACGGAGCTGGGAGCCAAGTGGAGCAGAGCCCAGTGTGGGCTGTAGCAGGACCAACCAGACCAGGAGCCAGGTGGAACAGGCCCTAGAGCCCTGAATCAGTGAGCTGTGGCAGTTACCAGACTTCTCAACCCACAAACACCAAAGACAACAGAGAAGATTAGTGGGAAAAGCTGTGAGTACAGAGTGAAAGGAATTCGCAGTTTGGCTACCACCCCAGGGGCAGCGAAGGTCGTACACCTACAGAACTACAGCTGTAGTTGCTTCTGGCCCCAGGCCCACCTGGTGGGAGGAAATAAGTGGCAGATCTGAGCAGAAGTGCAGAGCCTGCTTAAGATCTGGGTCAGGTATGGGTTGGCGGTTCTTGGGGAAGGAGAAGTACCGGTGTGGCAGAGCTTGCTGTGAGAAATACCTCTGAAAACAACAGCACATCCCCTCAAGCTTGAAACAAAGTACTCTCTACACTACAAGCAGTCATACCCTGACAAAAAACTCAAGGGTCAAGTAGTTGGCTGGGAACATGGCCAGGCAGTGAAAATGGACTCAGATTCAGACTCAGGCTTTGGACTGTTTCTTTGGTGACAAAGAAGAAAAAAACATACAGCCAGAAGAAGTCAACAAAGTCAAAGAGCCTACAGCAAAAGCCTCCAAGAAAAAACATGAACTGGTCTCAGGCCATGGAAGAGCTCAAAAAGGATTTGGAAAAGCAAGGTAGAGAAGTAGAGGAAAAATTGGGAAGAGAAATGAGAGTGATGCAAGAAAACCATGAAAAACAAGTCAATGACTTGCTAAAGAAGACCCAAAAAAATACGGAAAAAAATACCAAAGAAAACAATACCTTAAAAAATAGACTAACTCAAATGGCAAAAGAGTTCCAAGGAACCAACGAGGAGAAGAATGCCTTGAAAGGTAGAATTAGCCAAATGGAAAAGGAGGTTCAAAAGACCACTGAAGAAAATACCACCTTAAAAATTAGATTGGAGCAAGTGGAAGCTAGTGACTTTATGGGAAATCAAGATATTATAAAATAGAAGCAAAGAATTGAAAAATGGAAGACTGTGAAATATCTCATTGGAAAAACAACTGACCTGGAAAATTGATCCAGGAGAGATAATTTTAAAATTATTAGACTACCTGAAAGTCATGATTAAAAAAAGAGCCTAAATATCATCTTTCAAGAAATTATCAAGGAAAACTTCCCTGATATTCTAGAGCCAGAAGGTAAAATAGAAATTGAAAGAATCCACCAATCACCTCCTGAAAAAGATCCCAAAAAGAAAACTCCTAGGAATATTGTCACCAAATTCCAGAGCTCCCATATCAATGAGAAAATACTGCAAGCAGCCAGAAACAAACAATTTGAGTATTATGGAAACCCAATCAGGATAACACAAAATCTAGCAGCTTCTACATTAAGGGATCGAAGGGCTTGGAATATGATATTCTGGAGGTCAATGGAGCTAGGATTAAAACCAAGAATCACCTACCCAGCAAAACTGAGTATCATGCTCCAAGGCCAAATATGGATTTTCAATAAAATAGAGGACTTTCAAGATTTCTCAGTGAAAAGACCAGAGCTGAATAGAAAATTTGACTTTCAAACACAAGAATCAAGAGAAGCATGAAAAGGTAAACACAAGGGGCTTACTAAAGTTGAACTGTTTTGTTTATATTCCTACATGGAAAGATGATGTATATAATTCATGAGGCCTCAGTATTAGGGTAGCTGAAGGGAATGTATAGACAGAGGACACAGAGTGAGTTGAATATGAAGGGATGATATCTAAAAAAAATCAAATTAAGGAATGAGAGAGTTACATATTGAGAGAGGGAGAAAGGGAGAGATAGAATGGGGTAAATTATCTCACATAAAAGTGGTAAGAAATAGTTCTATTGGGAGGGAAGAGGGGGCAGGTGAGGGGGAATGACTAAATCTTGCTCTCATCGGATTTGACCTGAGGAGGGAATAACATATACACTCAATTGGGTATCTTACCCCACAGGAAAGAAGGAGGAAGGAGATAAAAAAGGGGGATGACAGAAGGGAGGGCAGATGGGGGAGGAGGTAATCCAAAGCAAACACTTTTGAAAAGGGACAGGGTCAAGGGAGAAAAGTGGATAAAGGGGGATAGGATAGGAAGGAGCAAAATATAGTTAGTCATTCACAACATGAGTATTGTGGAAGGGTTTTGCATAATGGTACACATGTGCCCTATGTTCAATTGCTTGCCTTCTTAGGGAGGGTGGGTGGGGAGGGTAAGGGGGAGATAATTTGGAACTCAAAGCTTTAAAAGAAGATGTTCAAAAAAAAAGTTTCTGCATGCTACTAGGAAATAAGACATAAAGGCAGTGGTGCACAAACATCTATCTTGCCCTATAAGAAAGAAAGGGAAAAGGGGATTGGGGGTAGTGGGGTGACAGAAGGGAGGGTTGACTGGGGAATGGGGCAATCAGAATATATGCCATCTTGGAGTGGGGGAGGGTAGAAATGGGGAGAAAATTTGTAATCAAAAGTCTTGTGAAAATTAATGCTGAAAACTAAAAATATTAAATAAATTCTATTATTCTATTTTTTTAAAAAAAGAAATATCAAATTAAAAATAAAACCAAAGAAAGCTGCAAAAGAAAAAAAAATAATGCTCACACCCTTTTCCTGATCTTGGTTCTGAACTTTTGAATTCATTGATGTGGAGAATTCCTGGTGAGAAAACTCCATTCAACAATGTAGGCTGCTCCCAATAAGATGATAAGTGTCACCTCTGTGTCAAAAGGGAGTCTTAGTGGTGGATTGATATCTGGACACTTATAGTAAGTACATGCTTAGTAAATGCTTACCCATTAAAGGATGCATAGATTCCTGACTTGAAGAGTTGAAGACTAGCTTTCTCTCCACTTAGCCACATATTAATGTGCCAACCCTGCCAAAAAAGGAAAATAAGACTGGTCAGGCATCATTTGTTTTTTAGGAACTCATCCTGGCCCATGGTGCTCACCTGCTCACAATCCATAAGGGTTTACAACAAATATCTTTAATAATCAGTTCAATAACTTTCACCATATGTCACGTAAAATATAGTCTGAATTATCCAGCTTTCTACCCATTACTGAAAAACCAGGAAGATATTTGCCAGTCTCCAGCCTGACAGCACCTTCCCTGTTTGACGCAATTGCTCAAAGATCACCAGCAGTTGCAGCAGAAAATACATAGAGGATTTTAAAAAATATTCAACAGCATAAACAAAAATAATCATACAAACATATAAAACAAGAAGTACTATCTTACTCCTGATTCTGTCTTTATCTTTTAACAAGATTGAAACAAATGAATTAACAACAAATGAGCAAATAAAATGCATTTTTTCTGTTGTCTCTTTCAAGACCTGTCTAACGTGATAGCACATTTCACCCTACTTTCCCTTCTCCTCTTCCAGCTAGAATAGCAACTTCTCAAGCAAAAGTAGGAAAAAGCTATATTTATTTACAATTATTGAAAATGTTGAAATAGATTATAACATATGTGTGTGTGTGATGAGAAAGAGGCAGAAAGAGAAAGAGGAGAGGGAGATAGGGAGATAGGAAGATGCAGAGAGACACACACAAATATTTTTCAGACCTTTAAATTCATTATTAAAGAGAACTCCCGGTGAGTAAACTTCTCCCATCAAAGTAATCCTACTCCATTACTTAAAACTCAATGAGTCAATTTGGGCTATGAAAGTCGACTTGCCCAGGGTCATGCCACCAATATATGTTAAAAGTAGAATTTGAACCCAGGGCTTCCTGGAGACTCTGAGCACAGCTCTCTTTCTACTCCACCAGGCTGCTTCTTAACACAATAATGGCATGCTCATATGATATTCTATTAAGATACCAAAAATGATAAATATAAAGTACACTTGGAAGCATAAAAAGTATATGTATGTATATATATAACATATATACATACATATATATATAATATTGAATATATGAAGTGATGACTTTCTTCCTCCCTCTTCTCTTTATCCTCCTTTGTAGTCATACTTTATCATTCTACATCACAACACAGAAATCTTTTCATGTTTCTTGTATGCTCTACTTTGTCTGGTTTTGTAATATGTCATTACATTAATATGTTAAACTTTATTCAGTCATTTTCCAATTCGGAGATGTATAAGTTTTTTTCCAACTATTTTTTTCCTATCAAGTAGATCAGTTATGATTTTTTTTTATACAGCTAGGTCCTTCTTTCCTTTTGATGACATTTCAGGAGAGGATCCTAGCAAGAGAGCTGCTAGACTATAAAGGATGATGACCCCTGTCCCTAATTGACTACTGTCAGATTGCTCTTCAATAAGCTTGTAACAGATCAACCATTTGAAATGTTTTATTTTCTTTCTGACAGCTCTGCCAAAATTGGATTGCATGATTTTTTCTTATTTTGTGATTCTAGTAGATAAAAGTCTATTCTAATTTGAATTTATCTTATTATTACAGAATTCAAGCACTCTTTCATGGAGATTAGTTTGGTTTTTCTCCTTGTAATTGTCTGTTCATGTCCATCCATTGGCCAATGTTCCACAAGGGAGCATGTACCATTAGTTCTAAAGAGCATCTGTCCATTCTTTATAGGTTCTATCTGTCAAAGATCTATCTGTATTACTCTATACAATTACATTTTCCCAATCAACTTACTCAGTTTCAATTTTTAAGATTATAATTTTTGTTATTTAAAGTTCTTTTGTTCTTATATTACTAAACCAATAAATATTATCCTAGTGATTTCTTATATGTGTTGAGTGGATTGAAAAATTCTTTCTCTACACTGTTGAGACAAGTGTTCTATTTTTTTCTTTGTGTATTTTTATTATTTTAAAAACACAAAGATCAACTGTCCAGGCAAAATTTATTGTGTCATAGTGTGTGACAATAAACTTCATAGAATCAGCAAAAACCACATATAATTATTTTTCCAGCAAGTTATTTTAGAAGTATTAGGTATAGTTCATCTGGCTTTGGTAATTCGTACTCATGGAGGGCAGCCAAGTGATCCCTTTTCGATCAACACACATTTATTAATCAGTTATTCTGTGTCAGGCACTATGCCAGGGATTGAGGAGACAATGAGAAAAACAAAATTAGTTCCCTCAAGGAGCTCATATTATCTCATACACTCTCTGCATGTGTATTTATTTCAATCTTGTGTTAATTTTTTTCTCCTAATTTGAAGATTATTTTCTTTGGCAGAAAAAACAGAAACAAAATGGGAAAAGAATAATTCTCTCTTTTATCCTGTATCCATTGGTTCCATTATATTGATTCATTCTTTGATCATTCCTCTATAACCTACAGATGCCAGTTAAGGGCAAAGTAGACTGGCTGATGAAGAAGATTTTTCTCCCTCTCCCCTGGGAGTACAGCTATCTTCTCACATGGACCAGTTTAGAGACAGGACTTTTGCCTTCCCTTACCCACCTTCTCTCTTCCTCCTCTCTTCCTAACTTCCCTATGACTATTGAGGGTACCACAATCCTCCCAACCACCCAGGCTTGCAATCCAAGTTAGCATCTTTGACTCTTCACTCTCCCTCATCCTCTATTGTTGTACTAGACTTTACTAGTCCTTAATCTTAATGCCTTCCCGCTAAGATTATTTCCAATCTGGCATAGAAATATCCTGCTTGCAGACTGTGAGCTTCTTCAAAGTACGGACTGCTTTTTTTGTTTGTTTTTTGGATTTTATTTTATTTATTTTCTTTTCTTTTGTCTCAGCACTTCATTTAGTGCCTGATGTATAGTAGGTATTTGTTAAATTTATTTTGACTTATTGAATGACTAACTGGTATTAAGGGACTGAGACGTTGCCTAAAAAACCAGGCCTTCTCTTTTCCTCCCCCTCTGCCTAATCCTCTCCCTGCCTCGCCCCTCCCCTCCTCTCCTCTTACCTTCCCCTCCCCTCCTCTCATTCTCCCCTCCCTTCTCCTCCTCTCCTCCCCTCTCCTCCCCTCTCCTCTTCCTCTTCCAATTACTTCCTCCATCCATGAGAAAATTCATCTGAACTGATTGAGACATCCATTGCATTTGATTTGCCAATACATGTTCTGATATCTCTAGCATTTATTTCAAGTTTCAGGTCATATTGAAATTTAGCCTTTCTGGAACTATTCCAGTAGACAGGTATTATAAGACTTTTTTTTTCATTTGCCCCTAGTTACTTGACCTTGTTTGTTGCTGTTGTTCAGTCATTTCACTCATGTCCAACTCTTCATGATCCCATCGGGATTTTCTTGGCAAAGAGAGTAGAGTGGTTTGCCATTTCCTCCTCCAGCTGACCTTATTTACATGTCTTCTAAATGGATTTTATAATATTAATTTCTCTAAGAAATTCTTCTAAAGTCACATCGGAAATTGTGTTCTTGAAAGTATCTTATCCTTCCTGAATGGACATTCATTTAAAAGTCTTAGGAAATGAGTTTCTAGCTCTCACACCTCCATACCATTTGAAATCAACTCTCCTAATAGCTAAGGTATATTAAAGGCAATGCTTAGCATTGCTTTCTGTAGTTATCACTAACTCTAAGGAAGAATGGCCACAGCTACCATTGCTACCATTTGCACTTCACCAAAGAGTATCCTCTGATTGATGAAAGTCGGATCCAGGGCAGTAATTGTTCTAGTTGCCTACATTGGCTTGTGAAGAATTACATTGCCAGCAATGCAAGAAAAAAAAAATACCATCAACTCTGTTATTAACATAGAGATGTCCAGCAGAAGTATGAGTTAAAGCTTTCCAAGATATCTATTTTCTTTTTTTTTTTGAAGCTTTGAAACGATGCCCCATTTTTAAAATTTATTTAGTATTTTTAGTTTTCAGCATTGATTCTCAGAAGAGCTTGAATTAAAAATTGTCTCCCCATTTGTCCCTTCCCCCCAACTCCAAGATGGTATATATTCTGATTGCCCTGTTCCCCAGCCAGCCCTCCCTTCTGTTATCCCACTCCTCCCCCCATCCCTTTTTCCCTTACTTTCTTGTAGGGCAAGACAGATTTCTATGCCCCATTGCCTATATATCTTATTTCCTAGTTGCATGCAAAACCTTTTTTTTGAACATCTGTTTTTAAAACTTTGAGTTCCAAATTCTCTCCACTCTTCCCTCCGCACCCACCCTCCCTAAGAAGACAAGCAATTCAACATAGGTCACGTGTGTATCATTATGTAAAACCCTTCCACAATACTCAGGTTGTGAATGACTAACTATATTTTGCTCCTTCCTATCCTATCCCACTTTGTTCCATTTTCTCCATAGACCCTGTCCCTTTTCAAAAGTGTTTGCTTTGGATTACCTCCTCCCCCTATCTGCCCTCCCTTCTATAGTCCCCCCTTTTTTAACTCCTTCCTCCTTCTTTCCTGTGGGGTAAGATACCCAATTGAGTGTGTATGTTATTCCCTCCTCAGGTCAAATACGATGAGAGCAAGATTCACTCATTCCCCATCACTGGCCCCCTCTTGCCTTCCTACAGAACTGCTTTTTCTTGCCACTTTTATGTGAGATAATTTACCCCATTCTCTCTCTCCCTTTCTCCCTCTCTCAACATATTCCTCTTTCATCCCTTAATTTGATTTTTTTTTAGATATCACCCCTTCATATTCAACTTAACCTGTGCCCTCTGTGTGTGTGTGTATGTATGTATACATATGTATGTAAGTATGTATATTCCCTTCAGATACCCTAATACTGAGGTCTCATGAATAATACACATCATCTTTCCATGTGGTAATGTAAACAAAACAGTTCAACTTTAGGAAGTTCCTGATGATTTCTCTTTCTTGTTTACCTTTTCATGCTTCTTTTGATTCTTGTGTTTGAAAGTCAAATTTTCTATTCATCTCTGGTCTTTTCACTGAGAAAGCATGAAAGTCCTCTATTTTATTGAAAATCCATATTTTGCCTTGGAGCAGTTTTGTTGGGTAGGTGATTCTCAGTTTTAATCCTAGTTCCATTGACCTCCAGATTATCATATTCCAAGCCCTTCGATCCATTAATGTAGAAGTTGCTAGATCTTGTATTATCCTGACTGTGTTTCCACAATACTCAAATCATTTCTTTCTGACTGCTTGTAGTATTTTCTCCTTCATCTGGGAGCTCTGGAATTTGGCAACAATATTCCTAGGAGTCTTCTTTTTGGGATCTTTTTCAGGAGGTGACCAGTGGATTCTTTAAATTTCTATTTTACCGTCTGGCTCTAGAATATTGGGGCAGTTCTCCTTGATAATTTCTTGAAAGATGATATCTAGGCTCTTTTTTCGATCCTGGATTTCAGGTAGTCCAATAATTTTCAAATTATCTCTCCTGGATCTATTTTCCAGGTCACTGGTTTTTCCAATGAGATATTTCACATTGTCTTCTATTTTTTCATTTCTTTGGTTCTGTTTTACAATATCTCAATTTCTCATAAAGTCACTAGCTTCCACTTGTTCCAATCTAATTTTTAAGGTAGTATTTTCTTCAGTGGTGTTTTGGACCTCCTTTTCCATTCAGCTAATTCTGCCTTTCAAGGCATTCTTCTCCTCATTGGCTTTTTGCAGCTCTTTTGCCATTTGAGTTAGTCTATTTTAAGGTGTTATTTTCTTCAGTAACTTTTTGGGTCTCCTTTAGCAAGTCATTGACTGGTTTTTCATGGTTTTCTTGCATCACTCTCATTTCTCTTCCCAATTTTTCCTCTACTTCTCTACCTTGCTTTTCCAAATCCTTTTTGAGCTCTTCCATGGCCTGAGACCAGTTCATGTTTTTTCTTGGAGGCTTTTGATGTAGGCTCTTTGACTTTGTTGACTTCTTCTGGCTGTATGTTTTGGTCTTCTTTGCCACCAAAGAAAGATTCCAAAGTCTGAGTCTGAATCTGAGTCTGTTTTTGCTGCCTGGCCATGTTCCCAGCCAACTACTTGACCCTTGAGTTTTTTGTCAGGGTATGACTGCTTGTAGAGTAGAGAGTACTTTGTCCCAAGCTTGAGGAGCTGCACTGTTGTTTTCAGAGCTACTTCTACACAGCAAACTCTGCCACACCAAGAACCACCAACCTTGACAGTGACTCAGATCTGAGCAGGCTCTGCACTCCCGCTCAGATCTGCCACTTAATTCCTCCCACCAGGTGGGCATGGGGCCAGAAGCAACTGCAGCTGTAGTTCTGTAGCTGCACCACCTCCACTGCCCCTGGGTCAGTGGCCAAACCGGAAACTCCTTTCACTCTGTCCTCGCAGTTTTTTTTTTTTTTTTCCCATTAACCTTCTCTGTTGTCTTTGGTGTTTGTGGGTTGAGAAGTCTGGTAACTGCTACCGCTCACTGATTCATGGCGCTAGGGCCTGCTCCATCCACCTCCCAGACTGATTAGTCTGGGTGCAGCCCATGCTAGGCTCCACTCTGCTAGGCTCCCAGCTCCATGCCATAGACCTTACCCAGCAACCATCCAGGCTGTCCTGGGCTGAAGCCCTGCTTCCCTCTGCTATTTCATGGGTTCTGCAGTTCTAGAATTTGTTCAGAGCCATTTTTCATATGTGTTTGGAGGGTCCTGTGGGAGAGCTTTAGGCCTGTCCCTGCTCTCTAGCCACCATCTTGGCTTTGCCCCACCCCCAAGATACCTATTTTCAAAATTAACTACATAATAATCATAATACATTCAAATAAGGACTAAAACTGTATACTAATGACTTACAAATTTAAAACAATGTAAATTTTAGCTAAAAAATATCCCAATACTCCAATGTATATCAAATATCATTACCATGGGTAATCCTTCTAATGACATCGATGACGCCTCAAACATGACTGCCCATCCTATGGAAATCTCATCCATGTCCTCATATGAGTTTGGCTCAGGGAATCCTGTGCATGGTGGCATCTTCTTGTTTTCTTGACATTTCAGAGATACCATGGAACCAGCAGTTCTCTTGTTCTTGCAATGTAACCAGCCCATTTTGGTTTCTGTTAGTGAATTTCTCTTAGGCGTCATACTACTTCTAACTCTTATTTCATACTGTTTCCCCTTGAAATTACTTTTTCATCTATATACTGATGTTTTGGTTGGCATTGTTTTATTTTGTCAATGTCTCATCACTGTTCTTCAGATTTTGTTCCTTTGCTTTGTATAATTTCATACTCATTTTCACAATTTGTTATATTCCACAAATCCATCATTTTTAATGGGATCATAAGTCTATATCTGAAGGGACCTCAGAAGACATCTAGTCTAACCTCCTAATAGGTCAATAATATTTCATTACATGGCTTTACCATCCTCCAATTATTCAACAAATACAGACTTTTCAGTCTTTTATCCTATTACCACTGAAGCAGCTTTGATTTTTTTTTTGTACATTTGGGTCATTTTTTTTCTTCTAATAACATCATTAAGGGATAATCCTAGAAGCAGGGTCAAAAGGTACTATTAGTTTTATAACTCACTGGATATAGATTTCCAAGCTGCTGTCCAAAATGACTGTGTTAATACACAGCTCTACCAACAGCATAATTAAGCATCCAATTTTCCACAGTCCTGCCAACACAGAAGTTTGTCATTTTAACTGTATTGGCCACATTGGTGGGTGTAAGGTAAACACTTCAAAGTTCTCTTAATTTTCAGTTCTTGGAAAATTATATTTGATAGCATCTAAAGATTTTTCATTTCTTATTTACAGTTTGTTTTTCTCATTTCCAAAGTTGTCTATTAATATTTTTTACCTGTTCATCTAATGTGGAATGGTTATTACTCTTAGAAATTTTTAGAGGTCTGTTACAAATTCTCCATAATGAATACCTTCATCAGGCATATTTATGGAATTTTCCCCCAATCTTTTGCTCTTCTTTTTGCCTTGATTAAATGGTTTGTCACACAAACTCTTTATTTTTATATTCCTCCATTTTGTAGCCAACATTTTTTTCAATTTCTTCCATATGTAAACCTTTTTCATTCTACCAAATTGAGATATCCTAGATGACAGTGGCAAACCCCTTTGCTGAGCATACTTCTCTCTGTTTTATGCCTCGTTTGATATGAATAATCAGAGGACTGTCAAACAAAATGATTTCCGTTGTTGCATCTATCAAGTAATATTTTATGGTCTTAACATATTCATGAGAGACACCTTGTCAGAGGAGAGTCTTTGAGGCTGCATTTTGCTCTACTGAATCAATCGCATTTCTTATATTCAACAAATAATAGGCATTGTGGCATCTTGTATTCTCCTCACGTTATAGCCAATTGTGTACCTGCAAAGACGTAGTCTGCTGGAGAATATTATTTGTGAGAGCCTGACAGTTCTGGCTCATATTTTCATCAAGGGTGCCCTTGATAGCAACACTTGGCATGGGGGTGATGCTAGGGCACTGCAGTAAGACTATGCTATTAAAACTAAGTTCTGGCCAGTCTAATCTTGCTGCAATGGTAGTACAGTCTCACTGTACTACCCAGATAATTATGAAGAGGCACATTGTCCACAAGTTTGACACTAGGTGATTAATTCCTTGGTCATGGCAAACCATGAGACAAAGAAAAATGTAAGATTAGGAACTTGTGCTAGGGATGGTCTCCCTTCAACATCTTTAAGTTAGAAATCAACGAGAAGGAAGGAATGAAGGAAGGAAGGAAGGAAGGAAGGAAGGAAGGAAGGAAGGAAGGGAGGGAGGGAGGAAGGAAGGAAGGAAGGAAACATGCATTTATTAAGCACTTATGTGCCAGGCACTGGGCTAAATACAGAAGATACAAAGAAAGGGGAAAAGCAGTTCCTGTCCTCATGGAGCTCACAGTCTAATCGGGTAAACAAGATGAAAATAAGTCTGTACATATAAGATATTGATATAGATATTGTATGTATACATATTCCCTCCAAAGTAATAGAGAAATTAGGAAAAGGGAGGGAGGAGAAGGACAATACGTTCACTTTTTGACATGTTGCGTTTAAGATGTGTATGAGATATTCAATTCAAAATGTTCAATAGGCAATTGGAGATGCAAGACATTTGGCTGGAAGAAAAGTTAGGACTGGACAAATTGGTAGGAATGATAGGGGGCAGCTAGGTGGTGCAGTGAGTAGACCACCGGCCCTGGAGTCAGAAGGACCTGAGTTCAAATGCGGCCTCAGACACTTGACATACTTACTAGCTGTGTGACCTTGGGCAAGTCACTTAACCCCAATTGCCCTGCCATCCCCCAGCCAAAAAAAAAAAAAGAAATGATAATCATATCTATGGGAGCCAATGAAATCATGAAATGAAGGCATAGGTGTAGAAGGTGAAGAGAAAGGGGCACAGGACGTAACCTTGGGGCATGCCAATGACCGCATGAAGATCTAGCAATGAAGATGGAGAAGGAACAGTCAGACCTATAGGAGAAGAACCCAAGTATTAAGTGCTAGGGATACAAAGAGAGGCAAAGACGAAGTCTCTGCCACCAAGTAGCTTCCATTTTAATGTGGGAGACATCATACAACTATTATGTGCATATAAGATATGCACAAGGTAAACAGAAGATCATCTCAGAGAGAAGATACTAATTTGGGGAGGGGGTGGGGCAGAGAGCTCCTGCAGAAGGTAGAATTTGAGATAATTCTTTAAGAAAGCCAGGTAGGATGAGATGGAGAGCTCAGAAGGGGATAACCTGTAAAAACAGATGTAGTCTGGAGCTGGATTGCTATGTGTCAGTAAAATACAAAGGTCAGTGTCTCTGCATCATAGAATACATGTTGAAAAGGATAAGAATATTGGAAAGGTAGAAAAGGGTCAGTTTTTGAGGGACTCAAAAAGGCAAATGAAGCATTTTATATTTCATCCAAAAGAATCAAATAGGGAACAACCAGAATTTATAGAAAAGGATGTTGACAATGTCAGAAGCTGAAGGAGGGAATGGCGAACCACTCCAATATCTTTACCAAGAAAACCCCAAATGGAGTCACAAAGAGTTGGACATGTCTGAAATCACCAAACAACAACAAAAACATGATCAAAAAATCATTTTGGCAGTCAAGTTAAGGATGGTTTGCAGTGAGGAAAGACTTGAGGCAGGGAGCAAAACCAGAAGACTATTTCAATAGTCCAGGCATGATTAAAGGGTCTGCACCTTTACATCTATACTTATGGTGGCAAAGTAATGGAAAGGGAATAGAAGGTCATACAGATGACAGCTTTTAGACCACCTATCAGCTTTCTCCTATAAGTATGAGGTGCTGGCTCAATGACCCTTGAGTCAACATACTACCCACTGGAAGAACTAAATGACCGATATTAACATTTCCCCTATAAATGAAACCAAAAGACAAGGAAGTGGGAGTTAAATGATATTGGTGTTGTTTGGTCATTTCAGTCATGTCTAACTCTTTGTGACACCATTTGAGGTATTCTTAGCAAAGATACAGGGGTGGTTTGCCACTTCCTTCCCTGGCTCATTTTCCAGATAAGAAAACTGAGGCAAACAGGGTTAAGTGACTTGCCCAGGTCACACAACTAGGAAATATCTGAGGCTGGATTTTAACTCAAGTCCTCCTGACTCCAGGCCCATCACTTTATCTATGGTGCCACCTAGGTGCCCTAGCTAAGTGGTGAAGTGGCTCATAGGTACTTAAAGAGACCCCCCTCTCTCCCTCCAAAAACAAAAGAGTAGAGAATTGGAATTGGAGCAATACCACATCACAGGACATGATAACAGTGAACAGGATACTGAACTTGGAATCGAGAAGACCTGAATTCCAATCCTGATTCAGACCCTTGATAGCTATTTGACCCTATGCACTTCATTTAGCCTTTCTAGGCCTGTTTTCTCATCTCTAAAATGTGGAAATTGTACTCAATGGCCTCTAAGATTCCTTCCAGCTTTGCATCTATGAACTCTGTAATCCTTTGCTTATAATGTGAACAAATATAATACTAGGAAGATAATCACAGCTTACATACTAAAATCTATCATAGAAAATTAGGAATTAAATTTTGGAAGAAATGAATTAAAACTCCCAAGTTAGATCAGTAAATACTTAAATACTCAGTAACTATAATGCAAAGCTGGGCACTGGGGAAAAGAGATAAATACATTAGAAAATATAGTTTGCTGTCTAGAAATGAAAGAGTCTAGATCCAGATAGATCCTTCAGAATCCTCACAATAGGAAAGCTTTATTCATTAAGTGAAATTGAGAGATTGGGTTTTTGCCTTTCTTTGTATCTCTAGAATTTAGCAGAATGCCTGACATATAGCAATCCCTTAGTAAATGCTTGTTGATTGGATATGGCAAGTAAAGTAAACTGGATATGAACAGCCTTGCTGCAAGACTTACACAGAAAATGTGAAACTGTGGGGCAGTTAGATGGTGCAATGGATAGACTACCAGCCTTGGAGTCAGGAAGACCTGAATTCAAATCTGACCTCAGACACTTAACTCTTACTAGTTATGTGACCCTGATTGCCTTCCATCCCACATGCTGTCCCCCCGCAAAAAATGTGAAACTGATACATAGATAAGAAATGACAAGTACCTAGTGGAGTAGAAGTATTTCGGAATCATCTACATCAGACCACCCAGCTATCAGAACAAATATCAAAATTAACACGAATTGGAAGAAATAATTTTTTAAAAATTTAAAGGTTTGTAATCAGAGTTCTAACCTAACCTATTTGAACAAGCTCTTGATAAGAAAAAAATTGAAATAGATGAAAGCATAAATTAAAACTAATTAGCACCATTTTGACAGAATCTTACTTATTGAAATTGACTGGTACGGTATTAAATCTATGAAATAATTTGGGGAATATTAGTATTACTGTATCATCCTAACCATGTTTGGGAGGCATCACCCTGTTTCTTCAGTTCTTTCTGTATTTCTGCTGGGTGGCTGTAAAGTTTTTTTATAGGAGCTTTTCATTGTTTTGAATGCTTTTTTGTTTTAAATATAAATTGTATTTCTATGATTTCTTCCCTTCCAGCAGCATATAGAAATGCTCATGATTTTTTATCTTGTAAACTACCATTCATTATCTCAATTACTTTGTTTTATTGAACATCCTGGATATTTCAGAACACAAATGCACAGAGATACTTTAACCTCATCACTAACTTTTTCTATTCTTCTTGCTGTAGTGAATATTTCTAATGCTCCATTAAATCAAGTCGGTAAAAGTCAATCACCTAGCTTTGCACTGGTCTCCAGTGGGAAGGCTTCTCTTTTTTTCCCACCACAAATGTTAGGTCTTAGTTCCTGAGGCATGCTTTTTGTACTTAGCACAGTGCCTGGCACCTAGTAAGCACTCAAGTAACACGTATTTATTGGTCAGTTAAGGAAATATCCCTATGCTTTAATATTTATTCCCCAAAATCACAAATTCTTTTAGCAAAGGTCTTTTCCAAATATGTTGAAATAATCAAAACATTTTAAAGTTTATACTTTATGTATTTTTACTCTGTTTATTCTAATATCAAATTTTCTTTGGAATAATGTGGGAAGTTCTATTTGGTCATTTATATCAATCAAGAATCCCAAGTGTTGTGTTATCCACTAGTGGTACCATCAAAAAGCAAAAGCAGTCCCTACCCTCAAGGCACTTGCATTCTAATGGGGAAGACAGTATTTACAAGATGTATTTTATCTTGTCTGTATTTTAGACTGAATTGAGCATAATCACAGAGGGGAAAGCACCAAGGAGCTAGGTTGTACAGTGAATAGAACAATGGACCTGGAGTCAGGAGAATCTGAGTTCAAATCCAGTCTCACACACTGCTAGCACTGTGATCCTGGCCAAATCTCTTATTCTCTCATAGCCTCAGTTTTTTTCCTCTGTTAAATGGGACTAATAATAGCATGTCCCTTCTAGGATTATTGGGAGACTCAAAGGCAATGATATCTTTGAAGTACTTCACAAACCTTCAATTTAGCACTATATAAATGCTATTAATGTCATCTTCATCATCATCATAATCATCCATTAGCAGCTGAGAAACCTGGTAAAGGGGTCCTGCAGAAGACAGTATTTATATGCTGCTGATACTTATTTAATAGTTTTGAGTAATGAGCTTACCCTATGGATTTTGTTTTCAAACACATATTTTCCAGGCTAATGGATTAAAATCCATTTGCTTTTTGGTTTGAACTGTCCTGAATAGCATAACCTTTCCCTCAAATACTAGTTGCCCAAATGTACGTGGCCATTGAAGATTTACAAACTGCCACTTCTGTACTATTCCATTAGATCCTCCTAATATTGTGAGGCAGGTACTGGAGGTATTATTCATATCTTCATTCTCCAGATAAAGCAACAAGCTGAGGATGAGACAGCTTAAGTGATCATGACCCCATAGCTAGTAAGTATCTGAAGTGGAATTCCAGCTAAGCTTTCTCTGGGATCCCAGCCTCATCTTCTTCCCATGATACTGTGCTGCATCTTAGTCATAGAGAGATTTTTCTTTCTTGGACAATTGGAAGGGAGAAAATTGCTTTCAAATCTACCTTGTCTTTGTGCCTTTTAGCAGCATCGGTCATTAGAAATACTTGATTCTCTTCCTGCCACTCCCAACCCCAAAAGAGCTGTGGAATTTAATGGTTTCCCGTTGGGCTATTTGATTACATGTTTGAAGAGAGACATCTATTTCTTTTAAATCTTTCAATTTATTATCATAAAGCTGGGAATACTAATGTCTGCTTGTTTTCTTAATTTCTTTTGCATGCATTATGGTCACCTGTTATTGATTTATAATGAATGTATATTATTCATGTATAATGAATTCATTTATTCTTCATTTATTCAACCTTCAGGGTTTTTTTCTCTCCTTGACTAAATTGGCTAGATTTTTTTTAAAAAATCAATTTATTGTCTAAAAGGATAATTATTGGTTTTGTTTGCTATTCCAATCATTCTTTCTTTCCCAACTTCCTAATCTCTGTCCTGTCCTTAATAATCTCATATATTTTTTTGTTTGTTTTTACTTTTATTCTCACATTATTTCTTTTTCTTTCTTCTTTAGATTTAAGCTTAAATCATTTGGCTTCTTTTTTTCTTATCATTAAAACTTAAGATAGATCAGGTTGGAGCTCTTCATATCTTTTAATTAATATGGCCATGTAGTGATATGAATTCATTGCTGGTCATTGCTTTAGAATACATCTTGTGATTTCTGATATGCGTATTTGTGGTGGTGTCTTGTTGTCATACAATAATTTCTTAATGAATACTTTTCCATTCCTGCGTAAACTTGTACCTTAAGATCATATTATCATCATTCTACTTTGATTGTACCTTATCATTTCACATCAGTTCAGATATCATCTTTATGCAGAAGTGTCCCAGATCCCTTGTCTGTCTCCTGAGCTCTAATCTCACCCCTCCACCTGTCTATTAGATATTTTTCAGTGGATGTCCCACAAGCATGTCAAACTCAATGTATCCAAAATGGCCCTCATTATCTTTATCCTTAAACTTTGTCTCTTCTGAACTTCCTATATTCACTGCTGAGGGCACTCTTACCTCCAGTCAAGCCTCCAGAGCCTAAGGCCACAAGCCTCACATTATCATTAGGCCCAAATCTCTACCAAGCCTCGCCCTTTGTTGCCCTTTGTTGTGCAGCTACTTCCCACCCTTAATCCAATTGCCCTCCTTGGACTTCCCCTCAAGACCCTCCCTAAACCCCTCCTCTAGTCACCCCAGACCACCCCTCAATCCCTCCTACAATCTTTGTGTATATAATCTGCATCTTGCCTCCATGAAGGTGCTCAGATTCAATCTAATTCAGTAGGTTGAATCTGGCCCGCTTGTGGAAACAGGCGTCACAAAGGGGGGGATTTCTTAAGACAGCCCATTGTGGTGAATCCCTAATAAACTTTGTCTTTTCCCTTGGCTGAGAAGGCTTGAGTCGAATTCTTTCGGCAGGACCCGGTGCGTCAATATTTCGGGGTGTCGATCACCCCTCAACCTTTTACCTCTTCATTTATGGTGCATTGACCGGGAACGACTGCTAATCTCAAGTTCTTCTCCAGCCAGGACTGGAAGGTAAGCCTCTCCCTAACCCAAACTCTTTCTCGCTCTCCAAGCATTTTGGAAGTGCTTTTCAGGCCTGACTTCCCAGGTCCCAGTAGGTCAGACAGCTGCTCGCTGTCTTGGACTCAGCCCGACACTCTCAGGTTCTCGGTCCAGTGGTTTATGTTCAAGGCCATGGACCTGGGCACACCTTCTGAAGCATAGAGGACAAGGACGGACGCCCTATCCGGAAGTGCGCCCCAATTTTCCCAATTCTCTCAGTGCTAGGAAATGGGAAAATCTCAGGTACTTTTTTGTGTTTAATTTTTTCCTGTCTTGCTTTGTTCCTTTTTGAGGCTTACCCCCAGATCCTCCTTGCAGGGGAAGGGACTCCCAGCCCCCGCCAGGCCACAATGGGTCAAACTTCCTCGATTCCCAAAAATTCGCCCTTAGGCTGTCTTTTACAAAATTGGAAAAAGTTTAAGTTCTCTAAAAAACTTAAAAAGAAAAAGCTCATATACCTTTGCAATACCGCTTGGCCACAATATCGCCTAGAAGGCCATGAAGAGTGGCCTTATTTTGGGACTTTACAATATAATACTCTTTTACAATTAAATTTATATTGTCAGCGAGAAGGAAAATGGACAGAAATTCCTTACATAATGACCTTCGTGGAGCTCTCTCGGAACCCCGTTCTCAGAAAAGATTGTAAGATGCTCATAGCTAGTGCACCCCCACAAAGGGGCAATGGGGGTCAACAGGATATTTTGGATAACCCCTTCCTTATGGCCCCCAGGGCTTCAGCCCCAGCCCCTCCTCCTGTTCCCCAATCTCCCCGGAGCACCCTTGTTTCCTGTGCTCCCCCTTCCGTGGCCATCCCCTCTTTCTCTTGGTTTCCTGTAGTGCAACCCTCCTCTTATCCTGCCTCCTTCACGGTCCAAGTCTCCTGCCCTGCATCTCCTCCCATGGCCCCTGCCCCCTTGGTGACCCCTGCTCAGGTCCCAGCCAAGGGTATTGTTGAGATGCCTCCCTCTGTGGCCCCTTCCCCTGAAGGGACCCCTACTCAGGTTCTGGCCTCACGGCCTGCCCCTATTTCAGGCCCTGCAGTATCTACCACCATGGGCCCTACCCCCGAGGCAACCCCTACTCAGGTTCCAGCCTCAGGCCCTGCCCCCATGGCAGTACCTCTTCCTCTGGGCCCTCTCTCTGAGGTGGCTCCCACTCAGGTCTCTTTGGTATCTCCCTCTCTGACCCCTACCCCTCCTCAGGTACTAGCTGATCTCCCTTGCCAGGCAGATGCCCTGGCCTTGCAGTCTAATCTACCTCAGTTGGCAGCTCCCAGCCCCTCCCTCACCAGAAGCAGGACTTCCTATTATATCCCTCTCCAAGCTCCAGGTCCCACAGTGCCTTCAAGGCTTTTTCCGCTGAGGGAAATGCCTGCCTCCCCTGCTGGGACAAGGAGAGTGCATGTTCCATTCTCCATTTCAGATCTCATCCAAATTAAAGAAGAACTGGGGAGATACTCGGAAGATCCCACTAAGTTTACTGAGGGTTTTAGGGATCTGTCCCTGCAATTTGAACTTTCTTGGTGTGATTTGCATATCCTTTTCTCTACCTGTTGTGCCACTGAGGAGAAGAGGAGAATCTGGGAACATGCCCAAAAATTTGGGGATAGTTTGGCTAGCAATAACCCCATAAAATATCCCCCAGGTACAGCTGCTGTTCCCACTAGTGACCCAGGATGGAATTATCAAAGGAGTGAGGATAGAGAAAAGAGAGACCATATGGTAATTTGCCTGTTAGAAGGCCTAAGAACTGCATTTCAAAAGCAAATAAATTTTCAAAAAATCAGGGAAGTTACTCAGGGAGAAAAGGAAAACCCTGCCCTTTTCCAGGCCCGGCTAGTAGAAGCTATTAAGAAGTATACAAATTTGGATCCTGATTCTGTTGAAGGGGAGGCAATACTTAACATGTATTTCATTAATCAGTCTGCCCCAGATATTAGGAGGAAACTGCAGAAATTGGCAATGGGACCCCAAACACCTCAGGTCCAGTTGCTGGAGACAGCCTTTGGAGTCTTCAACAATAGAGACCTGATTGCAGCAGAGGAAAGGAAACTCAGGCAAAGAGCTAGAGACAGAGAACATGCTCAATTCTTGGCTGTTGCCATGGCCAGGAAAAGACCCAAGGAGCACCCCTCCAGGGAGCCCCCTTGGAAGCCCATTGGCTTGGGCAGTGGGGAAACCTGCTTTCGATGCCACAAGGAGGGTCACTGGTCTAAGGAGTGCCCCTCTAGGGCGCCCCCCTGGAAGAAGCCTCCAGGATCCAGGCCTCTAGGACCGTGCCCAGCATGTAACCAGGAGGGACATTGGAGGTGTCCCTGACGTTGGAAAAGTGGTAGAGCCTCCTCCCAGTACCCTGTCCTCCAGTCTTCTCAAGACTCGGAAAGAGGGAAAGCCTGGGGCTTGTCTGTGTTCCCACTTTCTCCACCTCTCTCGCGGAGCCCTGGGCAAAATCGAGGCAGAAGGTAAGGTTACCCACTTTATCATGGCTATGTTCTCTTGCTTTAACTAGTGGCTCTGGCCCCACATGCCCCTCGACCCATCAGGTCATGGGCATCAAGGATCTGTTGTCTGAACACTCCTCTGGCCCTGCCCCCTTGGGGAGGGACCTGATGGTGAAATTGGGAAGCCAATTTTCTATAGTTAAACCTCATAACTCCCTTTTCCCTCTGTTTCCCAGACCTCCCCATGTTCCCCCAGAGGCATGGGAGAAGGTTGAGCCAATCGTTTGGGATCAGGGAATTCCTGGGCAAGCTACTTCTGCCACCCCAGCCATAGTTCCCCTCCATAGCCTTCAATATCCAATTAAGCCCAAGGCTTGGGAGGGACGGCAACCATTAATTGGCACTCAAGGCCCTGACTCACTCCCTCTAGAGTGGGGCCCCTACCCAGCACAAGCTTTTGGGACTTTGAAAACTAAACTGACCACCACTCCAACATTAGCTTTACCTAATCTAGAAAAACCTTTCACTCTCTATGTTGATGAAAGGAGAGGACAGGCCTTGGGAGTCAGTTAGACTCTGTGGCTACTGGATGGCCTGCATGCCTCAGGGCCGTAGTTGCTACAGCCACTCTAATTGAGGAAGCTTCTAAACCTCTAGCAGACCAGCCCTTAGGAGCTCTGACTCCCCATCAAGTTCAGAACATCCTAGAAGCAGATGGCCAGCAGTGGCTGGCTAACCACAGGCTCACCACATATCAAACCTTGCTCTTAGATACCCCCGACCTAATTTGGATGTGCTACACACTCATGAATCCCGAAGCAGTGTGGTACACAGA
This sequence comes from Trichosurus vulpecula, assembly GCF_011100635.1. Lineage (NCBI taxonomy): Eukaryota > Metazoa > Chordata > Mammalia > Diprotodontia > Phalangeridae > Trichosurus > Trichosurus vulpecula. The sequence goes on from NC_050577.1 coordinate 293,019,747, forward strand.
ACAAGTGATTAGGGGAGCTAGGTATGAAATAGTCATCTTTAATTCCCACCAGGGATATTGTCTTCTCTCTATACTCCTATACTGCCTGTTTGCTGCTTGTTTGCTTAACCTCTTTGCCAAGTTTGTCTCCTCCAGGCTCCAAGCCATCAACTTCCAGATGACCACTCAGACCATGCACCCCTTGAACTGGACCCATCAAGACAGGAACAGATCTACACCCCTTGCCAGCAGGAAGCAGTTTCAGAAGCTGAGATCTTCGTCCCTGACCCCAAAAGAATTTGGGTCCTATTTGTTTGAGGGGGGAATGATGAGGGCCCAGTCTCTGGGAACCCCCTTGAATCTGGAATACAGTCTCTGGGAGCCCTCTTGAACAGTCCTTGAATCTTCCAATTAGATCTGGCCTTCCCCTAAGGCCACAAGCCTCACATTATCATTAGGCCCAAATCTCTACCTAGCCTCGCCCTTTGTTGCCCTTTGTTGCCCTTTGTTGTGCAGCTACTTCCCACCCTTAATCCCATTACCTCACCTTGCCCTCCTTGGGCTTCCCCTCAAGACCCTCCCTAAACCCCTCCTCTAGTCACCCCAGACCACCCCTCAATCCCTCCTACAATCTTTGTGTATATAATCTCCATCTTGCCTCCATGAAGGTGCTCAGATTCAATCTAATTCAGTAGGTTGAATATGGCCCGCTTGTGGAAACAGGCGTCACAAAGGGGGGGATTTCTTAAGACAGCCCATTGTGGTGAATCCCTAATAAACTTTGTCTTTTCCCTTGGCTGAGAAGGCTTGAGACGAATTCTTTCGGCAGGACCCGGTGCGTCAATATTTCGGGGTGTCGATCACCCCTCAACCTTTTACCTCTTCAGTTCAATCATGTCTGGCTCTTTGTGACCCTATAGACCATAATGTTATATTTTCTTGACAAAGATACTGGAGTGGTTTGCCTTTTCTTTCTCCAATGAATTAAGGCAAACAGAGGTTAAATGGTTCACTCGGGGTCGCACAGCTACTGTGTGTCTGATGCTGGATTTGAACTCAGGTCTCCTTGACTCCAGGCCCAACATTCTATCCACTGAGCCATCTAGAAGCCCCCCTCCCAGCATGTACCAAGTGCTTAATAAATGTTTGTAAATTGAAAAATTATGGTCTACAAGTTAAGCTTATATGATGTCTTCCCTTTTATATTTATATATCTCTTTTCTTTACCTGGGAATACATTACATGTATGTTTATGTGAATGTTTCAAATACACATCATAAACTCAGATTAACCCAAGAAAGAAAGATGTCCTGCAGTGGAAAGACTGCTAGTGGAGAAGGCAGAAAGCCTGGCTTCAAGATCAAGCTCTTTACTCCTATATGGCCTTGGGCAAGTCATTATACTTCTCCTGGCCTCAGTTTCTTCATCTATAAAATGAGATGATTGAATTTAATGATCTTTAAGGTCCCCTCTGGCTCTGAGTATACAACCTCTAACCTTGGGTCTTCTACACAATTTTACATGAATTGTTTGACTATGAAAGGGTTGGCCTTTAGAAAACCATTTAAGCAATGATCCTGCAGTGAAGACCTGGACTTGAATCCAGCCTCAGACACTTCCTGGCTATGTGACCCTGATCAAGTCACTTCACCTCTCTTAGCTGTAGTTTCTTCGTCTATAAAATGGGAATAATACCTCCCAGGGTTGTTGTAAGGATAAAATGAGATTCCATGTGTAAAGCTCTTTGAAAACCTTACATGAATGCTACCTGTCATCTTTATCAGTGCTCTTTTTGTGAATTAACCATTCTCAGAATAATTTTCTAGAGGAGAGGGATGTGGGTTGTGTTTGAGGAATTTCTTCTTAATCATCTTTTTTTTTTTTCTTCCCTTACCCGTGGGATTCACCACCCACACTCCACTACCATTCCTTTGGTATCTTATCCTATTACAGATATCTCAAAAATTGATTCTTCACTACCTTCAAAATTGGGCTGCCTTCGGCACGAATTGTGGCATTGTGCACTTGGGAAGCTCCAGTTGTGCTTATCAATTTCATCTTCTTAAGTGCGATTTCCCCTCCCTCATGTAGGATGCACATATTGAAAGACAGTGCAAATGCTAGTTTTACTGTCATCTATGATAAGATTAGATTGATATAGAAAAGTTGACAAATCTGTCCCATTTCATATCTATTTGTTATCTTTCCTTCAGTTTCATCCATAAATATCCTTAGTGTAATCTGATTTAGTTCCTTGCCTACCAAACTTTCCCTCAAGGTATTGAAGTATATACACATACTTGAAGTAAGCACTTTTGGCTTTTGCCACTGGATTCTCCTTAAACTTCTATTAAATTCAGTTTATTCAAAGCTCAATGTCTTCAATACATCTATTTATCTTTTGGCTAACAAAATTATGATAATATATTAAAGCCTGTTATTATGTTTCTATCTACCCATGCAAAAAATGAGGTTTTTTTTTTTAATTCTGTCTTTTCTTGTTCTATTCTGTCTTAGTTCTCTTTCTCCTCATCTCAATTCTTAATTTCCTTTCCTGGTTAATTATCTTTCTCCCCTTCACTAAGTGTGGGCACATCCCAAAGCTTTCACCAGGGTGTTCGCAATCGTCTCTCTACACTTTTTTTTTTCCTTTGTAATTTCATCAGTTCCTGAGAGTTCAATTATTGTCTCTATGCAGACATCTAGTATATATTTATATGTGTGACTGTGTGGGTGAACTGTGTGTATGTGTGTATATATGTGTGTGTATGCATATCTCTAATCTACCTCTTCTCAACTCTCCCCTAAACATTTTACTAACTACTTGAAAGTCATTTCTACATGGATGTTTCATTGGCATTTCAAACTCAACATGTCCAAAACATAACCCATTCTATTTTCCCTCGAACTAATCCCTCCTGTTTTCTGATTTCTGTTGCCCGGCACTCCTGCCACCAGTCTTTCCTTTCTCCAATCTACCATCCACACAGTTGCCAAACTAATATTCCTAAAAGCAGAGGTATGACTATGCCACTCCATGGATCAAACACCTTCAATGATTCCCTATTACCTCTGGGATACAAAATCATTTGGCCTGAAGACCACAGGTTCCCCACCCCTGGTCTAGACAGCACTAATGACTTCAAAGACTTCCCCTCTTCAAGGCTCTCTTCAATTTGAGTCCCACCTATCATTGAGTCTTATTTCTTATTTTTCCCCTTTACATATTCTCCATTTCAGTAAAACTCATCTGCTGTTCACTATCCATGCCAGTCCATCTCTGCCTTTCATACCTTTTCACAAATGATCCTCAGAATTCAATATACACCCCACCCTCACTCCTGCCTGGGTGAATTCCTCATTTCCTTCAGATGAATACTCAGGAGTGACTTCCTACATAACATCTTTACTAACTCCTCCTACCCCACCCCCTAGTTGGTAGCACCCTTGGCCTCTAGAAAAGAATTCATAGAGAATATGTGTATAAGTCACGTGGTTCCCCCCATCCCAGGCAGAATGCAAACTCCCTGAAGGCAGGAAGGTTTCTTTTTATCTTTATAATCCCAATGCCTAAAATAGTACCCCACCAACCTAAAAGGCACTTAATCAGTTTTTTTTTAATTGAATTAAATCTGTTTCAAAAACTTATCTAGTCCCTCCTCCCAGTATAGGGATCTATTGCAGGAAATTGTCAGAATATTATATCATCTCTTTATCCACCAATAGATTCACTTTGTTTCTTAAGACTTTGTGTACTGGTCCATAGCCAGCTGAGCTCATGGGCATCATATCTGCCATTCTTACTGGTTATTCGCTCCTTTGAATTATCAAATATATACACTGCTATTTTTCTGATGTCACATGCACTTTGCAACTAGCTCAATAGAAATATTTGGACACTTTTCTCCCTTCCCCTCCATTTTCTATTAAAATATCTCTTAGTCAGAAAACCAATCAATCCTCCAACAGCATCTCTGTTCAGTTGTTTCAGTTGTATCTGACTCATTGTGAGCCTATTTAGGGTTTTCTTGGCACAGATACTGGAGTGGTTTGCCCTTTTCTTCTCTAGCTCATTTTACAGATGAGGAAACTGAGGAAAACAGGGTTAAGTGAATTGCTCAGGATCACATAGCTAGTACGTATCTGAGGCCAGATTTGTACTCATGAAGATAAGTCTTCCTTACTCCAGGCCAGTGCTCCATCCACTGTGGCACCACCTAGCTGCCCCAATTCAGCATCTACCATATACCAGATACTATGTTAGTCTAGAATAGAGTCTAGACCCTATCCTTTTACTAAGGGGATATATTCTGTGAAGTTTGGATTCAGTCAAAGGACTGCACTTGAGGACCTAGGACTGAGGACCACATGTGGCCTGAAGACCACAGGTTCCCCATCCCTGGTCAAGACAGGACTAATGACAAAAAGTGAAACAGTCCTTATTCTCTAGGACTTTAAATTCTCCAATGTATTAAGGAGGGGATCCAATACTATCAATTGTTGGTGTACAGACAATTACTTTTCTTTTTTCCTGGGCTCCATTAGCTGGATTCTGTTCTTGGTCCAAAGTCCATTGTCCTCGCATCTTACAATAAGGCCTGGAAAGCAAAATCCCTTACTTAAGACCATCTTAATGAACTATTAATTTCTTCCATCCTATTTTCTCATCTAAATCCTTACCTTCAATCAATAGCAGTGATAAATCCTTCCCATTTCTTGCTCAGGTCTTCATAATCCCTAGAGAATCACAGGGTTGTTGTACAGGATAGAATGAAAGAATATCCATGGAAGCTTGCTGTAAATAATAAAGCACAAGACAATATCAGGGATAGTTGTTATTTAGGGCTGTTCTTTCAGGTAATCGCATGCTACCCCACCAATATGTAATGGATTACCCTCAGATTGTCCCCAGAACTCTCAGCAAACTTCCAATCATAACAGTTCATTATGCATTGGCTCCCCATGATGTCCCATGCCCATGCTCAGGACCATGCCTCTGTCCTCTTTCCTATCTGAAATCCACATCCTTCTGTCCCCTGTTCTGCCTGGGACTCCTCAGAAGGCTTTTTAAAAAATGCCATTTTAATAGCTGATAATGACTTAATGTGTTAAGTCATGATTAATTAAATCTTAGATATAGATGAGGACACTGAAGGCCAAAGAGGCTAACTCTTTCACCCAGGGGCACACAATTAGTGAGTGTTTGAGGCTGGATTTGACATCAGAACTTTTAAATCAGGGAATATCCGGAATCATCCCAGGATGGTCATGGAAGCAACTGTGAATGTGAGTCCTTACCAGTGTCCTTTAGAGTTTTTCAATTGTTGTCCAGCAACATCAATAACAATACATTTAACAAAAGACAACTAAATAACTCCTCCACCCCCCTAAAAAAATATCTTTTCCTTATATGTGGAGGACCCATGGATACTTCCAGTGGGCCACGCATGTTCTGAATCAATGCCGAATACATTGGTGCTTTGGAATGATAGAGTAAACCCTGGGTGGTCCCTTGATTCCCTCCCCCCACTCCTCAGAGGGTAGGTGGCAATGGTGTTGCATCAGTCTAAAAGGAGAAAAAGATTCCAATTCTCTCTCTTCTTCCACTGTACTAAATGTACTTTTTCTTTTTTTTCTTTTTTTTTGGAAGGAAGAAGGCAGGACAATTGGGGTTAAGTGACATGCGCAAGGTCACTTACCTTGTAAGTGTGTCAGGTGTCTGAGGCCAAATTTGAACTCAGGTCCTCCTGACTCCAGGGCTGGTGCTCTACTTAGCTGTCTCAACCACCCTTTTTTTTTCTAGGAATTCAAGGGAGAGAATGTGGAGGAGTGTCTTCCTCAACCAGGCAACAATAAAGCCTTCTTGCACATAGCTGCTGGAATACATGTTTACTCAACCTTGCCTGAGGCAGGATCTAAATCCTCGGCCTCATCTGATCTGATTCTTTGCCTGTGCATGGGTCACAGAACAGTGATCCTGAGATGGACATTTCCATCCTTGGAGGTAGCCTTGAGGATGCAAGGCATTGGGAATTGCCAGGTCCCTCTGGCAGTGCTGACTGCTCTACAGAAGGGAGCACTCCCTACAGCTATTAAGGTATTTCTGGGGGGATGACAAATTGAAGGATTTTGAGGAGCTTGTTCAGATAGTGCATTATAGGGACTAAGTGGAAGTACCCATTCAAAAGTCTACAAACTGCCTCACATCTTATTTTTTTTCCTTTTTTTTAAAATTTAATTTATTTAATATATTTAGTTTTCAGCATTGATTTTCACAAGAGTTTGAATTACAAATTTTCTACCCATTTCTACCCTCCCCCCCACTCCAAGATGGTATATATTCTGGTTGCCCCATTTCCCAGTCAGCCCTCCCCCTACTGTCACCCCACTCCCTTCCCATCCCCTTTTCCCTTCCTTTCTTGTAGGGCAAGATAAATTTCTGAACCCCATTGCCTGTGTATCTTATTTTCTAGTTGCACGCAAAAACTTTTTTTTTTGTTTTTGAACATCTGTTTTTAAAACTTCAAGTTCCAAATTCTCTCCACTCTTCCCTTCCCACCCACCCTCCCTAAGAAGTCAAGCAATTCAACATAGGCCACATGCGTATCATTATGTATAACCCTTCCACAATACTCATGTTCTGAAAGACTAACTATATTTTGCTCCTTCCTAACCTATTCTCCTTTATCCAGTTTTCTCCCTTGACCCAGTCCCTTTTTGAAAGTGCTTGTTTTTGATTACCTTCTTCCCTATCTGCCCTCCCTTCTATCATCCTCCCTTTTTTATCTTCTTCCTCCTTCTTTCCTGTAGGGCAAGGTACCCAATTGAGTGTGTATGATATTCCCTTCTCAGGTCAAATCTGATGAGAGCAAGATTCACTCATTTCCCCTCACCTGCCTTCTCTTCTCTTCCTACAGAACTACTTTTTCTTGCCACTTTTATGTGACATAATTTACCCCATTCTCTCTCTCCCTTTCTCCCTCTCTCAATATATTCCTCTTTCATCCCTTAATTTGATTTTATTTCTTCAACTCACCCTGTGCCTTCTCTCTCTCTCTCTCTCTCTCTCTCTCTCTCTCTCTCTCTGTATATATATATATACACATACATATATACATACATACACACATATACATACACACACATATACATATATATATATATATATATATGCATATTCCCTTCAGCTATCCTAATACTGAAGTCTCATGAATCAAACAATCAAACACAACATCTTTCCGTGTAGGAATGTAAATAAAACAGTTCAACTTCAGTAAGTCCCTTGAAATTTCTTTTTCTTGTTCTTTTTCTTGATTACCTTTTCATGCTTCTCTTGATTCCTGTGTTTGAAAGTCAAAATTTCTATTCAGTTCTGGTCTTTTCACTGAGAAAGCTAGAAAGTCCTCTATTTTATTGAAAATCCATATTTTGCCTTGGAGCATGATACTCAGTTTTGCTGGGCAGGTGATTCTTGGTTTTAATCCTAGCTCCATTGACTTCCAGAATATCATATTCCAAGCCCTTCCATCCCTTAATGTAGAAGCTGCTAGATCTTGTGTTATCCTGATTGTGTTTCCACAATACTCAAACTGTTTCCTTCTGACTGCTTGGAGTATTTTCTCCTTGATCTGGGAGCTCTGGAATTTGGCGACAATATTCCTGGGAGATTTCTTTTTGGGATCTATTTGAGGAGGCTATCGGTGGATTCTTTCAATTTCTATTTTGCCCTGTGGCTCTAGAATATCAAGGCAGTTCTCCTTGATAATTTCTTGAAAGATGATAACTAGGCTCTTTTTTTGATCATGGCTTTCAGGTAGTCCAATAATTTTTAAATTCTGTCTTCTGGATCTATTTTCCAGGTCAGTGGTTTTTCCAATGAGATATTTCACATTGTCTTCCACTTTTTCATTCCTTTGGTTCTGTTTTATAATATCTTGATTTCTCATCAAGTCACTAGCTCCCACTTTCTCCAATCTAATTTTTAAGGTGGTATTTTCTTCAGTGGTCTTTTGAACCTCCTTTTCCATTTGGCTAATTCTGACTTTCAAGGCATTCTTCTCCTCATTGACTTTTTGGAGCTCTTTTGCCATTTGAGTTAGTCTATTTTTTAAGGTGTTGTTTTCTTCAGTATATTTTTCAGTATTTTTGGGGGTCTCCTTTAGCAAGTCATTGACTTGTTTTTCATGGTTTTCTTGCATCATTCTCATTTCTCTTCCCAATTTTTCCTCTACTTCTCTAACTTTCTTTTCCAACTACTTTTTGAGCTCTTCCATGGCCTGAGACCAGTTCATGTTTTTCTTGGAGGCTTTTGCTGTAGGCTCTTTGCCTTTGTTGACTTTTTCTGGCTGTATATTTTGGTCTTCTTTGTCACCAAAGAAAGATTCCAAAGTCTGAGACTGAATCTGGGTGCATTTTCGCTGCCTGGCCATGTTCCCAGCCAACTTGCTTGACCCTTGAGTTTTTCAGCGGGGTATGACTGCTTGTAGAGTAAAGAGTCCTATGTTCCAAACTTGGGGGGATGCGCTGTTGATTTCAGAGCTCTTACAGCCAGCTCTGCCACACCAGCATTCCTCCTTCCCCAAGAACCCCCAACCCAGACTGGACTTAGATCTTTAGCAGGTTCTACACTCCTGCTCTGATCCACCACTTAATTCCTCCCACCAGGTGGGCCTTGGGCCAGAAGCAACTGCAGCTGTAGTTCTGTAGCTGCTCCACCTCTGCTGCCCTTGGGGCAGTGGCTGTACTGTGAACTCTATCCCCCGTCCACAGCAGCTTTTCCCACTAACCTTCTCTGTTATCTTTGGTGTTTGTGGGTTGAGAAGTCTGGTAACTGCTGCAGATCACTGATTCAGGGTGCTAGGACAAGCTCTGCCCTGGTCCTGGTCTGTTTGGTCCATGCCACCCATGCTGGGCTCTGCTCCACTCCACTCCCAGCTCCGTGAAGGATAGACCTTACCCAGAGACCATCGAGGCTGTCCTGGGCTAGAGCCCTGCTTCCCTCTGCTATTTTGTTGGTTCTGCAGTCTAGAATTGGTTCAGAGCCATTTTTTATAGGTTTTTGGAGGGACTTGGCAGGGAGCTCACACTAGTCCCTGCTTTCCAGTCACCATCTTCGTGCCTCATGCCTTAATGTCAGTGTTTAAGTATCAATGATCCAGCAGAGTGTCATAGTAATTACAAGTTGTTGCTTCTTTTTAAGGTCTCTTAGTGACTTAGTGACTCTTTTTTTTTCTGTTTTAAGCACTTAGTTGTCTTATGCCTGATCTACTTTTGACATTTAGGCTATGAGCTCCCTGAAAGCAGGGCCTGTTTTTTGCCTTCCTTTATAGTCTCAGTGCTTAGCAGAGGGCCTGGCACATAGGCATTTAATACATGTCTATTGATTGACTGATTGACATTGGGTATTTTTATGGTCTCCCTTTAAGGACACCCTAGACCTGGGTCAAACTGAAGTTTTAAATGATTTTCCACAAGGATGGTGGGTGAGGGTATAAAAAAATCCCACAGAAAATGAGAGAAGGGACCCCACTTGAAACTGACACCAGACCCCAGACAGAGATTCAAAACTAGGAGACCCTTGCAGAGGAGTAATGTCTCAGCCTCTTGGGGACAGTCGTGGTTGGATGCCACAAATAGATTAATACATCTACAAACCAACTTATAGCCTAGACTCTCCTAATCCCCTCAACAGCCTAGCTGATCCAAGTAGCACAAATATTATCTTCATTCCATAGATGAGAAAGTTGAAACTCAGAGAGGGGAAATGAACCAAGGCCTCTCAAGTTAGTAGCAGAATCAAAGCTCTAACCAGGGTCCTTTGTCTCCAGGTCCATCCATTCTATCCACATTTTGCAACATCAGCTCCCCCCCCACCCTGATTTCTTTTTCTAAAAGTTTTAGCTTCATAGCAGGGAACTTGTCTGAAATCCCTCATCTTATGGTTACTCAGGGCATACTTCATCCATCAGACTTTGACATACAGTCACCTTGTTTTGTCTCATGTCAATGACATTAAGAGCAATGGCATGTGGTAGCTTTGGAGTTTGGTGACCTGGATTATTTGCTAGCTCTATCACTTATTACTCATGTGACCTTAGAAAAATCACCCAACCTCTCTGAGCTATTATGGAAGGAATGGAGGATGGGGAGTCAGGGGAATTGTGCCCCAATCTTGTTTTTGCCATTAAAGGACCGTGTGACTTTGGGCATGTCAATTGTTCTTTTCTGGGACTCAGTCCTCTTACCTCTAAAATTCATGGGTTGGCTCAATTAAGTTCAATGTTATTCAAATCACTCAGCAAACATTTATTAAGCATCTACAAGGTAAAAGACACTGCCCTAGGTGCTGAAGGTCCCTTTCAAATTCAATCTTCTATAATTCTGGGACCTAGCACCAGGAGGGGTATCACTTTAAACTTCTTAGTTCATTCGAGTTTCTCTGATAAAGTCCTTGTTTCTCAAGTTTATAGAGAACAGAGTCAAATTTATTCAACCATTCTTTAGAGCAATTTGAAAGTGTGCCTGATGGCTTATAAGACTATGCATACCCCTTGACCTCGGTCTGTATCCAAAAGAGATTTTAAAAAAAAGAAAAGGGCCTATCTGTACAAAAATATTTATAGCATTTCTTTTCTGGTGGCAAAAAAGTAGAAATTGAGAGGATGCCTATCAATTGGGGAGTGGCTGAACAAATTGTGTGATGTGAATGCTATGGAATATTATCATGCTATAAGAAATGATAAGTAGGATTCTCTGAGAAAAACCTGGAAAGGCTTACATGAGCTGACACAAAGTGAAAGGTACTGTGTACAAAGTAACAGCGATATTGTAAGATGATCAGCCGTGAATGACTTAGCTCTTCTGAGCAATGCAATGATCCAAGACACCTCTGAAGGACTTATGGTGAAAAATGCTATCCATCCTCAGAGAAAGAACTGGTGGTGTCTAAATACAGACTGAAGCATATATATATATATATATATATATATATATATATATCTATAATATATATATATATATATATTATTTAAATTTTCTTTATTTTTTCAAGTTTTTTATCTATATTTTCTTTCACAACATGACTAATATGGAAATATGTTTTGCATGACTATACATGTATGACCTATATTGAATTGCTTGCCTTCTCAATGAGGGGGGTGGAAAGGGAGGAAGGGAGAGAATTTGGAACTCAAAATTTTAAAAATGAATGTTAAAATTGTTTTTACATGTAATTGGGGAAAAATAAAATACTAAATATTTTTTTTAAAAAAACTACCTCTCAGTTCACACTTCTACAGAGATCTTCCAGTCATATATTTAGAGCTCAAAGGACCCTTTAAAGGTCTTTAAGTCCAGATTAGGAAACTAAAATACAGAGAGGTTAGGAATCATGAAGAGCTCAGGCAATGGTAAGAAGTGTTTCCCTTGGAACACAAAATGCATACCTGGAGAGAAGGAATAGTTAGTGGGGGCTGGAGGGGGGGCAGGAAGAGAGCAAGGGCTCCCTGGAAGGGCAGTGGGAGCACATCCAAGCCAAACTCCACTGACTTCAAAATGTCACCCAGAGAAGCCCTGACCCCACTGCTCTCCACACTCACCTTCTGGAGTGTTCTGTTTGAATCCACATGTCAGGATCCCTCCCCCACAGCTCCCAAAGACAGAGAGAAAAGCTAATTGATCTCTCAGGCTCTTAAGCCCTCTAGAATCCAGCTGAGTTGTTGTAATTCTACAGGAAAACAGGCTCTGACTCCCAGCCCAGGCCCCTTCTGGGCCCATCCTAGAGATCCCTCCCTGCGATAATTTACAAGGCCAGAAATTCTCCCTTCACAAGCCTTCAGTTCCCCAACCATTTCTCAGCAGAAAGACTTAGCAGGCAAGAGGGACCCTCAGATTTCTCCAAAGTGACAACATGTGTTAACTTCCTACCGTGGGCTGTGAAATAATTATCCTAAGTAATTAAAACCAAATTACACTTGTCAAAATACCACCAAGCAGCTTGGGAAGCACAAGCCTGGGAATCCCCTTCCAATTCCCTTTCCCTCTTTCTACCTGCTTAATTGACTATGCTGTGACCTTCTCCCATCTGGAGGGAATTCTAGCTAATATCCTGATCTCTAGGTAGGGGTTACAAGAAGCATGGCAGTTTGTTCCCAGAACGAGTGGAAAATTAGGAGGTTGGATTTCAGACCTCCCATTTGCCTGACAATAAAGGCAGACAAAAAAGATGGAGATAACAGTAACTGAGATTTCTCATTCCTGTGAGGCTAAGAGACACAAGTATACAACCAAAGCCCCAGCTGAGCTTTGGGCCTGCAGCACAATCTAATGCTTCTGTCCATGTGGGCATATTTTTAAGTGGAGTTCCTAATGTCTCACAACCATTCATTTCTTCAATAATTCATTCATCCATTGATCATGCCTAGACCTATGATCTTATCTCTAAATGGAACTCCCAGTTTGCAACCTTCCTTCACCAGTGCAGGTCAACAAGTTTTCTGTGATTTGTTGTCTTAGACTTGTTTAGTGCACTGAGAGGTTAACATTCAGCCATGTAGCCATTATGTGTCAGCAGCATGACTTCAACCCAAGTCTTCTGGATTCCAAATCTGGACCTTGATCCTCTCTGCTGTGCTGTCTTTCCTCACATTTAAAAAAGCAGCATGTTGTAGAGGATTATGTTGGAGTCAGACCTGGATTCAAATCTTGCCTTAGAAATTCACTAGTTGTGTGACCCTGAGGAAGTCACTCTCGTTGGGCCTGGTATTTTCTCATCTGTAAAATAAATAGGTAGGACTGGATGTCAGCCAAGGTTCCTCCTACCTACATAGCACTTTAAGATTTACAAAACATTTTCCTGTCCCATCCAAGAGAATGCATACAAGTATTTTTATCCCCCTCTTATGTTTTTTGACCAATGAGAACAGCCAAGGTCAGAGATGGAGTGGGATTGGCTCCAGCTACTAAGTTTGAGTATCAAGACATGAACCCACCAATCCAAAGCTGTATATGTTCCTATCTCCATGAGATGTGGAGCTGGAAAGGTTCTCAGAAATCATCATGTCCAAATCCTTCATGTTACAGACAAGAAAACTGAGAAACAGAAAAATGGACAGAATTGGACAATATCACACAGGAAGTAAGTAGCAGAGCTGGCATTTGAACTCAGATCCCTCTGAATCCAAATCGAGCAGTATTTCTATTATGCCCCAGCACATTGGCTCCTGTGTTACAGCATGGCTCCTTCATTTGGACACTACAGGACTGGAAGTCCAGATCTGGAAAGCAAAGTCTGAGAAGCAGTTGGTCCCAGTCCTAGTCCCAGGTCTTCAGTTAAGTCACTTGCATGATGCTGGGTAAGTCATTTCACCCTCTTTCTGCCTTAGTTTCCCCATAGTTGAAAAGGAGATAATAATATCTGGGAGTTAATGTGGAAAAGACATTGTCTCTGGAGTCCTGAAGCCACAGGTCTCTTAAACTTGCTACCTATGTGGCCTTGGGCCAGTTTTTAAATCTCCCTGCACTCAGTTTCTTTGTAAAAGGAGTGGGTTTGACTAGATGACCCCTGAGGTTCCTTCTGGCTCCAAATGAGGGAGCCTATGACCCTAGCTCAGGAGAGTATAGTGAGGATCAAGCTAGGGCAGAGACATGAAAACATCTGGGGTCGTTGAAGTCCCCTGCTCATTTAGGTAATGTTCAAGAAATCAACAAGTGGTCATCAAGCACCTACTATGTGCTAGGTGTTATATGAAGTGATAAGAATAGGCAAGAAAAGGGCAAAAACTGTCATCATCCTCAAGAATCTCACATTCTAATGGAAGAGATGCAAAAAACCCCATGTGCAAGATACATATGCTTAAATTTGGCACAGTACTTTGCAAATATTTTCTCATATGAACCTCATAACTACCCTGGGAAGCAGCTGTTATTAATAAGCTCATTTTACAGATAAGTAAATCATTGCCAAGGGAGGTTAAGGGGTTTCTTTAGGGTCATGAGGCTAGTAAGTGACATTTGAACTCAGATCTTCTTGATTTTAGGTCCAGCTTCTATTCACTGTGCTACCTGGCTGCCTAATGGAAGGTCATCTCAGAAGGAAAGTGGGCAAAGGGGACCCAGAAAGCCCTCTTATTAGGGTGTGGTATCAACTATCTCCCCAAGTTGAAATGGGAATCCAATCTTGAGCCTCAATGGCAAAGAACAGATGGGAGGTGGATTGCTTGCTCTAGTGGAAAGAGGAAAGACTCTGGTGGGAGAGGACATGGGTTCAAATGATGCCTCTCGTATTCAGGTCCTACCTGTGTGACCTTGGACAAGTCAAATAACCTATGGGAGCCTTAGTTTTCATGCCTATAAAACAAGACAGCAGGACTAGATGACTTTTGAGTCACCTAGAGCTCTAGTTCTATGAACTTCCTGGGAATATTTATTATATATAACATATATAATAGATATGACAGATATTTATTAACTATAGTAATATTGCTACAACTCTGGAATCTTATATATAATAAATATAACAGATATTTATTAGCTATAGTAATATTACTACAGCTCTAGAATCTTATTATGTGTAATACATAATAAATATAACACATATTTATTAATTATAATAATATTACTAGAACTCTAGAATCTTAAAACCAAAAGCCTTTCCAGGAGAGACTATCTTAACCAGCCTCCCAAGCAGTGAAGAAATTTCACAGAGCCATAATACAGCTTTTCCCAGAGGTCTCTAGGATAAGCTTTTGTTTGGTCTTTGACATCCTTTATAACCTAGGTCCAATCTCTTATGTCATGTTTCTCCCATCAGTGCCCCTCCATTATAGCCAAATTGGTTTAGTTAATGTTATCTAAACTCAATATTCCATCTCCTGCCTCCACACCTTTGCATGGGTTGTACTCCATCCCTGGAATGTTCTTCCTCCATCCATTCCAGCCATCTCTCTGAATCCCTATTTCTTTTTTTTTTTTTGTACTTACATTTATTTCAGGCATGCAGTTTACACACATATTATTAAATTGGATTGTAAACAAATATATACATATCATAACAAATATTATCAAATAACATAACTAGCACTGGTGTTATAAGCATATTAATGGAACTAGTAAAGAAGAATCATGGAAGAGGACTGCGGCCCACGGCATTTTTCTTTTCAACCAAACCAAAACTCTAGGTAGCGCCAGAAAGGCAATATTTACAAGAAGCATAGAAGAGAGAACATTTTTACAACTATTTTTTCAGAATCACTTTGCTTTGCATCTGAGTGAATTAGGCAGGAAAGCTAACAACGCATTCATTTTGGCCAATGTCACCTTCTTTTGTAAGCCAAAGTTAAAGGGAATTAAGCTAGTGCTACTGGGAATCTGCCTTT
Organism: Trichosurus vulpecula; assembly: GCF_011100635.1. Classification (NCBI taxonomy): domain Eukaryota; kingdom Metazoa; phylum Chordata; class Mammalia; order Diprotodontia; family Phalangeridae; genus Trichosurus; species Trichosurus vulpecula. The sequence goes on from NC_050577.1 coordinate 293,035,100, forward strand.
TATACCTGTCAAACACTGTCATTGTGAATCCCTAGTTCTACTCAAAGAATGTGTGGGAAAATGAGAAATGCTACTCATGTAGTGAGAATGATGGAATAGGTAACCCAAGTACTACCCTGACATCCACGCAATTTTCAAAGACCCAGAGAAAGTGTCTAGTGGACCCTCAGGATGAGAGAACCCACATGGAAGAAGCATCCATATCAATGAACTCATAGGTACATCAAAACATGGAAGTATCCATCTTATTGGTACCATTTAGTTGATGATCTAGGAGAAGAGATGGGTTCATGCTGAACCATATCCCTTTTTGTTTGCCTACTTCACCCTTTGTGTAACCTCAGACAAGCACTAGCAAGGGGACTTGCCAAAGTTAGTGAAGAGACTGCAGATCTTGGGCTCACATGGCAATCACCTTCTAACCCTCAGTCCACTCTAGTTTCTATGGGTTTGACCAGTTGTGAGAAAAGTAGACCATGAAAGTATAAGGCAGCACAAGAGTGAGAAGAGCTGACATTGCAACCCCCAAGTCATGGGACTGCCCCTCTACCTTCCTGCCTCCCACCCTCTTCCTCAAGTGAAACAAGAGGAAGAAATGGTAAGAGGCAACCTGAGTAGAAGCTGAATCATCTCCTGAGGGAAAAGAGGCGGGAGAGGGAGGAGATGAAGGGCAGCCTGTTCACGGCAGCCTGTCAAATATTAAGTAAAGGATGGCCCAGCTAATGAGCTTTCCATTATTGGATCCATTTTTTACCTTTTACTTTCAGAGAACGCTGGGCACGGGTTTTCTCATCACTCTTGATACAGATGTTCTTCCTTTCCTGTTAACTGGAAGCCAGAGGTAATTATAGGCTGGAGCTGGCCTCAATGCTCTGTTGGGGAGGGACATTATGCCGGTAGAAACTTCACTCAGCCACAAATTGTGTCTCTAATTAGGCAGCTGCTGATCCAGGCGGTTTTGATTTGGGGTTGCTTGCTTGTACTGATTGGAAAGTTCTCTCATATACACATGTTCTGAAATGACAAGAGAGGGAGAGAAGTATAGAATCATAGATTTAGAGAGAAAAGGGACCTTAGAGGTGATAGAGTCCAGTTCCCTCATTTTGCAGATGAGGAAACTGAGGCCCAGAGTGGGAATCATAGGATTATAGATTTAGAGCTGAAAAGGATGTTAGAGTCCATTGAGTCCAACTCCCATATTTTACAGATGAGGAAATGGAGAGCCAGAGAAGGATGAGTGGTTTAAGGTAAGCAGAGAACTGAGAGGTCTCCTATTTGAACCCCCTCATTTTCCAGGTGAGGAGACATACCCAGAGACATTGTTATTTGCCCAATGTATCTTGGCTGGGAAGTAAACTGAGATTTCAGCTCATTTCAAATCCCAAAGCCAATGGTCTTTCTACTTGGACATGCTGGCTCCTTTTGGAGTGTTGGGGAATTTCTTTCTGTGCTCATATTCCAACAGAAGGGCAAAACTTCCGTTCTCCAGCAGTCTGGGGGACTCCTAATATCTTACTTTTCTCCAACAACTCATTCCTGCTAATTCATTTGTTTTTCCAATAGACATTTCCAGGCTGAAGGAATTATTCAGGGGTGCTCAAGGTGATTCTGTCAGTCAGCTCTAATGCTGAATTTCTGACATCATTCATTCACTCAACAAACATTCATAGAGTTGCTTCTTTGTGTGATAAAGTTATAGGTATTGGGTAGGAGGTAGGGCTACAAAGATGTGCTAGGCCATGAAAACAAATAGGATAGGGATAGATGAGTCAGACCGGGGATCTACCTGAGCAGGTGGTATCTAGTAAATACAACAGCAGAGAGAGGGTCAAGTCCTGGAAGCCCACATGTGTCATAGAATCATACATCTAGAGCTGGGGGTTGGGGGGTGGGGTTCAGAGGTTATTTAGAGGTCATCTCTTTCATTTTAAATATAAGGAAATTGATACCCAAAGTAGTTTAGTGACTTGCCCAAGGTTACATAGACAGTGTCAAAAGTGGAATTTGAATTGGGGCCCTCTCGTTTCAGATACAATGCTCCTTCCACATTATCATATAGTTCCAAGGTGGGCAAAGCATTTTGCCAAAAGCAGAGCCAAATGGGGTTAGGAATGTAGACACTGACTCTCAGAGTCCAGAATCCAGGTTGTCAGAGAGTCAAGACAACCACCACAAAATCCCTCTAGTGAGAGGTACTACCTCCTTGGGCAACCCATTTCACTTTGAGGGCATTCAAATGGTAAATTTTTTCTTAAAGCAAACCTAAATCTGATCCTCAGAAATTTTAAAACACTCCTGGTTTGGCCATTTGGGGCAAAGCCAAAGACATCTAATCTGTCTTTACCACCCTTTTAAATACTTGAAGATGGCTTTCCCACCCTTCTTCCCTCTCCCCTGTACTTTCCCTATGTGTTTACCATTTGGGACCCCTTGTTTCCCTCCTCTCAAAATCGTCAATATTCTTTCTAAAAGCTGGCACACCGAATTGAACATGGCAGGCCAGATGTAGTCTGACCTGGACAGAACACAGCAGGACTGCCCCTCCCCTGCCCCATTACTTTCTGAATGTAATCAATTATCCTTTCAGTTTCTTTTGGCCACCATATCACACCATTGACTTACTGTTGCTCTATATTGACTTGTTCTTTGTAACTCAGAAGTTCTAAAGAAGGGAGTATCTGTAAAAGGAGGGAGTGGCAGAAGGCTTGGGAGAAGAGAAGCTTTCCTTTCTAGCTTTAAGAGCCCATGCATCTATGAGTAAGAGCTATGGGAAATTCTGTGCAATGTATAAGCCCGAATCCTCCTCTAATTGATTATGGGCAGCACATTAGTCCCCTGATTCGGTCTGTTTCACAGACTTTCTCAACCTTGGGTTCTAGGTGTTAAACACACCTCTAAACATGTAGGAGAAGTTCAGTAATTATCTGATGAATTGAACTGTCTGATGAAGAGGAATCACTTTTTGGAAGCTCACCTCATCCTGGTAACATACAAGAGGAGACACAGTTTACCAAAACTTTTCATTATCCCTTTTCAAGATTTGTAAGATCCTACTATGGAGGTAGCATGTGGTAGTGGGTAGAGCACGGGAGTTAGGAAGATCTAGGTTCGGATCTGGCCTCAGACACTTACTGGCTTCTCTGGGCCTTGGCTTCCTCATGTGTTAAAGGAGACGACTGTTCTCTAAGCCTTTAAGGTCCCTCTAAATCTATGGTCTTAAAATATGTGACAGCTTTTGTTTATTTTTAAGGGAAACACCTTCTCTGTCAATCTTTCACACAGAACCAAATGTATGACTTTATAAGAGCCAGGCCACTTCTACCATAACTGGGAAAGCAGGGTAGCTGAACTGTGGAAGTATAAAAGCAGCAACCACTGCAGCTGGATTTGGTGAAGGTGCCAGCCCCTCCCACTCTGCGGCTACCCTTCAGCATCAGATAAAATCATGGAGGGTGCTGGATTCTGAATCGGCATTACCCAACTGGCCTCTTTACGTTGGCTAGAAAATTGATTGTGTGGAAGTCAAGAGAGTCTCTCTGTCAGAGTGATGGGGCTTTGGGGTGTCTGGCTATCGGGTTACCTACTACGTATATATCCCTGTGTTTCTAGGATTGTAGTCAACCTTAAAAAGGTTTTGTCCTTTGGACTTTGGGTATTCTTAGGAAGAGAAAGAAGAAAGCATTCTGCAAACACTCTTCAGGGTCATCTAAAGAAATAACAGCAAGACCTAATGCAAACATTTAAAATTCAACCAACCAATTAATCAACAAATATTTATCAAGTGCCTAAGATTTTCTAGGTAGGGCCTTAAGACCTACAGCACGGGGCCGGATGATAGGGACTAGACCCATTTTATTGGTAAAGAAACAACTAGTAAGGTATATCCTTTACCAATGAGGGTCAGTTGCTTCTCCAAACCTTATGGGCTTGGAAAGTTGCCTACATCATAGAAAGGTCAAGTGGATTTGCTCAAAAGTAAGCAGATAATATGTGTCAGAGATAGATCTCAAGTATAGGTCATCTTGGTTCCAATGTCACCTCCAAATGAAAGAGATACCAAACCAAAAATGACACAATTCCTAGCCTCAAGGAGCTAACACCGTATAAATAGGTATGCATTTATGTGTATGTGTACATGTAGCAACAATCTTGCTAGCAGCTATTGTGGCTTTGTAAAACCAACAACAACCAGCACACAGAGGGCTGCCAACACAGGTTCCTTGATCTGCTTTTCTAAGGAAAGCAACTATAAGGGGTTGACAATCTTATTTTAATCAAACATGCATATATCATTCACTTAGTTCAGGGAGGAAAGATCAGGCCCCTGCACTTCAAGGCAAATGCAAACAGAAATTGCAAACAGAAATTACAAACATCAACAGACAGACCTTGTCTGAATCAAATCGCAATTCATAGTTGGGGGCTGTAAGACCAACCCAAGCCCAACAACAAGAACACTACCAGCATGCTGCAAAAGCACAGGTTCTTTTGATCTGCTTAACTAAGGAAAGCAAGGTTAAGGGGTTGACAAGCTTACTTTAATTCAGCATACAAATATCATTCATTTAGTTCAGGGGAAGAGACCGGCACACCGAACTTCAGAGCAAATTACAAACAAATTACAAACATCAACAGACAGACCCAATACAGATTCATAGTTACCAACATCTAGGTTCAGCCCAGGAGCTCATGAAAGGGGCTGGCCCAGAGTCACTCGTGCCACCACTGCTGTGGCTCCAAAGAAGAGGAAACCAACCCCTGGTTTTATATCTTTTTCAGGGTGTGACTCACCCACGTGACCTAAAATCATCACAAAGAGGTGACTTAAACCCACGTGGTCTAAGAGCCTCTGATGTCCCAAACATGTCACTCAAACTCATGTGTAAACTAGGCCCTCCCTTAGTTAGCCCCACCTGGGGCCCCACCTTGGTTACCAAGTCACACCCACATAGGTTTTACACCTAATAGGGGTTTGGGCCTGGGGCTTAGCACCTAGTAAGGCTCAATGAAATACACTGAATTACTTAAAGGAAACAAAAGCCAACTAAGTGCCAAGAGCCCATTTTGCTTACCAACACACTGGCACATAGTGCTCACTTAATATACACTTGTCCTCCTGCCTTATTTTCAGAGAATCCCACAGAACAACATGGTGTCATAGAAAGAATGTTAGATATGACCTTGCTCTGACACTTGTTGCCTGTGTGACCTTGAGCAAGTCACTTAGGATCAGAGATTTAGAGCCTGAAGGGATCTCAGAGTCTATTGGTTCTAGACCATTCATTGTACTAATGAAGAAACAGAGAGGTTAAGTAATGTGCCCAGAGACAAACAGCTCATAAATATCTGAAGCAGAATTTGAATACATGTCTTTCTGACTTCAGGTATAGTACCTCATATTCTAACTAGACTATACTCTCCGAGTCTCAGTTTCCTTATCTTGAAAAGTAAAGAGTATGGACTAGGTGGGTTCTGATGAGCCTTCCAGCTCTAAATATGGGCTCCTACAATCCTGCCTGTGTGACTTCAGGGTGGTCACTTCCCTTTTCTGAACCTCAATTTCTCCAATTGTCAAATGAGGAAGCTGGGCGAGATGGCCTCTGGCATTCCATGGAACCCCATATTTATGATCCCTTTAATTCTTGATAGTGGGACTATTCCAGCACAAAGAGAGAGCATTAAGACTCCTGACCAGCCCTGACTTATGTAATAGAATTAACTGGTTGTCAGACAGAATTCAGATGCATGCTTCCTTAATTCTGTTTCCCTTAGTGATTGCCCCATAGATTTATAGATTTGTTTTCTTGTTCTCCTAATTTGAAAATAGCCCCAGGGCTGGCTTCTGACTGGCATCCCAAAGTGAATCCAACCTGTTACTTTCAGTATACTCATTCATTAGTCCATGGATGTCTCACACTCTTTCCATATGATGCCTGGTTAATTCTGGTCTCCTCACCTCTGTGCCAGGGTCATGAGTTTGATGCCTTGTCATCTAGTAGTCTTTGCTTTGGTTGATGGCAGTCCTATTATTTGGGCCTTGGACACAAAGGAGACTGGGTCAGGTCACAGCTATTTGCACTCAGAGCTAGGTGGTTAGGTAGTGCCTTGGATAGAGTACTGGACCCAGAGTCAAGAAGATGTAAGTTCAAATTAGGCTTCAGATACCTACTAGCTGTGTAACCTGGGCAAGTCACTTAACTTCTGTGTGCCTCAGTTTCCTCATCTGTGAAATGAGGATAGTAGTAGCACCTAACTTGCAGGTTTATTATAAGGATCAAAGGAGATAATATCTGTAGAATTCTTAGCGCAGTGCCTGGCACATAGTAGGTATTTATTCTCTCCCTTCCACTTCCTCACAGAATCACATAATTTACAAATTGGCAGTAACGTTAAAGGCCATTTGGTCCAACTCATACACAAAACAAATTTCTACTATAATATTCCCAACAAGTGACAAAAGTGTAAACATGTGTCCCATTGAAGATGGGTCACTAATGAATCCATCCAAAAGCATTCTAATCAGTGCCAGCTATGTTCTCTGCTTTGCTTTACCTTGGAAGGATAACATGATGTCATACATTGCCCTTGGGAAACTGGGCAGTAAACACTCTGATCTGATCCAAACTAGGCAGCTCATGGGTTCATGGAATCATATCACATGGAAGCCAAAGAACCTTAGCAATTATCTTATCCATTTGACAAATGAGGAAACTGAGGCCTAGAAAGATGAAGCGTCTTCCCAAGGTGATATGTATATTAAACAGCAGGTCTGGGATAGAAGCCCATGTCTTCCAAGAGGTCGCATGCTACACTGGCTCTGAAGTCAGAAAACATGGGTTCAAAGCCACATCTGATATTTATTACTCATGGAATTTTGAGCCACTCATCTAATCTATTTGGGCTTCAGTTTCCTTATCCATAAAATTAGGGATTTGGACTAGATCCTTCTGACGTCTCTCCCAGCTTTAAATTGATAAACCCATAAGCCCATTATCCAGGAGTAAATCAACAGGAACCCTATAGATCTTGGATTCAATGCCCTCAAATAGATGAAGAGTCATTGGCATAGAGAAAGCACCCTGGACATAGAGCTGGAAGGGGCCTCAAAGGCCATCTCGGGTAACTTCTTCCTTTTCCAGAACAGGAAACTGAGGCACAAGAGAGTTTAAGCAGTTTGCCCACAGTCGCAAAGCTAGAAAGTGTCCAATGTTGAATTTGAACCCAGCTCTGGCACAAGGTCCAGAGCTCTATCGCATAAGGGAGTGATTCACCCAAGATCTGTCAGGTAGAAGAGAGAAGAGCTTGGCTCTGAATTCAGGTCCTCTGCCACCATAGCCAGCACTCGTCCCACTGTACCACAATGATTACACACACAGACACAGACACAGACACAGACACAGACACAGACACACACACACACACACACACACACACACGCTCCATGGGACAGCTGATACAAGAACGCCCCTTGCCTTGGTCTGCCTCCCAGTTCAACACTCTTTCTACAACACCAACCTATACTTCTGGCAGGACTCCCATGAGGATTCATCTTCTACCCCCTTGTCACTGGAACCTACTCAGTGTCACATAAGAGGGATGGGAGCATTGATGCATGATGGGAGCATTCGACCTCCTCTTCCCCCTTCCTCCCCTCCTTGGACACATTAGTGATGGAATCTAGAGATAATGGAATTGTTGACCTTTGAAACTGGCCTAATTATGGGCTGCTACAGTTAACACCTCTAGCAATTAATGGGAAATTCCAAGCTCCTGCCCCCAGGCATGAGGAGGTCCTGTCTCTCTTAATTAGAGATGATCACTTTGAAAAAGCTGATCAGGAGAATGACAACACCCATATCAGAGAGAGGTCTGTCTAATTCAGTCTCTTATTAACAAAAAGATAATAAATGGGCTGAGATTTCAAAGCCAAATCCCTGAAGTCATCTTCCTGGACAAATTCCTTAGTCTCTCCAGACTTTACTTCTCCCATCTATATAAAATGGATTAGAGGACTATGTGATAGAGGGGGAGGGAAAGAGGAGAGGGAAGACACAGGGTGGGGAAAATTAAATTAAATTAAAGAATTGAATCCATCTTTCCATACCCTTTTTCAGCTTTTCATGCGTTCATTCAATAAGCATTTTTTTTAGCATTTACTAAGTGCCATACACTTTGCAAGTTTCTGAAAAGTTGAAATAGTCCCACCTTCAAGGAAGTTACATTCTATTAATACTCTCCTGTGTCTACATTTAGCTAACTTCATGTCATCATAGATTTATGATGGAAGGGACCATGGACATCATAGAATCTTTCATTTTACAGATGGGGAAACTCTGACCCAGAAAGAAGTGACTTATCCAAGGTCAAACAGATCTCCTCAAAGAGAAGAGTTATATCTTCTTCTATGTCCTTGTATATTAGGAAGGCAGAATTTATGATTTCAAAGAGAATCTCATATGTGCCTAAAAGGTCCGGAGCTGCAAGATATAAGGAATTCTCTAGGCAGAAGGCAGGAGAACTAAAGTATGTATTTACACTCCACAATAACAAACCCACAAACCAGCGTCCCCATTTTGATATTTTCATCAAAAGCTTCCAGGCCCAATAAGTCCGCCTTACAAGGGTAACCAGGAGGCCACAGAGAAGCGAGATGGTATAAGGCAAAATCCTATACATGCTTCCCCTCTATGGTAAGAAGGTTACCCACTAGCCTCTAGTCAGCTCTGCTACCGGCAGCTCAGCTTCGGCTGTAGGCGTCTCTGGCTCCAACCGGAAAAGGAAAGGAGGATCTTCAAGCTGTCCTCTCCCCTCTTATAGAGTTTTTGACATCATCAAGCGCTGCCTGAACGACCAGGGCCGATTGGTTCTTGACTTGGCCCCTCCCCCTAGCGTAGACCACGTTAACACACCTCCCCTCAGCCAGCGCCACGACTCATCACACAGGAAGCTCTGGTCCTGCCCCGGAAGAGCAAGCCCCAGCATCCAGGGAAGCTCAACGAGGCAAGCTGAGTCATTCAAAGAAAACAAAGTCCATTCTGGCTACACTCCACCCCTCACAATGTTCTAGGATGCACAATCCAATCATAATTCAAATTAAATTATATATCCTAGAACATTGTGATCCAATTATGCAGGAAACTAAAACATATCATTCACAATAAAGCAAAACATATCATTCAGTGACATTCCCAAATATTGGTTTACGATTCAAATGTGATCCACCCCTAGATCCTAGCCAAATAATCTCTTCAATCAATCATCCCAAAATAATTATTAATAATTCAAATGTCCACCCCTAGATCTTCGTATCCATTACATAGGATCAATAATATCATAACAATAAAACAATATAGCAAGGATAACACAAAATAAGTACACAGAACACTATCATCTTTCCCCCCCTCAAACAATTGGGGCTCAAAATCTTGGGGTAAGGGGTGAAGGTCTCATTTTCCATAGCTTCTTCTTGCTGAAATTGGATGTAGAGGTATCCCTGCCCCAAAGAGTCCCATTCCAGAGTTCAGTTCTTTAGCGAGCTGGCAGAAATTCCAAGAATGCTACATGCTTAGGCAGTCACCGGAAACTGCAGGGTGCTTAAACCTGCAGGAGACAGAACTAGCGACAAGGTTAACTAAAACAGAGAACAAAAAGAGTAGGCAAGTATGGGCTATTATCCTTCAAATAAAATCATCTCCAGTTTAGTTGAAATTTCAGTTATGCAGAGATCCAATATCAGAGCCAAACTCAGATGGGAAATGTTTCTTTTTAAACGGAACACAATGAGGAAACTAAGCCAAGAAGATCCCACCCTAGATGGAGACCAGGATTGTCCTCCCAGCCTTTCCCCAGATGTACAAGGGAAACCAGGAGGATCCCATCCTAGATAGACTAGGATTGTCCTCCCAGCCTTTCCCCAGGTGTACAAGCTTTCATCCGTTAATCACACAAAGTCACCTTCCCTCTGAGTGGGATACCATACCTGTGGGATCCGTGAATCTAATATTATAGCCCTATTCACAGTAAAATATACGGTTCAGGGGCACGATTTGGTAATTATCTTCCCCTGAATAGACAACTGTTACAGTGTTGTTCTTCCCATGGGCTATAACTTCTGCAGCCTTTGGAATATCATCTGGCTTCCGTTTTACCCATACCTTAGCTCCCAACTTTATTCTATCAATGGAGCAAGCCCCTTTTGCCCCTCTAGTAGTTATTTTGGGAGGAGGGTCAGTTTTCACAAAGGGTATTTTTTCACAGGGGATAATAATCACTTGAACTATCCTATCATTCCTACCAAATTGTACAGGTTTTTCACCCAAATTCTGGAGTGTCACAACAATTTCTTTTTGATAATTCGAATCTATCACTCCAGCCAATACATGTACTCCTTGAGCTGCTAATCCTGGTTTAGGTAATATCCGTCCAAAATGATTCTTGGGGATTCTCATACACACTCCAGTAGGGGTTTTTCTTATCTCTTTCCTATTCAACCTAAAATTCTCTATACAATGTAAATCATATCCTGCCGAACCAGGTGTTCCTGGACATGGTAGGGGGACATCTTCCCTAACAGTCCAAAATTCAATATTTTGGATCTCACGTGTTTGCTGTTCTCTAATCTGCAAATTTGGGGTCATCATTCTGGCTAGAGGTGTACTCCCCCCTAAGGGCCTATTATTCAAATTACATAAGGCAATAGACAAGTTATCCTTCCAATGTCGATATGAATTATTAGAGCTTAATTTTCTCAGCTGTTCTTTCAACAATCCATTCATTCTTTCAATCAGCCCAGATGCTTGTGGGTAATATGGAATATGATATATCCATTCTATATTATTCAACACACAATATCTTTTCACTTCTTTGCCCTTGAATGTGACCCATTGTCACTTTGAATCTGCATTGGGGTTCCATAGTATAAACTTACAATATCTAGGGTTTTACAGGTGTTTTTCTGAGTTGCGTCCTTATAAGGACAAGCCACTAGTACACCTGAATAGGTGTCAACACACGTACATACATATTTACATCCTTTATTCTGGGGTAGTGGGCCAATATAATCTATCTGCCAAATTTGGGCTGGAACTTTTCCCCTTGCTATTTCTCCAGTTACTATCCTAGGAAGAGTTCTTTCTTTTTCTAATTGACATATACAACACCCCTCTGTTATTTGTTTTTACAACGCATGAGAGATACTGATACCTCGATCCTGTGCCCATCGGTGGGTGGCCTGGACCCCTAAATGGCCAGTGGTCCGGTGGACCCATCTTGCTAAGGCTGAGTCATCAGTTGGAGTTGGAGTAGGGACAATACATTCAGTGGCAATCTTTGCTACTCGATCCGCGTGTGCATTGTACTCACGCTCTGGTGTGGTCAGGGTCGCGTGAGCATCAACATGAAAAACTGACAAATCTGTAACCAAAGACATGTCCCATATATTTTCCCATAACTCTTTACCCCAAACTTGTTTGCCATGAATCTCCCAATTCTGATTCCTCCATATAGGCATCCAAGTAGCTAATCCATTAGCTACCGCCCATGAATCAGTAAATATATGACACTGTCCTCCCTTCTCCATTCTGATGGCCTGATGTACTGCCATCAGTTCAGCATATTGGCTACTTCCCCCTATCCCAGAACTTTCCAGAGTTCGCCTAGTACAGCGGTTATAGGCTATTGCTTTCCAATGTCTCTTCTGTCCTAAATATTTTGCTGTCCCGTCAGTAAACCAAGCGTGTTTCTTCTGTTCTACACTTAATCCATCATACCCATTATTCCATTTCACTAAGGATGGCACCATCTGTTGCTTAGATTCAAGGGGTTTTTAATTTCTCTCAGTGCCAATGTTCGCCACCGATTCATGTAAAGCAGAAACTCCACTTTTGCTTGCTCTGGACCTATTCTGAATATACCACTTCCATTTGATTATGGTTGCCTCTTGTGCATGTCCAATTCTGTGAGAAGCTGGGGTACTCATTACCCAAGTCAAAATTGGAATTCCAGGCCTTAATATCACTTCATGACCCAGGGTTAGTTGCTCAGTTTCTACTAAAGCCCAATATGCAGCTAACAGCTGCTTCTCAAAAGGTGTATACTGCACTCCAGATAAGGGCAGTTTCCTTGACCAAAAGCCTAGAGGTACACTTCGGCTCTGTTGTTTCTGCCACAGACTCCAATTTGCATAGTCATCTTGTACAGTCACTTGTAACTCCACTGGCCCATTTTGCATAGGCCATAAGTCCAGAGCTAATTGTATAGCAGCCTTTGCTTCCTCAAAAGCTCTACTTTGTTCAAGGCCCCAATCGAATTCATATTTCTTTCTGGTGACTTTATACAAGGGTTTTAAAATCTGTCCCAAATGTGGGATGTGGTGTCTCCAATAACCAAATAGCCCTATGAACTTTTGGGCCTCTTTCTTATTAGTAGGGGTGGGAAAATCCTGAATTTTTTGTCGAGCTTGTGGGAGAATTTCTCGCAGTCCTCTATTCCACTGTATCCCCAAGAATTTTACAGTTTGAGCTGGCCCCTGAACCTTTGTGGGGTTGATTTCCCATCCTTTGCTTCTCATATGGTCAATTAATAATGTTAAACTCTCCTCCACTTCTTTTATATTCTTTCCCTGTATCATGATGTCATCTATGTAATGTGTAAGCTGTACACCAGGTAGCTTTAATTCATCCAAATGCTCAGCTACAATCCTGTGGCAAATAGTTGGGCTATGAATATATCCTTGTGGCAGGCGTGTTAATGTATACTGTCAGCCTTGCCAAGTAAAAGCAAACTGGTTCCATTGCTTGGGGTCTATTGGGATCGTAAAGAAGGCATTGGCCAAATCAATAACTGCATACCAAGTTCTTTCATGTTTTTGTATTCTCTCTATTAAAGTAACCGTGTCTGGAACAGCAGCATACAAGGGAGGAGTCACTTTGTTCAGCTGTCTATAATCTACTGTCATCCTCCATGTCCCATTTGACTTTCGGACTGGCCAGACAGGGTTGTTCCATTGAGTAGTTGTAGGGACTAACACTCCTGCCTCAACACATTCTCTTAGTGTTGGCAATTTCATCTTGCCCACCTGGCACACGATATTGCCTCAAAGTAATTACTTGGGAAGGTTCAGGCAAAGTGATTGGATCCATCTTGATTTTCCCCACTAAGACTGCATTAATGCCTATTTTCCTCACAGCAAATTGGTATTTCCCTTCAGGTAAATTTAAGGTCATACCCTTCAAAATGTCTGTTCCAATGATGTATTCAGGAAGAGGCACAATAACCACACTATTTTCTTTCTTGGGCAACTGTCCAATTTTCATCATCAATTTAACTTGTCTGGCTGATATTTCAGTCCCTCCTTGTCCTGTGATGGTAATAGGAGTTCCATGGCTGAACTTGTCTGGATTCCCATAGATAAGGGTGGCCTCGGCCCCAGTGTCTATTAATGCCCTAGTTACTGTACTTGACCCATTTTTCCAATATATGGTCAAGTTAATGTGAGGTCTGCAATCCAGCTTACGTATTTCCTTAATTTGAGCTGGGGCCTGGCCTGTTTCCTAGTATTCCCTAGCATGTGATTCACTTGGGTATGAAGGTTCAACATCTGTAGCATTTGCAGGAGCAGTTCTTATTTCCTTATCTCTCCTGTTATCAAGTCCTTTATCTCAATACATCCTGTACAATTCATTGGTTGGAAGGCCATCTATCATTTCAAAACCTACCCCTGCTCTCAATAGAGCAGTAAACATTTCTTTTCTTGTCACTCCATTTTGGCACCAAGTTTGCTGGCTATTCACCCTTCTCTCTCGAGGAGATCTATCCCTTCCCCAGTCTTCTAAGTCATGTAACTGTAAAATCTTATTTATCACCTCCGTAAGATGAGTCCCTACTTCCCCAAGTTACAGATTCAAAATTATTTGTTTATAAGCAGGGGGAGCTGTCCTAATTATTAAATTCCTATGAGGGATTCCTATGGGATCTTTGTAATATTTGTCTGCAGTTCCTGTCATAATAGCAGTCTTCATTACCTCCTCCTTTAGTCTCATGATACAATCTTTAAGTGAATACCAGGGTCTGTGCTCAGTGAGCCACATAGAATCATTAGTATATCTCTTATTGCATCCCGCAGCAGCTAATGCCAACAGAGTAGTCCTGCTAGCATCATCTCCTTGTTGATGATGTTCCCTAAAAGCTTGCTGAACTAGAGGATCATGGCTGATACCTATGAATCTCATACAGTCCCTCTTATCTACTAATATTCCACTGGCCCCTTGATCACTGAGCCTTACCATCAAAGATATTAATGGTTCTCCTACTCTTTGGCTGAATCTACTCAAAATATCTGTGACCTCTTGTGGTGAGAAATCTTCCTGAAATTCCCTCGTAACTAAATTGCCACCTCTGGTTTCTGTCCTCCTCCTCTCTACAGGACGAACGCTTGTCTGAGTATTTAACCATCTCCCATTCTCTGTGCAAGGGATGTCCTGAACCCTAGTAGCGTTTTCTGTCTCAGCCCCTAACATTGTCTCATTTTCCCCCCACTTGCTTTCCCTGCCACCATGGCAAGGACAAAGCAGGCAGTCAGGCTTGGTCTGGGCTGAGTTGGGATGCACTCTTGGCTTATTTGGCCTCCTGTTGCTCCTAGCCACATTAATAGAAAAGCTCTCATCTGAGTCAGTGGGTTCTTGAGCAGCAATTTGTTCTCCTGCTATCTGAGATTCCCCTTCTTGCTGTGGGATAGGAGTGCCCCCATCTCTTTCACTTAATCTCAATCTTTCATATACTAGCCGGTAGGCTGATAATACTATCCAGCTTTGCCTAGATAGTGATGCCCCTGACTGAATCCCAACCTCTTGTAAACACCTTTCCAAATCCTTAGGATCTCCTCTCTGTAGCCTTGGTTCCCAGTTTTCACAGGGTCCGGCTTTTTTAGCCAATTCCTTTGCTAAGGAGGAATAAAATGGATCCTCCCACCCTGGGATATTCATCTCTTCCTCTGAAGTTCTTCTGCTTCTGAATAGAGATCTTATATCTAGCAATCCCATCCACCTCGTTGCCAAATATATTAGGAAGGCAGAATTTATGATTTCAAAGAGAATCTCATATGTGCCTAAAAGGTCCGGAGCTGCAAGATATAAGGAATTCTCTAGGCAGAAGGCAGGAGAACTAAAGTATGTATTTACACTCCACAATAACAAGCCCACAAACCAGAGTCCCCATTTTGATATTTTCATCAAAAGCTTCCAGGCCCAATAAGTCCGCCTTACAAGGGTAACCAGGAGGCCACAGAGAAGCGAGATGGTATAAGGCAAAATCCTATAGATGCTTCCCCTCTATGGTAAGAAGATTACCCACTAGCCTCTAGTCAGCTCTGCTACCGGCAGCTCAGCTTCAGCTGTAGGCGTCTCTGGCTCCAACTGGAAAAGGAAAGGAGGATCTTCAAGCTGT
Organism: Trichosurus vulpecula; assembly: GCF_011100635.1. NCBI lineage: Eukaryota > Metazoa > Chordata > Mammalia > Diprotodontia > Phalangeridae > Trichosurus > Trichosurus vulpecula. The sequence goes on from NC_050577.1 coordinate 293,050,541, forward strand.
CCTCTCCCCTCTTATAGAGTTTTTGACATCATCAAGCGCTGCCTGAACGACCAGGGTTGATTGGTTCTTGACTTGGCCCCTCCCCCTAGTGTAGACCACGTTAACACACCTCCCCTCAGCCAGCGCCACGACTCATCACACAGGAAGCTCTGGTCCTGCCCCGGAAGAGCAAGCCCCAGCATCCAGGGAAGCTCAACGAGGCAAGCTGAGTCATTCAAAGAAAATAAAGTCCATTCTGGCTACACCTTGTTCCTTGAAACTCTAAGTACAGGGATTCTTGCCCTCTGAATCCCAATCCAGAACTCATCCCACTGCATCATTCTTTTTGTCGGGGGGCAGAATTCTATATTTTATTATTTAATAAAATTTTTGTATTTTTCACCATTGATTTTTATAAGATTTTGAGTTGCAAATTTTCTCCCCATTTCTACCCACCCCCCCCACTCCAAGATGGCATAAATTCTGATTACCCCATTCCCCAGTCAGCCCTCCCTTCTGTCACCACACTCCCCCTGCCCCCATCCCCTTTCCCCTTGCTTTCTTGTAGGGCAAGATAGATTTCTATGCCCCATTGCCTGTATATCTTATTTCCCAGCTGCACGCAAAAACAAATTTTTTTTGAGCATTTGCTTTTAAAACTTTGAGTTGTAAATTCTCTCCCCTCTTCCCTTCCCACAGACCCTCCCTAAGAAGGCAAGCACATGTATCATTATGCAAAACACTTCCAGAACAATCATGTTGTGAAAGACTAACTATATTTCCCTCCATCCTATCCTGTCCCACTTTGTTCAGTTTTCTCCCTTGACCCTGTCCCTTTTCAAAAGTGTTTGCTTTCGATTACCTCCTCCCCCATCTGCCCTCCATTCTATCATCCCCAATTTTTATCCCCTTCCTCCTACTTTCCTGTGGGGTAAGATACCCAAGTGACTGTGTATATTATTCCCTCCTCAAGTCAAATACAATAAGAGCAAGATTCACTGATTCCTTTTCACCTACCCCGTCTTCCCTTTCAACAGAACCACTTTTTCTTGACACTTTTATGTGAGATAATTTACCCCACTCCATCTCTCCCTTTCTCTCTCTCTCAATATGTTCCTCTCCCACCCCTTAATTTTATTTTTTTTGATATTATCCCTTCATATTCGACTCACCCTGTGCCCTCTGTGTGTGTGTGTGTGTGTGTGTGTGTGTGTGTGTGTGTATATATATATACATATATATACATATATGTATATATATATATATATATTATGTATATATTCCCTTCAACTCCCCTAATGCTGACAAGGGTCAAGGGTCTCGTGAATTACACACATCATCTTTTCATGTAGAAATGTAAACATAACAGTTCAACTTTACTAAGTTCCTTATGATTTCTCTTTCTTGTTTACCTTTTCATGCTTCTCTTGATTCTTGTATTTGAAAGTCAAATTTTCTATTCAGCTCTGGTCTTTTCATTAAGAAAGCTTAAAAGTCCTCTATTTTATTGAAAATCCATATTTTGCCTTGGAGCATCATACTCAGTTTTGCTGGGTAGGTGATTCTTGATTTTAATCCTAGCTCCTTTGAACTCCATAATATCATATTCCAAACCTTTGATCCCTTAATGTAGAAGCTGCTAGATCTTGTGTTATCCTGATTGTGTTTCCACAATACTCAAATTGTTTGTTTCTGGCTGCTTGCAGTATTTTATCTTTGATCTGGGAACTCTGGAATTTGGTGACAATATTCCTAGGAGTTTTCTTTTTGGGATCTTTTTCAGGAGGTGATCAATGGATTCTTTCAATCTCTATTTTACCCCCTGGCTCTAGAATATCAGGGCAGTTCTCCTTGATAATTTCTTGAAAGATGGTATCTAGGCTCTTTTTTTGATCATGACTTTCAAGTAGTCCAATAATTTTAAAGTTATTTCTCCTGGATCTATTTTCCAGGTCAGTAGTTTTTCCAATGAGATATTTCACATTGTCTTCCATTTTTTCATTCTTTTGGTTCTGTTTTATAATATCTTGATTTCTCATAAAGGTACTAGCTTCCACTTGCTCCAAACTAATTTTTAAGGTAGTACTTTCTTCAGTGGTCTTTTGGACCTCCTTTTCCATTTCACTAATTCTCCCTTTCAAGGCATTCTTCTCCTCCTTGACTTTTTGGAGCTCTTTTGCCATTTGGATTAGTCTATTTTTCAAGGTATTATTTTCTTCAGTGTTTTTATGGGTCTCCTTTAGCAAGTGGTTGACTTGTTTTTCATGATTTTTCTTGCATCGCTCTCCTTTCTCTTCCCAATTTTTCCTCTACTTCTCTTACTTGCTTTTGCAAATCCTTTTTGAGCTCTTCCATGGCCTCAGACTAATTCATATTTTTCTTGGAGGCTTTTGATGTAGGCTCTTTGACTTTGTTGACTTTTTCTGGCTGTATGTTTTGATCTTCTTTGTCACCAAAAAAAGATTCTAGAGTCTGAGTCTGTGTTCTTTTTTCATTGTCTGACCACATGTTCCCAGCCAACTACTTGACCTTTGAGCTTTTTGCAGGGTATGACTGTTTGTAGAGTAGAGAGTGCTTTGTCCCAAGCTTTAGTGGCTGCGCTGCTGTTTTCAGAGCTACTTCTACACAGCAAGCTCTGACACAGCAGCACTCCTCCTCCCCCAAGAACCACCAACCTGAACCACGGGCCAGATCCAAGCAGGGCAAAGCAGACTCTGCACTCCCGCTCTGATCAGCTTCTTAATTCCTCCCACCAGATGGGCCTGGGGCTGGAAGCAACCACAACTGGAGGTCTGAAAGCAGCCATAGGACTGCACCACCTCTACTGCCCTGGGGCTGGGGATGACAGCATACTTCTCTTACTCAGTTCCAGCAGTTTTTCCACTAACCTGCTGTGTTGTCTTTGGTGTTTGTGGGTTGAGAAGTCTGGTAACTGCCACAGCTCAATGATTCAGGGCCTTATGGCCTGTTCCACCCAGCTCCTGGTCTGGTTGGTCCTGGTGCCCCATGCTGGGTTGTGCTCCACTCCCAGAACCATGCAATAGATCCTTCCTAGCAACCATCCCGGCTGTCCTGGGCTGGAGCCCTGCTTTCCTCTGCTATTTCATGGGTTCTGCAGCTCTAGAGGTTGTTCGCAGCCACTTTTTACAGGTGTTTGGAGGGACCTGGGGGAGAGCTTAAGCAAGTCCCTGCTTTCCAGCAGCCATCTTGGCTCCACCACCCACGACCCCCCCCCATCACTGCATCATTCTGCCTCCAGATTTATAGAATCTTGTCATCAGAAGGGACTACAACAGTTATTTGGGAGGAAAGTCCATATAGAGGCCATGTGGTAAGGTCTCATTTTATACAGATAAGGAAACTGAGACCTAGATATTATATCAACCCAAACCCTAAGTCTCTTTGAAAGGCACTGATGACTAGCCATGCTTTCCCCATGTTTTGGCAAAAAGCAAAACAAAAAACTAACAAAAAAAAACCTGAAGACAGCCCCAGGGGAGTTTTATTCGAGAACACTGAAAAGAGAGATATATAGAAATTAATGATGCGAAGACTTCCTTAAGAAAAAGATCTAATGTCCCTCCCCTCCCCCCATACAGCTCAAAAGAGTCTTTTTTACTTTAAGAAGAATGGCGAGTTTCATTATACATCAGCTTCAACGTGTGCATGTTTGCACTTCAACTTGCTACACGGCTTTATTATTAATCAGCTTCCACGTGCACTTTCAATTTATTATCTTATCAGCAAGGACAGTGATGGGGGTAGAGTTTAGACAACGACAAAGCAAAATCTATGTCTCCTTGCTTTTAAAGGAATGAAGACCAGTTTCTAAGATGGAGGTACCCTTTTGACATCAGTAACTCCTCATTCCCTAATGCCTTCCACATCACTGTCAGGCTATTGCTGTTTACTCATTTCAGTTGTGTCTGACTCTTTGTGACCCCATTTGAGGTTTTCTTTGGGAAGATACTGGAGTGGTTTGCCACTTCCTTCTCTAGCTCATTTTACAGATGAGGAAACTGAGGCAAGCAGAGTGGAGTAATTTTGGAGGATCACCCAGCTACTAAGTATCTAAGGATAGAGTTGAACTCAGGTCTTCCTACTGGTATTCTTTCCACTGCCCCATCTAGTTTCCTCACTGTCATGCCACTAGGCTAATAAATAAATGGTCCTATTTTTTCCACATCCATCATAAACTTGGACATTAACTAAGGGCTTAAACACAGCAAACAGAAGGTGACCCTAATCATCAATCAACCAACTAATGAATTAAACACCTACTATGTGCCAAGCACTGTGCTTTGTACAAGTTCAGTCATACCTATGACTTTGACAATACCTTTAGACACTTTCATACCATCTATGGCATGCCTATGCCAGAGGTCAGAGAACACTGACATCTTTCCCATTTGAAGATCATTCTCCCTGATGAGGGATTTGGAAGAAAACTAGGAATTGGTCTCTTTTTTTTCTTTATTGTCTGTTAATAATCTGTCATCTGTGTCAAGCAGCAGACCCATGTCTTACCAAGTTTTCTTCCCTGGAACACAGATTAAAAAAAAATCTTTTCCTCATACTTGGCATTTGCCTTGAATTAAACCCTTTCTTTAATCTTGTATATATGTCTAAAGCACAACTTGTTATCTTCGCTCTTATCCCCTCCCCATAAATATTTCCTCCTGCAAAATTTTCCTCTTAATCACCCAGCTCCATAACCTTAGGAGCATCTTTGTTTTCTCCTTTATTCCCTCCAAAACTTAGCATAGTGCTTAGCACAAAGTAGGTGTTTAATGTTGATTGGTTAGTTCTTCTAGGACTTCCCACAGCATCTCTTTGCTTCTTTTTTCTTCTCTCTACTCACATGGCCACCACCCTAGCTCAGTCCTTTACGTGGACTATTGAAATAACTTCCTAGCAGATTTCCTACTTCTGCTTTCTTCTCTTTCCCATTTATTGGCCATCCAGATGCCCAAATAATCTTTCTCAGACATAGCTCTGCTTACGTCCCCCCTTTTCTCAAAAATCTTTAGTGTTTCCATATTGTCTCTGAGATTAAATCCAGACTCCTCAGCTTGGCATTTAAGGCAGGCCACAAAGATTCTGCCCTGACATTTCAAGTTCATTTAATTCTGTCTTCTGACTAGATCAAAGGATGTTGTCTTCTAAATCTTCTTGTGGGCTCCCTCAATTCAACTTCCAAATACAACGTTGGACATTTGTGTACTCATCAATGTTAATAATTAACTTTTTTTAAAAAATAGATTTTATTGATATCTTATTTTCGCATCACCCAAGTCTTCTATCCCTGCCAGAGAACCATTTCATATAATAAATCAAAAGGAACAAATAAAATTGAACTTATTTTTTTTTTTGAAAAGCTGGCATTATATTCATTTTTCCATTCCTAGGGACCCCAACCCCTGCAAAGGAGCAAGGGGATATGTCTTCTTTGGGACCATGCTTAGCATTCAATTTTGATAGCTTTATTGTTTTTTCCATTTCCAATGTGTAATGGTAATCACTGTGTAGGTTGTTGTCCTGGCTCTGATCATTTCACTTTGAATCCATTTGTGCAAATCTTCCTATGCTTCTCTATATTCCCTGTGTTCATCGTTTCTTACAACACAATAATGCCCCATCATATTCATGAATTTTTAAACATGCCCTGATTGAGCGACATCTACTTTGTTTTCAATTCTTTGCTACCACAAAATGCACTATCACAAACATTTTGGTGTATATAGGGCTTTTGGGGGGGGCTAATGGTCTTTGGGGTATAAATGTTTATCAGTAGACTCTCTGATTCAAAGGGTATGGACATTTTAGCCATTTTACTTATGGAATTCCAAATTGCTTTCCAGAATGGTAGGGCTGATCCCTAGCTCCACTAGAAATGTATTGGTAGGACTATCTTTCCACAACCCCTCCAAAATTTACATTTCAATCTTTTTTCATCATTGTCAACTTGCTGGATGTGAAGGTTAGAGCTAGCGTTGTGTTGATTTGTGTTTCTCTTGTTAGTGATTTGGATTATTCTTTCAGATGCTGATGGCTTCCATTTCTGCTTTTGAGAATTGTCTGTTTATATATTTTGATTACTACTGTACTGCAGAATGGCTTTTGATCTTAAAATTTTTGCCCTTCTCTCGCTCCCTCCTTCCACCCCCTCATCCAGTATCTATCTATCTAATCTTGGATGTCAGATCATTATCAGATATATCTTTGATACGAATACTTTTTTTCCATTCAACAGCTTTCCTTATAATCCTAGATGCTTAAATTTTATGCAAAAGCTTTACATTTCATGTATCAAAAATTATCTATTTTAGTTTTTATAATTGCCTCTATCCCTTCTTTGATTAAGAAGTCTTCTTCTACCCTCAGCTGTACAAGGCATATGATTCACTTCTCTTTTTTTAATGGTATGACCTTTAATATATAGATCCTGCATGCATTCTGAATTTATTGTAAAATCTGATGTAAGCTCATCTAAGCCTAATTTATTCCAGACTGTGTCTGGTTTTCCCAGCAATTTTCATCAAATTGGAATTAACTGAGGTTTAAAGAAAGGCTATATTTCTTGGACATTTCTTTTTATACTTCCTATGGAAGTTACATGTGCTAGGCCACAGCTTTCTTGTCTACTCAGCCTGAGAGGAAAGTGCAGCTTTTCTGAGCTGGGTTTTTCTAGCCCCCCAAATAGGACAATAGCTGGTACAATAATAGAGTCCCTGCACAAGCGTATGGCAAAATTGCTTGCCCAAATAACTTAGGAGGGTTTCTGAAAGCAAAGTACTAGTCTAGGTAATAACAGCCCAGGGAGGCAGTATCAAAAATTCTTAAAGAACTGGTGGTGTCTAGAGATCTTATAAAACTTATGATTAGCAGCACTCGCAAGATTTAGCGATTTTTCTTTTGTCCCCATCTAAGTTTGTTATTTCTCGCTTCCTTCATGGATAATTCCCTGCAGTAGAATAGGGGAGATTTTTATTTCCTAGGCAGAATTCCAAAGTCTAGTATCCTAGAAAAGAGAAATTTCTTAGGTAGCACCAGCCTATGGCCTTTGAGTTCTTTTATGTCTCTATATCTATCATCATAATTCATTTCACGGAGAGATAAGATTCACCATAACATCAGTGTTGCCCTGATAGCCACCATGAATTCAATTCTTTCTGAGGGAAACTACTGCACTTTTGGTCTCCTATATCTGTTTATGTACTCCCATGAGCCTGCTGAGAGTCTTATGCATGTTGTTATGTTTTTACAATCTACTTATGGGTTATCATGAATACTGTGTATCTTCTGCATTTTCTGTTGCTGAAATCAAGATTGTCTTACACCTAATATGCATTTATTATCTTAAGTGCTTATATGGGATCTGGGGATACAGTTGCTCACATTTTTGGAAACCTAGACATGAAATCTATTTTTAGATTTTCCCAGAGTAGATTTTGGGAAAAATCATCAGAGATTAAATGATCCTTTTTAGTCTTCTGTGCCTAAGATTAGACTCAGTCCATACAAGCCCAGAACGTAAGAGTTTTGCTGGGCCACAGGATACAAAACAATGAAGCAAAATGGTATAAAAATAAAACCAAGAAATTCAAGCTTTCTTCTGCATATCACCCTTCTGACCTCTACTAAAAGAATTTGTTTAGCTCCTTACTTAGCCTGGTCAATAAGAACCTTTTAGATCCTGTGTAAAGTGGGGAGATAAACCTTTTCAATGAATCTTTATTTTTTTTTCACTCCTAGGTTTGATATCTTTAGAACTACAAGGCTAACACTATATTACCATGGATTTTTGTACTTAATTTAAATTAATGAGCACTTCAGCTGGATTTTAGCCACTTAAGAAACCCTCTTGAGCTGTTGGCAATAGTATTAGGTATTTTAAGTTTGGGAGCTTTTTCTTTCTTTTCATTCTCTTTCTCTTATTCTTTCATTCTTCTCCCTCCTTTCTTTGTCTTTCTTTTATTCTTTCTACCTCTCTTTTGACTTTTCTGCCTTTTATCTTTATTTTTCTTTTTATCTTTCTTTTACCATCTTTCCTTCCTTCTTCCTTTCTTTTTCACTTCCTTTATTTCACTTTTCTTCCTTCTTTCTTTTCTTCCTTCCTTCTTTCTTTCTTTTCTTCCTTTCTTTTATTCTTTTTACCTTCCTTTCTTTCCTTCTTTCCTTTTTCCCTTTTTTCTTCCTTCTCTCCTCCCTCTTTCTTTTCCTTTCTTTATTGGAAATTAGAATGAAAAAGTGGCATCGCCTAGGAAAATTTAGTAATTTTTCTTTTGTTCCCACCTCAGTTTATTATTTCTCATTTCCTTAAATCTATATCTTCACTAGGAATTGAATAAGACACATGAGAAGATGGTATGACTCCTAACATTACCACCCAATATATTATTGCTTAGTAGGTAAGCAAACCTCTGGCAAAGAAATCCCTACATAAGAGAAGCTATCCTAGAATCCCAATCCTCACGGGCTTCCTTGAGTCAGTTACTCTCTTCACTGGGGTCTCTATTACTGAAGCACTGATCCTGGTGAACTTAAAATGGCCGTTCTCTAGGACACTGGTGCTTCCATTCAACTTCTCACTGGACTAATCTTCCTTCCTGTAGTCTTTCTTTTTTTTTCACATTGAATTAATTTATACACTAGTCAAGTTGTGGAGAAGAATTATGACAAATGGAATGAATCATGAGAAAGAAGAAACAGAACCAAAAAAAAAAAAAAACAACAACAACCCAAAAACAAAAAGAGAAGAAAAAAAGGGGGGAAAAAAGGCGAGCATGAAGTGTGCCTCAATCTGCATTCATACTTCATAGTTCTTTCTCTGGATGAAGATAGCATTTTCCATCGTGAGTCCAGTCCTTTGGAGTTGTCTTTGTACCTTGTGCTGCTGAGAAGAGTGAAGTCTGTCAGGGTTGGTCCTCACAGAATCCATATGTTTGTGGTTGTGTATAATGTTCTCCTGGCTCTGCTCTGCTCACTCAGCATTATGTCGTGTAGATTCTTCCAGGTTGTTATGAAGTCCATATCATCCCCATTTCTTATGGCACAATAGTATTCCATTACCTTCATATACCACAGATTGTTCAGCCATTCCCCAATTGATGGGCATCCCTTTGATTTCCAATTCCTAGCTACCACAAAAAGAGCTGCTATAAAAATTTTTGTACATATGGGTCCTTTTCTCACTTGTGTGATTTCTTTGGAATACAACCCTAGAAGTGGTATTGCTGGGTCAAAGGGTATGAACATTTTTATAGCCCTTTGGGCGTAGTTCCAAATTACTCTCCAAAATGGCTGGATCATCTCACAACTCCACCAGCAATGTAACAATGTTCCAATTTTCCCACATCCTCTCCAGCATTTATCATTTTCCTGTTTTGTTATTTTAGCCAATCTGACAGGAGAGATGTGGTATCTAAGAGTTGTTTTGATTTGCATGTCTCTAATCAGTAGTGATTTAGAGCATTTTTTCATATGCCTATAGATAGCCTTAATTTATTCCTCTGAAAACTGCCTGTTCATATCCTTTGACCATTTCTCAATTGGGGAATGGCTTGTATTCCTATATATTTGGCTCAGTTCCCTGTATATTTTAGAAATGAGGCCTTTATCAGAGATACTAGTTGTAAAGATTTTCTCCCAATTTTCTGCTTCCCTCCTAATTTTTGTTGCATTGGCTTTTTTTGTGCAAAAATATTTCAATTTAACATAATCAAAATTATCCATTTTGCATTTTGTAATGCTGTCTCTTGTTGGGTCATGAATTCTTTTCTTTTCCATAAATCTGATAAGTAAATTATTCCTTGCTCTCCCAAATTTCTTATAATATTAGCCTTTATTCCTAAATGAACCCATTTTGACTTTATTTTGGTATATGGTGTAAGATATTGGTTCATGCCCAGTTTCTGCCCTACCATTTTCCAATTTTCCCAAGTTTTTTGTGAAATAGTGAATTATTAGCCCAGAAGCTGGCCTCTTTGGGTTTATCAAAGAGTAGATTGCTGTAGTTGTTGACTTCTCCATCTTGTGTTCCTATCCTATTCCACTGATCCACACCTCTGTTTCTAAGCCAGTACCAGGTAGTTTCGATGACTGCTGCTCTGTAGTACAATTTAATATCTGGTGTGGCTAGGCCACCTTCTCTACCATTTCTTTTCATTAATACCCTAGATATTCTAGACCTCTTGTTTTTCCAGATGAATTTTGTTATTATTTTGTCCAGCTCAGTAAAATAATTTTTTGGTACTTCAATTGGTATGGCACTGAATAGATAGATTAATTTAAATAAAATTGTCATTTTTATTATATTAGCTTGGCCTAACCATGAGCAACTGATATTTTTCCATTTATTTAGATCTGACTTTATTCGCGCGAAAAGTGTTTCATAGTTATGTTCACATCGGCCCTGGGTTTGTCTTGGCAGACAGACTCCCAAATATTTTATAGTGTCTACAGTAACTTTGAATGGAATTTTTCATTCTATCTCTTGCTGTTGGGCTTTGTTAGTAATGTATAGGAATGCTGAGGATTTATGTGGGTTTATTTTATATCCTGCAACTTTGCTAAAGTTGTTTATTACTTCAAGTAGTTTTTTACTTAATTCTCTAGGATTCTCTAAATAAATCATCATATCATCTGCAAAAAGTGATAATTTAGTCTCTTCTTTACCTATTCTAATTCCTTCAATTTCTTTTTCTTCTCTTATTGCTACAGCTAACATTTCTAGTACCAAATTGAATAGTAAGGGTGATAATGGACATCCTTGTTTCACCCCTGATCTTATTGGGAATGCATCTAGCTTATCCCCATTACAAATAATGCTTGATGATGGTTTTAGGTAGATGGTATTTATAATTTTAAGGAAGGTTCCATTTATTCCTATGCTTTCTAGTGTATTTAATAGGAATGGGTGTTGTATTTTGTCAAAGGCTTTTTCTGCATCTATTGAGATGATCATATGGTTTCTGCTAGTTTTGTTGTTGATATGGTCAATTATGCTAATCGTTTTCCTAATATTGAACCAGCCTTGCATTCCTGGAATAAATCCTACCTGGTCATAGTGTATTATTCTCATGATAAGTTGCTGCAATCTTTTTGCTAATATTTTATTTAAAATGTTTGCATCAATATTCATTAGAGAAATTGGTCTATAATTTTCTTTCTGTGCTTTGACTCTACCTGGTTTGGGTATTAGTACCATATTTGTGTCATAAAAAGAATTTGGTAGGACTCCTTCTTCACCTATTTTCCCAAATAGTCTACAAAGTATTGGAATTAGTTGTTCTTTAAATGTTTGATAGAATTCACATGTAAACTCTAGTCTCTCTTTCATCATCCCTGTCCCAGGCATTAGTTAGCTAGAAATGATTAGGAGGTATCACGTGAGATATAGGCCATGATGAGTTCATTACTGCCACCCTTTAGGAAATACAATATCCCATTGATGTCCCCTCCCCCCATGAGGAGAGGTGATTGCAGCTGTGAAGATGGGTGCTGTGTCTATGTGGGTTTTGTGCTGTTTGTATAGGGGGCAGAATGAAGTCATGGGCACTAGAGACGTACGAGGCCATCAATCTGGATTTGAGGGAACTAACAGTGACTTTTCCACATACATAGCAGCACCTACAGGAGAAGATAATATCATCTGCAAAGCTGTGGACTTTCATTTTCAGTTTTGGTCCTTCCACCCCACTCTCCACATACACATTCATGGCTTTCCTGCTCTCCCAGTAGCTCTCCAAGCTCTCTTCTTGATCTAATAACCATGTGTCTATCTATCCTCTATGCAGTCTTTCAGCTACATGCTCAAATCATTCCAAGCCACCGAATCCTGCTTTGTTAAGGAGTCTTCCAAGTTCTTATTTAAATTCTTCAGATGTAATTCCATCAATGTTTCATACATGGGAATATGGAAACACCCTGCAATTCTGTAGTACAGGGAACTCACTGTGTGAAGAAACTCTCTCTACCAATGCAGGTCAGCCTTTTAGATTCTTAGAGAGTTGCTTAGACCAATGAGAGGTTAATTAATTTAACTAGGGTCATGGAGGTAATGTATGTCAAAAGTACAGTATGAACCCAGATCTTCTGGGATTCAAGGTCAACTCTCTATCCACTATACTATATCCCCTCTCTTCTTTTCTTTGCCCTAGGTACTTAATAATTGTTTATTGACTTGTGTGCTTAGCACACTGCCTGGCACATCATGGGTGCTTAAGAAACATGTTTTTTTTTTTTTTGATTGACTGAATGGTTGAATCAGTATTATATTCAAAGGACCATAGATTTAAATCAGGAAGGGGCCTCAGAGGCCAACCTTCTCATTTTAGAGATGACAAAACTGAGACACAGAGAGGTCTTGAGATCATTGATTTAGAACTAAAAGAAACCCCAAAGGCTAGCTGATTCAAATCTCTTATTTTACAGATGAAGAATCAGAAGCCTAGGGAGGTTAATGACTTATTCAAGGTTATGTAGGGAGTAAGCATCAGAAGCAAGATTTGAATGCTTCTTCCACCATACCCAAATGCCTTCCATTCAAATCCTTCATATGACTTTCATTTGGCAAAAACCATCTTTATAGATTGTGAAGGCATAACCCCACTGTTGGACATCCAGATGGCAATAGCTGCTTCCTACTGGTGATGAGAACACCCCCAAATGATAAGGGATCCCATAAGGTACTGATAATTATCATTCAGGGAGCTCTGCTCTTCCAGCAGAAGAGATACCCACTCCAACATCATCTCTTCTAATTTTCTTCTTACTAAACACTTTCTAGACCCCATTTGCCAGTTGAGATCTGCCACAAAATGTGAGTCAAGTCATCAAACATTCACTACTCCTGGCCAAAGAAAGCTAGTGTCTCTGCCTGCTACTCTTTGCAAAACCACAGTGCCCTTAGGGTGAGCTCAGATGCAGTTGGCGTGGCTGTAGTTCATATTGGAAGATCAACTATTGTCACATTGTCTTTGTCACAATGATATCCTCAGAACCAGCACACGTCTTGAAACTTTTCTGTGAGCCTGTGAATGGCTTGAATCATCTCTGCCAGCGTGACAGGGGAAGGGAAGTTATTTTCTATGGTCTCCTGAGAATTACTGCTGCAGTTCTCAAGCATGCCTCTAGAGGTCTGGGGAAAAGCCTCCAACCAATAGTCTTTACAGAAGGCAGCCTACAGTGGATCCAAACCAATGTGTTGGTTTGTTCTTTTGGTGCACTGACCTTAGGGTTGTTCCTATTCATGAGTGGTATGGGGAGAAGTCCAGTCATTGCACAATCCAACTCCTATTAGCCTCTTCTGAGGTTCAGCACACTGGTAGGCATACTGACATGTACAAGTAAGGTAAGACTTCCAGGAATACTCCCATAATGCAGCTGTGTCCTTGTACCCTGCACTGCAATTCCTTTAAATGCAGATTTGTGTTTTCATTAATGCAGGGAATTCTCCATGAGGAAGTCCCCTCTATTAATGCATATAGGCAGTTGTTATCAAGTTAAATTCTTAAGAGAGTTGCTCAGGGATAAAATGAGTTGCACAGACAGTATTCTAGTATCAAAGGATTCTAGGAGCATATCTTTAAGGCAGGAAGGATCTTAGAGGCCATTGGGTGCAGTGTGCTCAATTCATAGATGATGGACATGAAGTGTAGAAAGGCTATATGACATTCCCAGAGTCACATAGCTAGTAAGTAACCTAGGCAGGAATTTTACTCAAGTTGTCAACCTATGGCTGACAATTTTTCACCTAAACCATGCTACCTCTTGCATTACAGTTAAGGAGTTCCATTCTTTTCTCTGCTGAAAACTAATTCTGCCCCCAAGCAATGGAGTCATGGCCAGTCTTACTTCCACTAATGATGTTCACCTGTCTTCTACTCCCTTGGATACTCCAGCTATAGTTTGGAAAGATGGACCAAGTTATTAAGACACAATTCACCTGTTATCTCTGCTGGCATGCCCTAGTTTATCCTGTTCACATATTAACCATCTCCTGCTTCACCCAAGATGGCCAAACTGGGACCACTTGGTGAAAGTGACAGGGAAGTAGATTTCAGCTCAAGAAGAATTTAAAAAAACCTACCAAATCTTTTGAGCAGCTCTAAATGAAGTGATTCCTCTTAGGGTTCACCAGTGAGTCAGTGAGTTCACCATCACTGGAGGTCTTCTGACAGACTTAGGAAGACCGCTCACCAGGGATATTAGGCAGACAACATGATTGGTGCGAGTTGGACTCTGAAGTCCCATTTAACTTGAATATTCTGCAATTCTTTGTCTTCCTCTGACTCCTCCCACCCCCACATCACCCTAATGTGACACCCAATGGAGAACAAAGCCTGACAAGTGATTTTCCCCATATTTTGCCTGCCTGGGTGAAAATGGGGTTAAAACTAGAAGCATTTCAGCTTTAACTGGCATGTCCATTGCTGTAAATTCTACAATAATACAGTTGTTAAACTGAGGGAAAGGTGAGAGTTGGCAGCTTAGAATAGATTTCATTTTCACTCCAGTCCACTGAGCTAACATTGCTCACCTGTCTTATTTCTCTGTGGGATTCAGAATAGCAGCCCAAGCCTAGAAGATCTGCTTATTCTAAGTCCAAAGCCATTGCCTTAACCCTTTACCTGCAGTAGGAATAGGATGTGGTTTAGCTGGACCTTTCACGTTCTCGGTTTTTGTTTAGCCTTGCTATCTAAGAGAACCATCCCAGGTAGCAAGCTCCCTAGAACAACATGGTAAATGTCATGGGATTTCAGGCATGAGAGCCAAAATTCATCATTCACAAGCTCCTAAAATCACAGGATTAAGAGGTAAAAGAAGACTTTGAGATAACCTAGTTCAATATTCTCATTTTACAGATGGAGAAACTGAGATCTAGGAGGATAAAATGTCTTGCCAGGGGTTACAGAGCAAAACCAAGAGTTAGGATCAAATCACCCAGATGGAGAGCTAGAACTAACCTCAGGGACTGTCAAGACAAACCTCCTTCGTTGTAAAATGAGGAAGCTGAGACTCACAAATGAAAAATGGCTTACCTAGGGTTAGAGCCAGAATGTAAGAACAGAGCCAGAACATAAGAACAGAGGGTTCTACGATGACAGATTTAGAGCTTGAAGAGATCTTAGAGGTCACCAAATCCCACACCCTCATTTTATACACAAGGAAACTGAAACCCAGAGAGATATGACTAAGCCAAGGTCACACAATTAGTGTCAGAGTTGAGATTTAAGCCAAAAACCTCTGATTCTCAATTGAAGAATCTTTCCACTACACTACCAAGAAATGGCCATAGAGGGTAGGAAAAATCAATAGAATAAACAGTTTATACATTTTAGTAATAATTTAATACTTTAGCATAGCTCACAACACTGTGAGCAACAATTCTTTAGTCTGTGGAGGCAGGAAAAAAACCACCTCTCAACTTGTTTACATCAAAGAGCTTGTTGAGCAAGAATCTCATCTCTGGATTGAAGCTTGTTGAATGCTTACATGTATTCCTTCTGGAAGATCAGAGTCTGCCTAACTCTCTGTGTTCCTGTTACTCCTCAAGGAAGGAAGGAAGGAAAGGAAAGAAGAAAAGAGAAACAAAGAAAGAAAGAAGGAGAGAGAGGGAAGGAGGGAGGGAGGAGGAAGGAGAGACAGAGAGACACACACACAGAGACAAAGACAGACAGACACAGAGAGACACAGAGAGACAGAGACAAACACCCAACTAAACAAAAAATGGGAACTGCAATCGATTCCCCTTTTCTATAGAAATAAAATTCAGACTCCTTAGCCTTCATTTGACCCATCTGCCTTCCCAAATAGTCCCCCGTGTTCCTACCTACACTGTAAGTCATTGAGTAGGCTATGAATGAGTGAAGAAATCAATCAATTAACCAACATTTGGTAGGTACCTACAATATGCCAAGCATTGTGCTAGCCACTAATAATACCAAATCAAATGATGAAACAATAAAAGCAGATTCCCCAAGAGTGTTGATTGTTTGACTCCCCAGTCAGACTCTTCCTTGAAACCAATTTGAGAGACAACTGGATGTGCATAGCTAGGTGCAGAAGGTCACCCTCCATTAGTTTATAATTGATTAGGGGACTGTTCCTTTAGATAAACATAGTACTGTGGGGAAACTACTGCTCCTGGAATTGAGGGCCTGGATTCAAATCTTTCTTCTGGCTTTTAATAACTATGGAACTTTGGGAAAGTCACTTAAGTTTTTTGACCTCAAGTACCTGATGTGATAATGAGGGTGCTGGACTAGAGAGCACTTAGGGTCTCTTCCAAGTCTACACCTATCACCCTTTTCCATCCAGAGTCTATTGAAAGAGAAGACCTGGCAGCAATTAAAAATAAAGATACTAAAATTAATGCTGAGATTTTCCCCCTGGATTACTTTCCCTTCTCCAAAAGAATCATACCGCCTTTGAAAATTTGCTGAACACAATACATCTCTCTCTTCCACTCATATCCTCACACTAACCATCTCTTTAAATTTATTATGACATTTAATGCCTTTTTTGGTTATTTGGCCTGGCATAGAAGAGATACTTAATAAATGTTTGTTAACTTAACTTGATTCTGGTCACGTTAACTGGTTCCCTTATCCTTTCCTACAATCAGAGCAATCTCCTAACTGGCTTCCATTGTCTTCTTACCAAGAATTAGTATTTTCTTTATCTGTTAGTCCTCAACTTTAGGTAACCCTACCTAATACTCTTTGTTACGGACCCTTGCTAGGGAAAGCCACAAAATTGAACTCATTGGTGGTATATCATAATATCAGCTAGGTACTAGCTGGTCAGCAACTCTTTTGACCTCAATCAGTAATTATCAAGTGTTTATTAAGCACCTACTATACAACAGAAATTGTGGAGTGGATGACTTGGAAGTCAGGAAGAGCTAGGTTTGAGTTCCACCTTTAACCCATACTGGCTTAACTTGGGCAAGTCACTTAATCTCTAAGTGTCCTTGGAAAGAATATAAGTGATAGAGAAGGTGCCATCCTAGGCTGAGAAACAGAGTTTCCTCATGGGAATTCCTTGTATCAATGAATCACAAGTCTGGTCCCAACAGAGATGAAAATGCAACAGTCTCCACCTTCAAGGAGCTTACTATCCCTGACTCAAACCACCTGGCATCCTTGACATAGAATGTTCCAAACCTTTTCCTGAGTCCTAAAACACACAATTTCTCCTTTACCACCACTTTCAAGCACTCACATTCACTGATGAGAGACTATGCACATATGCATAGACATAATTACAGCAGATGATTTAATTTCTTACTTCAATGAGAAAATTGAGGTCACCTCGATAAATTCCACTCCACAACATTTCTCAACATTGGCCACATTGGCCTTTTTCCTGGTTTAGAGGAAGATGTTCTCTCCTGCTCACCAAGATGAAGCTGTCTACTCCATCTCTTTATTCTACTTCCTTGGTTCTATATCCAAGAGCTCTGTAGCTCTATAACTCTATAGGTTGTATCATTTGAGAATTAGTTGAAAGCTCTTATTTCTGCTAAAGAAGAGATCACTGGGGAGAGGGACACTGGAAATAATGACTTTCTTCAAGTATTTGAAAGGCTATCAGGTGGAAGAGGGATCAAGTTTCTTTTGCTTTAATGCAGGGGACAAAAAAGGTGGATGTTTCAGAGAGGTAGACTTAGGCTTAACATTAGGGGATGTCCTAACAATGAGAGTTACACCAAAGGGAAATGGTCTGTGTCTGGAGGTAGTGAGTTCTTTCTCTCTCTTGAGGTCTTTAAGGAAAGGTTAGAACATGATTTCTTGGGGATATTGTAGAGGTGAGTCCTGTCAAAATTGGAGTTATACTAGATGACCTCTGAGGTCCCCTGCCATCTCTGAGACTCTGGGATTTAATGACTTCCACACTGATGCTTTCAATTCTGACCTCTCTCCTTCTGGATTCTAAAAGTCAATCCCCAATTGCCTATTGGAAATCCCCATGTGTAAACCCTGTCAACACCTCTACCTCAACATGTCCACATCCGAACTTCTTACCTTTCTTCTAATTCCTGCTTCTCTTCCTAGCAATGATTTTTGTTGTTGTTTTCTGTCAGTGGCACCATTTACCGCTCATTGAATTTCCCCTAATAATAGCCCATGGTGGTCTTTACCACTCACATAGTCTATAACAGCCTCCCTCATAGTACTTTTGACTTACCCTCTCTCTCTTATCTTTATATCACATTATTTATTCACATATATACATATATGTATACATTAATAATATATATACACACGTATACAGTCTTGTAATTCCTCTGCTCAAAAATCTTCAATAGCTCCCTACTGCTTTTAATTTTTTTTTCTACAGCTATGTCAAATCATCTGACATTATTCCTTATTTGTTACTGCTCTCCTCCATGCAATCTGTCTCCCATATCTCCTCTGGACATTTTCTCATTCTGATCTCCATACCTGAAATGTCTCCTTCCTTTCTTCATTTTGCCCATTGAGCCAACACAAATGGTTCCACCTCCATGAAACCTTCTCTGATCCCATAGTCAATAATAGCTACATTCCTTTCAAATCTCATAATTGGTTTTTATATCTCTTTAATAGCTAATAATAATAAAAGATACTATTTATATATTTCTTTAAGGTTAGAAAATCATTCATAGATAATTATTTCACTTGATCCTCACAGCACTGAAGTAGCTGCCATTTTAATTATTATTGTTATAATTATTTTGGTTATTTAGAGATGAAAAACTGAGGTTAAGAGGCTAACATATGTAAGAAGCTAATATGATGTTTTAGAACATAAAAGCACCATATAAACATTAGCCACAATTATTGTTATCCCTGCTATCTGATGGCATCGTATTCTTCTCCAGGCTGTAAATTCCAGACCCAGCATCCTGTTTTACCTATATTTTGTGTTTCCAACACCCAGTAATCAACCAACAAGTATGGTGCGAGCATGAACTATATGCCAGGTAATGTGCTAATTTCTGGAGACATAAATACAGCAAATGAAACAATCCCTAGTCTAACTAATGTTCATTGCCTAGTATAGTACTCTATATTCAGTAAGTCTTCACTCAATGTTTGCTTAATTGCATTAAACTGAACTGAACTACACTGGACTGAACCAAGTTTAACTAAACTGAATCAAATCAAATCGAATTTAATTGAACCAAAGCAACTTACAGACATGGTGGTTATATTTTTAAAACCAAGAAAAATCAGGATCCATAATATAACAAAGGCAGTGGCCCCCAATTTGTGAATGAAATGTAATACTTGAAATTGGAAGAGACACAGAAGATCTAGGACATATGTTCTTAATACCAATGTGACACCAAATGGGAAGGTGCTGATAGGTGAATGGGAATATAGAGCTAATAGACACAGAAAGTGATGAAAAAGTCAACAGAAAAGGGGGAGAACCAAGAGTCTTGTGGGAAGGAATGGGGGAGACAATAGCATCCAAGGCAGGGGTATGCTGGAGTCAACATATACCTGTTCTCAAGAGTCTATTGTTAAATTTTTAGTGTGAACATTTACACTGAAGAAATTGATAAACACTACAAATCTGGGCTTGATTTATTGTTTTGTTGATTATGGAGTTTTAAGAAAATGATGGAGAAATGTTAATAAAGACGGTTAAATTTAAAAGTATGTCTTGCATTTTTTTTTAATTTTCCAGACAGTCAATTGTTACACATTTACCAGAATGCCCTGATCTAAGTGCAAACAGAAACCAAGCCAGGAAACAGGAGTAGAAGATGTACAGACCATAGAGAGTCAGAGACAAAGAGCAGGAATGTAGGACTGAAAGAATGTTTCTCCAAAGCTTGCTGGTTCTTGACTCTGTTTCCAATGTTCTCTTTTACTTTTACCTCCAGAGAAAAGGTTATAAATAGTTTGGGGAAAAGAGGTAGTGGTGGCTTCTCCCCAGCTTCCGCCTCTTAGTCTCAAAAGCTATGCTGATAAACAATCTGCACCAGGCTCTCCGAGATACAAAGTGGTAGCAAGAGTGCTAGGGTTACTGTGCTGTTGATGTCCTAGGCATTGAAAACCCCAGATAGACCTGCTCTGGTGAACTTAGCTCAGCCTCTTGTTTCAGGTTGGGCTCTTGCACTTGGCAGGAGCTTTTCCTGAAAAAGATAACAAAGCCATGAGGAGGTGGCAAGATACTGGGCACTAGATGCCCTGGCACACACAGGGTCTGACAGATGCTGCCATCAAAATCCTTGGCGAGTGGAAACCAACTCAGACATCAAGGAAATCAGTATTGTTGAATAAGCTTGTCTGACATTATAACTTTAAAAAAAATCTGTGGAATCTCTCGGTATTCTTTATGAAACCAACATGGATCAATGAAACCAACGTGAGAAAGACTAAGCTCTAATTTTTGAGCTGGAGCTAGGGGTTGGGGGCAGGGGGGGGGTAGCTGTCCAAATTCATTGTTTCTTCCCCTTTACCCTTTCTCCAACTTTCCTGTGACAGAGACATCATTCGGATCTCTTCTAATTCTTAGAAACCTTAACCTTCAAAGTACCACTAGGGACCTAAAATGAACAGTGTTCTTCTCGTGTAGAGGTCACTTATTCACTCTAACTGTGTTGTATGTGTTTAGCTGGCAAAATTGTGAAATGATCCTAGGTTATAGATTCAGAGCTAGGAGGGACCTTAGGAATAAGGGGGTTTAGCCCTTTGGCTTCTCTTTATAAATGAGGAGATGATGATGTCAAGAGAGGATTTAGTCAAGACTTAAACCTACATCTTTGGATTCAACCTCCAGTACTCTGTCTACAACAATACATTATTATTCTCATAATCCCATGGCTTGGTGAAAATAAGGCTTGTCTACAAGTCTTGAAGACCTAGGTTCAAGTTCTAATTGTGACACATATGGCTGAGTGACCCAGGGTAAGTCCTTTGACCCCTCAGTGCCCCCAGGCAATTGTCTAAGATTATAAATCACAGAGTAAATGCGGAGTTACAGTGGTAGGAAGAATTTCCTCACTGAGAGTTGGCTATACAAATAAAAACACAAGTCTGGATGACAAACTCATGCCCTATTCTTGTGAAAATAATTGAATCCCTACTATGTGCCCAACTCTTCTCTTTGTTAAAAGCTATGGAAATGCTAATATAAAAACAACACTTACCTTCAAAATACTTCTCATATGGTTAACACAATATGACAATCACCCAAATATCTACCATATAAGACAGAATACAAGAGCCATAAAAACTGATTGTAAAGGTAGTGAGTTCCTCATCACTCATGGTCTCCAACCTAAAACTAAATGATACCTTTTGGAGCTGTTATAGAGGAGCTTTAGTTCAGTTACTAAATCTAATAGATTACTTCCAAGAACCCTTCCAACTTTAGAGTTTTTATGTTTCATAGGGATGGCAGGGCAGTTAAGGCTACTCCTGCTTCAGTTGCTTCAGTATAATGACAACTAGGATAAAGTTAAGAAGAAGGATGGCAAAACCATACCAAAGCTAGTTTTACAAATGTTGTCAAGGAGGGAATGGGATGCTGGACCTAACTAGCAGACAAGTTGGGATGTCCATAAGAAACTTTTCAAGAGCATGGACTTCAGCCTCCAGAAGACTTTGATACTTTGAAGAACTGACCCAGTACAGGCCAAGAAGAGGAGAGTATTGCTAGAAAGGGCACTGGCCTTGGAGTCAGCAAAGAAGTATGAGACAGGGGAGGGGTGACTAAACAGTAGCAAAGATGAAGAAACCTAAGGTTTTCAGTAGACACACAATATGAGTGTGGCATACAGTTAGCAATTAATAATTGTTTCCTTGTTGATTGACTGAATATGATATAGCAGCCAGGAATATGAAGGCAAACTAAGACTGCATCAAGAGAGGCACAGGATGTCCAAGTGAGGAGGGCCCCATTTTAATTGATATTTGTTGAGAGGAGGCTAACCAGGAAAGGCCTCAAGTTCAGGCCATCTGGAAATGGCTTTAATGAAATAATGATTTTGAACCTAGAGAAGAGAAGGCTTAAGGAATGAAGGAAATAAGGATTTATTAAATGCCTTCTCTATGTCAGGCACTGTGCAAAGTGCATTTAAAATATTCGTCTCCGATCACATAACAACCCTAAAAGGTAAGCATTATTCTTATAACCCTTTCATTAGTTGAGGAAACTGAGGCAAACAATGGTTAAGTGATTTGTCCAGCAGGTAATAGCTGGTCAAAGACAGCTATTAAGTGTCTGTGGTCAAATCTGAATTCAGGTCTTCCTGACTCCAGGCCCAGTGCTCTATCCACTGGTCTATCTAGCTGCTGCAGAAGCTGCTTCCCTGCTTAAGAGAGATATGATAGTTGATTTCAAGCATATAAAAAAAAGTTTGCCAGGTGGAAAACTGCTTCTTTTTGGTCTCTGAAGTCAAGACCAATAGCAACAAGTGGGAACATGATGGGCAAAATGTAGGATTAATGTCAGAAAAAGCCTCCTACTAATTAGAAATCCACTGCAGTAGAAAAGAGCTGCCTCAGTAGGTGGTAGGATCTTTCATTGTAGGTCATGAATCAAAGACCAGAGGACTTGATAGATCTGTTGCAGAGAAAACTCCTGGTCAGGTCAGAGGTTGAGCTAAATAGACGGCCATTTAGCTCTCTTCCAAGTATGTTGTTCTGCAATTCAAATATTTTTATACTTGAATTGAAGTTACATCAGGGATCCAATTTCTACTTCTTGAAAGGAATAAGTATTAGTGTCTTGTCTACTACTGAAATCCTAAACTGAGAGCTAGAAGGAACTTCAAAGAATA
The DNA here is from genome assembly GCF_011100635.1 of Trichosurus vulpecula. Taxonomy (NCBI): domain Eukaryota; kingdom Metazoa; phylum Chordata; class Mammalia; order Diprotodontia; family Phalangeridae; genus Trichosurus; species Trichosurus vulpecula. Next base: position 293,073,309 of record NC_050577.1, read on the forward strand.
TCCAGCCTAACCCCTTCATTTTACAGATGAGAAAACTGAGTCTGAGAGATATTCAGTAACTTGTCCAAGGTCATACAGGTAGTAAATGTCAGATTAGGGATTCCAGCCCAATCTCTCTTCAAACTATACTTCTATAATTGCCACCTCCTCATTCCAAAATTCATCAGCAACTTCTATTTTGGAACAAACCACTATTGGCAAGTTTGTTCCCAAACTTTTCCCTCTTGCCTTGTCTCATTGTTGTTCAGTTGTGTCTGACTCTTTGTGCCCCCATTTGGGGTTGTCTTGGCAAAGATACTAGAGTGGTTTGCCATTTCCTTCTCCAGCTCATTTTACAGATGAGGAAACTGAGGCAAACATGGTGAAATGACTTGCCCAGGGTAACACAGCTAGTGTCTGAGGCCAGGTTTAAATTTGAGTTTTCACAATCTCAGGACTAGCTCTCTATCTACTGTGCCATCTAGTTGACCCTTGTCCTGTCTCAGATCATCCTAATTTGAAAAGCTCCTTGAATTTGTTATGTTAAGCTGGCTGAAACAGTGGATAGCATTGGGCTTGGCATCTGAAAGACGTGAAGTTAAATCCTACCTCAGTCACTTAATAGCTCTGTGCCGTGCTCTCAATCTCAGTTTCTCCATCTCTAAAATGGAGATAATAATGGTGTCTGCCTCCCAGAGTTGTTGTGATGATCAAATGAGATAGTGTATATAAAGAATTTTGCAAAATGGAAAGTACTCTTTAAATGCTTCTTATGATTGTAATTCTATAGGAAGGAAATGTCTCCAAGAACACTACCTAAAGCATGCAATAAAACTGTGCCTGAGGCCAAAGATTCTAATTGATGTGTTCCCTATTGGTGGCTTCTGTGCCTGGACTTTTGGGTAGTTTGTCAGCCTAGCTGTGGATATTATCAGCTGTCACAAAGATGACACAAATGAAGGACAGTCTGTTACCCTCTCTTCTGGGTGAGGCATTAGCCCAGGACTATTTACAGTATCAACATGTAGGAAGGAGAAGACTTCTCTAAAGCAGAACCCCATGACCATGCTCTCATCACACCTAACCCTAACCTGAAATTCATGCTGTGTTACTTCTTATTCAACAACATGTCTTTTCTCCCTTGGATTCCTCATACTCTTTGACCACAAAATTATGGACAACCCCTAAGGACTAAAACGTGATGGGGCATATTGTGCCAGATGGCTTAAGTACATTGGCCGACTTCTTTTGCCACCAGAATAAGTGGAGAGATGAGCTTTGTGGCCATGTTAACATCTCCTCCTTCCCTTTGCCTCTTTGGTTCATCTATCCTGCCTTACTTAATACACTAAAAGAGACATTTGGGGATTTTTCATTTTATCATGGAAAGAATAGCAGATCTAGGCTCAGGTTTGAATCCCCAAACTACCATATCATATCTGTATGACCCTGGGCACAAAACTCCCCCTTGTTGGTCCTCAGTTTCCCTCCTCTAAAATGAAAGGGTTGGGCTAGATGACCTAAAATCTCACCATCTCATTATCTACCATCCCCATGTCTATAACGCCAGAGTATTTGCCTATTTTGACTAGGAAGCCTAAAAGCTGCTCAGCCCACATGTCCTGGAGAAATGGGTACCTTGATTCATGGCAAGGAAGGAGAAAGGTTGGGATCTGTCTTTATCCTAGTCAGCAAGCTGAAGTTGCTCAGACAGTTTCCAGGTCATTTCTTCACAGCAAGATCTCAAGCAAGAGAGAGGATTGCTGGAGGGACTAGGGGAATTTGCTGAAGACGGTGTAATTATTTAGGTGACAGATCAAGTCTTCTCTTTGAAAGATGCCAATCCCCTAAGGCTTCCCATCCTTGTGACTTGAAGGACATGGAACCTCTTACCTTTTCCACTCCAGCAGCCACTTAATAGCTTCATGGAGCACTGAGAAGGAGGAGGAGGAGGGAGAGGGGAAGCTCTTGGGTTATTTTCTTTGAATTGTGGATATTTTGTGTTTATCCAAGTAGGGGGATGGAATGCTACCTACTCTCCCTCCTTCTCTCTCTCTCTTCCACTGGAGCCCATGCTGATGTTTCCTCTCTGGTGCCCCTGTGGGAGAGGGCAAAACCTGTGAGTACTAGTGCCCAGACTGGGATGCACAGGTCACTTACTGGATGAGGGCAGTTCTCTAGAGGTTTGAAAAGCTCATCTTTTCTCATTCTTACATTAATGATGCTACTATTTCTGCTTTTCCATCTCATCCATAGTTCACATGTGCATGGGGTCTGTTTGAATGAAAAAGAGGCAGAAAATCCACTAAGTTGAATTCTGGTCCATGTTCTGTCATATGGCCTTAGCCAAGGTCATTCAACATCTCTAGGTCTCACTATGCCTGGCAAACAGTAAGCACTTAATAACACTTGTTGATTGATTGTTTCCTCATTAGACAAAGAAAAAGGTAATAATGATAATAATAATTAGTACAATCTATCAAACACATGTGGCAACAGCTTGAAGATCAAAGTGCTTTAATAGAGGATGATATTAGTACTATTTTATAAAAACAATATCATAATCTAATAATGATATTATTATTAGATGGCATAATCATTGGGCTGAGCCAGGAGTCAGACAGACCTGAGTTCAAATCCGGCCTTGGATACTTAATAGCTGTGTGACCCTGGGCAAGTCACTTGACCTTGTTTGCCTCAGTTTCCTCATCTGTAAAATGAGCTGGAGAAGGAAAGGACAAATCATTGGAGTAGTTTTGCCAAGACTGCCAAGACATGACTGAAATGAATCAAGAACAACAACAGATATTTACTATCAGAAGCAACATGATATGGTAGAAAGAAAGGATTGGGAGTCAGAATTTGACTCAGATTTGACTTGGCTCTGCCACTTTCTATCTGGGTCACCTCAGACAAATTTCTTAAGTCCCTCGACTTGGTTTGCCAATCTCTAAAATGAAAGGGGCTTGACTAGATGACCTCTAAGGTCGCTTCCAGCTCTCGATCTAAGATTCTATCATTATTGGCATTCCATTTAATAAAAGCCAAAAACCCTTGACTTGGAGTTCATGAAAGGCTCTGAGGAGTAATCGAAGAACAAGATATACAATCCTGCCTGTCAAGGATTATACCCAAATGGGGGAAAAGACACGAATGGCAATAAGCACAAAACAATAGACTGGGAATTGGATGGGAAGAGCCTGGTGCTGAAAGGAAACTGGCTTCAGGCTCACAAAGAATGGGTTTGAGTCTGTCTTCTGAGCCATATTGGCTGTATGACCTTGGGCAAGTCACTCAAACTGTCAGGTTCCCAGGAAGCTACTAAAAGTCACAGGGAAGATTCTAATCGATGTCAGCAGAGGAGATAAAAAGAATTATTCACTATGAAATTTATGCCATACTTTATTGGTGTATCATTAAGAAAAATTATTCTCATTCACTCCTGTGAAATTTCTTATTTGGGGACAGCAGGTGGGCTGGTTGGTTCAGGGATATAGAGTTGGAGGGGATGCAAAAAGCTGTCTAGTCCAAACCCCTCATTTTGCAAATGAGGAAAAGGAAGAAAAAGAAGGGAAGTGACTTGTCCAAGGTCCAAAGTCAGGATATGCTAGAGGTACAATTTGAATCCAGATCCTGTGATAGCAGAATCAATAGTATTTTCACACAGCCATCATCTCAGATGAGTTACAAAGGCTTCTGCTTTCAAAACCTTTCTCCATTTTTGTGATATGATTTTGGGCTGGAAGGGACCTTTGAAGCCATCTATTTTAGACCTTGTGTTCTAACAAGGGGCTTGGAGGCCTTTGGGCATTTTATCCACAGGAGGTAGCTAGGTGGCACAGTGGAGAGACTCGGGGTATTTAGAGCAGGAAAACCTCAGTTTGTATCTTGCTCCAGACACTTACTTGACCCCAGGCCTTTCACTGAGTGTCTCAGCCTCAGTTTCCCCCTTTGTAAAATGGGAATAATTATAACAGCTATATCACAGGGTCATGTAAGAATCAGATGAGATAGCATATGCAAAGTTCTTAAGAAACTTTAAAGTGCTTATATAAATGCTAGTTACCATCATCTATTTCTTCTCCTCCCCCTTCTCCTCCTTCCTCTCTTCCTCTTCTTCTTCTCCTTCTTCTTCCTCTTCATTGCCTCCCCCTTCTCCTCCCCCTTCCTCCTCTTCTTCCTCATCCTCCTTCTCTTCCTCATCCTCCTTCTCTTCCTCCTCCTCCTCCTTTTCGTCATCTTCTCCTCCTCCTCCTCCTCCTCCTCCTCCTCCTCCTCCTTCTTCTTCTTCTTCTTCTTCTTCTTCTTCTCCTTCTTCTCCTTCTCCTTCTCCTTCTTCTTCTTCTACTACTACTACTACTACTGCTACTTCTATTACTACTACTACCATAAACAGTGATAGTGAACAAAACCAAACAGGAGATTCAGTGGACTGCAACATTCATAAGTCAACATTATGACATGGAAAGTAGAAAAGCTAATGCAGTTTTTAGCTGCATTAAAAAGGACTCCATGACCAGACCAGGGGCAGCAATGAACTCATTGGGCTTTCCCTGGTCTGCCCAGGTGTTTGGGTCTGGGTCCTACCTTTTTTGAAAGATCAGTTGTGAGCTGAATTATCCCCAACCAGGATGGATGGAGAGGGGACTTCAAGGCCAACTAGTCCAACTGCCATCTTTTAGATGAGGAAACTGAGGTTCAGAGAAGTGGTAACTCTCCCAAAGTTGTAGTATCCTTGGATAAGAGATATAGAACTGAAGGAGCTTAGAGGCCATTTATTCTAACCCCAAGAGGGTAATAACTAGGAACAGTCTTGAAATTTACTCCCCAAGTCCTTTGACTTCAAATCCATTTTCTATCTCTATCCCCTATCAAATTTTCAGCCTAATGTTGACATCAGAAAGTCAATGAATAAATGGCATAGAGAGGTAGATTTCAGCTCCATTTAAGGAAAACTTCCAGGGCCATTGCTAGTCATTCTGAGTTATGTCTTGCCACTGAACTCTAATGACTCTGTAGAAGAGAGAGAGGCTGATGTTGTGGCCTAGCCCTGCCTCGCTTAAATCCAATTCACTTACAAGTCAAGATATCATCTTCTTGATGTCATTGGTCCTCTTCTAGAATGAAGGACAAACAGCAGCGACAGCAAGGAAAACTTCCTAGCAATCAGAACTCTCCCAAAGTGTAATGGGCTACCTCAGAGATAATGTGTTTTGCATGAGTGGAAGTTTTTAGGTAGAAAGTGGATGGTGAATTGTTGCTTACATAGGATTCTAGATTCAAATAGAGTGTATGAACCTCGAGAACAGAGATCATTTGCCTTTTGTTTTTGTATCCAAGCAGCCTATCACACTGCCTTGTATATAGCCAGTCACTACATATATGTCTGTTGGTTGATTGAGTGGTGCTGTCTTTTTTATAGGATATAAGCATCTTGAGGACAGGAATTGTTTACTTTATAGAACCTTAGAACCTAGTTCTTTTTTTTCTTTTGTTCACATTATCTTGATACCTGTAATACTCTTTCCTGCCCCTTCAACTGGTCACATTTCATTTTTCAACTGTCCTTTGAAGTCCAAAGCAAATGCCACCTCTTCCCCCAAAGCCTTCCTAATCTGCCTGATCTCCTGTTCCTTTCCCAAATTGGTTCTATGGTTCTATAAAACCTAGATTTGTTTCCATATCCATAGGACCTAGCTCAGTGCTTGGCAGATGATAATCAAGAAAGAGGAAGGAGGAGCAGCCTAGCGTGGTGGAAAGGGGACTGGACTTGCAGTCAGGAGAACCCAAGTTCACATCTCTACTCAGAAATTTACTAGTTGTGTGACTTTAGGCAAGTCACCCACCTTCCTTATGCCTCAGTTTCATCACCTGCAAAATGAGAAGGGAGGTCTTAGTCAGTGGCCTTTAAGTTCCGTCCCAGTTCTAGATACAGGAGCCATTGATCATTGAGTCATTCAGTCATGAAGAGATGATAATAATTGTGTTCACCCCATCAGACTAAGGTAGAAAGGGAAACAAACACATTCAAGAATGTTGTCAACATCTATAATTGAACTACGGTACAGAGGGAGTGACTTGATTATAAGGTTTGAAACCCAATACCTCGGACAGAAAAGTCCGTTTTCTAGAACACTCAGTTCTCTGGAGTTCCAACTAAACTCAATTCAATAAAACAAACATTTACTCGGCAGCTGCTGCGTGAGGAATTCTGTGCTAGGTTCAAGGGGAAGTACAGTTTAGATGACACGACTCTTGTCCTCATGGAGCTTAAAGTCTAGGAAGACAAAAAAGTGATATACGACAGGTACATAAGAGAGGTGTAAAACATTTAATTACATTTAATGTAAGGACTGAGGGGTATGGGAGTGTGTGTATGTGTGTATATGTGATGTTCGTGTGTGTCTGCATGTGTGTGTGTGTGTGTGGTAGGGCAGGGATCAGGGGGATGACTCTGCCTCCCAACATACTACACTCAGAAAAGCTTGTTTTGGCCTTCGCTTATGTTCTTCTTGCTCTTTGGTCCCATGTCATAGGTAATATTTTACCTGTCCTTTAAAGCCCAATGCAAATGCCACTTCTTCCCCCAAAGCCTCTTTTATCTCCCCAACTTTCCCTGTTCCTTTACCCAATGGGTAAGCACTTTATATGTGCCACTTTCCAGTAGTACAGTGCAAAGGGCCTTAGCTCTGGAGTGAGAGAACCCAAATTTCACATTTCATGCTTACTACTTCCTTGACCTCAACACTATGACTCTTGAGACTCAGTTTCCTCAACTGTGAAATAAGGACATTGGACTAGCTGGCTTCTGAATTCCCACCCATCTCTCCATCCATCATCCCTCAGTGTTTTGCCTACAGTAGGCTTTTAATAAATGATTGTTGTTTTATTTTATTGGAATTATCCAGATTTCAGGATCTATGTAGTTAAAAATCATAGATACAGAGCTTGAAGGAACCCTTGGAGGCCAGCTAGTCCAATTTTCTCATTTACAGATGAAGCCCAGGGAGGATAAATGCCACAAAGACAATAAATATCAGAAATGGAATTTGAATTCAGCTCCTCTGACTATTGAGACAGTAGATTCTCCACTGAACTATGACTCTCCCTTCATCAAGTCACAGTTTTGAAGCTCAAATGGAGCTCAGAGGCCATATGGCCCAACTCCCCCATTCTATAGATAAAGATGATGAGGGTCAGAGAGTGGTAGATGTTTGATCTCTGGCCCTCTGCCTACACTTTCTCTCTCACTCTTTCCACAATGTCACCAACCCATTCTGGCCCAAAAATTCAGATTCTATAGGCAGGTCCAACTTCTAGGAAGGAAGAGGACAAGCGTCAGCCAGCATTGGTCACCTTTGTCTCTTTCCTCCCCAAGGGTGGTTTTCCATTCCAGGCTGATATTCTTCCCCAGGTGGACAGCCGGAGGTAGATTTAAGGGTCTCATGCTTGGTTTGCTGATTTCATGTTGCAGCAGCTTCGGTTTCTGCTTTGGATGCCAGATTGAATCAAATCCCTCCCTCTAAGTCTCCAAGCAGACTATCTATTTCCCCCAGTGGGTAGCCCTTCACTCTTCTCTGTTAACATACTCAATAATCAGCTTCTGCTGGGCCAAGATGCCATCTTCCGTCAGGGTGCAGGGAAGAATTGAATTTGACTCTGGGCTTGTGGGAGGGGATGACAGGGCTGCACACATAATACACCGCTCCCATCAGGAGAAAGAGACTGGCTCCTGAGATTCCTGATGTTGTGCTTAATTCTGGAGCTGGGGATGTGTGTGGAGAATAGGAGAAGGCCTTAGTCAGAGAGACCTAGAAATCATAACAGGTTTAAAGAACATTACATGCCTACTAGAAGATCTTACTTTTTGTTCACTTTTTAAAAATTCTTTATTCATTTTTTTTTGCTTTTTTTTTACATTTTTCTCAATCCCCCAGACCAACCCCTGTAAAACCCTCTTTTGTGACTCTCTTGTTCTAAGCAAAATTGACACATCAACCATGTTTGAGAGTTTACATAACAATCTTCCTCCAGAGTCCTCTACTGCTATATAGAGAAGGGGGGAACATTCATTTCATCATCTTTGAGCATCTAGGATTATTCATTACTTTAATCCAGATTCTAATGTCTTTCAATGCTATTTTTTTCTTTGATATTATTGAGTATATATTTTCCTCTGGGTTCTGTTGTCTTCATTCTGCATCAGTTCATATGAGTTTTCTTCAAGTTTTTTCTGGATAGCTCATATTTCTTACAGAGTAATAAGCTTCCATCACATCCAGTTTCCATGTTTTAATCATTCATTCATCAAACAATCGACACACATTTGTTAATTGCTTGTTATGTTCCAGGTAATGAGCTATATGCTGGGAATACAAACAAGAAGCAAAAGTAACTTCTGCCCTCAAGGAGCTTCCATTCTAATGAGTGAGACATAGAATTCACATAAGGTATATACATGATACATATGCAGTATGTACAGGAGAAATTTGGGCTGTTGGCCAATCAACAATAGGTCCCAGCCCAAGTCCCACCTGTATCAACTGGCTTAAAAAGACCAAGGTCTCCCACTGACTACTGCGCCATCTCCAGTTGTCCTGATCTATATCTTGCCACTTGGCCCAGATGTCTCTGGAGGAGAATGTGAGTCTGGTAAGTTTGTACAGCCTTTCCTCACTTAAATCAATTCACATGAACTCATCTTCTTGATGTCATGGTCCTCTTTGAGAATGAAGGACAAACAACAATACTAGATAAAAGGTAAAATTCAGGGGAAAGGATTTAGCCACTAGAAGAGGGAGGGAGGGGATGGAGCAGAAAGGCCCATTGCAGAAGGTGGTACTTGAGCTGAGTCTTGAGGGAAGCCAGCAATTGCAAAAGGTGATGGTGAGGAATAAGAACATCTTAGGGCAAAGGAATGGAAAAGTGAGATAAAGCATAATGTGTGGGCAAAGCAAGTAGGTGGCTGGATCACAAAGTATGTGGAGACCATCTTGTACAAGAAGACTGGAAACAGAGGAAGGGTACAAGTCATGAAGAATTTGAAATGCTAAACAGGAGTTTATATTTAATTATAGAAGTAGCAGGTAGCCATTGGTATTTATTTAGCAGAAGGATGAAATGGTCAGGTCTGTGATTTTGGAAAATCACTTTGGCAGCTGGACGAAGGATGGTTTGGAGGTGGGGAGAGGAGGAGGTGGCAAGGCTTAAGCAGGGAGACTAGTTGGAAGGTATGTTCTTCATGTGTTCTCCCTGACTCCTTGATAACCTCCCAATATTTGGACCATTGATGGATTCCATTCTTGCCTCCTCCCTGACCCTTGACCTTGTTACTCATTGTGACCTCTATGTTCTTTGGCTCATTTACTTAATTTTTCACCCATTTTCCTTGAGAGTAGTCCTGTCTCAGGTTCCTGTGATTACTTTCAATTGCCAGTGTCCATTTACTACTCTTATAGAGAGGGAGGAATGGGAGGAGATGAGCATTTCTATAGCATCGACTATGTGCCAGACATGGTGCCAAGTGCTTTTGCAAATATAATTCATTTGATATTCACAACAACACTGGGGGGTAGGCGCTATTATTATTTCCATTTTTATAATTGAGGAAACTGAGGCAAATAGAGATTAAGTGGCTTACAGGGTCTGGGGTCAGTTCTGAATGCAGGACTTCTGGTTCAAAACTATTCACTGCACCACCACCTACCTCTAATGGGTGAAATAAAAGTATTTTCTCAATTAAGAATCCAAACAAAGTCTTCCCTCTACCACTCAGATAATGACTGAACTACATATCACCATACTACCCTCCCAGCCAGTCACACACACACACACACACACACACACACACACACACACACACACACACACACACCCCAGGGGAATTCAGGAACTAGTACTATAAGAAGTTGTACCACACCTACCTAGAACTGGTGATTCTTGAAGGAATCTTGTAGCTCACTCCACTTTGCATCTGCTGCCTTTTCTGATTCCAACTCCATTTATGTCCCTCCAGGTTAAACTCATTGTCTCATTACTATGTTGATAAATGAAGCCTTGACTGACACCACTGCCTATCCCCTCTGACTGGAAGGCTGAAAGGTGGGTACTAAATTCCTCACAATACCTTCCCTTGTTTCCATTTGTTTGTTTTGGGGAGGCAATTGGGTTAAGTGTCTTGCCCAGGGCCACACAGCTAGTAAACATCTGAGGTCCCATTTGAACTCATGTTCTCCTGACTGCAGGCCTGAAGCTGTATCCACTGTACCATCTAGCTATCCCTCAGTTTTGCTTAGTAGTTTCCCAAATTCTCCTGGCCTGGCTTCATGCAAATCAATGCTCAAAGAAGAAAAAGATAATGAAGTTCAGGGAGTATCTGGTTTAGAATCCCTCCTCCCCACTTCTCACCCCCTGAGTTCTACCCTAGGATTGGGATCATCCATGAACAAGCTAATCTTATCTGCTGTAGCAGATGTTAGAGATAGCCACAACAGTGGTGGCAGCAGCAGAAGCTTTGAGAACTCTCAGCCCAGAGATGGTAAGGTGGTCAGAAAGAGACTGGAAAGGACTTTTGTGGACAGTGGGTGCAAGTTGCAATATCTGGAGACTGTATTGCCTATCCCTGGTTTTGGCTTGCTGTCGTGGCTGATATTCTCTAAAGAGGATGAATGGGACGGATAATTGTGAAGACTGCACAGGGTATGTCTAATGGAGAGGTTTTGGGATTTGGCCTTGTAATTTTGGAAGGTATGCCCTTCCCCCTCTCTCTCTCACATGTTAGAAGATAATGAACTTCCTGTGAGCTATTTGTTCTCTGTTCCAGGAAGGGTCTCTCCTTCCCCCACCCCATTTCTTCTCCTAGACTTTCAGACGCCACCCTGGCAGTTGAGTTCTGATAGGGAAAAACCCGAATGGACTGGATCAACCTTGGTCCTCTGTGTAGTTTTCATGACTAGACAGTAAGCCCACCTCTCAGCCAATAGTGAGAAGGGATAGAGGTGGGTGGGAATCTTTTCATTAAGACTATAAATTAAGGCAGGTTCCCTTTTACCTCGCCTCCTCCATTATGGAGGTGTGCCCAAATCTTGCAAGGTTTGTAGAGTAAATTTACTTTGTTTCTCTTAAAGATGTATCTCCTATTATTTAAAAATTCTGTCCCATACAAGGAGTACTTGTGGTCTGTCCCAAGAGAGCAAGGGCCCTGGTCCAAGTTGGAAAGAAGCACTAGTGCTTGTGGGTGCAGGAGAACAGGGGACCTGGTCACAGTTTCAGGGACAAGAAGTATGCTAGTAATTGTGGCTACAGAAGAGCAAAGGATACTTCTGGGTAAAAACCAGAGCTCAGACCAGGAGAGCACTGAACACACCTCTCCCCAGATCACAACACCCTGGAAGCACCCCAAAATTTTAGACTCCCAGAATTAGTTCTGAAAACAGCAGCACCCAAAAAGTCTGAAGTTTGGGACAGTGTCTCTCCACTCCCAAAGTGAGCACAGCCTAACTTTAACACAAGATTCAAAGTCAAGAGATAGGCTGTGAAAATGAACAAGTAACACAAAAAAAAAAACAACAACAACAAAAAAACTTGACCGTAAAAATAAGGAATGAGGATGAGCAAGACATAAAAGACAACAATGTGAAAACAGCTACATGCAAAGCCCCAAAGAAAAATGCTAATTGGACCCAAGCCCAACAAAAATTACTGAGTTAAAGAAAAAGATAAAAATAGTAGAGGAAATATTGTGAAAAGAAATGTGTAAGAAAATTATGAAAAGAGAATTAGCAGCTGGGTAAAGGAGGCACAAAAATTCACTAAAGAAAATAATTCCTTAAAAAGCAGAATTGGCCAAATGGAAAAGGAAGTACAAAAGCTCACTGAAGAAAACAGTGAGTAATATGGATACTCATGTTATAAAAGAAAACACAGACCAAAAAAAAATATGAAAAAAATAAAGTGAAAAATGGTATGCTTCAATTTGCATTCAAACTCCATCAATTCTCTCTCTGGAGGTGGATAAAATTTTTTATCATGAGCCTTTGGGATTATCTTGGATCATTGTATTGCTGAGAATAGCTAAGTCATTCATAGTTATTCATCATACAACACTGCTGTTACTGTGTACAATGTTCAAGGAGAGATAATTTAAGAATTATTAGACTACCTGAAAGGCATGACAAAAAAAAACCTAGACATCATATTTCAAGAAATTATAAAGGAAGACTACCCAAATATCTTATATTCAGAGAATAAAATAGAAATTGAAAGAATCTACTGATCGCCTCCTGAAAGAGATCCCAAAATGAAAACTTCCAGGAATATGATAGCCAAATTCCACAGGTCCTAGGTCAAAGAGAAAATATTGCAGGCAGTTAGAAAGAAATAATTTCGATATCATGGAGCCACAGTCAGGACCACACAAGATTTAGCATCCATGTTAAAGGAGCAGAGGGCTTGAAATATGTTATTCTGGAAAGCAAAGAAACTATGATTACAATCAAGAATAACCTACCCAGCAAAACTGAGTATAATCATTCAGGGGCAGGGAGGGAATGGACATTTAATGAAAGAGAGGACTCTTAAGCATTCCTTAAGAAAAGACCAGAGCTGAATAAAAAATTTGCAAACAGAAGATTCAAGAGAAGCATAGAAAGAAAACACGAAAGAGTAAGGAATTCACAAAATTTAAACTACTTATATTCCTATATGGAAAGATAATACATGTGACTAATCCCTAAGAACATTTTCATGATTAGGGTAGTTAGAAGTCCATATATAGAGAGGTTATCAGTATAAGTGAATTGTATTGAGATGAGAGAGAGAGAGAGAGAGAGAGAGAGAGAGAGAGAGAGATACTGGGAGAAGGGAAATGTAAAATGGGAAAAAATTTCTTACATAAAAAAGGCACACAGGGAAGAGCTTTTATAGTAGAGGGAGAAATGGGGGGTGAGCAATGCTTGAAACTCACTCACATAAGAATTGGTTCAAAGGGGAAAGAATATACGTACAGAGTTGGGTAGAGAAATCTATCTTACCCAGCAGGGAAATAAGAGAAGGGGATAAGAGATGTAGGTGAGGATAATAAAAAAGGAAGTGGACTGGGGAGGCAGTGATAAGAAGCAAAAGAGGGAGAGGGAAGGATAAACAGAAGGTAATGAGATGGAGGGAAATACATAATAATCAATAAAAAATGTGAGTGTGAATGGGATGAGCTCACCCATGAAACAAAAGCAGATAGCAGAATAGATTAGAACCTAGAATCCAACAATATATTGAGGTACAAGAGATACACTTGAAATGGAAAAATACACACAGACTTCAAGTAAAGGGCTGGGGCAGAATCTATTATGCTTTAGCAAAAATTAAAAAAAAAAGATGAAAGTAGAAATCATGATCTCAGACAAAGCAAAAGCAAAAAACAGATCTAATTAAAGAGATAATCAGGGAAACTCCATTTTGCTAAAAGGTATCATAGACAAGGAAATTCTTACAGTGAGTTTCTCTGATAAAGGCCTCATTTCTCAAATATATAAGGATCTGAGTCAAATTTGTAAAAATAAGAGTCATTCCCCAATTGATAAATGGTCAAAGGAAATGAAGAGGCAGTTTTAGAAAGAAGAAATCAAAGCTATCTTTAGTCATATGAAAAAATGCTCTAAATTGTTATTGATCAGGGAAATAGAAATTAAAACAAACTCTGAGGTCCCACCTCACATCTATCAGAAATGACAAATGCTGGTGGGGATGAGGGAAAATAGATACACTAATAAACTGTTGGTAGAGTTGTGAAATGTTCCAACAATTCTGGAGAACAATTTGGAAATATACCCAAAGGATTATAAAACTGTCCATACCACTTGACTCAGCAATACCACTACCACATCTATAATCCCAAAGAGATCAAAGGAAAAGACCTATATGTACAAAAATATTTTAGTAGCTCTTTTCTGTAGTATCAAAGAATTAGAAATTGAGGGGATGCTCATCCATTGGGGAATGGCTGAACAAGTTGTGGCATATGATGGTGATGGTGCATCTCTTGTGTTATAAGAAATGATGAGGGGAGTAGTTTCAGAAGAAAAAAAACAAGTACGGGCAAGACCTATGTGAACTGATACAAAGTGAAGTGAGAGCAACCAGGAGATCACTGTGCAGAGTATCAGCAGCATTATAATGATGATTAACTGTGAAAGACTTTGCTACTCAGATCAATACGATGATCCAAGCCAATTCCAGAGGACTGATTATTAAAAAATTCTATCCATCAGAGATAACTGATAGACTCTGAGTGCAAATTGAAATATCATTTTCTCACTCTTTTTGGTGATATGGCTAATGTGGAAATATATTTTGCATGATTTCACATGTGTAATTGATATCATTTTGCCTACTCACTGGGTGGGGGAGGGTTGAGAGGGATAAAATTTAGACCTAAAATTTAAAAAGAATAAATTGTTATAAGTAAATAACTTTAAAAATACACTGAGTTGAGAAGAGGGAATAAATGAGCACCATCCACTTTATTATGCATCTGTGACTCAGGAGAACAAGACTCTGTAGGCTTTTGTTAAGCACTCAGCCTGGACATAACCTACTTCTTTCTTTTTCTAGTGGGACTGGGGTGGGGGGTGTATCATCCAATCATTGAATGGGACTGTTGGAGAGGTGACATTCAGCCTCAAGTATTACCTGGAGCTAGCTTGGAGCAGATTTGGCTATAGCATCAGGACTAACACAGTGCCTTTAGTAGAAGGAAGCCTTCATATGGATTGTAGAATATATTGCTAACCTAGACTAGTCAGCTCCATCTCCATGCTGACATGACCAGAGACCCCTGCTCAGTGGAAGTTTCCAAGAAAGCATACACAGAAGAGCTATGAGTGCAGGTATATGACCCTCCAGCCACCACACTAATACCTGAGTTGAACTTGAAAGGAAAAAGAGGAAAGAAGTTACAATCCTGCCAAGAAGATAGAGCAGTCACTGAATATCATCGACCCCCACAATCTGCAACTTTAGACCTCGGTATCTGAGTGATTGGATCAATAGTAATAGGCACAAACTTGCATCTCTCTGGGACATGCAAACTGATTTAACTACAGGAAGATGAGAGATGAAAAGGGCTATTAGAAGCCCAGCAGAGGGAGCTGGTGATGCAATGGATACAGCCCCAGACCTGGTATTAAGCAGACTTGAGTTCAGATCTGCCCTAGATGTGTGTGACCCTGAGTAAGTCACTTAACGCTGTTTGCCTTACTTTCCTCATCTTTTGCCAAGAAAACTCCAAATGGGGTCGCAAAGAGTCAGACATGGCCGAAAAAGGCTGAATAACAACAAACATTTTACAAAACAGAGGGAAGTGGGTTTAATCATTTGGTCCTTAGGACAAAGGTGGGTGACTGTGATTCATCTCAGTTAATGCCTGCAATTTTTTAGTGGTCCATGATTTCGGGATATCAGGACTGTGCTCGACTAGAAATAGTGGTTTCTCTTGGTGACATCTTCATCTCCTCCAGGGATCTTGTTCCACATACAAAATTGATCCAGGACATTCTCTAGTACTTGGGAAAGCAGCAGCTCTTTGCTAGGTTGGAGTAGTGCCCATTCAAGATGAAGAGATGCAATTTCTGAGTGCATATAGGAAGTAAAAAAGGAATTCAGAGGCTCTTCTGAATCTGGGGACCTCTTAATCGGCAAGACTCTGACAATGGTTCCTTGGCTTTGTGAGCCAAGGCTTTCAGTGCAGAGAGCACCTCTTCTTGACTGATAACACTGCCAGGGTTGACAGGGGGATGAAGTTTGGCTTTGGAGACAATCATTAGGGGCTCTGCCCCTATCCAGGCTAGAGTCAATGAGCATTAACTAAATGGTACCAAGCACATTCACTGCCTTTGTGCTAGAATGCCCCCAAGGGGTGAACTTACCCAGACATAGTTTTGAGATGATTGTAAAAGGATCTCTGAATGCAGTGGGCCGCCATATTGGAAGATTATGACCATTTCAGTGAGTGCCCAATGCCACTCTTCTATGAGACAAGGAGGGAGGCTCTGTATGATGCCGAACCAGAAGAACAGCCAGTATAAACCTGACTGATGGAATAAATCTGCTGCCACAACTTTGACAAGCCTTTTTCTAATACTACCTCTCCATCATCCATCAACTCCATCCCTTTCCCCTCCATCTATATATCTGCTACCCTAGTTCATCACTTCTCACCTGGGCTACTAATTTCTCTCCATTATTCTAGTATCTCCTCTATCCAATCCATCCTCCACCTGAACACCAAAATGAGATTTCTAATCTACCTAACTCAGTGATCTTCAATGGCGCCCTAACACATCTAAGGGAATATTTTAAAAATATATCTTTAGCCCAGCATTTAAAGACTCCCACAGTTGGGCATCTAATGATAGGTAAGAAGGCTCCAATCATATTTAATTTTACTTCTCAGCAAGACTGCCACCTTGATGTCTCCATTGAAGACAACACTCTGTTGGGCTTAACCCTCTCAGCCCCAGAAGGCTTCTCCAGGATCCCATAGTCCTGCTTGGCAAGGCCTTACTCTGGCCCATTAGATTTCAGCAGACTGGAAACATGTTTCTTTTCCTCCCTGACTCTCTTCTCACCAATTTCCTTCTTTGTTTGAGTGTCACCTCTGCCATCTCACACTAATGACTCCTATCGAGCTTGCGACCCACAAAACAGCAGATGGATTTTTAACAAACTACTTTCTAAATGAACAGTCTAATTCTACATCCCGTACCCCTCCCTTCTCCAGAAAAATAGAAGCCTCTTGGGGAAAGTTCCTATCTATAGTCTACACCTCTCTCTTCCAAAAGAACAGAAAAGGCACAGTACCCATGGCAAGGGCCACATTTCCCATGCCTACCATCTTGGCCTGAGGTATAAAAGAGCTAACTAGGACTCTAAAGGTGGCTTGGATACCACCTCCATTACAAAAACAAAATAAAATCAGTTATCTTGGTCAAGGAGACTTCATGACATGAGTTTATTTCAACTATACTGTTCATCTCTGAGGTGCACTGGTCCCTGCCTCAATGCTAATATCCCTATCTTTAAAACACAGTTTAGAGCTTTGGTACTGCCTCACCCAGGTGGCTTACTGCTCCTGAACTTTGACTGATCTGTCCCAGCTTCTCCTTTACTCTCCTTCAGGCCACACTTTGGACCATCCATCTTCTCCCTTGTCCTCTGAAGGGTTTTCCTCTGGCTCTGGCCCTAGTCATTTCCCTTAATAACTGGTACATATGATCCTCTTTCCTTAGCTGTGAGAATCTGATTCTTTCTCCTACCCTATGCTATTTCATACTTGAATCTGAGTATCCTTTTAGAAGTCTGGGCCACAGGATTGTAGCAATTTAAACTGCATATTTTCCTGATGTCATTGCAACTCTTCGGTTGGATCTCTCTTTCCCTCTCCCTCTCCCTCCCTCTCCTTCTCTCCCCCCTCTCCCTTCTTGCCTCTCTCTCCATCCCCTCCCCCATCTCTCTCTCTCCCCCTCTCTCTCCCTCCCTTATCTCCCTCATCTCTCTATAACTCCTTCTCTCTCTCTCTCTCTCCCTCTCCCTCTCCCTCTCCCCTAAATGGGAATTTACTTCATAAACAACAGCAGTGACCCCTCTGTGGAGGAACATAGATAGGGAATGTGCAGACAGGCATACATCAGGACAGCATTTGCATTTAAGTCTCTCTAAAGAGTAGCTGGACAGGCACAAAGCCAGCTTCCCATCTGAATCTATTCAGGTCAGCAGGAGATAAATCCTGTGATTTCAAAAGCAACTCATAGATGAAGGAAAGAGACATACACAAGGTGATTTATTGAAGCTAATGCCCAATTTACCTACATGAAAGAGAATTTGAGATTGACCCTACCACCACTCGGTAGACGGGTCAACATAGAAGACAACATCTTTCACAATTTTCAAATCAACTGAAAGAAATTAGTGTCTAGATGCAGCATGGCAAATCCATTTACGAGAGCTTAAAGGCAGTCAAAGTCAAAATCAATGTCTTCCCACACACATTTTACTTATCTGAGAGACTCCAGAAGCAGATATTCTCAGCCATGTCCTCTGGTTTGGGTTGCATTTTTATTTTCTTCAAATGCACCAGTAAGAATTGGTGTCTATTGATTCTTCAGCTTTCCTCCCACATAGGGAACTTTTCACTGGGTTATTGATTTGCCTGTGGTGCCTCAGCCTGTCCTCAGCATATAAGCAGACGGTCAAGTAAATTAATGACTAGACTCCTCCAAGGTGTTGGTTGGGAAGCGTCACCATACAATTGTGCCTTGACCATCTGAAAAAATGATTGTCCAAATCTCTGTGACCAAGACGAAATCCATGCCTAACTCTTGAAGGATCATAGGGTCATAGATTTTGAACTGGAAGGAATTCTAGTGGACATTTTATCTGACCCCTTCACTTTATAGACCATAATATCATCTATTTACAATCCAAAAGAAATTAAGAGGCCATGTAGATCAGGCACCTTATTTTATACATGAAGAATTGAGGGCCAGAGAAGTTAGGGGATTAGACTAAGTTCACACAAATGGTGACAGGACAGAAATTTGAACCAAGGTCCTCTGATTCCAAATGCAGAGCAAAGGTTCAGGTATAAAACTCCCAGGGTTTTTGGACCCCACTCCCCATCCCCTGCTGTCTGCTATGAGAATGACAGAATCATAGATTTGTGAAAAGTGACCTCAGAGATCATCTATTCTAGTCCAATGCAAACTAACTCAATAGATGTTCGTTATGGTAGATACTGTCAAAGACCAGTAAAGGGCCTTTAATTAACTGGTACTAGCCAAGCTGGGAGGGCTCAGCATGGAGTCACAAGAGTGTTGCTTTTGTTGTTCAATCATTTCTGACTCTTGTTGATTCCATTTAGGGTTTTCTTAGCAAAGATGCTGGAGCGGTCTGCCATTTCCTTGTTCATCTCATTTCACAGATGAGGAAACTGAGGCAAACAGTGCTAAGAGACTTACCCAGAGTCACAGAGCTAGTAAGTGTCTGAGGCCAGATTTAAACTCAGATCTTCCTGACCCCAGGTGCTTAAAAGGCAGGAAAAGACCCCCACTGCCAGAAACTAGAGAAGCTCCTGTTTGTGATCACCACTATGGTATAGCTTTTACAAATTTGGCACCAGGCCCTTGGGTGAGAACATAAGACCCTATTATAATATTGTTTTCCTGGAAAATTAGATTTGACTCTCCTTGCTGCAATTTACATCACCTTTAAAAAAATGTAACTGACTTCTCCTGGCTGATCAATTGCACTATTAGTCCTAAAATTGGAGGACAAGACAATGAGACCAGGGAAGGTCAATACCGGTATTTGTACTGATCTTGTGGTGAGTGGAGGCAGCTCTAGCTGGAATATTTCAAGAGGAGGGGCAGTGACTCCCAGTTTCTAACTGCAGACAGGAAAATTACATAGACCATAGAGCATAGGACTTGGAGACAGGACAACTGCAGTTCTAATCACATTTACCTCTTGGGTGCCCCTGAACAAAAACTTAACCTATCTCAGACTTGGTACTCTCATCTGTACAATGGATGTAATAACAGGTCCTACCTCAAGGGGTTGTTGTGCGGATTAGATGATATAACATAGACAAGGCATTTGGCAAACCTTCAAGAAGTGATTATTAATATAAAATATTTTAAATGATATTATTAAAATATTGTATTTTATATAATTTAATACAATATATTATGTATTTATATAATTTATATGTTTGATATATTTAATATAATTTTAATCAAGGATATTATTATCATTATCATCATGCGAGTCACAGATTTTTGAAGTCTTTTCATGTTTTGGGTTGTTTGTAAAGAGACTGAGGTGAACAAACCCCTTTGACTCTTAGAGGGGGTCACTTTCTTTGCTGTTTCCTAGGAAGTGCCCCTGGGGTGTCATATCAATTCTCCCATGTGCTGAAAGCAAGATGGAGAGGAGGAGGAGGAGGAACAATGTGCTAGGTCAGCATTGCTCTTCTTGGAGTCAAGTGAATTCAATAAACATTTTTAAAACTACTGATAAGGGAAGAGACAGTGTGGCATAATGGATAGAGAGGCAGCCTTTACATCTGACAAACTTGGACTCCTCTGATACGTTTGACCTTGGATCAATTTAATCTCTTAGTGTCCAAAGCCATAAGTTAAGGAAGAGTTGCAGATATGCTTTTTGGTGAAGGGAGTTTTCATAGGAGGAGTCCCCTACACTAATGGGACAGCAGGGTCTTCCCTTTTCTCCAAATGTGCCAGAAAATGGGGATACAAGAATACAAAGGATGTGATCCTGTCCTCAAAAAGCTTCCATTCTAGCAGTGGGCATATTTTGTGTGGTCAGTGCTTACTACAAATTCTAGTGGAAGTTTTCCAATAAAGGCTGATTTGGTGATGATCAAGTCACTCAGCTATAAACCAAGCTACATTTCTTGTTCAGCGCTTGCTTTGAGAGTTTACCCCATTACCCGCAAGGATTTGTCTAATAACTCCACAAATATCAGAAAGGTTCTAGACAGCTTTGACCCCAATTCATGAGGCTGCCCTGCAAAAGTCCTAGTAATTTTCTCAAATCCCCATATAGTGCTATGGTTCTTTGCTGTTCACCTGTTACTGAGCCTCATTGGGACCAACTCAGAATGCCCCATCAAACATGAACTTTATCTGAGTGCTTAATGCCTCAAAACACAGATAGTCAACCTGAGATCAACTACTGTTTGAGGTCAATTTGAATGATAGCCACTCTATGCTGGTTCAACCACTTTTGGTATATTGTGCTCATTTCAGGGAGTAGCTGTCAGGAGGGAGAATATCCATACCATGGGAACCATACTAGCGAACAGACTAGGGAGTATGCCATATACAGGTCACTTGAAGGAACTACAGTTAAAGGAAGTTTTCCTAGAGTGTAAGAAATGATTATTTCTCTCATGTATTAATAACTAATTATTGAATTAAGACCAAGGTTTTCTCCCTTTTCTACTTCCTCATCCAGAAATCAACCAATGTGGGAAATCTTTCTAAAATACTTCCCCAGCCAAGATGGTTGAGATCTAATCAAAGACAGTGAAAGAAATTCTACGTTCGAGCTAATGGGTGCGTTCCTGCTCATTGTTTGCTCAGACAGGTCTGGGAAAATGTGGATCCTCCCTTTTGTCAGATAGGTGATATGAATATTGATAAATCTCTTTGACCAAGATTTCAGTGATCTAAGTCACATACTCTTAAGACCCTCATTGTAATATAGCCCTCCCTCTCAATGGAATATTCATCCTCATTAACTGTTAACCAATAAGAGTTGATTGCCATCCTCAGGAGCTCCTACTCTTTCAAGGACATATGAACTGTGAGTCCACTGCCATTAGGGGTCTTCGGTCTGAGAGAGACAGCCAAATGACCATTTTTTTTTATTAATGAACTTGCTGGTCTGAGTAATAAAATGATTAAATTACCCAGAAACTATCTCTCTCAAACATTGTAAACACCACAAAAGAAGACTTGAGAGACAGACACGATGAGCTGTATTTAAATATGTGCAAGACTGTCTTGTGGAAGGATCAGCGGCATTCTACTTGGACCCAGTAGAATCGAACTCTATAGCTATGAGTGGGGAGGTAAATTTCAACAAAACGTAAGGAAACATTCCCCAACAATCATAAAATAAGCCACCTTGGTAGATAGTGAGTTTTCCATCACTAGAGGTGACTACCTCTGGTAGAGGCTAGATAACCATTAAGAAATCTGTAGTGGAAGTTTCTGATAAGGGACAGGTTGGCCAAGGCAGCATCCATGTCTAAGAGTTTGTGATTCTGAATCAAGAACCCTCTGTCAGTACAACTAGTTGGCTCGCTGTGATGTAACATCATTTCCTTCACTTAGAAACTTAATCATTTCTGAGCAGCTTCTCTTGCTGGTACTAGTTAAAGGCAATGCTGTGCCTCTGGCAGGGACTCCACATTGGTCTTTAGCAGCAAGGTTGATGTTGTTTATATTCTGGCCATCCAGTGTGTTCAGGAAACCATTGATCAGAGTTTCCCTTCAGTTTGTGACATTCATTCATAATTCCCCTTGATTTCTTCAGGCTGCAGATACATATTTCATAGGGACCTTGTGCAGTTGGTAGAGTGGGTGGTTGTTTACAGCTTTTCAAGTCAATTTGTTTAGGGGCAAGACTGACAGATCTGATTAGAGTTTGATGGGGAGAACACATTTCCAACTTATGTCTAGGGATCTTGAAGCACTGGCTATGGGGAATAAGGGAAAGAATTATAGATCCAGAACTGGAAGGGACATTAGAAGCCATCATGTTCAACTCCCTCATTTTACAGATAAGGAAACTGAGGCTTAGGGAAGTGACATGATTTCTCCAACATCACTCATAAGATCATGGAAAATTAAATTTAGAGCTTGGAGGGACCTTAGAGTCCAGCTACTCTGACCCCTCATTTTACAAATGAGGAAACTGAATCACAGAGAATTTAAGCAGCTTTCCCAGTCATAAAGCTAGGAAGTCCCAGTGTAAGCCATGAATCCGTGTTCCTGATTTCAAGCCCAATGGCCCTTTCTACAATACATTGTTTCCACTGAACACCACACAAAAAATCACAGAAACTTCATTCCTTCATAGACCTCCCACTTCTGTACTGCCTCTGGCATTTACTAACTATATTTAGACTTTGGAAACTTGGTTTTGAATCCTGATTGCCACGTGCTAGCTATGTGACCCAAGAGAAATCACTGAACCATCCCAGGCCACAATTTCCTCATCTGTAATTGAAGTGGTTGGAGAAGGTAGCCTTCAGTACCCCCTCCCCACCAACTCTAAATCTTATGATCCTCTGCCCAGTGGTCACTCAAGTTCAAAGAGCTGGCATTTGCAGCAGAGTGAATGATTTCAAGCCAATTCCTAAACATGAGGAAAAACTAACTTTATGGTCGAGAAACTTCCAGGAAACCTGAGAAGCCATCTGGATACTGCGAATGGAGCTGTGTCATCTCATCTGTCTTTATCTGAAGTTTTAATTTGTTACAAACATGGAGATTGTTGTATGATTTGGCAATGGAGTCTTGAGCTCAGACCAGAACATGAGTTCTCCTTTTTTCATCATCTTGGCAACAGCTCAATGCTCTATCTTAGATTAGCAGCATGACCAATGGGAATAATCCTCTTCCCTCAAGCAGACTGGGGAAATTCTCAGGGTGTTAGAACACGAGGTAGAATGTCGTGATGCTTAATCTACTGCTGTTTTCTCTCTCCAGTCTACAAAAATATAAGTGCAGAAAACGCTATAATTTGATTCTTCAGAATGCATAATTATATTTAAGATACATTAGTATGTCTAATTCAAAAAAATAATTTAAGCATCACCCAAAGGGCAGTGCAGAGGTAGATAGATGGTGGGTGTGAGTAGGCTGCAACACATCACTAATGCAGAATCAAATGAGAGAAGTGATGTAAAGGATGGTATCCGACTGATGTCTGAACTGAAAAGATGATGGACCAGTCCACAACAATAGATAACCTGTTTACTCCATCGGCACCCACAAAATACCAAGAAATCTACAGAAAGCCCCACTGCATATTGGGTGGAATCCCTTTTGAAGGATGAATGGGGTTGTACACAAGGGTCATACAGAAAGAGGAGGCTTGAATGGGCTGTAATCTTCGCCTTTGAAGGTAGTGGGCATGTGAATGATATCAGAGTTCACCAAAGTATTGAAGTAGATGATCTAAAATAAAGTTATCTTTTTCAAGCTTCTGCTCTGGAAGCATAATGGTGCAGCGGGGAAAGCATTAGATTTCAGTAAGAAGGCCAAGGGCCAAACCTTTCTTCTGTCACTTGTGAGCTCGGCAAGCCTGCCTGGGTAGAACCTCAGTTTTCTCACCTGTAAAGTGAAGTGGTTGGGCTGGATGTTCTCTAAGAGTGTGTCTGGCTTGAGGTCTATGCTTCTGGGACCTGAGAAATGATCACCCAACTTAGCCAGTAGCTTTTATAATGGGGATCAAGTACATCATAAGAGCATAGATCTAGAGCTGGAGGGAACCTGTAAGGCCTGCCAGTCCATCTCTTTCATTTTACTGATGAGGCAACTGAGGCCCAGAGAGAGAATATTCAAGGTCATCAAGAGTATTAAATATCAGAACTAAGGACATCTAACTCCTGATCCAGTGCTCTTTTCATAGTATGGGGTAGGGGAAGGGAAGGAGGAAAAAATAGGGATGGAGCAAGAGAGAGGGAGGAAGAGAGTGACAGAGACAGAGACAGAGAGTGACATAGAGATGATAGAGATAGATGATAGATGGTGGACAGATGGGGATGGATAGGTGGATGATAGTAATAGATAAACATTATATATATAGCTATATACTGAAACTACTGTATATAGATGTACAGCACTATGTATAGACATATACAATACTATATAGATATCCTTGGGCATACACACACATTTATATGTATGGTGTGTACATATATATGGAGAGAAAGAGAGGGAGGGAATAATGTGTAAGGGATAGACGGACAAACGATGAATAGATAGATGGATGGATGGATGGATGGATATATATCTATATAGTCATCAAAGTGTTTAAATTCATTTGAGGCAACTTTGAATTGGATCTGGAATCAAGTGATACACTTTGTCCATTCACTGCCTACAGCAGTAAGACAGGGAAAGTCGGGGAACCTATAATTTGTGGTAATCAGCCATCTTTGGTTGAGTAGAAAAAGAGAAACTAAAAAGTTTGGACCCTTGTTATAGTCTTCTTTTTCAGTTGTTAAAGCACCAGCTTGTCCAATTCTGCTTCATCAGCCCTCACGGCTTGAATATTCATTAATTTGAAATGAGATTAGTCCATGGACAATAATTACTTAATTGATAACTTGATAACCAGATCTTAGCATCACAGGGAGGAGTCTGAATTTAGAGCCAAGGAAGTGGGGACCTGGATTCTGTTGGTTTTTTAATAGGTTCTGGGTTCTTGTTTCAAGCAATTGCATTGGTTTGGTCATTTAGTTAATTTGCACTTATAAAGTGCTTGCTATGAGGCAGGCATGATACTAAATGCCTGAGAATCAAAAAAAGGCAGATTTTTTTATCTGAGCAAGAACCCCACCTACAACACAGGGAATAAGTTGTCATCCAGCAAATCCAGCCTTTGTTTGATGACCTGAAGTGATTACAGTGGCCCAGGTTTTAGAGACAGACTGTTCTGCTTTATGACACCTTGACTGTTCATCATATTGAACCAGAATAGATGCTTTTGTAACTGACTGTTCTCAGTTCTTCCCTTTGGGGCCAAAAATATAAGTCTAATTTCTCTCCCACAGGTCTATCATTCAAACACTTGAAAACTGTCACTTATCTTTCCTAATTTTTCTCTTCTCCAGGCTAAACATTTTGAGTTCTTTCAACGGCTCCATATATGGCAAGCTCTAGTCTTTGTGCCATGCCGGAACCTTCCTCTGCTTTGACTCCCTACTATAAATTCAATTAATCATTTATTGAGCGACTTAATTTTCCCCATTCTCTCCTCCTTTGCACTTGTCTTGGAGAAAGAGGTGATCCCACCTACCTAGGCCAACCCCTCAACCCGTGTTCTTGATCCCCTTTGCAATGGGATGACTCTCCCATCACTTCTATGATCTTGCCTCTTCAATATCTCCTCCTTCTTAGGAATCTTTAATCTTTCTCTATTCACTGGCTCTTTCTCTACACTGTCAAAACATTCCCAAATCTCCCCCATCTTTAACAAAAAGGTCATTTCACTCTGCTATTCCCTCAAGCTATCATCCTTCTTCTCCTTCACCAAATCAAACAGAATGGTACCTCCTAGAAAAGGTAACCTACATATATTTCCTTCATTTCTTCTTCTCCCACTAATTTCAGCAGACTCATTTCCCTTTCTTTGGTAACTAACAGCCATCATTTGCTGTTGGTCAGTTCTTTCAGTTGTGTCTGACTTGTGACCCTGTTTGGGGTTTTCTGGGTGAAGATACTGGAGTGATTTGCCATTTCCTTCTCCAGCAGTGATTATAATCTTTCTTTTAGGATAGCATTGTTTTATGCTGTTATTTTTTTAATAGAAATAAATGTTGAGTAGAAATAAATCCAAGGTTGTACTAGTAAATATTTAACAGCCTTTCTCTACCATATATATGTATGTATATATTTGTATATATGTATATGCATATGATACACTTTAAAGTTTAATCTGCAATATTAACATTTTCTCCATCACTTTTTTAAAATGTAAATAATCACCAAAACAATAAACCACATCTTGATAAGCTTTTCTTTATTTTTTTTTGAGTGGTGAAAGCAGGGCAATTGGGGTTAAGTGACCTGCCCAAGGTCACACAACCAGTAAGTATGTCACGTGTCTGAGGCCAGATTTGAACTCAGGTCCTACTGACTCCAGGGCTGGTGGTCTACTCACTGCACCACCTAGCTGCCCTATGATAAGCTTTTGCTAAGGCTTAAATGCTCAGACAGAAAATTTAACAATTGGCTCTCTGAACCTATAGGAACTTACTTCAGCACAATTCTGAGAAATCTTTCTCAAATCCCTCAACTCTTTCCAATGTGGCTTCTTCCAACTTTATCACTCAACTGAATCTCTCTTTCTCTCCAAGGTTACTAATGATTTCCTGACTTATGAATCCAATGGTCTGTTTTAACAACCCAGCTAGCAGCTTCTGTGGGGAGGTAAGACCCCCCCCACAGCCAGCACCCAGGAGGCTGCCGGGACGCTGGGAAAGCACAGGTTCTTTTTATCTGCTTAAACAAAGAAAGCACGGTGAAGGGGTTGACCAGCTTACTTTAATCCAGCATTCAGTTAGCATACAGACAACATTCATTTAGTTCAGGGGAAAACACCAGCACTCAGTTAGCATTCAGTTAGTTCAGGGGAGCAAAGAGACAAGCATCAAGAGATATACCAAATACAGATTCATTCATGTACTTCAGGGGAAAAAAGCCAGCACCCTGAGGTTCAAAACATTCATTTAGTTGAGGGAAAACAAACCAGCCCCCTGAACCTCAAAACCAAAATACAAACAAGTTACAAATATCAACAGACAGACCCAATACAATTCATAGTTACCAACATCTGGGCTCTGCCGGAGAGCAAGGGCTGGCCCAGAGTCACGCTCCTCGTTGCTCCCACACCAACCGGAAAAGGAAAGAGAGCTCTTCAAGCTGTCCTCTCCCCTCTTATAGAGTTTTTGACATCATCTAGCGCTGCCTGAATGACCAGAGCCAATTGGTTCTTGAGCTGGCCCCTCCCCCTAGCGTAGACCAGGTTAACACCCAATAGGGCGTGGCTCTGGCCCTCAGCCAGCCCCATGACTCATCACACAGGAAGTTCTGATTCCTGGCATGGTCACTGGACTTCCTGCCCTGGAAGAGCAAGCCACAGTGTCCAGAGGCTCAATGAGGTAAGCTGAGTCACTCAAAGAAAACAAAGGCCATTCTGGTTACATGGTCCTTTTGGAGTTCTCATCCTCCTTCACCTCTCAGTAGCTTTTCACACCTTTGACGACTCCCTGCTCCTATATATTTCCCCATCCTCATATCTTGCTGGATCATCATCTAAGACCCATTTCCTTTGGGCACATGATCTCCCAAGCTCTGTCCTGGGCCCTTTTCTCTTCTCTCTCTCCAGGCTTTCTTTTGGTCATCTCAGCTCCCATAGATTCAGTTACTATTTCAAATTTCTATGCAGATGACTTCCACATCTACCCACTCAGTTTTTGTAAATCTCCTAAACTTAAACTCTCCATCACCAACAGCCTTCTAGATCCTCCCAACTGTCTATCCCATAGATACGTCAAACTCAACATATCCAAAACATAACTCATCACCTAATTCCCTACCCAGCCCCCACTCCCACCCAAAAACTACTTTTCCTGTTTTTTCCTATTTGTACTAAATGCCCTGCTATCCTTACAAACACTTAGGCTGCCAACCCTTGAGACATCCTTGCCTTTTCACTCTCATTCACCCATCTCATATCCATTCCATTCATGAATACTGCTGATTTGCTCTTCATAATTTCTGTCACATCTATCTTCCCCATATTCACACAACCAATGCCTCAGTCCAGGTCTTTCTTACCTGAATTACAGTAATAATTTTTTCATTGGCCTCCCTCACTCTAGTCTCTCCCCTTCTCAGGGGAGACACAACTATCAAATTGTCATTTGTAAAACAAAATTCCAACCCATTCCAGAAGTTTCAATGGCTCCCTATTGCCTCCAGAATCGCTCCCATTTGGCAAATAAAACCCTTCACAATCTAGATTCAACTTCTTTCCAGGCTGATCTCAAAATATTTTCCTTTGTTAATTCTGCATTCATCAAGCTGGCCAACATGCTGTTCTCCATATATGAAGTTACATATCCCATCTCTGTGCTTTTGTACAATCTCTTCCCAATGCCTGGTAAGTTTCTCCTCTTCATTTCTCTGCCTCCCAGAATCCCTAGCTCTTTTCAAAGGTCAGCTCAGGCACATCGTACAGGAAGCCTTAGTTGATTTCCCCAGTTGTCAGTGCTCTCTCTTTCAAATTGTGTTGTATTTGTTCTGCATACACTTTACTTATTCTTATCCAAGTGCACATTATTTTCCCTGGTAGAATATAAGCTCCTTGAGGACAGATACTTTTTTTTTTGAAGTCTGTATATTCCTAGTACTCATCACAGTCCCTGGAACATAGCAAGTGCTTACTCAATAAGGGCTTACTAATTGAGTTGAATTGGGTTGGGTAGGGTTGAATTAAGTTGAGATGAAGAGAAGTGAATCTTTATGCTAACTATCCTAGATTGGTTTCTGCTAGAGTTTTCAACCTTTCATCAAAACTGTGGAGAATTATTCCTATGCCAGGATGAGACATCACAGTAGATCTGTACTAGTGTTATCACCAGCACCAGCACAAAAAGCACCACCGCCACCACCGCCACCACCACCACCATCACCGCCACCACCACTACTACTACCACTATAACAACTACTACTACCACTACTACTACTACCACCACCACCACCACCACCACCACCACCATTGCCGCCACCACCACCACCATTGCCACCACCACCGCCACCACCACCACCACCACCACTACTACTACCACTATAACAACTACTACTACTACTACTACCACCACCACCACCACCACCACCACCACTACTACTACTACTACCACTACTACTACTACCACTATAACAACAACTACTACTACTACTACTACCACCACCACTGCCACCACCACCACCACCACCACCACCACCACTACTACTACTACTACCACTACTGCTACTACCACTATAACAACTACTACTACTACTACCACCACCACTGCCACCACCACCACCACCACCACCACCACCACTACAACTATGGTTGCTGCTACTATAATTCATGATATATAATGTAACATAATAGAAAGACAGGTGTCCTGAGAAACAGGAAGACCTGAGTTCAAGCCCCTCTGATGCTTTCTGACCGTTTAATCGTAGGCATGACATCTATCCTCTCAGTGCCTTAGCACAATCCTTTAAGAATATAAGCTATAAAGAAGACCCTGACCAGCACTGGCAGCAAGAGTTTCCTCATCTGGAATTTCTCTATACCAGTGAAATCATGGGTCTAATTCCCATCTCTATAATTCCTAGTTTTCATAGGAAGTTAGAGTTACAAAGTGCTTTAGCTTCATTAGCTCATTCGACCTTCTAGATGATACAGTCCCATTTTGCACATGAGGACCCTGAGGATCAGAGAAATGAAATGACTTAATCATGGTCCCACATCTAGGGAAGAACAGAGCCAAACCTTGGGCCCAGGTCTCTGAAACCAAGGCCACATATTTTTTTTGTGTGTGTCATTTACCCTTTTCTAGTCATTGTACTTAGACCAAATGGAAGATGATGAGCATGCCAATGTGTTGCCGATTTATCTTCTGGGCATTCTTATTTGAGACTCGCCCTGAAATGCTGGCTCCAGCACTTAGGAATTATGTGACACCATGAGTCATTCCACTTAAGCCTTGATTTCCTCATTTGTAGAGTTGTGTGTGAGAGAGAGGTGAGGAGGGCTAGGATGTGTGCACTGTCTACCTCCCAAGGATGTTGGAAGGGCCATTCTTTTTAACTAATACAGACATGGAAGTTTATCACTATTACATCAGGAGGGTATTAAGCAGCTGTCTCTGCTGGGAGTTGTTCTCCTCCAGGCTTCAGAGTAATGTATCTTGTCAGAAGCATGGGGACAGGTGACAACTGAGTGCTGACTTTTTGCAGTTTTGGCCAGTACTTGGTCTTATTTATCTGTATTTCATCTCTTCTACTTGGGCTATTTGTTCCAGCTGGGATAATGAGGTGCCCGGGATTTTGAAGATTTGGTTCTGATAGAAACTGTCTGGGTTTATCTGTAGCAGGAGAACTGATATTTGACAGTAGCTACTGTTAGAAATAGCTTGAAGTTCTGATCCAAAAATAGCACCCCACTGGCCAACCCTAGTGCCTGAAATTCCACCAGGAGAGGGATTCAGGAATGTATAGAATCATCTACCGGTAAGAGTCAGTGAAGCTTGAACACCCTGGGTTTTGTTCCTTCCTGCCTGTATGACCTTGACAAAGTCTATTGGCTCCCACATTCCAATGAAAATTCCCTGAGGTCAGCTACTTTTGCTTTTGCCCTTCCTCCCCAGTGATTAGCAATGTCAGACCTACGCATACTAAGTGCTTGGTAAATAGAAATACTTTTGAATTCAATTAATTCATGGATAGAACCTCATTTTCTCATCTGTAAAATTGGTCTAGGTGATGGGAAACAATTGTGATGAAGAGTGTATGTGTATGTGTGTGTGTGTGTGTGTGTGTGTGTGTGTGTGTGTGCATGTGCGTAATGATATCTATCTTTTGTAGGGCCGAGTGTGAGACTCATGGAAGTTAAATGACTTACCCAAGGTCACAGAGATAGTAGATAAAGGTGGCAAGCTCTGGAGAGGCAGTGTTTTAAAATGGACTACGTATTTATAGTAGACTAAATAATGCTGGACCTGGAACCAGGAGAGACTTGAGTTCAAATCCTCCTTCTTAGCACTTGTAAGTCCCCTGAATAAGGGCAGATCCCAATTTCTCTGAAGCTCAGTTTCATTATCTGCTAAATGGTCTTTATAATACTTGTGGTATCTGACAGGACTAGGATGAGATTCAAATGAGATCATGTCTTTAAATGGCCTACAAACCTCAAAATGCTGACTAAAATGGAGTCCATTTTGAACCAATGGTGACACAGTAGTTCTGGGCCCTGGCTCTGAAGGTAGAGGGTCTCACTTTAAATCCTCTGCCTCAGGGGCTGATTTCCTGTGTGACACTGGGCAAGACATGCTATCTTTCTGAGCCTCAGTTCCCTCATCGGTAAAATCAGGGAGTTGGACTAGGTAGCCTCTGAGATCCCTTTCAATGCCAGGGGTGTGTGCATGTGTGTGTGTGTGTGTGATTATTTTTATCATCCATAAAATGGATTGGAAGTTACGTTGAAAAATATTACCTTAATATAAAGAAGAACTTCCCAACAAATAGAACTGTCTGAAAATGAAGTAGGTTGTCTTGAACTATAGTGAGCTCCCCGTCATTAGGCATATTCAGGTAGAAAGCTGGCTATATGATCCTTTAAAGGGACTGGTACATTGGGTAGGAATTTGGACCAGATGAATTTAAAGCTCTTTTGCCAGTGTAGGACTATCCTATTTGGAGCTCTTTGCTTTACTTACCACACAGGGTAGATGGGAGGTTTAAATGGAATAATGCATGTCAAAATACCTTGAAAAGCATAAAGAGCTTTAAAAACCTGGAGGGCCATTATTTTTCCCCCAGGCAGACACTCAGTCATTCCAATGAGCCAATGCCATCTCAACCCCTTAGATCTTTCCCTGAATGCTGTTCTGAAGGGGACTGGGTCCTTAGTCTGGAAGCTGGGGATGGAGAGGCATGAGCTCTGCTGGGGAATGAGAGCCTCCCTCCTCCTCTGGCTCCCCTTTTCTCTTTGCTTCGCCCCTCTCTCCACCACCCCAAACTGGGTTCCAGCCTTCAATATGAGTACGAGAAAATCTTTTCCAATCTTCATTTCATTTCTGATGCAATTTCTGAATATTTGCTGTACTGCATACAAGCACAGTCCATAGTTCCGGGGTTGGGAAGCTTGTGGCTCCCAGGCAAATATAGCAGGAATCATAGGTTATTGATGTTTCTCTGTTCTCGGACATGCCAGAGGTCCCAGAAATAAATATAAGCGAGTGCTCCTGAGCCTGAAGACAGTTAAAGGAGTCTCTTATTTACACAGTTTGCTGTGGGAGGGATGCAAGGAGAGGAAGCAAGGGTAGAGAGGGGCAAGAATGAAGCAGAAAGCACAAGGATAGATGGGGAGGGCAGGTGGGAGAGAAGAAGAGGACAGAGGGGGTCAGGAGGGCTCTGCTGTGCCCAGAGCATGGGGTTTGCAATCAGCCTTCCTTCAGGTCCCTCCTAAAGAAAAGCAGAAGATGCATGGTAAGTAAGATCATTGCTCCTCTGTCCACAAATCGGAAACAGGCAAGAGAAGGATAAGGCATAGGAGACAATGTGCATAGCATTAAAAGTCCAGCATGGGGACTGGTACAGGAAAGAAGAAAGCCTTGGTTGAGAATGTGTACCTTCAAAATTCCAGAGCCCTGTCTTGCTTCCTGCCTGTAGCTCACTTCCATGGGGCTTGTGGATGTGTCAGGGGGCTCAGGACACAGAGGGTGCCATGTGATCATATCCTAGGAGGCAGGACAAGTTAACTTCCTCGTCTTAGTGGTCCTTCTATCCCAAGTATCCAGTGCTATAACACCCCCTTATTTCTGTCTTTTCTCCATGGTAAAGTAACAACCCTTATTTCTCCAGTCTTTTCTACATGATGAAGTAGAAAGTATGCTAGATTTTAAGTTAGAGGATGTGTATTTGAATTTAGACTCTTCCACATGTTACCTTTATTACTTTGGGCAAGTCACACAACCTTTATGGACCTCAATTTCTTCACCTAAAATATGAGATTGGATTGTTGTTGTTCAGTCATTTCAGTTGTGCCCAATGTCCTGTGACCCCATTTGAGGTTTTCTTGGCAAAGAT
Source organism: Trichosurus vulpecula (assembly GCF_011100635.1). Lineage (NCBI taxonomy): Eukaryota > Metazoa > Chordata > Mammalia > Diprotodontia > Phalangeridae > Trichosurus > Trichosurus vulpecula. The sequence goes on from NC_050577.1 coordinate 293,106,470, forward strand.
ATTGGAGTGGTTTGCCTTTTCCTTCTCCACCTCATTTTACAGATGAGGAATTGAGGCAAACAGGCTGAAGTGACTTGCCTAGGGTCACCCAGCTAGTGAGGATCTGAGGCCAGATTTGAACTCAGGAAGATGGGTCTTCCTGACTTCAGGCAGGGAGCTCTATCCACTGCACCACCCAGATAATCCCTAAGATTCCTTCCAGCTCTATATTTAGGATCACATTCTATTATCCTAAATCATTTTACATCCTTAAGCATCAGTGCCTTCCTGAGAGGATGAAATGAAGCGGGGGCGGGGGGGGGAGGGGTAGAACCAAGCAGCATCATGAGTAATGTAGTGGAATGGGATGCAGGAAGGCCTAGATTCAAATTCATCCTCACATGCTTACTAATTCTTTCAACCTAGAGCAGATACTTGGCCTCCCCACATGCCACTTTCTCCACCTGTAAAGTGAAAGGTTGAACTCCAAGGTTCCTTCCAGCTTTCCATCAGTGATGACCTCATCCCTCTATGTTAGGGCAGAAGTTCTTTGATAAACTTATCTATACTAAGGACTTCAAGTTTCTTCCTGGATGCCGACAACCTGTTTAAAGTGTCTGGGCCACTGAAAAGTGAATAGACTTTCCCAGGGTTACACACTCCACATCATAAGCCAAGCTTGAACACAGGTTTTCCTGACTGCAATGTCAGTCCTCTATCAGCTGCATTGTGGTGCACCACCTCCTAAAAATTCAGGGTTATTCACAAATGCTAACTGGCTCCAGAATCAGTGAATTTTGTCCTACTAGAGGTCTGCAAATAAAGGTTGGACCTTTGGATGTGGTGGCATAGGGATTCTTGTTCAGGCAAGCATTGGACTATAGCATCTGAGGTCATTTCCAGTTCCATATTTATGATCATGTGTTTCTGAGCAATTAACAAAAGAAGACAGGAGAATGATGCCTGGGAATCTTGAGAACAGATTCCCTGACTCCTCTAACACTCAGCTTGGTAGGGAGATTCATGGATGTGCCCACATGGCTGATAATCATTGGTTTCCTAACAAATGCCTCATGAAAAATCAGGCATGGCAAAGATTCCAGGAGAGAAAGGGTCAGGGACAACCCTAACTAGTCTCAGAATTGCCTCAGAGACAGTCAGGCCCATGCCTTCACTGACGTTCTGTGACTGATCACCAAAGGATCACTTTTACTGTCAAACATCAGTCATTTCATGAGCCTAGAATAGGGAACTCCTGACTAGGAACTCCCTCCATGAACCCAACTGGTGATTTAATTACAACTTAGTAGATAAGTCCTGGGGCAGCTAGGTGGCACCATAGTGCATATAGCACCAGGCCTGGAGTCAGGAAGACTCATCTTCATGAGTTCAAAGCTGGCCTCAGGCCCTCACTAGCTGGGTGACCCTGGCCAAATCATTTAATGCCAATTGCCTCAGTTTTCCCATTTGTAAAATAAGCTGGAGAAGGAAATGGGAAACCATTCCAATGTCTTTGCCAAGAAAACCCCAAATGGGGTCATGAAGAGTCAGACACGACTGAAGCTGAACAGCAACAATACTATGTACCAGGCACTGTGCTAAGAACTTTACAAATATTATCTCATTTCATCCTCACAATAACCTTGGAAATAGATGCTATTATTATTATTCCCATTTTATAGATAAAGAAACTGAGTCAAACAAGGTCAAGTTATTTCAGCATTACACAGCTAGTAAGTATCTGAGGCTGGATTTGAACTCAGGTCTTCCCGACTTCAAGCGCAGAATTCTTGCCACTGCTCTCAATATGCTTTGTATGTTTAAATGTGAACATGCTCTATCCCTCCAGTAGAACACAAGCTCCTTGAAGACAGGGATAGTTTCATTTTGTCTTTTTATCCCCATAATAATATGTCACATAATAAGCATTTAAAACTCATTGAGTTGACGTTTGACAACAGTCGTGAGGCAAGTAGTGAATGGATTATTACTTATATTTTACATATGAGGAAATCAAGGCTCAGAGAAATGAAGGTTACGAAGCTAGTGGGCATCAGACTTGGTGGTAAGAGTTTAAGATGCTAAGGCTTAAACAGGTGCATGTATGCTCAGGTATTACTTATCAGAGGCTGTCTAGTCCAATTCATCCTTGTATAAGGACCATGTTGTAACATCCTGTCAAGTCATCATCCAGCCTTTGATTACAAACCCCAAATGGGGGGAGGGTATATTGGTAATTAAGGTGGGACTTTTTAAAACTGTTTTCTCTTTTAGAATGGTAAAGTAATCAAGTGCCTTGGATTAAGTTTTAATAGGTGCAAAACCCCAGGACCACACTCTTTTGCTGATTAGGTGTGAAGTCTTCGGGCCCTAAGAAGGGTATACAAACTCAGAGATTAGCATTTTGTTTGGGTTCTCACTCACTGGAAGAGTGTTGGTGTAGTAACTCTGGGTAGCCACTGGAGCCCCCAGCTTTGAAGAAAACCCAGATGTTGGTGATTCTCTTTTTGGTAACTATGTATGTGATGTCTTGATCAGACAAAGCCTGTCTGTTGAATTGTGTTATTTGATCTGTTGATATTTTCTGTTTGTAATTTCTATTTATATTCACTCTGAAGTTCAAGGTGCTGGCTTTTCCCCCTGAACTAAGTGAATGATATATGTATGTTTGATTAAAGTAAGATTGTTAACCCCTTAAAGTTGCTTTCCTTAGAAAAGCAGATCAAAAAACCTGTGCTGGCAACTCTTGTTGCTGGTCTTGTTGGGTGTTATACCTCAGCAGTAGCTGCAAGCCACATTGTTGTTACAGGGGGAACACAATGTTTCACATGCAGCTCTTTCCACTTTGGAAGAACTACCATTATTAGGAAGTTGATTTGTTTGCTTTTTTCTTTAAGCTTAAACATGGTTTTTTTATATCTTCTCTCCATTGCTCCTAGTTCTATTCTCTGGGGCAAGTAGAACAAAAGTGAATCTTTTTTGTATGGGATAGTCTCTCATACTCTTGGCAACAACTATCAAATTTCTCCTAAGTACTCTTGTATCAGATTATATGTGTCCATTTCCTACAGCAATAGAAAATGTCTCTAGGGTAGAAAGACGAGAATTTTTAGCATTCTGCTAGAGCTCCCCTGGAGAGTCCAGTTTGTCAATTTCCTACTTCCCTCTCCCCACCACCTTTGTCTCTGTCTCTGTCTGTCTGTCTCTGTCTCTGTCTGTCTCTGTCTGTCTGTCTCTGTCTCTCTGTCTCTGTCTCTCTCTGTATCTCTCTCTCTCTCTCTCTCTCTCTCTCTCTCTCTCCCTCCCTCCCTCCCTCCCTCCCTCCCCCTCTCTCTCTGTCTCTCTCTCTTTTCAATCTCATTTGATGACATTGCCAGCCTGTTTGGCAAAATGTTTTTTTTTAATAAAAGTAGTTTTCAGTTTTGTTTAATGAAATATTATGTAAGTAACATTGGAATAAAAAAATCTGAACATCTGCATTGTTTCTCAATCTGCTACTTCCTACTTGTGTGACTTTGGAAAAGTCACTTAACCTCTCTGGGCAACATCTGTCAAATGACTGAATTGGTCCATAAGGCCTCCAATGTCCCTTCTAGCTCAATCATGATATATGATGAGATGTCTTCAGAAGCTTCTTCAATATCTAGAGCTACGATCTTTTGATTAGTCCAATAGAGGTCTATAACCTACATCAAAGGGCCAGATAGCATTTGCCTGAAAACCTACTGTGTGCTGAGAAGTGACATATGTAATATTATACAACCAAACAACTAGCGAGACTTCTTGAAACTTACCATTCTATTTGCTGCTATTACAGAAGGAGGGAAGAGACAAGTCCAGCTAGTCCTTGGCTTTTTTCATAGTGCCATTTTTTTTCCTCCTATTGGGTGGGTAGGTGGGAATTATTTCTAGCTGTCACCTAGCCATCAACTTCTAGCTGCTAGAGATGCTTGGGAGTTGGCCATGCTTGCTATGGAAATAATACTACTGGCAGATGTCTCCATTCTGGGATATACAAAAAATTTATATGATCCAGAGTCATAACTAGGAATTCTTTCTTGGCTGAGGAAAAGGAATGGAGTAGAGTGGAGTAAAGTGAAGTGGCTGATGAGAGAATAAAATGGACCAAAGGAAACCATGACATTCTATGATGCTGAAAGACTGGCTGCTTCTGGGAAAGGGAGGAAGGGATGTTGGGAGAAGGGAGTGTATCAATGACAAATGATGCTCTTGATACCCTCCAACAAAGCCCTATTTTTCCATACATTTTACTGCTTAGGTATGAATGAATGAGAGACACTTATTGCTTACCATCTGCCAAGCACAGTTCTAAGGATTAGGAATAAAACCACAGAAAAGATAGTTTTTACAATTCCAACAGGTCTGAGAATATGGGAGTACTAGAAACTGCATGAGCTTACATTTCAATGGGGACAATATGTATGGGAAAGGGTGATCAAAGAAGGGAATGACTGAGTCCAACTCGATATAGTAGGACAGTGAGGCACTTACATTTAGGGCAAGGGAGATCCCTGGGAAGGAAATAAAAGGGTTAATTCCTCCAGGCTTAATTCCTTTGGCTTGTGATAGTTTATCTAAATAAGCTGACAACAAGATATTAGGGTGTAACATGGCCATATGTTAGGGAGTTTGGGTAATGTTCAGAATAAGGAGAAGGGAGACAAAAGGGGGAAATGGTCTTGGGACTTGATCCTTTCTGGGACCAACAATTTGGTCCCTAACATCAGGGACTTTTGAAATGACTTTTAAAATATTCCTGGGCCCTAAGGTTGGCTTGAGGAAGCAGCAGATTATAGTAGAAAACATAAGATTTTTAATCAAAGGACCTATTATTTAAACTTGGCTCTATCTTCCTGATGGGTAACTTGGGAACAAACTATTCCTCTCCTAGACTTCAGCTTCCTCTTCTGTAAAAGAAAGGGTTAACTGAATGACCTCTTTCAGCTCTAAATTTTTAATCATATGATATTAAGTTCAAGACCCATTCAAGGGAGATAACAATTAACAACAATAAGAATTCATGTGTTTATAAAGTTTGAGAGCTTTCAAAAAACTTTGGAAAAATTTATAACTTATATATTATATATATGAAGGTTACAAATAGATATCATATATTATCTCATTTGAGCCTCACAACAATATTGCAAGGTGCCATTGCACTTATTGCATTAAATGCATTAAATGCAAATGCCATTATCCTCATTTTATAGGAGAGGAAAATGAGCCTCAGAGAGTTAAAGTGACTTCCCTAGGATCACAGAGCTGAAATACGTCAGGGTCCAATGAAAATGGATTAGGAATAGAAAAGGGAGAGTGGGCCATCAGATGGTGATGAGATCACAGGATCATGCCCACCTAGAAAGGGATCACTTGGACAAATCCCTCCTGCTCTTATGCTGCACCAAATCTCCAGCAGGAGCTGCGCTTCCTAGGCCTTTCTCATTTTCAGACCTGATGGTGTTGCAAAGGCCCCTCTTCCCACCTAGCTCTGGTGTCAGGCAAGGCTGGCCCATCTCTAGGGAAGAAGGACTGGCTCCAGGCAGAAGGATTTATGTCTTCATCTACCCTTCTCCAATATGTAGCTCATCTCAATGCCTCACCCTCATCAGTCATTTCCTCCCTTCGCCCTCCACCCCCACATTGAGCTCATTGTAAATCCACAGGGTTTATGATTAAACTTCAGGAATCAGACCACCTTCCTATCCTCTCCTCTCACTTCCTTCTGAACACCTCAGAGCCTCTACATCCTCACAAACAAAGCTGTTAAAATGCTTCAAAGTCATCCTGCTATCCTGAAAAAGAGTCCTAGCCTGAGACTCAGAAAGACTAGGCTCAGGGAAATCAAAGGATCCAGGGAGGAGGGGCAGGTGTCAGAGAGGGAGAGAGCCTGCTACATGGAAAAACTATGTTGACACAGATGTGGAAGGGAATTCAAAGGTCATCTAGCTAAATTCCATACTTGTGAAAGAATCACCTACATAACATACCCACTATGTAATAAACAGCCTTCCTTGAACATTTCTAGGCATCAGGAACTCACTTCTGTTCAAGGTAATCTGACACATTTGCGGGTAGTAATTGTTGCTTAAATGTTTCATTTTCCTAATATTTTGTTTCTGTGATTTACATCATTGCCACTATCTTTCTATGGTGGGTCAAGAAGAATGAGTCTAATTCTTCTTCCACATGGCACCTTTGTAACTCATGATGAAATAATTCTATGATCCTGTGCTCTTAAAAGTGGTAGCTTGGCGGGGCGGAGCCAAGATGGCGGCTGAATAGCAGGGACTTGCATGAGCTCCCTGCCAGGTCCCTCCAAAAAACTATAAAAAATGGCTCTAAAAAATTCTAGAACTGCAGAACCCACAAATAGGAGAGGGAAGCAGGGATCCAGCCCAGGACAGCCTGGATGGTCGCCGGATGAAGTCTATCGTGCTCGGAGCAGAGGGAAGTGAGCTCAGCGTGGGCGGGAGCAGGACCAACCAGACCAGCAGCAGGCTAGAACAGGCCCTAGCACCCTGAATCAGTGAGCTGTGGCAGTTACCAGACTTCCTAATACACAAACACCAAAGACAACAGAGAAGGTTAGTGGGAAAAGCTTCGGGGGATGGAGTTTGCAGTTTGGCCACTGCCCCAGGTGCAGAAAGGGAGGTGCAGCTACAGAACTACAGCTGCAGTTACTTCCGGCCCCAGGCCCACATGGTGGGAGGAATTAAGTGGTGGATCAGAGCAGGAGTGTAGAGCCTGCTTAAGATTTTCGTCAGGTCTGGGTTGGTGGTTTTTGAGGAAGGAGGATTGCTGGTGAGGCAGAGCTGGCTGTATAGAAATAGCTCTGAAATCAACAGCGCATCCCCTCAAGCTTGGAACAAAGTACTCTTTGCCCTACAAGCAGTCATACCCCCACCAAAAACTCAAGGGTCAAGTAAGTTGGCTGGGAACATGGCCAGGCAGCAAAAATGCACTCAGATTCTGTCTCAGACTTTGGAATCTTTCTTTGGTGACAAAGAAGACAAAAACATACAGCCTAAAGAAGTCAACAAAGTGTAAGAGCCTATACCAAAAGCCTCCAAGAAAAACATGAACTGGTCTCAGGCCATGGAAGAGCTCAAAAAGGATTTGGAAAAGCAAGTTAGAGAAGTAGAGGAAAAATTGGGAAGAGAAATGAGAAGGATGTGAGAAAATCATGAAAAACAAGTCAATGACTTGCTAAAGGAGACTCAAAAAAGTAGTGAAAAAAATATTGAAGAAAACAACACTTTAAAAAATAGACTAACTCAATGGCAAAAGAGCTTCAAAAAGCCAATGAGGAGAAGAATGTCTTGAAAGGCAGAATTAGCCAAATGGAAAAGGAGGTCCAAAAGACCACTGAAGAAAATACTACCTTAAAAATTAGATTGGAGCAAGTGGAAGCTAGTGACTTTATGAGAAATCAAGATATTATAAAACAGAACCAAAGGAATGAAAAAATGGAAGACAATGTGAAATATCTCATTGGAAAAACCACTGACCTGGAAAATAGATCCAGGAGAGATAATTTAAAAATTATTGGACTACCTGAAAGCCACGATCAAAAAAAGAGCTTAGACATCATCTTTCAAGAAATTATCAAGGAGAACTGCCCTGATATTCTAGAGCCACAGGGCAAAATAGAAATTGAAAGAATCCACCGATCGCCTCCTCAAATAGATCCCAAAAAGAAAACTCGTAGGAACATTGTCGCCAAATTCCAGAGCTCCCAGGTCAAGGAGAAAATACTACAAGCAGCCAGAAAGAAACAATTTGAGTATTGTGGAAAAACAATCAGAATAATCCAAGATCTAGCAGCTTCTACATTAAGAGATCGAAGGGCTTGGAATACGATATTCTGGAGGTCAATGGAGCTAGGATTAAAACCAAGAATCACCTACCCAGCAAAACTGAGTATCATGCTCCAAGGCAAAATATGGATTTTCAATAAAATACAGGACTTTCAAGCTTTCTTAGTGAGAAGACCAGAGCTGAATAGAAAATTTGACTTTCAAACACAAGAATCAAGAGAAGCATGAAAAGGTAAACAAGAAAGAAAAATTATAAGGGACTTACTAAAGTTAAACTGTTTTGTTTACATTTCTACATGGAAAGATGATCTGTATGATTCATGAGACCTCAATATCATAGTAGCTGAAAGGAATATGCATATATATGTGTATACATATATATACATATGTGTGTGTCCATGTATGTATATATGTAGGTGTTTATATATGTGTGTGTGTATGTGTGTATGTATATATATATATATATATATATATATATATATATATATATATATATATATATATATACATACACACATACACACACACAGAGGTCACAGGGTGAGTTGAATATGAAGGGATGATATCTAAAAAATAAAATCAAATTAAGGGATAAGAGAGGAATATATTGAGAGAGGGAGAAAGGGAGAGATAGAATGGGGTAAATTATCTCGCATAAAAGTGGCAAGAAAAAGTGGTTCTCTAGGAAGGAAAGAGGGGGCAGGTGAGGAGGAATGAGTAAATCTTGCTCTCATCAAATTTGACCTGAGGAGGGAATACCATACACACTCAATTGGGTATCTTACCCCACAGGAAAGAAGGAGGAAGAAGATAAAAAAGGGGGGACGATAGAAGGGAGGGCAGATGGGGGAAGGAGGTAATCAAAAACAAACACTTTCGAAAAGGGACAGGGTCAAGGGAGAAAATTCAATAAAGGGGGATAGGTTAGGAAGGAGGAAAACATAGTTAATCTTTCACAACATGAGAATAGTGGAATTGTTTTACATAATGATACGCATGTGGCCTATGTTGAATTGCTTGCCTTCTTAGGGAGGGTGGGCAGGGAGGGAAGAGGGGAGAGAATTTGGAACTCAAAGTTTTAAAAACAGATGTTCAAAAACAACAACAAAGAAAAAAGTTTTTGCATGCAACTAAGAAATAAGATACATAGGAAATGGGGCATAGAAATTTATCTTGCCCTACAAGAAAGAAAGGGAAAGGGGGAGGGGAGGGGAGTGGGGTTACAGAAGGCAGGGCTGACTGGGGAACAGGGCAACCAGAATATATGCCATCTTGGAGTGGGGGGAGGGTAGAAAGGGGGAGAAAATTTGTAACTCAAACTCTTGTGAAAATCAATGCTGAAAACTAAATGTATTAAATAAATTAAAAAAAAAAGAATTTGAAAAAAAAGTGGTAGCTTGGAAGGACAAAACTTTGTTTTGTTTTGTTAATATATTTTTATTTTTCAGTTCCAAATTCCTTCCTTACCTTCATGCCTTCCCCTATGCTTAAAAGGCAAGAAATACAATACCCTTTATGCATATGAAGTAATGCAAAACAAATTTCCATTTTAGCCATGTTGTGGGAAGAAAAAGCAATAAAAACCAAGAAAATAAAAAAAATGCATTAATCTGCCCCCAGAGTTCATCAGTTTTCTCTCCTGGAGTAGATAGCCTTTTTCATCATGGGTCCTTTAGCACTGCTATGTATCATTGTATTGATCAGAATAGCTAAGTCTTTCACACTTGATGATCATTAGTCATTGCTGTTACTATGTAGACTGTTCTCCTAGTTTTGCTCACTTCACTTTGCATCAGTTTGCAGAAGTCTCCTCAAGTTTTTTTTTTTTTTAAAACCATCCCCTTCATCAGTTCTTATAGCACAGTTGTATTCCATCACAATCATACACCCAACTTGCTTAGCCATTCCCCAATCGATGGGCATTTCCTCAGTTTCTGATTCTTTGACACCACAGAAAGAGCTGCTATAAATATTTTTGGCCATATGGGTTCTTTTCCTTTTATTCTGTTCTCTATGTGGTATAGATCTAGCAGTAGTTTTACTGAGTCAAAGGATATATAGAGTTGCATAGCTCTTTGGACATAACACATTGTGCTCTAGAATGGTCGATGAGTTTAACTCTGCCAACAGCGCACTGGTGTATGTATTTTTCCACATTCCCTCCAACATTTTGTCTTTTTCCTTTTCTGTCATGTTAGCCAAGCTAATGGGGGCAAAGTGGTACCCCAGGGTTGTTTTAATTTGCATTTCTCTAGCTGTTAGTGAGGAAATACAAAGTTTTAAGGAGGAAAGGTGAGCAACCGAGTCTGGAAATTATCTGGAGTCAGAGAGCCTGAGTTTGAACTCCATTTCTGGCATTTACTAGCTCTATGAGTTTGGGCAAGACACTTCATGTCTATGAGCCTCAGTTTCTTCATTTGAAAAATGAAGAGACTGAATCAGAGTGGCCTCTAATGTGCCTTCTACCTCTAGTTCTAAGATTCTATAATGCAAATAAAAAACAAGCCATACTTTAAATATTACTTTTTAGTTTGGGTGAATGGAGCTGCTGGTGTAAAGTTCACTATAGACTCCCAGCATCAACCCTGCCTTGGACTAGAAGTATATTCTATGTAAGAGATGATGCTGTTCTTTGGGTACCTATTAGGTGGCAGAAAAAGTCCTGAAAATGGTGCAGGAGCCCAGGGCCTCTGTAATGGGTGACTGAGAAGCCCTAGGGCACTGTCCACTGAGAAGCCCTAGGGCACTGTCCATGGTACTTGTGTAGTATTCCTGCCTAGGATTTAGTCTTTCCAAAGATAGTCTCAGGCAGTTTCAACTTTAGCTACAAGTCTGTTTTATCTGTTTTATTTTTAATGATAAGTACTAGATAAACTGTTTACTGAACTAAGATCAGTGCAACAGATTAGAAAAAATAAGAGGCAAGGAGTAAGGAGAACTCATAAAAACATATTTTTTTAAAAAGAGACCAAAGGAGATCATATGTGAATGGTCACAAAGATGCAAAGCCAGGAGGAATTTTCCTAAGGCATATTTAACAATGAGGAAATCTTCATCAGTTGACATTAAGGTTATGGTATGGTAGGGCTAGAGATACATTCCTTCAGACTACATATGTTTCCAAGTTATCATATGGACTTAATTGCCAGATGTTACTTACACATCTGAAAAGGAAAATCCTCCATCTATAGCACTTAGAAGTAAGAACCCTGCACCCAGAGCCAAGGAAAGATGTCCATAGTGTATTCAATAGTCTTAGTACCACAGTTAGAGAGGGAAATGCCAGTCATTATGTCGGGATGTTTCTACAGTTAGCTACATCTTGGCCAAAGTTAGCATTCCCTCCATGGTCCTGTCTTGTAAGAAGCAGCTAAAAACTGAGTACCACTAACCACTGTGGATCCACATAAGCCCACTTTGAGTGGAAGCATGCCTGAGCTCGACATGCTGCTAGGAATGGTGGAAAAGAAACAAAGCCAATGCCCCAGAGGCATTGTATATGCAGATGAAGGCAGAAGTTGTGACGTGAGGTAATGCCTGGCAGAATGGAGGCTGCACAGGAGACAGGGAATCTGACTGGCATCAGACAGATCATGTTGGTCCTTTCTGGAAAAGGAGGGGTAGGGAAAAGCACCATTTCTACAGAGCTGGCCCTGGCCCTCCAGCATTCAGGCAAGAAGGTTGGGATTATGGATATGGATCTCTGAGGTTCCAGCATTCCCCAAATGCTAAAGGTACAAGACAACTCTGTGCACCAGTGTTTTATCTGTTTTAAATGGAGCATGATCTATAAAACAGCAAGTTCTGCAGAGGTTGCATGTATTTGTGACACTGTATGTGAGAAGACCATAGGTGCTGCTGGGATGAGGAAAGGTTTCATGTAGAAGGTGAAATGTAAGCTTAACCTTAAAGAAAACTAAGGATTCAAAATGGTAGAGATAGGGGAATGAAATGTATTCCAGTCATAGGGAACAGCTGGTTCAAAAACATAGAAATGAAAGATAGAGTGTTGCATGTAAACAAACATCAATTTGGCTGATCCAAAGCAGGAAGGAAGGGGATATAGGCACAGGATCACATGGTATGTTAGTAGCAGAGCTGGGGCTAGAATCAGGGTACCCGATTCTCAGATTTTTTCAGCATAGTGTGGCATGAGGAAGGCTGGAATCGGAAACAGAGAAGCTGCTTAACTATTATTACTTGTATGACCTTTAGCAAGACATGACTCTTCTAGATGTCAATTTCTTCATGTAAAATTAGGGCATCAGATGAGGAGTTTTCTAAGATCCCAGATCTAAAATTCTGTCGTTAAATGCAGATTTCCATAATGATTGATTTTGCTTAATGTGATGTATGCTTACATATGAGGGCTAATGTCCACTCTACCTTTCAGAAAAGAAATCAGAAGTAGTTAGTGCCTCACCATTGAAATTACTTTACGTCTACTACGTATGTATGCATGTATGTGTGTATATATGTATATACGTATAAACACACGTGTGTATATGCTTACACAAATGCACTATGTGTATATATGTGCACACATAATATAAAGGGTTTTGAACATGTTGTATCTCATAATGCATGTGTGTATACATACATATACATACATGCACAATCTAATATAAACGGTTGTTTACATGTTATCTCTTCCCTATTAGAATGTGAACTTGTTCAAAGCAAAGACAGTGTTTCTGCTTGTATTTGTATCCCCAACACGATGTAGTTCCTGGAACGCAATAAACCCTTAAAAAGAGTTTGTAGATTGACTGGCAATCATATCACATTATGAAAATGGGTTTTTAGGCATGCCATCATTTCTTCCGAATGATTATTGAGTAATTAGTAATTAATTGAGTAATTAATGAGTAATATTGTATAGTGGAAGGAGCCATGGACTGAGAGACAAGGGACCTTGGTGTTCATCTCATCTCCACTGGCATCTTTTCGGCATGACCTTAAGCACCTTTCTGTGTTACCTTAGACCTTTTTAACATTTCCAGGCCTCAGTCTCCCCATCTATAAAGTAAGGAATTTGGAAATATATTATAGCCAAGATCCTCCTAAATCAAGCAATCTATCTTTAAAGGGCTTCTCCTTTTCTAACATCCTGTTTTAATAGTCTATGTTCTAGCATTATATATTTTAAGGTTCCTTCCTCTTGCATTCTAAGCTTTAAGACCTCTTCCTAGATTTTCTTTAATGTCTAATAGTCTAGATTCTGAGGTCTCTCCTTGATATAACATTCAATAATTGAAGGTCCCTCCCTGCTAAAAAATTCTATGTTCTAAGATCCTCCCATTCTAAAATTCTGTGCTATTATTCTGTGTTCTAACTTTCTTTGTTCTAAGGTTCCTCCTACCTCTGAAAGTCTATGTTCTGAGATAAATTTATCATGTTTTAATACTCTATATTCTAAGGTTTCTTCCTACTCTAAAATTCTATATTTTAAATTCCCTCCTATTCTAAAATTCTATGTTCACAAACCCCTCATGGTTTTAATATCCTATGTTCCTGTCCTCTGTCCTGAGAGATCCAAGAATCTTATATTTCATTTTGCCTCAGTTTCCCTCTTGATGAAGCAGAAAGTTCAGTATTGACAGCTCTTCAATGGTTTTGATAATAAATGTGTGTGTTTATCAGAGGCAGCCAGTTCCTAAAATTGAGCATAGTACAAGAATACAAAGTGTTCTTTGAAAAGAAAAAAAATACAACACGAGATGTGGCTTTGCACTCCCATCCGGCATCTTTTTCTGGAGGAACAGAATTTATTATTATATCAGCAACTGCCTCTGATTCTGAAGAAAAGAATAAGAGAGGACAGCTCATTCTACATTGTCTTCTTGGAGGCCTGTGTGCATAATGCCTGTGTGCCCATGTGTCACTGTGTTTTACAATATCACCAATATTTTCTCTGGGTGGGCTCAAGTCAGGCAAAGAAAACTCATACTCCAACCCGAACACCATTTGCATAGTATGGATAACACTCTCACATCTTTCAAAGCTGACAGTCCTCATGGGATTCCTGGCATTTGGTTCAAAACCTCCTGTCTCCTATACAAAAGTACCTTCCATAATTAGTGTAAAAAGACCCACTGGAATTGTTCGCTATTATGCATGGTACATGCCATACACAGTGGAGTGATATCATTCTGAAGGCAGAACAATAACAATATGGAGTGTGCACTGACACCACCTGGTGGCCCAGGGGCCCCAAGGAGTCCTCCTCATCAAAGTGAGAACAGATGGCTCAGAGACTTGGATTTGGAAAAATAAAGCTTTGGGAAACCATGACAACCTCCCACTCTGAAATGTGGACTGGAGTCCATGGAGGAAGGTGGGGCAAAGATAAAGAAGCTTGCATGTCAGGAGTCACCTAGACTGGGATGGGAGTGATAAGAGGTTATCTTTCTCTTGCCCATCCAAGTCATTCAGACAGTCAATCAGCCAACCAGATAAACAAATACAGTCATCTAATCAGCCAGGCAACCAGCCAACCATATTGACTGAGTGCCCACTTATCTAATGGCCATGTGCTAGACTTTATAGGAACTGGTCAAATAAATAGAGTAATGATGCCATGAGAGACAAGATGGTGTAGCACATAGTAAGACAGTATTAGAATCAGATGAGACTGGGTCTGAATCATGCTTCTGATAAACAGTGGTCAGGCTCTCATATAGGCAAAGCACTTAACTTCTCCAACATTCCAGGAAGATAAGAGAGACATAGCTTCTCAGAATAAGGAAGCAATACTACCCACATCTCATCTAACCTAGTCAGATCACACCCATGATACTCAGCTCTGGTCAACAAGTATTTATTCAGCACTTACTATATGATAACTGCTGTGCTAACCACCAAGAATGCAAATACAAGCAAAAAGTGACACAGCCCTTAAGCCCAAGGAGTTTACATTCTAACGGGAGAAGACAACATGTAAAAGAGAGTTGGAGGGAAGAGAAGGTGCTCACATTGAGGCATTGCAGAGGAGTCTGGGGAATCAGGAGTGAGAGCAGAAAAGCAGAGAAAGAGAAAGTTAGGCCAGTGTGGCTACTTCCTCTGAATTGAGGTTCTGGAAGAAACTCACCAATCTGAGGAGAGGACCTAAGAATTAGAGCTTTCCAGAAGTGGGATAGGCCACCTGAAAGGTAGTGGGATTTCCATCATTTCAGGTCTTCAAACAAAGAGTAAATAGCCACTTGTTTGGGCAGGTTATGGCAAAATTTTTTTTTTAAGTATCTATCAGAGTAGATGAATGAAAGTCTTTTCACCTCGAAAATTCCATAGTCCTGTGATTCCTCAAATGATGAGTTGCCAATCTGAATTGATGAGGAGAACTTCCATCCTGGGATTTCTAAACATAGAAATTGCAGGCCAAGACCAAAACAAAATAAAACCTTACACATGTGCGTAGGACTTTATATTCAAAGCATTTTTCATATAGGCTATTTCTTTGGATCCTCATTGCAATTTTTTGAAGGAGATGGGTCAAAATATTATTGTCTTCATTTTACAAATGAGGAAACTGATACTCAGGGTAGCTTATTGAAGTCACATAGTTAGTCAGTGGGAGCTATGGGATGAGAAAACAAATAGGCATCATCTGGCTGCTTCTCCTGTCAGTCATGTGCTTTAAAATAATTAAATATTCAATTAGCCATTTTAATGAAAAATAGGTGGAAAATTGTCTTTTTCAAAAGGAATTAAAACCCAGGCATTTGTTTCTTATCCCATGCCATTCTGCCTGATGTCTTTGTGAAGAGAGTCCATGCACTTTGTGCTCTGGGCCAAGGGGAAGTTCTTCCAGCAGATACCCTTAACATCCTGACTGCATATCACTTGTTTTCCACTTTGGAAATCATCAGGAATCATTTGTCTGAAGAACGCTAGGCATGTTTTCCTAACTCATCCACAGCAATGGACCCTGGGGGTGGAGGGATGGGTGTGCCTGTTACACATATTTATAGATAATGCTCTTCAGAAGAGAGCACACACAGTTGACATGCATGCACAATGAATGCCATCTGTTCCCCTTGGCAAAGGGTGAGGCCTGCTTTCAATCTGTATCCATGTGATGTGGAAATCGTGTGAGCTGGGGACAGTTTGGCAACGGGAGTTGTGTATGTGTCTGTCAGCACATAGGTGGAAATGCTTGCACAGGGAAGTGTGCAAACATTGGTTGGTAGATAGATATGAAAGGGATTTGAAAGGCCATCTCTCACATTTTACAGGAGGCTACAACAGAAAAGACATTTTCCCAAGGTCACATAGGTGGCAGAAAGAGAACATTGCATAGTCAAGAGAAATCTGGGCTTGACACTGGCAAGATTTGGGTTCAAATACTGCCTCTAACATACCTTGGCTGTGTGCACCCGTGGATGTTAGTGCTGTCAGTACTTCAGACAAGTGGGTAAGACTCCAAGCTGCAGCTCATATACTGATCTGTCCTGGCAGGAGGGGTCTCCTACCTAGGCATTATCTCCACTAAAGAAATCACTGGGAGAGGCCCTCACCATATCACATAAATAGCAAGGACTGGAGAAGGGATTCAAATTCAAGCTCTCTGACTCTAAATCTAGTGCTGTTCCTACTGCACTACACTACCATGGTGTAAAAGAAAAAGCAAAAAATCTGGAATCAGAGCTTCTGGGTTCAAATAATCCCTTTGCTGCCTAATCCCTATGTGACTCTTAGCAAAACACCCTACCTCTTCTTCTAGGGAATGACGAAGTTGGACTAGATGTTTACTGAGGTCTCTACTGGCTCCGTATCTATGATCCCATGATACTATGAGACCACGCCCCCTTCCCATGCTTCAGTGTCCTCCTCTGTAAAATGAGAGGGTTACAATACCAATAAGAACTCTTCCAGCTCTACTTAGACGATGATGACGATGAAGAAGATGATGACGATGAAGAAGATGATGATGATGAAGATGATGACGATGATAAAGATGATGATGGTGACGATGATGATGATGGTGACGATGATGAAGATGATGAAGATGATGATGATGATGTAATGATGATGATGGTGATGATGGTGACGATGATGAAGATGATGATCATGATGATGATGAAGATGATGATGATGAAGATGATGATGATGAAGATGATGACGATGATGAAGATGATGATGGTGACGATGAGGATGATGAAGATGACGATGATGAAGATGGTGATGATGATGATGACGATGATGAAGATGATGATGGTGACGATGATGATGATGATGATGATGATGATGATGATGATCACAGTGGTGCTGATGAGCACAATAATAGCTAGCATTTAGCGATAGCAATAATAGCCGTCATTTGCAGAGAGTTCCAAGATTTGAAAAACACTTTATGTGATCTCATTTCATCCTTACAACAGCTGTGTGAGACTAATATCACCCCCATTTTGAAGATGAAAGAGAACTCCATTGACTTACTTGTGGTTACACAAACAATAAGGGGCTAAGACAGGATCAGAACTCGGATCTTCAAGTCTAGTGCTCTGACCACTGTGCTAACCAATTGCCTCTCATGATGCTATGACATGCTTTATGAGCTGTGTGGATGTGTGCATGCATCCACTTATGCAGGTGAATACATATGCACACATGCATTCATGGACTAATGTGTATGGTTTCATATGTATTTTCACACATCTGTCTTCATTGTGTACAATTATGCTTTTTTCTACAAATAAATTCATATATTCAAATTCATGCACATGAGAATGATTGTGGGTTTGGGGAAGAGGATTCTTTAGCTTTCCTAGAGGAAAATCCCACCATCTCCTATTACCACTCTGTCCAAAGGTGTTCAAGAAAGAAACAAAGCTCCAGGACACTGCTGCAGCAAGCTATGAGGTAGATTTGAAGTTAGGCGATAGTACATGGAGTCCTTTATTCACTGCCTTGGGATGTGACACTGGCTGAAGTGCTAGGAGTCCTGTGGCTGAACATGGGGTTCTGATCCTGTCCTGGTTCTTTGGGAGGAATGTGATGTCCCAGGGCCCTTGGTAGTATCTGAACCAAGCAGTGAGTGCTAGGGAGAGAGAGCTGATGATCCTTCTAGTTCCAGGGCAAAGGAGGCATCCTCCCATGGGTTCAAATAGGAGGGCACGGAAAATGTAGAGCAGATATGTAGTTAGGATGACTGAAAGAGACAAACTCTGAGATCCCTTCTAGGTCTAGATGTCCACTCCTATGATCTTCAGCCCAAATCAAAAGGACCTTCTTATCTGGGTCCATAGTGAAGCCAAGAGAATTTAATTGACTTACCCATAGTCACATGGCTAGTACATATCTGAGGTAAGATTGGAACTCAGGTCTTCCTAACTCAAGTTTAATATTCTACACATGTACCACACAACCACTTCTCATGAGGTTGTGGCATGCATTGTGAGCACATACAGGCATGTATATTCACAGGTGTTTATGTGTACATGTATCCACCTGTGTAGGTCTTTGCATGCACCTGAATACATGCATCCATGGGCTAATATGTATGACTCTCACTTCTTTGCACATATGTAATGTGTCTTTATTGTGCATATGTGTACTTTTATGCACAAGTAAATTTGTATGTTTAAATTCATGTGCATGAGAATGATTGTGACAGTTATTTATTTTCATTGTCATTTAGTGAATCATTTCTTGGGCACAAAGTTCCTTATGGGTCTTTAAAGTTATAGAAGTTTGCAAGGTTTGTCAGAGATCAATAGCCCTATCTTTACCTGAAGGAGAGATCCTTTTTGAATAGAATATTATGGAGTAAGTATATGGACTTGCTAGGTAGAGTGAAATATTATATTGCAAGAGCCTGTGGAATTTCAGGACTAAGGACAGCGATAAATTGGGGAGTAAGTCATTGCTTAGCAGGAAGATAGTAAGATGTTCTCTTTCTGAGGTAGGCTTTGTTTCACTTTCAAGGTCCCTTTGTCTTTGGTGTCTAGTGTCTTCTTCTGTTGTCATGGCTACTTATTCTGCTTTGATCAAGTACTCCATCTTGACCCTCAGCCTCTATAAATTCCCTGGGTACAAAACAGTTCCATAATTTACTCATTATTTCTGGTCTTTTTTCCTCAGCTCTCCTGTCTTTTCAATGAACCATTGCCTAGAGCCCATGCTAATCCACTGAAGGCCCTTGTAGCAAACAGTTGGCCAAATGTTCTTGGCAGCTTAAATCAGGGACAGGAGGATCTGTTGGTGCTTCCTGAGGCCCCTATTTCTCTTCATTTCCCTTCAGTTCACTACAGCTGTGGCAGTGGTAATTGTGGGAAGATGTAGCAACAGACCAGCTGGGTTCTAATCTCAGTCCAGATCAACACTGGGGCAAATTTGCATCACAATGAGCATAGTGTTCTTGAAATAAGAATCCCATATTGCTACCTATGTGACCTTGGCCAAATCACATTTAGCATCGATGTTGTTGCTTCATTTTCTTCTGATCTGGCCTTGTGATTTCATAGATGTAGGGGACTCACAGGGAAGAAATCCTCTCTGTCAATTCATATCTGCAAAGTTGCTGTAGCGATTGTCTTACAGGGTCACCTGAGGTCACATAGAGGTTGTGACTTCAGGGTCACATGCATAGTTTTTGGAACTATAAAAAAAGAATAACAGGTGCATTGCCTAATTTACAGATTTGTTTTTAGGTAAGTGCTTTGGACATGTGCTTAGGAGCTATACATATGTAAGCTGTCTAACTGCTATTGTCACCATGTCACTCTCCTTAAGAGCCAGCATTGGCTCACTATTGCCTACTGCTTCAAATCTAACCTTCTCCATTTTATTGGAGGATTAGTGATCTAGAGCTGAAAGAAACCTTCGAAGGCAATGAATCCAAACCCCTCCTATTATAGATAAAAAAGATAAAGTTGAGGCTAAGAGAGGTTAAGTGATTTGCCCAGGGTCATACAGCTAGTAGGCATCTGAGGTAGCATCTCAATGCATCCAGTCCCTATGCTATATCCCATACTATGTCCAGGCACAATCTGATTTGACATAATCTATCCAGTCTTGCCTTTCTCTAGTCTCCAAAATCCACCTTCTGCAGTTAGTCCTGCCTTAACCCTATATCTCCTATATACACCAGTCAAGGGACATTTAAGTACCTGATAGTCTGGGGGCTGGGGGAGATACAGATGTGCCTTTGTGGCCCTTACAATCTAGTAGAAAAGATAAAGAATATACCTTATGATAATATAAGACATAAAAATAGATTCTAATAATTTCATGAGGGGAGCAAAGTTCTGAGGGAGTTCGTAGGGTGAGAGAACATGTCCAGTGGGAGATATCTGGGAATCCTCCATGGAAGAAATGAAATTTGACTTTGACCTCACAGAAATGGTATTATTTCAACAAGCAGAATGAAGGCATAGGAAGAAAATAGCAAATAAGAGAAATGACATGAGCAAAGAAGTAGAGGTAGGAAACCTGGGGACAATGAGGACTCAAACTTGGGTAACAAGACTAAGTGAGGGAACTTGGATGGGGCCAATTGCCATGTGAGAAGGAGCCAGATCCTAGCCTCCCACTAAGGCCGGTGTTTCCTTCAAAGGTATTGAGACCATCCCCACAATTTAATTGTCTTGGGAGAAACTGTTGATATCCCTTCCTGGTCTCCTGAGTACAAAATAGCCATGAAGAGATCCACTTGTTCCTGGAGAGGTAGAGGAGCTTGACTCTGTTAAATCAACCCCAGTATCCTCAATGCATATGCTCATTGAGTAGTCTTCTCCTGCTACGGCTAAGGAAATATCCTTTTCTTCGCTGTTCAATGATCAATAAGCATCTCATTTCATTCCAATTTTGAACATAAACTGGCAAGGGACTGGCCTAAGTGAGGCCCCGGCTAAAGCACTGTAAAATAAGTCTGGAGAGTTTATTCCCCTGCCAAGGGCCGGTGGCTCAATTCATTAACTCTTATTTAGGTTTCTCATGTTGAAATTAATGATCAGACTGGCTTTTGAAATCTAAATGCATTTATTAGAAGGATGAGAAAGTTAAATTGATGCCACAGGGATACTACTCTGCTGACACTGTAACATGGATGCTCTTACATCTGAACCCATGTGAAGGTACTAGACTGGAACTCTGGTTGTTGTTCAGTGGTTTTTTCAGTTGTATCCAATTCTTCACAACCCCATTTGGGGTTTCCTTGGCAAAGATACAGCAATGGTTTGCCATTTCTTTCTCCAGCTCATTTTACAGATGAGGAAACTGAGGCAAACAGGAGTAAGTGACTTACCTAGGATCACACAGCTAGTAAGTGTCTGAGGCCAGATTTGAACTCTGGAAAAGGAGTCTTCCTGACTCCAGGCCCGGTGCTATATCCACTGTGCCACCTAGATGCCTTAGGATTCTGGTGCAAATAACAAATAATTAAGTTCAAATTGCCTGCGACCTATGGCCAGATGTCAAATAACTCAGGGACCTCTACCTGAGCACTGTCACTAGACCACGAGGGAGCAGTTTTCTTGAGAGCTCTGTCAATCTCAGATTTGTCCTTGGAAACATTGTAATTCATCCCCAATTTAGGCTTTTATCACTTCTTGCTTGGATTATTGTAATGGCCTCCTAATTGATGCCCCTGCCTCCATTCTGTCCCCTCTCCAATCCATCCTCTGAACACTGATTTTCCTAAAGTCGAGGTCATATTATGTCACTCTCCTGATCAGTAAGCACCAGTTGCCTCAACAATAAAATGTACTGTGTGAGGCACCTAAATCTTTACACAACCTGACTCCCTTCCCTGTTCTTCTTACTTGTCCTTACGCATTGAAGTTCACCTCCCACCTCCACCCTTTTGCTTTAGCTGTCCCTCATGCCTGTAATGCATACTGTCTTCACTTCTGCCTCCTAGAATCCTTCATCTCCTTCCAAACTTAGCTCAAGTGACACTCTATATTTCAGAACTTGACAGCTCTTCCCAGATGCTTGACCCTCCTACCTCCAAATTCTCTAGTATTAATTTTGTGTATACTAATATATTTGCATATTTTATCCCCGATGGAATGTGAGCTTCTTGAGAACTTGGGCTGCTTCATTTTTGTCTTCATATTCCCACATTTAACACAGTGTCTGGCACATAGTAAGTGCTTAATAAATGTTTTTAATTGGTTTCTAGATCTACCCAGTACAGCTTTGAATGACAGTCTAAAGAATTTGACCTGGATTCAAAAAACAATCGGAAGTAACTCAGACACTTTGAGGAGACTGATGTGTGCAGACTTTTGGACTGGGAAGATTGATCTGAGAGCATGTACTGAATGGATTGTAGAGACCAGAAGCAAGGAGTCTTATCAGTAGGCTATTACCAAGAGTCTAGGAAAGGAATAATAAGGGCTTGTCCTAAGGTGCTAGCTCTGATAATGGTAAGTGACACTTTGGAGTTAAACTTCAAAGAGAATTAACAGAGAATGGCCATTCAATGTGAAAAAAAATGAAGACCCTAAGACAATTGAGGTTTCCAGCCCTGCACCTTGATGGTGGTGCCATTGACAGTCCTGAGGATATTGGGAGAAGGAGAAGCTGAAGGAAAGAAAAATCTGCCTTTAGACCTATGGAGTTTGAGGTACACACCCTCATTCTCAGCTTGGTGTTAGTACTGACACCATGGCCTCCACTGGGAATGTCCGTCTCTTTGTCTTCACCTGCCATCCTAACCTCAGGTACCAGCTCAAGTATTATATCTCAACTATGAGGCAATGTCCCTTCCTGTGAATTTCTCGAGGAAATAAACTGTTAGTTACTGAATCATGATTACATATTAGCCAGAATTATTCGCTAGAGCCAAGTCATTTCTTCTCTCCAAGCCCCAGTATCCTCATCTCCGTACTGGGGAGGATGATGCTTTCAGTGTTACCCTCACAGAGTCATTGGAGAGAGAGCATTTTGAACATCTGAAATTATTATGTAAACCATTTTGTTCCATGGGGGTGGGAAACCTGAAGCCTTGAGCCCCCATGTGGCCCTCTATGTCCTCAAGTGTGGCCCTTTGACTAAATTCACACTTCACAGAATAAATCCTGTTATTAAGGGGATTTGTTCTGTGAAGTTTGGATTCAGTCAAAGGACTGAACTTGAGGACTTAGAGAGCCACACGTGGCCTCAAGGCAGCAGGTTCTCCACCCGTGTGGGTGGGTCTTCTGTCTCAAATTGAACTATAAGGTCCTAAATGGTAAGATGCTTATCGTATCCTTGAAGAAGGGGATTTGTATCCTTTAAAGTTCTTTCTAAATGCCAATGATTACTATTACTATTAATAAACCTTCAAACAATAGAAACAAGAGCACATATTGCTGATGGGTTATTTGGGGTTTGGTGAACAGAGGTGCTTAAGTACCTGCTTAGCGTTGGCTGGCAGTGATGGGAGCTCTGTGCCTAGACTAGGCTGCATTGCTAGAAGAGTATATAACTAGCAAGCAACTACCTGAATCTCAGGGGGGTTATCAGACTTAATTAGGTAACATATGCAAAGCACTAGGAGACTCTCTGAGGTGTGATATAGACCTATGGCAGGCCTCTTAAAATAGAGTCTCTACATCCTCCCTCGCTTTCAGGATCCACCACTGCATCTTGGTCTTTCTATAGAACCTTCAGGTTCCAAGATACCTAGGGGTCATTGTATTCAATCCCCTACCCAAAGGATGGATCACCTTTACAAAATCTCTGCTTGGATCCCTCCAACAACAGGGAGCTCATTCTGCCACAAGCCTGTTATATGGGCAAACAGCTTCTGTTGCCTGGAAGCTTTTCTTCTATTGAAATCAATGAAAAAAATTATTCTAGTCTTACCATGTGCCAAACTATGCTAAGTGCTAGAGATAAAAAAATGAGGCAGTTCTTACTCTTAAAAAACTTCCATTTGAATTGGGGCAGACTGATAATAATGATGATGATAGCAACATTTCTATAGAACTTCGTGTTGATGTAGCATTTTATGTACATCATCCTATTTAGTGCTTGTAACAATCCTAGGAGGTAGCTGCTATTTTATCCTCATTTTCCAGATGAAGGAAGTTGAGGCTCACAGAGGTTAAGTGGCTGGGCCAGGATGACACTGCCCCTAATTCCAAGGAAGGATTCAAAATAAGGTAATGTTTAGATTTGTCCATTATGCCATCTAGCTGCCTACAAAAGAACTCATCTGAAGGTAGGTGGAAATCTCAAGATGGTCTAAAGGTACAGTGTTGTTGTGTGAATGGCAAGGTCCAGGGGTGCTTAAGTTGTACCAGCAGATGAGATGGCAGAACTCAGGGAGGGAATAGTGGTGGGGAAGCTGGTAGAACCTTGAAGACATTAGGACGTGGTGGCAAGGCAAATGAGAAAGCCTACTGATCTTCTATCTCAGTGGGAAGGCCAGTTTGGCAAAGTCTTCTTGACCATCTACCCCATGGCTTCTAGGCAGCCTGGATCAGGGCAGGAGTGAAGAGAGTACAAGAGGGTACACTGTTTCACTTTGGAAGTTCTTCCCACCCAAACAACCCAGATGAGGTCATGTCAATTGGAGAAGGCTTTTGACTATGTCATGGCCCAGTGCATGTTGCACTCTAACCTTCATGAAATGCAGTCTAATTTACTTTGGTGACTTGAATTAAATTAATTCAGAAGGTATTTAGTAAGCATTTACTATTTGTCAAGAGGCAGCCAGGTGGTGAAGTAGATAGAGTGCCCTGGCCTCAAGTCAGGAAGACTCAGCTTCCTGGGTTCAAATCTGGCCTCAGGCATATGGCCAGAGTGGCTTTTGTTTTCCTTGAGTGACTCAGCTTACCTTGCTGGTTGCTGCTGCTTCTCTTCCGGAAGCGGAGAACTTCCTGTGTGATGAGTCATGGGGCTGGCTGAGTGGAGGTGTTAACTCCAGAGCCACGCCCTATTGGGTGTTAACCTGGTCTATGCTGGGGGAGGGGCCAACTCAAGAACCAATCGGCCCTGGTCATTCAGGCGGGGCGCTTGAGGATATCGAAAACTATAAGAGGGGAGAGGACAGCTTGAAGACCCCTTTTCCTTCCTTGAAGACGTCTACAGCCGAAGCTGAGCTGCCGGTAGCAGAGTTGACCCACGTGGAGTGAGGAGTGCTGAGCCAGGACTGGAGGCCAGTGGGTAATCTTCTTACCGTAGAGGGGAAGCATGTATATGATTTTGCCTTATACCATCTCACTTCTGTGGCCTCCTGGTTACTCTTGTGAGGCAGACTTATTGGGCCTGGAAGCTTTTGATCAAAATATCAAAATGGGGATGCTGGTTTGTGGGCCTGTTACTGTGGAGTGTAAATACATGCTTTAGTTCTCCTGCCTTCTGCCTAGAGAATTCCTTATATCCTGCAGTTCCGAACCTTTCAGGCACGTATGAGATTCTCTTTGAAATAATAAATTCTGCCTTCCTAATATAAGGCACTTCCTACCTGTGTGACCCTGGGCAAGTGGGCAAATTGCTTCACCTTGTTTGCCCCAGTTTCCTCATCTGTAAAATGAGCTGGAGAAGGAAATGGCAAACCATTCCAGTATCTTTACCAAGAAAACCCCAAATGGAGTCAGGAAGAGTCGACACAACTGAAATGACTGAACAACAATATTTGCCAAGCACTATCCTAGGCAAAGGTAATATAAATACAAAAACTTATGCCAGATCACACATTTATACCAATGACTTGTATAAAGTATTAAATAACTTTTTATAAAAGCATTAGGAAAAGCACTCTTGATATGTTTATCAAGTTGGCAGGTGACAAAACACTTGGTATAGCTGATACCTGGCATGGCAGGGTTCAGGAATTAAAAAGACCTCAATAGGTTAGAACAGCAGTGTCAAACTCAGAGCCCAGGGGCTACCCAAAACACTCCCAAGTCTGGCCTGAATCAAATTAGAATGAAATTAGAAAACATCTACAAAAATAACCAAAACTACAATAGAACACAGAAAATGACAGTATGTAGTCTTCTGTCAACATGCAGCCCACAGGGATGCTTATGCACAATTTAGGGGACCCTATGTCTATTTGAATTTAACATCACTGTTTTGGAACACTGAGCTGAAGTTAATAAGATGAAATTTAAGAGGGATAAATATAAAGTGTGACACATTGGTTCAGTTACAGGAATTCAAATTTAGAGCTGAGATGGATCTAAAAAATCTCATCACATTTACAAGTGGGGAAACTGAGACCCATAGAGGAGAAGTGATGTATTTGTCACCTGGGAAGTTTATGATGGAATAAAATAATAAGGAAGAGGAATTTTTCTTACTTCCTAAACAGTATGAAATTGTTAGTTTATGGTTTAGGAGATTCCTGGATTTTGAGGATTTAAATATTTTGCTGACCTTCCTATTGGATTTCCTTAACATGTGACATTTCCAATACCTACTGGTTTTGATTTGAATTGCTTTCTGACTTCAATAGGGCCATTTTGTGCAAAAGGGCCATGGGCTAGAATAAGATCACATGTTGGGTATTATTAACAAATGGCTTTCAAACACAACATAATTATACCCAATACAACTATTAGGAAACTAATCTCTAGGAGAAATCTAGAGAAGAAAAGATGGGGGGAGGGATAATATAGCTGTCTTCAAGGATTTGAAGGGATGTCTCATAGATGAGGGGTTATACTCCCTCTGCTCAGCTCCAGGTGGCAGAAACAGGAGAAATGCATTGGACTTCGCAAAGTGATAAATTTAGGTTCGATATTAGGAAAACAAAACGAAACACCTTCCTACCAGTCAGAATTACCCCAAAAGTAGAAGGGCTTGCATAGAGAAGTGATGGGTTCTCCCTCCTCGGTGGTCTCCAAGCTATGTCTGAACTGGACTAGGTGGGCACTGAGGCTCCTTCCAGCTCTCACAGTCTACGTTTCTGTGAATTTCTTATGACAAAATTGATGAAGTCTTTCATTTTAAGTTACTAGCAGCAAATTGTTCCTCTCTGTGCTGGATCTTGGGGAAATTGGACAAAATGAGCACAGATTAAGGAGAAGATGGGTTATGGTGTGAAGCAACATACACAAGGATGAGATCAAACAACAAAATATGGGAAGCAAGAGACCAAACTACTGCATTAGTGCATTCTCCGAAGTAATTGCCATTGACAACATTAGAGTCTTACATAAGCACAAGATTGTTAACTAAGAAGGGAGCTTTGATTTCATCCCAAACCCTACATGGTCTAGATTCCCTTCCAACAGCAGCATTAATGATTCCATGATGCTGCCTGTTACAAAGAGCAAAACAGAGATACCAGTGTCCTTTGAAATTTCACCTCAATTGACACCTTGACAAGCAATATGGGATAGTGTAGAGGACAGGGCCTGTGAGGTCAAGAAGGCCTGGGCTCAAAGTAGACCTTGCTTACCTGGGAAATTCAGTTAAGTTCCCTTAAATGTAAAATGAAGGGGTTGATATCTAGATATAATGTAGTGATAGATGTCTAGATACAGATATCATATATGTTTTGTATCTAGGTCTAGATGTCTAGATATAAATATATAGACAGATATATAAATATAGATCTACGACTATACAGGTAACTATATATGGTCATATATAGTTATATATGTATATATGAGTGTATGTGTGTGTGTATATAAATACATACAGACAGATGAAGGCAGAGAGAGAGAGATAGACAGAGGAAGACAGAGAGAGAGAGAGACAGAGAAAGAGACAGAGACACGCACAGAGAGAGAGCAGACAGAGAGAGAGAGAAACAGAGAGAGAGAGAGAGAAACAGGGAGAGAGAAAGAAACAGAGAGAGAGACAGAGAAAGAGACAGAGAGACACAGAGAGAGAAAGCAGACAGAGAGAGAAAGAGAGAAACAGAGAGAGAAACAGAGAGAAAGAAACAGAGAGAGAGAGAGAAAGAGACAGAGACACACAGAGAGAGAGCAGACAGAGAGAGAAAGAGAGAAACAGAGAGAGAGAAAGAAACAGAGAGAGAGACAGAGAGAGAGAGAGAGAGAGAGAGAGAGAGAGAGGGAGAGGGAGGGAGGATAGAGCTTCCTCAAAGGGTTGTTGTGAGGATCAAATGAGATAATGCTTGTACAGTGCCTGGCACATGGTAGGCACTATATAAATACTAGCTATCATCATCTTTTTTTTATTGTTATCATTATCATCATCATTTTCATGAGAGAGTTTAAGGTTTGCACAGCATTTTCTTCAGAGCATCCTTACGAGATAGGTGAATATATATATATAATTTTACATATAGTTATACATAATCTTATATATAGTTATAAATATAATTTTCTATAGTTATATATATAATTTTTATATATAGTTATATATAATTATATGTACATATATAGTTATATAGGGTTTTATACATATAGTCATAGTTATAGATCTATATCTACATTTATATGTGTGCGCATAAAATTCTTCACGACCCACATGGCTCTTTGGACAAGGGAAAGATGAGATATGTTTGAAAACAAAAGGGGGAGGGAGAGAAAATAAATACTTGTTAGTTGAAAGAAAATGAATGATGATTAAAACCAGAAATGCACAAAATAATATCCTTTGAACAAGATGGGAAACCAAAACAATGGGGAAACATGAAAATCTGTGAGAAAGCATTGGTCTCCTCAGGAGTCTGGTGAGGCCTTCCTCCCACCAGTAGCTTGGGATGCACATGCGTGATGTTCCTGCTGCCCCATAAAGCCCATGCCAGCCACAGGACCCAGAAGTTGACTCATGAGTATCCTAAGATGGCTTCATCCAAGCATGGAACTTTCCAAAGGCCTGACTCTCTCCTCCACACCACACCACACACCTAACTGGCACGTTCCAAATGGATGCCCGCCCCTTCCTCAGCTACTGTGAAGCTCCCACCCACCAGTTCCTTTGCTGGAGTCAGAGAAACCATTTCCCAGGCTTAACTAGATGTTATCGTCATAATGCATGCTTGCTAATTTGCCTCCTGAGCCCCCTAACAACCCACTTAATTGAACACGGGGGCTGCCTTCCTTTTAATCATTTTAATTTTCATGAAGCAAAATACAAAGACAAAGAGAGGACTCTGAGCTGGGGAGAAGGCTGCTGAGAGGGGGCAGCCTGGAGGCAGTATCTTTTGCCTTCTGGAGCATCAAGCATTGGCTCAGGATGGCCTGGTCTGGCAGGCATGCATAGGGGTTGGTCTAGGAAGTTATCACCTGACGGCAGTGTAGTAGACTGGGCACGAGAGGACGAACACCTAAGTTCAAACCCTGGTTTCAGGCCACACTAGCTTTTTGATGGCCCTGTCATCTTTCTGAACTCAGTTTCTTCATCTGTAAAATGGGGATAGTAATGCTTTCATTGCCAATTTCATAGGGTTGATCTGAAGAAAATGAGTTGTAAACTTTAAAATATCTCTTAAAATGATGATGATGATGATGATGACGATGATGATGATGGCCAGCATTTATATAGTGTTTACCATGTGTCAGGCACTTTACAAATATCATCTCATTATATTGTCACAAAAACCCTTTGAGGAAGGTAGTATTATATTACCACTTGACCATCAAGGAAACTGAGGCAATCTGAGGTTAAATGACTGGCCTAAGGTAAGTGCAGCTAGTAAGTGTCCGAAGCCGGGTTTGAATTTAGTTCTTGCTGACTCTAGGCTCAATGCTCTACCTACTTCGCAATCTCTCTGCCCTTGCATAAATCACTGTTATTGTTCACCAGACACTCTATTATCAGAAAAGAAATGGCAGTGTCCAGAAAGCTGCATCTGGACTCCGGGGACCTGGGTTTGAATCCTCGACCTGCCACTCGATATCTGCAACATCACTTGGTGCTTTAGTTTCCTTATATCTATGGAAGGATGGGGGTGGGGGGACTACTTGGATTATCCCCCCCCACTTAGAATAAGTGCCATGATGAGTTTGTCATGTGATGATAACTCTTGATAAGTCAGTCAATCAATGACTTTGGGAAAGGTCCTTGCATGACCCGGGGTGAAGTTGTTCAGGTGAGCAAAGAAAAATTGGTCACACCTCAGGAAGATCATTTTAGAAGCAGACTTACTTGAGGGTCTTGTGGAAGAGAGATGTTGAGGTTCTGGCATAAGTGAGGAGGGCTTTGGAGTATAAAGGGCCGAGCCAAAAAGAATCAATAGCCCAGGGGCAGTGGATTAAACAAGAGAAGTGAGACTGAGAGAGAGTAGAGGAAGAAGAGATCGGGGAAGGATGTTGACCCCATAGGGATCTTGGGGCAGAAGATCTGGGCAGAGGCCAGCAATTCTACCTTCTTCTTCAAAGATAGAGAGAAGTTCAAAGAAAAGGTCCAGTTCAGGCCACATGTGACCCTCTAGGTTCTCAAGTGCAGCCTTTTTGACCTAGAGGGCCACATGTAGCCTGGGGAGGTGGATTCAGTCAAAGGGCCACACTTGAGGACCTAGTGAGCCACGTGCAGTCTTGAGGCTGCAGGTTCCCACCCCTGGCTAGTCTTTCTCCAACTTTCCCTTCCCATGCCTAACTATGAACAGATACTGACATTTTGCTGTACTATTTCTTTACTGAAAAATTTCTAGTAATTTGAATTTTGCCTTAAAGATTAAAAAAAAAAAGGTCAGGGTAGATATAAATGTGCAGGCAGCCAGGTGGTGCAGTGGATAGAGTGTTGGGCCTGGAATCCAGAAGACTCCTGCTCCTGAGTTCAAATCTAGCCTGAGACACTTACCAGCTGTGTGACCCTGGGCAATTAACTTAACCATGTTTTCCTCAGTTTCCTCATCTGTAAAAATGAGCTGGAGAAGCAAATGGCAAACTGCTGCAGTATCTTTGCCAAGAAAATCCAATTGAACATGACTAAAACAACTCAACAACAACAGATATAAACGCATTAGAACAGAGAGTTTTCTATCCCCCTCGATGTTATGGGGCTTGGAGCAATTGTGATTGTGTTTCTAACTTTCCTTCTCAAGTAAACTCCTAAAACACAAGAGAAACGGAGTTGTGCACCAAAGAGCTCATTACATTGCCTCAAGCATACAACAAGTTAATTTTTGTAACTGAACGGAACACACAAAATAAAAATGCTCCGTGAGATGGCTTCTCGGACTCCCTCCAGATCTAAATCTGTGGCAGTGATCAGTTCAGTCAGAAGGTTGATTTCTAATGATTCCTTCAGAACTACCAAAACTGGAAAGGAACTTAGAAATTATATGGTCCAACCCCTTCATTTGACAGATGAGAAAATCGAGGTTCAGAGAATTCAAGTGACTTAATCTAGGTGACACAGATAGAAAGAGGAGGTGCCAGAACTATAAGACAAGCTTTTTAGCCCCCAGGCCAATGTCCTTTGCATATCACCACACTCTCTCATGAGAATTTACTGTCTAGTAGTTGGAATGATCATAGGATCCTAGCTCTAGGGCTGGAAGATACCTCAGAGACCCGGTGATTCAACCTTTTCTGCCATTCTGGACCCATCTAGTCCCAAACCCTCATTTTACAAATGGATGAAAGCTGAAGCCTAGAGGAAATAAGTGACTTCATGGGTCATAGGATGATAGATTGAGAGTCAGAAAAGATTTGAAAAATCATCAAGTCCAAACCTTTCATTCTACAAATCAGAAAACAGAGTTTGTGAAGTGATCTGCACAAGGTCACCCAGGGAGTAAGGGCAGAGGAAGGATTTGAACCCAGGTTATCTGACTCAAGAGACACTGCTCCCTCGCTATTCAGCTCCTTACCCATCATTCTGCCTGTGAAAATGTCATCACATTCTTTCCTGCCTCTGTAATCATAAGTCTTCTTACAGAGATCTGGTGGTTCACCTCATTGTAAGGATGAAGGCTTTAGGGTTAGGAGGTTTGCAGACTTCAAATGACTTTTCCCAGGTCAGCTGGCAGTGCAGCAGCAAACTTGAGATAAAAAAGTATTTCTTTTAGCTCCCAGCTCCACATCCTTTGTCTTCCAGCTGCTGCAAGATGTTGGCAAATTTGGATGAGTAGGAGGTGCACATACTGTGGGCAAAGCAAAGGGCACAGACTGGTCTTTGTACTCAAGGAACTTAGTGAGAAGATAATGGATGGATGCAGCCAATGCAAACATCAAAGTAGCCAGGTTACATGGGACAAGAGCACAGGTCAGGAGCCAGGGGAAACAGGCTAGAGTTCCGCCTAGGACCCTGACCGCATGTACAACCTCAAGCCAGGCTCATCCACTCTTGGCCTCAGTTTGCTACCACTGTAGTAACTATATTAGCCCAGATGGTCTTAAAGGTCCTTTTTATTTCTGACAGCCCCTGTTCTAAGCTCCCTCCCAGTCTTGACCTTCCCTATTCTAAGACCCCTCCCAACTCTGACATTCTCTGTTCTCAGGCCCCTGACATTCGCTTTTCTAAGGCCCCTCCCAGCTGTGCCATCCCCTGTTCTGAGGGCCCTCCCAGCACTGACATCCCCTGTTCAAAGGTCCCTCCCAACTCTGACCTTCCCTATTCTAAGGTGCCTCCCAGCTCTGACCCTCCTTGTTATAAGGTCCCTCCCAATTCTGACATTTTAGGTTCTAAAATTCCTTCCAGCTCTGACATTCCACGTACTAAGGGCCCTTTCAGTTATTAAATCATATATTCTCAAGTCTTTTTTGATTCTGACCTTTACTATTCTAAGGTCCTTTCCCAATCCAACATTCTATGTCTGCGGTCCCTTCCAGCTCTGACATCATGTGTTCTAAGGTTACTCCCAGTTCTCACATTCCATGTTATCAAATCCCTTCCTTTTTAACATTCTTTAAATGTATCAACACATCAGATGAGGAGGCCTAGGCACTGGCCTAACACTGAGTTACCTATTCCCTGAGGTTGTAAGTAGAAAGGAACTTGAAGGTGCCCGCCCACATGGCCAATCAAACCAAGGATATCTCAAGTTCCCATTCTCAGCAATGAGTCGAACTCATCTGTTCCATTCATTCCAAATGTGATGAGATCTCACTTTTAATAGCTTATGTAGCAATCTGTTTTTCTTATGTGCAATGTGGGTGAGTTAGCATTTCAGGCTTATAGAAACAGATGCTTTCCATGGGTGTTCAAAGAAAGACTTAGGACTGGGGGTTATGGCGCCCACCATCTGCTGAGTTGCGCAGCCAGGTATATTCTCACCCAGCCTTTCTGAAGATCCTGAGCACCACTATTCAGACTGATTAGCACTTCTCTCTGGAAGGGCTCAGAGTACTGGATAAGCCTCTCTAATTTTGTGTGCCTCACTCTCCCCCCTTCAGAGCAGGTATGTGATGCTTATTTGGTTTATGGGAGAACCGAGGCATATGATGCCTGCCCTTATTGCATACTTTTGGAGCAGAGCTAGAGAGAAGTGAGAGTAGTAGACTCTGTTACTCTCAGGAGCCTTCTGGGCCTCATGTTTCTCAGATGTTAAACAAGGGAGGGGAGAACAAGGCTAGATCAAAGGAGCATAGATTTAGAGCTCGAGGAAACAGAATCCACCTAATATCACCCTCCCCCATTTCATACACAAAGAAACTGAGGGTCAGAAAAGTGAAATGCTTTGCTTAAGATCATGCAAGCAGCAAGTGGCAGGATTCAAATCCAGGCTCTCTGTCTCTAAAGCCAGATCTTTATACAGCATACTATACTGATAATTGCCTAGCTGTCTGATTCACTGGATTCATTGGAGAGGAAGTTGTGTGGTTGTGCTTTGTCCTTCATTCTGGAAGAAGACCATGACATCAGAAAGATGGTGCCATTGGATTTGAGAGTAGGAGGGCTGTACAAGGTCACCAGCCTCACTTTGTCCTCTGGAGACATCTGGGTCCAGTGGCCAGATATTCATCAGGACAACTGGAGATAGTCCAGCAGAGAAGAAGTGATGAATATTGGACAGACTGTTGGGCTTGATGGTAGAAAGACCTTGGTTTAAATCTCACTTCTGACACATACTAGCTATGTGACCTGGGGCAAGTTACTGAACTTTATATCCATAGGTCTCTGAGACCCTAGTTACAAAAAAAGCCAACTTGTAAAGAGAGTTCATATCTACCTATGCTACCCCCAACTCCGCTAACTTCCAACCTCACATCTTCAGCTGCCTTTCAAATGTCTCAAACTGGATGTCCAGTAGACATCTTCAATTCAACTGTCCAAAGCAAAACTCATTATCTTTCCCTCTAAACCCTCCCTCTCTCCACCTTCCCTTTGACTGTAGAAGAACACCACCATCTTCTCACGTCCTCAGGCTCACAATCCAGGATCCATCTTTGACTCTCCATGATCTTTCACTCCCTATATAGTAGGCTGTTGCCAAGCCTGTCAACTTCATCTCTACAACGTCTCTTATATAGGCCCTCTTCTCTCCTCTGACACTCCTACCACCTTGGTGTAGGTCCTCACCACATCACACCTGGACTACGGTGATAGCTGTGTCTGACTGCCTTAACGTCCCCCTTCCACTCTAGGCCAGTCTCCATTCAGCCACCAGAGTGGAGTGCAGGTCCAACCATGTCACCACCCCCACTCAAAAAACTCCAGTAACGCTCTATCTCCTCTAGACTCACATACAAAATGCTCTTTTTGGCATTCAAAGCCCTTGATAACCTAGCCCTCAAATCCTTTTCCAGTCTTTTTACCACATAGTCTTCCATACAGGGACACTGGTCTTCAGGCTGTTCCACAAACAAGACACACCATCTCTTAGCTCCAGGCATTTTCTTTGTCTGTCCTCTATGCCTGGACTACTCTCCCTCTTTAACTCTGCCTCATGACTTCTCTGGCTTACTTTCAGTCCCAGTGACAAGCTCATCTTTTAGAGGAAGCCTTTCCCAACCCCCCTTATTCCTAGTGCCTTCCCTCTGTTAATGATTTCCTATTTATCCTGTATGTAGATTGTTTGTATATACTTATTCACATGTTGTCTCCCCCATTAGATCATAAATTCCTTAATGACAGGGACTGTCTTCTTCCTCCTTTTGTATCCCTGATACTTAACACAGTGCCTGGAATATTAAACACTTGTTAAATGTTTGTAGCCTGATTGATGATTGACATACCAGGAATTTTCTGTGCTGATAAAATTACAGGTCCAGATCCCTCTGATCCTCCACACCCACTTTAAGATGGTCCAATAGATCTACAACACCAGTCTTTCTTGGATTGTCATTTGCCATTTTGGGTCCTATTTCTGCAAAGTACCATTGAAACTTGGCTAAAATTATGAAGTAGATTTAAAAATTCATCTAAAAGTAACACTTTAAACATAACTTCCATTGATATATTTTGTCTTTCTGTCACCTACATTTCTAAATGTATCGTTCTCCCTTCCCCCTCTTAGCAAAACATCCCTTATAATAGGAAATAAAAAGAGGATGAAAACCAATTCAGCAAAAATCCTGATGTTACATACAGTGTTACACACCCATGGTCCTTCACTTCTCCAAAGAATGGATAGGTGCCTTCTAATATCTCTTCTTTGGGCCCAATCTTCATCATTATTATTTAGCATCATTCTGTTTTGATTGCTTTGTTGTTGTTTTCCATTTACATTCTTCTGACCAATGTATATATTGTTCTCGTGGTTCTGGCTATTTAAAGTCAAGAAACATTTACTGAACTTTGAATAAGAAGACCTCTGTCCAAATCCAAGCTCCCACCTTACCCTCTCTGAGCCTCATTTTTTTAATCTAATGATAGTTCTGGATTACATGGTCTATAAGTTCCCTTGTTGCTCTAAATCAATGATCCAATATTGGGCAAATAAAAACAATATAATATAGTCTCTGAACACAAGGAGCTTGTTGTCTAGAAGTGAACAAGTAATGGAGGTATTGCCCAGTGAGGAATCAGTCCTTAGGATATGCACAGATATCCCCTGCCTTGTTTTCATTCAATAGCCAGAACTTTACAGAGCCCATTTCCAGCCACACATGACTGAGGTACTTGAGCTGTCTGATGATGAACAACTTCCCAGTTGGCTGAGGGGTGAGAAGGATGATGACTTAGGAGGTGATGAGCTGGAGCTGAGCTTAAATACAGAGTGTTACCCAAAGAATCCTGAAAGACCAAGTCATCGTACCCTAGGAACCAGTCAGTAGGAAAGGAAGCATGGGGGGGGGAGTGTTCCCGGAGGAGATGCTACAGACATAAGTCACGTATGTACACAAATAATTTTACAAATTAAGGTTGTACATGAGTACTTAAGAAAAGTGTGGTGGGTTTGGGAAGCAAAGGGAAGGAAGAGGTCATTTGTTATGATAGATCAGGGAAGGATTCATACAAAAGGTGGCATTCCAGTGGTGTTTGAATGATTATAGGGAATCAGATAAGTGAAGTGAAAGAACACTGTTGTTGCCCCATCTATTTTGTCCACTACATCAGTATCCATACTTCCATTCATTCATCAATCAACCAACAAGCATTTTGAAGCACGTATTATATTCCAGGCCCTGGCCTATATTCTGGGGATACAGAGAGAGAAATGAAATAGCCCCTGTTAACAATCCCAGTTAACAATTTCCCATAAACTGCTTGTGGACAGCCCCTTGCTTCCCCAAAAGCTCACTATCTATATCCCTCCGCTACTCCTGCCAGATTACCTAAACCAATTTTTTTTTACCTTATACACAGATTTAGTTGGCCTGTATCTTTTTCACTTAGAGCCTCATAGAATATAAGAGCTAATTTGATACATTAATTAGAGTTGAAATGCTGATGACTGATAATGGTTTAATAGATCAGCTCACTTACTTAAAATGTGAAAGTCCCAAGTGGTTTTTCATGCTTTAATTTTCTCTATTCCATCCCTTACACAGGTATCATTTTTCCCCTGACAAACAGGTCTAGCTATGTTACTACATTATTCAAAAATACTTCACAACTCTCCAATGTGCCAGAATAAAAGAGAAACTCATCAGCTGGAAACGAGGCCCTCAAGAATCTAGCTCATGATTACTTACCTTTCTAGCATTTTTTCATGTTAATCCTCTTTACACAGCTACCCTTAGCCAAACCATAAGCTTTTACATCCTCTAAATTCGATGGTCCACTAGCTAGCTGCTCCTTAAACTTTCATTCCATCTCTACTCCAGCTTCCCCCCAAAGACATTTGCTTTTTATTTATCACTTTCAGAATTTTCTTCTTTCAAGATTGAGTTCAGATGTAACCCTCTCTGTGAAACTTTACCTTATCTCACTCATAATCTCTCCCTCCTCGGATTACCTTGTATTTACTAACCTGGCATACATCACTTTAGTTGAGGTCTCCCTTCTCACCCCTCCCCCTCAAATGGTTTTTAACCTGATTTTTGTTGTCCTCAACTTTCTTCACCAACTTTTGTTCTTTCCAATCCTCGAGAATCCTAGCACTCTTCTGACAGGACTATGTTGTATTTTAGTACCCATCCTAGGGTTAACTCTGACCTTTAATAAATCCTGGCTTAATGGCCTTGGAGAACTCCCTTAGCCTTCCAATGATCCAGGAAATTCTCTGAAACTTTCAGGCGCAGAGAAGGTCCTAGCCAGCCTCAGTAGAAGAGATTTCCCCAACTCTGAGTTCCTTACTCTGAAGACCACTTGGGACATTCTCATTTTAACTAGGTGAGCTGATCTGTTAAGCCATTATCAGTCATCAGGGAATTCACAGGTCTAGTCCTATTCCTCTATTACCTGCTCACCCTTTCCCACTTTGTATACACCTTTTAAAATTTGAGAGATTTCCATACCTTTTGGACTGAATTTCCCCTACAGAACTGAAATGTATAATATCCTTCTTATCTTTTCATTGACTTGCTTGAAATCTACTCTTCTGAAATCCAGACTGCATGTCAGAATAAGTCCAGCTTTTCTCTCCTACTCAATCACAAATTCTAACCAAGAGTCATCAGTGCCCTCACTCCTAAATCACAATTATTTTCCACCTCAAGCACTAGTTCCTTCCTGTAAGTAAAAATCAGATTTGAATTTAAAAGTACCCATATTAGTTATACCACCTTTTGAAAGAAAACATTAAAAAAAAGAAATTGTCAGTAGTTTGTTTTGGCCTAAGAGTAATCTCGGAGATGTCCAGTAAATGAAGTCCCCTGCCATTACCGTTATGTTGCTATGTCAATTTTATGACCTATTTCCCCAACAATGTACTCTCCCTGTCTAGGTGATCTGTAGTATAAACCATAAGAACACTACTTCAATTCCTTTTAATCTTCATTCACAAATTCTCTTCCTTTTCTCCACTGACTGTTAGAGTGCCCCAAATATACACATTTTGTTTGTATACAGTGCTATTCTGCCCTTAATATTTTACTTAACCCATTCTTTTTCAATAAGTTATCTTCTTCCAGTCATTTTCCAGTTATGCTCCTTGCATTAAATGTCAGTGGCCTCATAGGTCAGATCTGTCCTTTTGTGCCAGGATCTTGAGTTTACATTATTTATCTGTACTCTAGGAAAATGAGATAGTTTGTCTCAGTGGATATGGAGATCATCTCAGAATTCAGAAAACCTGATTTCAAGTTTCAGGGTCCCAGGAAACTTCCTAAACCTGTAAGTTGCAAAGGAGGCATATCAATGTACATTGTCCATTGAATATGTGCACCAAACTACATTGGTAAATGGAGTGTCTTCAACAGTAGTTCCTTATTCAAATAATATCACAAATTCAGTGCCATCTTTGCTCACCAAAGTTTTGTTCAAAGTGATACCACATTGGATAAGGAATTCTAGCCCCCTCTGTTCCATATGTTATTCATCTTTAAAATAAGAGATTTGGACTAGATGAACCCTCAGATGCTACCTCCCCCATAGTTTTACAATTCTACAAATCAATCAGGATTTCATAGCATACCAGAGTCATTATATATGCAAAGTCACAGCAAACAGCCAGAATGCCAAAGGACTGGGGAATCTCACTTACCTAAAATATGGAGAGCATGGTGAATTAATTTCTTTATGTGTAATATTTGCACTTCTAAAATAGTTAAGGTACTGTTACTTATGCTCAAAGTACAGACTGTTTTTTTACTCCTAGAAAAGGAGATAAAGGGTTTTAAAGAACATCTGGCCATTCTCAGAGAGCAGTCATTACTATTTTTTAAACAGGAAAAAGGGCTTTGATACAAAAACCAATGAGGAAAAGGATTTTTAGAAATCAAGAATAATCCTGACCAGTACCAAGATATTGAAAAGTAGAAAGATGTAACACAGAGAAGAGAAGGAAGAATAATGAACATTAGAAGCTGAGCAACAGATGAGATAGGCTTCCTCTAAAAGACAGAGGTAAACAGTCTGAGCAAGTGGAATCTGCTCCCCCTCCAAGAAATGAAGATAAAAGTACACCAGGGCCATCAGAGGAAAAACTTCCTGTGAAGTCAAGGGGAGAAGAGATGAGGGGTAAAAGATGTTGACTTCTTGCTATTTATCTCAATAAGGACAATAGAGGAAGGCTATCTCATATCCAAGAAATGTTGGAGAACCTGCCAAATGATTAGTTTCCATTTATGGTCACTTACCTGGGTATAAATACTACTGAAAGAAGGAACCTAAAAAGTTCCTCTGTGAAAGCCTTGGATAAGAATCTGAAGACCTCAGGAGCACAGGTGGTGTTTTTCATCACTGCTGCCAGTTAAAGACAAGAATTTCAGAAGAGGAAGGCAGATTTGGAACAGAAAAGCTAGTTAAGAATGAGATGGCCAAAAATGAGATTTGGATTTTCAAATCATGACTTAAAATATAGGAATGATAGGCCTTGACCAGATATGGCAGACAGCCCCAAAGGTGTGAGTATATACTTATTTTTCTGGAACTTTGAGTATCTAACCAAATTGTCTTTAAAATGAAAAGGAAAGAAGAAAGCTACTCTCACAAATCTGTTAAGGTAGATGGGAACAGGGACTAGATGTGCTTTTTACTAGAATAAGGAACTTACAAAACTAAATTGGCACTTTCTCTGAAATTGATCGTCTTTTACCTAGAGTTGTTAACCTGGGGTTCATGAAATTTCCTATTTATTTAATATTTTGGTAACTATTTCAAAATAATTGGTTTCTATTAGAATCTCATATATTTTATCATCTGCATTTAAAAACATTCTGAGAAGGTGTCACTAGAGAGTGAAAGAGGGTCATGCCACAGGGGGCAAAGGTAGTAGAGAGTTGTCTGGGGGCACAAGGTGGTTAAGAGACTTACCCATTGCAAAGTGTCAATACATGTCAGAAGTTGCCTTGTGAATATGGGTATTTCTGGATGTCTATTCACTAAGCTAGACTACCTCATTTTCCTAGAGCCTTGAAATAGGATCAATTGTGCTTTCAACTGAAAAAGAAGAGAGAAAATTCCCCTTATGTGACTATGAAGATAAGACTAAGTAAAACAAAATGTAGGGGCAGCTAGGTGGTGCAGTGAGTAGAGCACCGGCCCTGGAATCAGGAGGATGTGAGTTCAAATCCAGCCTCAGACATGTGACACACTCACTAGCTGTATAACCTTGGGCAAGTCACTTAACCCCAAATTTCTCCTATCTTCCCTCCTCCAAAAAAAAAAAGATTAAAAAAGTTATAAAAACAAAATGTAGAAAGACAATAGTAGCATATGTATCTAAGAATTTTTGGATGACTAAATTCAAGAAAGGTGCCTTAAAAATAATAAATAAAAGCCATGGCCTCAGATAATTTCTACAGAAATGCAAAAGGTTTAGATAAAAAAGAAGATAAACCTGAGATCTAATCCTACCACTGAAGCAGACTGCAGTAGGAAGCTGGGAGGAAGTGAGCAACATGGCTGGGATTTCTGATGAGATGCTGTTTGGAGGACTAACCAATCATCAGCCTCAAGGTAGAGTCATTCTTAGGGGGCCAACATACCTAGAGTGAAGGTGGACAGACCAGTGAGGGAACAGGGAGGGAAGAGGCAGGCTTTGTTTCCAAGGCTTCCTGGCTCAAAGATGGACTCAATACATCAAGCTACCTCTTAGCCAGCCAGATGGGAGGAAAAGTCACCTACTCCAAGCTGAATTAGAATACTTTGGGGATGAGGGTGGAGCCAAGAAGGCAGCTGGAAAGCAGGGACTTGCGTGAGCTCCCTGCCAGGTCCCTCCAAAAACCTATAAAAAATGGCTCTGAACAAATTCTAGAACTGCAGAACCCATGAAATAGCAGAGGGAAGCAGGAGTCTAGCCCAGGACAGCCTGGATGGTTGCTGGGTGAGGTCTATCGTGTACGGAGCAGAGGTGAGCAGAGCTCAGTGTGGGCTGCAGCAGGACTAACCAGACCAGGAGCCGGGTGGAACAGGCCCTAGTGCCCTGAATCAGTGAGCTGTGGCAGTTACCAGACTTCTCAACCCACGAACACCAAAGACAACAGAGAAGGTTAGTGGGAAAAGCTGCGGGGGACAGAGTGAAAAAAGTTCAGATCAGCCACTGCCCCAGGGGCAGCAGGGGTGGTGCAGCTACAGAACTACAGCTGCAGTTACTTCCGGCCCCAGGCCCACCTGGTGGGAGGAATTAAGTGGCGGATCAGAGCAGGAGTGTAGAGCCTGCTGAAGATTTTCATCAGGTCCGGGTTGGCAGTTCTTGGGGAAGGAGGAGTGCTGGTGTGGCAGAGCTGGCTGTATAGAAATAGCTCTGAAATCGATGGCACATCCCCTCAAGCTTGGAACAAAGTACTCTTTGCTCTACAAGCAGTCATACCCCCACCAAAAAGTCAAGGATCAAGTAAGTTGGCTGAGAACATGGCCAGGCAGCAAAAACACACTCAGATTCAGTCTCAGACTTTGGAATCTTTCTTTGGTGACAAAGAAGACAAAAACATACAGCCAGAAGAAGTCAACAAAGTCAAAGAGCCTATATCAAAAGTCTCCAAGAAAAACATGAACTGGTCTCAGGCCATGGAAGAGCTCAAAAAGGATTTGGAAAAGCAAGTTAGAGAAGTAGAGGAAAAATTGGGAAGAGAAATGAGAATGATGCAAGAAAACCATGAAAAACAAGTCAACGACTTGCTAAAGGAGACCCAAAAAATACTGAAAAAAATATTGAAGAAAACAACACCTTAAAAAATAGACTAACTCAAATAGCAAAAGAGCTCCAAAAAGCCAATGAGGAGAAGAATGCCTTGAAAGACAGAATTAGCCAAATGGAAAAGGAGGTCCAAAAGACCACTGAAGAAAATACTACCTTAAAAATGAGTTTGGAGCAAGTGGAAGCTAGTGACTTGATGAGAAATCAAGATATTATAAAACAGAACCAAAGGAATGAAAAAGTGGAAGATAATGTGAAATATCTCATTGGAAAAACCACTGACCTGGAAAATAGATCCAGGAGAGATAATTTAAAAATTATTGGACTACCTGAAAGTCATGATCAAAAAAAGCCTAGATATCATCTTTCAAGAAATTATCAAGGAGAACTGCCCTGATATTCTAGAGCCAGAGGGTAAAATAGAAATTAAAAGAATCCACAGATCGCCTCCTCAAAAAGATCCCAAAAAGAAAACTCCTAGGAATATTGTCACCAAATTCCAGAGCTCCCAGGTCAAGGAGAAAATACTGCAAGCAGCCAGAAAGAAACAATTTGAGTATTGTGTAAAAACAATCAGGATAACACAGGATCTAGCAGCTTCTACATCAAGGGACTGATGGGCTTGGAATATGATATTCTGGAAGTCAATGGAGCTGGGATTAAAACCAAGAATCACCTACCCAGCAAAACTGAGTATCATGCTCCAAGGCAAAATATAGATTTCCAATAAAATAGAGGACTTTCAAGCTTTGTCAGTGAAAATGCCAGAGCTGAATAGAAAATTTGACTTTCAAACACAAGAATCAAGAGAAGCATGAAAAGGTAAACAAGAAAGAGAAATCATGAGGGACTTACTAAAGTTGAACTGTTTTGTTTACATTCCTACATGGAAAGATGAGGTGTATAATTCATGAGACTTCAGCATCATAGTAGCTGAAAGGAATATGCATATGTATATGTATATATATATATATGTGTATGTATACATATGTGTGTGTCTATGTGTGTATATATGTAGGTGTATATATATATATATATATATATATATCTAAAAAATCAAATTAAGGGATAAGAGAGGAATATATTGAGAGAGGGAGAAAGGGAGAGATAGAATGGGGTAAATTATCTTGCATAAAAGTGGCAAGAAAAAGTGGTTCTGTAGGAAGGGAATAGGGGGTAGGTGAGGAGGAATGAGTAAATTTTGCTCTCATCGGATTTGACCTGATGAGGGAATACCATACACACTCAATTGTGTATCTTACTCACAGGAAAGAAGGAGGAAGAAGATAAAAAGGGGGGATGATAGAAGGAAGGGCAGATGGGGGAGGAGGTAATCAAAAACAAACAATTTTGAAAAGGGACAAGGTCAAGGGAGAAAATTGGATAAAGAGGGATAGGTTAGGAAGGATCAAAACATAGTTAATCTTTCACAACATGAGTATTGTGGAAGGGTTTTACATAATGATACGCATGTGGTCTATGTTGAATTGCTTGCCTTCTTAGGGAGGGTGGGTGGAGAGGGAAGAGGGGAGAGAATTTGGAACTCAAAGTTTTAAAAACAGACTTTCAAAAACAAAAAAAAAAAGTTTTTGCATGCAACTAGGAAATAAGTTACACAGGCAATTGGGCGTAGAAATTTATCTTGCCCTACAAGAGAAGAAGAGAAAGGGGGATGGGAGGGGAATGGGGTGACAGATGGGAGGGCTGACTGAGGAATGGGGCAACCAGAATATATGCCATCTTGGAGTGGGGGGGAGGGTAGAGATGGGGAGAAAATTTGTAATTCAAACTCTTGTGAAAATCAATGCTGAAAAATAAATATATTAAATAAATTAAATAAAAAAATGAAAAAAAAGAAAAGCTCAAAAAATAAAATAAAATAAAGAATACTTTGGGGATAATGAATTTGCTGCTGACATCAGACATGTGCATTGGATGGCTCCCAGTACTTTGAATCAAATCAATTCCTATATATCCCATATGCCTAAATAAGGTTGACAAGTATATTTTTACCTTGTAACGTTTGATGCTAGATAACATTATTTTCCAAAATTACTACTTTTCATCTTTATTTTTCCTCCAGCATTTATGCTGAGAAAA
Organism: Trichosurus vulpecula; assembly: GCF_011100635.1. NCBI lineage: Eukaryota > Metazoa > Chordata > Mammalia > Diprotodontia > Phalangeridae > Trichosurus > Trichosurus vulpecula. The sequence continues at coordinate 293,150,321 of NC_050577.1, forward strand.
TTTCAACATTCTAGGTAAAAAGTCAGTTATTCTTTAGTAGCAGACCCCAGTATATGGTGGAAAGAATGCTGGAATCAAAATTCCTTGGGCTTGAATCCTAGATCTAAAGCGAAATAGCTAGATGGCCATGGGTAAGTTGCTATGCCTATATGAACCTCAGTTTCTTCATTGGTAAAGTGGGGATAATTGTATTTATATTTACATATTTAATTCTATTTACTATGCCATTAAAATATTTGTCATGACATAGTAACTAGAGAATTCACCCGATATAACCCTCATTTCAAAGATGGATGCCTGAGGTTTAGAGAGGTTAAACAACTTCACCAAGGTCACAGAGTAGTCTTACATGTTACAATGGCACCTCACTGGAGCTTTCAGTGGATACAACTACCTGTGGTTGTTTGTCTAACCTTACCCTGGGCTCACACGTGCCTTAACCTATCTCTTCCACTGTGCACTATGCCTTGTGATGAATGATGCGAAGGCTACAAAAGTATTGGACTCAGTGACCACTCTTGAGGAACTTGCAGTCTTTGAGGGAATGACAAGAATAATGCATATAAGTCATGTAAAACAGGAGATTGATTAGGTAATAATTGGTATATCACTTGAAGCAGTCCAATGGAGTGCTTCCATTACTACACTTGGATCTGGAAAGGCCTGGTTTCAAATTCTGCTTCGGACATTTATTATTTGGGTAACCCTAGGCAAGGCACTTTCTGTCTCAAGACCTCGGTTTCCTCAACTATAAAAAGAATGAATTAGATGACCTCCAAAGTCCCTTCAACTATGATACTCTGAAGTAGTTCAGGGAATAACCTAATACAGCAAAAAGAGTACGGGGCTGGGAGCCAAGAACTCTAGGATCTGCTCTCCTAGGTAACAGTAATTAGTAATACTAGCTAATTTGATATAGGGAAAGTCATGCAGCTTCTCTATGCCTCAGTTTCCCTTTCTTATAAATGAAAATGTTGGATTATATGAGTTCTAATGCCCCCCCATCTTGAGACTTTTCCCAATTGTAAGATAATAAAATGACAACATTTTAGAGATGGAAGTGATATTCCCACAAAATTGAAGAGTTGGAAGGGATCTTTTGTTCCATTTGCTTCACCACAATTACCCTTTCCCTATGAGGAATCCCTACCATGTTCTGTCAAATGGATACCCAACATTTTAGTGGACACTTGTAGTGATAAAGGGAGCAGGAGGAGAAGGACATAATTTGATGGGTCAGCTCATTCTTCTTTTTTGATAGCACCAATTGTTATAGTTAGATTGAGCTCCATAGATTGAGTCAGGAATAAAGTGCTCTGCACCTTCTCTCTATTAATCCTATTTCCCACCGTCTAGGGTCTCTTTAGCTTGCTTCTCAGTTTTCCCTCTGGGTAAAAACCCAAAATAATTCTCTGCTTTCCCATTTCTTATCATTTTGGTTGTTAGCAGTGGAGGGGGTGTTAATTGAATAACTGGTCAGTTTATATAAAGATCGTCCTGCCCTGTTAACAACTGAAAGCTGCTCCCTCAACCCAGACAGTTGACCCGCTCCCCCCACCCCAGACCTCTTGTACTGAGCTGAACTGAGGTTGGGAAGGAATAATGAAATATTTTGACTGACCCTTTAAATTGGTAGGTACTTTTGTGATGGTGTTTCAGTCATATCCAACTCTCCATGACCCCATTTAGGGTTTTCTTGGCAAAGATATGGGAGTAGTTTGCCTTTTCCTTCTCCAGCTCATTTTGTAGTTGAGGAAATGGAGACAAATAGGATTAAGTGACTTGCTGGGGTCAAGCAGTTATATTTGAACTCATTAAGATGAGTCTTCTGACTCCAAGCCCCACCTAGCTGGTACAATGCCCTTAATGTATAATGAATCAATGGCTAGTAACAAGGGCTTGTTACTGCCCCTTAAGCTTCATCATTTCTCTTGAATAGGAGGCACAAACCATAAGATCATAGATTTGGAGCTGTAAGGGATTTTATAAGCCATGGACTCCAACCTCATTTTATAGGTGAAGAAACTGAGACTGAGAGAGGGTAAGTGATTTTCCCAGGGTCACACAGATAGCATAGGTATAAGGCAAGTTGTAAACTCAGATGTGTTGGATTCCAAACCAGCTGTTCTATCCATTAAATCACCTAGCTATTTATTAATTCAAGCTGGCTGATAAAACCCAAAAGCCTTCACTTCCTAACTCAAAGAATGAATAATGTGGAATTCCCAATGAGCGAACAAACCTAAATAGAAGAATGTATTTGGGTTCTGGAGTACCCTGTCTCTTCTATGCAAGGCACACCATATACCCGGCCAAACTGCTTATCTAGATAACACAGACATGAGCTCTAAACTACGTCTGCATATCCACACAAAGCCTGGGCATATTCCTGATAATAAGGGGGGTGGTGAGAAAGAACTGCCTTCAAGACATGTGACGGTAAAAAAAAAAAACTCATGAAGTGGCCTGTTAGGAAAAGTATTCCCTACCATACATCCAGGGTAAAGAGATTTCTGGAAACCCAGATAGCCTGGGCTTGGTGATCTATTGGGGCTCTGCAGCTGCAGCAGAGAGATCATAACTCAAGAGTTTGACTGTCTGATAAATCTCCCCATTCCTCATATAAGTGCTGTGAAATAGTGAAAGAAAGGCATAGGGGGAAGTGGGGATATTTCACAAGCTAAAAGACTGGGATAATTGCTGTTGCTGTCTTCTTCTGCTTTTGAAGGGGTGCTTAATTTAGTCTCCCTTCCCATTACTCTGCACCCTGCCCTGGGCTAAAAGAAGTCAGAGTGGAAAACTGAATGAGGAATTATTATAGCCCTTGCTGGTGATTCTGTTTTGAGAACTCAGCTGCAACTAAATAAAGCTTATTTGCCATTCCGACTGATCTACTCAGAGACCTCTGAACACAGGACAATCTTTCCAGCCACCATCCCTTTATTCAGGATGTGCTTCTCCCTGAAATAACCTCTCCCCTTCTCTCTAGTTCTGAGTCCTACACATCCTTCAAGGCCAACCACTAATATTTATCAAGCACTTATAAGCAGAGGATCCCAACCTTATTTGGCTTACCACCCCCTTTTCAAAAAAAGAAAATTATTCAGTGCCCCCTGGACTACTTTTTTAAAAAAATTGCATAATTTCAAAAATATATAATTTTTAAATGACACATACTCAGTTTAATAATTTATTGTAAATTTGCGAGTTTTCCCACATTGAAATTTTGATGACACAATATTGCATCATGTAAACGTATAGTAGTGTACTACAAACAAGGTACTACATGCACATATTCCTGCTGATGCATGATGGACTTTCTGACAGTGTGTGACATACTCACCTGCCAACACTTGCTTATAAAGACTTGTAGACAGACTTCACCACTGATTGAGTATAACTTGCATTTTGTGTGTTTATTTGGAAAATAATGTAATCAGTATGACTTTAACTCTGTTACACGACAGATGAAACATGTACAAACTTTTAAAACAATTTTTCTTCTCTTTTTTCCTTATACTTACACTGCCCCCTTATTTTTATTCAATGACCCCCCCCAATTGAACCCGAGGCTACTACTGCCCCCTTGATTATTCCAGTGGCCCCCAGGGGTGGTATCACCCACTTTGGGAACCTATGAATAGCTTGTCAGGCACTGTGCGTAATCACGTTACAAATATTATTTCATTTGATCCTCACAACAACCCTGGGAGGTAGGTGGTGTTACTATGCCCCTTTTACAATTGAGGAACCTAGGTATAAGGGTATAAGGCAGGATTTAAACTCATGTCTTCCTGACTAAAGGTCCTTAACCTGGGGTCCATGAACTTGTGTGTGTGTGTGTGTGTATGTGTGTGTGTTCAATATCTGGTAACGTTTTCAGTAGAATTGGTTTCTTCTGTATAACTTATGCATTTAAAAACATGATTGTGAGAAGGATCTCATTTTACAAGGCTGCCCAAGGGGGTTCATGACACACACAAAATTTAATTACTCCTGTCCTCAGTCCAAGTCTAGAATTCTATACATTTGCTACCTAGCTGCCACCAAAAATTACTAATATTTATATAGTGTTCAGAGGCTTGGGAAATGATGTCTATTTATTATCTTGTTTGATTTGTCCATATGTAAATATACAGAGAATTCATGCAAATAAATACAAGCTAGTTCCTTTGGAGACACACACGTGAAGGTGTTTAGAAATTTCTGTCTTCTCAGTGAAGTAAGAGGCTAAGTTATTTTCCCAATGTTTTGGTGGGATTTGGAGACCTGAGGGTATGTTTGATGATGACTGTAGAAATGAAAAAAAATGAGAAGAACCTCTATGCAAGTGAAATCAAGAGTCCATGAGGCAGTTTAGAAGAATGGCCAAGCAACAGTCAAGGCTCAGTTGAGGCTATGTAACTACACCAATGAAATCATTATTCTTTAAAATACAGTTATCCCTTCCATATCACAACTTTCCCCATCACAGTTTCAATACATTACATAGGTCAGCATATGAAATTAAATGTGAATTTGGGGGAAGTTTTATGTGAAGGCTGTCAGACAACACAGAAAAAGTTTAGAAACTTAAAAATTCATAAAAGATATATATATATATATGTGTATATATATATATATATATAAGTGTATAATATCAACCCAATTCAGGTGCTGCAAATACCCCATAAAAGAAAAAGAAAAAATTCAGACTTCTCTGCTACAAAGGGAGAGCCAAAAACATTTACATGGATTTTCCGGATCACAGGCATGCCCCCCCACCCCCACCCCCACCCACACCCACACCCACACCCATGTCCCTAAGCCCTGTGATAGTGATAACAGCAATCTCATTCCCATCATACATTTAACTTTTCAGAATTTTAATGGGAAGAGCACAGGGTTAGAAGACCTGTGTCATAGCTTTAGCTCTGTCACTCAGTAGCTGTGTGTGGCTTTAGGCAAAGTCACTTATCTACTCTGCCTCAGTTTCCTTCCATGTAAACTGGGAGACCTTAGATCAAATGATCTCCAAGGTCCTTTTTAGCTAAAAATTTCTGGGATGTTATTTGATCTCCACAATAATCCTTTTAAGTGGATGAAATGAGTACAACTATTCTTATTTTACCAAAAAGGAAACTGAAGCTAAAGAAGTTTGGGGGTCAGAGCCAAAGATAGAACCCAGGGTTCCTACTTCCTATTCCACTGCTCTTTCTACTCCACTATACCACCTCATTGAGTGAGAATAGTAAAAACATTTGAGGACAAGAATTGAAGGGTTATCCAAGTTGGGCCAGTAAATATACATGGCCTTGAGAGGAGGAAATGACTCAGAATCATTAAATTATGAACACACAAAAATAACAGTGAGAGTAGAAATAGTAGAGGGGTTGGCAATGTATGAGCAAATATGGTGAAAACCACTTTTCCTACATCTTGGAGAAGAAAATAACCCCAAACTCCATAGAAAACCATAGAATGAGATGTAAATAATTGGAAAAAAACAACAGTTGCTCATGGGTAGGCTGAGCTAATATAATAAAAATGACAATTTTACCTAAATTAATTATATAGTGCCATACTAATCAAACTACCAAAAATTATTTTACAGAGCTGCATGAAATAATAACAAAATTCATCTGGAAAAACAAAAGGTTCAGACTCTCAAGGGAACTAATGAAAATAAATGCTAGGGAAGGTGGCCTAGCCATACCAGATCTTAAACTGTGTTATAAAGCAGAAATCATCAAAACTACATGGTACTGGCTAAGAAATAGAGTGGTGGGTCATTGTAATAGGTACATAACATACAGTAGGCAATGACTATAGTAATTGGCTGTTTGGTAAACCCAAAGACTCCAGCTTCTGGGAAAAGAACGTGTTATTTGAGAAAAAACTGCAGGGAAAACTGGAAAATAGTATGGCAGAAACTGAGCATAGACCAATATCTTACACTGTATACCAAAATGAAGTCGAAATGTGTTTATGATTTAGATATGGGAGAGCAAGGAATAGATTACCTGACAGATTTATGGAGAACAGAAGAATTTATCACCAAACAAGAGATAGAGAGCATTACAAAATACAAAATGGATAATTTTGATTACATTAGATTGAAAAGTTTTTGTACAAAGTCAATGCAACCAAGATTAGCAGGGAAGCAGAAAATTAGGAAAGAATATTTTGCAACCAGTATCTCTGATAAAGGCCTCATTTTTAAAATATGTAGAGAACAGAGTCAAATTTATAAGAACACAAGTCATTCCCCAATTGCTAAATGGTTAAAGGTTATGAACAGGCAGTTTACAGAGGAAGAAATTAAAGATATCTATAGTCATATGAAAAAATACTGTAAATCACTATTGATTAGAGAAATGCAAATCAAAACAACTCTCAGGCACCATATCACATCTATCAGATTGGCTAACATGACAAATCAGGAGAATTATAAATGCCAGAGAAGATGTAGGAAAATTGACCCAGCAATACCACTTCTAAGGCTGTATCCCAAAGAGATCATACAAATAGGAAAAGTACTCATATGTACAAAAATATTTATAGCAGCTCTTTTTTTTTGTGGTGGCAAAGAACTGCAAATAGAGGTGATGCCCATCAATTGGGGAATGGCTGAAGAAGTTGTGGTATATGAATGTAATGGAATACTATTGTGCTATAAAAAATAATGAGCAGATAGACTTCAGAAAAACCTGGAAAGACATATGAACTGATGCTGAGTGAGGGGAGCACATTGTACACAATTACTGACACATTGTGCGATGGCTATCTTTGATAGACTTACCTTTTCTCATTAATGCAACGTTCTAAGACAATTCCAAAAGACTCATGATGGAAAATGCTATCCATATCCAGAGAAAGAATTACAGAGTCTGAATGCAGATTGAAACAAACTATTTATTCTCTCTTTTTTGTTTTGTGTCTTCTTTCTCATGGCTTATTCCATTGGTTATATTTCTTCTTTGCAACATGACTAATGTGAAAATGTGTTTAAGGAGAATGTATATGTAGAACTTATATTGGATTGCATGCCATCTTTGTAGGGAAGGAGTAGGAGGGGGAGAAAATTTGGAACTCAAAAACTTGTGGAACTGAATGTTGTAAACTGAAGACAAATTAATTAATTAAAAAAGAAAAAGAAAACCATAGAATGAGAATCAGTCTCAGAAAAGGCATAAAGTAGCTTATGGTAGATCCCAAAGTTGTCATTTTACAAGGTAAGACTATGGAAAGGGCTGGACTATTAGGTGGTGCATCCATATTATTCTGGTACCTTATGAAAGACATGGTGGGAGATTTGGCTTCTGTAGCAAGGTTGAGATTCTCTATTATGCTTAATAGATGCCACAACTAGCCTGGCCCTAATACTTTTTATAGAGTGGGATTTGCTCTACATTGGGCTGTTGATAAAGAATTGGCTCCTAAAGTAGCCAAAGAAAATTGGCAACCAGCAATCTCCTAGCATGGACCAAGAGAGATGTATGATAGTGTGGTTCAGGTGCTCTACATGACAGTTGAAGGCCCATTCACTATCTAAGAAAAATGGAAGAAATGCAAGAAGTTAAATTTTCCACTATTAACAAGCTGTGTGACCCTGGTCAAGTCACTTCTCTTTGGGACTTAGTTTCTTTTAATGGAAAATGAAATGATGGGACTAGATGATCTTTAAGGTTTCTTGATTCTTATATTGGGTTCCATGAACTTGCTTTGATAACTGCACATCAATATAATTGGTTTCCTTGCCGGAATATGTATGTTTTTATATATTTAAAAACATTAATCTGGAGCCAAGATGGTGACTGGAAAGCAGGGTCTTGCTTAAGCTCTCCCCCAGGTCCCTCCAAACACCTGTAAAAAATGACTATGAACAAATTGTAGAGCTGCAGAACCCATTAAATAACAGAGGGAAGGAGGGCTCCAGCCCAGGAAAACCTGTATGGTCGCTGGGAAGGTTCTATCGCACAGGGCTGGAGCAGAGCGCAGCACAGCCCAGCACAGGCTGTGCCAGGACTGACCAGGCTGGGAGCCAGGTGGAACAGGCAGTAGGGCCCTGAATCATTGAGCTGTGGCAGTTACCAGACTTCTCAACCCACAAATGCCAAAGACAACAGAGAAGGTTAGTGGGAAAAACTGTTGAAACAGAGTGAAAGGAGTACACTGGTAGTGCAGGAGTGGTGCAGCTCTGGGGCTGCTTTCAGAGCTTCAGCTGCAGTTCCTTCCAGCCCCAGGTCCACCTGGTAGGAGGAATTAAGTGGTGGATCAGAGCAGAAGTGCAGAGCCTGCTTGGATCTGAGTTGAGGTCTGGGCTGGCAGTTCTTGGGGGAGAAGGAGGACTGGTGTGGCAGAGCTTGCTGTGTAGAAGTAGCTCTGAAAACAGCAGTGCAGCCCCTCAAGCTTGGGACAAAGTACTCTCTACTCTACAAGCAGTCATACCCCAACAAACAGCTCAAGGGTCAAGTGGTTAGCTGGGAACACGAACAGGCAGCAAAAATGGACCCAGATTCAGACTCAGACTTTGGAATCTATTTTTGGTGACAAAGAGCAAAACATACAGCCAGAAGAAGTCAATAAAGTCAAAGAGGCTACACCAAAAGCCTCCAAGAAAAATATGAATTGGTCTCAGGACATGTAAGAGCTCAAAAAGGATTTGGAAAAGCAAGTAAGAGAAGTAGAGGAAAAATTGGGAAGAGAAATGAGAATGATGTGAGAAAACCACAAAAAACAAGTCAATGACTTGCTAAAGGAGACCCCCAAAAATACTGAAGAAAATAACAGCTAAAAAACTAACTCAAATGGCAAAAGAGCTCCAGAAAGCCAATGAGGAGAAGAATACCTTGAAAGGCAGAATTAGCCAAATGGAAAAGGAGGTCCAAAAGACCACTGAAAAAAATGCTACCTTAAAAATTAGATTGGAGCAAGTGTAAGCTAGCAATTTTATAAGAAATCAAGATATTATAAAACAGAGCCAAAGGAATGAAAAGATGGAAGACAATGTGAAATATCTCATTGGAAAAACAACTGACCTGGAGAATAGATCCAGGAGAGATAATTTAAAAATAACTGGACTACCTGAAGGCCATGATCAAAAAAAGAGCCTAGACACCATCTTTCAAGAAACTATCAAGGAAAACTGCCCTGATATTCTAGAGCCAGAGGGTAAAATAGAAATTGAAAAAATCCACCAATTGCCTCTTGAAAAAGATCCCAAAAAGAAAACTCCTAGGACTATTATCACCAAATTCCAGAATTCCCAGGTCAATGAGAAAATACTGCAAGCAGCCAGAAAGAAACAATTCAAGTGTTGTGGAAACACACAAGATCTAGCAGCTTCCACATTAAGGGATTGAAGGGCTTGGAAGGCTTGGAATATGATATTCTGGAGGTCAAAGGAGTTGGAATTGAAACCAAGAATCACCTAAGCATAAATGAGTTTAATGCTACAAGGCAAAATATGGATTTTCAATAAAATAGAGGACTTTCAAGCTTTCTCAGTGAAAAGACCAGAACTGAATAGAAAATTTGACTTTCAAACATAAGAATCAAGAGAAGCATGAAAAGGTAAACAAGAAAGAGAAATCATGAGGGACTTACTAAAGTTGAACTGTTTTGCTTACGTTCCTACATGGAAAGATGATGTGTGTAATTCATGAGACTTTTCTCAGTATTAGGGTAGTTGAAGGGAATATACATATACATAGACAGAGGGCACAGGATGAGTTGAATACGAAGTGATGATAATTAAAAAAAAATAAAATTAAGGGATGAGAGAGGAATATATTGAGAGAGGGAGAAAGGGAGAGATAGAATGGGGTAAATTATCTCACATAAAATTGGCAAGAAAAAGCAGTTCTGTTGGAAGGGAAGAGGGGGCAGCTGAAGGGGAATGAGTGAATCATACTCTCATTGGATCCAACTTGAGGAGGGAATAACATACACACTCAACTGGGTATATTACCCCACAGGAAAGTAGGGGGAAGGGGATAAAAAAGGAGGGATCATAGAAGGGAGGGCAGAGAGGAGGAAGAAGTAATCAAAAGCAAACACTTTTGAAAAGGGACAGGGTCAAGGGAGAAAATTGAATAAAGGGGGACAGGATAGGAGGGAGGGAAATATAGTTAGTCTTTCACAACATGACTATTTATGGGAGTGTTCTGCATAATGATACATCTGTGGCCTATGTTGAACTGCTTGCCTTCTTAGGGAAAGTGGGTGGGGAGGGAAGAGGGGAGAAAATTTGGAACTCAAAGTTTTAAAAGCAGATGCTCAAAAAAAATTGTTTTTGCATGCAACTGGGAAATAAGAAATACAGGCAATGAGTCATAGAAATCTATCTTGCCCTACAAGAAAGTAAGGGGAAAAGGGATGGGGGGAGGGGGAAGGGAGTGATAGAAGGAAAGGCTGACTGGGGAATGGGGCAATCAGAATATATGTCATCTCGGAGTGGGGGGAGGGTAGAAATGGGGAGAATTTTGTGATTCAAAATCTTGGAAATCAATGCTGAAAACTAAAAAATATTAAATAATTAAGTATGGGAAAAACATTAATCTAAGTAGAGCCTGTATCAGATCACATGCCATGTTGGGGAGGGGGGAGAAGAGGATGGGAGAGAAAATTCCAAACTCAAAATCTTATGGAAATGAAAGTTAAAAACTAAAAATAAACAAATTAATTATATTAAAAAAAACATTAACTTCAGAAGGAACTCAGGCCTCATCATACTGACAAAGGAGTATCCATGCCACAAAAAGGGGTTAAAAGCCCCTATTCTATGCTTTAAGCTTCTATGATCCAATTTGCTTCTAACTCCAATATTCCAGGTTCTAAGGTCCCTAGCAAACTCTGGCATTATGAATTCTAAATTCCCTCCTAGTTCTGACATTCTATTTCATATGCTCCTTTCCAGTTATCATTTTCTATAATCTAATATTCCTGCCAGTTCTGACATTCTATGTTTTCTAATTCCAACAATCTATATTCTAGGGCCCTCTAAGCTTGGACAATTCTTGTTTTAGAGTGCTTCCCAGCTCTTTCTTTACATGCTCTAAGTTCCTTCAGAGCTCTGATGATCTGTATTCTAAAGTTTCTCCTCAGTGTGTCATTCAGTTTTCTAAAGCCCCTCTCAGCTCCTTCATTCTATGTCCTATCATTCCCAGTTTTGACCTCCTATGCTCAAAAATTCATTTCCGTTCTGACATTTGGAATGCTAAGATACCTTCCTGATATACCATTGCGTGTGTGTGTGTGTGTGTGTGTGTGTGTGTGTGCGCGCGCGTGTGCATGCATGCATGTACACATGCACGTGTGCATTTTGTTTTAGGGTTAACAAAAGAAAATTTAGCCATATCAGGGGAAGGATATTCACCAATATTTTCAAGGACGCAACATTGATTTCAGTGAACACAGCTTCCTGTTTCTGTCTAACATTGTCCCTTCTGGCTCTAGAATTCTGAGTCTAGATTGTACAGGCTTTAAAACCTCTCCTAACAGAAGATTCTGACAGCTATAGGGAAGAAACTGTAGTTATGAGTGCACAGATCTTCCTTAACTTGCTGTCCAAGGTAGAATCTAGCATTTCTCAGAGAATGCTGCTTGGAGAAACTCCAACCATGGAATAAATCAACTATACATATTTTAAATCACCTAGTATGTTCCAGACACTATTCAAGACACTGAGGATGCAAATATAAAAATCAAACAATACATGCTCTCAAGTAGTTCATAATGTATTAAATAATATGAATTAAAGACTAAGAATATTGAAGTTCATATTCATGTTCTAACTCTGACTCCTTGACTCTTTCTGTCTCTCTCACTCTCAGTCTCTGTGTCTGTGTGTGTATACACATGTACATATATATTCTATATACATATGTACAAGCAAAATATTTACAAAATAAATATGATCACTTGGAGGGGGAAGACACACAGCTGGAAGTGTCAAAAGAGCTTCAAGTAGAAGGTGGTACATATATTGAATTTCAAGGAAGAAGTGGCTCAATGGGTAGAGCACCAGCCTCGGAGTCAGGAGGACCTGAGTTCAAGTCTAGCCTCAGACACTTAACACTTCCTAGCTTTATGAACCTGGGCAAGTCACTTAACCACATTTGCCTTCCTAAAAAAAGAATTTAAAGTTAACTAGGAACTGTAAGAAGTGGAGGCTAGAAGGGAGTCCATGTCAAGCCATGAAGCACAAGTAATGCAAAGTCACAAAACTGAGAGATGAAGTATGAGGAACAAGAGAAAGGTCAGTTTGGATGGAGTGAAGTGTATACAGAGGGAATTCATTACCTATTATCGCAAATCAAGTGTGGTTCCTTTCTTGTGTTAATGCTTCACCCCTCTATGCAGAAACCTAGTCTAGCCACTCCTAGGAAGCCCAAGGAGGGATCGTGCACCTTGGTGATCATCTAGACACTGCTGAGTCAGGAAAGGGAGAGGGAAGGAGGAATCAAAGCCTGTTCCTGGGCTAGTTACCATATCCTCAGATCAGTGGTCTCTGGTGTGAACAGTCTTGTCTCCACACAGGCTCTTTTAAGCTTCAAAGTCTCTCTACCTCCCACCCCCAGACATGATCAGAAGGTGAGACTGTTGACCTTACAGGTTCTCTGAGTCTGTGAAAGCAGCATCTGAGAAATGGAGGGTCGAGTGGGAGGAGCAGGACTGCTGCAGCTATTTGATGAGGAAAAATGAAAGGTGCTGGATCTATCTAATGAGCACAAATGAAGACAAAGGGGCAATATATGAATTATCCAAGAATTAGAAGGGAGGAAATATCAAGGGAGAAGGAGTCATTAAAGGGGCAGAGAAGAACTGACACTAAAGGGGAAAGAAAACATTAAGAAAGCTAGCTACCTCACACTTTCCTAATGATAAGCTTCCCTTTTGCTTTGTTGAGTCATTTTTTAGTTATGTCCAACTCTTCATGACCCCATTTGGAGTTTTCTTGGCAGAGATACTGGAATAGTTTGCCATTTCCTTCTCCAGCTCATTTTACAGATAAGGAAACTGAGGCAAACAGGATTCAGTGACTTGCCCAGGATTATACAGCTAGTAAGTGTCCAAGGGTGGATTTGAACTAAGATCTTCCTGACTCTATGCCTGGTGTTCTATCCACTGTACAACCTGGTTTATAATATCTTGATTTAACCAAATTAATCAGCCAAAAATCTTATTAAACAGCTGACTTAATAAGCCATTGTCAGATACTATGCTAAGCAATAGAGATACAGAGACCAAACACAATGGGACCATAATAGATTCAGTGTACTCCACACTCACCAGATCTTATCTGAAGGATCCTTCTCCCTATCCGCACCCAACCAATTCTTGGCACTACACTTCAAAAAGAAAATTGCAAAATATTCAGAGAAGGGCAATCCAGGCAGGTGAAGGACTTGAAGTCATTTCATATGGAAATCAGTTGGCTGGAATGGAATTGTTCAGACTTGACAAGAAAAGACTTGGGAAGAGCGTGTAAAAGATGTTTTTCAGTATTGAAAAAAATCAAGAGCTCCCATCTATAAAATTTTAAAGGCACATTTTTGTAGTGAAGAAGAACTGGAAGCAGAACAGCTGCCCATTGACTAGAGAATAGTTAAACAAGTTGTGGTACATGAATTTAATGGACTGTGACTATGTGGTAAGAAATGATTTGTATGATGCAGCCAGAGAAGTGCAGGAAAACATATTAACTGATACAAACTGGAGTATGCAGAAACAAGAAAACACCATGTATAATGACTACCATAGGAGAAATAGAAAGCACAGTTTAAAAATGATTGAAATTGAATGCTGAAGTATTATAATGGATCAATTTAAGTCCCAAAGAAGAGACATGAGAAGACATTATCTCCTTCTTCTTTACACAGGTAGGGGGACCCATTGATAAGGAACATTGTATATAATGTCAAGCCTTGTTATGTGTTGTAGAATTTTGGAGAACTGTTCTTTCCTCTCATTTTTCTTCTTTATTACGGAGGATTGTCCCTGAGAGTGGATGGAGGGAGAGTTACATTGGTAAATATAAGTGATATAAGAAACAAAATATGTCAATGAAATTACTTTAAAATTTAATAAAAATGTTGCAAGGTAATGTAGCTAGGAGAGGGGAAACCTCTATTTTGGGGACCTAATGACATAGTTATTTATTATGAAAGACTATTTCTTTATTAGACACACACACCCATCTCCAGCCTGTCATCTTCCATGTTAGAAAATTCCATCTCCCATACAACTGTCAGGATTGGTGCATCTCTCCCTGTTACATCAAAGGTTAAAATCCAATCAGCTAGAATTTCCTCTCCATCAAACACCTGGTCTTCCCCAGTATCCTGGGGTTGCCCTGAGAGATGGAGTGGTGATGGAAGGAGAGGGCAGAATGCCATGTAATGATGCACAAGATCCTTGGGGTAGCCTCTCATAAGACTGTCTTTTAGTTATGGCACTTAAAGTCTCCTGATTCTGGATTCCTCCTTGTCCCCCACCCTGTGCCTGTGATCTGACACTGTATCCACCACCCTCCAGATTCCGGATATCTTCGTCCTGCCCCCTTATTCTGCTGGTGATTCTGACAGTTCTCTATATACCTTGCTCCTTCAAGATTCTGACAGGATTGAGGCCTGTAGGTAACCCTCAACCTGGTTTAGCCCATCTTCCAGGATGGCTTACTGGGGTATGGCTGTTGTGCATGCTACAGCTTCTTGGAGCCACAGGTGAGAGTTGGGTAAAGGTAGATACCAAAGGTAGATGAACAGCCCTGAAAAGGACTTAGCATTCCCCCCTTTTATGATGCACAAGGGTGTCTCTAGTTTGAACATTTCTGTTGAGAATTAAAACATGCAAAAGAAAAAAAAAGCTATTGCTGTGTGTCACTGGTCCAAATAATTCTGCTGTGAAACTCCTGAAAGTAGCAACTACAAAAGATGATGGTGATGATGATGATGACGATGATGATGATGATATTTATGTAGCACCTGGTACTGAGGCACTGTACTAAGCTTTTAACAATCATTATCTTATTCAATCCTCAAAACAACCCCGGGAGGTAGATGCTATTATTATCCTCATTTTACAGATGAGGAAACTGAGGCAAACAGAGGTTAAGTGACTTGTGCAAGGTCATACAACTAGCAAACATCTCAGGCCAGATTTGAACTCAGGTCTTTCTGACTGCAGATCACCACAAATGGGCTTTTGCAATTTATGCTAGTTTCAAGTAGCACCAAAGGGAGTGAGAACACCATATGGAAATTTTAAGGAGGAATATTTGAGTTTAGTGTCATTGCAGTAAATATCAGCACCCCCATCTTTGGGACTCCATGGGTCCCAAAGAAAAGAACTTTGTATGTACAAATCTCTTACAATAGTGTGTGTTTACCATTAGTACCCAGAGTAGCCAATTTATTCAAATAGAAGAAATTGTCATAGTAGGGAAATGACATAGTAAGAATAAAAATAAAATATCTCCTCCATGAAACTTGGGCATAGCTTCCTTTAAGTATATGCACCATCAGAGAAAAAACTGTGCATACACAGAGGACGTGCACGAAAAGGTACATAACCTAGGGAAAACCTATGGCCAGGTAACATGTATGGGAATACACACACACACACACACACACACACACACACACACACAAGATACATACAGAGTAGAAGAAAGGCAATCTGAGAGGGGAAGGCATTAGCTGGAGGAACCATCAAGAGTCTCCATCAGTAGGTATGGTTTGTCCTGAGTCTTGAATGAAGTAAAAAAAAAAAAAACCCAGACCTGGAGACAGAGGTGAAAGGACTAGCATTCTAGGCATGGGAAGCAGCCAAACAAAAGGCCCAGAGATAGGAAATGAAGGGTCTGCTTTGAGGACCTGCTATAGGCAGTCCAGTGTTGCTGGAAAAGAGTGCAAAATAAGGAGACTGGAAAGATAGGAACAGGGGTGGGTTATGAAGGCTTTAATTCCAGGATTTTTATGTGCATGGTCAACCAACCAAAGCCTCGGAGGCTTTGAAGCTCATCCTCACATAGGAACTTTTCCTCAGACAATGAGCTTCCCACAAATGGGCTGCTTTATATATCCTAGAGTCACAGAAGTCAGAAATGAAGGGACCTCAGAGGCCTTCTAGTACAGCCCACACATGAACAAGATTCCCCACTACAACAGATCAAAGGAACAGTTGTCAGAATAGTGACAGAGAGCCCATGCAAACAGGTTCCTGACCTCTGGAGGTGCCCAGGCAGAGGCTTCCAAGGCGCTACAGTGGGGATTCCTGCATCAGACACAGGGGAGTTGGCCCAGATGATCTCTAAGCTCTCTTCTGATTCTGACATTGTCTGACTCTCTCTTCTGGCATATTCTCCTGAAGTTTCTGCTCCCATAATCTTTCTCAGGAGACCCAGATTAGAACATATTTACTTTTGATGGATATGCAACAAAGGTCCAGAAGTGGCCCTTGTATTCAGAGCACCCCTCTTTCCAAATATTCAAGAAGCTCATTTGTGAATCAGTATTTATTATTCACAATAATAAACAATGCTCCAAAAGCAGCCAGCAAGAAATCGAAGTCAGGGTAGGGTAGGAAGGGAGGGTGTACAGGGGTGCCACAGGGAAGATGAGGGGTCTTGAGAAGGGTCTTCTCTAAAGCATGGATTGAATTCCTTATAGCTGCAGCTCCAAAGATCTGGAAGCAAATGGTGACTTGGAGCCTAAGGAAATTAGGTGGGAATATTCATGGCCCTGTTTGTAGGAAATCACCAAGCCAGAGGTAAGCATATATGCCTTCCCCTGGCAATTGACCCTGAATAAATTAATGATCAGGTGACAGAGTTAACACTAATTCTTCATGTTGGGGGAGTGAAAGGGAGAGAGAAAAGGACCAATACTAGCTGAAGTTGCCTTAACAACACCAGCAACACACCTTCATTTCCAGCAGTGAAGCAATCATAATCCCTTCCATTTGTAGGTATATTTGCTTTTCAGTTTACAAAGTACTTTATGTCCATCCTAATCTTTTTATATTTTTCATGTGAGATTGGTTCTCCCTATCTTGTTAAGGCTGAAAGTAAACCCAGAACTCAGGCCTGATCCAAATACTGATCAGCTTGGAATGTTTGACTGGCTCCACCTTTTCCAACCCAGAGGGATTTGGCCCACCTTAGGCCGTCCACTTCTGGGGACTCACCATACCATAGCATTCCCCTTGGAAAGGTCAAGGGAGACAGTTGCATGCAACATTTGCTGCTGGTCTTAATGCAGACACTATCAATGTTAGCTCTACTACAGCTCAGTGATCTACTGGCCTCAGCCTCCCTCAACAAGCAGGGGTGACAGAAGAAGGCTACCACATGTGGCCCATTACATTTGATCTCCACAACAACTCTGTGATCTTATTGTCATATTATCCTCATTAGACAGATCAAATATTCATGGAAGTATTCACTGAAGACTAGCACCCTCGATATGAGGGCTTGCTAAGCCCTTTTCAGGGCTGTTCACCCATCTTTGGTATCTACCTTTACCCAATTCTCACCTGTGAGATTATCTCAAATCCCCTTATTTTATGTATAAGAAAACTATGATTTAAAGAGGGAAAAGGACTTGGTTAAGGTCACACTGAGAGTAAGAGTTTATATTAATTAAGCTCCTACGTATGCAAGACACTTAATCATAGCTCAAATGTTGTTCATCGTCATTTTCCAAGAGGATGATTGACATCCTGGAGTGACGTCTTGACTTGCCCGTGAATTGGATTTAAGTGAGGCAGCATTGCACAGAGTCATCAGCCGTACTCCCTCTTCCAGAGTCATCAAAGACTGGTGGCAAGACAAAAGTGGTGATGGCCCGGGGTTCAGTGGATGATCTTGGTGTCTTCGATGTCTGACCATAGCACCTGCTTCAGCTGCCTTCTTGGCCATTGGAAAAAATCATTCTCATCTACCCATTCCACTAGGGGAAGTCTTCATGTGCTTGGGGTAGATGTCCCTCAACTCACTGACAGTTTGGAGGCCTGTAGGTTACCCTCCACCTGGTTTAGCCCATCTGTCAGGATGGCTTACTGGGGTATGGCTGTTGTGCATGCTATAACTTCTTGGAGCCACGGGTGAGAGCTGGGTAAAGGTAGATACTGAAGGTAGATGAAGAGCCCTGAGAAGTGCTTAGCCAGCCCTCGCATTGGAGGTTCTAGTCTTCCATGAATACCCCATGTACCCCTCCAGCTCGAATGCTTGCTACCTATGTAACCATTTTTAGCTTCAGTTTCTAGGCCTCTAAAAT
Organism: Trichosurus vulpecula; assembly: GCF_011100635.1. Taxonomy (NCBI): domain Eukaryota; kingdom Metazoa; phylum Chordata; class Mammalia; order Diprotodontia; family Phalangeridae; genus Trichosurus; species Trichosurus vulpecula. The sequence continues at coordinate 293,168,584 of NC_050577.1, forward strand.
GCACATAGTAACAACACCTATCACCCAGGGCGGTGGGAAGGACCAAATGAGACACTCTATGTAAAGCACTTGGCAAATCGGAAAGTGCTATGGGATCGCTTACTATTATCATGTGTCATAGACTTTGCTCTAAGAAACTGTCCATGGGGGGAGGGGTGCGGGGAAGAGGCATATACTCAAGAATGATTGGCACAATCAGTTAGCATTGGTGAAATGCCTACCACTTATCTGGCGCTGTGATGGGCAACAGGGATACAAAGAACACAGTCTCTGGCCTCTAGGAGATGTTCTAGCTTTGGTGAATATGGCACCAGAATCAAGACAAAAGAGTCAAACACCCTATCTGGGATGAGAGCACATGAAGAAGTAAATGCCAGTTATATACAAAGTTATTCAAAGAGGTGTCAATTCAAGAGGAAATGGAAGGTCAGGAAAGGCATCCAGCAGGAGATGGAAACTGAGAGCAGAACTTTGAGGAACACTGTGTGTTCTCCCTTCCTTCTCTGCAGAGATGGGAGTCTGCAGATGGCCTGTGAGGTTGCTGTTCCTGGGACTGCTTCTGCCCATCCAGATCAGCACCTTCTTTATAACTAACAGAGATGTGCCTAGTAACTTAGCCACGGACAGGGAGCCACTGTGTGTCAGAAGTGGAACTGGAACCCAGGTCTTCCTTACTATGTGGCCAGAGTCTAGATGCTGAGGGTGGAGGGCATTACCCATGTTGACTCCATTAATATGCTTGGTAGTTTAGACAAATTGATTTTTGTTACCTTTTCTTTTTTATTTGTTACAAAGGATGGCTCAATGAAGAGAGAAAAGGGAAGGAATATATCAGAAAATGACTGATATCGAAACAAAAGAAAAGCTGTTATATATACATGCTATAGGTAGCACTGTGTTTGGCACATATTAGATGTTTAATAAATGGTTGTTGATTGATTGGGAGTATGCCTGTCTATAACTCAATTTGAGATACATGTAACCATCACTCTTAACTTCCCAGGGCAAATGCTACAATTCTGCTGACATTTTTGTTGGACAGAGGCACGGTTCTGTCTGCCTTCCCAAGCCTCACTCCTGAAGAGGGCCTGTCTCAGTTGGCTGGCTCCCTAGAGACACAATTGCCCAGGAAAGCACAGTTGGAAGAAAAGGGAAAAGCAGACCTTGTCTCCTAGAGGATGTGCTCTGCACAAGACTTCTGTTGTCGGGTAGTATTGGGAGAAGCACAAGGGCACATTTAAGAAGTAATTCACCTTACTCCCCCTAAACAATGTAAAAGCCTGAAGTTACAGGCTCCTGTTTCATAAGAGACTTGTGCAAAACCATGTGATCTCTCTGTCCCTGTCTCTCTGTCTGTCTCTCTTTGTCTCTTTCTCTCTCTTTCCCTCCCTCCCTCTCCCTGTCTGTGTCTCTGCCTGTCTCTCTCTCTCTCTCTCTCTCTCTCTCTCTCTCTCTCTCTCTCTCTCTCTCTCTCATTTTGTTTTTTTGTTTCCTGTTTCAATGAGTCTGAGTATTCAAGGATAGTAATCCCGGTTCCAGAGTTTCTTTCTAAAATCTAGACAATTCTACAGCTCTATCTTGAAATGTTTCTGTGGGAGGGTGAATTCTTCCCTTCCCCGTCTAATCTCTACTCTGCTTCTTTTTTTCTAAATAATGATTCTTCGCACTTTGTTGGTAGGCTTCCCTGGGACCTCTCGTAGCTCTGGACAGACACCAGCTTCGAGTGGCAGTGGGGAAGAGAGCCCCACCTCCATCATGCCTGCCTTAGTATCCTCAGCATCCTTCCTCCTCATTTGTCTTTGGCTCCAGTGGTTTTTGATTCTTGGTAAAGGCCTCTCTCCAGGTCTTGGCACTCAAGAAGATGAGATTGTTGCCTCTTTCCCTTATGCCTGTAGAGACCTCCTGGCTGCCCAAGAGTCCTTGCCTGATGGGCTTCAGTTGCATGGGAGGGAGTAAGGGGGAACTTGATGGTAAGAGTAGTGAGACGTTGAAGTGGCTTTACCCAGGCAGGCTGCAAAATCACTGTCCCTGGGGAGCTCCCACAATGCAATAGATGCCAATTTGCCTGGTTTCCCAGAGTGATGAAGTGTCTGAAGCTTCTAGGGGAAAATGATCCTAAAAAGGTAAAGTCAGAATAGAATATTAATAATAACTGAGTGAGCCAAGCTAAGTTGGCAGCAGGAGGAAAAAAAAAAGGATGTCTCTGTGCCTTTGAGCTTATGTTCCTAACAAAACAATGTGGCTCCATAATATTAATAGCTCACATTTATACAGCATGTCAGGGTCGAAAAAGTCCTTTTTCACAATAGCATAAGGAGGAGGGAGTATAAATACCATTATCCCCATCCTACAGATGAGGGAAAAGAGGCTGTCAGAGGTCACATGATTTGCTACTGGTCACCCTGCTATTAGGCATCAAAGTCAAGACTTGAACTCAGGTCACCTGCTTCCAATCATTAGTTAATTCATCTACACTCAACTGCCTCTTCTGGTCTCCATACAGGAATCACAATTATAATGATAATTTGCCTTGTACAATATTACTTTGCACATAAGGACAATGACCATTTTTTCTTTTTGTTTTTGCATACCATTTGTATATTTCTGTATTTCCAGGCAGCATGATATAAGGGATAAAGAATAGACCTCAGTATCAGGGAAAGCCAGGTTCGGGTCTCACCCCTGGCAAAGCCCGGAACCTCTAATTTCCTTCAGGCAATAAACCTTGTTTCTAAATAGCTGGACAGGCTCTGATCTGCATCAGCTGGTTCCTCATGAGCAGCTTTCTATACTAGGAATTGGAGGTCAGGTAAAAAAAAAAACAAATAGGAAAATACACACATATTCTCTTTATTAAATGTCAGGTCCATGGAAGCAAGGAATATTTCATGCTTGCCTTTTGTTCGCACATTACAGTGTTGTGTATCATACAACAGGCACTTAATATGTTTGTTGATTGATTTATTGAATAAATTAAAAGATGCACATAATATAGTGGGAAGAGTGTTAATTTTTGATATAGGAAGACCTGGGTTAAATCTCACCTCTGACACATGCTAGCTGGGTAATCGTGGACAAGTCACTTAACTTCGTTGCTTCAGGGGTTAGGAGGTTACAAAAAGGTTCCTAATCTGTAGGAGTGGAGAGAGTTCCCTGTATCTTCATCAATGAAGGGAGTCCCCTACACATGAGGTTCATCAAATCAATTACATCACAGGTGTTACGAGAGACATAGTGGCCAGAACTAGGGAAGTGATATTCAGACTTTAACTCATCCCAGGTTAGCAGACACCTAGGAGGGCATAGTGAGTCCTAAATGTGACATTTTAGAAGGGTGTTCTAGAGAATGGGCAGAGAAGGGACCCTCAGTATGGTGAAGAATCCCCAGTTCATGCCCTATGAATATCAGATATGAAGGACTGGGAGATATGAAACCACATCTTAAGGGGAACATGGCAGCTGTTCCCCAGTAAACAGACAAGAAGAGAGAAGACTCTTGCTCTGCTTGGCCTTAGATGGCAGAACTAGGAACAATATGTAGAAATTACCAAAAAAAGTAGATTTCAGCTTGGGCAGCTAGGTGATGCCATGGAAAGTATGCCAGGCATAAAATCAGGATGACTCATCTTCATGAGGTCGAATCTGACCTCAGACACTTAATTAGCTGTGGGATCCTGGACAAGTCACTTAACTCTGTTTGCCTCTGTTTCCTCATTTGTAAAATGAGCTGGAGAAGGAAATGGCAAACCATTCCAGTGTCTCTGCCAAGAAAACCCCAAATGGAGTGACAGACAGACATGACTGAAGATGACTGAACAACAAAGGGATTTAGGCTTGATGTTGGTGGAAGTTGTAGAAAGAATCCTTTTTTCAAGAAGAGGTTAGACTTAGTGGTCCCTGAAGGTGCTTCCCTCTCTGAGATTTTTAACTTCCTCCCAGACTACTCCAATGCAGACTGGCCTCTCCCTCCTCTAAATGCCTTTCCATACCAGGCACCCAGATTTCTGCTGCCTTGTACAGCTATCCATTGGTTCCTTACATGCTAGTTGCTTCTCTCCAACAAAACTGTGAATTCCCATATGGCATGAAATCAGGAACTGTGTTTTTGGGAGGCAGCATGGTACTGTGGAATGTGTACCTGCCCTTGAGTTCAAAGGTCTGAGTTCCAATTCCACCTTTGACAATCACTGCTAACTACTAGTGTGACTTTGGGAAAGTCTCTTAGCTTCCCTAAAGCTCCAATTTCCCATTTATAAAAGGAAGGTGTTGGACCAATTCTTGGCCTACAATACCACTGTTTTGGCATCTCCCCATCACATTTCACCACTATGATGCCCAGTCCCATTGCCCTCATCCAACTAACAGCCAATCCTGGAATGTCTACTGCCATCATATTGCCTCTATGATTCTCTCTTGTCCACTCCCACCCTCCCACCATACTCCAGGCCCCTACAGTCTCCCCCTGGACCATTTTGATTGACTCCTAATAATGGCAATGTCCCAGTCTCCCTCCAGTCGATCTTGTCCATACTGCCAGACTAACCTTTCCAATGCATCGCAATGGCCCTGTTGCTCCCTGCCTGACTACTGTTCAGTCGCTCCCTTTTGCCCACTGAATAAAACCCACCACCTTAATTTAGCATTCAGCATCTTTCACAAGCTTCTCCCAGCATCATCTTCCCCTCTGCCTCTTCAACCTCCCTATGCTTTGACTAAACTAGTTAATTCTTAATTCTCTTCATGAATTCGTCCTCTAAGACATTGCCTCTGTGCCTTTGTCTGCACTGTTCCTACTACCACTGAATAATAATAATGGAATAATAGCAGGATAGCAATTTGTCCCTGTATCATCCTAACATGAAAATGAGGAGTAAAACAAGATGATAAGACTAACTCATTGTATTGTGGCACTTTCTGTCTTTACAATTCTCACTGTCTTATAAGTGCTTTCTTCACAACCCTAATTTGGAGTGGGGGGGTTGGTATTATCATTCTCAGTTTACAAAAGAGCAAACTGAGGCTCAAAGAAATGAAATGACTTCTAAGTGTCAAAGCTGGGCCACAAGTTTGCATCTTTTGGTTCTATTTCTAGTACAGTCTTAACCTATTCCACGGAGGCTCTTTCTGCAATTGTCTATTGAAATCCTACCAAGGCTTCAAGGTTCAGTTCAAATGGTACTCCCTCCATGAAGCCTCCCCTAATTTTCCTCATCAAAAATAATACAGCTCTTCTACTTACTAACTGTGTGACCACAGGCAAGTCACTTAAACCCTCTGTGCCTAAGTTTCCTGGTCTGTAAAATGGGAGAATAGGACGATGTCTAATTATATCTTAAAATTATATGATCTATGTAGTATGGATATGATTTATATCATCTTTTATAGGTTGGTTGATCTCCACTTTAGAGATTTTAATATTCAAAATTAAAATAGACTTCCAAGATCATGAAGTGCACTCATCACTCAACTTTGCCACTCACTTCAGAAAACTAGAAGGAAGGAAGAAAAGTGAGGAGAGCAGAGAAAGACGAGGGGAGGAGAGGGGAGGAGGAGGGGAAGGGAGGAGAGGAGAGGAGAGGAGAGGAGAGGAGAGGAGGAAGGAAGAAAAGAAGGAAGAGAAGTGAAATAAAATGAAAAAGAAAAAAAGCAGTACAGACTTTTATTAACTAGCTACCAGTGACTAATGCCCAGCCCTCGGACTCCGAATCTAATACTCTTCCTGATTCCTAGGTAACATAGTACAGTGGAGAGAACACTGGCTTTGGTTTTAATAGATCTGGTTTCCAATCCTCCTCCTTTCACCTATTGCCTTGTGACCTTGACCAAATCACTTAGGCTCTGCTAGATTCGAGTTCTTCTTCTGTTTAATGAAGGGTTTGAACTCAATGGCCTCTAAGGTCATTTCCAGCTCTAAATCTATGATCCTATGATCCATGGCAGCAGCCACATCCTTTCAGTCAAAGCTACTTTAAATTGACTGCTCTTGAAAAGGTTTCCAAGGCCTTTCTCTGTCCTCAATCATGACTTGGAGTTGACTGATGCTGACCACACCAAGAAAAGGGCTCCATTTGAAATCCATTAGCTTATTAATTATAGAGAGATTGCTCCCCTGCTGCTGCTGCATGGCTTCAGGCTCATCTGGCATGATGAAACCTGCACCAAAGAAACCAGGGGCTGCAAGAGGAAGAGAAGAGGCAGGGTCAGCTCCATGCTCTGGGAAGCCTTCTTTGGAGTGAGGGACTTGGCTGATTTCTTTCTTGCTCTAGCCTTACCTAGAGTCATTCACCCACTGCTCTTCAGCTTTCCAGTTAGAGTGGTGTAAAGAAATCTGAACTGGGAACTAGAGACCTGAGTCCTAGCCCCATTTCTGCCAATGACTACAACCAACTTTCATCAAGTGCTTATTACATGTCACGGACTGTGTGCTAGGTGCTGGGAATAGAGAGACATAAATGAAAAGATCCTGCCCTCCAGGAGCTTAAATTCTATTTGGGGAGGGTGAGAACTTAACACAAGTGTATTATAAAGTTGCCCAAAGAAATTTAGAGAGAAAGAGGAAGGGAAGGAGAGGGAGAAGGAGAGGGAGAGGAAGAGAGAGGGAGAGAGAGAAGGGGAGAGAGAGAGAAAGAGAGAGAGGGAAGGGGAGAGGGAGAGAGAAAGAGAGAGAGAGAGAGAGTGAGGGAGAAGGAGAGGGAAGGGGGAGGGGAGGAGAGGGGAGAGAAAGGGAGGAAGGGAGGAGAGGAGGGGAGGGGAGGAGAAGGTAGGGGAGGGGAGAGGAGGAGAGGTAGGGAGGGGAAAGGAGGGGAGGAGAGAGGAGGGGAGGGAGAGAGAGGGAGAGAGAGAGAGGTGAGAGAGGGGAGAGAGAGAGAGGGAGGGAGGGAGAGAACGAGAACAGTAACTTATGGATTGAGGAAAAGACTCATGGAGGAGGTGGAACCTATGTTGAGGTTGACAGTGTCCATGGATTCTTCAAGGTAGAGCTGAGGAGGGAGGACCTTCTAGACTGAGCAGGAGTTGGAGGAAGGGGCACCTGCTTTTGCACAAGAAAGCAGGGACAAGATAGAATGCTATGTATGGGGTAGAGATGGCCCAGGGCTGTTGGAGACCTTTGGTGGCAGAGTTAAGAATCCTGAAACTGGTGCCCTGGGCTAGACTACCCTAGCTCTTCTTTGTTGTGTGGCTTCAGACAAGTGACTTTACCTTTCTGAGCTTCAGCTAACTTCTCTGTAAAATGAGTCTAATATTTGTGCTCAGGCTTGCTTAGAAGAACTATCTAATGGATCAAATGATATAACATTAGCTTTGGGAACCTTTAAGTACTATATAAAACACTGATAGTGTTAGCATAATAGAGGAATATCCCCCTACATGTAGGGTTCTCCCTGTCTGAAATTTAATCTTCAGTTTCCTGTATATTCACTACTATATTAAATTCCAAGAGCAGTATGGATTGGAAGAAACATTTTCTTGTGTGCCAAGGGGTTTGGATCCAGTATTGACTCTGACACTGACTTGTTGTGTGACCTTTAGCTTGTCTTCACATCTGCCTTGGGTCACAGGTTTCTCCTCTGTAGAAACAAGACTGGATAATCTTTAATATGCTACTGAGCTTGGAGGCTCTCTGATTCTAGTAAATATGAAATGATTCATAAAGGTACATGACATTACACCATTCATTTTAGTGCTTGGCTTCCACAGCATTGAACACTTAAGCAACTAACTTCTTCCTAGCAGAGGCAGAAATTTTAGAGGCATTTTTTAGAATTGACAAGTCTGGTCTGAGAGGTAGAGGGAAGAACATCTTCCAGATGAGAGAATTACATAAAGGTTCAGGTAAGAGACAGTGTTGGAGTTAAGTCTCAAAAGGTGGCAATGGGCAGAAATCCAGGACAAAACAGCCACATCTAGGGACCAGCATACCTGTGACTTATATCTGACTAGTGACTTACATCTTGCTACCTATTTTCATATGAGGAAACTGAGGCTTGTTTAGAATTCAGTGATTTGCCCAGAGCCATACTCCTTGAAAGTGGTAGAGCTAGATTACTTGTAAATCCAATATAAAGTATTGATTTTATACTAAACAAAACTTTATCATTACTAGCATGGATCTACAACAGCTTACAGAGTACTTTTCTAGTGCAATAGATAGATTGGTGAGGCAATTGGTGGGTAGGTATATAAATGGATGGAGAGAGAAATGTATGGATGGATAGAGAGATAGAGATATGTAGATGGATGGATGGATGGATGGATAGATATTTTTAAAAACTTTGTTGAAGGATTTACTGCATGCCAGGCACTGTGCTAAGCTGGGGCTACAAACACAAAAATGTAAAATGGCCCCTGTGCTCAAGGAGCTTATCCTTTAATGGGGGAAATATCATATAAAGTAGAAATAGGAAGGAAGTGGGGCTGCATGGTAAAGAGATGGGCAGGCAGTGGGATAGAAACCTTGGCCTTGACATGATGAGTCCAATTCTGGCCATTCTGAATCAGGAGACGCAGGGTCTGAGTACAAATTTCCAGTTAGAGAGAGATGAGGCTGATGGTGCAGATCAGGAGGCATGATTAGAAGATGGCTGGCATTTAGAGTAGCGGTCTGGTCCCTAGGAAATGAAGGCAAAAGGAATGAGGACTAGGGCTGTGCCTTCATACTGGAAAGGTCTTCACCGCTCTCAATAGAATATTTAGCAGCAAATATTTTGGGAGGAGAAACACAGCCATGATCCTTGATTAAAAAAAAAAAACAGAAAAGAATAAAGAAAACCCTTCAATGGTTCCCATATTACCTGCTAAACAAAGCACAAACTCCTGGACCTGGCATTCAAGGCCCTCTCCAATCTGACTCCAACCCACCTTTCCAGCCTTAGTACACATTACTGCCCTCCATGCTCTCAATGCTTCAAGCAAATAGGACAGCTCTTTGAATCTGCCATGTACTTTCCCACCTCCATCCTTTTGACCATGCTGTTCCCTATGCCTGAATGTTCCCTCTCCCCCTCTTTGCCTGTTGAATATTGCCACCCTTTAAAGGTCACCTCAAATGTCCAAAGTGAGATGGGTCTGTAGTGCTTGGGAGATTGAGTATAGCAGAAGACAACAGAAGTTAGAGAACACCCTCTCCAGGGTGGGGAACAGCACATGATTCAGACCCAAATAAAGTTTCTTCTGTTTTCTTATGGTCACTGAGCTTTACTGGGGCTCAGAAACAAAAGAAAATAGGGGAAAGCAAGATCTCATTGATTCTGGTGCATAATTCATTAAACCAGCATATTAAAAGATCCAGCCCATGAATTCCTACCCTAGGAAATATTCAGAAAAGTTAAATATCTGTGCAGGGATTCAATGCCCCAGAACCTGAGACCCCACAAGACCTCCCGCCAGGGGTCCCCCAGCCATGCTAATCAGGCCATGGTATGATTAACACTGCTCCAGACACAGCAGGCTCCCAGGACTAAATAAAGCCAAACAAACCACACAATAAAATAAATGTTGAAAAAGCAAAACTTTCTCAAGTACAAGTCAATAGGAGATGGGGAACTGCTGCTTTGCTCCCTACTGTAAAGGTTCCACTCCTCCCTGTGGGTAATCCCAGACTGCTGCTGCAGCCAGCAGCTCAAGGTCAACTAAGTTCAGCCAAAAATGGGAGGAGAAGGGAAGGGAAAAGGAAAGGAAAAGGGAAAGGGGAGGGGAGGGATGGGGAGAGGGCAGGAGGGAGGGGAAGGGGAGGGGAAGAGGAAGGGGGACAGAGGCAGGGGGGCAGGGGAACGGGAAGAGACAGAGGAAGGGAGGGGGAGGGGAGGGGGGAGGGGAGGGGGAAGGGGAAAGGACTTAATAAATGTTTCTTAATGGATTACTTGATATTGGGAGAGGGGACAGAGAGACAGACATAAAGAGAGAGACAGAGAGACAAAGACAGAGAGAGAGTTGGCAGAGAGGAAAGGGGCCAGTGTGGAGGTTTCAGCAGGCTTGCCTTTGTTGCTGGAATTCTTGGGACTCTGAGGACCAGCCAGCAAAGCAGCTCTGCCATAGGACTCTCAAGCGCTACTAATGAGTGCACAACTTGAAATGCATTTCAATAATCCCCTCCCTCTTCCTTATTTTTATAGTTCTGGGAGTCTGTAAGTTTTCAGTGCTTCCAAGGTGGTATGATCCTAGGAAATGTACAGTCACTCTCTCCTGGTCTATACTCTGGACTTTACCTAGGAAGGGCCCCTGGTCCCCTGTGCCCACAAATGCTAGTGCTCCTCATTGCTTTGGTACCATGAGCAGGGCCCTTGCTTCCTTGTGACCAACCAGCAGCGCTTCTCTCTGCCCTTAAACTGTGACTCAGAACTGCATATGTGCCATCGAGTTACTAATCAGTGCCAGCCGCATCCAGCACCAGTAAAGGGTTCACTGTAACCTCTTTCTGACCTGTTGTCCAATCCCTTTTCCATCTCTGGGCTGAGCACTCCCAAAGCTGCTGCTGCTGCTGCTGTTGCTGCTACTGCCAGCCAAATGTGTGGGCTCCAGACAGGCCTCCACCATGGTGGGACATCTTCCTCTACTGATCCTTTAAGTTTTCTTAGGCTGGAAAAGCATCTCACCCTAACCTTTTATTGGCTCTCCCACACCAAAATTTGATTTGAGGCAATATCTTAAAGTTTTTTGGAGGGGAATGTTGGGAAAGCTCAGCTAGGTGGCTGCTGCTAATCTGCCATTTTGGTTTCCCATTTGCTTATTACAGCTCTTTATTTGGTGACTCTTCAGGTCTGCTCATCCAACCAGTTTTCAAGCCACCTCAGTGTTTTCATTTCTGATATCTATTTTTTCTATCCTTTCCAAACAGAAAGAATGATAGATATTGTTGAAAGCTGCAGTTAACCCCAGGTATACTATGTCTAGTAAACTTCTTGACCCCAGATTAGCAAACTCAAATACTCGAATGAATCTGGAATCTCACTGATTCAGATATTCCCTCCACTGGAACAAATTGCAGCCCATTCATTTTGCCCATCCTGGGTCACTGTTTTTTCCAGATTCTTGCATTAGTTCTTAACAGCAGGTGACCAACTTCCTAAGAGGGCTTCTTCACTTTCTATTGATATTATGATGGTATCAGTAGAGCCCTCTGGCTATCCAGCCCTTGCAACATGATGAACCCATCTTCTCATGGAATTGTCTAATTTTATCCTTAATTCCAGGTCTTCTAACTGTTCTATTGGTTATATGTTGCAGCCTGCTCACAGCCACCGCAAACCACTCCACTGTCTTCTAGATTATAATTATATTGAATTTCTCAGAGATTTGCATTCTGTGATTCACACAGAGCCTAGCAAACCTGTCCAAAATTAGATTGAGGTGGGTGTCCCTTATTCTGCTCTTGACCAATCTTAGTGACTGACCCTCACCTTTCTAAGGTTGATAAGCTCTACCTCCGATTACCTATTCTAGAATCTTGAGAGCACAACTGTCCTCCAAATGACTCATGAAAACTTCATGGCACCTGTGTCCTTGGCAAATCTCTTTACTTCTCTGGATCTCAGTCTCCTGTGTAGATAGAAGGAGTTGACCTGGACAATTTACCTAAAAATTAGAATTTCTCAGTAGTAGGATGGGCTGCTTCAGAAGGTAATGAATTACCTTTAACTGGACATCTTCAAGCAAAGGCTCATAGATTCCAAGCTCTAAGAAATTCTGAACATCATCTAATCCAACCTGCTCATTCACCAGAGAGGTAAATGAGAGGCAGACAAGTGAAGTCACTTGCCTAACATCACATAGATCCTGACAAAGCCAAGACTAGGCCCTCTGACTCCAAAACTAGTGATGGCTTCTTAAGGTGCTGTAGATGGGATTCCTGCCCAGGAAAGGCATGCCTTGGTTGGCTTCCAAGGTCACTTCCAGTTCTTCAGACTGTGGATCTCCAATACTCTTGAATTCAAAACCTTTAGCAAAGGGCCCTACATATAGTAAGTAGCTCATTAATACTAGCTGATAAGAATAAGGCATTATTTTCTAGTTTATACCAGTTGACGAGGCAGCTGGACCTGGAGTGAGGAAGACCTGAGTTCAAATCTGGCCTCGGACACTTAGAATAACCCTGGGTAAGTCATTTAATCTCTCTCTCTGACTCAATTTCCTCATATGTAAAAACAATAGTACCTACCTTCCTGGGTTGTTGCAAAGATAAAATGAGATATTCTTTATAAAGTACTTTGCAGACCTTAAATAAAGCACTATGTAAATATTAGCAATGAGGAGGAGGATTATTAAAATGATAATACTTTGTTTCCTCAAGTACATTCTTAGTTCCTTGAAGTCAGGGATTGTGCCTAATAATCAAAATTTGTATTTTATTTTGTTTATTTTATATTTATTTTATTTGTATATTTATTTTATTTATATTATATTTATATATTTATTTTATTTTAATTTGTATTTTATTAATAATAATTCACATTTTGGTAATCCTTTGATATTTAAAAAAATTTCCATCACAGTTCTGCAAAGTAGTTCAAGTCATTACATAGCATTTGAAAATCACTTTAGTTCAATTCAACACATTTATAAAGCACCTCCTTCCTATAGACAAGACATTGTTTTAGGTGCTGAAGATTTTTTAAAATATAGCCCCTGCCCTCAAAGAACACGCATTCCACTGGGCCAGGAGAGGTGGCTCTACGTCACACTGGAAGGTATAAATGATGGAGGACAAAGGAGAGATGCAGAGATAGTGGCCAAATAAAATATGAAGAGAAAGAGAATTCTTTCATATGGAGGAAGCAGCACTTTGCTGAGCTTTGAGTAAAGAAGAAGATTCTGAAAGAGGGACACGGAGAGTAATTGATGCCTCTAAAGCCTTAGAGAGTATTTATAGATGTCAAACCCATTTGAAATAAGAATATTTAATTGGCTCGCCTCACCTTGGCACAGGGGAAACCACCAGGAAAACTTGGCATCTCTCCCACACGTATTAGGGGATGAGTGGAAAAACTCTAGTGTGGAGGAGTGTATCCTCCATAAACCAGCTGACCCAGGACTTTGAGAGTGGACAAGTGGATTTATCTAACATGAGGCATGGATTTCAAAGCTAGAAGGGACCTTAGTGGACATCTATTCTGATCCATTCAAATTTTTTAAAAGAATGCCCACTACAACCCCAACAAGAGCTCATTTAAACTGGGCAGCCTTATTGCCTCTAGAAGAGTTCTAATTATTAAGAAATTCTTTATATCAAGCTACAACTGATTGTCTTGAAACTCCCACAGGTAATTCGTCACACTGTTCCCTGAGATAAGAAGAAAACAGCTGAATTCTCTTTCACATGAAGGCCATTCAGCTACCAGAAGGCCATTATCAACTTCCTCTTAAGTCTCTTCTTCTCCAAACTAAACACTCAAAACACTCTTCAACCCATCTTAGGACCAAAGAATGATAGATGGAGTAGATCGAGAACAGAATGGGACCTCAGAGGCTTTAAAAATCTAACCCTCATGGTTGGCACATGATATAATGGAGGCTCAGAGAGATCATGGGATTTGTCCAAAGTCACACAAGAAGTAAGGGCCAAATTTGCATGGATGCCATATCAACCCAAGGCTAAAAAAATCCAGATACTTGTTTGAGGTCACTCAGTTATTAAGTGGGATTTGAACTCCTGTATTGAAACTCCATGCCTAACCCTCCTTTTCCTGAACCATTCCATTTCTCTCATGGTGACTAATATCCAGCTAGGTACAGAGCTCATATCTTTAAATCATTACCAATAGATTGAAAAATGGTTCTGGATCTTTTTTGCTCCTTGGAAATACAGTCTTTCCTGAACCACCTAACTGAACCCTAGTATAGTGAGCCTAGGGAATGGAACCAAGAACTGGACTTGGAGTCAGGAAGGCCAGAATTTAAAGCTGGCCTCGGATGTTTACTACCTGTGTGAATCTGGGTAATTAATTTACCTTCCATGAGCCTCTACTTACTTATATGTGAAATGGGGATAAGAGCACTTACCTCCCAGGATTGGGAGATAATATATGTAAAGCTCTTTGCAAACCTTAGAGCACTATATAATTACAGAGTTAAGATTATCAGAGCAAGGCAATAAGATGCAAATTCCTTGAAGGCAGGGTGAGTTATCTGAAGTACCCAGCACGATTTCTGAAAATCAATCAACATACATTGATAAAAACACCTACTGTGACCAGATACTGTACAAGATATATACTATATACTACGCTATATAAAATATACTATATATACACATGATATATACCATATACGATACTATACAGATACAAGGTCTCTACCCTAAAGGAGCAAGATACACTCTTATGTGTATGTGGCCCACTGTAAATGCTCATTAGATTGAATGGAAAGATGCTTAGCCTCCCCTCTCATGGAATCACTTCCCTTTGAGCAGAATAAGAAAGTGGGGTTTGGGTAGGCAAGTTCCCAGGGTTTTCTAACACTGATTCTCCCTTGGCCCTTGGATACACAGCAGTTCCCACCTAGTGGCCCTCCTGGGATCCTCCAGTGATTGGAAGAGAGGGCCTATGGTTTATAATCTTGACTCTATTCATCCTCTGTCACAGTTTTGGGTCAACAAATGGCAGGTTTATGAGGCCAGCTCTCCCTGCTGCCCACTCTTTTCCATACATGACAGTTTTTCATTCTTCCCCAGAAAGTTTCCTCTGTTGTTCTGCCCACATCATGGAGAAGTGAGCCAATGAAAGGCTCTCATTATTTCAAATGGGGCTTGACAGACCCTAACAAAGAGCATAAAAAATCAAGCCATTTTCACAGGCAATCGCATTTGGGCAGTTAAAACAAAGATGAGAACTCAATTATGGTCCATTACTGTCAGAGATGTCTCTGTCCAACTTTCTGGGTCCCTTGACTTCAGGAATAGCAGTAGCAGAGGGTCAGGGGTCACTCACTTCAGTTATGGCTCTGCAGCTACTGGTGACTAACTAAAAGGCCTGGTTCTGTCAAAGGGGTTTTAAGATTCTCCATCAATCTTGGACAGAAAAAGAGGTAAGGGATTTTACTGCTGCTAAGAGTAAAAAGGTAAATGATGGTTTTGACAAGTCTAAAAAATATTCTTTATGACTCTAATCAAAAGCCTGAGCCCAGCATATATTCAGAATCTGGGTTTGCTTGTGTATGCAGATGTAAATAAGCAGTCCATGTTTCTCCATCCTAGATGCTTTGAAACTACATTTCTGTTGGATAGTGGGAGTCAGGCTACAACATGACACCCCTTTTGGACTAAAGATCTGCCTCAAAGTGGATCAAGGTTAGAACAGACTTTAGAGGACATCTCATCCAATCCTCTCATTTTACAGGAGAAGAAACTGAGGTTCAGAGTAGTAAAAGTGACTTCATAGGATCACAGAATTAGAGGTGGATGGGCTCAGCAGCAACAGCAGCTGTAACAACCACAATAGCTACAATGTTTGTTATTCCTATTCAGTCATTTCCAGTCATGTCTGTCTCTTTGTGACCCCCATTTGAAGTTTTCTCAGCAAAGATACTTGAGTGGTTTGCCATTTCCTTCTCCAGCTCATTTTAAAGATGAGGAAACTGAGGCAAGCAGGGTTAAGTGATTTGCCCAGGATCACACAGCTAATAAATATCTGAAGTCAGATTTGAACTCCCGAAGATGAGTTTTTCTGACTCCAAGCCCAACATTTTGTCCACAGCGCCACCTAGCTGTCATGGTTACAATGTACACAAAGCTTTAAGGTTTGCAAAGTACAGATACTAAGTCATTTAACCTTAATAACAGCCCTG
The DNA here is from genome assembly GCF_011100635.1 of Trichosurus vulpecula. Classification (NCBI taxonomy): domain Eukaryota; kingdom Metazoa; phylum Chordata; class Mammalia; order Diprotodontia; family Phalangeridae; genus Trichosurus; species Trichosurus vulpecula. The sequence goes on from NC_050577.1 coordinate 293,184,361, forward strand.
AGGGGTAGATACTATTACTATTCACATTTTCTAGACGAAGAAACTGAGGCAGGCAGGTTAGTGACTTTCCCAAGGTTACATAGCTATCAAGTGTAAGCTAGTAAGTAAGAAGGAATTAAGGCCCAGAGCAGAGATTAGATTTTGTAGGATCATAGATTTAGAAATAGAAGGGAACTTCTCTGTCATCTAGCCCAACCCCCTCATTCAACAGACTCAGAAACTGTGACCCAGAGAGGCCTAATCTACTTGCCTCATAGCTAACGAGAGGCAGAAATAGAATCTGACCCCACGGCTTCAACCTGACATTTTGTGCCGCTGTATTGTAGAGTGTCTCCTTCCTATCTTCCATGCTAATTGGGTCCCATATACCAAAGATGGTGATCAGTTGACAGAGGCTGGGAAGAGAAAGGCCATGCAATGTCTTAGAGGCATGGTCATGGGCCCAGAGCACTAGATAGGAGTGTGCTAGAGCCAATGCCACCCAGCTAGAGAGAGCCGATTGTTAAATTTTCAGTGTCAGCATTTATACCTCAGAAATCAGTCAATGCTACAAATTAGGGCGTGATTTATTATTGTGTTGATTGTTTAGACTTAATTGATAGAGGGAGTCACTTTTGCATATAAAACTTAAAAATATATAGATTTCTTTCCCAAGAGAATCAGTTGCTAAATATTTACCAGTAAACCCCAAGGACTAAGAGATCTCTAAAATTATTTTCAGTGCTAGCATTTAAGATTCAATCCCTTCTTGGCTTTGGGAAAGGGGAAACAAAACAAGACCAAGAAAAATGGTGTGTTCCACTGCCAATTCTTACCCAAACATGCTGTGTGACACTAAGCAAGCCACCTATTCTCTTTGTTCCCCATCAATACAGGGAAGGGCAGCCCTGACCACTTAAATGGCCCGTCTATGTCTATTTTCTGGGTATTAGGGCATACCTTGAATCCTTTTAATGAATATACCAATGGGCTTCCTATCATCATGGTATAGAGGAGAGTCCTGGATTATTGGGAATCATGAGACCTGGGTTCATGATAATACCACCTTACAATTAACTAATGCTTTCTATAAACCTTTATCTTTCTTTTTATGTAGTTTTTTTTTTACTTTGTCAATACCTTTGATCCCTCCCACTAACAGCAAAGCCAAGTAAAACAAATCAACAGAGTGACCATCTCATGCCATCTACCTGATTCCCCCTCTCCCGCCCATAACCTCTCCTGATTTCTTGGTCAGTCCTCTAAAGAGACGGGTGGTCACTTCACTCACTGATCAGAATTCCAACACCTACAAAACCCCTAAAATACCAGTCAGCCCAACAACTTACTAAATATGTGTTAAGTGTACACTGAACACGAGACAATAGAATCCCAGACTCCTGGTAAAAAGATAAAAATAAAATGTCCCTGGTCCTCCAAGATCTTACATTTTGATATATACAAATAAATGCAAGGAAAATTAAGGAAGGAGAGAGAACTAACAAATGAGGGAGAAGATCAAGGAAGGCTTCTTGGAGGAGGTGGCACATGAGATGCATTATTTCAAGTTGACAGGAATATCCTAAGAAGTAAAAATGAGGAAATGTATTGCAGGTGTAAAGTAGATTTTGTATACATATGTGAAGGGGGGAGATGGAATATAAAGTTCTGGGAAGAGCTATGAGTCCAATTTATGTAGATAGCAGAGTTCTCAAAGACAGGTAACCCTCACCAGCCCAGGAGATAAGCAGTGCATTGTTATTTTCTTCATCTTACAGATGAAGTTACTTAGGCTCAAGCAGGCTTTCTGACTTTCCCAAAGTCAAACAGCTATCAATATTCCAAGTGATTCTCAAACAGTTGCTTTCTGATTCTACATGCAATCTTGCTTCTACACCAATGTTTTTCTGCCTTTAAAACAAACTGCTATTAATTCACTAAGAGAACTCAAGAAATTCTCTTCTTCTCTCAGGGCTTCAATTTCCCCAGTTGCAAAATGAAGAAGTTGGGCTAAAATGCTCCCTCAAGCCCCTCTCAGTGATGACATTTATTCAATCACAAACTAGTCTCTCCAAACACCCCAAAGCCACAGAATGTTAGAGGTGGAAAGGACCAGAGAGATCATCTACCCCAACCCAGTCATTTTATAGAACACTCTAGGTCCATAGAATCTTATCAGTCTTGTCCATGGACTCCCAGAAGTTCTCTCCAGAGAGTCTACCAGTACTGGGAGAGTTCCTGATTTCCCTTGACATCATGACGGTTAGGGTTGACTATCCTCCTGTTATCTCTGGTCTTCTAAACTACATTCTCTTCCTATAAGATATTTTCTTGATAATGTCTTTTCATTCTGATATCCTTCTGAGTTCTTCATTGTTTTTGTGTTGCTGTTCATACTCATTAAGCACCTGTCCATTACCCTCTGTGGCATGTTACTGCTCACTTCTTTGGAGACAGGCATATTCCTTATCTCACTGCCATCCTGAAACACTGATAGAATGTTGGTATTAAACAGGCTATTGGATCATGGATATAGGACCAGCAGGGACCATCAAGTCCAATGTAATTTTACAGATGAAGAAACTGAGGCCCAAGGAGGGGAAATGGCTATATAGGAACATAGACCTAGAGCAGAAAGAAATATGGTGTTCATAAAGTCCAATACCATTTTGCAGATGAAGGAAATGAGGCCCGGGGAGGGAAAATGGTTATATAGGAACATAAATCTAGAGCTAGAAGGAAATGTAGCACTCATAAAGTCCAATACCATTTTATCGATGAGGAAACTGAGACTAAGGGGACACAAGTGACTTTTCCAAGGTCACAAAGGGTATAAGCATCAAGAGACAGAACTGGAATTGGGCCTTTGGTTTCCAGGGGCAGTCTTCCTTCCACTGTGCCACATATCTAGGAGGGAAAGGTGGGAGCCTTGGTATTACTCAAAGACAAACCAAAGGAATAGATGAACCAAAAAGATAGGTTTGTCTGTGATAAAGTCAATAACCGACATCTTTGAAATGTCAGGCAAAAACAGAGAAGACCCTCCCCAACCCAGTACACCAAGTAGCCTCCTGTGCTGAGTTATTTATGAGAAAATGGACAAGTCATGGAGAGTAAGCAGGCATGCCCATGGTGATGAAATCATACATCCACTGGGACACCTGAGGATCTGTAGTGCCTAAAAATAATAGCAGCAGCAACGAACAAAAGCAACAACAGAATTTATATAGCACTTTAATGTTGGCAAAGCTCTGTACATATGTGATCTATCTGGTTCGAGCATCCAGTATGCTGTCCTATCCATAGCAGGTGCCTACTGCTTTTATTTTTAATATGGTATGAATGATTCTTATCTAGCACTTAGCAAGGAACCACCAAGTGTATTTGTGCCAGATCTATTTCCTTCCCTCCCCAAGGAAATTAAGTCAAAAGATATTTATTTTAAATAACCCATAAAAACTGTGATACCTAAGCCCCCGTTGCTGAGTACCCAGGGAATGGCTAGATGGATTTGTTATGAAACCGTCCAGAACAATGCGCTCCTGGCTGGAGACTGAGTACAAGAAATGTCAGCTGAAGTAAGTGATGGACTGAGCAGGTTATAAATGATCAACCAAAGGGATGAGAAGTCTTATAACCACCTCAAATCCAGCGTTGGTATGCCAGGGCTGTAAGACACACAGCGTGTGCTAACACTAGCCTGACAAAGTCAATAAAAAAAAATTACACCTTTCTTCAGCTTTAGCTCATATGCAGCAGTGGGGTGGGGTGGCGTGTTTAGGGTTATTACTGTACCGCCCTGGAGTTGTTGTAGATGGGTATTTATAAAATGAGGCTGTGGGTGGGTGTATACAGGGAATAGGCGTACCGTAGCTGTGCAGGCCTGGCTTGGTTCTTGCATCATCTGTCATGGGAGCTGGCCTGGGAGTCAGACAGCCTGGGTTGGAATCCTAGCTGTGCCTTAATGAGAAATGTGGCTTTTGACAAAGTTACATCCTCTCTCTGGGCCTCAGTTTCTTCAACTGTAAAATGGTTGAGGGGAGGGCAGACTAGATAACCTGAGAGATTTCTTCTAGCTCTAAATCTGGGTGTAACCTAATCTTTTTTATAGATGTGACCCAGATCCTTATCCCCTTTGGGTAGAGCCATATAATAGACTGAAAAGGTTGGACTTTTTCGTGGAAAATGTGGAGTCCAAGAAGGTTTTTCGTCAGGGTAGGCATATGATCATAACTGTGCTTTCGGGGACTTAGATAGTTTAGAGTACCAGTATCTTAATCAAACAGTATTCATTTATGCACCCAGTGTTATGCTAGAGATAGAGGGTCAGGGGCAAAGAATTATAGGATATCACCACTGCTGCATCATAGAAACATGTGATTCTATCATGTGATCATACCAGATGATCAGATTTGAAATTGTAAGGGACCTTTGAGATCATATGGTCCAGTAATTTCACTTAACAGAAGACCAGGAAGGGAGATAATTTGTCCACATTCTTATATGGAGTGACAGAGATGTGAGCCTAACCTCAGTCCTCTGATTCAGAATTCAGAGCTCCTTCCTTTCAAATGCACCATGACTTTAAATCACAACAGGAATAATATCAGGTGACATAGACAATGTTAGAGGAAACCATTCCAAGGGATTCCCCATTCTCATCCACAATACTTTGTGGCCTTTGAATAGACACAGCTCACCTTCTGTGAAGAAGGTGAAAAGAAGAAATATGCAAGACGGGCTGTAAAAATGTGATTGAGTCAAATGAATTAAGATTGGAGGGTTGTTAGATACACAGAGAAATTCAAAGTTAGAAGGGAGAAACAAATGGACCCAGGCTCAGAAGTCTAGAAGGCACTAAGAAAGAAAAAAGACAACTTAGTATAGCAAAAGACCACTGAAGGACATGGGTTTGAATCCTGCCTTTGACCCTTACTCCCTTTGTGGCCTGCACAAGTCAATTAATCTCTTTAAGGACTTGACTTTCCCACATACAAAATTGGGGGTTCAATTCAGTGCCTCTACATTCCCTTCCAACTCTATAATCCTGTGAGCTTAAGAGCTCTAAGATATTTCAGTCTCTAAATCTCTGATATAATGTGCTTACAAATGATCGCATGCCCTTACCGTGATGCTGTTTAATTCAATTTTTAAGCACTTGTGTTGAGTGTTGGAACTTGAACTCTAGAATGTAACATGGGTCTGGGACTTGAGTACTTCCCCTCCATGAGCTTCATCTACCAGACTATCCAGTGTTTACTTCCCCCTTCCCAGATGCATACAAATGATCTCCATGTCAGTGACCTTCCTGTTTCTCTGACTTTCCTTCTCAATGTCTCCAAGCTTTACCTTTGAAGTCCCAAATACCCAATGATGTATGCCCCCTTTCCGGAGAAGCCCCTAAGAAATCACCTTTCTGCCCCAAGGTCTTCTGGGAGATGTGGTACTTAGGCGAAAGCATTACAGTGCCCCAGATTCAGGTTCACTGCAATAACGTCATAGTTCATGCCCATAAAGATAGCAATATAATAAGGAGGACAGGTTGTACGTGCACATAACTTGCAAATTGGAAAACTAGTAAAGTAGTAGAGGAGACCCAACGGAGAAATCTGAGAGGGAAAAGACAAGAAGAATCAATTCAAGGTGGCAGTTGGGGAAAACTTCACAGAGAGGGTTGCATTTGAGGTGATCCTTAAAGGACCAGAAGGAAGCTCTTGCCTATGCTGATAGGTGGAGATTAGAATGGAAGATGACCATTTTAGGGACGGGGTGTAAAATATGCCAAGCTGGAATAGAGTAGAATTATACTGGAAAATCCAGTTTGGCTCATGCACAGAATGAAGGAAAGGCAGTACCATGAGATGATGCTGGAGAAAATAGGTGGGATCATAATATAAAGGAGCATTAATAGCTAAGTTAAGAGGTTCTATTTTATTTAGAGATAAACAGATTTAGAACTAGAGGGAACCTCAGAAGCCTTCCAGTCCAACTCTTCATTTTATAGATTAGGAAACTGAGACTGACAAAGGAGAAGTCATTGTTCAGGGTCACACAGCTATTAAAAAGAGGCCAGATTTGAACCCAAGTTCTTGGACTCTAAAGCCAAAGCTCTTTCTACTTCATCATGCTTGCCCTTCTTAATTCTTTGAATGATGGGGAGCCACTGATGGATTTTGAGCAAAAGAGTGATGTGATGGAACCTGTGCCATTGCCTAGAACTCTGGGAAAATTCTTATGTTTGAATTAGAGTAAATAGGCCAGTTGAGGTTTGAACATAGAATGCATGAAGAGGAGTGATGCACGATCTGCTTATACAAACAGACTGGAATAAGATTGTGGAAGGCTGTAATGCCAAGTAGAGGCATTTGTATTTTGTCCTAGAGGCAAAAGCGTCTTGAGCAGTAGACTGGCATGGTCAGATCGATGCTTTAAGAATGTCAATTTGAGGCAGCTAGGTGGTGCATTGAATAGAGCATTGGCCCTGGAGTCAGGAGGACCTGAGTTCAAATCCCATCTCAGACACTTGACACTTACTAGCTATGTGACCTTGGGCAACTCAACCCCAACTGCCTTGCCTTCCCCCCTCCAAAAAAATGATGTCAATTTGTTGGCCATGTAGGGGAAAAAAGGCTGGATATAGAGAGAGGTATATTGTGATGGCCCACCTGGGAGGTGATAAAGACCGGAACTAGTGTGGTTGTGATATGAATAGAGAGACAGGGACATATGTGCGAGACATTGTGGACATCAAAATCTCTAGCAGCTACATGGCACCAAAGTTGAAGTACTGGGCCCAGAATCAGGAAGACTCCTCTTCCTGAGTTCAAATCTGGCCTCAGACACTTACTAGCCATGTGACCCTGAGCAAGTCATTGAACCCTGTTTGTCTCAGTTTCTTCATCTGTAAAATAAGCTGGACAAGGAAATGGCAAACCACTCTACTATCTTTGCCAAAATGGGGTCATGAAGAGTCAGACATGATTGAAATGAATGAACAACAAAAATATGAAATATATGGTAACTTGTTAGATATGTAAGTTGAAAGTGAAGACCTGAATATAATTATTAGGATGGAAAACCCAAAAGGATGGTTATGTCCTCAGCAGAAATAGGGACGTGAATATAAGCTGCAGATTTAATGAGAATAATAATGAGTTTAGTTTTAGACATGTTGAATATCAGATACTAATGGGACATACTAGTGGAGATGCCTAGCAGCCAGGGGAGTGAAAAGTCTCCCTTCAAGATTCTCAGACTTCTGTAGTTTAGTGCAAGTGAGACAGAGATAGTGTTTATAGGCACGATTTCCCAAAGGGCTTTTTATAACCTCTGGCTGCAGTGAAATCATCTGTAGTCCTATTGGTTATCCTCACCAGACTAGATTACAATCCATCCATATTTTCTTTCCATAATGGTTCTTGTTATGACTTATATGGCCTATATTTCCCTATTTTTCCTGTGGTTTACTTCCTCTAGAGTTGGAGAGGAACAGCTAAAGACCCTGAAACAGGGCTCCACTTCTTCCCTGATCCTAAAAGTAGGGAGAACAAGAATTATTACAAACACTTCACATCTAAGGAAGCTAAAATTCAAAGACATTAAACATCTCATCCCAGGTCAAAGAGCTAGTGGATTGAAGACTGGGAACATAGACTCAGGAACTTCTACTACTCTAGAGATATGCATCCATTGCATTCTTCATGGTGATGCCACCCTTCAATTAAATTCAAATAAACACACATTGATTAAGCACATAGGATCATTGATTTAGTGTTGGAAGTGACTTTATAGGCCATCTTGCCTAACTCCTTCATATTAAAGAACAAGAAAATGGAGACCAGGGAGTTAAAGTGACTTGTTTAAGGTCACAAAGCTAGTAAATATAACATCCTGTTACAATAATTAGTTCTAATCCTTTATATGATGGCTTCCATGATCCAGCTGGTTTCCTTCTCTCAGCATTTAGGAATTTTATCTTACACAAAAAGTTCTGAATCCAGTCACAATGTGTGGGATGGAGGGTCTTGTTAGGAAATTTCCCTAACATATAGGCAGATGTTCAGCTCTCTGACTATCTTTACATTCGAATTTCTCTAGTCAACCCCTGGCCTCTGATGGATGAGGTGAAATCAGTCTACTGGAAGTATCTGCGAAACAAAACAGAATTTACAGTACTGTCTTTGAAAGACAAGTGTATAGAAGGGAAGTTGGGAGAATCAACCCTATCTTGGGCTTCCCTCAATCTCAGTCTTCTCTGAGACATCCATAGAGACATGAATCTCCTCAATATCTCTTTTCTCTGCCACAGCTCAAAAGGTGTGTTGGAAATGTCACACTTGTTCAAACCTCTAGACACCAGACCCTCAGAATGTCTCTCCTTTGATTCTGAGATAGCTTCTTCCTTTGATACAAATTCCTTGTTTTCTCACATAATGGATTCTATAGATTCAAGGTTGTGTGCTCTGCTCACACTTGGTTCAGATTTTCCTCTAACTTCATAGCCATTGTTTTTTTTTTTTTCCAGCATACCACACTGTATACTCATCCTAACCACTGACCTATGTTACTCAGACTATGGTGAATCCTTGGCCAAAGCTCAGACTTTTTAATATGGTCCACCATTGCACAGAGTTGAAAGTAAATGGCTGTTTTCCAACTTCTTTCGGAGCAGTGTCCATGTACTTTGTTAGAAGGAGATGATGTTGACAGAGGTGAGTGATTTGTGGGGAACTTTCAAGGGAACATCTAGATCTCAGCTGGTTAAAGTTGTTTCCAACTGGCTCTGTCCTACCCCAACCTTCACAAAGGTGAAATTCTTCCAGTTTTCTCCCACATCACAGGTTTGCCTTCTTAAGTAAGGAGCACATGGAATAAGAGCTAACATTTATATAGCAATTTAGAGTTTAAAACACTTTCCTCATAAGAGCATGGTGTGGTAGGGAGTACAAGTATTTATAGAATCATATAGAATTACCAAATAACACAGCAGGAAAGGACTTTAGATATCATGTAGTACAACTCTCCTCATTTTACAAAGGAGGAAGCTAAAATACATAAGGGTGAAATGGCTGAGAGGTAGCTTAGGAGGAGCTGAAGGAGAATGGATTTAGCATCAGAAAATCTGAGTGCAGTTTTTGGCATAGCTATGGAGCATGACCTTGTTAAAGTCATTTAACCATTCTTGGCCACAATTCCCCCACATATAAAATGAGAAAGTTGGAGAGGGGCTCAAAGGTCCCTTTCAGTTACATCTCCAGATCCAGAGCTGTAAGAAGCCATTGAGGCCATTCATTCCAGCTCTACTTAAACTGTGGGTCACAACCCCATAGGGAGTCACACACAATTTAAGAAGCACTGAAGGGGTCGTCAGTGGAAAAAGCTTAAGAAGCCCTGATTTTAGTCCAATTATCTCATTTTATAGATGGAGACTCTCAGGCCTAAGGATTTTCAGTAACTCGACTTGCCAAAAGTCAGACAGGTAGTAATCTTTAAAGTTGTGATTGGAATCCCTGTTATTTGGCTCTATAACAACTGCTCTTCACACAGCTCCACCATAAAATGAGACCCAGAGAGGTGAATTTACTTGCCCAAGGGCACATAAGAAGTAAATGGCAAAAAGAATTTCAATTTCAAATTCAGCAATCTTTCCACCACACCACACTGTCTGATATCTTTCTTCTATGGCATGTGGCCTCTCCTGATCCCCTGCTAGAATTCTAAGAAAACAGCTGGGTGTTGTAAGTCAAGTAAATAGTCAAAAAGTTTGGCTTGAGCCATTCTGTAGCTCAGCCCCATCTGAACACTGTCTACCTGCCTAGTGCTGAAATGACTGGCTCTCTGCCCATTTAGTCTCATCTCTGATAGCACGTGGAGTTCCCTGGGATATATTTCTCTACTCTATATTGTCCACAACAAGGTAGGCAAACCTTATTTATTTCTTACTGGGCATTTTGATTGGTTATCTGTTTCCATTAGGTTCATGGTTGAAAGGGCTTTTTCATTGGCCACCTCAGCATGAGATCTGTTTGCCAAACTACTTCTGTCTTCCTGGAATAATGACTTTTTTTAGGTTCTGAAATTTGTTACATATTTCAAAGATTCTTCTTAAAGAGTGTGCAATGAGACCCACTTACACAATTTGGAAGACCTGAGAAACAGAGTCATGTAGTATCTGCTATAAGATGCTTTCATCTTAACAGGCTACCTTATTTACTATTGCTCTTCTCATCAAGATAAAGTTTAATTTACACAGCTCAATTCAATGGGATGAGGGCTGTATACGTAAGTGGCCTAACAATTATGCAGCTGGCAGGGCTTGATTCTCTTCACTGTTGCTTCCCTATCATACAACCAATAAGAACCTGTGGTGTTACAGGCAGCGGGTGTTACAGGAGGGACTCCCTGGTGCTGGGCACTTGTTTCATCCAGAGCTACTTGGCATGACATTTCCTCAATAAGCTCAAGTTCTTACAGTGTAGCCATTTTGCATTTCTAAAACGAGGGGACTTCCTTGACCCACAGCCCTCTGGGAACTGAGTCTGTTAGCATAAGTGTGTCCATTGGCAGAAGAAAGGAAATGTAACATTGGACATTGGAATGGACATTGATCCTGTCACTACATTCCATCAAGTGAATAATTGTATCGCAGCATATTTCTGATGCATCTCCCTCTCCCATCCTCTCACCTCATGGCTTTTGCTAGAATCTAGAATCAGTACCAAGGGAAAAAGCTACCTTCTAGAGCACATATGATCTTATTTATCTAGCTACTAGCTACTACTACTGCTGCTGCTGCTGCTGCTGCTGCTGCTGCTGCTGCTACTACTACTACTACTACACACACACACACACACACACACACACACACACACACACACACACACACACGGAACTGTATTTAAGGAACCCTAAGGAGAAGAGGCTTTTCTTGTGGCCTGACTATACTATCTGCTGTATTAGTGCTTTTTACCGGTCACTGAATTGAATTAAGTTGAATGGATCTGCATGGTTAAAAGGAGAATCCACAACCAAAAAGGGTACAAATCATTGAAGGGCTTTTGCAGGGCAACTCCCCCTAGCTCACTTCTCCAACGCCATTTAGGTAATGATCCCTATGGCATTAGCTGTTCACTTCCTGAAATAGAAAACATTCCTCCTTTACTTTGATATCAACCTTTCCTCCTAAATGTAAATCTGCTGACGTAGTCAATGTTCCTGAGAATTGATATGGATAACTGACCTCTTTCCTTGTCAGTAGAACACCTCTTGATTTATAACCATGTGCACTGTCTCCCTGAAGCTTTTCCTTCCCTCCACAGCCCTTGCTTACATTTGATTAATCCCTGACCTTTCCAAGGGACTTGTTCCTCCTGGAGTTGTCAACATGGCCTTAACCCCATTTCAAAAAAAAATCACTGTTTACTTGTTTTCTTTGTAACAATTTTGGATAGAAAAATATTAATGAATAGAGTTTCTATGAATCTATGAATGAATGAGTAAGTAAAGAAGTAAGTGGAAAAAGCATTCGTTAAGCACTTTCCTCTATGCAGGAGGCTGGGCTAATACTGGCACGCAGATAGGAAAAGTAAGGTGCTTCTTGTTCTCAATGAGTTTACATTTTAATAGGGGAAGACAAATATAAAGCTGTACTTGTTAGGAATGGAGGGGGTTGTTTGTTTTGGGAAGTCACAGATCAATAAATTCACAAACATTTTAAAAGTGCCCACTGTGCTAATCCCTGGTGGTTCCAAGAAAGAAGCAAATAGAGATAAAAGGCAGGAATTTCCAACCTTCATTTGTAACATCTCGGGGTGTTTCTGTTTCAAGAATTATCATAATATTGATTTTCACAAGAGTTTGAATTACAAATTTTTGCCCCATTTCTACCCTCCCCCCCACTCCAAGATGGCATATATTCTGGTTGCCCTGTTCCCCAGTCAGCCCTCCCCTCTATCACCCCACTCCCCTCCCATCCCCTTTTCCCTTCCAAAAACTAAATGTGTTAAATAAATAAATTTAAATTAAAAAAAAGAATTATCATAATAATAACAGGTAATTTTCCTTGGAATCTTTTTCTTTACCAAGTGTTTTTATCACAACCACCCTGGAAGTTAGGAAGTAAAAATATTATAGATTTATTTTATGGATGAGGAAACTGAGGCTCCAAGATGAGAAGTTTCCATCCCACAGTCATATTTCTCCTGGAACTCTAGAGTTGGAAGCAACCCTAAATGTCATCTGCCCACAATGTGTGAAAGACTGCCAGGCCACATGTAGTCCTCAGTGTTCCAGACTGCTGCTCAAACCAGATTAAAATGTCATTGGGAAATATTTAACAAAAGAAATAAAAATAAAATAAAACAAAGATAACATCACATTTTAAAACTAAGTTGCTATGCAGCCTCCAGAGAGCCTTCTGTATGCGTTAGCATCCATTTCTACGTGTATTTGACACCACAGATCTAGCCCTCCACTTTATGAGCCAGCACATTCCACATTTGCATAGCTCTAATTATATTTAAGAAATATCCTGTCATCGACCCTAAATATCTATAGCTTTTAGATCTTCCCTGTGGGGATAAACAGAGCAAAGTTCATCTTTCTTCCACACAACAATAAGAGGTAAACTATGTTCCAACTAAAATGAACTCACCAACTTTTGGCCAAACACCTACGTGGTGAAAAAGCTGATGATACAAATACAGACAAGTGACCCCACCTTCCCTCACAATCTAGGTGCCTAAAACATGCTTGTAAAATAGGTCTCATCAGAAGATACAACATAGATAACAATACAGATAATATGCAAACAACTGCTTGCTAATGTCTTCTCTCTGCAAGGAACTACTTTGAATATATCTGTATGGATTCATTTTATATTCATGTCCCTCCTATCAGAATGCAAACTTTACAGTATCAAGGGTTGTTTCACTCTTTGTGCTTAGATCCCTACTACCTAGCATAATGCCTGGCACATAGTAGGTGCTTATTAAATATTTGATTAATTGAACTATAATACAAATAAGAATATATTATCTCTGTGATAATAGTAAAAGAGCTATTTGAAATCCCAGTGTGGGAAGATCATTCTCTTTGCTTCCAATTCTTTGCTATCACAAAAATTACTGCCACAAATGCTTTTGTGTACATGGAGCCTTTCTTCTTATCAATTGCATCCTTGAGGTAGAGGCCTAATGATGCAATCTTGGGTCAAGGGTATGGGCATTTTTAGTTACTTTTTTGTTACATAATTCCAAGTTGTTTTCCAAAATAGTTCTACTGATTCACAATTCCACTAATAATGCACTAATATGCCTATCTCCCCCACAACCCCTCCAACATTGACTTGGGAAGATCATTTCCAACACAGAGACCTGAGAAGGCTTCACCTTTAAGTAACAGTGACATTTGATCTGGATTTTGGAGGCTAAGTGGATGTCAACATGTGGAAATTGGCTGGAAGGGTCTGAGGAGAGAGAGAGTAATGGTCCCATTTTGATTACCAAATGTATCATTATAATGATGATATTTCTTACATTGAGGTGTAATTCTGGGTCCCGCTTTTTCTTGCTCAGGGTCATGCAGAACAATTTTACTCCTGTTATGTAATTGCTACTGAACTTGACCATTTCTTCCTGTAGTTATGTCAAAGTCTGATAATAAAGGACTCCAGATTACTATGTCTCTGCCTGAAGGCTGTTAAATGGCTTAATTATTACCTTCTAAAAGAATTATTACATTCTATTTGACCATGTACATGACAAAGACCTAAGGTCCGTGAGGGTTTAGAGCCACAGAATGTAGTCACTAAGGAAAAACCAGAGAATCCAATTAACAGAGATGCAGTCAGTTTTTGTGACTCAGACTTTGACATAACTGCAGGAAAAAATGGTCAGGTTCATTGCTGATCAATACGTGCAATACATGGGTTTCATATGTAAATAGACTGTTTCAGTTGCTCTCAGGCTCCTTGGAATTCTTGAGTGGGAAGAGCATTTCATTCCACCCCTCTATGCTTAGGCAGGGCTACATCATGAACACTTCAGATTCAGTCCTATGCTAGCAAACTCATATGAAGGAGATTGAGCAATGTCCCTGGGCATTCTATTCCATTCTTTAACAGCACTTAAGGAGGAAAGTCCCTCTTTATACCTGATTTCCATTCCTTATGCAGTGGCTAGAATCCATCTCCTCTCCTATTCTTGAGAAAAGAGGGAGATGGCTGGTTGGAGTTCTCAGTACAAATATTTCACATGTCACATGAATCACAGAATGAGACTTAGAAGAGATGTTATAGAGAGGCCATCTATCTAGCAACCCCACATTTGACAGAGGAGCAGACTGAGATTCAATGTTGGAGTGACTTACCCACAGCCACGTTGACAGGAAGTAGAAGATCTGGGATTTGAGCCAGGTATCCTGCTCTTTCTGCTGCTGCACACCTGTATTCCGGAAGGTCATTATTCAAAAGACCTGTGATGCGGGTTACATAATCCCTTCATTTATTCAAGTCAATTCAATTCCTAAGAAGATAAGATCATAAGATTATTGATCTGGACCTGGAAGAGACTGTAGAGATCATTTAGTTCAACATTTTCATTTTCCAGATGGGGAAACTGAGTCCCAGTGAGGTAAAATGACTTTCCAGATGCCAAAAAGATAGCAAGTGGTAGAGTTGAGATTCTAAACTAGGTCTGCAGTCTTGAAATTCAATTTAATTTAATTCAATACAACATAAATTTAGTAAGCATCTACTCTATTCCAGGCAGGGTGGTTAAGTAATGGAGTGGATAGAGTTTAAGACCTGGAGTCAGGAAGACTCCTCTCTGTGAATTCAAATCTGATCTCAAACACTTACTAGCTGTGTGACCCTGGGCAAATCACTTAACCCTGTTAGTCTCAATTTCCTTATCTATAAGGAAGGAAATGGCAAGCATAACGGTATCCTTGCCAAGAAAACCCCAATAAGGTAATGAAGAATCAGACATGACTGAAAAAACTGAACAATATGTTCCAGACATGGTAGATACCAGGGGAAAAAAACCAAAAACAAGTCAGCTTTTGTCCTCAAGAAACTTAAATTTTATCAAGGAAATACAATATAAAACCAGAAAAATAAAATATATGTAAAATGTAATGTCTGGCATGTAGCAATATATATATTAATTATAATATATATATTAAATTTTTATTTACTTTATTCATTTATTTTTATTATATCTTTTAAAATTTTATTTATTAATATAATTTATTTTTGTATTACATACCTTTCCCAAAGTACTCCTCCCCTTCTCAGAGCCATTCATTATAACAATTACAAAAAAGAAGGAAAAAAAAACATTAGAAAAGTCTGACATCATATGCAATGTTCCATAGTCCTATATCTTTGAAAGAAAGCTGAGGGATATACCTCCTCGTACCTTTTCATACAAAGTCATTTCTTTTTTTCATTCTTCACTAATAAACAAAGTAAGAAGTATTTCCTTATAGAAAATCAAACAGAAAAATAGGGTTGTCCATAGAACAATGAATCTCTATAGCAAGCATATGGCTTTTTTTTTTTTTTACTTTTCAGACTATAACAATTTCAACATGCAACTTTCACAGCCATCCTTCTTGTCTGAGTTTCCTTCTGGCCTTCTTTTTACAAAGTAATTTCGAAAGAGAGAGAAGTAACAGCTCTAGGGAATGAGAAAGGCCTCCTTCAGGATTCAGGTCACGACATCTCTATAAGTTAATAAATAGTCACATAGACTTCTTGTGTCCCCAAATTCATCAAGCTCAGGGCAACTAGGTGAGGACTGTCTCCAAATGGCTGGTCCTGAGGCAGCATGCAGGGTCTGTCCCCAGGCTGGTACTCGAAGCCTCTTTAACCCTGTAGGACCCGGGGCAGCTAAGTGGTGCAGTGGGTAGAGCACCAACCCTGGAGTCAAGAGGACCTGAGTTCAAATCTGGCCTCTGGGGCAGCTAGGTGGTGCAGCAAGTAGAGTACTGGCCCTGGAGTCAGGAGGACCTGAGTTCAAATCTAACCTCAGATACTTGACACACTAGCTGTGTGACCTTGGGCAAGTCACTTAACCACAATTGCCCTGCCTCTGCACCTCCAAAAATAAATAAATAAAAGTCACAAGACATCCAAATTAAAAAAAAACCCTGTAGGACCCTCTGGGGCTTGGTCTCTGTAAGCACAGACTTCAAAGAGCCAGAGTCTTCCCTTGTGCCAAGATGAGGCAAGGATTTTTCTGTAGGTATCACTGCTAGCCCACCACAAAACATCTTTCTTTTGTCTTCTAAGAAAAAAAAAAACTATCTGCAATGGAGTCTTGAAGGGTCATAGAGGGAATAAGACTTAGTGGTCATCCAGACCAGTCTTCCAGGAAATCCCTTAGAAGGCAATGCAGGTTGTATTCACACAATAATTGATTTTCTTTTTAAATACCTGACAACTGAATCCAAGTACTGAAAGCAGCCTGGGTCAGTGGGAAGAATGCTGGCTCTGGACTTGGAGGTCCTGGAAACAAATCTCACTTCTGATGTTTACTTCCTCTGTGACTGTGGACAAGTGTGGACAAGGATCTGTTGTCTTCAGTTATCCTACCTACACAATGAGAGGCTTTGACTAGTCAGAGGCTCTTAACCTGTAAAGTATCAGCGTATGCTGGGGAAGGTGTCCTTAGGGGCATCTCTCTCATCTTCCTTCCCAGCTCTCCCTTCCATGTAATCTGTAGTCTGGCCACACTGGCCCACTTGTTCCTCCCCATGCATAGCACTCCATTTCTTGTGTCACTGCCTTTGTACAGACCATCCCCCATACCTGAAATGCTCTCACTCCTCACCTCCACATGGTAGCATACAAGCTTCCTTCAAGATACAGCTAAGCTGACCAGTAGGTCTTTCTTGGTCTCCCAGCTCCTAGTCCCTTCCCCTCTAAGGTGATAGTTTATCTCCTCTGTTTGTATCTCATTCATCCCCAGGCAAGTACATGTTGGTTCTCTCTGAGAGTTACCCCAATGGCTCCTCAGAGCATTCCACATCGAATTGTTTGGGATGTCATATAATTGTACCAAATAAAAATCCCAAGGAATGAAACCATGCATGTCGATATCGTTTCCAAATAGACATTATTCATGGAATTCATCTCAGCTTGGCCTAACATAAGTCTGATACTTGAAGATTTCATTCTAGAGCTCCCAAGATAGGACAACTCTTAAGTTCAGGATTTTATGATGCCAGGGACTTTCTGGCTAGGGTCAAGACTTGAAAGTACTCCTTCTATGTTACTGAGACCCTGAAACAGACTATTTCTAACCCCATATTCCATATGCCTTAAGGCAAGATGATGTAATGAAATTGGCACTAGCTCTGAAGTCAGGAAACCTTGGTTCAAATCACAGTTGTGGGACCTGGGACAAGTTACTCTCCCTTTCTGGGCTTCATTTTCTTCATCTCTAAAATAACAGGCTTAGATTCAGTTAACTCTAAGAATACTTCTAGTTCTAAATCCTATTAAAAAAAACAGCCCTTGCCCTCAATGAGCTTACCTTCTAATAGAAAGAGACAAAATATAGAGGGTGGTACTTCACTGTCTGGTCTGGAAAGTTACAGGGCTGGTGAGAAGAGCCTAAGCCAATTAGATTGACACATCACCTCTGAGAACAATGACGCTACTGATTTCATGTAGGGTGGAGACCCAAATGGCAGAAATGAACTGATTTAAGCTCAACCTTCTGTACGTTCTTCTATTTACCCTAGACAAGCTCCCCCTCAGTGGCTTCTCTCTCTTGAGCTCAGTCGGGCATGCCTAACTTTTTTTTGGACACCTTCAGTTGGACATCCCATAGGCATCTCAAACTCTTGAAATAGAACTTCCATCTTTTCCCCAATACCCTGCAGTCTTCCCAAGTTTCCTGTTTTAGTCAAGAACACCACCACCCTCCCAGCCACTTAACTTCAGGGTCATCCTCCACTCCTCTCTCTCACTTTATATCTCATTCATTGCCAAATATTGGTGTTTTTATTTTTCCTTCACACCATATATAACTGCTTCTCTCCATTCATACAGCTTCCACACTGATGGAGGTTCTCATGGCCTGATGTCGAGGCCACTATAATAATCTTCTGTTTGTTCTCCCTGCCTCAAAACTCTCCCCACTCAAATATAGCCCCCACTCAGCTGCCAAAGTGTAGATTTACCTTATCATCCCCACCTACTTAGTAAATTGCACTGGCTTCCTCCCACCTCCAGAATTGACCATCAAATCCCGTTTGCCATTAAAATCACTTCCCACTCCACCCACCAACCTTTGCAGTCATTGTTTACTTTGCTCCACACTCCCCACCACATACACTCTACTATCCAGTACCATTGGCTTTCTTGCTCTTCCTGGCGTAGGACACTCCATCTCCTCCTGACTCTTCCCTAAACCTGTAATGCCCTTGCTCCTCACCTCCGCTTCCAGTTTTCCTCACTTCCTTCAAGATGGAGCACAAATTCCACATTCTGCACTCCTGAAGAACCTTTCCTGGCCCCTCCAGCCTACCTCAGCTTCTCAGCCTCTGAGATAATCTTCCACTTCCACAATCCATATTCCAGATATGCATGGTTATTTACATGATTTACATGTCCTTATTAGAATCAGAGTTTCTTGAGCATGTGGGGTGAGTTTTTGCTTTGCTTTGTTTCTCAAGTTCTTAGCACAATGGTTTGCACTTGGGAAGGGCTTACTAAATGCCTGTTGACCAACAGTGCTTTCAGAACTCTGCTAAATAACATTCGTCTCCAGGGACAGCTAAACTCCTGATACCCCAAACACTGAGGCTTCTCCAGGAAATCATCCCCCCTTCTGCTCCTCTCTGGATTAGAAAGAGTTCTCTTCTTTCTTTGCATCTCCTTCCCCATATTCAGTTCACTCATCTGAGCATGGAGCTCACTGGTCTGGTACATCTCTGAAGTCTCTCCATTATTTTCTTAACTGTCAATCAACCCCTTCATTAGCATTTCTAAAACCCACTTTGACTTTTCATAACTTGTCTCCAGTAAAGGGAATTTATGAAACAAGCTCCAATAAATTAGGGAGCAGGATTCTTCTCAATCCTGCAAAAAACAAAAGGGATGGGGAGGGCTTTGTATGCCCCGCCATGAAAACTTGGCATAGGGATTCCAGGTTCAGATTAGCAGACACAGGGAGGGACATTTTGGAAGCTGAGGGAAAGGTTATAGGCATCTCCACATTTTCATATGCCAGACAGTGTCCTAGCTAAATTTTACAACTTCTCCAGTGCCTTCCTGCCTAGCACTTTCTGCACACCAGAAGTGTTTACTAGAAGCCAACTAAAAGATACAATGCATAGAGAATTGGGCCTGACATCAGGAAGACCTGAGCTCTAATCCTTCCTCAAACATTTACTAGTGTGAGCACCGGCAAGTCAAATAACCTCCATCTGCCTCAGTTTTTACATCTGTAAAGTGAGGAACATAATAGTACCCACAAATCATGGTTAGTGTAAGGATCAAATAAGGTGACATATGTAAAATGTTTTGAAAACTTTAAAGAGCTCTATCAATGCTACAATTCATTATTCCTGAATTTAGTTGTATTTCCACAGCTCCCAACCATATGATAGCTGTGAGACCCCTCAAAATCTCTGGCCTCCTAATTAACTGACAGCTGGAGGGGTACTCTTGTGTTTGGAGAGGAAAGGTGGATGCAGTTGCTGGAGGGTTGTCTTGGGTGTGACTTCAGGCTTTCAGTTGTGAGGGTGCAGTGGAGAGTAGAGTTTAAAATCTGAGGAGCAAAGATTTTAGTCTGGATAAGACCTTGGGGGTCAGAGACTCTAATTCTCTCATTTGGAATTATTAGAAAACTAAGGATCAGAGAGGGGAGGGGGCTTGTCCAAGGTTACACAGGGAACATCGTAGGGTCATAAAAGGATGCCAGGAGTCATCCAGTCCAACCTTCTAATTTTACAGATTTGGGAACTGAGGCCCTGAAGAGTGAAGTGATTTACCCATGACCATATAGGTAGTAAGGGACAGAGGCCTGATTCAAATTCAGGTCCCGTGAAAGTCTTCTTTTCTTCTGTCTTAATAGCCCTATTCAGGTCTTCTTCTTCTCTTCTCTTCTATCTTCCTATCCTATATCTTCAATCTATCCTCATATCCTGGTGACCCCCCTCTGAAGGTGCTCACAATCATCAATGTTCTTCCCAAGAAATGCTGTCTGAACACAGTGCTCCAGCTGAGCAGGGCAGGGGTCCAAACTTTCTGTCCTCTGAGAACGGGAAACCCTCTGCTGACATGTTTCTCATGGCATGTGACACATTCTACCTGCATCGTGGCTCTTTCTGTACTCATCACATCCTCCCTAATTCTACTGTAATATCCCTAGAGCCAAGGACCCTACATGTCCTCTTTGCAATCCCCCAAAGTACCTAGGATAGTGCTTTGCAATTAAAAGGTGCTCAGTAAATATTTATTGAAGGAAGGGATCCATGAATGTGAAAATGACATATTACTCTCATCAGTAAAACTGTTCTAAGTTTTACTGTGAAAAGGTAGGCACAAAATCCTTTAGTGGGGAAGTAAACAGAATACATTCCACTGAGACACTTGTCCCTCCCTGCCCTGCCCCCCCAAAAACTTTATAGCTGAGATTACTTGGGAGCACAAGCAAGTAACCATCTTGATCTGCTAACCCTAAATGCCTCCCGACTCTAGCATTTTTTCCTCAGGTCTACTTAGAATTCCCTTTTCTCCCTGTTTCTCAGGGCTCTAACAGTGACTAGCATGTATACAGCATTCTGAGGTTTGCAAAGTACTTGACATATGCTCTTTAATTTAATCCTCACCACAATCCTGGGAGCTAGATGTCATTACTATTTGCATTTTACAGACGAGGAAACTGACACCAAAAAGGGGAAGTAACTTACCTAAGGTCACACAGCTAACAAGTACCTGAGCTAGGATTACAAACGGAGGTCCTCCTGACTCCAAGTGGAGAGCTGTAGCCACTCCACAACCTGACTGCTGTTTTTGATGAAGGCTAAATGGTATAATTATATTCAGGTCAAGTCAACAAATGCTCATTAAATGTACCACTTACTCTTCGAGGTGCCAGGAACACGAATACAGAAATCAAACATCCCAGCTCACGTTCTTCTGGGGGAAAACAATGGCTTTCGTCTCTGGAATTCCTCCCCTCTCCTTGTCTTTTGCATTTTGACCCTTTTCAAAACCCCCTGCTAGATTACCCACCAGCCACCTTCTCTGTTTCCGTTCTTATATTGCTGAATGTTGCAAGAGGGAAGACCACATCCATGCTGACTGGGACTGCTACCTACCAATTTATGTTATCCAGTCTCAAGTGGATCATTTGGAATTTCAAAAACGGCATATATGTAAGGTACCATGAGCATTATTTTTGTCTTGGGTGAGTATAAGAGCAGGCATGGTGGGGAGGTCAATTCTATGACTTAATGCAGTTTTTTTGGGTTGGGGGCACTACACTGGGAAAATGAGAAACCAGAGCTGATAGATTTGTCCATTTCCTAGGGCTGCAAGGAACACTTGGTGCATTTTGCTTGAGATAGATGAGCTATCAGCTGTCGAGAGGAGGAATGCTCCAATGTAAAACACTCAGCCCAGCTTCAGGAACCAGAAATCAGAATGGAGGCCGTTTGCTTGGCTCTTCTTGTTGTCATGGCTGCATCCTGCCCTGTAGATCCTGGCTGTTTGAAAGCAATTCTCCATCCCCTCAGGATCCAGTTGAGTCCAAACGCAGAACTGAAATCTCTCCATGAGGAAATCTGTGGGATCACGGGAGTTTTAATCTGACTCACTCAGCAAGATTTTTGAAAAAAAGAAAATGTGCCCTGACTTATTCTTTTTAGATCTTCCTTGACCCGGCCTGCAAGTTATTGTTCCAACTTCTAAATGGAAGAGGCTTCACTTGTTCCCTGGAGAGAGACATACAAAACCAAGAGGACATTTTACAGGCAGAGGACCTCAGTTCAAATCCAAGCTTTATTGCTTTACTAGTTATATGAACTTCGGAAAATCCCTTGACCACCTCAGGCCGCATTTCCCTCACCTGTAAAATGACAATTTGAATTAGATGCTCTCCAAGGTCCCTTCCAGTGCCAGATATGTGACTCTATGATAGCCGGTAAACTCCTTCACCACTCTGGGACTCAGTTTACTTATCTGTAAAATGAGGAGATCAGACTTGATGGACTTCGATGGCCCTTCCAGTCGTAGAGCTTTGATGGCTTGGGTTCCACGCTGTGGTTCTTCCCTCTCTCTCTCCACTGGCTGATAATCCTCCTAAAATCCCTTAAGGATGTTTCCCATGACTGCTCCGAGGCCTCTCCTCTCCTTTGGAATCTCTTCAAAATCTCAACCATTCCCATGGTATTAAGGAACATTTTGTTAAGATCACAGTCATAGACCAGAGCTGGAAGGGGTCCTAGGGACCAATTGCAACCATCTTAGTTTACAAGTGAGGAAAAACAGGCCCAGAGAAGGTCATGAGGTCAAAGGGTTACAGCTTGAAGGACATCAGAGGCCATCTTGTCTTGCTCATTTATTTTACAGATGAAGAGTCAGAGATGAGAAATGGCTTAAGATCATAGATTTACAGCTCAAAAGGACCTCAGAGACCATCCAATCCAACCATGTCATTTTACAGATGGGGAAACTGAGACAGAGGAAGATTAAGTGACCTCATGGAAGGTCACACAGGTAGTTAACGGGAAGACAAGATTTCATCTCTGCTCTTCCGTCTTAAGAGGTAGTATGTTATAATGAAGAGGGCTCAGGAAAATGGGTTCAAATTTTACCTCACACTACACTGGGCAAGTCATTGAAAATCTCTTAGTTCACTCATCTATAAAAGGGTGGGGTTGGGCTGGATGACCTCCAAGGGTGCTTCCTTACCTAAATCTATGATCTATGATCCTGTGACTTGAGTAGCAATTTCTGTTTCCACAATTTGGCCTTAAACTTGTTTCTTTTCCCAATTCCTGTTGAGGGAACTACCATCTTCCAGTTACCCAGGTTGAACCCCAGCTTGCTCCTATGTTCCCCTCTTCCTCAGCATTCCAACCTAATCAGAGCTAGTAGGGGCCTTGGGTGCCATCCTCCACATTTTAGATATGAGGAAACTGAGGTCAGGAAAGCTTAAGTGAATTTCCTAAGGTCACATAGCTAATGTCAGGCAGGGCTTAAAGTCAGGTCTTTGTGCTTTAGTGACCATGCCAACTACCTAGTAATCAAATGCCACAACTTCTAGATTGTACTTCCTCAGCCTTTCTCTCCTCTGACCCCTCTTCTGAACCTATACGGAGTTCAAATTCAAGCCCTCGCTAATTGCATCAAACGCTTAGAAGCGCTTCCTAACCAGTTTTCTTGCTTTCCAGGCCCTTCCGTCTCTAATCCATCATCCACCCATTTGCCAAACAAGGGCTCCTAATACACAAATATGGTGATGAGTTAGAGGAAAACCTTCACTGAGTCGCAAATGTTTATAGGGAAAAATAGAAACTCCTCAGTGTATGGTTTAGAGTCCATTATAATCTGATTCCAACCTACCTTCCCAGAATTATTTAATATCATTCCCTTTCATTCATCTAATATTCAGATGAGCTAGACTGAGAGCCAATCCTTGATTATCTCCTGCCCCCTCCCATTTCTAGAACTCACAGAGGACAGCTTCCAGGCCTCCAATATTCTCCTCCCACATCCCTGGTTTCATTTGCCTATTGTAGAGGAAGGATGAAGTTCCATTGCCACAGAAAACTCTCACTCCCAGTGTAGATCAGCATCTGTTCCATGACTAACAGTGTTAGAGAGTACACTGAGGCACTGTGAAGTCCCACAGCTTGTCCAGGACTATACAGCCAGCATGTGTCAGAGACAGAATTCAAATCTGAGAATACTTGATGCTATCCACTCCACCAGAGGGCCTCTTTTCGCCTTCTTGAAATTCTTTTCTTCCTTCAAGATTCAAGTCAGAGGCCACCTCCTCCATGAAGCCTTTCCTGATACAATTGCATCTTTATTCCCAAGCACCTAGCATAGCACCTAATACAAAATAGGTACTTAATAAATAACGTATGTTGATTAATTAATACAATGATGACCCCCCCTCCAAAAAAAAAAAAACCAAGGCAAAGATATTCTCTCCAATCTCACATTTTCATTTCTTTTGTTTCTTTCTCTGGTTCTTTTTTTTTTTCTCTTTCTTCCTTTTTTTTCCACACTGGATCTCTCTATCTTGCCCAGGCTATATGTAAGTACAACAAGCCACTCATGACCCTGACTCCAGCACTGATCAGCACAGGAGATTTCAACTGCTCTAGTTAATAATCTGGGCCAATCATCCCTACCTGGTCATGAGGATGGATCCCTCTTCCTGGGAGCTTTCCATGTAGATGCCAGATGGTATGATTACCCAATTAGTTCTATTGCATCTCAGAACTCCAGCACTCAAGCAATCCACCAATCTCAGCGGCCCAAGAGGCAGGAGTTACAGGAATGTGGTCCCACATCTGGCTCCTCCTTATATTTTCATAGAACACATAGACTCTCTCCTTTTTTCTTTCACTTGCATCTTGCATCATGATTATCTATATACATACTAGAGAGCCTGAGTAGACTGTCAGTTCTTGGAAGGCATGACTTGACTGCCTAATTTTCTTCTTTGTATATCCAGAGAAAGTACACACCATTGCACAGAGACAAGAGAACTGTGATTTGGGGAATGGCAAGTTCCCTGCACAATGCAAATCATGGTCCATTTATGATTCAGTTTATCAAAGACTTGGGGCTTAAGGCAGAAGTAGGTTAAATCATTTTCTGGTGTTAGCCTAGGCAATCATATTACATGTACAGAAAATAG
Source organism: Trichosurus vulpecula (assembly GCF_011100635.1). NCBI lineage: Eukaryota > Metazoa > Chordata > Mammalia > Diprotodontia > Phalangeridae > Trichosurus > Trichosurus vulpecula. Next base: position 293,209,236 of record NC_050577.1, read on the forward strand.
GGCAATCAAAAGCCAAGAGGTCGGAAATCATGGGGTATGCATGGAAAACAGCAAATACTTTGGGGCATAGACTATTTGATGGGGAGTCCTGTGTGATGAAACCGGAGGGGTAAATTGCATCCAGACTGTGAAAAGCTTTGCATACCAAGCTAAGAATTTGGGTTCTTGTAAGAACTAGAACACTCTTCATTTCCCAAGATTCTCTGAGTGTAAGGGGCTGCAGGTAGCTCACCTGATATCTAACAAAGGCGCAAAATGATGAACCTCAGAAGCCATCTAATCCAATGAGAAAACAGAAAGCAGAGAGATGAAGTGAGTTACTTGAAGTCACTGAGCTAGTTTGGTAGAACAGAAGAAGCAATAATTCTGGAGCTGGATAATCAGAGTCCAAACCCTGACACTGTCACTATCTATGTGACCTTTAGTAAGTCACCTATTCTTTTCTGGGTTTTTCTTTTCTCCTCTATAAGATGGAAGTTTGGGCTAGATGGCCCTGCATGTCCCTTCCAGTTATGGACCTAGGATCCTTCCAGCTGAGACTTCGAGTCCTGTCTTCTGCCTCAAAGTCCAGTGCTTTTCTTCCCCTGCCCCCCAGCTTGGGATCATTTCTTAACCCCAAAGGTACTAAGCCAGACTGGACTTATCCCATTTCCCTGACCACTATAATAACAGGAAAGCTTGGGCAGCCATGACCCCTGCCATGACCCTTGGTAGGGGCTTAGTTTTGGCTCTCTTAATTAGGAGAAGTCTGGAAATGGAACCAGCATGGAGGGGATGGATAAGGAGAGAGGAGACCTGGCAATCTTTGTAAAGAAAGGAAGATCCCAAATGCCACTTGAAACCTCAAAGCAGATTTCTTCTCTTTTCTAACCTTGTGTAGAGAACCAGAGAGATGGAGGAGGGGAGAAGAAATTAAGAAAAATTTGATGAGTTGAAGAAGAGAGAGCAGGGGAAGAAAGGTGTGATAAGGAGGGGGCAGCCAGTCTGAGAAGGAGACAAGCCAGCGATAAGGCACTGTATCTATCTAATAGAGATCCTTCCCCTAATTCTGGCAGAAATTCTATCTCTGAAGCCTGTCAGTGGAAACTTAATCCACCTCTGAGGGATGGGGAATTGGAAAAAGGGAAAGGAGAGAAAAGGTGGGGGAGGAAAATAGGTGAGAGCTGAATTGAGATAAAGCCAAGGTCATTCTCATCTTCCAGGCTTTGCCCACTCACACAAATTTTTGTTGGGAAAAATAAAATAAAAAAGAAAAGACATTCAAAACTTTCCTCTCCTGGAAAATGACAACTTCATGAAGTCTGCCAAACTGGATTTCCCCAGCCTGAGTTGGTTCTGCAAGGATTGATACCTTCTACCAAATACCCCAGACAAACAGAAGAGCTAACGGGCACTGCTACCCTCCCCCACCCTATTCCACCTACCCCTACCCCGCCCCCCCCCCACACACCTTACCAGAATGACATTGGGAGACTACCCAGATTTTAAATGAGCAGCTTCCTCAGGATTTAGTGAGAAAAAGCACTGAACCTGGAGTCAGGCAAGACCAGAGTTCTAATCCTTCCCCTGACACTCAATGGCTATGTGACCATGAGCATGTTCTCTAACTTCTCTCAGCCTCAGTTTCCTCAACTGTGAAAGGGGAACAATAATTTATTCCCTTCCTCACAGGGATTTGGAGAGCTCAAAGTTGTCTGCTAAGCATCCTGCCTCTCCCCAAGCTTTGAAGTAGCGTGCAAACGTTAGCCATTACTACTATACTTCTCAGAAGGTCAAGTAGCTGTTAACCTGCAAATTTGGCAATTGTCCTAGAGGGAGCATTATGAGCCTCTTAGGATCACAGAGCTGGAAAGGACAGTAGAAGTCATCTAATATTATTTTTTAGTAATTTAGCCTTATTTTTAGTAAATTTAAATTTTTGTTAATATATTGTTTTCATCACCTTCATTCTCCAATTTGTTCCTTCTTCTCTTCCTTCCAGAAATCCATTTTTATAAAAAGGATTAAAAAATGGATGGAGGGAAGTTCAACAAAACTAACCATTACATCGATCATGTCTGATATTTTATGAAGTGTTCCAAACCCATAAACATATTCCTCTTTAAAAGGCAGGGGAGGGGGGAAGAGGTAAGAAGAAAATAATCTCATGTCCCTTCTTTGGAGCCAAACATCATAATTTCCCATGAAGTTGCAGGTGGTTTGGTTGCATTCTCCCCACTTATATTGTTGTGGTAGTTGTGCGTATTGTCTCCCAAATTCTGCATACTGCATGTTGTATTCATTTACATGGCTTCCCATTCTTCTCCATAGTCTTGACATTCACATCTCTTATATTACCATAATATTGCATCCCATTCCTGTACCACAGCTTGCTTGGCCATTCCCCGGTTGAAGGGCATCCATTTTGTTTCCAGTTCTCTCCTACTTAAAAGAGGGCAAGAGGACTGCTACAAATTTTTGCTGTCTCTAGGGCCATTCTTTTTCTTATTGACCTCCTTGGGTTACACGTCTAAGCAGGGGGATCTCATGATTGAGGCAATCTCATCATTTTACAGATGCAGTTCAATTTAACTCTACAAGTATTTGCAAATCACATGCTAGCACCATGCTAGCCACTGGCAAAAATGAAAGAATCCATGCTCCCAAAAAACTTAGCTTCTACTGGGGATAAAGAGCATATATACAAGGAAACCAACATAAAATTCATGCAGAGCATTGAAGAGTGAGGTATAGGGTCCAGGACTAGGGAGATTATAGTCCTATAGTTCTCTGCCCTGATCAGACACATCTAGAGGACATCTGGAGATTTTGGTTTTGGTTTTGGTTTCTTAAGAGGTAAAATGGAGCAATGGATAGAGTGCTGGGCTTGGGAAAAGATCTGGATTTAAATCCCACCTATAGGACCCAGGGTAAGTCATTTAAGCTCACTGTGTTACATCTCAGTCCTCATCTATAAAGCAAGAAGTATGGACTCTATGACTTCTGAGTTCCTTTCCAATTCTAAATCTACACTCATATGATGCCCTGTCCAGTTCTGGGGGCCACATTTCAGGAAGATGCCAAGTGGTAAGTTTGTGCCTTACCTTGATGATCTTCTGAGAAGTATAAGAATTGTGGCAACCATTTACATGAGCACCTTAAGGCTTAGGAGTACCTCCAGAGGAAGGCAACAAGTGTGGTGAAAAGCCACACGAGGAAACAGCAAATGTTTGGCCTGGAGAAGAGAAGACTCAATGTGGACAAGATGGATTTCTTCAAAAGTTAATGTAACATAGAGACATATTCTACTTTTTCAGTTTGGCCCCAGAAGTCAGACCTAGGATCAATGGGTGGAAGTTACAAATGCAAATTTAGGCTTGACAAAAGGACACATACTTCCTTACTGTAAGAGTTGTCCCAAAGTGGCCTGAGCTGCCTGGAGAGGTGGTAATCTCCCCCTCCTTCTACATCTTCAAGCAGAGGCTAGATGACTACTCGTTTATAGTTGAGATTCTGGTTGTGGAATGGTTAGACTGGATAGATGCTGAGGTCTTTTCCAGCCTACAAATTCTGTGATTCTATGATTCAGATTCTATGATATATGTGAGTCATACACAATGAAACATCCACAATCTCTGATGTATATGTATACAATCATACGGTAACATATGGAAGAGAATTAATGTGTGATTATGAGCACACACACCTATGTTCATACACACTCACGTACACATGAACATTAGTAGGCACCCTCACGCTTGACTAGACAAAACACTCATATACATCAAGAAACACACAGAAACTTGCTTTCTTGACTAAAATGCTTCATTCTGTTGCTATGGCAACAGAAGTTCTCCAATCAGCAGGAGAAGAACCAAAACAGGAAAACAAAACTCCACAAGAAGGCTAGTGGAGGGAGGCAAGCATGCCATGTTGTTATGGAGATGGAGACTGGGCAATGGGGGCTCGGAGCAATGCCTGCTTTGTTCTGTGGCTTCCCTCACTGACCCTCGGTGAAGAGGAGAGGCAATCAATCCCTATTATGCCTTCCTTATAGTTAAGTTTATTGGAATTCCAGGGTACTTCATGTGGCCATTAAGAGGAGCCTTGAAGGATGGAAAGAAAACAAAGCTATGTGGTCCCCTTTCTTCTCTTTCTCTCTCTCTCCCTCTCTCCCTCCCTCCCTCTCTCCCTCTCTCTCTCCCTCTCTCTCTCCCTCTCTCTCTCCCTCTCTCTCTCCCTCTCTCTCTCTCTCTCCCTCTCTCTTCCTCTCCCTCTCTCTCTCTCTCTCTCTCTCCTCTTCTCTCCTCTCTCTCTTTTCTATCTCTCTCAGGCAGGAAGGGATTTAATTGCTTATGATCTCTTGAATGTTCTGGGCCCAGCAATTCAGTTTATATAGATTATTGAGTTCCCCTCCCCTCCTCCTCCTTTTCCCTCTCACCATGATTCTGGAAGGTCCATTCTTCTGCTTTTTAGCTGAAGCTAGAGAAACTTGCATTTGTCAGAGAACTCCAGAATCTTAGAATATCAGAATTCAAATCTCTGAGCTGAGAGGCACCTTAGATAGCATCTAATCCAATGCCTTCATTTTCAATATGAGGAAACTGTGATCTCTAGAAGGAAATCAATTCATCCAAGGTCACATAATACATTCTTGGCTGAGTCATTACTCAAATACAAGTTTCCTCTTGGCCAGGTCAGTGCTGTACAGAGTAGCTATTCAATGGTAATTCTGGTGAGAAATTTTTAGCGGTTTTCAAAGAAATAAAAAAACCAACAACTTTCAGTGATTGCACCATTAGAAATTAATTTCTTTTGACTTTTTAATTCTTTCATCCTTTAAAAGTCCTTTATTAAAGCACAATCAACACTTGTAGTGGGTTTTTCATATACTATCACTTTATCTGCTACTAGCCTGGATTTCAGAGCTTAGGATAAAGAGCTCGAGTTACAGAAATGACCATCTAATTGAATCCCCTATTTATTTTAAAGAGGAAGAAAATGAGACTTAGGGGGGCAAAGTGATTTTCCCAGGGTTCCAAAGACAGTAAATAGCAGAGTCCAAGTTTGAACCCAGATTTTCTAACTCCACAGCCTTGTTTATCCTGTGAGAAAAAGAATGAAAGATGACATACATATATATGTAATATATATAATATTATATATATACACATATATATATATAATATATTGTGTACATATAGTGATCTGGAGCATGTGGGAGGATGGTGGTACCCTCAGTCATAATAGAGAAGTTAGGAAGAGGCAGGGGGCTCAAGGGGAAAGAAGAGGTTCAATCTGGATCATGTTGAGTATAAAATGTCTATGAGCTATCCAATTCAAGATGTTCCATAGGCTTTAGAGATGCAAGAAATGAGAAAGGTTAGGATTGAATAAGCAGATCTGAGAGTAACCTTCAGAATGATAATAATTGAATCCAGTAGAATTGAGGAGTTCAGCAAGCTAAATAGAGTAGAGAGAAGAGGACCTGTACAGCTTTGGGGACATTCACATGTTGTCCTAATTATTGTTGCTGTCCATCCTTCATTTTTATCATATGGTCATGTCTTGACTTACACATGAATTGGGTTTAAGGGAGGGAGTTGCACAAAGTCAGCAGACTCACTCTCTCTTCCAGAGTCATCAACGTCCAGTAGCAAGACAAAAGTCAAGACCACAAGGGATGGCCCAGAATTCCGTGGATGACACCATGGCATCTTTGATGTCTGCATGAGCTCTAAGCACTCCATAGAATCTGCTTCCACCTTCATGGGCATTGAAACAAAATGCTCTCCTCCACCATTCCAATGGGGGAAGCCTTTACATGCTTAGGGTAGACTAACCCACTGATGGGTTTCTGCCTGTCAGTTACCCATAACCTGGTTTAGCCCATCTGCCAAGATGCTTTTATCAGCATGTGGTCACTGCACATGCTTCCTGGAGCCGCTAATTGTCCTAAGATGTTGTTGTTGTTTTCAGAGATGTGCCCTCACCTGGGAATGGACAGATTGTGACACTGAACGTGCAAAAGCTGAATCAAACTGGAACTGTGATTTGGGGGCATTATCAAATGAACTTGGAGTCGTAGGACCTGAGTTCTAATACTGGCTGTCCTACTTACAGTTGTATAACCTTGGATATCACTTCCACTTGCTAGATCTCAGATTCTTCGATCAAAAAGTGAAGAGATTTGTGCTATGTGACCTCTAAGTTAAATCTATGATTCTATGATTGTTGATTGGTGCCAGGTCCCTCTTCTTTCAATCAACCCAAATACTAAACCCTGAGAAGCAGCTGCAGCAATGAAAATTGGAGACAGAAAATCTGGGTTCAAATCCTATCTTTTCCACTTGCTTCCATTTCTATTTTCAAAGGTCCCTTCCCACTCTGAAAGCTTAGGACTCTTTGAAAGGAAAAAGTCCCTATTCCATTCAGAATCTCTGACTGAGCAGTAACTAAAACTAGCTGACTTTGTGTTATTGCCGGTCTACAGTAAAGGAAGCTACTTCTTCCTGCTCAGCCAGTTCTCAAAGACTAAGTTGACATTAATGTCCTCCAATACACCTCTTCTTCCTAATAAGACTTGAAGGCTTCGTCTCTGATAAGGAATGGGATATTATTTTGTCATAATGGGGTTTCATTTTCATATTGCTGGGTCGGAAAGTAATTTAAAAAAACAGCAATACGTCCCAAATGGTTAATGATCCTCAGCAAACAATCTGTCCAAAGTAGGAAAGATTTCTTTTCCAACCTGACAGTTGATCTATAATCTGGTTCTGCTTGGCTGATGTTCCTGGCCCCTCCCAATGAGGTGCTACACAGTTTCACACAACCCACCTCAAAAGTGTCATTTCACATGGCATTGGTTTCCAAGAAGGCTTGTAGCAGTCATGGGCAGGGAATTTCAGAAGCAAGCTGGTATCTTGTGAGAAAATCTTGTCTCTAGCCTCCACCTGAACTTGGAGGACCTAGGTTTAAATCGACCTCCACGTGGACTTGGAAGACTTGGGTTTAAATCCAGACTCTTGCTATCACATGACCTTGGCCAAATAACCACCTCTCTGAGCTCATGGTCCTCATCTGTAAAATGAGAGGGTTGAACCAGATGGCTTCCAATGCCTCTGCCAGCTTTAAATTCTTGTTCCTAGGAATCTTTTTGATTATCCAGAATGGAATCCTGCATAGAGCACTGAATATGGAGTCAGAATGATTTCTAATCAAATCCTGCAACAGACATTTACTAGGTGTGTGACTGTGGGCCAGTCATTTATCGTCTCTGAACCTCTGTTTTGTTTTGGGGAAGCTCAGTTGAGGCAAAGTATATATAGCATGGTCTGTAAACTTTAAAGTGCTATGTTAAAAGGGATAGGGGAAGTGGTATGCTGGAGCCAGCTTGAACCTGCTCCCAAGAACGAATTTTCAGAGTGAGCATTTAGACCTGGGAAATTGGGAAGGCTACAAACTGGGGCTTATTTGATTGTTTTGTTGATATTCTGGACTCAGGAAAGTGTTGATAACACAGATATAAATTTCAACATCTGTCATGGGAACTTTGTTTGGTTTTGTTTTTTCAGTTAGTTATTAACCATTTCCCAGTAAGTACATGAGGCTAGGGATAAGAACTGACCTCCTGATTACACTAGCTTAGGGAACCACTAGATGAGGACTCTTTCTTTTCCAGTGTAGTCCAGGGTCTTCTCTGTAAATTATGCAGAAGGTTGCCTAGAATGTGAATGAATCAAGTAACTTACCTAGGATCAGATAAACACAGTATATGCCAGAAACAGGATTTGAACCCAGGTCTTCCTGGCTATATAAATCAGTTATTAGTGAGTGGAGCTGTGAAAGGAGTGATTTTTAATTGGATCCAAGGTGTTTCTCTTTAAAAAGGTCCTGTAAATGATTGCACCACCAAAAACAAGGACATAGAACCAGGTACCGAGGATGAAATAATACGCAGATGGGGAAGAGATTCTGTTAAAGCAGTGGGTGACGTTCAGGCAGCCAACCAACTCCAGGGATAATGATGATTGACCAAGCTGGGAGGCCAGATTTAATTAGCACAAGAACAGAAGAATTTATGGGAAGTGAACCTTGAGCTAAGGCTCCAAGGAGCTTATAGTTGCTCAGTCCTGGTGATCTACGTTTTTGCATCTTCTTTTCTTTATTTTTTGTATATGCAAAGAAGGGCCAGGACTGCTAGTCAGTTGGGATGGGGCAACAGAAACACTACAGAGGAAAGGCGAAAATATGAAGGCTGATTTTACTTGTTTGCTCTCACAAGGACACTAATCTATGGACCATAAAAGACAGTACAAAGATATGGAATACAGACTGAAACCTAAAATGTAATACGAGGACGCCCAGCTGTCCAGGATGAGCTCACGTCATTAATCCATATTGAATTATTGAATTCCCAGGATACGGACAGACCAGCATGTGATCAGGGTACTGAGGGAACCAACATTTGGTTTCTGACCCAATAACAGTGACAAGAGAGATACTATAGGACTAAAGAAGGGAAAATGATATTCTGATTTTAAAAAATAAGAAATGGAATAGAATCTAAAAGCTACAAGCTAGTAGTCTTGACTCTTATCCCTACCAGAATTCTAGAATTTATTATTAAAATGATATTTAATGAACACAGAAAAGGAAGCTGCACTCACCAAAAGCTAACATTGCTTTATTACGAACACAGCATTTAAAATGGACATCATTTCTCTTTTTGTCTAGGTTTATTGACTAGTAGTCCAAAGGGTTCTTGTAGATATACTTTGCCCAGATTTTAGCAAAATTTTCAGCAAGCTTTGTGATGATTGTCTTCTGGATGATAACTCAATTTAACAATCATTTAGTCTATACTTATGTGCCAGGCACAATGCTGGCTGGCACTAGGAATTCAAGGGCAAAAAGTAACATCTGCCTTCAAGGAGTTTACATTCTTCTGCATTCTACTAGTGCTGTGAGCTAGGGGAATTGGTTTAAAGTTGGTTGAATGGCCAAACCCAAAAAGCAGCCATTGATGATTCAGTATCAACTTGGAAGTTCTTTGTTAGTTTATCCCAGGAAAATGTGCTTGGCCTTCTGTTCTTGAACATTTTATTATTAATTGGAATAGGTGGCATGATGATCAATTTTGCAAATGACACATAATCAGCTAATATGTCAGTTTACAGAGGCTGAATCCAAAAGCTAAATAAGCTAGAATGTTGGGCTGAATTTAGTAAGTGCAATTATGACACACTATAAAGCATGTTTAAGCTACTTTGAAAGATGTAGTTCCTAAAACCAAGGAGCTGATAGCCTTCCAGTATTACGCCATCATCACATCACTGAACTGATTTTGTTAATTCAGAAGCTTTTAAATTATTTTGTGACTAAATTGTCTACTTTGTCTTTTATCCTCCACTCTATCCTGTTTCTTATTATGAATCTTCCCCCATCTACATTTTCAAAAGATATAAACTTCCTTTCTTCTTTATCTTGTAGTGTGATGATTTATAACTAGGTTATTTTTCAATTTGGATTTCTTGTTCTATATGATATAAGATGTTTGTCTCAATATAATTTCTGCCAGCATTCTCTCCCATTTCCCCCCAGTTCTTACAGAATAAAGAAGTCTGAACCAATTGTTCTCATTCTTGGGTTCTGTGGGTCAGGCTGTGTAACAGCAATTTAGTTTTGAAGATCTTTCCCACCCATTAATAGGCCATGTGACCTGCCTATGTCACAGGAAGCCTAAGTCACATGTGGTGGGAGGAGCTTCCTGACAGGAAAAGGAAGTTATGTCACAGGTAATGAAGAGAGAGAGAGAAGTTATGGCTGCTAATGGCTGCTAATGGCCACAGTCATGATGGTTAGAACTGAACAGGCTGACTTAGCTGTACTGTGAGTTTGTCTTTGGGAAGACCCCAGCAGGGGCTCAGAGAGGTTCTAGGATGAAGAGGATCCATGTTGTGATATTATGTATGGAATATTTTACTGCTCTGATAGATTAGATAAATGGCTTGTGGGTATGGTTCTCTGGTGGCTGAATAAATGGTTTACTTCTTCTACCTTCTATGTGGAGAGTCTAGTATACTTTGCGATACAAAACTAAATAGGCATTTTGACAATTATCATCTACATTGTTATTATTGCTTTACTGATGCAGGCTGCTATGACTTTTGACTTCTTGGTCTTGATTATCTAGTTGGCATCATTACTTTGTGTTCCATAATTTTTAGCCTACATCGACTGTATGTGACTGTTGTACCAGCCTGATAAGTTGAAATCTCAAGAGTATAAATTGTCTACATATGGGGAGGCAGCATAGCACACAATGTGAGAGCCATGATAGAAACTAAGTAGGTGGAGAAGCATTCCAGATGAAAGTCATTCCACTTATCCATTAGGGGACCCCCAAATTCTGCCAATATCTCACTTTCCTGGTCAGATATAAGCCAGCACAGTTTCCTACGAGATGGAGATTATAGCATAGCTGCTGTTTGGATAAAAATAATATCAATATTACTTATATAGGTCATCTCATTTGACTTTTGAAATTACCCATTAAGTAGGTTCTATTGTTATCCCTTCTTGCAAATGAAGAAACTGAGGCTGAGAGAGATTAAGTTACTTGTCCAGGGTCATACGACTAGTATGCCCTTTGGTGAGATTTGAACTCAAGTGTTCTTGACTCAAAGTGAAATGAACAATCAATCTTCTGTGCCACCTAGCCTCTGGACAAGAAAGCACTGGTTGAGATGGAGCCTGGATGGCATGCGTGCAGAATGAGTTCATGGGCCCCAGACTGTGGGAGCCAGAATAGTTTTTGAGATGATTTTTGTCACTTTTCTCCTGAGATTTTGGTTATAGGAGGTCTGGAAGGGAAGTTGTCAACTGAGGCCTTTAACGATGCTGCCAAGGACGTAGCTGTCCCCTAATCAAAGCTGGAAGTATTGACACTGATTTTAATTGTCTTTCAATTGCATGAAATAAATGTACCTATGCTGTAGAGGGAAGATATTTTCTTTTGTGTCATCTGAAGATGAAATGTAGATAAGAATCTTATGGGGAAGTAAAGTCCAAACTATATTTGGATATTTTCCCAGACCTAAACTTTGGGGGTGGGGCTGTTTCATGAGCCAAATTTGTGGTAGATTTTGTGAAATGTTCCATCCAAATGATGTTGTATTTTTAACCCCAACCAGAGTTAAATGGACCTGTGCTAAAGTAGAGGACAGATGCTTTAGCATATAATTACCCTATCCAGTGGTGTTAGCTAAACCTTCTTTCCACTTGGGGGCTAGGCTACCCCTTGGGCACACCTCCTGCCTCCATTAGCGGTAGTTCTCATAATTATTGCTTTAAAATATAATTTGAGAATATATTTCTCCTTTTATAATCATCATTTTCTTTGATATTCTTGACCTTTTAAATCCTGTTATTTTGTTCAATTCTACTAAGATTTCCCTTGGTAATTTGATTGATATAGCTGTAAATCTGTAGGCTACCTTGAGTAAGTTTTTTTTTAATTGGCCCAGACTAGCCAATATCATTGAACGTGAATTTCTGATTTGACCACTCAACCGAAACTGTTCTGTCCAAGACTGTCAATGATTTATTAATTACTAAAACCACTACTCTTTTTTTTTTAATTCCTCCATTCTACGTGAGCTCTCTGTAGTTCTTGACACTAATAAGCACTCTTTCCTTCTGGATGCAGATTTCCCTTAGTTTTTGTAGCACTCTCATCTCTCAATTCTTCTCCTCCATGCTTGGGATTTCTTCTTTTAATCCTTTGTTTTATCATAATTCACTTCCTGTTCATTAAATATGGGTGTCACCCAAGGCTATGTCCTTGGCCTTCCTCTCTATGTATACTCTATACCTCAATGATCTCATCAGGTGTAACGGGGTCAAGTATAATCTCTCTGGGCATGAATTTCAAATCTGATCTCCGATCTCTCTCCTGAACTTTAGTCCCACATTGCAAATTGGCCTCCCTATGTTATCTCTTCCTTCTACAATCACATAGGTGCCAAAATGATTTTCCTAAAGCAAAAGTTTGGTCATGTTACTCTTCTGATCAATAAATTCCAGTGCTATCCTTTTATCATAAAATCAAATATAAACTTCTTTGCCTGTGAGTTAAAGCCCTTTACAAAATCTCTCCAACTTACCTTTCCAGCCTTCACATATATATGAATACATATATACATGAAAATATATATATACATATATATATATATATATACCCACATACATCATACCCCTTCATGCCTTCTCCAGACTAACCAAATCAACCTTCTTGTTGTTCCTCATAAACATCATAACATCTACAAATTTCATGTCTTTGCTATCTCTCCTCAACCTTAATTTCCTACAAACCCTATGTTCCTTCAAAGCTCAGCTCAGATTTGATCTTCTGCATGACAGTTTGCCTTGTCTTATGAGAGCTTAGTGACTATATCCCCCTCTCCCAACAGAATGTAAGTTCTTCAAGGGAAGCTCTGTTGCGGACATGTTAAATTTGAGATTCCTTCAGAAAGCCAGTTTGAGATACGCAATGAAGAATACAGGAGAGAGGATAGAGCTGGATAAGGAGATCTCAAGAATGATCTTCATAGAGATGATAACTGAACATATGAGACCAATGATATCACCAAGCAAGACTGTATAGAGAGAAAAGACAAGAGGGTCCAGGATAGAACCTTGGGGGACACCCAGGGTTAGGAAGCATAACCTGGATGGTAATTGGGAACTTATCAATATTACCAAAAATACTTTGAACTTTGTTCTTACATAATTTGTATTTACTTTCCTGTGTACCTCTTCTCTTTCTTTTTGGAGGGGCAAGGCAGGGCAATTGGGGTTAAGTGACTTGCCCAAGGTCATGCAGCTAGTAAGTGTGTCAAGTGTCTGAGGCCGGATTTGAACTCAGGTCCTCCTGACTCCAGGGCTGGTGCTCTACTCACTGTGTTACCTAGCTGCTCCAACTTCTTATCTTATTAATCTCCTAGAGGTCAATGAGTATTTTTGTCTTTATAATCCTTGCCCACTAGAATGCTTGCCTTCAAGTCACTTAAATGTTTGTTGGATAGAATTGAATGTTGCTTTTATTATTTAGTTCTTAAAATTATTCTGTACATATTGTTTCATCCTCATATAAGTTTGCTGTGTTTCTTGGTAAGTTAATTCTCTGAAATTTAATGCATTTTGTAGCTATTTTAAATGGAATTTCTCTTTCTCTCTTTCCTAGCTGGATTGTGTTAGTAATGTACAAAAATGTTTATTGTATTATGTAGAAATTATTTTTATGGCTTTATTTATGTCATGCTACTTGTGGGAACTATTAATTTTCTCCTTTTTTCATTGATTCTCTGGAGTTTTCCAAGAAAAACACCATATCATCTACAAGTTAGGATAATTTTGCCCCCCATTTGCTAATGTTTATGCCTATAATTTACTTTTCTTGGTTTATTGCTATAGTTAGCATTTCTAGTACTATGCAAAATAAGATGGATCTGGAATACCACTGCTTCTCCCCAATGATTAGGAAATATTTCAGTGTTTCCTTATTACAAATAATGCTAGAATATTGTTTTAGATATATATTTTTGACCATAACAAGGAAAGGCCCCTCCATTCTCATGAGTTTTTGCAATTTTAACATAAATATGTGAGGGTGATATGTTGAAAGCCTTGTGTGGATTTATTGATAAAATTTGTTGGTTTTATTACTAATATAATTAATTATGCTAATTATGTTATTATTTCTGAAACCTATTTAAATCCTTGGTATAAATCCAACTTGAGCATAATGATATTTGGATATATTGCCATAATTGCTGTGCTAATATTTGATTCAGAATTTGTGCATCCATTTTCATTGGTGACATTGATCCGTAGTTCCTATTCTCTGCTCTTTCCCTCTCTGGGTTAGAGTTGAAGACCATGGTTGTCTCATAAAAATGATTTGGGTAGAGTGTCTTCTTTATTTTTGAGAATAATTTATATAGCATTGGAATTAATTACACTTTAATTGTTTCTCACACTTCACTTACAAAGATATCTGGGCCAGAAGTTTTTGGCCTTTTTGTCCCCACTCATTTCAAAGGAAATTCCCTTTTATTTTCAAGTTGTCTCCCTTGGGTTGGATTGTGTAATCAAGTCAACAAACATTTGTTAAATATTTACTATGAATCAGGCATAAGGCTAACACTGGAGATACAACAAAAGGCAAAAAAAAAAAAACAAATCGTGGTTTCAAGGAGCTCATATTGTAATTGGGGAAACAGTTTGCAAATAACTAAAATAGTTGCAGTATAAATGGAAATTTTTAGGATATTCATTTCCTGCTTTATTAATCTGGGTAGTTTATATTTTTTACCTGTCTATTCCTTTAAAATTGTAGTTTTGCCAGGATGTAATGAACTAAATAAAAGCAGTGTGGCATAAGGATAAAGAACTGTCCTCAAAGCCAGGAAGACCTAAGTCCAAATCCTGCCTTTGACACATCCTGGCTGTGTGAGTGATGCAAAATCACTATGCACTTCTGTAAGATGGTAAGTTGCATTGGTGGAAGGTATTTCCTCACCTGGGAGTTCCCTATATCAGTGAAATCAGAGGTCCAGTCCCTATACTTATCTCTATATGTAAAGCAGTTTTTGATATTTAATGCCTTTCTCCCTATTCACTGTGAATTTACTCTTCTAACTTTTAATTATTTAGTAATTTGGTTTACCTCTCTTAAAAAATATAATAAAATTAGCTAAAGGTTTATCCAGAGGTAGCTAGGTAGCTTGATGGATAGAGAGCAGGGCCTGGAGTCAGGAAGTTTGTTTTATTGTTGTTGTTGTTCAGTCATTTATAGTCATGTGTGACTCTTCATGACCCTTTGGGGGATTTTCTTGACAAAGGTACTGGGGTTATTTGCCATTTCCTTTTTGAGCTCATTTTACAAATGAAGAAACTGAAGCAAATAGGTGAAGTGACTTACCCAAGATCACATAGCTAGTAAGTGTCTGAGGCTGCATTTGAACTGTGTTCAAACTCAATTTGCATCCTGCCCCAGATACTTACTAGCTGTGTGACATTTCACAAGGCACTTAATTCTTGCTTTAATCCACTAGAGAAGGAAATGGCAAACTACTCCAGTACCTTTGCCAAGAAAGCCCCATGGACCACATTGGCATGCTATGGTCCACGGCGTCACAAAGTTGACAGGACTGAATGACAGAAAAACAACAAAAGGCTTTTTCAATTTATTTTTTAATCAACTTCTTTTTGTTTATCAGTATTGTAATTTTGTTTTCAATTTATTTATTTCTCCTTTGATTTTCAAAATCTGTTCTTTTTGATACAATTAATTATCTAAAACATTTGTTCTTTGACCCTTTTATTACTTATGATATAAAGCATTTAGATTTATATTTTTATTTATATTTTCTTAATGATTATTTTACTGTGAAAGTGATGTATTTGATGTATTTGTAAATGATGTATTTTGCTTTTTTTCTTTCTACATTTATGAATCATTTAGGCCCAGGATATATTTTTAAAATAAATGTACCACATGTTGCTCAAAAATTAGAATTATCTGTAATCTTCTCTTTCAATAATTCCTAGTGATCTACCTAATATATCTTTTCTAATATTTTACTTAAATCTCCAATTTTCTTCTTTTTTAGTTCCCTGTTCTGATTTATAAATTTCTTAAAGAGAAACATTAAAGTGACCTGCAAATACCATCTTACCATTGGGCTCATTTCTAAACCATGTTGTCTGAATTCTACCTGTCCTTATCTTCCCTGTACCCCTTTTGCTGGTGCCTTAGACTCTGTCCCTGCTCTACTGGGCTCTGATAAGGGAGCTCTAAAAACAGGTCTCTAGGTAAATTTTTGTCACTTTCTGAGATGTGCTGCCAAATGTGTGCTTCCTACTACTTTCTAATTCCCCTTTCAGAATTAGGGTTAAACCCTAACCCTAACTGCTTTACCCCCAATTGAATGAAATTGGCTAGAGGACAGGAGCTGCGCCTAGTATTTATCACAATGCCCGGCAAAAAGTAAGCACTTAATAAATGCTTTGCCATTCAATTATTTAAGTGAGACTTGCTTTTAATTGCTTAGACGATAAGTCATTTGGTACATATGTATTTAAGAATACTATTTTTTTATCTCTCTGCAACATACTGTAATTGCCTTGTATTTATTTTGAGTGGTCCCTTATCCAAAAGCATGACTTGAATTCTTGTTTCTTATTTGCTTTTCAGATGGCCTGAAGCATGAATTTCCTTTGCAGCCCTCATTTAACTATATTTTTAAAATATTTAAATGCATTTATGTTGAAATTGATGTGTTCTATTTTTAATCTATTCTGGCACTGTTTTTTTCTAAAAATAATTTAGTACGTTACCATATGAGATTATGATTCTTTAGTTTTTATTTCTCCTCGTATTCTTTTTTTATTCCTTTATAAAAGTAACTAATAGATACTTTGAGTTTTGTTGTGTTTAAAACAATGTGATCCTAGTTTCCTCCTCTTGGCATTCCTTTACTGCTCAATCCAAGTCCATTTCCTTTGTTCTGCTTTCATTGCTATAGTGATTATTTTTTATATACTTTACTGTTTGCTTTGACAAGCTCAGATATGGGTTTGCTTCAAGCTCATTCCCTCCAGGTTCATTGCACTACCTTTTTGCTTGATATAGGAATTTAGTTCTTCACTTTCCCCACTCCTCTCATCCTCTATGTAACCTGAGAATCATCTAGTTCCTCTTCTTTGTTGTTGTTGTTTTTAAAATAAATTTATTATTTATTTTTCTCATTCTTTTCTTTTTAAATTTTGAGTTCTAAATTCTTTCCCCCCTTCTTAGCCCTCTCCTACCCACTGAGAAGGTAAGCAAAGTGACAGCAATTATACATGTGAAATCATGTAAAACATATTTCCCTATTAGCTATATCACAAAGAGGGAAGAAAAAGTAAAGTGAGAACATTGTACTTCAATTTGCCCTCAGAGTTCATCAGTTATCTCTCTGGAAGTAGATAACATTTTTTTCATCATGAATCCTTTGGAATTTTCTTGGAACAGTGTATTAATCAGAGTAACTAAGTCTTTCACAGTCGATCATCATTGCAACATTGCTATTACGATGCACAATGATCTGCCAGTTCTTCCCACTTCAATTCACATCAGTTCATCTAGGTCTTGCCGTGTTTTTTTTTTTCCTGAACCCACTGCCCTTGTAATTTTTTATAGCCTAATAGTACTCCAATCCATCAAAATCATATGCCACAATTTGTTTAGCCATTTCACATTTGGTTAGCATCCCCTCGATTTCCAATTCTTTGTCATCACAAAAAGTGCTGCTATAAATATTTTGGTACGTATAGATGGTCTTTTCCTTTTTCTTTGATCCTTTTGGGATATGGACCTAGTAATGGTATTACTGAGTCAAAGAGTATGCATAGTTATATAGCCCCTTGGGCATGCTTACAAACTGTTCTTCTGAATGGTTAAGCCAATTTGTGATTTCACTAACAGTTTACTGGTGTAGCCATTTTCTCTCATCCCCTCTAGTGTTTGTCATTTCTGACAGAGTTGCTTTAATTTGCATTTCTCTAATCAATAGTGATTTAGAGAATTTTTCATATGACTAAAAAAAACTTTGACTTCTTCTAAAAATTGTCTGTTAATATCCTTTGATCATTTATCAACTGGAGAATGAGTCCTATTTTTATAAATTTGACATAGTTCCCCATATATTTTGAGAAATGAGTCCTTTCTCAAAGAAATTTGCTGTAAAAAGTTTTGTATTACTTTATTGTCCATCATACCTTTTAGGAAAATGTAGTTTTCTTGATTATCTCTTTTAGTTAGGTCTTTTGTTTTCATTCTTGTTTTGTCTGCAATCATGATTGCTTTGTTGCTGTTCAGTCACTTTGTTATGTCCAACTCTTCATGTCCCATTTGGGGTTTTATTGGCAGAGGTACTGGAGAAGTTTGCCATTTCCCTCTCCTGTTCCTTTTACAGATGAGGAACTGAGGTAAACAGAGTTAAGTGACTTGCCCGGGGTCATATAGCCAGTAAGTATCTGAGGTCAGATTTGAACTTAGGAAGATGAATCTTCCTTACTCCCAGGCTTGCTCTCTATCCACTGTGTCACGTAGCTGTACCCCCAACTTTTTCACATCAGCTGAAGAATACCAGCCTTTTATTCCAACTCTGTATGTGTATTCCTGTTTCAAGTGTATTTCTTGTAAACAGTAGATTGTTGGATTCTGGTTTCTAATCCATTCTGCAATCCACTTCAAGTGAGTTTATCAGGAGCCAAGATGGCAGCTGGAAAGCAGGGAATCACTTAAGCTATCCCCTAGGTCCTTCCAAACACCTGTAAAAAATGGCTCTGAACAAATTCTAGAGCTGCAGAATCCACAAAATAGCAGAGGGAAGCATGTCTCCACTCCAGGAAAGCCTAGATGGTCACTGGGAAGGGTCTATCGCATGGTGCTGGGATTGGAGTGCAGCCCAGCATGGACCATGCCAGGACAGACCAGAACAGAAGTGGGCTGGAGCAGGCCTGAGGGCCATGAATCATTGACCTGTGGCAGTTACCAGACTTCTCAACCCACAAACGCCAAAGACCACAAAGCAGGTTAGTGGGAAAACTGCTGTGTCTGGGTGAGAGCAGTCCAGCTTCAGCCCCGGGGGTAGCAGAGGTGGTGTGGTGTGGCAGCAGGAGCAACAGGAGGCTCCTGTGGCTGCTTCCAGAGCTCCAGAATCAGCTGCTTCCCAAGTCCCTGGCTCACACGGTGGGAGGAATCAAGCAGCTGATGGGAGCAGGAGTGCAAGGAGCACTTTGCTGGAACAGAGGCAGCTTTGCCTGGCTTGGAGGTGGGTTGCAATCCTGGCTGGTGGTTCTTGGGAGAGGAGGAGCACTGCTGTGGCAGAGCTTGCTTTGTAGAAGTAGCTGTGAAAACTGCAGCACTGCCCCTAAAGCTTGGAACAAAACACACTCTACTCTAGAAGCAGTCATACCCTGCCAAAAAGGTCATAGGTCAAGTAGTTGGCTGGGAACATGGCCAGGCAGCAAAAATGGACTCAGAATCAGTCACAGACTTTGGAATCTTTCTTCTTTGGTGACAAAGAAGATCAAAACATACAACCAGAAGAAGTCAACAAAGTCAAAGAGCCTACATCAGAAACCTCCATGAAAAAATATGAATTGGCCTCAGGCCATGGAAGAGCTCAAAAAGGATTTGGAAAAGCAAGTTAGAGAAGTAGAGGAAAAATTGGGAAGAGAAATGGGAGTGATGCAAGAAAACCATGAAAAACAAGTCAACTACTGACTAAAGGAGACCCCCAAAAATACTGAAGAAAATAACACCTTAAAAAATAGACTAACCCAAACGGTAAAGGAGCTCCAAAAAGCCAATGAGGAGAAGAATGCCTTGAAAGACAGAATTAGCCAAATGGAAAAGGAGGTCCAAAAGTCCACTGAAGAAAATATCACCTTATAAATTAGATTGGAGCAAGTGGAAGCTAGTGACTTTATGAGAAATTAAGATGTTATAAAACAAAACCAAAGGAATGACAAAATGGAAGCTAATATGAAATATCTCATTGGAAAAACCACTGAACTGGAGAATAGATCCAGGAGAGATAATTTAAAAATTATTGGACTTACTGAAAGGCATGATCAAAAAAAGAGCCTAGACATCATCTTTCAAGAAATTATCAAGTAAAACTGCCCTGATATTCTAGAACCAGAGGGTAAAATAGGAATTGAAAGAATCCACTGATTGCCTCTTGAAAAAGATCCCAAAAAGAAAACTCCTAGGAATATTGTCACCAAATTTCAGAGATCCCAGGTCAAGGAGAAAATATTGCAAGCAGCCAGAAAGAAACAATTTGAGTATTGTGGAAACATAATCAGGATAACACCAGATCTAGCAGCTTCTATATTAAGGGATTGAAGGGCTTGGAACATGATATTCCAGAGGTCAATGGAGCTAGGATTAAAACCAAGAATCACCTACCCAGCAAAACTGAGTATCATGCTCCAAGGCAAAATATGGATTTTCAATAAAATAGAGGACTTCCAAGCTTTCTCAGTGAAAAGACCAGAGCTGAATAGAAATTTTGACTTTCAAACACAAGAATCAAGAGAAGCATGAAAAGGTAAACAAGAAAGAGAAATCAAAAGGGACTTACTAAAGTTGAACTGTTTTGTTTACATTCCTACATGGAAAGATGATGTGTGTAATTCATGAGACTTTTCTCAGTATTAGGGTAAAGGGAATTGAATATGAAGGGATGATATCTAAAAAAATAAAATAAAATTAAGGGGTGAGAGAGGAATATTTTGAGAGAGGGAGAAAGGGAGAGATGGAATGGGGTAAATTGTCTCACATAAGAGTGGCAAGAAAAAGCAGTTCTGTTGAAAGGGAAGAGGAGGCAGGTGAGGGGGAATGAGTGAATCTTGCTCTCATCAGATCCAACTTGAGGAAGAAATAACATACACACTCAATTGGGTATCTTACCCCACAGGAAAGTAGGGGGAAGGGGATAAAAATGGGGGATGATAGAAGGGAGGGCAGATAGGGAGAGGAGGTAATCAAAAGTAAATACTTTTGAAAAGTGACAGGGTCAAGGGAGAAAATTGAATAAAGGGGGACAAGATAGGATAGAGCGAAATATAGTTATTCTTTCACAACATGAGTATTGTGGAAGTGTTTTACATAATGATACATGTGTGGCCTATGTTGAATTGCTTGCCTTCTTAGGGAAGGAGGGATGGGAAGGGAAAAGGGGAGAGAATTTGGAACTCAAAGTTTTAAAAGCAGATGCTCAAAAATTAATTGTTTTGCATGCAACTGAAAAATAAGATATATAGGGAATGGGGCATGGAAATTTATCCTGCCCTACAAGAAAGTAAGGGGAAAGGGGATGGGGAGGGGAGTGGGGTGATAGAAGGGAGGGCTGACTGGGGAAAGGGGCAATCAGAATATATGCCATCTTGGAGTAGGGGGAGAGTAGAAATGGGGAAAAAATTTGTAACTCAAAATCTTATGGAAATCAACCTTGAAAACTAAAATATTAAATAATAAAATAATTGTTGTGAAAAAATAAAATCCAATTTTTAACAGTAAAAAAAATAAGTGAGTTCATCTCATTCATGTTCACAGTTATCGTTACTGTGTATTTCCCTCCATCCTTTGTTCTTCTGTTTCTGTCTCTCTGTCTCTCTCTCTCTGTCTGTCTCTCTCTATCTCTCCCTATCTCTCTCTCTTCTGTCCCTTTTCAAAAAGTCTGTTTTGCTTCTGACCACTGCCTCCCTTGATCCTCCCTTTCTTTAATCATTCACTTATGTATCTCTTATTGAGAGATTTCTATACCTACCTGAGAATACACTCACATACACATCTATCTATCTACCTATAGATATCCATATGCATATATAGATATTATGATTTGGTTTCACCCACATTTTACTGAATGCTTATATTTATTAAAATCCCTCTCGATTTCCCTTGTTTTCAAGTTGCTCTTTTGGCAAAAATTAATTAACTGTGTAATGTAGTTCTTGTGAGAGTTCCCTTGTCTAAATCCCATATAATGTAAACCTTCCAGAGCTGGGATGAGAGTGAGCCAAAACTCCTCCCTGGCTCACTCTCCTCTACCAAACAACCTAACAAGTTTCTTTCTAAAACTATGTCAGATTCAGGGGTTTGTTATTAAAAACAACATATTGATGAAAATGGCTAACAATATTGCTCTTATTTCATACAATGTTCTCTTGGTTCTCATCGCTTCATTTTGAATTATTTCATAGAAGTTTTCCCAGGTTTTTCTGAAACCACTCCCCTTCATCATTTCTCAAAGCACAATGGCATTTCATTTATCTTTCAATTATTCTGCCATTCCCCAATTGATAGGCATCTCCTCAATTTCTAATTCTTTGCTATCAAAAACTAACTGCTATAAATAGTTTTGTACACATATGTTCCTTTCCTTTTTTATTTCTTTCGGGTACTGACTTAGTATTGGTATTCTAGGTCAAACATCCTGTGTATTTTCAAGAAAAAAATCCCGATCCTCCTAGTTTGTGATGCCTTTTCTGAAGGGTTTTATAAGCATCTTTCAAAGGATAAATGTTTGGAAAAGCCTGTCACCTACTCTTTGGGGAAAAGACAAATTCTTACTCAAACTACTCTTCTACCTGCATTCTGGGAGCAGATGTGAAGAATCTGTGCAAAACAGGTCTCCTACCTCCAACCTTATCATTATCAGAGCACATCTGTAAACACACTTCTCCTGCTTCCCAGCTACCTGTAATTATTCTTGAATGAAGGTGTGGGCTCAGGGTAGCCCTTAAAAAGAAGAAAATCTAAAAAGGGCCAGAAGGCAAACCCTTCTTGTGCCAAAACTAAAATCTCCTTTGTATTATGATCACCACTGCTGCTGTTTCTTCTATTTGATAGCTTATCTTCTGAATTTGTTTCTAACCATCATGGAGCTGATTAACCTAAAAAAGGTAGGGGTAGAAGTTGAGAGCCAGGATAACTGCTTTTAAATGCTTAATGGATTATCACATAGAAGAGGGATCAAATTTGTTCAGCTTGATCACAGAGCAACACATGGAAACCGCCGAGAAACAAATTATGGCTTGATGCAAAGAAAGGCTTCCTAATAATTAGTGTTATTTAAAAGTGGAATTGAATTTTATAGACTGTGTTTCCCACACCTAAAAGCTAGGTGACTACGTGTCAGAGGGGGTGTTGTAGGGAAGATTGGTGGCCAGACACAGATTGGACCTCGGATTCCATTCCAATGGACCTTTGTTCCATTTCTGAGATTTAAAGAGTCTGAAACCTGGGTATATTTTTCCACTTCTGATTTCATGGTTTTCAGACCCTGGGTTTCTGGCCCTTTTTTCATTCCTTTGTTCCTTCCTTTCTCCCTTTCTCTCTCTTCTTCTCTCCTTTTGCCTTCCTTCTTCTTCTTTCCTTCTTCCTTCCTTTATCTCCCTTGCTTTTGTCTTTATTTCTATTCAGTAATGATTTATGGAACACTTATTATATACAAAGTTTACACAGAAGTCCTCTGATCCCTCACCATAGTACAAAAAAATGACCTTGAACTCTTTTTTTTTTATATAAATTTCTTTATTTATTTTTAGTTTACCACACACGGTTCTACATAGTCTTGAGTTCCAGTTTTTCTCCCCTCCTTCCCCCCTCCCTCCCCAAGACGGCATGAAGTCTCATATAACTGTCATATATAACTTCGCATTGAATTAATTTATGCACTAGTCAAGTCATGGAGAAGAACCTTGACCAATGGAATGAATCATGAGAAAGAAGAAACAGAACCAAAAAAAAAAAAAAAACCAAAAACAAAAACAAAAGAGAAGCAGAAAAGGCGAGCATGTAGTGTGCCTCAGAATGTATTCAAACTTCGCAGTTCTTTGTCTCGATGAAGATAGTATTCTCCATTGTGAGTCCCCTGGAGTTGTCCTTGTCCCTTAGGTTGCTGAGAAAAGCGCAGTATGTCAGGGTTGGTCCTCACGGAATCCATGTATCTGTGGCTGTGCACAACGTTCTCCTGGCTCTGCTCCACTCACTCAGCATTATGTCGTGTAGGTTTTTCCAGGTTGTTATGAAGTCTGCATCATCCCCATTTCTTATGGCACAATAGTATTCCACCACCTTCATATACCACAGCTTGTTCAGCCATTCCCCAATTGATGGGCATCCCTTTGATTTCCAATTCTTGGCTACCACAAAGAGAGCTGCTATAAATATTCTTGTACGTATGGGACCTTTTCCCGCTTGCGTGATTTCTTTGGGATACAACCCTAGAAGTGGTATTGCTGGGTCAAAGGGTATGAACACTTCTATAGCCCTTTGGGCATAGTTCCAAACCGCCCTCCAAAATGGCTGGATCAGCTCACAACTCCACCAGCAATGCAACAATGTTCCAATTTCCCCACATCCTTTCTAGCATTTATCATTCTCCTGATTTGTTATTTTAGCCAATCTGACAGGAGAGATGTGGTATCTAAGAGTTGTTTTGACTTGCATTTCTCTAATCAGTAGTGATCCAGAGCATTTTTCCATATGCCTGTAGATAGCTTTAATTTCTTCCTCTGAAAACTGCCTGTTCATATCCTTTGACCATTTCTCAATTGGGGAATGGCTTGTATTCCTATATATTTGGCTCAGCTCCCTGTATATTTTAGAGATGAGGCGTTTATCAGAGATACTAGTTGCAAAGATTTTCTCCCAATTTTCTGCTTCCCTCCTAATTCTTGTTGCATTGGCTTTTTTTGTACAAAAACATTTCAATTTGACATAATCAAAATTATCCATTTTGCATTTTGTAATGCTCTCTATCTCTTGTTGGGTCATGAATTCTTTACTTTTCCACAAATCTGATAAGTAAACTATTCCTTGCGTTCCCAAATTACTTAGAGTATCAACTTTTACTCCTAAATCATGAACCCATTTTGACTTTATTTTGGTATATGGTGTAAGATATTGGTCTATGCCCAGTTTTTGCCCTACCATTTTCCAATTTTCCCAACAGTTTTTGTGAAATAGTGAATTTCACAATAGAATTTCAATAGAAACTGGCCTCTTTGGGTTTATCAAAGAGTAGATTGCTAAACTTGTTGATTTCACCTACTTGTGTACCTATCCTATTCCACTGATCCATACCCCTGTTTCTTAACCAGTACCAGGCAGTTTTGATGACTGCTGCTGTGTAGTACAGTTTAATATCTGGTGTGGCTAAGCCACCATCTCTAGCATGTCTTTTCATTAATATCCTAGATACTCTAGACCTCTTGTTTTTCCAAATGAATTTTGTTAGTATTTTGTCCAGCTCAGTAAAAAAATTTTTTGGTAGTTCGATTGGTATGGCACTGAATAGATAGATTAATTTAGGTAGAATTGTCATTTTTATTATATTAGCTCGGCCTAAACATGAGCAACTGATATTTCTCCATTTATTTAGATCTGATTTTATTCGTGTGAAAAGTGTTTCATAGTTATGTTCATATAGGCCCTGGGTTTGTCTTGGCAAATAGACTCCCAAATATTTTATAGTGCCTTCAGTAACTTTGAATGGAATTTCTCTTTCTATCTCTTGCTGTTGGGCTTTGTCAGTAATGTATAGGAATGCTGAGGATTTATGTGGGTTTATTTTATATCCTGCAACTTTGCTAAAGTTGTTTATTATTTCAAGTAGTTTTTTACTTGATTCTCTAGGATTCTCTAGATAAATCATCATATCATCTGCAAAAAGTGATAATTTAGTTTCTTCTTTTCCTATTCTAATTCCTTCAATTTCTTTTTCTTCTCTTATTGCTACAGCTAATGTTTCTAGTACCAAATTGAATAATAGGGGTGATAATGGACATCCTTGTTTCACCCCTGATCTTATTGGGAATGCATCTAGTTTATCCCCATTACAAATAATGCTTGTTGATGGTTTTAGGTAGATGCTATTTATAATTTTGAGGAAGGTTCCACTTATTCCTATGCTTTCTAGTGTTTTTAATAGGAATGGGTGTTGTACTTTGTCAAAGGCTTTTTCTGCATCTATTGAGATGATCATATGGTTCCTGCTAGTTTTGTTGTTGATATGGTCAATTATGCTAATAGTTTTCCTAATATTGAACCATCCTTGCATTCCTGGAATAAATCCTACCTGGTCATAGTGTATTATTCTCATAATGAGTTGCTGCAATCTTTTTGCTAATATTTTATTTAAAATTTTTGCATCAATATTCATTAGAGAAATTGGTCTATAATTTTCTTTCTCTGTTTTAACTCTACCTGGTTTGGGTATTAGTACCATATTTGTGTCATAAAAAGAATTTGGTAGGACTCCTTCTTCACCTATTTTCCCAAATAGTCTACAAAGTATTGGAATTAGTTGTTCTTTAAATGTTTGATAGAATTCACATGTAAAACAATCTGGCCCTGGAGATTTTTTCCTAGGGAGTTCGTTGATGGCCTGCTCAATTTCTTTTTCTGATATGGGTTCATTAAGAAATTTCACTTCCTTCTCTGTTAGTCTGGGCAGTTTATGTTTTTGTAGATATTCATCCATATCTCTAAGGTTGTCAAATTTATGGGCATACAGTTGGGCAAAATAATTCCTAATTATTGTTTTGATTTCCTCTTCATTAGAGGTGACCTCACCCTTTTCATTTTTTATACTGGTAATTTGATTTTCTTCTTTCTTTTTTTTAATCAAATTGGCCAAAGGTTTGTCAATTTTATTGGTTTTTTCATAAAACCAGCTCTTTGTTTTATTTATTAATTCAATAGTTTTCTTGGTTTCAATTTTATTAATCTCTCCTTTGATTTTCAGTATTTCTAATTTGGTATTTAATTGGGGGTTTTCAATTTGCTCTTTTTCTAGCTTTTTCAGCTGTATGCCCAGATCATTGATCTCCTCTTTCCCTATTTTATTCATATAGGCATTTAGAGATATAAAACTTCCCCTAAGAACTGCTTTTGCTGCATCCCATAAGTTTTGGTATGTTGTTTCATTATTGTCATTCTCTTGAATGAAATTATTAATTGTTTCTCTGATTTGTTCTTTGGCCCACTCACTCTTTAGAATTAAATTATTTAGTTTCCAATTAGTTTTTAGCTTATTTTTCCATGGTACTTTATTAAAAATGATTCTGATTGCATCATGATCTGAAAAGGATGCTTCAACTACTTCTGCTTTTCTGCACTGGATTGTGAGGTTTTTATGCCCTAGTACATGGTCAATTTTTGAGTATGTGCCATGTACTTTTGAGAAGAAAGTATATTCCTTTTTATCCCCATTCAGTTTTCTCCAAAGGTCTATCATATGTGCCTTTCCTAAAATTCTGTTTACCTCCTTAACTATTTTCTTATTTATTTTGAGGTTAGATTTATCAAGTTCAGAAAGGGGGAGGTTGAGGTCTCCCAATATTATAGTTTTGCTGTCTATTTCTTCCTGTAACTCCCTTAACCTCTCCTCTAAGAATTTGTATGCCTTACCACTTGGTGCATATATGTTAAGCAATGATATTGCTTCATTGTTTATGGTGCCTTTTAGCAGGATATAATGTCCTTCCTTATCTCTTTTAATTGAATCTATCTTTACTTTTGCTTTGTCTGAGATTAGGATTGCTACACCTGCTTTTTTTACTTTAGCTGAGGCACAATATATTTTACTCCAGCCTTTTACCTTAACCCTGTGTGTATCCCCCTGTTCCAGATGCGTTTCTTGTAAACAGCATATTGTAGGATTATGGTTTTTAATCCATTCTGCTATCTGCTTCTGTTTTGTGAGAATGTTCATCCCCTGCACGTTCAGGGTTATGATTTCTATCTGTGTCTTTTTCTCCATCCTAATTCCCCCTGTTTATGCTTTTATTTCTCCCTTTCCCCTTCTGCTCCTCAACAAAGTTTTGCTTTTGATCGCTGCTTTCCTCAG
Source organism: Trichosurus vulpecula (assembly GCF_011100635.1). Taxonomy (NCBI): domain Eukaryota; kingdom Metazoa; phylum Chordata; class Mammalia; order Diprotodontia; family Phalangeridae; genus Trichosurus; species Trichosurus vulpecula. The sequence continues at coordinate 293,236,694 of NC_050577.1, forward strand.
TTAACCCTCCTTCTTTATTCCCCTCCCTTATCTTACCGTTACCCACTTGCTACTTCTCCTCTTCCTTCTGCCCTCCCCCCTCCCTTTTTCCCCCCTTACCCTCCCACTTCCCGTAGGACAAGTTAGATTTCTAAACTTATCAGAGTATGTTATTCCCCTCTTGAACTAGATCAGATGACAGTAAAGCTCAAATACTGCTCTTCTCCCTCCCTTCTTTCCCTCTACTATAATATGTTTTTTTGCCACTTCCTTTGGTGTAATTTACCCTTTTCTACTACCTCCTTACCACTTCCCTCATAGCCCTCCCTTTATATCTCTTATTTATATTTTATATCTTTACATCAGTTAATTTATACAGGCATTCACAACCTATGTATATCCCTTTCATTTGTCATAATAGTTGTACCATTCACAAGAATGACTTATATATGTATATGTATATGTATATATACATATATATATACATACATACATAAAAAACATACATAAGATGATATAATCCCACATAAAGATGTAAACAACCTAAGCTTATTGGTTAATGAGGTTTGTGGGGTTTTTCCCCCTGGTTACCTTTTTATGTCTCTCTTGAGGTTTGTATTTGGAGATCAAATTTTCCATTGAGTTCTGGCCTTTTCATCAGGAAGGTCTGGAATTCCCTTATTTCATTGAATGTCCATCGCCTTGCCTGGAAAATTATGCTTAGTTTTGCTGGGTAGTTGATCCTTGATTGTAGTCCCAGCTCCTTTGCCCTTCGGAATATCATATTCCAATTTCTCCTGTCTTTTAATGTGGAAGCTGAGAGATCCTGCGTGATCCTGACTGTAGTTCCACGATATTTGAATTGCTTCTTTTTGGCTGCTTGCAGTATTTTCTCCTTGAGTTTATAGCTCTGAAATTTGGCTATAATATTTCTTGTTGTTTTCAGTTTGGGATCTCTTTCAGGGGGTGATCGGTGAATTCTTTCAATGACTATTTTGCCCTCTGGTTCTAGGACCTCTGGGCAGTTGTCTTTGATAATTTCTTCGAAGATACTGTCAAGGCTCCTTTTTTCATCGTGGATTTCCGGTAGACCAATAACTCTCAAATTGTCTCTCCTGGATCTATTTTCCAGGTCAGTTGTTTCGCCAATCAGATATTTCACATTTTTTTCTATTTTTTCATTCTTTACGTTTTGTTTTATTACTTCTTGATGCCTCATAGATTCATTAGCTTCCACTTGCTCAAGTCTAATTTTAAATGAGTTAGTGTTTACATTTTGCTTTTGAGCCTCCATTTTCAATTGGTTGATTTCGCCTCTCAGGGTGTCCTTTTCTCTCTCTGGATTCTGAATCTCCGTAGCCATTTCGCCAATCTTATTCTTTAGGGACTTGATTTCTTCAGTGGATTTTTTCTCCCTTTTTTCCATTTTTTCCATATTTTCTTTTAGCTCCCTAATTTGGTTTTTAAAATCCTCCTTTAGCTCTTCCAGCAGTGCTTTTTGGGCTGGAGACCAGTTCATATTAGCTTTTGAGGTATCTGATGTATCTACCGTGTCATTGCCATCCTCCTCCATATCGATATTTTGAACCTGCCTGTCTCCATAAAAAGAATCTATTGTCCTCGGTTTTTTTGTATTCTTCTTCATGTTTGTTGTTTTCCCTTTTCCTGGTGTTACAACGAATTTCTATCTTTGGGCTCTCTGTCCCAGCTTTCTTATTCTGGGGGTTGTGAGTCTAGAATTATAACCTTCAGTTTCCTGAGGTGTGGGGGAGGGGTCTGGCTCCCTGGAGTCTCACTCCCTGTGGGTGCTCTCCAGCACTTGCTTTTCAGCAATGGTCTCAGCTGTTTGTTGTTTGAGCTGATGTCTGGCACTTCCCCTGGGGGAGCAAGGTTACGTCTGGGCTCCTGGCGTTGACCCCTGCTTCTAGTATTTGTCCTGTGAGGCCCCGCTACTCTCTCCTCTGTTTCAGTTCTCTCTCTTTTTTTTTTCCCCGAGGAATTCTCTGGGTGGGGAGGGGAGGGATTAGAGCCGTTTACCTGGCCATTGAGTTTTCCGGAAGTTCAAGAAGCCGAGTTCCTGGGTTTTGCAAGCGTCAGGAGTGGGTGTTTTCACGGCCGGTGGCGTTGCGCTGCCTCTCGTCGCTCCCACAGACTGCCGTACTGTGTTGGGAATCCTGGGGATCTCTGCCGGTTCCGGGCGCCCAGCTTTCTCCCATCCCGTCTCCCACGTGGATTTCTCGGCCAGCCACTTCCGCCTTGGTCTGGAGCAGCTCCGCACCGAGCACTCTCTGAGCCTGCAGGTTCGTTCCTCCGGCCTTTCAGACTCTCCCGGCTCGGAAATTTGCCCCACGCACACTGCTCGCGGTTTCTGACTCTCTCAAATCTGCTCAAATTCACTTTTTTTATAGGAATCTGACAGACCTTGTGAGAGAGCTCCGGTTAGACACTGCCTTCATGCGGCCATCTTGGCTCCGCCCTTGAACTCTTTTTTTTAAGTTGCTCTTATTTTGTTTTATTTTTTCTCAATTAGATGTGACTGTGAACAAGTTCTTTAACCTCTCTGAGTCTCGGTATGCCTGTCTATAAAATGACTGTATTCATTCACAAGGAATCACATAGCTCCAAAGCAGAGGATTGTGGGGTTTGATGGGAAAGGGGCTGGATGTGGAGTCAAAGACCTTCAGTTTATCCTCGTGGCATAGATAATGGATGAGTTATCATCTCTGTTTTACAGAGGATGCTAGACCACAGCTAAGTTAAGTAACATCCAGATAAATCATAGAGCTGGACCTTGAATTCAAACCCTCTCACCATATCTAGTTTTGTCGCCACTAAATCCCAATCTCTACCATCCTGAAACTCACCATTTAGCTTCAGAACTGAATGTTGAAGAGAGTGATGTGCTCTTCCCTGGATCCAGTCTGCCCTACAGATGGACCCGCTGATAACTCACAGGCTTACAGGGCTGAAAGAAAATGTCATATTTGCCTAGTTTGCCGTATACTTAATCAAAGGCAAATGTGAGGCACCAGAGGACCAGATCCTCTTGTCTCTCTGGTTTCAACAATTTTCTCTTGTTAAAGAAACAATTCCATTAGTATTTAACCTAAATCCCTCAGATTAAGCCTTAATTTTTTCTCTTTCTGTCTATAAATCCAAGGGATAGAAGAAACATTAGGCAGGGAGCTTAGAGAGATGGGTCTAAAATTGGCTCTGCCACTTCTTAGCTCTATGGTCTTGGGTAAGTCCTTTTACATCCTAGGGGGATTATCAGAAATGTTCTTTGTAATCCTCACTCACAGTTCTTTTGAAATGTGAGTTCTCATGATGATCAGTATTGTCATTGTCACTCAGCAACTTTCTTCTCTCTCAAATACATTGAATCAAAGAAGGGAAAGGGACCTTCTGAAGTCAACCAGGCCAGCCTCCTGCCTCAAATCAGATAGATAGACAAAATACATTGAATCAAAGAAGGGAAAGGGACCTTCTGAAGTCAACCAGGCCAGCCTCCTGCGTCGTCAGATGGATGGACAAAATACATTGAATAAAAGAAGGGAAAGGGACCTTCTGAACTCAACCGGGCCAGCCTCCTGCCTCAAGTCAGATGGATGAACAAGATCCAATCCACAGTACCCTTACTGAGTGGCCATTGCATGTTCCTTGCAAACTTCCGGCGATCGGGAACCCACTGCCTCCCCCAAGACAGTCCATTATACTTTGGATGACCTAGACCTGATAGACAGCTTCAGTTTGGAATCTGCCTTTAACTCCTGCTCCTAGTTTTGTTCTGGGGAGAAGCAGGACCAATTGACTCCATCCTCCACAGGATGGCCCTCAAACCTTGGAAAATTGCTATCATGTGACACTGCCTCAGTTGTTTTTTTCCTAGACTAAACACAACTGTAAATTGATCTCATGAGCTGATGTCAAGGCATTCTATGGACAACTGCTTCTAAAATGAAATCAGTCCATTCCCATCAAATCTTTGGGTTTATCCATTCAACAGTTCGGAATTTACCAAGCCCACATCTCAGTCAGTATCTTATCCACAAGAAAAGAATGAGAGATTGGCAAATGCTTTTCTAAAATCTGAGTAAACTGCACCTCTTGTACCCCTGTTTTCAGCCTACCAAGCCTATAACCCTAACAGAAAGAAGAGGTAGATTGGAATGACCTTGCATTGGTAAATCCGTGCTGGAGCCTTATGACTGCCACTTTCTAAACTGGATGCCCACCAACCAACTTTTTAATGAAATAATCTAAAACTTTGCCAGGAACCATCATCTATCACAGGCATAATGGACTCTATTCCAGTTAATGAACGTTGAGACAGTATTTGCTCCTCTCCTGTCATGTAATACTTAGGTTTAAAGACAGAAAGAAGCTAAGAGGCCATTTATTTCAAATTCTTCATTTTACAGAAAAGGAAACTGAGCTTTGAAGACTTAAGCAAATTCTGGGAAAAATCACTTTACTCCTTTCTACCTCAGTTTCCTCATATGTAAAGTGGGAGCAATGATCACACCTATTTTTGAGACTGATTGTGAGGGTAGAGAAAGGTAACACTTTAAATGTGCTTTGCAAACTTAAAACACCGCATAAATGCTAACTATTAGGTGATGCGTTGAGATGGAACTCTCAACTGAACAGTCAGGAAGACTTAAATTTAAATCTAGTGTCAGACAATTATTAGCTGTGTGACCCTGGGCAAGTCACTTTACCCCTTTTTGCCACAGTTTCCTTGTTTATAAAAAAGGCAGTAGCACCTACTTCCCAGATTTGTGAGGATGGAGTAAAGTAATATTTTAAATGCCCTCTGCATACCTTGAAGCATCAATAAATGCTAGATATCAGGTGATACAATGGATAGAGACCCAGACCGAGAGTCAGAAAGATCTGAGCCTCGATCAGGCCTCAGGCACTTATTAACTATATGGCCCATTTGCCACAATTTCCTCATCTGTAAAATGAAGAGAAGAATAACACCTACCCCCCCCCACCCCAGCTTGTCATAAGAATCCCAGGAGGAAATATTTACAAAGAGCTTAGCGTAGTGCCTGGCACACAGTAGGGACCATATGAATGTCAGTTATCACCGTCATTGTCATTGTTGTTGTCCGTCGTCACCATCATCACCATCATCATCATCATCATCATCACCATCATCATCATCACCATCACCATCATCATCACCATCATCACCATCATCACCATCACCATCATCATCATCATCATCATCACCATCACCATCATCACCATCATCATCATCACCATCATCACCATCATCATCATCACCATCACCATCATCATCATCATCATCATCACCATCACCATCATCACCATCATCATCATCATCACCATCATCATCATCATCACTATCATCACCATCATCACCATCACCATCATCATCATCACCATCATCATCATCATCACCATCACCATCATCATCATCACCATCATCATCATCACCATCACCATCATCATCATCACCATCACCATCATCATCATCATCACTGTTTAAGTCAGGGCTCTCCTCCCTATGCATCTATACACTAGTGTCTTCAGACATTCTCTCTTATTTTTCTTCATTGGAATTTTTTTCTCTTTAATTCTTTAGAGTATCCTATTTTAGTAGGATAATTTCCTCTACAATCCCTAAGACCATAGAATGTCACCTTTTTTTGTTTAAACTATATGAAGTTGGCTCCTGCCCAACATTCTTCCACTGTATCCTAAAACAGAACAGTCATTCATTTCCAGCCCAGAGAGGGTAGCACCTTCCCCAAAGTCACACAGCCTCTCTACTCTGACAAAACTAATGTGATGTGGAAGTGACAGTGGTCTGGAGACCTCAGTTTGGATTCAGGATCCTCCACTTCCAAGATGGATTCCCTGGTGATGGATTAGATAATCTCTCAGGTCTTTTATAGCTCTAAATCCAATAGTAATGAGAGATACCATTTAAATAACAGCCAGCATTTCTCTATTCTGATGGTCTCCCCAAGCCTGGAATGCTCTGTCTCCTGCACTTTGATTACTGACATCCCTAGCTCCCTTTGAGTCCCAACTTAAATCCTACCTCCTACTAGAAGCCTTCCTGACCCCTCTTGATTCTGGTGCCTTCCCTCTGTTCATTACTTCCTATTTGTTCTCTCCATATAGGCATACCTGAATTAATTGCATTTCACTTAATTTCATTTCACAGATACTTCGTTTTTTTACAGATTTAAGATTTGTAGCAAGTCTGCATCAAGCAAGTCTATTGGCATCATGTTCCCAGCAGCAGGTGCTCACATCATGTTTCTCTCTCACATTTTGGTAATTCTCACAATATTTCAAACTTTTTCATTATTATTCTATCTGTTATAGTGATTAGGTCTTCCTAACTCCAAGCCCAACACTATCTACTGTGCCACCTAGCTGCCAGCTGTCAGCATTCTGAGCCCACTGTTTTCTCCTGTACCGCACTTAATGCATACCCATACCTTAGGAAGTTATTATTGCCCTTTAGTTTTTGTTGCTTTCTCTGGATTACCAAGACCATTTAATTTTAATATAACCTTTCAAAAGGGCTGGCTATACAGTGTTCTCTTTCCATAATGGTCTGGTAGCTGGTTTGACCATCTATCACAGCTCCTAATTCTTCGACAGAGCCAGCTGCTACAAAAGGGTTAACCAGGCCTACAAACAAGTCTTACATTCCAATGGTATTTAGGAATCAATGCCACTCTCCCCATTTGCATGACTTTCCTCTAGTTTCTGCTTGCTTCCTGTTTACTACTGAGCCCATTTCTTCGGTTCTCTGACTCCAAGGCCCCAAGTTCAGAGCCTTTGACAAAGGGAACAAGCAAGCGTCATCCATACAAATTATAATAAATAGGATGTAAATACAACCTCCAACTTTCTTGGATGACCATCCCCATGACCTTGGAGAGTTCTCATGTGAGGAAAAGGAAAAAAAGAAAAAAAACCAAGATTAGATTTGCTCTGCGTAGCTGCAGAGGGCAGAAAGAAGAGTACCTAGTGGAATCTGCACAAAAGTGATTTAAGCTAAATGCCAAAAAAAAGAAAAACAACCTTTGAACAATATAAACTGCCCTAAAGTGGAAGGGACTGATTTGGAGGGGAATAGATTTTCTCTCACTGGAGATCTTAGACTTAAGGTCCTACCGTAATAGCTTTAGTGCCAGATGAAACCTCAGAGGTCATATTGTCTAAGCCCTTCATTTTAAAGAGGAAGAATCTAAGGTGAGATAACTTGAGTAACACATTGAAAGCTACCCAAGTGATGTCAGAGTTCAGATACAAACCCATTAATGTGGTCTCCAAATCCATTAAGCTCACTATGGATGACCACTTGTCAATGAAGTGGACAATTATAGATTAGAATTGATGGCTGCAGAGGTCACTTCACTCCAGAGTTTTGTGATTTTTCTGATTCCAAGGTGAAAACAGAAGCTTGAATCCTTCTATGATTCCCAGGCGTCTTGACAAATGAGAAAGTTGAAATGTAATAGGAATAAATGTAAACTCCCACACGAGGGATAAAAAATGAGCAGCACAAGGCAGCAGGACACAATCAAACTATCTATTGTTCCATAGCAGTAGCAGCTATTTGCCTTACAAATATCATCTCCTTTGCCCTTTGCAACAAAGCTAGGAGACAGGCGCTCTTATTACCCCCATTTCACAGGTGAGGAAGTTGAGGCAGCCTGAGGTTAAGTGACTCATCCAGGGATTCAGAGACAGCTAGGTGATGTGGTAGCTGGAATACTGTACCTATGGACTCATACTTCCTAGCTGTGTGATCCTAGGCAAGTCACTCAACCTCTGTCTGCCTTAACTTCTTCAGCTGTAAAATTGAGGTGTTAAGCGGATGACGTGACATTGAAGAACTTTGCCTACTTTGAGCGCTATGTAAATGCCAGCTGCCATTATTACTGTTAATGTCGGTTGCTTTTGCTGGTCTTCCTAACAATTGGAACTGTCCAAAAGTGTCATGTTCTGCATCGAGGGCTATATCAAAGGGGATTAACATGTTGGGGGGCCGCGGCAACATGTGATGTGTGTCTACAGAAGTGCTGGTCTACACTTGGTTAAGAGAAGACCCATATTAATGGAATCACAGATCCTTAAGTACTTAAATCACGGTATCCGGCATTAACTACCAAGGGCATGGGGGGAGCTCTGGGATGGTAGGGGAAGGAAGTACACCAAGAGATTCACTAATGATGCCATGGAAAGAACATTGAGCTGGATGTCCAGACCCAGAATCTCATCCCAATCAGCTCTACCTTGAATTCTCTGATGGCTCCTTGGACAGGCCAAGCTCTCAAAAGTTAGCGCAGATTGGTCATAATTCTTCTTTACAACTTGACTATTGTGTAGGTAAGTTCAATGCGAAGTTATACGTAGAAGATATATCAGATTCCATGCCGGCTTGGGAAGGGAGGGGAAGAAAATGTGGAACTCAAAATTATGTGGAACTGAGTGTTGTAAACTAAAAATAAAAAATCTTAATTACATAAAAAAGTTAGCATAGAGTAATGAATAAAGTACTGAATATGGAGTCAGGAAGACCTGGCTTCAAATTCTGCTTCAGACACATACTACTTAGGAGATTCTGCAATTCCCGTAACCTCTCAGGGTCTCGCTCTCCTCTTTATAAGTCCTTTCACATGTAAATTCCTGATTCTATTGTCTGTAAAACTTTGTTGAATTTCCTCAACTGTAAAATAGCAGGGGAAGGTTGAGATCGGTGGAAATAAAAAGAGTATCTCATGGTGAAATGCAACTTTTGAGACTTAAAAAGCGCTTCCTCACAACAGTGTCATGACGTAGAAAATGCAAGCATCATTGTCTCCATTATATAGATGAGAAAACTGAGAGTCAGAGAGATGAAGCGATTTTCCCAGAATCACAACACTGATACGTCAGAGCCAAGGCTCTGCACTCCAAGTCCAGGACTCGTTCTGTTATGCCAGGTTACTTCTCAACCTCAAAGTCCATGGAGGATTTTTAAAAGTTATTGTTCACAATTTTAATGACAGGGAACTGCAAATCTTTGATAAGACCAAGTTTGATGTGGCTAGGATAAATAGGGAGACTATTGATTGGGAAAAATATTTATATAAGTATCTCTGAAAATGTCTAATATCTAAGATATAAAGGGAATTAACACAAATGTATAAGACCAAGAACTATTCCACAATGGATGTGAAAAGATAATATATGTAAGGCAATTTGCAAAATCCTGGATAATGACTAAGTGATAGTAGTCATAGTTACAGTTGTGGTGGTGGTGGTCATGGTGATGGTGGTAGTAGTAGTAGTAGTAGTAGTGGTGGTGGTGGTGGTAGGGGTAGTAGTAATTGTGGTAGGAGTAGGAGTAGTGGTAGTAGTGATAGTAGTAGTAGTAGTAGAAGTGTTGGTAGTGGTACTAATAGTAATGGTGGTAGGAGTAGCATTGGTGGTGAGAATAGTAGTAGTAGCAATAGTGACGGTTGAAGTAGTAGTAATGTCTACTAGTAGTTACTGTCATCAATGTTGTCATTGTCATCAAAAATATAAGCAAACACCTCTCACAAAAGAAAAAAGGAATTGCAAAAATAAGTGTATGAAAGAGTGCTCTAAATCCTCATCACCAAGATAAACGCTAGCTCCACCAACTCTTAGATTGCACTGCATACCCAGCAAATTACTAATGATGACAGACAAAAGTTGGAAAGAAGCGGCACTTGAGAGGCTGTTGAAAGACAAACACATCTATGCCCTGCTGGTGGGTTCAACCACTCTAGGTATCAATTCGTAACCAAGCTGCGAAGGTGACCAAAATGTTCATCCGAGATCTCACTGTTAGGCAGATATCTTGAGGATGTCAGAGACAGAAAGAAAGGTTCCATAGATAACAACATTTTCATAGCGACACTTTCCTTCTTCTTTATATACATGTACCTATGTGCACAAATGTGTAGATTGATGATAGATATAAATATTTGTTTTCTCCCCTATTGGAACATGAGCAATTTACTGGTAAGAATTATTTTATTCGTTGTACATGCCTGCCTAGTGTCTAGCACATGTCTTGACATAGAGTGAGCACCTAATAGATAGCTATTGATTGCTGTGCGTATGGAATGTTGCATGTGCCATTAGATGTGATCACTGGGTTGAACGGTTTTGTTGAACTGTGCCATTTTTCTTTTGGTTACATGGGAAGGCTGACTGAGTTGGAGAGGAAAGGAAGGGGGGAATGTTTGAAACGCATTCGATGAGATAAAAACACATCAGTGACACTTAAAAATACATCATTCTCAAAACAGAGGGACTTTTTAGGAGAAACTGACCTCATTCTCTGAAGAGCACGCCCTGTCTTTTCCCACCTGCTCTAGAAAAGTATTTTCCAGCTTTATTTTGCTCCTAAGGAACCCAGGACCACAGCAGTCTCACCATGTGGCCCAGACATCTCCTCAGTCAGAAGCCTTCTCTGGCCTTAGTGAAGCAAGTGCTAGAAAAGTTTTGTCAATTTCCCAGTGGCAAATGGTCCCCCACAGAGATGCAAAGTCATGAAGCTAAGAAGACACTCTGGGTATTGCAAACAGAAGGAAATGATGGACAATGGAGGCAGAGTTGGGGAGGGAGAGAGAGGGTCAGGTTGGAACCTGACTGGTATTTTTCTGTGTAAAACACTACAAGCAATAATTGGCCATCAGCTTCCTGACAAGCGGAACGTGACCATCTGTGCCACCAGTTACAAAGTGGCTCTAATTTTCCTAACAACTATCTCAACCTGCCTGGACAGACATAAAGCCAGCAGTAAACATGCATCAGCTTCAGATTTACCTTGTTCAGTACAGTGTCAATGTGGTGCTTTTCTTCAGAAAGGTTATTTCTTATACCTCTTTAAGGTCCTTCTCCCTACCTACCAACCCTCCCTCCCCCCCCAAAAAAATCTATTCTCTGTGCTTTCTGGAATATTAATTTTCAGGGTCCCTCAAAGACTAACTGGTCATCAGAGACCCATGATTTCTGACACAGACCTATCCATGTCCAAGACAATAAGGAAGAGTTTGGAAGCTGTTATCATAGACTCATCTCCTGCTAGCCTCTGAGATTCATATTCACCCAGCCCTGATCCTGCCCCCAGATCTCTGTAATAATTGAGCTAGTGTATAACAGGAGAGAAAAAAAAAGGAGAGGGTCTGAAGTTGGAAGAGCTAGGGTCACATTGTCACTCTATTCCTAACTCTCCTCTAACACTGAACAAGTCAAGAGGTTCCTCTCTGTCATTCGCTGTCCTCTTTGGCTTGATGGCTAAAACCCCTTCTCTTCTTGCTCTTGGTTCTGTGCTCCTTCAATGATCATTTCCCCTTATAGGAAAGGAGCCAATAAACCTGACTTTTTCTTACACATGTTTGTGACTAGACACCTAACTTGGCTTTGCCCAATCCTAGCCTTGAGAAGGGGCTGGGTGAGGGGCCCACCCATTGGATGATCCAATGTCTTTGCGTGGCGCCAGTGCAGATATGCATGTAAACCTTTCTGCAGACCTTAAACATGCCATCTCAGCTGCTGTTGTTACGGTTTTGTGCTTATTGAATTCTGACTTTTTTAATATGGTTTAGTTAGAAATGATCCTGGGACAAGTTGCTACAATGCTATTATTATTTTATATTTATTCTCTGCCAATTTATGCACAGGTGGATAAAAATGAAAACTGAATAGAAGTATTGGGATGTCAGCTCATCCTCTGTGGCTTATAGCAAGCAGCTTTGAGACAGCTCAGGTGCTGGCAGAACCACAGAGATGAGAGGAGCTTCATCCTACTCCCACAAAGATTCATTTCTTCTAGTAGATCTCTATATTTTGAAGGCTTTTCATTCCATGAAGTTGGAAAGTCATAACTATTTAGTATACTGAAATCTATTAAAAAATTCTTCTTTTTTTAACAGATCAATCTTCTCTCTAGCCAATTGTGGGGCTTTTCATGTAGTTGGAGGGTTATAACTATTTAGTATCCTGAAATATATTAAAAATATTGTTCTTATTTTTTAATGAATCAATATCACAGTCATCAGCCATGTTTTTTTCTCTTTTTTCTTACTGTTGAATAATGTACTTATCTGAAAATTGACATCTGACCCTCAATATGTCATTACAAGCAGACCTTGTCCCTTCTCATACTTTATAGAACTGTCTTAGCAATCTAGAAAATGGAACCGGCTGGGGGTGATCACCAGGTTTCCTACTGTAGCACCCCCTTGAGGTTGTGTGATGAAAAGAACCTTCCCCTTAACTTTAAAGAAGGCACAGATATCTTGTGAATGCTTTCTCTGTCTGTCATCAGGATTTTTCTACTTGGCTGCTAAGACAGTACTCTATGGATATACAAAAGAGGCAATCTCCATCCCTCAGGATTCTTCTTCCTTACTTAAAGTTTAAGAACAACTCTACACTGTGCTGGGTGGTTGGGGGAATACTTTTCTCCCCTCTGAGGCTGACCCTGTGAGCAAATGTCCTCCTAGGCAAGTCTGTGTCCAGGATGGGGGTGACCTCCTGCTTGGGTACAGGCCTCGAAGGATCTCAAAAGACAGTCATTGTCTTCCTCTTCTTGCCCATCCAAGGACCAGAGTATTGGCCATTGGAGCAATTTTGACACAAAGAGCCGGGTGGTTGTTTATTACGCAGGCTGGCAGAGAGAAAAACAATGGCCTACAGATAGAAAAACCTCCAGAAAGAAAAGAGCCGGCTTGGAAGGGATCAAGATATACTAAGTGGAAGTGAATGCCTAATAGCTAATGAGCAGCTCTGGTGCAAATGTCCCAATAATTCAGGAATAGTCTCCTTTCAACTGATTGTAATCTCTCTAAATCTTTATTGTTTAGCATTTTCCTTTCAGTGTGGGATTAAAACTGCCTCTCACCTTTCTTGTCTCAACCTCCTCACCTCCCTGGTTTCTTCCAAGTGCCAGCCAAAATCCCACCTTCTACCAGAAGCCCTCCCTAATCCCCATTACTGCTGGTGCCTTCCCTCTGTCAATCATCTCTAAGGTGTAGGAGCTTGTTTATACATGTTGTCTCTCCCATTAGACTGGAGCTCCTTGACGGCAGAGTATCTCTCATTTAGCACAGTGCCTAGTACACAGGAGGTGACTAACAAATGCTTGTTGATCGACTGACTGCCTATTCCATAGTTGATTCATGTTTGTAGACTGAGTATCTTTTTACTTCCTCCCCCTGCTGGAGAAGGCCCCTTAGAATAGAGGCAAAAATAACTGTCACTGATTTGGACTGGAAAGGTATGAGTCCAATCACTGCCATGCTATGAGTGGAAGTATGGGCCAATGGCTACTGCTGGCCTTGGGCAAGGGGAGATGGGATATGGAGATGTGCTTTGCCATGTATAGTGAAGAAAACAAAGCAATATTGATTCATTTGCAGTTCAATGTCTCAAACATTTGTGACTAATAGAAATAGCTAACATTTGTTTAGGATAATCTGAACCTGTGATTTCATTAGCTAAAGGAAATTTCCAGATGAGGAAACTTTTTGTACTAATACATGTTGGCATCTTATCTGCAGTTATGGTCTTGGAGAACTTCTTGAAGCATTGAGAGGTTAAGTAACTTGCTCAGAGTCAGAGAAACAATAGGTGTCAGAAGTGGGATTTGAACCTAGGCTCAAGTATCTATTAGTTGGGGTTCAGTCATTTCAGTCATGTCCAACTGTTTATGACCCCATTTGGGGATTTTTAGGCAAAGACACTGGAGTGATTTGCCATTTCCTTCTCTACCTCATTTTACACATGAGGAAACTGAGGCAAACAGAATTAAATGACTTGCCAAGAGTCACATAGTTAATAAGTGTCTGAGGCCAGATTTGAACTCAGGAAGATGAGTCTTCCTGACTCCAGGCCCAATGCTTTGTCCACTATGGCACCACCTAGCTGCCTCCCATCTCTAAGGACAGCTTTTCAATACTCTACATAAGTGGCATCAAACTCAAATGGAAACAGATGCCTGTAGGCCACATAATGAGTTAGAAAACCAATTAGCAAATTTAACAATATAACAAAAACATTTAAAAATTAACATTACCTATGTTGTATTTTATTTTGATTTATTTTGTTAAGCATTTCCCAATTACATTTTATAGGGAAGTTTCTGGGAGCTTAAGGCCTGGAGGCCCCAAGTTTGACATCTCTGCCCCAAACCATGCTGCCTTTAAATATTTTAAGAGGATTTTGGGGGGGGAAGGTGGGAAACAAATCAGGGTCAAGTGACTTGCCCAGGGTCACACAGTAAATGAATGTCTGAGGCTGACTGTTCCAAATTAATTCCTCCTGACTTCAGGGCCAATGCTCTATCCACTGTACCACCTAGCCATCCCTATTTTCTTTTGTTTTAAAGTTTGCAAAGCAAAGTATGTTCTAAATCATTTCATGCACATAGGTTTCGTTTGCTTGCTCACAACAACTCTGAGAGGTGGGTGCTATTACTATGCTCATCTCAGAGACGAGTAAGTTGAGGTTCAGAGAAGGTAACGCACTTGCTTAGGGTCACAGAGCAAATGTCAGAGTCAGATCCTAAATTCAGGTTTCTCTTGATTTCAAGTCCTAACCATTATTCAGCCACACCACCTTTGTCAGTGGTGGGAAGTGGGAGTTGGGGGTTTCTATACCAATACAGTCGACAATTCTCCTATGCCTTAGGACAATCCCTCTATGATTTGCTGTGACCCAAAAGAATAGTATATGGGAGAGACACCTCACAGGTGATAAGCCTCCCCCATTTCAGCCAGGCTGTTCCTCAGAGTACTACCTGGATAATCTGGAGGAAATCATTCTCCCTTCCTGAGCCCCAGTTTACTCATCTGTAAAATGAGATGCAGATCTGGATGCTGTGGAGAGGTTAGTCTAAAGTCTCTACTAGCTTTAAATCTATGATCCAAGGGCCAGAGAGCCTAGACTTAAAGCTGGTGTCATCTGATTCTGAGGCAGGGCACAACATAAAGAAGAGGTTTGATTTCGATGAACTCTACCAGCTCGGAAATGGCAGGGCTTCATGCTTTCCTTACTCCCCTCCAACCTGCCTGCAGGTGACTTCAGCCCTGGTGTCTATATCAGGCTCTGCGACCAAAGCTGGGAGCAGTGATGCCTGAAATAGCTGACAAGATGAGACAACCCCTCTCCTGCTTCCAGTTAATAAATGCTCCGGTTGATGCTTGCCTGAAGAACCAGCATCCTTGGGAAGTTATAATCACACTTCTTGGCATGTTCCTGACTCTCCCAGGGGAAAGGCGATTGACAGTGAACTTGGTTTGTGGAGAAAGCAGGATTTCTACTGTGCCTGGAAGTAGTCAGCCAGATCTCCACTGAACTGTCCCCCTTACCCCAGGCTTGGACAAGTCCTTCCTGCCTTCTGTGGTTCAGTTTCCTTACCTGTAAAATGAGGGGGAAGTAGGGACTCTATGGTCCTATAATCCTATGACCCATGAACCCTCCGGAACACATGGATTGTCATCCTTCCTCAAAACCAGTAGGGCTGTAGAAACTTAGGGCCATGTGAATTAAGATGGTGCTTATGTGAGTGGCCACGACATGGCGCTGTGGATAGAGCACTAAGTTGAGTCTGGAAGATCCGAGTTCAAGTCTGGCCTTAGACACTTACTAGCTGTCTGACCCTGGGCAAGTCACTTAACTTCTGTTTGCCTTCGTTTCCTTATTTGTTAAATGAGGAGAATAATAGCGCCTACTGCCCAGGACTCCTGTGAGGCACAAATGAGATAATATTTGTAAAGTACTGAGCACAGTGACGGCTGCACAGTAAGTATTCTATAATGGTTAGCTGTGATGATGATGATGGTGGTGGTGGTGGTGGTGATGAGGGTGACGATGATGACAGTGGTAGTGGTGATGATGATGAGGATGAGGATGATGATGATGATGATGAGGAGGAGGAGGAGGAGGAGGAGGAGGAGGAGTGGAGAGAAAAAGGACAATTGGCATCTGGATTGGATGTGTAGAATAAGAGGAGTGAGAAGGTGAGAATGACTCCGAAGTTGCAAAGCCAAGTGCCCTAAAAGATGGTGCTGCCCTTGACAGAAAAAAGGCAGAAATAAGGCAAGTGACTTCTTTGCCCAGGGCTCTGTTTCCTCATCTAGAAAGTGAAAGAGTTGGACTAGATTGCATCTCCAGTCCCTTTCAGCCCTAGATCTATTATCTGGTGATCCCAGGAAACCATCAGCAGGTTAATGTTCACAGAGAAGGAGTATCGCCAACATGCCAGTTCCTGTGCTTACAGACTGGCAGAATATTAGGGCTCAGGTGGATCTTCAAGGCCATTTGGGCCATGCCAATTTTGCAACTCGATCAAGCAGTGAGCATTTATTAGCCACCTACTTTGTATCAGGCACTTTGCTAGAGTACAAGGACCAAAGAAAAGCAAAACAAACAGAAGAAATAACCAAGCCAAGACCACCTTCACAGAGCTTATATTCTCTCTAGGGAAACAACATGTATACATAGAAGTGAATATATAAATATAAGGAAACTGAGTCTCACGGCTTTTTTTCCATTCCCATTGCCATAAACAAGGGTTAAGCCCAGCCCCGATAGAGCACATTTAAAGTGGCAGACCAAAACATAAAGTGTTTAACAGTTTATAGATGCTTAAACACTTTATAGATGCTATGTTATCTTTGCAGGAGCATCCTGACCTGCTGCCTGCCTTTAGTCTCTCTCCACTTCCTACACATAATTCAGACAACTGCTGATTAATCTGCTTCATGCACAGATCTGATCCTATCCTTGGTCTCCTTCAGCATGCTTTATATAACCCAACTGGATAACCTACTGCCCCCAGAACACAAATTAAACTCTCCTGCCTCCAGATCTTTTCTCAAGTGATTCCCTCCATCTGGCATGCCCTTCCCACTCAATCCATACCTATTCTTTATCCACTGAATATCTACCCATCCTTTAGAGATCATATCAGATATCATTTGCTCCAGGAAAACTTCCCTGATCACTACTGTCAGTCATGATCTTTTTTCCCTGTCAGGATTCACCAGCATGGTTCGCCTGCCCTTCACTAGTGCATACGTCACTTAAGGCTGTGTCTTGTAGCTACCTGTGTTTATGTCCTCTCCCATGCAATCTCCTTGAAGGCAGGGTTTAGAAATGCCTTTGAGGAGTTAAGGAGGGGGTGGAGCCAAGATGGCAGCTGGAAAGCAAGGACTTGCTTAAGCTCTCCCCCAAATCCCTCCAAACACCTGTAAAAATGGCTCTGAACAAATTCTAGAGCTGCGGAACACATGAAATAGCAGAGGGAAACAGGTCTCCAGCCCAGGAGAGCCTGGATGGTCATTGGGAAACAGCCCAGCATGGGCCACGCTAGGACAGACCAGACCCAGAGTCAGCTAGCTGGAACAGGCCTTGGGGCCATGAAACAATGAGCTGTGGCAGTTACCAGACTTCTCAAACCACAAACGCCAAAGAGCAGGTTAAGGGGAAACTGCGGGATCACGTTTAGAGCAGTCTGGCTGCCAGTTCTGTGGGTGGATGAGGTGGTGCAGCAGTAGTGGTAGCAGCAGAAGGAAGCTCCTGAGATTGCTTCCAGAATTCCAGCATCAGCTGCTTTCCAAGTCCCTGGCTCACACGGCAGGAGGAATCTAACAGCAGATCAGAGCGGGAGTGCAAAGAGTGCTTTGTGAGCACAAAGGCAGATTCTCTTGCTGTGTCCTGCTTGGATCTGTATTGTGGTCCTGGTTGGCATTTCTTGGGAGAGGAAGAGCGCTGCTGGGACAGAGCCTGGTGTGACAGTGGAGTAGAAGTAGCTCTGAAAACAGCAGTGCTTGGACCCTAAAGCTTGGGACAAAGTACACTCTACTATACAAGCAGTCATACCCTGACAAAAAGCTGAAGGGTCAAGTAGGTAGCTGGGAACATGAACAGGTAGTGAAAACAAACTCAGACTCAAACTCAGACTCAAACTCAAACTCTAGATGCCTTTTTTGGTGACAAAGAAGATTAAAACATACAGCCAGAAGAAGTCAACAAAGTCAAAGAGCCTACATCAAAAGCCTCCAAGCAAAATATGAATTGGGCTCAGGCCATGGAAGAGCTCAAAAAGGATCTGGAAAATCAAGTAAGAGAAGTAGAGGAAGAATTGGGAAGAGAAATGAGAGTGACGTGAGAAAACCATGAAAAACAAGTTAATGACTTGCTAAAGGAGACCCAAAAAATAGTGAACAAAATAAAACCTTAAAGAATAGACTAACCCAAATGGCAAAAGAGCTCCAAAAAGTAAATGAGGAGAAGAATGCCTTGAAAGGCAGAATTAGCCAAATAGAAAAGGAGGTCCAAAAGACCATTGAAGAAAATACCACCTTAAAAATTAGATTGGAGCAAGTAGAAGCTAGTGACTTGATGAGAAATCAAGATATTATAAAACAGAACCAAAGGAATGAAAAAATAGAAGACAATGTGAAATATCTCATTGGAAAAACCACTGACTGGAGAACAGATCCAGGAGAGATAATTTAAAAATTATTGGACTACCTGAAAGCCATGATCAGAAAAAGAGCCTAGACATCATCTTTCAAGAAATTATCAAGGAAAACTGCCCTGATATTCCAGAGCCAGAGGGTAAAATAGAAATTGAAAGAATCCACCAGTCACCTCCTGAAAAAGATCTCAAAAAGAAAACTCCTAGGAATATTGTTGCCAAATTCCAGAGCTCCCAGCTCAAGGAGAAAATACTGCAAGCAGCCAGAAAGAAACAATTTGAATATTGTGGAAACATAATCAGGAAACTCATGATCTAGCAGCTTCTACATTAAAGGATTGAAGGGCTTGGAATATGATATTCCGGAGGTCAAAGGAGCTAGGATTAAAACCAAGAATCACCTACTCAGCAAAACTGAGTACAATGCTCCAAGGAAAAATATGGATTTTCAATAAAATAGAGGACTTTCAAGCTTTCTCAATGAAAAGACCAGAGCTGAATAGAAAATTTGACTTTCAAATACAAGAATCAAGAGAAGCATGAAAAGGTAAACAAGAAAGAGAAATCATAAGGGACTTACTGTTGTGTTACATTATGTACTGTTATGTTTACCTTCCTACATGGAAAGATTATTTGTGTAATTCATGAGACCTTTCTCAGTATTAAGGGAGTTGAAGGGAATATAGACAGAGGGCACAGGATGAATTGAATATGAAAGGATGATATCTAAAAAATGGAATAAATCTAAGGGATGAGAAAGGAATATATTGAGAGAGGGATAAAGGAAGAGATAGAATAAGGCAAATTATCTCACATAAAAGTGGCAAGAAAAAGCAGTTCTGTTGGAAAGGAAGAGGGGGCAGGTGAGGGGGAATGAGTGAATCATACTCTCATTGGATCCAATTTGAGGAGGGAATAACATACACACTCAATTGGGTATCTTATTCCACATGAAAGTAAGGGGAAGGGGATAAAAAAGGGGGTATGATAGAAGGGAGGGCAGGTAGGGGGAGGAGGTAATCAAAAGTGAACACTTTTGAAAAGGGACAGGGTCGTGGCGGAAAATTGAATAAAGGGGGACAGGATAGGATGGAAGGAAATATAGTTAGCCTTTCACAACATGTGGAAGTGTTTTACATAATGATACATGTGTGACCTATGTTGAATTGCTTGCCTTCCTAGGGAGGGTGGGTGGGGAGGGAAGAGGGGAGAGAATCTGGAACTCAAAGTATTAAAAGCAGATGCTTAAAAAAAAAAAGTTGTTTTTTGCATGCAGCTGGGAAACAAGATATATAGGGAATGGGGTATAGAAATCTATTTCACCCTACAAGAAAGTAAGGGGAAATGGGATGGGGGCGGGGAATGGGGTGAAAGAGGGGAGAAAGACTGGGGAACGAGGCAATCAGGATATACACCATCTTGGAATGGGGGGAGGGTAGAAATGGGGAGAAAATTTGTAACTCAAAATCTTGTGGAAATCAATGTTGAAAACTAAAATATTAAATAAAAATAAATACATTTTTAAAAAAGAAAAAATGAAATGCCTTTGAATCTGAATTTTAAAAATTTTAAAAAAATAAAAATAAATGTTTGTTATATTTCAAACAGCATAGTAGATAGAATGCTCTGTACCTAGAGTCAGGGAAATGAGAGTCAGTTTGAACCCTGTCTCAAACATTTACTTAGCTAAGTGACCCTGGGCAAGTCAGCTAACCTCTTTCAGTCTCAGTGTCCTTATCTGTAAAATGGGGATAATAACAGCACCTAACTCACAGAATGATTAGGAAGACCTTATGAGATAATATAGGTAGAGTCACTGTAAAGGACTATAGAAATGTTAGCTATTAGTATTAGATAGATAGATGGATGGATGGATGAATGGATGGACAGAGACATCTAGAAAGACAGACAGATAGCTAGATAGATAGATAGATAGACAGACAGATGGTTAGAGAGACAGATAGACAGATGGATAGATGGATGGATGGATGGATAGACAGACAGACGGACAGATGGACAGACACCCAGCCAGATAGATAGACAGACAGACAGACAGATGGATAGAGAGACAGATAGACAGATGGATAGATAGATGGATGAATGGATAGAGGGACAGATGGACAGCCAGCCAGCCAGACAGACAGATAGATAGATAGACAGACAGATGGTTAGAGAGACAGATAGACAGATGGATAGATATGGATAGATGGATGAATGGATAGACAGACAGACGGACAGATGGACAGCCAGACAGACAGACAGACAGATAGATAGATAGACAGACAGATGGTTAGAGAGACAGATAGACAGATGGATAGATGGATGGATGGGTGGATAGACAGACAGATGGACAGATGGACAGACAGCCAGATAGATAGACAGACAGACAGACAGATGGATAGATAGATGGATGAATGGATAGACAGACAGACGGACAGATGGACAGCCAGACAGACAGACAGACAGATAGATAGATAGACAGACAGATGGATAGAGAGACAGATAGACAGATGGATAGATATGGATAGATGGATGAATGGATAGACAGACAGACGGACAGATGGACAGCCAGACAGCCAGACAGACAGATAGATAGATAGACAGACAGATGGTTAGAGAGACAGATAGGCAGATGGATAGATGGATGGATGGATAGACAGACAGATGGACAGATGGGCAGACAGACAGACAGACAGACAGATAGACAGACAGACAGACAGACAGATGGATAGATAGATGGATGAATGGATAGACAGACAGACGGACAGATGGACAGCCAGACAGACAGACAGACAGATAGATAGATAGATAGATAGATAGACAGACAGACAGATGGATAGAGAGACAGATAGATGGATGGATAGATAGATGGATGGATAGACAGACGGACAGATGGACAGACAGCCAGACAGCCAGACAGATAGATAGATAGACAGACAGATGGGTAGACAGACAGATAGACAGATGGATAGATAGATGGATGAATGGATAGACAGACAGACGGACAGATGGACAGCCAGACAGACAGACAGACAGATAGATACATAGACAGACAGATGGTTAGAGAGACAGATAGGCAGATGGATAGATGGATGGATGGATGGATAGACAGACAGATGGACAGATGGACAGACAGACAGCCAGATAGATAGACAGACAGACAGATGGATAGATAGATGGATGAATGGATAGACAGACAGACGGATAGATGGACAGCCAGACAGACAGACAGATAGATAGATAGACAGACAGACAGATGGATAGAGAAACAGATAGATGGATGGATAGATAGATGGATGGATAGACAGACAGACAGACAGATGGACAGACAGCCAGACAGCCAGACAGATAGATAGATAGATAGACAGACAGACAGATGGGTAGACAGACAGATAGACAGATGGATAGATAGATGGATGAATGGATAGACAGACAGACGGACAGATGGACAGCCAGACAGACAGACAGATAGATAGATAGACAGACAGACAGATGGATAGAGAGACAGACAGATGGATGGATAGATAGATGGATGGATAGACAGACGGATGGACAGATGGACAGACAGCCAGACAGCCAGACAGATAGATAGATAGACAGACAGACAGATGGATGGATAGATAGATGGATGGATGGACAGACAGATGGACAGACAGATAGACACATTGATAGCACATTGATAGATTATAGATAAATAGATAGATAAAGATGGATTGAGCAACAGGCAGAAAGATAGAGAGATAGAACATTTATTAATCACTTACTAATGCATCAAGCCCTAGAGATTCAAATACAAATATGAAGCAAGTTCCTGTCTTCGAGGAGATTACACTCTAATGGGGGAGTGAAACAAGACAGAGAGGGCAATGGAAAGGGGTGGGGCATGGAATGCCATGCATACATGGCTTCACGGTTTGAGGCTGATGGTCAGGAAGGTTCAATTCCCAGCAAAATAAGATTAAATCTACTTGTCCAACTGCGAGGTTTGATTGTTCTAGGAAAGCTATACACCATGATGAGCCTTACCCTTCACTACAGCAGCCACAAAGCCTCTTCATAAACCATAGGAAAATGAGATCTTCCATTCAAGTCCTTTAAAAATACCTTCATAATGTAGCTGGACAATTATTTTTTCTTGATCCCCATACCTCAAGGTATATATGAGGGGTGGGGAAACTGCAACCTCGAGGCCACATGTGGCCTTCTACATCCTCAAGTGTGGCACTTTGACTGAATCCAAACTTTACAGGACAAATTCCCTTAGTAAAAGGATTTATTCTGTAAAACTTGGACTCAGTCAAACGGCCACACCCAAGGACCTACAGGGCCACATGTGGCCTTGAGGACACAGGTTCTCCACCCCTAGTATAAATAAACCAAAGGAGGCCATGTGGTGCAGTGGAAAGCACATCCACACTAGGTTCAGAGGAGCTGGGTTCAAATGCTACTACTGAAGCTTATTATGCGTGTGGCCTTAATCTCCCTGAGCCTAAACATATTCAATGGTAAAACAGGGCTGGGAACAAAGGGCTGTTATGGGGATTGAATGGAAGAGTATAAAATCCATTGTAGACCCTAAAGTGCCATATAAATCGAGCTATTATTGTTCTGCAGTGCCTTGTTTGTATTAGGAGAATAGGATAACAAATATAGAGCTGGAGAGGAACTTCCATTATTTGACAGATGAAGAAACCGAGGCCCAGAGTGGAAAAATGACTTGTCTTGCAAAGTGGTCATGCCGGGTGACATTTGCACCTGGGTCCTTTCCATTCCCAATGCAGCACTTTTTCCATTGCCCCCAGGTGCTCAATTATTACGTACAGATCAATGGATTCATTCACTCATTCCCTTGAATTATCCTATTAAAGGGCACATGCTTCTGGGAGGGATAACGCATTAAACCAATTTTCAGCTATTAAAACATGAGCTCAAATTAGTCTATCAAATCACTTTCTAATTTGACAACTAGCTAGGAAAGAAAAGGCCTGAGGGAGGACAGGAAGAAGACCAAGGCAGAGCTGTGGATCCCAGGACCCTGGCATGGGACGGCAGGCTTGGGCAGTGCAATTGGGAATGCTCCATCCTCTCATGGAGCCTCTTTCCTGATCTATAAGATGAAGACTTAGAATTTAGAGCTGGGAGTAACTTTAGGGGTCATCTTCTCCAACCTCCTCATTTTACAGAAGGTACAATCAAGGGCCAGAGAGGTGAAGCCCAATAATATACGGGGAGGATTACAGATCTTTAGGTGGCACCACAGTGCACAGAGCACCAGGCTGGGAGTCAGGAAGACTCATTTTCCTGAGTTCAAATCCAGCCTTAGACATTTACTAGCTATGTGATCTTGGATAAGTCATTTAACCTTGTTTGCCTCAGTTTCCTCATCTGTAAAATGAGCTGGAAAAGGAAGTGGCAAACTGCTCCTGTATCTTTGCCAAGAAAACCCCAAATGAGGTCACAAAGAGTCGGACACGACAGAAACAACTGAACAACAACTGAATTATAGATCTAGAAATGGAAGAGACTCTAGAGATTGTCTATGCCAATGTCCTCATTTTACACATTAAGAAATTGATGCCTACCAAGGTTAAGTGACCAAGGTCATACGCTTGAGCCACAATTTGTACCCAATTTCTCTGACTCCAGTGCCCATGTTCTTCTACCTGTGCTGTGTCTACTTCTCAGAGTCTTTCTGAACATCCAATGAGATGTACAAATGAAGACTTCATAAAGCCCAAAGCACTAAGGAAATGTGAGCTATTGCTGCCCTTGTTATGATTATTTATTACATTTATTTAATTACATAGTCTCTGCATCATTTACATGACTCACACAGGATTAGAGGGCAAAGAGGTTTTGCTACACACCAGTGGAAGAAAAGCACCATAGCAATGAGACTGAGCAGCATTTATTAGAGCCAGGCCCAGCTCTGCCATTTACTAGATTCATGGAGCCAAGGAATTTGCTTGCCATCCTTGGACCTCATTTTCATCAGTAAAAGACAGTAATAATGCCACCATCACCCCTTGGCTACAGCATGGGACAATGGATAATGCTCTGATAGAAGTCAATGAGATCTGAATTCAAATTCTGTCTCTGCCTAACATCAAATTCTTCGACAGAACACCTTTCTAGGCCCCTCGCTACCAGCAGCACCACTGCTAAGGTCTTTCCTCTGAGATTCCCTCCAATTTACCCCACACATATCTTCTATGTCCATAGGATTTGCTTGCTAGGGGCAGTCTGTTGTGAGGAAAGGTTGTTTTTGCCTTTCTTTCTATAATGTGCACTAAGCTGATTTTGTATGTTATTAATACTTGTTGACTGCCTGATCCTTACTAGCTTGTGACTTTGGGCTTATCCCCTATCCTTTCTGGGCAGTTCCCTACAATACAACTATCAAGTCACAAAAAAGTATCAGGTAGGGATCCTGGTTGGTGCAAGGAATTCCCACACCAGAGGTTCTTTCCATCGAGGATGTCCTCAAATTCTCAGCATTCTCAAAAGAGCCATTCGTCCTGTTTATTTGAGCTCTTTAGCACTAATGCAGAATGCTGATGTCATTAGTTCTGGAAGAGGATCATGACATCAAGGAGGTGATGCCATGACACACAAGTGAATTGGATTTAAGTGAGGGAGAGCTGTGCCAGGGAGGCTGTGCACCAGACTCATTTTCTCCTCAGGAGTCATCTGGGTCCAATGGCCAGATATATATCAGGATGACTGGAGATAGTGCTGGATGCAATGGGAGATGTTGTTCTTTTCTTAAGGACCTTGCCTTAAACCCAAATGCAGAATGGAAGCCCCATGGAGAAGGAGACAGCTGCTAAGGGGCCATGACAATGCCAAACATTCCGTTAAGTTTCATCTCCATAATTTTACCCAGGGTTAAGCCTGAAACCTCTCTGTGTCCATCTCCTTCCCCAGGCCCCAATAATTTTCTGACTAATAAAGAATCTATTAACCAAAATTAAAAATACTATACCAGATTTGACCAAGAAAATCAACTGTGTCCTTTCTTAAAGGGTCTCTAGCTTATGAAGTTTTACTCAGTGTTTTCTTGTTTGCTTAACCTAGAGATTACACTGCCCACATGTACTGTCTTTGGGCTCTCCATGGCTCATTGGTTTCTTACAGCAGAGGAAATTGCATTCAAGTCTCAGTGGGAGCCAGGCTTGATCCAGTAATGCCCCAGGTAGCAGGATCCCTAGGAGGAAGCCTCCTTTGTCTCTAGTAAGTGAGACAGTGAATATCAAGCAGCTGGGAATATTCTAAATCCTTATATAAAATATTACTCCCCCTTCCTCCCTCCCTCCCTCTAAGGGTCTTTTCCTCCCAGAATGATATTTTTGTGACGGTAAATAGTCATCTTTTGTCTCAATTCTTACCCAGTCCTCAGTCATTGAATGGGCATGGCATCTGACAAACTGAGAACTGGGAAAGACCTTTAGAAAGATCAAGGCCATCCGCTACTTCCCAGGCCATTCCCAATTGTGTTGACTTCTATCTTGGCACTGGACTTCTGTGATTCTGGAGAGAAAAGAGTGAGGCTGATGACTTTGCACAGCTCTGCCCCACTCATATCCACTTCATACACAAGTCAAGACATCACCCTGGGGATGTCATTGGTACTCTTCAAGAACTCAAGATGAACAACAATAACAAAAGCCACTGGAAAAGACCTTGTAGACCATCTAATACAACTCCTTCATTTTACAGATAAAACCCATCAGGGACTTGGGTATGGAGGAAGTATATTGGCCAAGGTCAAATCCACAGATATTCGGAGACAGTTATGAGCAGCTAGGTGGCACCACGGATAGAGTGTTGGGCCTGGAGTCAGGAAGATTCATCTCCCTCATCAAATCCAGACTCACTCACTTACTATCTGTGTGACCCTGGGCAGCTCACTTTAATGCTAGTTGCCTCAGTTTCCTCAACTGTAAAATGAGATGGAAAAGGAAATGGCAAACCACTCCAGTATCTTTAGCAAGAAAACCCCAAGTTGGGTCATGAAGGGTTAGACATGACTGAATATGACTGAACTACATAAAGTGGTCTAGTGGAAAGAGACTATTGGATTGAGAGTCAGGAGACATAAGTTCTTTCAGTTACTATCTACATCCTTAAGCAGATCCTTCCTTCCCTGAGCCTCACTTTCCTTATCCATAAAATGGAATAGTTGGTCTCAGTGGATGAGCCTTCAGTCCTTTCTAGACTAAGCCATAATTTTATATAACAGAGGCAGAATTTGAAACCAGGACCTCTGACTCCAGAGCCAATAATCTTGCAGATTTCATACGGCATCCTGTATAATTAGGATTAGTCTTTTTTTTTTTTTTTAATGACTTGGCTAGGAGAGGAAGGAGATCATTTAACCCACTGAAAAATGTGTTGTTGCTCAGTCATTCAGCCACATCTGATTCTTCAGGACACTATTTGGAGTTTTCTTAGCAAAGATACTGGAGTACGTTGCCATTTCCTTCTCCAGCTCATTTTACAGATGAGGAAACTGAGGCAAAAAGGATGAAGTGATTTGTGAGGGTCACATAGATAATAAGTGTCTGAGGCTGGATTTGAACTTAGGTCTTCCCGACTCCAGGCCCAGTGCCATACAGCTGCCCCCACTGAAAAATTAAATAATGCCTTTTGGGGGGGGGGGTGGCCTCCACTATTGGTGAGGGATTACAGAAAGAATATCAGCCAATAGCCTCTTATCCTTCATGGCTGGGGTGGCAGGGAG
Organism: Trichosurus vulpecula; assembly: GCF_011100635.1. NCBI lineage: Eukaryota > Metazoa > Chordata > Mammalia > Diprotodontia > Phalangeridae > Trichosurus > Trichosurus vulpecula. The sequence continues at coordinate 293,263,921 of NC_050577.1, forward strand.
AGCTTATGAAATGAAGAGGAAGACAAGATTATAGGAGAGGAGATGCCACAGAGGTGGAATCATATACAGCAGATAAGGGAATTAGCCTTTTCCTATTGACTTGTCACTTAATATTCACCCAGGGCTACAGGCATCTAATGATCCCAATCACAATAATCCCATTTTATTTCTAACAATACAGGCATCACCCAGAAAGATAATCATTAGGTAACACTGAATTTAAAAAGAAAAAAAAAGACAAAGCCTTTCTAATGTAAGTATTATGTCATGGGTAGGGGGGAGGGAAGTCCTGGATTTGGAATCCTGGGTTCGAATCTTAGTTCTGCTAATTCATCCTTATATGACTTTGGTCAAATCATGGCTAGACCAAGTGATCTCTAAGATTTTTTCCAGCTCTGATCCTAGGCTCTTATGAGAATGTCAGAACCCAGAAGGGGGAACCTTCTGAAGTAAAGCCAGTGATGGGTCAGGGAGGTGAAGTCACTTGCCTATGGTCACTCAGCTAGGAATTATCAGAGCCAGGACTTGAACCAGAGCCTCCTGACTCCCGGTCCAAGGTGCATTCCTCTACACATATAGTCCATGGAAAGCAATTTGTTGCAGTAGAAAATTTGAGAGTCAAAGGACCTGGGTTCAGATCCTACTATTTACTAACTTTGCAACCTTTGACAAACCATTCCATTTCTCTAGACCTCAGTTCCCCTTCTGTAAAATGAGGAGGCTATATTAAGTGACTTCTCAGATCCTTTTAGATCAGAATTTGTGGTTGGTGCTTGACTGCCCAGACACAGAGGTTTACCCACATCATCTGTAGCTACCTATTACTGGATGCTCTAATCACAAAGATATTGTCATCTGTTATAGTTATATAATAGGTAAGTATATGTTCTTTGGACCACTGGGATTTTGTGATATGCCTCTGGTATAGGAAGAGCAGGGGTTGTTATGAGCATTTTCAGATGAGGAAACTAAGGCACAGAGAAGTTAAATAATTGAAAATGGCTATGAGTGAGATCTCCTAGCTTCCATCCCGAGGATTTAGCTACTACAACCCATTTCCCTGAGTGGTAGAATAAGGGGGAAAATCCAGTTAGAATGAGGCATGAATCCTATCACTGCTGCTTATTGGTTGGGTAAACCTTCTCTTTTTGGGCCAGTTTCTTCATTCATTAAATGGAGATACTACTATTCACACTACCTCCCTCAAAGGGGTACTATGAGGAAAAGTGTGACAGAATCACAGAATCTGAAAGCTGGAAGTGAATGTACCCACTAGCTAATCTGACCTATATTGGGGAGTAATCTCCATCCACCCATGACACTCCTGAGAAGGGCATTCCTGCCCATCTCTTCAGTATGCCATCATCCACATCTTCCTTCTCCCCGCCAGAACCCTGGACTGACGGAGAATGGGAAGCTGGACCCTGACAGAGAGTTAGCCCTATCTTGCCCAGGACGAGGTCTGAAAAGCTAGCCTTGGAACTTTCCAAGCCACAAAGTCTGAGCTCCCAGATGTTGTCTTTCCCCATTAGAATTTAAGTTCCTTGAGGGCAGAGACTTTCTATCTCGTTTGTTTATATTTGTTTTCCTAATGCTCTTACTCGGTGGTGTTTACATAGTACTCAGTGAAATGAGATAACAGAGATGCGATAAGCTGTGTGTAAGGTTTAAAGTGCTATGTAAATGGTAACCAGCTAGTATTGATCAATATCTGTTTAATTGGATGGAATGGAATCCAAAAGAGGCATCACCTGGAACCCCGAGGCTGAGGTTCATAGCAGTTTCCACAGCATTTTTATTTTTTAAAGCATAGGACAAATATCATCTCATTTGAGCCTCAAGATAATCCTCAGAGACAGGTGCTAGAACAGATAAGGAAAATGAGGCTGGTAGAGGTAAAATGACTTTCCCAAAGTCACACAGCAAGTAAGTTGTTTTTCCAACTCTGGGTCTGACATTCTATCCACTGCACCACCTAGCCACTTCCATGATAAAATGAATCCATCCCATTTACATTTATGAATATCTAGAAATGCTGAGATATTAAGAGCCATTCAGTATTTTAAACAAATTGATCCAGATAGAGAGGTGGTGTTGCCTAAGCGATAGAGAACTGGTCTTGGGGTATGAAGACCTGGGTTCAAGCCCTGCCTCTGACATGCACTAACTGTGTGACCCTGGGTGAATCTCTTGACATCTCTGTGCCCCCAGACTACTCTATAAGGTTATAAGATGCCAAGGTTCTAGTGCCTCTGAGCTCCACTTTCTTCATCTGTAAAAAGAGAAAGTTCAGATAGCTAATCCCTGACACCCCTTCTAGGTGTAGAGCAACAATGCTCTGATGGTGTTGAACTGTATTGGTCAAGGGATTTTCCTCACTGGGAGTTAATTGCACTAATTAACTCTCAAATCTGGTCCCAAATTAAAAAAAAGGTTAATGATGAAATTACTTCCAAGCACAATAACCTAATTAAGAAATAATAGAGAGTTCAGAGGAGCTTTCCAGGGAGCCTCCCCTATTATCCTCAAAACCATCTGATTCCCATTTATCCCAAGTCCTGCTGGAATTGATGTACTTGGCATGGTTTTGGTTGTTTCCTCTCCTCAGAATCAATGATTTCATCAGTGTGGAGAAACTCCTGGATGTGGAACACCCTCCCACCAATGGAGATCTGAGGCACACCCTTAACTTTTTATCCTGAAGAGTTGTCTAGGGGTCCCGAGAAGCTAGGGGACTTTCTCAGTTTCATATAGCTAAGCTAGGCTGTGTCAGAAGTAGGATTTGAATCCTGGCACTCTTAGATCCCTTGAGAATCACTGGGATTAGTAAAATGATAAATAATTCACATAGGGTCACCCAGCAGTACATATGAGCGAGCCAGAGGTATGATTTGAACTCAGGTCTTCCTTATCCCTCAACCAGACATGATGCCAACTACTCTTGTCTATAATTGGTGCAGAATAAATGCAGTTAGAAGAATAGCTTATATTTCTAGCACACTTTGAAGACCACTAAGCTCTTTGCTCACATTAACCCTATATTAACAGTATAAATATCAATCATTAACTCCTTTATACAGATGATGAAGATGGAACCCAAAAGAATGACTCTCCCAAGTAGTATCAGCATCTGAACCTAGGCCTCCCAATTCTGAATCTTTGTGAGCTGCATAGCCATTTCCTACCAAATACAGTATAGAATCTTAATCATGACATTCTGTACTGTCCCCAGTCTGACATCATCCTATTCTTTTCACTCCTTCTAATACTCCAAGCTGAATAAAGTATTTCACAAATAAATGCTTTGTAAATGTGCCTGAGGTTTCATGGGTGTGTGTGTTTGTGTATCTACTTTAGTCTCCAATTGGATTGTAAGATCATTGAGGGCAGGACCATGTCCATTTTGTTTGGATTTCCTTTAAAATGAATGGGTAACTCTTTGCTCATAGCAATTATATAGAAAATGTTGACAGAAAGGCTTTTCTTTCTGACTCACTCTAAAGGCTCATCAAACATCTGCTCCGATGTTTCCCTTCTCCAAGGGGACGTAGCCACCCTCTAGAGATCTCCTACTTAGTCTCTCCCTTCAGTAATTTTAAAGCATACTAGAGTGCCTACCTCACCCTCAGCAACAGAATTGAGGGTAGATTTTCTGCCTCCTGCCCCTATTACCAACATTACTAGTTAGAACTCTGGCTGCTGTAGCCAAATGTTCAGCATCTTGCCATAAACCTAAGGTGATGAGGCTCCCTGAACTGCATCAGGCTGTTCCTTAGACAGTCATTGTTGAATCAGTACCAGAACCCTCTTCTGACTGTTGGACCAGCCAGAGCATGGGCCCCGTTAGCTGGGCCTCCGAGATCCCACAGTCAATGCTTATCCAAGACGAAGGATCAGAGGAAAGCTTCTCCCACCCACCAGGTTTTAAACAGTTAGCCTGTGTTCATTTTCTTCCCTCCCTCCACATAGCCCCGAACACATCTACTTTTAGCTCTAGCTCTGTGAGTGGAGATGGGCCCAGACCAAACAGCACCACAGTAACTGGTGGTGATGAGAACTGAGCAGTGGAGCTGAGGAAGTGGTGCTCTCCATTAGAGTCTGTCTCTTCATATCAGGCCGAGAATAATATGACATGACGCCCGTCATCATTCAGGGAAAACATCTCTGGTTGGAAACTCAGAAATAATTTAAAAAGCAAAGTGTCAGATGGGGTGAGTGTTTCAAGCACCTGCCTGCTGAGTGAGGGGCCATGACTAGGAGACACATTGAAGCTGAAGAGCTGGCTCTGTGTGAAAGGTCATTCTACCCCAAATCAAGGTGGAAGGGACTCAGGGGTCATCTGGTCCAACCCACCATTTTTTACACTTTAGGAAACTGAAGTACAAAAAGGTTAAGTAACTTATGGCATCACAGGAAATGAGGTCTAGAGATGGAGGGGTCCTTGGATATCGTCTAGCCCATCTTCCCTTTATAAAGCCTTGGGAACTGAGCAGCAAGAAAGTGAAGTATCTTGCCTGTGGTCACCCAGAAGACCTGAAAGAGCTCTTATAACATGGAATAGTCCAATCCACTTATTTATGGTTGAACAAACAGAACCAGAGAAGTTAAATGAGTTACCTAAGGTCATACAAGTAGGAAACAGCAGAGTTGGTATTTGGATGCAGATATTTTGAATCCCCCAGGAGGCTTTGCACCATATCATGCTGTCTCAAGGTTTTCCCTTTTCATCATTGACCCACCCAAGTTTAGCCAGCAAAGAAGAAATTGAACTCAGAACCACCATGACTCCAAACATTCACACAAAAACAGAGCTACTTCTGATCTCTTCACAAAGATCAAAACTTATTCTCAAATATCTATCTAAGCCAAAATTAAACATGCAACAAGGGGATAGATGGTCACATTTCTTTATTGTAATCAGATGAATAGAGATATTGCAAGAAACAACATAAAAAAGCACCAACCGGGAGGGGCACACTTCTGTCTTTCAACAACAGCTCACTAAAGTCTTAGAGCAAGAGGGGCAAGGGAGCAGAAATATAGAAAGCAGACACACTACTTGACCATGACTGCTGTACTTCCTCCTGTGTGGATTTGGATGATTTTCCTGCTTCCTTTTCCCAGAAGCCACCAAGTGCCAAAATCAAAAAGATATCACCAAACTGGCGAACTCTGTGTTTAGAGTCCATCCATCCATATCTGGAGTCTGGTGTTTCTGTGGCAACATTCTCTAGGTGGGAACCTATGATCCAAGATTTATGTTTGCATTTATATAGCTCTCAATAGACCTTACTCAATTGATCAAAATATCATGTTTAAATAATTTCAAAATTTATTCTGTATTTATTATGATGAGAGCCCTGGGATAAGCACTGGAGAAGATAGAAAATTTAGGGAAGATTATAGTTCCTGCCCTATTGGAGTTCACAATCCCTTTTCATGGTAAGACACCAAAGCAGGCAACTATAATACATAAAACCTCATGATAAGGGCCTTGGAGAGGGATCAAAAAGGTGCACCATGAAGCCTCATGTCTAGGTATGGAAGATAATCAGTGCAAAGATGCAGAAACCAAAGACAGAGTGTCTTGAGTTTGGAATTTGGACCAGTTGGCCCCAACAAACTGTCCCATCCTGACTATTCACGCTCACCTACCCACACTGTTTGGTGCAGGCAATTTGTCTTGCTGTGGTTCCTCCCACATATAACATGACATCATCCATCCTTGTATCTTTGCTTTCACTGTCTTTTATGCCTAGAATCTTCTGCCTCTTGGAATCCTTATTGTCCATAAACACTCAGCTGTAGCACTACCTTCTATGTGAAGCCTTCCCTGATCCCCCCACCCTGGCTGTCAGTGCCCTTTCCGCCCTCCATGTTCTTTATATGTGTGTATGTATGTATGTGCATATATATGTATGTATACATGCATGTATATATATATATATATATTCCATATCTACACACATATACACATATTATCTCTCCCAGTGGAATATGAGTGCCTTGAGATGGGATGATTTTATTTTTGTCTTTGATGATTTTTATTTTTGTCTTTGCACCTCCAGTCTCTTACACGAAGCTTGACACATAGTAGGAATGCAAGAAATTCTTGTTAGCTGATTTCCATACTTTAGCATGCCAAAATTTGTAATTTCCTCCCTACTCTCCACATTGGCAAGGATAAGAACTCTTCTATTCCTTAGAGGAGAGTTTCTGTGGCAAAAAGTGCATAAATAAGTATTGTCCAAAAACAACTAGGCTAGCCATCAGATGATAGACACAGAAGCTGTTGCCAGACGTGGACTAAAGTTCTTTTGATTTTGGGAGAAATTTGCAGAACTTGTGTCCCCCAAATATGGCCTTAATATGTTATTGAATGAAAACTTTGGAGGAAGTGTGCAACTCTTGTCAGCTAGCACCCTTATTTTATTAAGGGGGGAATCTGTGATTTCACTTCGATAGAGAATTCATTGATGAGGAATCTCCCTCAGTCGATCAATTGACACCCACTATGTGTCAGATAATGTGCTTAAAAAAACTGGACATATAAGTACAAATAAAATCATCCCTATTCACAAAGAGTTTTCATTCTAATGAAGGAGGTATATTTCTAAATACATATGGCATGAATGTAAAGTGAATAAATATAAATATATTCACAATAGTTAAATACAAGGCACTTTGTCAGGGACACATTAACATTTGGGGGAATTAGGAAAGGCTTCATACTGAAAAATAACAGTGCTTGAGCTGCCTCTTAAAGGAAGAGAAGACCACTAGGAAGTGGAGGGAAAGAGAGAAGGGGGGAAGAAGGGGAAGAGGGGGGCAGGAAAGGAGGGATGAGGGATAAGCAGAACCAAGGCATAGTGAAGAGATTAAATGTCTTGAGCTTGGAATGGAGAAAGGGCCAGACTGTCAGCATCAGAGTGTGAGAGGGGAACAATGCTCAGTGAGGCTGAAAATATAAATTGGGGTCAGGTTGGGAAGGGCTTTAAAAGCTAAAAAGAGGCATTTATGTTTGATCCTACAAATGCTGGGAAGCCACTGGACTTGGTTGAGTGGGGTGTCACAAGGTCAGATCTATGTCTAAGGAAAATTATTTTACAACAGTGTGTAGAGCGAAGTGGAGGGGGCAAGAGATTTGAGGTAGGAGGACCAATAAGGAAGGAAGGAAGGAAGGAAGGAAGGAAGGAAGGAAGGAAGGAAGGAAGGAAGGAAGGAAGGAAGGAAGGGAGGGAGGGAGGGAAGGAGGAAGGAAGGAAAAGAGGGAGGGAGGGAAGAAGAAAGGAAGGGAGAGAGGGAGGGAGGAAGGAAGGAAATGCAGGGGAAGAAGGAAAGAGGGAGGGAGGAAGAGATGGAAGGAGAGAGAGGGAGAGAGGAAGGAAAATGGACTATAACCATAGAATATAAAATATGAGTATTTCTAAGATAGGCCATAGCCAAAAATATTAGAGTAGCAACCCATTTCATTTTTTTTAATTTCAATCCCCATCCCTGGAACACAGTCTTCAACTGGGAAATACCCTAAAATGTCACTGAGAATTTAAAATAGGCTTCACAATGTTCCCCAAATGTGCACAGACTCATTACATACCCAGTATTTACAGATTACTGTTGCTTAACTATCAGCCTTTTTAGACACGATTTGTATTCATCTGTTACATTTCTCCCTCCAAACCCTATTCCTTCTTTTCCATGCTCCCCTTGTTCTCTCCAGAGATTCCCATCTCTTTGTCTCTAGATTTTTATTCAGGGTAAATAGGTACTGATAACTGCTTCATTAAAATCCTCTTTCTGTGTACATTGTATCATGGTGATGAGCCTCAATGCTCCACTAACTGGTGCATTTCAGTCTCATTCTCTTGATGTTTTCCCTAAAAATAACCAATCTTCAGAACATCCCCATCTATAGAGAGAGCATGCTGGCCTTGGAGTCAGGAGGACCCATGACCAAGTGCTTCCTCAGATGCTCACTAGCCATATGAACCTGGGCAGGTAATTAAACTCCCTTTGCCTTAGTCTCCTAATCTGAGAAAGGGGGAGGAGGGAATGTAAACTCAGTGGCCTTGAAGGTTCTTTCCAACTCTAAACTGATGATATGTTCTGAGAAGAGCAGCAATTGGAACCCTAGACATTGCAAAGAATGAAGTAGAGATCCCAGAGCCAGGACTAGGGGTACATAAGACTAGCCACTATGCATAGGGCCACATAAGGAGAGGTTACTAATAGGGACACTTCTTAAGGGGTTTTTTCAGTCATGTCCAATTCTTGGTGACCCCATTTGGGGTTTTCTTTTCAGAGATACTGAAGAGGTTTGTCATTTCCTTCTCCAGCTCATTTGACAGATGAGGAAACTGAGGCAAAAAGAGTTATGTGACTTGCTCAGGGTCACACAGCTAGTAAGTATCTGAGGCTAGATTTGTATGAAGATGAGTCTTCCTGACTCCAAGTCTGATGCTCTATCCATCGTTCCTGGTACACTTCTTAATACACATTCTTTAAAATGCACATGGCTTTAATGTACATTTATTTTTTTAAGAGCTGGTGTAATTTAGTGCAGAGAGATCATGGAGTTATAAGATGATGTCAAGTCCTGGCTCTGACACATCTTAGTTGGAGGACTGAGTCTTTTCAGTTTTCTGATCCTCAATTTCCTCTCCTGAAAGATGTGGATTATACATAATGTAATAGGTAGAGATTATACTGAGGGTTAGGAAGACTTGGGTTCAAGTCCTGTTTCTGATCCATCCTGTCTGGGGGACTCTGGAGTCCCAGGGCTTCTTAAACTATTTATACTTGTGACCACTTCAGCCCTTAAACTGTGGTTCACAGTTGCTTCCTACAGTTTAAGAAGCACTGAAAAAAAACACTCAACTTTTTAGTGGCCAGGCATCTCCCTAAGACACTAATTTGCAGAACAGCTACCTATCTGCATTGGGAGAGAGCCTGGGAGTTCCCTGTACCCTTGAATTTGTTCATCGAGTCCAAAAAGTCCCAAAACTATGCACTGTTTAGGGCCAGGAGATAGAATTTGTTGTCTTTACGGCACTAGAAAGACACCATTGGAATGAATATTCCACTGCTGTCCTTGCAATTTCAGAAGAAATTGAGGATGGCCCCTAGAATTCTGCTGGACCTACTGTGGCTCACTTAGGTGTGACCCAGGTAACCCTGGATGAGCTGTGACCTGCATCCCCAAAAAGAAGAGGCAGGTCCATGAGATCTCACATCCATTGGTGCAGGTGAATAGCACTAGTAGCAGAAAGTTTTGTTCTATTGGTTAAATAAGCGGTTATTTCAAGATATTGTCACATGGCTTGCATAGATATCTTGAAGCTTGTGAGTGTTAGTAACACATGGCCCTGGTATCCAAACCCCGTTTGAATGGACAGATGTTTTGGGCTGGCTTTGGGGCTTTTGTGCTCTGTGTATCTGAGTTCTATGGATACTAGAAAAACTTTCCTTGTAGACATGGGGACAAGAAAAATGGGATGACTCAAAAGGTAGTGGGTTCCCAGTAGTAGAAGGTATTGAATCAAAGTTTTCTGAGTATGTGGTAGAGGGAATTCCATTTCAGTAGGAGTTAAATTAAGCATTTTCTGATGGTCTTTTTACCTCTAAAACTCTGTGATTCCCATATTTCATAGCTAGGCTGTCTTAAATCCCACTTGAAGGTCAAGAAGAAATAGTAGCAAATCCCAAGTGTTGATTGATCATAGAATCATAGATTTGATCTCGAACGGACTTTAAGGGCCATCAGAATGAGAAAACACAGGCCTGGAGAGGTTAAGTGAGTTGTTTAAGGTGCCATATCTAGTATCTAAGGGCAATATTTCGACCTAGGTCTTCCTGACTCCAAGTCTAATGCCCTATTCCATATATCAGGCTGTCTCTTGATTGTTGAATCGAATAACAAGCATTAATCAGTATCTACTGTGACATCATACTAGGCTCTGAGAATACAAAGACCAAAAGCTCTCAAGGAGCTTATATTGCATCAGGAGAAACAGCATGTATTCATGTTGTTAAGGAGTTTCAGTCGTGTCTGACTTTTTATGACTCCATTTGGGGTTTTCTTGGCAAAGATATTAAATGGGTTGCCATTACCTTCTTCAGTTCATTTTACAGATGAGGAAACTGAGGCAAACTTGCCCAGGGTCACACAGCTAGTGAGTGTCTGAGGTCAGATTTGAACTCAGGTCTTACTGATTCCCAGCTTGGCTCTCTATCCACTGTGCCACCTGGCTGCCCAATTATATTAAGGTAAATATATACAAAATACATGCAAGATAGTCAAATAGAGTGATAGAGAAGAGGCCTTTCAGACATGAAGTGAAGAGGTAAAACCCAGGCAGCATTGCAAAGGGTTCAGGTCTCACTGAACTGAATGGCTTTTGAGGCCCCAAGATTTAATAGGATGAGAAGGCTCAATATGAAGCCAATGGAGCCACAGGACCCCCTGGGGATATGTCCTGCACTTCCTCAGGCTGCTCTGGATTTAAGACAGAGTTTTCTAGGCTTGGTTATGCTGAGATGATATGAATTCTGAAAACCTGAGAGACATCAGCCCTCTACAATTGGAAGAACTCAATGTCAGAATCAATTGGGAGAAAACTCAATGTGGATACTGAGGAGAACATGGGCTGTGATACTGAGGAAGTAGAAACAGCAAGGAGGAGGCTGAGAATGAAAAAGGGAGGGCAGAATCTCTCAGATCCCCAGCTTGGGCCCTCCAGAAAGACTTTGGAGGCCATGGCTGTGACCTCCCATCCCACCTTACCCTTAGTTCTTTATAAGCTTCCCAATCTCAATGTCTTGCCCTGAGGCTTCTCCGGAACACGTTTGTCATCACCTCCTCTTCTAAACAGTCTCATTCTTGACATAACTTGAATAATAACCTTTTACAGTTTCCCAAAGCAGTTTCCTCCCAAAAACCCGGTAAGGAAGAAAATTAATTCATCATCCACAAAATGGTTCATCCAGGAGGAGCATCACATGGTAAATAGAAGAGCAGCCACAGAACTAGAAGACCTGGTCAAGTCATATAACATATAGTGGCTGTGTGACCCTGGGCAAGTCACTTAACCATTCAGTGATCTAGGCAAGGTGTGCAAAAATGCTAAACTGCATTTGTAGATGGAGTTTTCTATACCAGTGAATGAACAAATCAAATCTCTCTCCATGTGTCAAGGGATTGTTTCAACAATCCAGCTATCAGCTTCTGTGGGGGTGTAAGATCCACCCACAGTCAGCACCCAGAAAGCTGCCAACAGCACAGGTTCTTTTGATCTGCTTAACTAAGGAAAGCAAGAGCTTACTTTAATTCAGCATACAAATATCTTTCACTTAGTTCAGGGGAAGAGACCAGCACTCTGAACTTCAGAGCAAATTACAAACAAATTACAAACATCAACAGACAGACCAAATACAGATTCATAGTTACCAACATCTAGGTTCAGCCCGGGAGCTCAGAACAAGGGCTGGCCCAGAGTCACGTGTGCCACCATGGCTGTGGGAAAGACCTCCAAGGAAGAGGAGGTCAACCCCTGGTTTTATATCTTTTTCAGGGTCAGGGGTGAATCACACATGCGACTCACCCACGTGACCTAAAATTGCCACAAAGAGGCGACTTAAACCCATGTGGTCCAAGAGCCTCTGCTGTCCCAGACATGTAAACTAGGCCCTCCCTGGAGTTAGTCCTACCTTGGGCCCCACCTTAGTTGCCAATCCACACCCACTAAGGTTTTACGCCTAATAGGGGTTTGGGCCTGGGGCTTAGCACCTAGTAAGGCTCAATGAAATACACTGAATTACTCAAAGGAAACAAAAGGCCAACTAAGTCCTAAGAGCCCGTTTTGCTTACCAACACAGGGATCAACTTGGACAAGACACCCTCTAAGGCAGGGACTTTATATGTCTGAGTAGTATTATCACCATTTTACAGATTAAGAAACTGAACCTCAGAGCATAGGAAGAGACCGTGTTATGATTTCTACTTACTCTTGACTCTCACCCCATACTGAAATGACATTGATCCATTCTGCTCCCATTTGATCCTCAACTAAAAGTGGAGTCTTAGGCTGTTGTCACCAACAAGGGGCTATGACACAAGCCCTTTCAAAGACTGTTCCGTGAAAATCAACGGCCTGAATGGATCAATAGCTAAATGGATAAAGTGCTAGGCTTGGAGTCAGGAGAGCTGGAGTTTAATATGGCCTCAGATACTTACTAGCTGTGTGACCCTGGTAAAGTCACTTAACTTCTGTCCAGCTTCATTTCCTCAAATGTAAAATGGGGATAATAACAGCACCTAATTCCAAGCCTTATTATATGCTCTATGCATATGCATAACACGATAGTCTATAAAAGATTGAAAATGTGTCTCATTCAGAGGAAATATAGAGAGGGGTGTGTGGTAGGTGTGAGCAAGTTGCCACATAGAACATATAAATTTCTGGCCACATATGGATTTCAAAGAACAGGAATAAAAGATTGTATCAGGGGAATGCTGGATATGATGAGGAGATGGGATGCTCCTATGGTGAAGATGGCAAATGACAAGAGGAGGTCCCCTTGATACATCAGGAGAAAGCAATAGTGATGTACAAAATGTTGGGTGGACGCCCTCTGGTGGCTTTGGGGGAATGATATGACTAAGAATCACATGGCATAGGAAGCATGAGCAATGAAGACAATTCTCAATATGCTGAGGCATTGACACTGGGAAGAAGTTTGAGGTTTGCCTCCTTTTAAAGCAATACACTTAACCCTTAGGTCTGTGACCTACAAAGTTGCTTTATATAATCATAGGAGATTAATTTAAATAATAATAGCTGAGCTATTATTATGTGCAATACAAAACATAGGTACTCATCTCAATCTGTAACCTTGCCTAATGCATTTTATTACATCGAAATCCATTAAATATTACCAATTAGAAAGCATTTTGAAAATATTTATTGGTTTGTATATTAGTTCAAGATGGTAGACTTTCCCCAAAACTAAGCTTAGGTATCTCATGCTATGTTTTAGTAGTGTATCAAATTTCATCAAGATAAGATAGATCACTAAAAAGTGGTTCAACAAGGCCTTGCCATTCTGAAAACACACATAGATGAAACTGGAAACTAACAAATAGGTATAAAATGGAAAAGATCTGCAGGCATGCCTATTGCAAACTACCTTCATGAAAAAGAGTAGATCCACTACTACCTCAGGGCCCCACTATAATCTACAGCAAAACAACAATGTCACTTAAGAAAATAAAATTGGGAAGAATACATACAAAATAACTCCATATTGGAGAATACAAAATGTTAATCTTTTAAAACAGATAACTTTTGTTTTTACATCACTTAGGTTTCTCCTATATCTCTACTCTCCCTCCCAGAGAGCTGGCCTTTATAACAAAGAATTTTTAAAAAGAGGAAGAAGAGAGACCAGCAAATCATTATAAATGCATAAATGCACAACCAAATACATGAACCGTAAATACACAAGCACTATATCATAAAAATCAAACATCATATGCAATGTTCCACATTTATGCACATCTGCCCACCTCTGAAAAGGAATGGAGAGAGATTTCTTTTAATATTTCTCCTTTGGGGCTAAGTTTCTTATTTATAATTTCATAATATTCATTTTTTGGTTTGTTATGGTCATTTTTTTCACTGACATTGTAGTCATTATGTATGTCATTTCATCTGGCTTTACTTACTTCATGTTCATTTCTATCTGCCTCTCCATATTCATCATATTCATTATTTTTTAAAGCACATTGATATTCCATTATATGCATGTGCGAAAATTTGTTTAGTCATTACCCAGTCAATGGCCATCTACTTTGTATCTAGTTATTTGCTACCATGAAAAGTCTTCCTATAAATAGTTTGGTTCATTTGGAGCCTTTCTTTTTGTAAATTACTGTTTTATGGATACCAGAGAAATTTCTAGGTCAAAGGGTACAGATTTCTTACCCACTTTATTTGTAGAATTCCAAATTGCTTTCCAGAATGGTGATACCAATTCACAGTTCAACAACAATGCATTAGTGTACCTGTTTTTCCAAAACCCCTCCAATATTGAATATTCTAAAGGACTACTTTTCAAAGTAACTCAGAGAAAGATTATCAAAGAATGTAAAAGATTATAGGCATAACTGTTACCAAAAAAGTCATTATCAAGAAGATAAAAGCAATTACAGATCCATATGGTTATTTCCTGATCCCTATCAAAATCTTTATAGTCTATGTACAAATATAGAGCAATATTTATGGAAACATAAGAAGAGAAATAGCAACTTCCTTAGGTGATTTTTTAAAAATAATAGACCACATGTTCAGGGTCACATACTTTATTAAGAATTATAGAGGTTACATAGTACCATTTGTTGTTCCACCTCCTCCTAAAAACATTTGACATAGTAAATCAAAATGTAGTCTTAAAGTCTCTCTTCTAATAAGCGGGATACCAGGCATATATTAAAGCCATACAAGATTTCATGACAGATTCAACCACAACAAGACTAATAAGTATCAATATCATGTAAGTCAGTATTCAGGGATACAAATGTTTGATAAAGGTCTTTGTCACAATTATGAAGGATGGCCATTTGTGAGGACCCTAGATACCCTTGTTTATGGCTGATAGTGTTAACTTTATCATAATGCAGAATAATGCAGAATTTCCTCAAGGAGCTCCATGACTCAACAAAAGAGAGAGAACTAGTAAATTACATAGGAAACATATGCAAATCAATGTAAAAAGTGTATTGCAAAAATTATGGTATGAAGTTGTATGGTTAGCCCATTGAAATGGCCCATTACTCTACATGTCTTGAATAAGCATTGGTGATGGTTAATGATCTGGAACCAGAGGTGAATGGGAATAGGATAGTACACCAGATCACATTTAGGAAATTAAACAGAACATTCAGAGATCCTCATTTTTACCCCCAAAGTCATCTTTTTTACATCAAAATATTCCCAGCAATACTGTATGATTGCACACTGAAGAATCAGAAGAATCAATTTCAGGTGAACCAAAGGGGCTACAGAAACTAGCATGGTGGTTACCCTTAGACTTAACGTATTATCATGAATAGTGACATCAAAGTCACCATCAAGAATGTGAAAGGGAAAGGGAGGGGTAATCCTGTAGTGAGAATGATGGATGACAGGCTGGCAGCCTGAGACTTAGTTGCATTGACATTCTCAGAAATATTAAAAAGATCAGAAGAAGGTCTATAGAATGTTAGGTAGATAATCACTGGAGGATTTATGGGGAGCCACAGTGGAGAGTCAGCCAGGATGAGGAAAGAGTGGATGGATTGCCATCTGTATCAGTTGAAGGCGTACAGACGTTGATGAGATCTCAGATCCTCTGAAATATCAAAGAAAGTTAGTAATTCCAGATCAGACCCACTCGTATTTCAAAAGCACATTTCAAAGTCAAATAACAGAGATATCTGGCTCACTTCCTATTTGGGGATGTCTAAGCTTCCTTCCCTGTTAGTGTGAATAATTGAAAGGTTACCAGCTTGAATAGGTTGGCAATAGCTGTGACCAGGCTAAATCTGGCGTGATGGTCTTCCCTGAACTTTCAGGGTGGCTCTGTTTTGTGAAAATAACTCTCCCCTTTATCATTCCCATACATATTCATCACTCTCCTTCCTTGCCTCCCACAAGACCTACTATGTGTTGCATTGATACACTGGCTTGTTTTGGATATTAGAATTTCAAAGCACCTTAGTACATAAAATTTCAGAGTATACATAATATGCTGGAACTGAGAGAGGCCTCAAAACCCAGAACGTGAGATCTGGGAGGGACCTTAGAACATGGAATTACAGAGCTGAGAAGGAGCTTAGAATATAGGATGTCATAACTGGGAGAAAGCTTAGATCATAGAATTCAGAACTGGGAAGCACCTTAGGATCTAGAATATCAGATATGGGAAGGACTCTAGAATATGGAACATCAGAACTGAGAGTGATGTTGTAAGCCTCCCAGCTATGACATCCTATATTTTAAGCTCCTTCTTGGTTCTGTAATTTCATGTTCTAAGGTCCCTCCCAGATCTCACATTCTGGACACTGAGGGTCAGATCTAGAGTGAGGGTGTGGCGTGGACCTTGAGCACAGAATGTCAGGGCTGGGAAGGTTCTTAGAACAGAGAATGTTAGAACATAGAACATTCAACCTAGATGTTATCTTACAACTCACATAGTGAAAAACTTCTCACCTTATTGATGCCAAATTGCTAAAGGCCCGAGAAGTGAAGTAACATGCCAAAGGTTGCCCAGTTAATTGGGGGCAGGGGCAAGATGAGGACCATGGTCTTCCTATTTTCAGGACAGTATGCTTTAAACCTTCCATCTTACTCTCTGATAGTAAGGCTTTTTCCCTTCCTAGGAAGCCAAGGAGTTAAAAGCAAATATGAACCAGAAAGCAAACAAGAAAACTTGGCCACATCTCCCTGTGGCCCAGCAGGGCTGCCTGGGCTGGCTGGGGGCTGCTGGAGAGCTCTTTGAAACAGGACAAGTGACAGGCACAGCCACTGAGTGTGTCACTTCTAACCTGCCCCAGCAAGTTACATCCAAGGCAGGAAAAAGTCATTATTATGTATATAAATATATGTTGTAGATTTCATTAAGATTAGGCCAGGCTTTGGAGTTATCACTCAGTGGGGCTGTTTGCCTTGTCATTAATCTTCATTTATGAATGCTGATTAGCTCTAGAAAGCCCTCCTGGTGGTTAGGAATGAACACTCTACTTGCTTCTCTCTGAATTGTTCCTTTGAGAGACTCAGGCTAGGGGCTGGGGGGCATAGGGGAGATGGGGAGGCAGGATCAGGGGAAACCAGGGGAAGAAGGGAATCTGTCTGAGAAATGCAGAAAAGGACTTTGATGACTCTAGTCTCCTCTGTGGGAGGAATCAGGACAATGACCACCCTAGGCCTTTGTTCCATTCTCCTACTGGCTGTAACAGTCATCTGGGCAGTGAATCAAGGAAGAAGCCAAAGCAAGAGGAGGAATTATTAGATTAATTAGATGCCTCTTTTGGCCCAAAATCCTGATCCAGGGCTCACAAAACATAAAGAAACGGGCATAGCAGTATGACATAACCAACCTGACATCAGCACCTGATTGAGAATGGACACAGCTACTACAGAGATCT
This sequence comes from Trichosurus vulpecula, assembly GCF_011100635.1. Lineage (NCBI taxonomy): Eukaryota > Metazoa > Chordata > Mammalia > Diprotodontia > Phalangeridae > Trichosurus > Trichosurus vulpecula. The sequence continues at coordinate 293,281,103 of NC_050577.1, forward strand.
GAACCTTGGGACCAGGAGTGGGATCAATTTGAACCAATTCGAACAAATAGTGAGCTCACCGTATGCCCTATATTTTCTTCTCTTGATGCAGCACTGACCTAGGATGAATCTCTACAACTGCTTAGGTGTTCATTTCTTCATTCCCTTTTGGGAGGCAGGAGGATGATGGTGCAGTGGAGAGAGCATTGATTGGATTTGGAATCTAAGAGCCAAGATTCAAATCTAAGCTAATCACTTCCCCTCTTTTAATACTGACTTCCTCAAATGTCAAATGAGGGGATGTAAGCTCTCTTTCGACTCTAAGCCATGATCCTATGATTTTAGCATGTGGGAACACGCAGCCATTGACCCATCCAGGACTTCTCCTTTTTGATATCTTGAATAGTGCATCAGGTCCTCATCCTCTCTTCAAGAGGGGATTTCCCTACGCCCACCACTCAGAATTTGGGAGAGGTATGACAGCATTATCTGGCTCTAGGAATCACCATTTTTGAAGATGAATATATATAGAGATAGGGAGTGAGGTGAAACAGGCCTGTGGCTCCCTAAATGAGCTTTCAGCCTCTGTTGTCCACTGGAAAGCCTTCAGATATTTCAACAGACTGGTGGGAAAGATAATCTAGATGGAGAATCAGGTATGAAGCAGTATTAGCAGCCCACAAAGATGAGGAATTGCTTCGTTTTTTCCTGGGGGTCACTGACTGCAGTAAATCCCCATTTTGCACTTATTTAGACAGATTTCCTGTCAGATAACTATATGCCCCCAAGAACTCTATCTCTTCCTTCTTATATGGACAACTCTCCAATTTGACATATAGCTATCACTGATGTGGGTGTTTGGTCAATTAGCTCCGGGACATGGGAAGGTAGATGAGAATATTATTGAAATAAACTGGTCCCATCTCTGACCCCTCCCCCATCTATCAGGTTTTATAAAATTTAACTTATAAATCAATGAAAGACTATGAGATATTGCACAAACCAAATGTCATAGACCAATTTTTATATATTTCGTAGAAGTACTGGAAGATTATCTAAACTATTCCTTGTCCCTTGTATCCAGAGTCTATATGGCTCCCTCAAGATCCATGTTGGTCAATACTATCCTCCTTCCCCACCAACTGAATAATGACTGCAAGTGCCAAGGATTAGGAGTTCTAGTCCCAGGTGGGTATAGAATTCAGGGCACTGTAGTTATGTCAGAGACATCATTTCCCATTTATTTTAAAGGATAATAGTGCCAATCTAATGGGAGAGGTAGAGGACCAGATGGATTTCCATTTGAAGTTCTTTTCTTTTTCAAAAATTTCTATGGGGCCACCTGGCTGAGTAGATGAATCCACTGCTGAGACTTCTAGAATATGTAGGTCATACAACATAATGGCCTCCGTGAGGACAGCTTCTCTTTTTCACTGTACTAACATTCCATTATTGGTGCTATGGAAGCAGCTGTGGTCTTGTCTGGAAGATTGTATCTACAGCTGTTTTAGAGCTTTTTTTCTCATGGATTTAGAGCAGAAAGTGAACATCCCCAGATCCTACATCATGTGTAGATTATGCAACACCAAAAAACCAATCACTGCTGCTGCTGCTGTTACTACTACAACTCTTAATACTACTACAACTATTGCTACTACTACTACCACAATTACTACTTCTACAACTATTACCACTACTACTACAATTATTACTAAAATAACTACTATGAAAATTATTGCTACTACTACTACTACTACTAGTAGTCCTAGTATTACTACTACTGTGGGGTTAGGGTCTTGCTGAAGCTGGTTGTTTCACAATATCTCCCCACTCAGACTTTCAGAGGCTTGGTATCCTGAATCACTGGTTTGTAACAAAGCGAGTTCCCATTCATTGTTTCAAATTCCATTGGGGTGAGATAGTATCTCTGCTCTAATTCTCTCTGGGCTTAAACCAAAACAATAAAGTTTGTAGTGGACCCTTGATCCACTAGAGATGAGGCTTCTAATACCTACTTGCCTGGCAGCTTGATCTTGAGGATTACAAGCAAATGGACCGCAGGATCTAGGTTCAGGTAGATAAATGTAAAGGAGTGTGACACCTGCCCATGAAAGCAGACAGGTTGGCCTGTTGGTAGTGTCCTGACTTGATATATTTGGTTGATCTCCCCTGAAGGTAATTTCAAAATGTCAGGAAACTTTGTAACAGTTTCAATTGACTTCAGAAAATTATTCACACAGGCAGTTTTCAGAGGAAGAAATTAAAGCTATCTATAGGCATATGAAAAAATGCTCTGGATCACTACTGATTAGAGAAATGCAAATCAAAACAACTCTTAGATACCACATCTCTCCTGTCAGATTGGCTAAAATAACAAAACAGGAAAATGATAAATGCTGGAAAGGATGTGGGGAGATTGGAACATTGTTACATTGCTGGTGGAGTTGTGAGCTGATCCAGCCATTTTGGAGAGCAATTTGGAGCTATGCCCAAAGGGCTATAAAAATGTTCATACCCTTTGACCCAGCATTACCACTTCTACGGTTGTATCCCAAAGAAATCACACAAGCGGGAAAAGGACCCATATGTACAAGGATATTTATAGCGGCTCTTTTTGTGGTAGCCAAGAATTGGAAATCAAAGGGATGCCCATCAATTGGTGAATGGCTGAACAAGCTGTGGTATATGAAGGTAATGGAATACTATTGTGCCATAAGAAATGGGGATGATACGGACTTCGTAACAACCTGGAAAAACCTACACGACATAATGCTGAGTGAGCTGAACAGAGCCAGGAGAACATTGTACACAACCACAGATATATGGACTCTGTGAGGACCAACCCTGACATGCTTCGCTCTTCTCAGCAACGTGAGGTGCAAGGACAACTTCAGGGAGAATGGAGAATGCTATCTACATCCAGAGAAAGAACTGTGAAGTTTGAATGCAGATTGAGGCGCACTACATGTTCGCCTTTTTTGCTTCTCTTTTGTTTTTGGTTTTGTTTTTTTTTTGTTCGTTTTTTTTTTTTTGGTTATGTCTCTTCTTTCTCATGATTCACTCCATTGGTCATAATTCTTCTCCACAACTTGACTAGTGTATAAATTAATTCAACGCGAAGTTATACATGACAGTTATATGAGATTCCAGGCTGTCTTGGGGAGGGAGGGGGGAGGGAGGGGAGAAAATCTGGAACTCAAAATTATGTAGAACCGTGTGTGGTAAACTAAAAATAAATTAATAAATTAATAAAAAAAGAAAAATAAAAAAAGAAAATTATTCACAAAGGATCTGCCCAAGGGAGCCTCCAGAGTTTGGGAAAAGTGTGACTCTATTGCTAGAATCTCAGGTGTATGTCTCACTGTGTTTCTCCGCCAAATCTCTAGTTCCAATAAGACAGGCAGACTAGACATGGCATAGTGGATAAAGTGTTGGTCTTTGAGTCAGGAAGATCAGAATTCACATACCTCCAAAAGTTACTAGCTATGTGACTATGGACAAGTCACTTAGTCTTCCTGCACCCCATTTATTTCATCTGTAAGATGGATATTATAACACATAATGTTGTTATGAGGTTCAAAAGAAGTAAGGAACATAAAGTACCATGGACACTTGAAAGAGTAATATAAATGTCAGCTATTGTACATGGGTCAACCAATATAATAAAAATGACAATGCTACCTAAATTAATTTACTTATTCAGTTCCATAACAATCAAACTGCTAAAGGATTATTTTATAGAGCTAAAAAAAAGTAATAAAATTTATCTGGAGGAACAAAAGGTCAAGAATCTCAAGAGGAAAAAAGAAAAAACTGAGAATAGAGAGGTCTTAGCAGTACAGATCTCAAACTATATTACAAAGCAATTATTGTTAAGAACATTTTGTTCTGGTGAAAAACTAGAGAGGACAATCAAAGGAACAGATTAGAGACACAACATACAGAAGCAAATGAACATATTAGCAAAAGGTTTGCTAAACCCAAAGACACTAACTCCTAGGGTAAGGACAAACTACTTGGCAAAAACCAATGAGAAACTGGAAAGAAGACTACAAGAAACTAGATATAGACCAACATCGTGTAACATATGGTACAAATTTACCACATGGTAAACTCATGCCAGTTTATCATATATCATAATAAACTCCAAATGAATTCATGACTTTGATGTAAAAGTTCACATCACAATCAAATTAGGAGAGCAAGGAAGAAAATACCTTTCGCAACTCTAGCTAGGGGAAGAATGCATGAATAAACAAAGTATAGTGAGAATCCTAAAAGATAAAATGGGTGATTTGATTACATAAAATTAAAGGAGTGTTGCATGAATAAAATCAATTAAAACAAGAAAGGAAATAGTTAATTGGGGAAAATGTTTGAAACTTGTTTCTCTGTTTAAGGTCTCACATCCAAGATATATAAGGAGATGATTCCAATTTATAAGAATGAGTCATTCGCCAACTGATAATTTAAATGGTCAAATTATAGGAAAGGCAGTTTCAAAAGAAGAAAATAAAATTTTCAACAACCAATGGAAAAATCTGCAAATGAATAATAATAATTAAAAATACAAATTTTAAAAATTCTGGGGTTTCACCTGATGTGCATCAGATTGGCAGGAGGACAAAAAGGGAAAAAAAAAAAACAGTTGGAAGGGCTTCAAGAAAACGCGCACAGTAGTATACTGTTGGGGAATTGCTCTAGATATTCTGGAAAGCCTTTTGGAACTATGCCCAAGACACAAAACTGTGATCCTTTCACCCAGCAATAACACTACTAGAGTATACCATAAATCAAAAGATCAAAAAAAAAATATCAAAGAGGAAAAAAATGCACAGGTACAAAAATACACCAAGAACTCAAAACTAAAAAGGTGTCCATAAAATGAAAAATAGATGAACAAATTATGACATGTTGGTATAATAGGATAGTATTGCACTGTGAGAAATAATGTGTAGGGTGATTTCAGAGAAGTCTTAAAAGATTTGTATGAACTGATACAGAGTGAAGTGAGCAGAACCAGGAGGACAATTTATAGAATAGCAACGTTGTGAAGGCAAAAACTTTGAAAAACCAAAGAACTTCCATTGATGCAATGAACAACCATCATTCTAGAGCACCTGTGATGAAGTGTGTTACCTCCTGACAGAGAGGTGATGGACTCAAGCAGACATACATATTTGTATGTCGTCAATGTGGGAAGTTATTCTGCTTGACTATACACAGTTGTTACAGATGGGCTTTTTGTCTTTTTCTTCAACTTGAGGAGGAGATATGAGCGAAAAGAATATCAATAATAGTGATAGAAAGAAAGGAGGAAGGAAGGAAGGAAGGAAGGAAGGAAGGAAGGAAGGAAGGAAGGAAGGGAAGGAAGGAAGGAAAGGAAGGAAGGAAGGAAGGAAGGAAGGAAGGAAGGAAGGAAGGAAGGAAGAAGGAAGAAAAGGAAAAGGAAGGAAGAAAGGGAAAAGGAAGGAAGGAAAGGTCATTGAAGCATTTTTAAATATGCAGAAGAAAACAAAAGGCCAGAAATAATCATAGGCAAGCAGGACAGCTTTGAAAGGTACATGTTGAATTTATTATATACTTTAAAAGAAAAGCAACTTCGTCCTCTTAGAGATGTGTAATTTCATATATAAACCTCCTTTTCTGTTCCATTATGTATACGAAAATGATTTCATTTGGTGTTTGTTAATCTCCTTTTTAAAGAAAGCTATAGAAATACCACCTACAACTATAACGTTTAATTTATAATGTATGCCATATGATTTTACTATTGTTATATGTGCACATATTTCCTCCCTCCCTGGGTACCATGTTTGACCAAACTATTCTTGGTCTTTTCCCACCAACCTGAGGGTTAGTCTTTCAGCGTGAGGTAAGGCCATAGTGACTGATCTTTCATGACACAGCATAAAGCTGAAACTTTGATACTGCACCTATCTGAGATTTCCACCAAATCAACCTCAGAATTATTTTCAAAGCTTCATCCATAAATATCTGTTAGAAATGGTGGATATGGTGGTTATCAGTTTGGGATATAAAGAAGCTGCCTAAAGTCTCACTGAACTCCCCAAATATCCCTCGTACATGAAACTGAAGGCTACATACTGTGAATCAGGTAGCAGCCCAAGGATCTGCTCTGCCTGCCCTACTAGATAGCATGCCTTATCCTGGGTCGTGAAGAATACCTTAATTGGAAGGGAAGTGGCGATCAACCAATACTATCCTAGGATAGAAATCCTAGAAATTCCTCTGTCTCCCCTGAAGAAAAAATAGTGAATGTTCTGGGTGATGTCAGAGAGCTGGGACCATTGACTCCAGTATGAGGCAGCAGTTTTACAAATACATTGATCAGGGCAATCAGTTCCTCAGAGGTTTCCACCAACCGTTACTGCAGCATGTGGACCTCCTGAATGAGTACTTGCATACCATAAGCTGCTCTGCCACCATCAGCCATAGATCACCTGTTCACAGATGTAGATACTACTGACCTATTCCACCTGAAGCCAGAGCCAGTGAGTACTGGTGATAAGAGAACTGGGCTAAGTCAGGGAAATCCCCTTCTGAAGAAAGGGTCAGGGTTCAACCAGGGAGTCAAGCAAGTATAAACAAAAGGACTGACTGGACTGGTACCATAATTTTTGTAGGTCTCTGAAGTCCAGTGGTTTAGACAGAAGTAGGAAACTAATAGAAGGAGTACAGGTTTCATCCAGGAGGTTAGTGCAAAATCAAGGGGTGGAGAAAGTCAGGGAGTTGATTGTCTGACTCAACTTGCCTCTCTCAAATCTTTCACTTTTTATGGCAGGCATTCTTAAACTGGGGTCAATCAATTTCTTAAAAAAACATTTTGATAATTGTATTTCAATGTAATTGGTTTCCCTTGTAATTCCCTGTATTTCATTTTATGTATTTGAAAACACAATTAAGAGAAACAGTCCAAGCTGGCAAAAGAGCATGTGAGACTAAAAAGCATAAGAGCCCCTGGAACCCTTTCTCACCCCTACCACGGGTCAGTACAGTCAAGAGCTGACTCTGTTGCCCCTTCTAACTTGGATATGATAGTAAGTCTAAGAGCTCAGATAATAAACCATGGTGCACCTGTGATCAGATACCGTAGAGGTGCCAATCAAATGAGATACTCTAAGCAAGCTGCTTTGCCAGTCTCATACCACTTTGTAAATGTTAATTTTCAGTAGGATTATTTGATTAAATTCAGGAAGAATTTATTAAGCCACTACCTTATGGCATCTCTGTGCTAGGTACTGTGGCTACAAAGACAAGAAGAAAAACTTTATTGGCTTTCAAGAAGCTTATATTTACCAAGAGATAGATGGATATTACTCTATACATTGGTATATAAGTGATACCAAAATTCTATGACAAGGAGAGGCAGTTTAGTGTAGTGGATAGAGATCCTGAAAGCGAGGAAGACATTGGTGCAGATCCCAGGTCTGCCACCAAAAGCTGTGTGACCCTAGATAAGTCAGTTAACTTGTCAATGCCCAAAGTAACTCTCTAAGACCATGAATTGCACAACAATCCTTGAACTGCATTGATGCGGGAGTTTTCTTACCCATAGCTCCCTTCACTGATGAATCCGCAGGTCTGTACCCCAAACTTCTAAGTAATAAGATATACCTTCAAGGACAGAGGGCTAATGGATGAGTTACCTAGCTGACAAGGCCACGTGTCAAAAATTAACAATATCTTCAAGAAGCTACCAATCACCATGCTAGGATCTGGGGACAGACAAATGAAAGAAACAGTACCTCACTTGCTGATCTTACATTATTTCAAGGGGAAGGTTGTACAAAAAATAAATTGCAATATTTAAGGGAGACACCAACAGCGGAGGCAGTGAGACAGACATCATGTAGAAAATAGAACTTGAGCTGTGTTTTGAAGGAAACTAGGGCTTCCTGAAAGTGAAAGTGAGGAAGAAGTTCATTCAAAGCATAGGGGACTGCTTGGGCAAAAACATGGACTGGGGTAGACAGGTGATTTCCTGAAGGATGTGAAGAACAGCAAGGCAGTTTATTTGGCTGGACTTTAGGTGGCACTATAGTGCATAGGACACTGGGCTTGGAATCAGAAAGACTCATCTTCGTTAGTTCAAATCTGGCCTCAGACACTTGCTAGCTGTGTGACCCTGTGCAAGTCACTTAACCCTGTTTGCTTCAGTTTTGTCATTTGTAAAATGAGAAGAAAATGGCAAACCATTCCAGTATCTCTGCCAAGAAAACCCTAAATGGAGTCACAAAGAAGCCAACACAACTAAACAAAGACAACAACTAAACCAATAAGCCTGGAAAGGAAAGCCTGAGCTAAGTTTTAAAGGTTGCTAAATATCAGAGGGGCTCGTACTTTATCCTACCGGTAATAGGGAACCACTGGAATTTGGGGATAAGTCGATAGAGTGGGATAGAGCAGGCATCCAAATTAGCCTTGGCAATGACCCTTCAGGAGAGACCAGCTTGGAATCATGGGGAAAGAGATTAAAGAAATGTAACCAAGGTCCATCTGGTTGCTCTCAGTAAAATGACATATACATGGCGTATATTTGAATGAAACCTGTTCGTTCATTTATTCTGGATTTGTAATCAGAGAAGCTGGCTTCACATCCCTGCTCTGCTATTTTCTAGATGTGTGATCCAAAAGAAAGTCACTTCATGGACATTAATTTCATCAGTTAAGTGGGACTGGTGATATTTGTACCACCTAATCCACAAGACTATTTTAGAAAACACTTTATAAACCACTAATTGCTATAAACTGGAATTTAGATTCAATTTTTAAATTGAGTTGTTTAAATAATGCAGAATTTTTTTCAACTATATCATTGCACTTCTATTGATAAATGAGTGAATTTATACATTTAGTATATTTGGATTTACTGAGAGGAACTAGTCAGACATTCTGGTGTTTGCCTTTAAATTCCTCATCCCCTCCCCATGACTTTGAGAGGGTTAAAAGCACTGTGCAAGATGGTTATGGGGTGTTGAGCATTGCATGTTTTGTCATATGCAGTTGCTTGGTCATTTGAGTTTGGCTCAAATCACTCTTTACTACAAAGAAAGATCCATTATGGTGGTACATTGAGAAATTATTCTGACAGAGAGAAAAGCTTATGGATTATTTTAAAATAAGTAAGTTGAAAAAGTTGAATTTGATGCTTGCTGCAGCAGAGGGACAGGGAAGCCTTGGGATAGAGTTAGCCTCAAAGCCAGAAAGACCAAGTCATCACTCTGAAACATATTGACTATAAGAACCTGGGCAAATCATTGAATGTCTCTGTGACAATAAGATATAGAGAATTCAGCCTTTGTCAGTAGATTGTCTCCTCATTTGGATATTCCTGATGTCAATGAAATCAAAGATGTGGTCCCTATCCCTGTGGTATCTTTGAGCTTTAATATTCTGGGAGCCTAATATGGATGCTGAGGACCAGTTGAAATTCATGGCAGGTAACTGAAGCATTCCAGAGTACCCATGGAGGATGACACAGAGAAGGCTATTTCAGCTACATAGAAGGATGAACTTCCAATCAATCAACCAGCATTTTTTGAGTGCCTAAAATATGCCATGCCCTAAGTTTCTGGGAATATGAAGACAAAAAGGAAATAATTCCTGTCCTCAAGGAGCTTGCATCCTACAGAAGGAGATGCCTAGAGATGTTTAAGCACAGACTGAACATAGGAGACAATGTGGTGCAATGCAACAAGAGCTAAACTTAGAGTCACAGGACCCAGGTTCAAATCCAGTTCTGCTATTTATTCCCTATGTGACTTTGAGCAAGTCACTTAACCAACCTGGGTCTCAGTTTCCTCCTCTGTAAAAAGGAGAGATTTGGACTTTATGGCCTCTGAAGTCTTTCCTAGTTCTAGATGTCTACTTCTCTGAACTCTGGTGGAGATGGCATAGAAGGGTCTTGGAATCCCTTCAGACTCTAGCATTATATAGAATACACTTTCCATCAACTTGTCCTCGTGTTTCTTTTCTCCCACATGCCCAAGGTCTTCCCTTTGGTTGTTGTTCAGTCATTTCAGTGGTTTCCAACTCTCCATGACCTTATTTCAGGTTTTCTTGGCAAAGATACTAGAGTGCTTTGCCACTTCTTTCTCCAGAGTCTTCCCTACTTCTACTTAATAAAGCATCTGACTAGAGACTGGGTCCATGAATTGTAACAGTCATACACCGAGAACTGGAAGGGACAGGAGAGGCCATTTAAAACGACCCCCTAAAAAACCCAACCCCCTGATGTTAATGAAGAGGAAACTGAGGCTTAGACAGGTGAAGTGATTTGTCCAAGATCTTGTGACAAGTCCCTAATCTCTGACTCTCCACTAGCCACTTGTAGGCTGAGGCATAGATATACCTGGTGCCCTCTAGTGGGTTAAATTTCAGGGACTGCCAGTTATTATTATGAAACATACATGAATAAATATAATACAAAATAGAACTGAGACAAAATCTGAAAAAGATGTAAGAGTACACCTTCCTTCTTTGATGAGGTAAGGAGACAATGGAAAACTGCATTTACTACTGACCTTACTGACGTTTGGATTAATTTTGCTGCATTTATTGTTTTCTCTCTTTTTTATTCTTTGTTATAAGAGACTCTATCATGTATCTTTTTAAGTGAAAATTATATTAAAGCAGGAATAATATATGGAGAAACCAAACATTCAATATTAAAATATTAAATAATACCAAATTAGAAATAAGATATAATAATTACTTTAAATTACAGTGTGCTTTCTTCACAGCAATCTTGAGATTAGTGAAAACATTAGACTTTTATGGGGGAGGAAAGCTACCCTATACCTGATATGAAAAACCATATGAAATAAGGCAAAGGAAGGCCTATAGTGCACGGGATAGACCCTCTGTAGTGAAACTGCAGAAGACAGTAGGCATGGGCTGAGGAGTCAGTGATGGGCTGAAATGTACATCACTGGAGGCAACTCCTGAATTACTGAGATCAGAAATTCAGTGGAATATTTGAGAACATGGGTCCTGGATATTTATACTATGGAAAGTTCCAGGCACAGAAGATTCCATGAAAGGGAGAGAGAGCTAGAAAGGGGAGGGAAGTGTGTCTGGAGCAGCAGCAGCCAGCCCATTTCACATGTCTTGCGGATCTCAAGGGTTTTCTCTAAACTACCAAAATTCACTCCCTTTCTCCATAATACAAGAAAGGAAGAGCCTCTCCAGGCTGATACCACATTCTCATGGGAGCTCTTCACTTGCTCAAGGAGGTTTTATACAGAACTGAGAAGAAAGGAGCCTGGAGCTTCCTGAGATTTTATCACAAGAAAATGGTAACAGGATTCTTCTTACTTTTAAATGTCATCCCAGAAAACCTTGTAAGCTGCAATCTGAAATTAAATTTGGTGAATATGCTGAAGACTAATCCTTGGAGAAATTTTATTTGGGATCTAGTCAAACTTGCCAGCTTTGGAGACAGGCTAGTCAGCAATGTAATGCAACACTTCCATTTGCTCTTCCATAGAAAATAAGAGCTTCCTGAAGGAAATGTCAGCTGTGGGGCAGATTTTAAATACTCAGCTCGGGGAGCACAAGAAGGGCTTGGTTCTCCAGTGTAGTATGATATAAGGATGGAGGATCTTGGTAGCGGACAGAGGTCAGGGATACCATCCTGGTCTTCAGAACAGAAGGACCTACTGAGAATAGATCATAGATTTAGACCTGGAAGGAACCTTAAAGAATAAGAGAAAGAAGCATTTATTATCCACTTTCTATGAGCACTGTGCTTTACAAATGTTATCTCATTAGATCCTGACAACAACCCCGGGAGGTAGATGCAGTTATCTCCACTTTACAGTTGAGGAAACTGAGGCAGAGAGCTACTAAGTGACATTCTCAGGGTCATGTAACATGTCTAAAAGCTGGATTTGAATTCAGGTCTTCTATATTCCAGATTCATCATTCTATCTAATACCTCGCCTAGTTGCTTCCAAGGAAATCTACTATAATAACCGTCTCATTTGACAAATGAGAATGCAACATTTTTTAGACATAGCCAATGTGGGAATTTATCCTGCTTGTCTTTGCATATTTGCTATATGCCTTCTGTTTTGCTTTCCTCTTCCTCCCACTGGCTGGGTTAAGTAGGGGCCAGGAGGGAAAGAAAATAAACTTTAACTAGTTGAAAAAAATTTAATTGAAGTCTAGCCAGATATCAGGAAAGAACACAAGACCTATTTTTTCCATCTTTAAAAAATTGTCTTTTCAGAGCTGGTAGGGATAATGTTGGAACAGATGGAAAGGGTTGTAGAGGAAAGGAAGAGAGTATCAGAAATAGATGGAGAAAGAGAGGGAGAGAGGAAGAGAGGGAGTCAGATGAGGAGTTAGAATCAGACAGGCAGAGAGGCAGGTAGCAGAGATGAGAAGAAAGTAAAAAGTAAAGCCATGTGAAAGGCTAATTCAGCTGGACAGTTGAATCTCCGCTTGTTCTGGGTGAATGGTAAAATGCTGTTAAGAGAATAGTAGCCAGGATCATAGTGGATGGCGTGATGGTGGTAAGCAACATGGTGTAATATCAAGACTTGGGGTCTTAGTCACAAAATGAACCCTTAATTCCTGGCTCTGATCTTTTCAAGCTGTGTGATCTCAGGCAAAAAAATCAGACTCTTTGGGTCTCAGTTTTTTCATCAGTAAAATGAGGCAGTATCATGATGAAGCCCAGATGGAGAGTCAAAGGACCTGATTTTTAAATCTCAGCTCTGCCTCTCACTACACGAGTGCCCTTGGGCAATTCCCTTAATTTCACCTGGGCTCAATTTTCCCTTCTGTAAGATGAGGCATTTGGAAAAGATAATCTTCCTTCTAGCTCTGAATGGATGATCTCGGGATTCTGCAAAGCTACAAAGAAATAGATTTCAGCTAGCAATCCTGGAGTGGGAGAAACTTCCAAAAATGCAGTAGGGGCTCACCAGGGAATAAAATGATGAAGGGGTGGGTAAGATGGTTTGTAAAGATTTCATCCAACTCTTGGTCCATGGTCCTAGGACCCTGTAAAATTGCTAATGTGTGCTTCTTCAGATAATTATTGAATTGTTGGTGGCTAGAACGTGTAATTTAATTGATAGAAGGAATGAAGAAATTCGCTCTACTGACTCTACAATTTATAGTCATAGAGAGCACACTGAGAAGATCTACCTGGTCCTGGGCCACACAGTCAGTTTCTGTCAGAGACAGGACCTGAATCCAAGATGTATTCTCTATCCATGATGCTACACTGCCTCTGGGGTGTTATTATGAGGCACAAATAAGGTAATGCATAGGATTTCATTCATTTATTCAGTGAACACTTATTGAGCACTGGCTGTATGCAGAGCTGAAAGTGCCCTGTAGCCTAAATGCCTATATATGCCATAGTTCTTCTAAGATTTATAAAGCACTTTCCTCCCAATATCCCCATGAGACAAATAGCATTATTATTAATTATTAATATTATTGCTATTTTATTTTATTTTATTGATTTCATTCCCATTTTACAAACTAGGAAACTGGCTCTAAAAGAGGAGGTGACTTGCCTGGAGTCAAATAACTGCTAAACACCAGAGCTGAAGAATGATCCCCTGCGTTATGTCCAGCATCCTCAATGCTCCACCATGCTGGCTCCCATCCTCTCAGCATCCACCCTGAGGCTTGACAAAACTGAATGGGCCTTTGTGGTTCTTAGCCTCTCTGTAGAAGGAGGTTATCCTGACATGGAGTGTGATGCTGTGTGGCTCAGGGGGTAGCAGGACCCCAGCACTAGAAGAAGTAGAATCTTCTACCATCCTGTTCACTGGGCCTTGAAGTAATGGACTGAGCAGATCCCAGGCATACTTAGCCATTCAGAGGGCTGCCTCTGAACTGGCTCATTTTGTTGAATACATAAATTGGAATTATTGTCATTTTTAGAGTATCACTGAGACCTTGGCCTTATCTCTCTCTCTCTCTGTCTCTCTGTCTCTCTCTCTCTCTCTCTCATTCTCTGTGTGTATGTGTATGTCTCTGTGTCTTTCTGTCGCTGTTTCTCTGTCTCTGTCTGTATCTCTCTCTGTCTCTCTGTGTTGGTAAGCAAAATGGGCTTCTTAGCACGTAGTTCAACAAGTGCCCTTGAATAGTTCAGCTTTACACCCTATTAGGTGTAAAACCTTAGTGGGTGTGGATTGGCAACTAAGGTGGGGCCCAAGGTGGGGCTAACTCCAGGGAGGGCCTAGTTTACCTGTCTGGGAGAGCAGAGGCTTTTAGACCACGTGGGTTTAAGTCCGCCTCTTTGTGATGATTCTAGGTCACGTGGGTGAGTCTCATGTGTGACTCCCCCCTGATGCTGAAAAAGATATAAAAACCAAGGGTTGGCTGTCTGTTCTTTGGAGCTCTTTGCCACAGCAGTGGTGGCGTGTGACTCTGGGCCAGCCTTTGTTCTGAGCTCCTGGACTGAACCTAGATGTTGGTAACTATGAATTGTATTGGGTCTGTCTGTTGATATTTGTAATTTGTTTGTAATTTGCTCTGAAGTTCAGGGTGCTGGCTTTTCCCCCTGAACTAAGTGAATGCTGTCTGTATGGTGGATTAAAGTAAACTTGTCAACCCCTTCACCTTGCTTTCCTTATTAAGGCAGATCAAAAGAACCTGTGCTGTTGCCAGCTTTCTGGGTGCTGGCTGTGGGTGGATCTTACACCCCCCCCCCCCCCCACAGAAGCTGCTAGCTGGATTGTTGAAACAAATGGCGTAGTCGTGGTCAGGATCTGCCTTTAACAGGAATGCGTGGCGTTTTGGGCTACTGGGTTGGTTGAATATTTCCCTGTTTTTGGACTGCTCTTTGTACTTGGGGTGGCGATGGGTCTGTGGAGCCTCAGGAGCAAGGAAGGCCTGAAGGAAAACAGGTGGGTGGAAGTGTTGGGTGTGGTTTCCCAGGGGCTCAGAGCAGATAATCCCTTCTTCCCAGGGCTTAAGCTGCTAAGCCTGGCCCCAGAGGACTGTGCTGAAAGAGTGAATGTCTTGAGATTATATTGTGTATGGAGTTTTGAAACTGGAGTGGAGAATGGCCTTGGGGACTTGGAGAATGGCCTTCCTACGGATTTGGCAGGAGGGGCTGGTGAGGAGAAAGAAGAAGCAGACAGCGGCTGCCGAAATATTGATCCAGACAGAGCAGGAGACTGCCTGCATGGGAACTTTGGAAAGCTGAAAGAGCTGAGCTGCCTTGGAACTGACTTCGGAGAGAGGACTGAAGTGGTGGAGAATCACTTACATTCCAGAAGAAGCCAGGTGAGGCCAGCTGGAGTTGGAACCCAGGAGCTTGGAGTCCAGCCCTGGGGCAAGATGTAAACTTTGCAGCAAGATGCTGAGTGTGCTTTTCCCCTGCCTTCCCTAGTCAGAGCAGAGAACTTTGAGGTGAGCAAAAAGGTGGAGAATCACCTACATTGCAATCCAGATTCTGGGAGAAGCCAGGAGGGGCCACCCAGAACTAAACAACCAGGAACCCAGGGGCTTGGAATTCAGCCCTGGGGCAAGATGGAAACTTTGCAGCAAGGCACTGAGTCTGCCTTTTTGGTCCCTTCAGCTTGGGCTGTTTGGGATCCAGGAGAGAGACATGGATTTGTTTTTGTTGGGGTGAGGGAAGTGCCTTGGACCCCCCAGGAACCCCACCCCATTGACTTTTATCATCTAGTCACCCCTCAGGACTTGGAACCGAGGACTGGAACACAATGGGGAGAACAGACCCTAAAAGAATTTGTTCCCACAATCTGGCTAGCAGCTTCTGTGGGGGTGTGAGGTCCACCCACAGCCAGCACCCAGAAAGCTGCCAACAGCACAGGTTCTTTTGATCTGCTTAACTAAGGAAAGCAAGGTAAGGGGTTGACAAGTTTACTTTAATCCAGCATACAGACAGCATTCACTTAGTTCAGGGGAAAAAGCCAGCACCCTGAACCTCAGAACAAAATACAAACAAATTACAAATATCAACAGACAGACCCAATACAATTCATAGTTACCAACATCTAGGTTCAGTCCAGGAGCTCAGAACAAAGGCTGGCCCAGAGTCACACGCCACCACTGCTGTGGCAAAGAGCTCCAAAGAACAGACAGCCAACCCTTGGTTTTTATATCTTTTTCAGCGTCAGGGGGGAGTCACACATGAGACTCACCCACGTGACCTAGAATCATCACAAAGAGGCGGACTTAAACCCACGTGGTCTAAAAGCCTCTGCTCTCCCAGACAGGTAAACTAGGCCCTCCCTGGAGTTAGCCCCACCTTGGGCCCCACCTTAGTTGCCAATCCACACCCACTAAGGTTTTACACCTAATAGGGGTTTGGGCCTGGGACTTAGCACCTAGTGAGCTCAATGAATTACTCAAAGGGAACAAAAGCCAAACTATTCAAGGGCACTTGCTGAACTAAGTGCTAAGGAGCCCATTTTGCTTACCAACACTCTCTCCCTCTCCCTCTCTCTCTCTCTTTCTCTCTCTCTCTCTTTCTCTCTCTCCCCCCCATAGGAGAAACTGAGGCTCAGAAAAATTAAGCTGCTATGCCAAAGTTACACAGATACTGAGCTTTAGTGGTAACTAGAAAAGTGAAGTCATCCTCACTTTGAGCCTAGTGCCCTTTATCAAATCATTGCTTCTTCTGAGTCTCAGTTTACTGTAAAATGAGGGCCTTGGGCTAAAAAAATGTCTATGATTTCTTCTCTCTCTTAGATTCCATGATCCAGAGTCCCAGCTCCACTACTTAATATCTGTACAACATTGATACAGCAACTTTACCTTTTTCAGCCTCAATTTCCTCCTCTATAAAACGGGCATAGTAGTACTTTACCACTCTACCATAAAGAGTTGTTGTGACAACATGATTAAATAATGTTTGGGAGAAATGATTTGCAAACCATAAAGTGTGAGTGTAAAACTTTTTTATTATTAAACTGTGTTTAGCTACACACAAATCTACCAGTAACCCCTGTTACATAGTGAATGAATGAATGAAAAATATTTATCTAGGGCTTCCTATGTACCAAACACTGTGCTAATCTCTGGGGATACAAATAGAAAAGTAAGCTTGCCACTGCTCTCAAGGGGCCCTCATTCTAAAGGAGAGTTTTCTGACAAGTCAGATAGAAAGGCCTCATGGTCTTTAGGGCACAGCATTAAGGCAGGTGGTAATGGTCACTTGATTCTGTAAGCTTCCATTGAGTTACCTCAGAGGTAGCTGGCACATAGTAGGTGCTTAATAAATGCTTTTTTTTTCCACATCCACGTAACTGTGAAGCAGTGTTACAAAGAGCAGCCATTCTGTATCACCAAATGAATCTGTCAGAATAGAGCAATTCTGGAAGGAATCCAGGTCAAGTTTAAGTTCATTCAAGTCAAACAGCAGAATCCAGAGGGGGCCACACAAGGTCAACATACTACAGAATTGACCAAACACAGCAGTGCCAGGAAGGAATGAGATGACAAGAGGGCAGCTGGTAGGGTCCATCAGGAAACATATGTGTCAGGCAGGAAGTATGTTACCAAGCCAAGATACTGCACACTACTGGAGGGGGACTTCTTCAGTATGTAATATGGACCCAGCAGGGATCAAGGCACTCTGTGGAATATGTGATATGGTCATTTTCCTCAAAAAATTATACTTTTTATATAAGTTCTTTGAAAGTGGGAATTATTTTACCTTTAGAGCCCCAGTCTGCTTTGCTTGTAGTAGGTTTTTAATAAATGATTGATTGATTGACTGATTGGAACTGGTGACCTTTAAGTTCCCATCCAGTTCTGACATTCTCTGTTCCAAGGTCCCTCTAAGCTCTGATATCCCATGTTCTAAGGGCCCTCTCAGCTCTGACCTTCCCTGTTCTGAGGCCCCTCCCAGCTCTGGCATTCCCTATAAAATGGTAGGGTCAAGAATTGATCTTCCATTTGCTATTTGTGACATTGATCACTTCACCTCTGTGGTCCTCAGTTTCCACATCTGTAAAACATGAGAATTGACTAGATTGCCTCTGAGGTCTTTCAAATCTCAAGATGTGTTATCCCTTAGATTTTGATTGGGTCTCTTATCTCTTCATCTATCGAATCAGAGAATTGCACTCATCACCTCTAAAGTCACATCCAACATTAAGTCTCCACTTCCATGATCTCTTATCTCCCAATGAAAAGTTCTTTCCATTACACCATCCTGTCTGCCTCCTTAAGGGACAATCTTTAATTTAAAGATGAAGAAATGCCAGCCCAGCAAAATTGGGGTGGGGCATGATTTGTCTAATGTCACACAGTGATTTCATGGGAGAGCTGAGCTTAGAACCTGGGTCTCCTGATCCTAATTCTTGTTCCCCTTAAACTATATAACCCACTATCATGTTATGTATTTCAATGCTCTCCTATATTTTTCACTGCACAATAAAGGACTTGGATACTGAGTATAAATATTGTTATATTAGCCTTGATTCTAATTCCTGAGTCCTGTGTCTCTATTCTACTTCTGTCTTTTGTCACAGTTTATGGGCAGAAATGATATGTCCTTGTCCACTGAATTCATAAAGTGAAAGACAGATGGCAAGTGACATTGATAATGAATATTTCACAGGGGTTTCTGTTAAGCTGAGGCTGGACTGTGGGGCTTCCAAGTCCTTGGGAGGCACCCAGAGCTGGAAAGGAGGCTCAGAGCCAGACAGAGGCTAGACAGGTGAAGGTATGGAAGTGGAGGAAATATGACAGCTTTGGAAAAGCCAATACAGGCAATGATGAAAGGAACCTGCAAATAAAAAATGAGAGGGCAGCAGGGATGATGGGGCAAAGACAACTAGTGTTGGAGAGGCTTAGAAAAAGCTGAGCATTCATAGTCTTTGGAACCAGAACTTGTCAAAATCATCTAGTTCAATTGAGAGATAAGTGAAATCATTCTCTCAGTTGAGAGGTGAGGAAGCTGGAACCCAGAGAGAGAAAATGACTTATTCAAAGCTAGGATTTGAAACAAAATTTCCTGACTCCAGAGGCAAGGATCCTTTCATTATGTTCTCTGCCACTGCAAGGGCAAGATGCTCATTTAGAGTTTGGAAATTAGGATACAAAAACAGAGGCAGCCATCTCTAGTGGGAAGAAAAAAAGGGGAAAATTACATGATAACTTTATTATGTATTTAAAAGAATAGCAAGTTTTACCTATTTACCTTTTACCTTTACCATATACTATGCTATGGAAATGCTTGTTTTATTCCATAAATTAAAAATAAAATAAATGTTTCTTTTAAATATATATATATATATATATATATATATATATATATATATACATATACACACACACACACACACACACATAGAGAGAGAGAGACAGAGAGAGACAGACAGACAGAAACAGAGAGACAGAGACAGAGAGAGAGATAAAATACTATTGTAAACTGCAAGGAGCATTACATTTTATGGAATTTTGTTATAATGAGTGTGTTATTATTAAAGACCTCATAGGCTTGGGGGAAAGGGGAAGAGGCAAGAGTGATTTAGGCAAAGAATCCTAAATCCAGAATCAGCAAATGAATAAACAAATCCTGTATGAGCCTTCTCAAAAAAAAGCCTTGCAATAAGATTTTAAGCAAGTCACTTCTCCTCCCTGGGTCTCCATTTCCTTAACTGTCAAATGAAGGTGATCATACTGATACCAGCTATCTTCTAGGGTTAGGTGAGGGTTAATTGGGATAATGATCATAAAGAAAAATTTTAAATCCTATATTTTTCTCCTAGGGTTTTGTGCACATTAAGTGTATAATAAGTGTGTGTGTGTGTGTGTGTTTTCAATAGACTCGGACTGAAATAGAATGAACTTAATTGAAACAACTGAGACTCCAATGAGAGAGAAGGGAGAGGATGTAGAAGAGATGCCATTAATTTCCCACAGAATTGACACCATCTCAGATTTAGAAGGAGCCTCTGAGACCACCTAGTCCAATCTATACTTGAACAGAATCTCTTTTTATCCTTTAATGCCAATAAATGGTCACCCATTTTTTAAAGTTCATTTGATGGGGAATCAACTCTGTTTAATGTAGCACCAAGAGCTTTGGGACAGCTCTGTTCATTAAGAAGCTGTTTCCTCTCTCCTGACATAGAATCAAAGTTCCTGGAGAGCAACGGCTCTTTCTTTTTAGGAGAGGGAGGAGAGAAGCTGGTGGTTAATCTCTGTATTTATTATGACAAAATTTACTGTAACCAAACCCTGTATCTTTTTTCCTCCATTCAGATGAGGAACTTTCACTTTTCCTAACCTTTGATCTCAGTGCTTTGAAGCTAGACCTCAGGCGATTCAAACTGCATTAAATAGTTCCTTAGTAACTACATTGCACACAGAAATAACTTACACAGAACTATAGAGCCAGATCACTTAAAAGTTTGAAAGGCTCTTTAGAGACCATTTAGTTCAACACTTTCACTTACTCAATGGGAACATTAAGCTCCCAGAAGTTAAAATTGTTCACCCAAAGCAGAAGAGCCAGCTACTTCTGATATGCATGGCTTCAGGAAAAGGGTTCGTAATTTGAAAACTAAGTGTAGCCCCTTATTAGCAAGGGGGCTGTTGGGAAGTGTAGTTTTCCCACGTGATAGGAGGGACTGTAGAATCATGGGAGGCAGAAGCCTTAATGAACAAGGAAAACCCCCAAACTTTTGCTCTGGGGGAGAGGAGAAAGGTGTAGGGCTGATTCATACCAATGATAAGCTGATATAGAGGAAGGTGCTGCTACCCTTAACTGAATAAAATCATGAGTAGTTGGAGACTCTCTGTCTCCCCCTGCCCCCTGCCTTGAGCTTCTGAGTATATTTATTTATTAAATAACACATGCCAATTGCATAACAGATCAGGACCAGGCCTCCTCAGCTGGACCCCAAATACAAGGGGAGACAGAATTTTATGCATTAAAAGAAAATAAACAGCATATAAAACAGGATGTATAGTTAGGTAATCTGATTTCTAATTGGAGAAGAGATTAGGGACTTTCCAAGGTGGAGGTAACAGTAAAGAGACTTCTCTGCCTTAAGGAGTGACTTCCCTGCATACTATTTCCAGTTTGCTTGGATGTATCTGTTTGCTGGGTTGTGAGACATGCCATCCACTCTCCCTCTCCTGTCTCTTCGATGTCTGGCCAACTGGCATCACTACCCTTGGGAGTTACACTGCTCTATTTAAACTTTGTTTATGTGTTGTCTGTAGTTTTATAAGGGATTTTGTCTCCAAATAAAGATAAACTGATGTTGTCACATTCTGAATGTTTGTTATAAAAGAGCCGATCGCTGCAAGAGAAGAAAGGTCAAAAGGGAACCAGAGAACAATTGACTTAGACTTAGCTGTCTGCTTAATATTAAACTCTTTCTTTTTTTTTTTTTAATGCAATTTATTTATTTAACATATTTGGTTTTCAGCATTGATTTTCACAACAGTTTGAATTACAAATTTTCTCCCCATTTCTGCCCTCCCCCCCCACTCCAAGATGGCGTATATTCTGGTTGCCCTGTTCCCCAGTCAGCCCTCCCCTCTATCACCCCCTCCCCTCTCATCCCCTTTTCCCTTCCTTTCTTGTAGGGCAAGATAAATTTCTACGCCCCATTGCCTGTGTATCTTATTTTTTAGTTGCATACAAAAAGTTTTTTTGTTTTTGAACATCTGATTTTAAAACTTTGAGTTCCAAATTCCCTTCCCTCTTCCCTTCCCACCCACCCTCCCTAAGAAGTTGAGCAATTCAACCTAGGCCACACATGTATTATTATGTATAACCCTTCCACACTATTCATGTTGTGAAAGGCTAACTACATTTTGCTCCTTCCCAACCCATCCCGCTTTATTGAATTTTCTTCCTTGACCCTGTCCCCTTTCCAAAGTGTTTGTTTTGATTACCTCCACCCCCATCTGCCCTCCACTCCATCATCCCCCTGCCTTTTATTTTTTTTTTTATCTTCCTCCCTCTTCTTTCCTGTGGGGTAAGATACCCAACTGAGTATGTATGGTATTCCCCCTCAAGCCAAATCTGATGAGAGCAAGGTTCACTCATTCCCCCCTCACCTGCCCACTCCCCTCCTCTCCTAGAACTGCTTCCTCTTGCCACCTTTATGGGAGATAATCCACCCCATTCTATCTCTCCCTATCTCCCTCTCTCAGTAAGTTACTCTCTCATCCCTTAATTTCATTTTATTTCTTTTAGCTATCTTCCCTTCATCCTCAACTCACCCTGTGTCTGCTCTCTTTCTTTTACATATATATATATACACATACATACACATACATACATATACACATAGATACATGCATACATACACATTCACTTATATATATACATAAACATATATATATATGCATATATATATATGCATATTCCCTTCAACTACCCTAATACTGAGGTCTCATGAATCATACTCATCATCTTTCCATGTAGGAATGTAAACAAAACAGTTCAACTTTAGTAAGTCCCTTGCAATTTCCGTTTCTTGATTACCTTTTCATGCTTCTCTTGATTCTTGTGTTTGAAAGTCAAATTTTCTATTCAGTTCTGGTCTTTTCACTGAGAAAGCTTGAAAGTCCTCCATTTTATTGAAACTCCATATTTTGCCTTGGAACATGATACTCAGTTTTGCTGGGTAGGTGATTCTAGGTTTTAATCCTAGCTCCATTGACCTCCGGAATATCGCATTCCAAGCCCTTCGATCTCTTAATGTAGAAGCTGCCAGATCTTGGGTTATTCTGATTGGGTTTCCACAATATTCAAATTGTTTCTTTCTGGCTGCTTGCAGTATTTTCTCCTTGATCTGGGAGCTCTGGAATTTGGCAACAATATTCCTAGGAGATTTCTTTTTGGGATCTATTTGCGGAGGTGATCGATGGATTCTTTCAATTTCTATTTTGCCCTGTGGCTCTAGAATATCAGGGCAGTTCTCCTTGATAATTTCCTGAAAGATGGTATCTAGGCTCTTTTTTGATCATGGCTTTCAGGTAGTCCAATAATTTTTAAATTATCTCTCCTGGATCTATTTTCCAGGTCAGTGGTTTTTCCAAGGAGATATTTCACATTGTCTTCCATTTTTTCATTCCTCTGGTTCTGTTTTATAATATCCTGATTTCTCATAAAGTCACTAGCTTCCACTTGCTCCAATCTAATTTTTAAAGTAGTATTTTCTTCAGTGGTCTTTTGGACCTCCTTTTCCATTTGGCTAATTCTGCCTTTCAAGGCATTCTTCTCCTCGTTGGCTTTTTGGAGCTCTTTTGCCATTTGAGTTAGTCTATTTTGTAAGGTGTTGTTTTCTTCAGTGTATTTTTCAGTATTTTTTTGGGTCTCCTTTAGCAAGTCATTGACTTGTTTTTCATGGTTTTCTCGCATCCTTCTTATTTCTCTTCCCAATTTTTCCTCTACTTCTCTAACTTGCTTTTCCAAATCCTTTTTGAGTTCTTCTATGGTCTGGGGCCAGTTCATGTTTTTCTTGGAGGCTTTGGTTGTAGGCTCTATGACTTTGCTGTCTTCTTTAGGCTGTATGTTTTGGTCTTCTTTGTCACCAAAGAAAGAATCCAAAGTCTGAGACTGAATCTGGGTGCGTTTTCGCGTCCTGGCCATATTCCCAACCAACTAACTTGACCCTTGAGTTTTTCAGTGGGGTATGACTGCTTGTAGATTACAGAGTTCTATGTTCTAGGTTTGGGGGGGAGGTGCCAGCTCTGTCAGAGCCGCACTCCTCCTTCCCCAAGGACCCCCAGTCCAGACTGGGCTCAGATCTTCGGCAGGCTGTGCACCCCTGCTGTGATCCGCCACTTAATTCCCCCCACCAGGTGGGCCTGGAGCCGGAAGTAACAGCAGCTGTAGCTGCCCCACCTCCGCTGCCCCCGGGGCTGGAAGCCGAACCACGAACTCCTTCCACTCCCGCAGCTTTTCCCACTAACCTTCTCCGCAGTCTTTGGTGTTTGTGGGTCGAGGGGTCTGGTAACTGCCGCCGCTCACATATTCAGGGCGCTAGGGCCCCCTCCGCCAGGCTTCTGGTCTGGATCGTCCACACCGCTCAGGCTGGGCTCTGCTCCACTCCGTTCCCAGCTCCCAGCTCCATGTGGAATAGACCTCACCCAGAGACCATCCAGGCTGTCCTGGGCTGGAGCCCTGCTTCCCTCTGCTGTTCTGTGGGTTCTGCTGTTCTAGAATTGGTTCAGAGCCATTTGTATAGGTTTTTGGAGGGACCCGGGTACGGAGCTCACTCTAGTCCGTGCTTACCAGCCGCCATCTTGGCTCCGCCCCCATATTAAACTCTTTCATTGACTGAACAAAGAGGGGATGAATAATTTTCCCATAAAATCATTCTTATAATTAATGTAATTAGAAACATCCAGGGTTGTTGTCATTGAGTGGGAAATACCAGATGTACTTAAAATGAAATGTACTATAGGAAGTCCACCAAAGGTGTAAGGAAACTAGACACTAGCAGCTGTCCAAAAGTGGGAGGGGTTGCCTCAGTAGACAGAAAGTTTTCACTCACTGGAGGTCTTCAAGCAAACACCAGGCTATTACTTGTTGGGAATGTAGAGAGAATGGTTGTTCAAGTCTGGAATGGTCCAAAGCAGAGGTGTCCAACACATGGACTAGATTTAAATGTAATTGGAGAATGTTTAATAAAACATACACAAATACAATAAAATAGAAATAATGCTAATTTGTGGTTTTCTAACTCAATGAGTGGCCCACAGAAATCCTTTTCTATTTTAGTTTGACATGACTACTCTAAAGGATCCAGTCCTGATTTTCTGTGAATTTATATGAACATGGATATGAAGAAACAGGGTCAGAGGAAGACAAATATAATTGTGTATCCATTGATTTTAGAATTAACATCTTTGTTGGGTTGTAGCCATGGGAGAATGGAGCTTACCAAGCATACAGCTTCAGTAGGATAATGATGAGTTTATCTATACGTGAATTAGGCACAGGAGAATGTGGAGTGGACCGCAAAAGGAAAAAATGGTTTTATCTGCATTCAGACTCTATATCAGATTGCTTGCTGTCTTGGGGAGGGAAGGTGAAGAAAATTGGAATTCAAAATTTTAGAAAAATGAATGTTGAAAAGTATCTTTACATGCAATTGGGGGAAAAATAAAATACTATTAAGGGAAAAAAGTAAAAATAATTTTAAAAAACAGTTTGCATGTGAGAGAAATTTACAGGTGCAAATAACTTTACAAAGTATTTTTTCACATCATTCCTCTACTTAAAACCATGTCTACAAAATAAAATGCAAACTCCAAATCCTGTCATTCAGGGCTTTCAACAGTAGCTCCAGTCTACCTGACCAAAATTCCATCTCCTCTGTGTCACAGACAGGGGGAGCAATGGATAAAGAACTAGCCCTGGAGTCAGGAAAAGCAAACTTCAGATGCTTATTCGCTTTATGACCCTAAGCAAGTCACTTAATCTTTGTCTGCCTCAGTTTCCTTAACTCTAATGGAGATAACAATAACACCTACCTCACAGGACTTTTGTGAGCATAAAATAATATTTTGTCTCCAAGTGAAGATAAACTGATGTTGTCACATTCTGAATGTTTGTTATAACAGAGCCAACCAATTCAAGGGAAGAAAGGTCAAACGGGAACCAGAGAACAATTGACTTAGACTTAGCTGTCAGCTTATATTAAACTCTTTCACTGACTGAACAAAGAGGGGATGCATGATCTTCCTATAAAATCATTTTTATAATTAATTTAATCAGAAACTTCCAGGAATGTTGTCACTGAGTGGGAAATACCAGAGCTCTGGCATGGTACTTGGGTTTTCTTGGCAAAGATACTGGAGTGGCTTGCCATTTCCTTCTCCAGCTCACTTTATAGATGAGGAAACTGAGGCAAATAGGGTTAAATGGCTTGCCCAGAGTCACACAAGTAGTAAGTGTCTAAGGCCAGATTTGAATTCAGGAGAGTCTTCCTGAATCCAAGCCCAGGCTCTATACAATGAGCCATCTAGATGCCCCCAACTGAAACATAGTAGGCATTTAATAAATACCTATTCTCTTCCCATTTTGCAATAGTGGAGTTGCTATGGACATAGATTTTCATATATTGGCAGCCTTAGCACGTGAGTTGCTTGGTTTTCCTTGAAATTCTTATGTCCCCTCTTTCTTTTTTATTCTTTATTACAAGGAATGATTGGAACAAAGGCTGCATACAATGTCTAGAAAGGAATATATTTGGGAATGAAGGAGATGTTCAAAGAAACCATGGCAATATTTTAATCTAAAATGTAGTTTCTATTTTATCAGTGAGCCTCATCCATAGATGGGCTTCTTAAGATATAGGATTATATTGGATTTTTAAGATGAAGCATCCCTTTGAAGAATAGGGGGAGACAAAGTTTAAATTGATTGTCTCTTTTCTTTGTGATGCCTGCTTCTCACTGAAGACCTTTCTATCATTGTCCCTGGAGCTTTTGCTTCATACACTTCTATTTCAATTCTAAAAATCTCCTGGATACCCAGTTGAATTCAATAAAAATTTATTAAGCCCCTTTTAAATGCAAAGAACTATGCTATTCATGAGGCTACAAAGACCAAATCCAGCAATTAATCAACAAAATAGCCTTTCATTGTTCAACAACTATGTGCCAGGCACTGTGCTAGTGACTGGTCATACAAATACAATGAATGAAATAATTCCTACTTCCAAGGGACTTCCACTTACAGGAAGATTTCTTGAGGGGTAGAGGCTTTCCTTGTTTAGCACAGATGTAGGAACAAATATAAATCAATACAAAGTGGTTAAATACAATGTAGTTTGTGATGGAGAGCCCTAGGAGGTGGGAGGATCAGGAAAAGCTTCATGTAGAAAGTGATGCTTGAGCTGCATCTTGAAGGATGAGAAGGACCAGATTTCCAGAACCAAACAAAACTTCCAGGTTCTGCTCTCAAGGAGCTTTCATCCTCCAAGTTGGAGAAGGGAGCAGTGCTTATCCCATGCTACCACTTCCCTAACTTTTATTCCCTCAGTTATATAAAATAGGCCAATCCTTCCCTTTCCCCTCCCTCCCTGCATCTCAATTTCCTTATCTACCCTGGTGCTCCCTGCTCACAGAATGCCAATAATCCTTCTTCCCATTATCAGTAAAACTGAGCATTACAACTATCCTTCCCACCATGTAGACCAAGCACAAAAGAAAAAGCAGTTGCACCTAGGGGGCATTGGGAAGTTAAATGATGAATCCCACCAAGAAAGGGGCCACCATTCCCAGAATTCCTTGGTGAATTCTGTCCTAGTTGTCTTGATGAGTTCTGGTATCTGTACTAAGGTCCTTGGGGGCAGGGGAGGAGCAAAGAGTTACTCATTCATCTTTCCCATGGGGACAAAAGGTCTCGTTTCTATCTTGTCCAGAGTTCTCCCATCAGGCCCTAAAAGTTATCCTATCATAATACATTCATCACTGGATCTTCTCTTCCCTCCTCTCTCACTCCACCTTTCATTATAGTTTTTGTTCCTATGTCGTTCTCTCCATTTGACTACAAACATCTTGAGAACAAGTTCTGCACTGTGTTCTGTCTCTGCATCCCCTGGTGACAGTGCCATCTCTGGTATGTATTTCAACATATCGATTTAGAGCTGTAAATCTCAAATCCTTTGATTTGGGCATGAAGACCATTCTGATTAAGAGTAAAATCTGACCCTCTGTTGCAGAGACTCTCAAGTGCCCCAACAGGGGTACAATGAAGGAGGCAGGACCCATACAAGGACACTACAATGATAGGACCCCAGGGATGTAAGTGGGCAATGGAGCACCTTCACATAGAACAAGTTACTTAGAGATAGTGGTTTCTAGACTTCTATGGGAAGAAAACATCTTCTGCAGGAATCACGCTCTTCACTGATGTTAATAAGTTTAGGCAAAATGTTAGTCTCCCAGTCCTAGATAAGACCCTGTTTCTAGAGTCCGTGATTTCATTCCTATAGGTGTTTCCCAATTCATGAAGATCACAGACCCAACAAACTATGACATAAATGGCTGTGAACCAACTGTTCTTCCGATAGCCACTGGTTATGAAAACCCCCAAACTTCAGCAGGCTGGGCTTTGAACTGGAGATTTGCTTTGCAAATTCAGCTCTATAAGATCATTGAACATAGTAGATATTTGTCAAATGTTTATGAACTAGAATTATGTCATTTGGTCTTCATAACAGCCCTGTGAGACACATAAGACAAGTATGCTTAGCCCTATTTTATAGCTAAGTAAACCTAGTGTCTCCGAAGTTATAGGACTTACACAATGTCACACATTTAAGTAGCGTCAGGCTCAGAATCAGAACCCAAGCTTTCTGACTGCAAACTCAGTGGTCTTTCTATTCTCTCAGGCTACTTTCCATAAGCCCACATCACCCTTCTTAGCAAAAAGCATTCTCATAGAATCAAAATTTTCAAGCAAGAAGGAACGTCTGAGGTCATCAAGTCAAACCCCAATTTTACAAATAAGGAAAGTCAGAGAGGTCTTAGACTCATAACTGTAGATCTGAAAGGGACTTGAGTGATGATAGGATCACAAATTGGTAGATACAAGGTATCTTACAGGTCATCTTAACATATATTTGGAGTTGGATGGGGCCTCAATGGTCATTTGTTCTAATCCCCTCATTTTATGAATGAGGAAAGTTCATAGATTCAGGGCTAAAAATGACCTTAGAGGTCATAGTATCATACTTTTGGAGCTAGAATGGACTTTAGTGGCCATCTAATCCAACATCTTCATTTTACAAATGAGCAAACTGAAGGCCCTCAGAAAACAAGTGACTTGCCCAAGGTCACAGAGAGGATAAGTGGCATATCCAGGATTTGAACCCAGCTCTTTTGACTCCAACTCCAGTGATCTTTCCTCTGTACTTTGCTGTCTTGCTTCTTTTCTTGCTGTTTTTTAATGAAGTAATTGAGTGGCTAGCTTTGTAGCAATGACATTTTTATATGCTAGGCTTCTCCTTCAATCTTATTTATTGTGTATGTCTGGTCTTGTGGGCCTTGGTCAATATTTGCAGTTGAGTGACTCCTCTGTTGGCAGGACCAGAGTCAATTAATGTATCTGCCTTGGCCATTTCAGCTGTGCCTTTCCTTCCAGGACCATGATGCTAAGCAGTCATTGGTATTGGGCCATGCCAATGAATCCTGGCATGGAGACTACAGACAATAGTCCTGGCAAGGCCCATGTTCTGGGCTGCTGCAGGTAAGTAGGCAGATGTTTGTGCTGATATGCAAGTTCCCAAGGAAACACATGGCCTTGGCAGCAAAGCCAGCTTGGAGCTGGCTAATGAGAAGGAGGTGGGGGCTCAGGAGCAGCCCAGATGGAAGCGTGTAAGGAGATTAGGAAGGGACGTGGCCTCCTTTGGATTCTACAGAAGTTTCTTCTTTCCTGGGGAAAGCTTGGCTCTGGTGGAACATGTGGCTTTCAGAAAAGACTCCCGCTCAGTGCCCAGTTTACCAGCTGGGCCGATTGAAGTACAAACAAGATATCAGCCTTGGCCAAGGTCACTTGGCAGTTGGTACCACATGCAGGTCACAATATCACACCTCCTACCTGCTCTCAGTCATAAGCTCTTTGCACCAAACTTTGGCTCCTAAAAGCAATATGGACAAACACATATTCTCAAGGCCAGAAAATTCCCCTGTTCACATATATTCTATAGCTTTAAAATCAATAATCTGACTGATTCCAGAATCGGTGTTATAATTGGCATCAGAGGACCAGAGTTCAATTTGGACTCTGCCATTTCTATCAGTGTGACCTTGGGTAAATCATTTAATTTCTCTGGGTCTGTGTTGTTATCTATAAAAGGAAGGGGTTGAACTAGATACCTTCTGAGGTCTCTTCCAGCTCTACGTCCATGAATCTATAATCTTACAAATCCAAGAATCATGGAGTCAGAATGACAACAATAAGATAATGAAATAGTTTGCCACTTCAATTTTACTCCAATGAATTAATCATTGTCATCACACATGTTCTCAAGCAACATTTACCAAGAGGATAAGCACTTTTATGGGGAGGTAGAAGCAAAATGTTAATGTTCAAGAAGGGTGCCCATACTCAAAAATATCAGGAGCCACTCTTGTATTACTTACCGGAAGGCATGTATACACACCCACACATACACGTGCATGCACACACACACACACACACACACAGAGTGACTTAGCCCAAACTCTAAGAACACATTTCATGCAGCCTAAGGCAGCTAGTATAGACCCTGGGCCTGGAGTCAGGAATAATTGAATTCAAATGTGACCTTCTGCACTTACTGGTGGGGTGATGTTGAGCAAGTCACTTAACCACTGCCTGCCTTAGTTTCCTCAACTGTAAAATGGGGATAGTAATAGCTCCCACCTCACAGGATGATTGAAAGGATCAGAGATAATGTTTGTAAATCCCTTAGCACAGTACCTGGCACACAGTAAGCATTTAATAAGTGTTCTTCCTTTCCCCCATTATTTTGTGTTTTTCTCAGTAAATTAAGAAACAAGAAAACATTTATTAAGAACCAATCAGTCTTACCCACTATGGTGCATACTGGGGATACCAACACAGAAGTGAGAGAATCTCTGTCCTCAAGGAGATTCTATTCTCCTCCCTGTTGATGAGGCAATTCAAGGGTAGACCCATCTGTTGTACTCCTTTTAAATCCCCATAGTGCTTAGCAGGAGAAGGTATAGGAGAGGAGACAATGCAGACTTTTAGAAAGTACCATCTTGTGGTATAAAGTGCATCAGACCAAGAGTCAGGATTCTCAGCTTCATTCTGAAAGTCACCGTGTGCTTTGGTGGGTCCATTGGGCCTGTCTTCACATCTGCCTAGCGGGGATGGGAAGAGTGGACAAGTGATTCTGCAAAGTAATGTCCAGACTTAGTTTCTGCTTATTCAATAGGGGGTCTATGTTCAATTTCCTTTTCCCCTGAAGTTCAAGATATTTATCTAAAGTGGCTCAGGTTCCATTCCATTGGAAGCTCTTCTTTCTTAGATCCAGCAGTCAGCAAATTATGAGACCTTGAAGTCATTCCTTATAATTAGATTGGAAAATGCAAGTAAACATCAAACAGGAGAAGGAAGCATTAGCATAAATTGTAGTTGCCACAATTACCTCCTATTGGCAAAGGAATGGGGGTGAGGGCAGCCACTTAAGCTACTCTCTCAGACCATCAATCTAATAGAAATGGATAATGTGGGAACGGGTGTATTGATAATTAAGGTGGGCTTTTAGCACTTATTCTATCAAGTCCTCTTGAAGAGTTTGGCCTTTGTTTCCTTGATTAAATTAGGAGTCTTTGATGACCTCCTTGCCTCAAGCCTAGTTTACATGGGTTTCAGTGACATGTTTGTGACATTGGAGGCTTTTAAACCACAAGGGTTTTAAGTCTCATTTTTGTGATGCTTTTAGGTCACGTGGGTAAGTCACATGAATGATTCACCTTTGACTCTGAACAAGATATATAAACCCAGAGGTTGACATTCTTCCTTGGGGCTCTGAGCCACAGGAGGAGTGGCACATGACTCTGGACCAGCCGTTGTTAAGAGCGCCCCAGCTCGTGAACCTAGATGTTAATGGTTTCTTGGTAACTATGAATTGTGATCTGGTCTGTTTATATTGTGTATGTTTGTAACTTGTTTGTATTTGCTGTGAAGTTCAGGTTTCTGACTCTTCCTCCTGAACTAAGTGAGTTTATATGTGTATGTCGGATTAAAGTAAGATTGTTAACGCCTTAACACTACTTTCCTTAGTAAAGTAGTTCAAAAGAATTTGTGCTGGCAGCATTCGTGTTGTTGGGCTTGTGTTGGTCTTTCACCCCCACAACAGCTGCTAGCCAAATTGTTGCAACAGTGGGATAGACAATCACCATGAAAACTCTGTACCCCACAGGATTGGTACTTCCTTGGAGGAGGTAAAGTCTTTCCAAGGTTCAGAAGAATGAAAGAATGAGGACCTTATTAATCAAAGGCAAGCCCTGCAAGCAAGGGAAGCCCTCTCTTGTACTTCATCAAGACAACTATATCAGGACCTGACTCCCAACGTTAATTTAGAAAATCTTTGCTGTTGCATGTATGTGCCTATACATATGCATTTGTGCAATTAGAATCCATGCTTGGGCCTTTATCATCAGTTTTTACACCCCTTACATAGCATTTAAGGATTCTAGAGAAGCATTAGACTGACAAAGAGAGGAGGGTTCTATATTTACTTGGTGAATTAGTGAACAAGTGCTTAGAGGTAGATTATTCTTGGGAAAACATCTTAGACCACAGTCAGTCAAAAAGCATTTTAAAATACCTACTATATATTCCAGGCACCATGCTAAAGGCTGGGGATACAAAGAAAAGCAAATTCACAGTTCCTACCCTCATTGAGCACACAGTCTAGTAGGGGAAACAACATTCAAGCAACCATGTACAAAAAAAGTCCAAACAGAATAAATTGGAGACAATCAACAGAGGATTGATTACTAAGAATCCCACAGAGCTAAGGGTTCTTAACATGAGGACCGTGTTGTTTTTTTTAATTTTGATAACTGTGCTTCAATATAATCGCATCACCTTTTTCTCATATGTGTTTTATTTTCTTCATTTAAAAATAGTATTCTAAGAAAGACTCCATAGGTTTCCCAGGACTGCCAAAGGGGTCCATGATGATAAAAAAAGGTAAGAACCCCCAATTTATAGCACGGATTTAGAGTTGGAAGGGACTTGACAAGCCTTCTAGGTCAACTGACTATTCATTTTACATATGAGGAAACTGAGGCCCATAAAGGAGAAGGGATGTGCCCAACATTACATGTAGAAAATGGCAGGGGTCATATTGGAACCCAGATCTTTGGACTTTCAATCCAATACTTTTCCCGTTGTACTTCTCTAGGTTAGGAGTCTAACTATGTGGTTTTGAGTTATAGCTCTGAAACTTACTAACCTTTGGACCCTGAACTGCTCAATTTTGCCTCTCTGCCCCTCATTTCCCTACATCAATAATGTATATGATAATAAGATAATAGGGATAATAAGAGCATTGCTACCTATTTCACACACAGCAGCTAGGTGGCGCTGCAGTGGATAGAGTGCTGGGCCTAGATCAGAAAGACTCATCTTCCTGAGTTCAACTCTGGTACTTACTAGCTGTGTGACCCAAGGCAAGTCGCTTAACCCTGTTTGTCTCAGTTTCCTCATCTGTAAAATGAACAGAGAAGGAAATGGCAAGTCATTTCAGTATCTCTGCCAAGAAAACTTCAAATGGGTTTATGATGAGTTGAGCACGACTGAAAAATGACTAAACACCTAGCTCACAAGGTTGTTATAAGAATCAAAGAGTGAAAGGAATGAAAAGCCCTTTGTAAAGTGCCATGCAAATGTGATCTCTGGTTATTAGGGCTGACTGGTGTTCAAAAGGGTAACAGAAACAGGGGTTACAATGATGGGCTTAAAGTCATAGAGACTTTAGTCCAAATTCCCACCTCTGCCACCATGGGTAAAATGACCCTGGGTAAATTAACAACAGGGTTGTTATGATGCTGAAATGAGACAATATATTGCAATGGGTTTTTGTCTTTCTTACAGCACTACTTGAATGACAGCTTTTATCATTATTATAGCAAGCCAACTATTTTTATATTCTCTCTTCCGAGCAAACCACAGCCATGCTGACCACACTAGGCCTTCAGGACTCCAAGTCTCATATTATCTCCGACTCACTGTTGGGCTTTGGGAAATGAGCATATTGGCCTGTGTTTTCCCCACCTAAGGGGACATCTGCAGTGGGTATTTCAACACAGGGCCAAATAAAGCAAGGACAGATGCTATAGCTGTAGCAGGCAGGGAAATCAAAGACCGAAGCCCCAAGCACAGGTGAGAGAACATTGCAGAAAAAGCAAACAGCAATCCATCATTGGTGCCAGAGAGGATTTCTCCCTGCTCTTTCAAGGTAGAATAATCCATGCAGTGCTAAAGATGGGAGGACAAACAGTGTGCTAACCATGGCTAATCTGTCTACATTTATAGGACATCTGTCTTCCTGGTGCCTGGTAACACACACAAAAATGTGCTTGACAGGGAAAGGACATATTGTGTAGTGGTTAGAGCACTGGACTTATGCTTAGATCTCCTCACTCCAGACACCTTCGAGCTGCTTTTAAGTTCACTTCTAGCTCAAAATCCTATGAACCTATAAATGTTCTCCTCTCCCTGCTCCATTCTCTCCAACAGAATGAGGGCTGAAAGGTATCCCTGAAGCCATCTAGGTCAACTCTTTCATTGTACAAATGAGGAAACCAATGGTCCAGAAAGGGATCATAGGCTCAAAGGCTGAAAGCTAGAAGGGACCTCAAAAACCATTAGGTCCAAACTCCTTATTTTAAAGATGAGGAAATTGGGCCCCCAAAAGGTTAAGTAACGGAATAATCAGATTTTTAGCTCTAGAGCTAGGAGGGACCTCAGAAGCAAATTAATCAAAACCCCTTCATTTAACAGTTGAGAAAACAGAGAGGTCACAGAGTTAGAGATCTCGAGCTAGAGGCCATCTAGTCTGACCCTTTGAGAGATGAAGAAACCGAGGCCAAGGAGTTTCAGTAACTTAAGATCATAGATCTAGAACTGAAAAGAATCTCAGAGGCCAGCTAGTCCACCCTCCCCCAATCCATACTTAGTAGATGAGAAAGATGAAGGTGAGGGAGATTAAGAAACTTGCCCAAAGTCATTCATGTCACATTTAAGGTGGGATTTGAACCCAGCTCCTCTGTCTCCAGAGGCAGTAGTCTCTCCCTGCATCCCACTGCCTCTCATACTTGATAACCTCCCTCATGCTACCTCCACCAGGAAACCTTGCCTCACTGCCCAGCCACTCTAGTCAACAATGATCCTTTTACTCTCAGGTGTTTGGAAGTCATTTATTTTCCATTCTCTTGTGCCCATATCCCCATGTTGGAGTTATCTGTGTTTGCATCTTAATCCCTGATGCTAGACTTGATGCCTCATGGGGGCAGGCCCCACTGATTTTTGGGTCTTATAGCACCCAGCACTGTGCTCTACACTGAATATTTGTTCAGTAAATGTATGGCAAGGTTGCTGTTTGGCTTGTCTACCATATTGCTCAAATACATACAAGGGCCACTGGGAATAGACAGCTTTTCTAGGACAGAAAGGGACATACCAAGATAAGAGTGAAACAACCCTTTTGAAGTGCTCTATACAATCACCTCTTGAGAGGCTTCTGCCCCCACCTCCTCAGCAGCCACAGCTACAGAAAATATGGAAAAGAAAATCTTCAGCTCCAAAATCTTGGTCCCATCAAGTGGTTCAACATAAGAAACTCATGATTTTATTCACGGAAATGACACTGAAGAACATGCATCAACATCTGTTTTGCTGCTAAACCCTGAGGACCACTGGGTCTTTTCATCTGACTTGCAATTAAATCTAGAATATGAGGTCCTTGAAAACATCCCTGGTGCTAAGCACAGTACTTCGTACCTAGCAAAAACCTAACATATATGGCTAGGTGTATGTCATTAAGGCAGAATTCATGGCTTCAAAGATAACCATGAATATGTCTGAATGGTCCAGAATCGCAGGATATAAGGAATTCTCTAAGTAGATGGCAGAGGAGTTAAAGCATTTATTGAAACTCAAAAGCAGCAGACCCATGGACCAGTGTCCCCAGGTCGACATCCTGGCAAGAACCATCCAAGACCAGTATGCCAATCTCACAATAGTGACCAGGAGGCCACAGACAAACATCATGGCAGCAAGCCAAGCCATACTGGTACTTCCCCCCCCACCCCAATGCCAGGGCCCTCCAGCAAGAAGACCACCAACTGCCTCAAGCCCCTGCTCAGCACTCTCTGGTCTCCACGAGAGTCAGTCCTGCTTTTTGTAGTGCCTGCCATCATCACTGCCACTTCCGCCACAATCTCCAAGTCGTGTTCCAGCTGGCTGACTGCTTTCTCCCTCCTTCAGCTCTTGACTGCTCTCACTAACTGCCTCTCCAACTGCCTCTTAGCTCTGCTCCAACCATTCAGCAAGCTCCTCCCACCACAGGCTTCCACTGGCTCTAGTCCTAGTCACTCCCCCCAGGACCCTGAGAGCCCTGCCCCCAAAGCCCACTCAAATGGGCAGGGAAGATCTTCCCATTGGCTGATTGCCTTTACAAGGTGGTACAGCGTATAGTGAAGTGGGCCTGGAATCAGAAAGACCTGAATTCAAATCTAGCATCAGATTGTTATTAGTTACATGACACTGGGCAAGTCACAACTTCTGTTTGCTTCAGTTTCCTCAACCGTAAAATACAGATAATAATAGCACCCACCTTGTAGAGTTGTTGTGAGGATCAGATAATCAAGTCCTCATTAGCACAGTACCCGGCACTTAGTAGGCACTTAATAAGAGCTTGCTCCCTTCCCTCCCACATTTTCATCTATTCATTCATTACTTTAAAAATACTCTAAAGGAGATATAAATATCATAGTCCTGTGTTTGAAGTCAGGAGATTAAGGGACAATGTGGTAGAGTTTATAGGAACTGTACTTGCAGTCAGAAGGGTCTGGGTTCAATCCTGCCCTAGATACTTCCTGACACTAAAACTTCAGGCAAGTCACTAACCACTATGTGCCTCAGTTTCTACTTCTGTAAAATGAGGGGATTGGACTCAATGGACTCTCAAGTCTCTAAATTTATAATCTTATTAGCCTGAGTTCAAAATCTAGCTCTGCTACTATGACCTGTGTCACCATGGATAAGTCACAGCCCCTCCAGGCCTCTGTTCCCATCTATACAATGAATGGATTGAACTCTAAGTTCCCTTTCAAATCTAAAGCCATGATCTTATGATCTAACACCCCCAAAATGGTTGGTTTTTCCCTCTTACTACCTGGATGGAAAAGATGAGTGTTGGAAGAGGAAGGATAGTGATCTAGCATTTTAATGCAATCAACTCATCATAAAGAGAACCCCAGATCCTTGCCTGGCGTCCACATTTATAGGAAGTCTGCCTCCCTGGCTTCAGAATACAGTACTTGGTCAGCAATAGAATATTATTTTTCTCTAAAAGAATGGATGCTTCTTGATATCTGCGAGCCTAGTATAGTTCCTAGCACATAGTGGGTATTTATTAAATTGGGTTAAGTTGACTTAAGGTGAATTGGCTACATAAGGGATGATTGGGATCCAAGAACCAGATGGATCCACTGGGATATAACAGTGGTGGATCCTCAATAGTAGGCAATACAATTACATGATTTTATAGACATTTATTAAGAACCCACTGGAAGCAGGACTCTATGCTACATGCTGGGAGAGGCAAAATTTGGACAAAATCATTTCCTGCCCTTATCATATTTATGGTCTGATGCAAAGCCTCAAATGCATACTCAAACAACTATAATAGAAGATAACACAAGATAAGTATATAGAAGGCAAAATAACAAAATGCTATGAGAGGTTTGATGGAGGCCCTAAGAGAGGACAGGAAGTCTAAGGCAGGTTGTTGACCAGAGGAAACCCAAGCAATGGGCACACCAACTATTGAGAACCTAACATTTGGTTGGATGCAGCCAGATGATGCAGCAGATAGAGTGCCAGGCCTGAAGTCAGGAAGAATTCAAATCTGTAACTAGCTGTGTGACCCTGGGCAAGTCATTTAGCCCTGTTTACCTCAGTTCCTCATCTATAAAATGACTACTGTGACTACAAAGGTCAGAGTAGCAGAGCTAGATTTTGAACCCGGACTCATAAGATTATAAAATCTGGAGAAGGAAATGGCAAAATTGTCCAGTATCTTTGCCAAGAAGACCCCAAATGGAGTGTTAACAGCAACAGCAACATCATTAATATCAACAACATTTTGTTCCATGAGGCCTGGAATACAACTTTGTTGTAATCATAGGAAACCCTCTCTACCAATTTGGTACCTCCCATCAGAAGATGACCTGGTCTTCTGAACATTTGGCAATGCGGAGGGGCCTTTTGGGCCACCATATACATCAAAGATTTCAATTACTTTGACATTCACTACAGAAGTGACTTTGGTCAGGCCCTTGTGTCCCAATTTCCTCATTCATAACATGAGGGGTTAGGTTAAATGGCTTCCAAGATCTTTTCTATGTCCTGAACTATGTTTCTATGACCATTTTATCTCTCAGAGCTCAACAACCATCATGTTGTAGTGGGAAGGGCCCTGGATTTAAAGTGCAGAAACCTTGGGGCAAGTATCACTACCATTCATTTACTGGGCAATTGGGCAAAACCATTTAACCCTTCCCGACCTCAGCTGCTTCTTCTTTAATATGAGGAAGTTGCAGTAGATGACCTCTAAGTCACTCCCAGCTCTGACATTCAACATTACAGAATCATACCATACAATGATATTATTATCACTAGAGTTCTAAGACATCTTCCCCATCTGAAATACTGTGTTGAGAAGTTCTTTCCCAGATCCGATATTCTTTGTTCTAATCTCCCTCCAAGATCTGATTGCTTTGATCTAAAGTCCCTTCCAGCTCTGCCACTTGATTCTGACCATTAATTGTACACTTTGCTTGAGGTAGGTTTTGTTTGGTAGTGCAGATCATCCAAATATCATTTCTATTTAGCTTTAAAAAATTAGTCCCTCGATTTTTACTTCCATTTTCTTTTCTTTTATTGGCAAGAGAGTTATTCTGACTTTTTCTTTGGCTTAAATTAAAATTAATTTGAATTCATTGAGCCTTTGCCAACTGAGAGTGGTAGGGAACTGAGCTGAAAATATACTGGGTAGTAGGGGTTGGCATGGGTGGAAGCCAGTCTGGGATGAATCATCAAATCATGAAAACTGGAAGAGACCTTAAGGATCACCTAGTTCAGTGGTTTTCAACCTCCTCAAGTAAGAATGCTCCTTTTAAATCATCAAATATTTTCAGACTCACACAAGATCATACTATATTTCTGCTATCCAAAATGCAGGCAAAAAAAAGTAACTATGAAGTCAGTCATGAGCTTAATCAAAAGTTGATCAAATGAGATAATGCATGTAAAATTGCCTTGCCAAGCTCATATTGTAAGCCATTGCCATCATGATTGTGATTATTCATCAAAACAGATTCTCAGTAGATTTGGAAAATATTAATGTTCATGCACTTGGTTTATTCCACGTACAGGAGGTTATACCCGATCATTCTTGATACAGAGTTATTTAGGGCAAAGTCTGATAAATGTAGGGATTCTTGCACTCTGTGCACTTAATTCTCCAGTCTTCCTAAGGGTCTACAGCCTACAGGTTGGGGAGTAGTGAGCCAGTCCAACTGTACCTAAACAGGAATTATATTCTATCATACTCACTCAAATTGTAATTAGCCTCAATCAAGAAGCATTTATTGAGTGCCACTATGTGTCACACACTGTGCTAGGTACTAGAAATGCCCTTATGAAAAATGGAACAAATGTTACTCACAAAGAGCACATATTCTAATGGAGACAGCAAGTATATGTATGTATATGGAGAATAAATACAAATATTACTGCTGCTGATGATGATGATATTAGCCAGAATATATATGGAGCTTTCAGGCAGCTGGGTAAGGTAGTGGAGAGAGTGCCAGGCATGGAGTCAGGAAGACTCATTTTTGTGAGTTCAAATCTACCTCAGAAACTAGCTGTGTGGCCCTGGGCAAGTTACTTCACCCTGTTTGCCTCAGTTTCCTCATCTGTAAAATGAGCTGGAGAAGGAAATGACAAACCACTCCAATATCTCTGCCAAGAAAACCCCAAACAAGGTCATGGAGAGTTGAACACGACTGAAACAACTGAACAACACCAACAAGGCTTACAAAGCACATTCACGTTATATTACCAAGGGCATCTCAGGCTTCACACAATTCTCTGAAGTTGGCACTGTCATTACCCTCATTTTGCAAATGAAAAAACTGAGGCTAAGAGGTTAAGATACTTGCCTAGGGTAACAAAGCCGGTGTCTGATGAAAACTTTAAACAGACAAATAAGGTACTTGACAGAGGATAAAATAATAGACAAATGGTATGCAAAGGTAAGGGATAATCTGGGAGCAGCATAAGATGCTTAGCTCTCACAAGGAGAGGGAGAATGATCTCACGGAGAGGAATCGACTTTCAGTGCTCTCTAGAGTTGTAGGCACTCATAATCCAGAGGCACTGTGGGGTCCAGCTTCTCTACGTGTGTCTCTGAACCATCTCTCTCAAGTTCATGCTCTGAAGCGTCTGCCCCCATGCAGGTTCCCAGATTCATTACCTCAGAGAGGTTTAGTTAATCAATAGTCACTTCTTTACATATACCCAATGTCACTTGGCTTCTCTTCATGGAACCACCCAACGCACATGGACAAAGGTATTAAAACAAGAAAATTCATCTCTTTAGCTTAATACTGAAATATCATCTAAATTCAATCAGCAGGCTCAATGATCCACATGTCTACAAGATAGAATTTACTGCAGTGCTCACAGACTGAAAATCACTCACATGCCAAACAAATGTCTTCCAACAGGCTCCAAGCCATTATACTCCTTCCTTCCCTCCTTAAGAGCTCAACCCTGGTATGCCAACATCCTTTTTTGTACTAAGTGTGATCCTTGGAATCCAGAGATAAATGAGGCTTTTGTGTATGTTCCAGGGGAAAGAGTGGAGAGAATCATTCCAAAAACATCAGGAGAACAAACAGACCTGACCTTCGCTGAAGTCAAATTCATACTTCTATTGTTGATTATCATCCTTTGAAAGAAGTGGGCATCTCAGGGATGAAGGCAGATCACTGCCTACTCTGTAGTAAGATGATCAAAATGTCTGTGATACGGTCCATCAAAGAAGCCTGTTAAGGAGATGACACAACCAGGGGAAGAGATCCTACAACACAACTCTACCTGAGAGCTAATTACAGAGGGAGACCAAGACCCAGAGAAAAGACTGTTATTTTCTTTCCAGCTCTACCTAGCAGAGCCTAGGATAGGACTGACCATGGGTCAGGATTGCTATTCTTCCATAGCTAAGTCCAGGGCTTCCCAAGCCAGGGAATAGGAAGAGGCTGAGCCCAGGAGCAGGAATTGAAGCATCATATTGATTTTAAAGAGACAGAGTTGCTTTCTGGGAATAGCAGATGTGGAAATGAAGGATCAGAGGCAGGGAGTAGAAAAATAAGGAGCAGGAGACAGTATAAGTATCTTACACAGATTGATCATTGAGTCCAACCTGCCCATCTTACAGATAAGAGAACCAAGGCCCAAAAAAATTAAGTGACTTCCCCAAGGATAAAAAGCTCATAGGAGCATTGGAGGATACATTATCAGTAGTCAAGGATTTACAGAGAGAAACAAAGACCAGGATTTAAATCCTGGAATCTAGTTTGGCTAAATGGCCATGGGCAAGTTGCTTAACTTCACAGATAAGCCTTGTACATAATTCAGTATATTAAAGATTTGTGATTTAATTCACAATATGTCCATATGTTATATATCCATAACTGAAAATTGACTGTACTATCTTCAGTGTATTATTTCTGCCTGCCAATGAAGATTTTAACCTGGCTCTAATTTATCTTCTTGGAGGACATCTTGAGTCTTCACGTGGTTAAGTGATTTACCTGTGATCGCACATCTAGAACAAGTAGAATTTGAACCCAGGGCTTCCTGACTCTAAATCTAGCCTCTATTCACTACCCCAACTAGTCCATAGTAGACTCTTTATGGTCATTTGGTGATTTGTAGTATTAACCTCTCTGAGGCTCGGTTTCATCATCCTAAAAGGAGGATAACAATACTGAAGCAACAAATATTTATTAAGAGCCTCTATATGTCAAGCACTGTGTTATGTGCTGGAGAGATAAAGTCACAAACGAAAGAATCCCTGCCCTCTAGGAGCTTATATTCCATCGGCGGAGATAACATGTATGCATTAAGAATAATAGTATGTAAATATTAAATAGTACACATATATAAATGTTAAATAGTGTACAAATATAATAGTATACAATTACAAATAGTATACAAATACAAATTAATAATAGTATACAAATACAA
The DNA here is from genome assembly GCF_011100635.1 of Trichosurus vulpecula. Lineage (NCBI taxonomy): Eukaryota > Metazoa > Chordata > Mammalia > Diprotodontia > Phalangeridae > Trichosurus > Trichosurus vulpecula. Next base: position 293,323,104 of record NC_050577.1, read on the forward strand.
ATACTGAAATAGTATACAAAATAAATGCAGAATAATTGGGGGGGGGACACTAGCACCTGAGGTATCAGGAAAGCTTCACCATGTAGGAGGTGGCATTTGAACTTAGCTCTGAAGACAACTATGGATTCTAAGAGAAGGAATTAAAGTGGGATGGCATTCTGAGCATGCAGTGCTAAAGAAACTGCTTTGTAAACCTTTTAAAGCACTAAAGGAAGTATGCTATGTCATCTGCTCGGGAGGGTTCAACAAAGCTGGAGAATGGTGAGTTTTGCCCATCTTCATTATTGTTGCTCTTAGCTTGGGACTGGGATAATGGCAGCCAGGTTCTGGACTGCTTGTGGAATCCCCTCAATCCACAGACCCCATCTCCTTGCTTAGATTATGTGGATTTTTGCAGAGCACGAGGCCAGCCTCACTTCATAATGTTCTGTAGAGCTGTTACAGCTAGATAGCTCCCAAAGTGACAGCAAGCAAAGACCTAAGGTGGAGAAGAAAACACTCTAGGTATTGGAATCCAACCAACCCTCATGGAATCTCATTATCTTTCCTGCCTCCATTGAATTATTATGCATGAGATGAATTAGAATATAGTGAGTGCTTGGTGGATTTGGAGCTGGCCTTGGGGCTCCAAAGACCCGATTTCAAGTATCACATCTGATACATACTGTTTGTATAATCCTTAGCAAGTCACTGTCTCTCAGTGCCCTACGGTGGCTCTAAGATTTTTAATTTGCAAAGAAGAAGATTGGTATTGGTCTTCAGTTGATAGGAGTTTCCTTGCCCAGAGTTTCTTATATGAATGAAATCCCAGGCCCAATCAAAACAAAACCAAAAAAGTGCCTCACTAAAATGTGATAGAATAGAATATTTCAGAAGTCAGCAGTAGATAGATGTTAATGTGGAAAGAGTGCTAGAGCTGGAGTCAAGAATTAAGTTCAAATTCTCCCTGCGTGATCCTGGTCAAATTGCTTGGCCTCTATATGTCTGTTTCCTCACCTGTTAAATGGGAACAATAACCATATCTCCCTCCTTCTCTAAGCCTCAGTTTTCTCAGCTGTATAATCGGGATAATAATAGCATCTCCTTCAGTTACTGTGAGGTTCTAATAAGATAACATACTTGAAGAATTTTACAAACCTCAAAGCACTAAATCAATGCTAAATATTATTATTACTATCAAGTCCAACCCTCTCATTTAATAAAGAAACTGAAGCTCAAAGAGGTTAACGACTTTGCCCAAGGTCACAAATATATTAAGCAGCAAGCTGGGATTCAAACCCACATCCTCTGGTTCAAATCCAACACTCGTTTGACCACCTTCCATTTTATCTGTCTAATCACATATCCTTTCTTCTGTACCACATTACCTTTAAGATCACGGGAAGCCATGATTGTATCTGCAAAACCATAATCTGTTCTGGGTGTCTCATCTGGAGAGCATAGTAAAAAATTGAAGTGGATTGGGCAATTGACTCCTTCCAAAGTCTCCCTTTATAGAAGTCTCAGGATTTTCCAACTAACTCTCATCTCCCATCAGCTTCTCTGCTCTAGTTTCTCCCAGGATAAGTTGAAATCTCATCATTATGGAGGTTGATTCAGTTTTGATACTCAACATCTCCCCAGCACCTTCAGTTGTCTCTCCTCTGACTGGAGGGATAGAAGGAAGAGCAATAAACTCCTCCACCAGCCTCCCTTTGTAGTGGGCTCCAATTTTTCCAACTAATTCTAAATTTTTCTCCAAGAACATCATGCCCCTGTACCAGGTACCTTCTGGTGCCCTTACCACTTCACTTTTCAGCTTTCTTTTGTGTATTGTCTTCCACAATTAGGTTGTAAGCTCCTAAAGGGCAGTGACTATCTTTGTTTTTATTTGCATTTGTATCTCCAGCACTTAGCACATAGTCTGGCACACAGTAGGTAATTAATACACGTTTATCGACTATTCCCTATTGATTTCAAGGAGAATGACCGGAATGGTGTGGGAGATGGAAATGGAATCCATACCAAAGGAAGTCAAAGGGTCTACTTGTTTGCTTTTGTCCTTCCTCCCTGTCCCCACCATGGAAAAGGCTCCAGAGATGGAGAACAGCTAAGATACTTTCTGATATAGCCCCACAGAAGTGGGTTGGCACACTCTCCAACCACAAATCACCTGTGTCGTTCCTTGAATTATCAAACATGGAAAATCAGATATTTTAATATGAAAAGGTAAATTGAACCTTGAAATCAAACACCAAGACTTGGTAAGATGACAACAGTAACTGGAATATGATCCTGAAAATAACGTCTTATTCAAAAGAAGCAAAATAGGTAAGAGAGAGGTGTGGAGTAGTCTTGAAAAATAAATTAAATTCATGTGTGCAAATCCAGTGAGCACGGGGATGTGGCAGAATATATATGAATAAAGAACAGAATCAGAAGCAACATTGGATTGGATACTATGTGCTACGTGGGCAGAAACAGAAAAAATGGATGAGGGATTTAGGTCACAGGGGTTCAGGTCACAAGCCTGACAAAGAGAAAGGATAGAGTACTGATGGGGGATGTCAAATTAACTGGATATCATCTTAATGCATCACAATTTTTAGACCTACATGTGCGAAAATGTCTATGGCAACCTTTTTCATGGTGGCAAAATATTAGAAATTGAGGGAATGCCCATCAGTTAGGGAATGGCTGAACAAGCTGTGGTATATGAATGTAATGGAATACTATTGTGCCATGAGAAATGATGAGCAGGCGGACTTCTGAAAAACCTGGAAAGACATATATGAACAGATGCGGAGTGAAATGAGCAGAACCAGGGAAACATTGTACACATTATCAGCGACATTGTGTGGTGACCAACTATGAATAATTCAGCTCTTCTCAGCAATGCAGTGATCCAAGACAAGTATAGAGGACTCACAAAGGAAAATGAGAAAGAACTGATGGACTCTGAATGCAGATCAAAGCTCATTTTCTTTCACTTACTTTATTATTTTTTCATGGTTTTTTTTCCCTTATGATCTGGTTTTTTTTCTTTCACAACTGTGACTAAGACGGAAATATGTTTTTCACGATAGCACATGTATAGCCTATATCAAATTGCCTACCATTTTTGGAAGGGGGAGGGATGGGGAGGAAGGGAGAAAAATTTGGAACACAAAATCTTGTAAAAATGATTGTTAAAAAGCGTCGTGTCATGTAATTGAGAAAGATAGCTTAAAATACTATTAAAAAAGAATTGGTTTTATATATCCTTAATCATAAGAATGGCCTTTGTGTCTGGTATTCAAGACTAACCACACACACACACACACACACACACACATGCACAGACATGGAAATGGAGAAAGCACATGCCTTGCTCCTGTTGCTGCTCTGGTGATTTTCTTTAAAGTCTAGGTCTCAGAGTAAAGCTTAGTTGGAGGCTTCAGATGTGGTTGAGAGGGAATTATTGGAGATAGAAGGATTGTGTGGACCCAATGAGAATGGCTAATTACTCCATGCAACAGCTGGTGAGAGCTGACATTGACAAGTGCTTGGAGGAGTGTACTGGGTGGAAACTCTTAACTATTCTGTAGTGATCCAAATCAGTGACAGCCTCTCAGCACAAGGACTTTGGAGTCATTATAAAAAGTCCAAGGAAGACATCTGCTCAGATAAAGCCATCTGGGGAAGAAAGGTCCATTGGGCTGTGGGGAAAAAATGAGGGGGCTACAGAAAGGAATAAGAAGCTGAGTGAAACTATTAAATGGCTCTTCTCTTATTAATCACCCAGAGCTCATTGTCATACACTCACCATGGAGCCTATGTGATCGGCCAGACAGCTCAACTCTGAGATATAACCCAAGAGGTTATGTTTGAACCATTAGTTCAAAGAAGGTGGAGAAATCACTAGGTAGAAAGTTAAAAGAATTGAATTCTAATTTCTGTTTTCCCATTGATTTGCTTTATGACCTTGGAATAATAACAACCTCTCTGGGCTTCAGTTACCTTTGCAAAAAAAAAAACATGGGGGAGATTGGACTACATGATAGGCCCTGAGCAACCTTTCTAGGTAATGTTAATAAGGTTGTTATTTAGTATTAAAAGCAAGAGCATATGCTAAAGTCATTTTGAGATGATTGTTAAATTTTCCCTCTGAGCATTTACCCTTCAAAAATCAGCGAATGCTACATATGAGAGCTTGATTTATTCTTTTGTTGATTACCTAGAATTAAGAAAATGATTTAGAAAATATTAATAATACAAATTAAACTTAAGTATATCTTGAGTACAAAAAATAAAAAGGTCAAAAGTCTAGCAAAAGTGAAAGGAAACAGTATTGATGGGGAATTGCAAACTACCTGGATATCATCTTAATGCACAACAATTTTTTAACACTTCAGGAAAAAAAATCAGAGAGCCAGTTGTTAAACATTTACCAGCATATCCCTGGTACAGAGGACCAAGGACTCAGGGTCCCAGCAATGATGCAGTTATTAAAGTCAGATTATTAAGTTGTCTCAGGACCATGATGGTTAGGACGGGAAGGGAGAAGAAAGAAGGTCAATATTTGAGGTGAAGATTCTAGGGTCTAAACTGAAAACACCTGAAAAGTCCAACTAAGACAAAAAGCACCTAGAACCTTTGAATACCGGACCCAGGCTGTCCACATTGTTTAGCTCTTAGATTAACCCCTCTTACATGTCCTACTTCAACAATTAAGCTGGGATACCAGTCTTATACCCACATTCTTATAGGATGTTAGCATTGGAAGGGCTCTGGAAGATTATCTGATCCACTGACCCTCATTTCACAGATAGAGAAACTGAGGCACAGAAGAAAGAATAGTTACCCAAGTATACACAATGAACTAATAACCAATCAGGGATAGTAGTACCCAGATCTCCAGAGTCCCAACCCAACATTCTCAGTACAGGTCCCCTGCTGTATGGCTGTAACAAATTTGGGGAAGGGGGTTACTTCAGAAAAGCAAAAAAAAAAAAACTCTCCATTCCCCTGAAGTATTTCTGAAGATGTTTCAGCTACCTTGTGACTCATTAGAGAAACAGGATGAGGGAACATGGTGAGTTAATTGGCAATTGCTATAGGTGTCTCTTAAGAAGAGGGGAAAGCGATGAGATAAGTTCCGAAGTCTCTCTAGCCAGCATAAGATAACTCAAAGGATAAATAAAAAGAACGATCAGAAAACTAGGGTTTGGGTCCGTAGGATTTAGAAAAGGCGGAGACCTGAGAGATCAACTGGTCCAATGCCTTTATTTTACAGATTAAGAAACTGAACCACAGAGAGGATGTGATTCACCCAACATCACACAGCAAATGGCAGAATGAGGCTTCTAATCCATGTCGTCTGACTACAGATCTCCAGCTCTTTCCATCACACCACAACAATAGTCATTGTTCTCATTCAGTTTCCACAGCAAACCTTTTGGGGGAACTGTTTTTATCTCCATGAGATTCAAAAGCTGAGACGGGAAATATCCCACCAAGTCAGTGAATGTCAGAGCCAGGACCTGAACCAAAAACTTCTCAGTCCAAATCCAGAGCTCTTCCTACTACTGCCTCTCATTACCAAAACAAAGTATATAAGGAATTACCTAAAAGAGCAGGGGGATTCCTGGTCTCTGTGCTTCAGAACTGCATGAGGTTCATAGTTTTAGTGACTTGGCCAGGGTGAGACAGCTCTTCGGTTTCAGAAGTAATATTCGAACTTGGGCCTTCTTAACTCTAAACCATGACTCTATTCTGTCCCTCCCTCTTTCACTATTCATTCTCTCTCTCTCTGTCTCTCTCTTTCTCCCTCCCTCCATCCCTCTATTTTTTTCTCTTCCCCCCTCTCCCTTTCCCTCTATTCTCTCTCTGTCCTTCCCTCTATTCTCCCTCCCTCTCTCTTTACCCCTTTTCCCTCTATTCTTTCTCCCTCTATTCTCTTTCTTCCTGTATTCTCTCTACCTACCTACCTCCTTCTCTCCTTCCCTCTTCCCCCATCATAGCGACTTGACTTGTGATATAAGGAACTACTGGACAAGGGAATTTCCTCTGCCAATGCAAGTAGGCACCTTTTATGCCATGTATAGTCTTAGAGAGCCCTGGAACACGGAGAAGATAAGTGCTGTGCCTGGGATCACACAGCCAGTATGTATCAAAGGAAGGACTTGAATTCCTGCCTCTGAGACCAGCTCTACACAACTCTCCTCTTTTTTAAAAAAATAAAAATGAGACAATGTCTGTTAAATCATCTAAAACTATAAATATTGAAGCAAATGCATAACATTTTTACTTGACTATTCCATTCCATCTTTAAACCAACCCCCCAGCCAACTCTCTCCTCCACCACCACCTGTACCATCCCTGAAGCTCATACAAAGTTTTTTTTACCCCCAAAGACATTTTTGTTGTATTTTTTTTCTTCCAGTTATTCCTCAAATATGCCTGCAATTTCTACATTGCAATAATAAATGGAAAATGTGATCAGATGGTCTTCAGGACTTACTCGTCAGCTTAATGTTTGCAAATCAAAGAGCCTGAAATTTTGGCAACAGTAATAAAAAGGTTTAGAGGAATTAGGGAGTAGACTCCTGTTTGAGAAGAAATTAAACGGGCCATTTCCTTTGGAAAGAGAAAAAAACAAGTTTGAATTTACACAGTGTTTGTCCTATAAAGATTTTGGAAGGCTGGCTGGAGACATCAGCCCACTGATTGTGACCCCAGCAAAAGCACAGGATTTTGAGATAGAAAGTGATTTTGAGTCATATATATACATATGTGTGTATGTGTATATATATATATATGTATCTATGTATGCATGTATGTATTCAAAGGTCCTTATTATATAGCTGAGAACACTGAGAGTCAATAAATTGAAATGATGTGGTCAAGGTTTCACATATTTACTGTGAGTCACATCTAGATCTCCGTACAGTCTTCTCTCTATTGTATTCTGGGCCTTAATTTGCTCATTTCATAGGAACGCTGAGTCCTAAGTTCATTGCATAGGAGAGCTGTGCTCTGAATCATATTCAGTGCAATTACTTTCATTTTTATGTGACAGATGAAGCTCAGAGAATTTCAGCATCTTGCCCATGGTCACACAGGGATTAGAGTTAATAATACTACTTCACAGAGAGACAAGCCTTGTTCACTTAAGAGTTGGTGCTCTCACTTCCATGAGTGATTTCTGCTTCTCTGTCTCCATGTCATTATCCAGGTCCTAAGATCAGTTCCCTGAAGCTGGAAAGGACCTCATAAGTTATCTAGTTCAATGTCTTCATTTTACAGATGAATAAACTGAGTCCTGGAGAGATAAGTAACTTGGTCAAGATCAACATCAGAAGTAGAATTTGAACCTGGTCCTCAGACACCAGAGTCAGCATGTGTTCTCCTGTGTCACACCCCCTTTCTCACTGCTCACTATTATATCCAGCCAGAAAAAGAACAAAGAATATCAAAAGAGCAGTAGCTGAAGATGATCCATTTGGCAATGGTGAGACCAATGGTTCAGTCCAGAAAGACAATCATACTGTTGAGAAAAGGCAGACTGCCCATTGCCTCATGGTTAAAGCTCAAACCCCTTATTTGTTAGAAAGGTCACCCAAAATTGAGCCCAACCTACCTTTCCAGTCTTATTTCCCACTATCCCTTGTAGATCTCCACTCCAGCAAGACTGAACCTGTCGTCGTACTTTACATAAATTATGTACTTCCCCCCTCCCCACCCTTCTTCACATCATTCCCTGAAATTTCCTTCCCATCTCATTAGTAACCCTCTCCACTATGAAAAACTCTACTTAAAACCCATTTCTTCCAATAAACCTCTCTTGATCCCTATCAGCCATTGTGCTCCCTCCTTTCTCTGAACTATCTGTGGACCTTAGCATCTGCGTTGTTCCTTTAACACTAGTGACATATTGTCTTTGGATAGCTCTTAGAATCTTGCATTTTTCTCAAGCCTTATGTCCCTCTTAAATTTGTCCTGAATTTGAATTCTATCTTCCAAAGCAATATGGAGAAGTGGAAAGAGCACTTCATTTGGAGTCAGACGTGGGCTGAAGCCAAATGCTGCCACTACCTAGCCATGTGCCCTTGGCCATTGCATCTTCAATCCTCAGCTTGTTCATCTATAATATGAGGATAATGATACCTGTACCTCAAATGGCATTGCAAATACAGTGCTTAGTACAACTTTGATGCTAAGTCCCTGCCTGAAAAATAAGGGGGACTAGAGACACAGAGCTAGAAGGAACACAAATATCATCAAATCTACTTTCATTTAATGATATGGAAACTGAGTCCTAGAAAACTTTGATGACTTTTCCTCAGGAAAGGTTCCAGAGGTAGCCACTTGAAGAGTCATTCATTATTCAAACTCAGGTATATTTGCTGTAACTTTTGCTTTTTTATATGCTACCACACCAAGATCTGTAATACCTCCCAGTACCATAGCAAGGATCAAATTAGGTCATATATGTGAATTGCTTTGGAAAGTGTGAGCCACCATGCATACATAAGTCATTGTTAAACCCTAATATAGAGGGATTGAATTAATAATATTGTCTCCCTGTAGCTCAGGGAGGGCAGGGTTCCTATCTCATCTTTCTTTTGACTCAGTCAGTTTCCAGTGTAGGATCTGGTATGTGCATACCTACATGTTGCCTGAATGACTGAATGGATGGCTGAGTCTGCACATGCCAATCATTTGTGCTGTCTTTGTCTACTGTTACAATCAAGAAAAGGCACTACGCATAACTCAGTGACATATCTTTCATCCTCAGAGCACTGACAGGCTTTGAAGAGAAAGCCCATCTGATTTTATCTGTTTTCCAGATGAAGAAACAGGTTCATCAAGGTAAAGTGGTTTTCCTCAAACGAGCAGCTAGGCAAGAACCTTTAGGGCACATTCTCATCTAGCTCTGCTCCTTTGGTAACAAAACAAACAAAAACTATTCCCCTCAAAAAGAAAAATAAACCTTTGCCAGTAATTCCATGTCCCTGAGAGAAGCCTCATAGAATATCAGAGCTAGAAGAGACCGTGGAGACCAGTGAGTCCAACTTCCTCATTTCACAGATGAAAAGACTGAGGACAGTAGAGAAATCATTTGGCCAAGGTCACAATGTTAGTCAGTGGATTGCCCAGACTTGATTATGAGACCAGTGAGTGCTCTCTCTACTGGCAGCATAGCTATCAAACCACAGCAACCAATAGCTATCTGTGGTACTGAACTCCCAAAAACAATACAACTCTGTCCCTGGTTCTGAATGCCCATGGGTTGCAGCCAAGGGGAGACACAAATGCCTCTACAACAGAGCTGTGGCCAGTTCACCAAGCTAAACCCTTACTTTTGAAACTTGCAACAACAATACAGCTGCAATGGTAAAGCCTCAACAAGAAGCTCAAAGAATCACTTGTATCTTGACGGCAAGCTCCTTCCACTGGAAGTCGTACGGCTTGAAAAATTTGGAAAGACTTACATGAACTGATGCAAAGTGAAGTGAGCAGAACCAGGAGAGCAATGTACGCAGCAACAGGAACAATGACCAGCTATGAATGACCTAGCTCTTCTCAGCAATACACTGATCCAAGTCAATTTCAGAGGACTCATGATGAAAAATACCATCCATGTCGAGAGGAAGAACGGATGGAGCATAAATGCTGACCAGAGCATACTGTTTTTCACTTTATTTGTTCATGGTCTTTTTTTGGTCTGTTTCTTCTTTCACAACATACCTAATATGGAAATGTTTTGTATGATTGCACATATGTAACCTATATCAAACTGCTTACTGTCTTGGGGGGGTGGGTTGATGGAAGGACAGAATAAGCTTGGAATTCAAAATGTTTAAAAATGAATGTTAAAATTATCTTTACACGTAATTGGTAAAAAATAAAGTATTATTTAAAGAGTTGCCCAGCTTGAGGTTCCATCAAATGGACTATTATTGGAGTTAAGCTTTCTGGAAATCCTCACTCAAACTCATTTGGTAACTGTAGACTCCTTCTCTCTCATATGGTATATGTGTTGCTCCCTTGAAAGGATTCAGACATGTTCTTTGTTCCTGGGAGAATGCATTTCCCTTGTGGCAGTCCACACACAGAGTGTTGGGTTCAGAGCAGCAATACCTGGTTTTAACTTCCAGTATGGCTATTTGTATGTTCCATATCCCTGGGAAAGTTCTTTAACCTCCCTTCTCCTCACTTCTTTCATAGGTAAAAGGGAGACAACACTATCTCCACTAATTTCTTCATCACATAGCATCAAATGGGATAATACATGCAAAGTGCTTTGTAAAAAATAAAATGGAATACAAATAAATGTTTTATTATGGTGGCCTTGGCCCTAAGTCATGATGATGGCTCATTAGTGAAGCCTTCAGGGAAGCCTTAAATGAAACAAATGTTAACAGTGAGATCGGCAGAAAATGGGAAAGTAAATTCATATTGGAATAAGGACTTATGATATCATACAAAAGCCACTACATAGGAAAGAAGAATTAGGTTTTAGTCCCAGATCTACCAGCCATATTTTGAGACTGAACTTTCCTCCTCTCCAAAATGACAGTCAAACCAGATGATCTTCCAATCCCTATGTACCATGTCTATGGTCTTTTCAAAAATAGCATTCTGTATTTTATGTCTTCTCAGCTCAAATATCCATTCTAAGGTCCTTCTCAGCTCTGGTATTCTATGTTCCCAGCTCTGAAATTCTATATTCCAAAGCCCTTTCCAGCTCTGCCATTCTACATTTCTTCCAGCTCTTACATTCTTAGAGTCTATTCTATTATTCTAAATCAGTATGTTCCTGCAGTGGAAATGCTGAGCATAATCACCTTGGGGAGCTCTGAGCTAGAAGAATTACTGGGGCAGATTAGTGAAGAACAACTCAAAAAGGGATAAGACATTTTCCATGCGCTTGGTTCTCACTGCCTATAATGCTCTCTACATCTCTCTCTTCTAAAACTTGACCACAATTTATCTCCTCCAGGAAATTACCTAACTGATAAAAGGTAATTTACCAGTCTGCAGGCACTTTCTCCTCCTTCCCATTTCCTTCCTAATACTCTTGCAATATTTGTGTTATTTTCCTTACTCTGAAGCCCTCCAGCCATCTGCCAACTCAACCATGATAAAATGAGTACTAATTACTTCTGGAGATTGTGACTATCTTTAAGTAATTGGTAGATAGATGGGCCCCAATATTTTATCACTTGGTAAGATCTCTGCTATTGGGCATCAATAACTCTTCCTAGTCATAGACTTACATGCTTGGGAAAGTTACCTTTATGCTATAGAATGATAATACTGGGAAGGCCCTTGAAACAGAATATCAGTTTGCAGAATTACCTTGTATTACAAACTGCCAGAACTGGAAGGACTCTTAGAATATAGAGAGTGATAATACTGGTAAAGACCTTGAAACAGAATATCAGTTCTGGGAATTACCTTATATTATAGACCACCAGAACTGGAAAGACTCCTAGAACACAGAATATCAATTCTGGGAATTACCTTACATTATAGACCGCCAGAACTGGAAAGACTCCTAGAACACAGAATATCAGTTCTGGGAATTACCTTACATTATAGACTGCCAGAACTAGGAAGACTCCTAGAACACAGAATATCAGTTCTGGGAATTACCTTTTATTATAGACCGCCAGAACTGGAAAGACTCCTAGAACACAGAATATCAGTTCTAAGAATTACCTTGAGATGTAGGATGTTAACATGGGAAGGGACCTTAAGATGATCTAATTGAAACCCACCTTGTTTTATAGGTAAAGAAGCTGAAATCCAGAAAAGGGGCAGTAATTTGTTGCACTAAACTAGTGGCACATTCAGACTGAATTCTCACTCTCCTAATCCCTGAGTCAGTGCCTTTTCCAGTGTTTCATCACTCACTGCCAACACCTCCTGCCAATGCCACAGCTCAATATCCTATCTGGGTTCCTCAGCCCTATTTCTCTTTCTCTATAGCCTCCACCCAAGACTATTTCTCCCCAGTTGGCAAATGTTAAGCAAGTCTAAACCCTGTGCTTACTCTGTAATGGGGCAATGGAAGGATAAGCAAATTTATATCTCTGCCCTCATAGAGTGCACCATCTAAAAGACTGTGAAGTCAGCATGTTGTAGTGAAAATTATACTGGATTTGGAATTGGAAGGCCTGAATTTAAACCCTGGTTCAATTTATTTATTACTAGTTGTCTGATTTGGAGCTAATCACTTAGATTATCTGGGTTTCTCTATATATAAAATGAAAGGATTAGAGTAAATGAATACTAGGGTCCCTTCTAGCTGTGACATTCTATGTTCTAAACGTTTCAAAGTAGATCTCGAGCAACCATCACACTATTCTGAGCACTAGCTGTGTTCCCATCATCACTGTATTAGACTGTAACCTCCTAGAGGACAGGGTTGGTCTTATTTTTATCTTTTTAGCACAGTACTTGAGCATAGTAGGTGCTTCATAAACATTTGTTGATGTTGCTAGAAGAAAGGGTGGGATGCTACAACAATAAGGCAGAATTCATGACTTCAAAGATAACCATGAATATGCCTGAATGGTCCAGAATCGCAGGATATAAGGAATTCTCTAAGTAGATGGCAGAGGAGTTAAAGCATTTATTGAAACTCAAAAGTAGCAGACCCGCGGACCAGTGTCCCCAATTTGACATCCTAGAAAGAACCTTCCAAGACCAGTATGTCCATCTCACAATAGTGACCAAGAGGCCACAGAAAAACATTATGGCAGCAAGCCAAGCCATACTGGTGCTTCCCCACCCCCCAATGCCAGGGCCCTCCAGCAATAAGACCACCCACTGGCCTCAAGCCCCTGCTCAGCACTCTCCGGTCTCCTTGGGGGTCAGTCCTGCCTTTTTGTAGCACCTGCCGCTGCCACCGCCACTTCCACCGCAATCTCCAAGCTGTGTTCCAGCTATCTGACTGCTTCCTCTCTCCTTCAGCTCTTAACTGCTCTCACCAACTGCCTCTTAGCCCTGCTCCAAACGTTCATCAAGCTTCTTCCACCACAGGCTTCCATTGGCTCCAGTCCTAGCCATTCACCCCAGGACCCTGAGAGCCCTGTCCCTGAAACCCACTCAAATGGGTGGGGAAGATCTTCCCATTCACTGATTGCCTTTACAGATGCCAGATCTAAGAGAAGTACAAGGTCTGGTCTCTGTCCTTGGGGGTCTCATAGTTTTGTTGTGAAGAGAAGACAAATACATATTAAGCAATTAAAGTATAACATAGGACAATTCATAACCAAATGCAGAATCATGCAATAGAGACAGTACATGTCATTGGTGGTCAGAGGAGGAAGATATTGCAAGAGGCTAGAGCAGTCAAGGAAGGCTTCCTAGATGAGATAAGGGTTGAGATAAACCCTTGAAGCAAAGATTCTCAGCATTACAAGGGACATGTCAAACTCACAGGCAGCTCCCAAGTGTGGCCCAAACCAGATTAAAATATAATGGGGGAATGTTTAAAAAGCATAAAAATAAAATATAACATGGATAATAAACTACTTTGTAGTTTTCTAAGTCAATATGTGGCCCACAGGGATCCATTCTGTATTTGAGCTTGACATCACTGACCTAGTCCAACTTTGAGATAAAACAAATTTCGCATATAAGTAACTCAGAATCCCAGACTTACAGAGTTGAAGTGGTCATCTAGCTCAACCTAAATGGGAATCTCCTCCATAACATTCCTGACAAGTCATCATACTTGGGAAGATTGCCTTCACATAGTACATGGCATGATTCCATTCCAATCCTCATCACCCACATGGAATTCCAGATGAAGAGGGGCTAGATGATCAGCTTTGTGATTTTACTGCCTGATGATCAAAAACATAGGAAGAAAACTGAAGACAGCGTTGCTTTTCTATCATGAAGGACATCAGGATGGTGGGGCCTGCAGAGGGCCCCACCATCATCTATCAGGAATCATTTTTTCTGTATAAATCCTAAAATCATGAAGCATAAGCATTGGGAGGGACCTTAGAACATGGAACGTCTGAGCTGGTAGGGAGCTCAGAACAGGTAACATCAAAGCTGGGAGGAAGCTTAGAACAGGGAACGTAAGGCCTGGGATAGAACTTAGAACGAGAAATGTCAGACCTTGGCAGGGCCTTAGAAGAGAGAATGTCAGAACAGAAAGAGCCCCTAAAACATGGAATGCCAGACATAGAGGGGACCTTTGAACATAGAGATTGGAGGGACATTATAACATAGAATGTTAGAGCTATGAGGAACCTTAGAAAACATCAGAACTGGGAGGAACATTAGAACAGGGAATGTTAGAATTGGTAGCTACTTTGTAATATAAAATGCCATGTATGTCAGAGCATAAAGGGAACTTGGAATACAAGCTTGGAAGCCTTTTAGAAAATAGAATGTCAAAACTAGGAGCCTTAGAAATCTTCTAATTGAGCCTTGCTTTTTCTTTTTTTTTCCTTTAGCTGATGAGGAAACAGAGATGTAGAAAGAAAAGGCAATTCACACAAATTACAATGGTAGCAAGAAACAGAGCTGGAACCCCCAAATGATGTGCGTGTGTGCGTGTGTGTGTGTGTGTGTGTGTGTGTGTGTGTGTACATATGTATCCTGTTATGGTGTACTTCACCACTCTATCTCCATTTTACTAAATTGTCATTTAAATATATACATTTTATTGGTGCATTGTGTCTTTATATCACATTTATTTCTGCAGGAAAACCCTTTACTACTCCAGAATGAAATCCAAACCACCACCACCACCACCACCTTTGTAACAAAAACATCAGAGCAGCAAAAGCACCCAGCACAGCATCTGATGGCATATAGAATATTCTCTGCTAGTGCCTTACCAGCCCCCCCTCCCACACCCTCTTTTACATGGGCAGGAAAGTATGTTTGATTCTTTTCATCAATGAAGGGTTTTTCCATTACTGAGAATGAAACTTCTTTCGAGTGATCTTTTCATTTAGATGGCTGAAATCATAATATATATTCTTATTTTTGTTCCACTGGTTTCTGCATCAGTTCATACACATGCTTCTATGTTTCTCTGAACTCCTCATTCTCATCATTTCTTAATACGCAATGTCCCACTACATTCATAAATCATAGAATTCTTTTTTCAGCCATTTCCCCAAAGATGGGAGCCTATTTTATTTCCAGTTCTTTTCTGTTTTCCATAGCCTCATTGCTTCTGTTTAGGGCCTGGATCCTGAGCAGATACCTCTTCTGCCTCCCACAGGTTCAAGGAGCCAGAGGGCCCATCCCACTAGAGAGACTCAATTCTACATCCCATCCCACCTTGCTTTGACTTTGATTGTTGCCTGTTTATGATTTATGAAGCTTTCATTCTGCCCATCACATTAAATAAGCTTGCTGAAAGAAGGAGAAAGCTTTTAGCTGCAATGTGAGAACAAAATGCACCACTTTTGTACCCCTTTAAAAATATTATTTGCTAAGATATTGAATTAGACAACCTGGCGTAGTAGAAAGAGTACTGTGGGTCTTGAAGTCAGAAGATCTGTGATGGGATCCTGGTTTCCCATTCTGTCTGGGAATGTGACCTTGGATAAAAACTAAAACCATAGAGCTTTAAGCTGTAGTGATCTTAGAAATAATCGAGTCTGAACAACCCCCATATTTTGCAAATGATGAAACTTACTCCCAGAGAGAAGTGATTTTTGCTAAGATTATATGACTAGTGAGTGGTAGAACTGAGACTCTGACCCTGCCTTCTGACTCTAAATCCAATGCTTGTTCCTTTGTTCCGCACCATCTGAGCCTCAGTTTCTTCATCTCTAAAATGGATATATGGTAACCATATTTCTTACCTCCCAGGATGTCTATAAGGAAAATAGTTTATGAATTATAATAGCTATGATAGAAGCTATAACTCACATTGATATATTGATTCATACCACTTCCCCTGCATAGAGATGCTACCACATATGATGGGGACAACCCAGGTAGGGGTAGTCACTGAGGGAATATTCCTCCTTCTAAAAGAAAGAGGGTATTTCACAAAAAGGGATCCAAATGAAGGTACAAACAAGACCAGGAGCCATGGTTTCTCAAATGGCAGAATTTAAGAAGGTTAAGTCAGAAGTTAGAAAACTGGAGATTTCAAGACAGGGATATGTATCATGCATAATCTGGGTCCTCAAAGCTCTAGCTTCTTATGTTATCGGAGTGGTTTCCCCAACCCTCCTCTGCACTGACTTAACTGAATCATCAGAGATCAGGTTCAATGCCTTTGTTGATTTCTACCATCCCCATCAAAACCCACCTCTGTATGATGTTCAATTTCCTCAGGCTTTGCTGTCTATAAGGGCTAGGCTGATAAACTAATCCCAATTTGTGTAGCCAATGAGTGCCATTAATTTTCTATATAACCTTGGGCATATTGCTTTCCTGCTCTGAATCTGATTCATCTGTCAAATGTCTGGGTTGGGAATAGATGGTATTGAAGCTCCTTTCTAGCTCTCACTATGAATCTATGACTTCTGTTACTAAAAGTTCGGTCCTTCAAGCTAAGTCATCCATCCTTAACAGGGCCTTTGCTAGAAACATTGTCTCCATCCCCCCAAAATTATTCCCAATGGTAAGAATTTTCAAAAATGTAGCAAGGGAGTAAGAGGAATATTGTTAGTTAAGAAATTTTCATAACTCCTGAAATAAATGTTTCACAAATGGAGAAACCAAGGTTTACAGTCTGCCTATTCATAGTGGGCTAGAAGCCATGATTCCATAGCTCCCCCTATGAAGGATGCTAGACCAGAATGTGGATAGGAGTTATCTTTCCCAACCATAAAGATTATCCCCACCTTCTATAACTCACATAACACTTCTCTGACAAGTAGCATTGTGTTTCATAGCTATTTCTGTTAGTGTCTGAGCACCCTACTAGATTGTAAGTGACAGCAGGCCAGACATTACATCTTACCATCAATTTTATTTTATTCCTCTCCCAAGACCTAGCTCTTCGTACAGTTCCTTGTCAGCTCTCGTGGCATGCTTCTTTATTGCTACTGCTTGAGTAAATGAATAATAAGGTGTATTGGGCAAATAACCTCCTTGTATGAGAAGGGGCAATTTGTGATTTTACCTATAGATCACAGCAGTTAATGGTTCTTCCTAAGGAAATAACAAAGTCCCACATTTCTCTAATTTTGCAAGATCCAAGAGCCACTCTCTTTGCAATAGCTCAAGGAGCTGAATGGTGCAAAGTTATCTCTGAATTCATTCAAAGGAGGATATTTAAGGTTCAGAAGACTCATCTTGCCATAAACTCATAGCTAATAAGTGCTAATGTTGGTACCTGATATACAGCTTTCTGGCTCCAAGCTTTAGGTCATAGAATCGTAGATCTAGAGGTGAAATATTCCTCAAAGATTGAGTCCAAGTCCTTAACCTAACAGATGAAGAAACTGAGACCCAGAGAGGTCAAAGGATCCTAGATCTAGACCTGAAATATACCTCAAAGTTCAACATGTCCAGGAAGCAATGGTGAATTAAAATCCACCAACAAGGAGGCTGAGGGAAGCCTTGCTAAGGAGAAGGTGGTTAAAGCTGCCCCGTCTCAGGAGGATGTTCATTCTGTGAATGACCAACAGAGATCATGCCTAAAGTGCTAAGATGAGGATGAAGATGAGGATGAGGATGAAGATGATGACAATGACAATTATGATGATGGCTTATGTTTGGTGGTTGTAATGCTCTGACAGTCTGAAAAAGTCTATGTTTAAATACAAATTGTGATTATACTTTCTATCCTACAGACTTGGAAGAAGTAAGATGTAATTTTGGCTTTTCTTTTATTCTAACTATTCACATCCTTTTTATTTTTGTTTTTGAGGGCCTATATCCAATAAAATAACTTTGTTGGAAGGGTAAAATACATTTTACAAATGAGAAATTAATATCAAGAGAATATAAGCGGTTTATGGCCATAGGATACCAGGTAGAGACATAATATTTGGCGTTTACAAAGTGCTTTAAGGTTTTCAAAGCATTTTACATACGGTACGACTTTAGATTCTCACAACGATCCTGTGAGGTAGATACTGTTCTCATTCCCATTTTACAGATGAGGAAATCAAGACTAATAGAAGCTAAATGATTTATCCAAGTTCACATGGCTAGTAAATGTCTGAAGCCAGATTTGAACTCAGGACTTCCTAATTCCACACCGAGTAGACCATACAGCATTACACTTAGCTGCCTCAACTGGCTTCTAGAACTCAAAGGGACTTCAGAGGCCATCCAGTCTAATACTTTTGTTTACAGGTGATGTAACTGAGTGAACGTGAGAGATGGAGCTTGAACCCAAGTCTTTTGACTCCAATTCCAATGCTCTTTCTACTTCACCATGCTGCTTCCAAAAAGACAGTCATGGTTCCATAAACTCAGAACCACTTCCTGGAAAGAGGACACAACATGGAACCATGGGGAATCATCTTGTCCAATTCCTTCATGGTACAGAGAGAATTCCAGGATGTTAGAGAAAAGGGGAAATCTCACAAGTCATTTAGTCTGACCTCATCATTTTATATTTGAGGAAAATGAGGTGTAGAGAGGAGAAGTAATTTTGTTTACAGACATAAAGCTACTAAGTGACAGAACCCAACTCTAATTACGGCACTCTCTGCTACAAGTTGAGGGAATCTAAAGTCCAGAAAAAATAACTTATAGATGGTCATCCAGTTAGTTGATGGCCCAGGCAAGGCTAGAAGGTAGGTCTGCCTATTTCATATTGCTCTTTCCCAGCATAGCTCACTGACTCTGAATGGCTTTGCAAAGAACTTAGATAGCGTGTCTTCAAACATACAACAATCCCAAAGATTTCTAGAACTCACTTCCTATGCGTCTGAGTATCACAATGGGTAGTAACTTCTAGTCATTACTTCTAAAGAAGTGATCTCCACCTCAAAGGAAGGCCCCACCTGGCACAATGGCTCACTGGAGGTAGCTTAGCTCTCTGCTCAAATGGCATTGGAAAATCCACTTTTAACTGCTGGGTAGCCTAGATTGATTTTATGCATTATTTAACTCCCATCCCCAACACTCAGGCCAATGAGCATTAGAATGTAATTGCTGAAATTTGGTGGGACTTCATTATGTGCTGTGGGAGCCAGTGAAATCACAATTTCAGGAGAAGGGGGCATTAGGAAGCTGGAGGAGAGTTAGCTTTAATAGGCTATACTTGGACGGGGCTATTGGAGAAGACTGGCTGGGAGGGCATAGATGGGCCATAGATGACCAAACATCCAGGGTTCTTCCACAGTTCAGTTGCAATTTAGCATGTATTCACTGACCACCTGCTAGTCAGCCATATAGCTACAAACCTACAATGCTATATGCGTAACATTGGGGGCCCTGAAGGAAATACCAAAGTATAAGAGCCAGTTAATTCAATTATACAATCCAGCAACTCTTTTTACAAACCTGTGAAAATCACTGTGTGGGAATTAAGACCCATGATATGTAGTTCCAACCCTCAAGAAATTTACAACCTCTATGGGAAAACAAGCAACAGCATGGTGTCGTGGATTTGTCCTCTAAGCCAGGAAGGCCTGGGCTAAAGTTTTGCTTCTGATACATGCCAGCTGTGGAATCAGGGCCAAGTCACTTACTTAATCTCTCAGTGCTCTAGGCTACTATCTAATACCATGAATTGCAGAGTAAGTACTGATCTTCATTGGTAGAAAAAATTTCCTCACTGGGACCTTCCAGTACTAATAAAATCATAGGTCCAGTCCTTGTTTAAATCCTTTCCTTACTGAATAGCCAGTGTTGGAATAGTTGTGGAAAGATAGCAACATCAATGGATTGTTGACAGAGATACAAAATGGTACAACCATTCTCAAAAAAATTGGAGTTGTGCCAAGAAGATGACCAGACCGTCTATGTCATTTGATCCAGAGATCCCACTTCTTAACTCCCAAAGAAGGAGAGTGACAAAAAAGAAGGGCTCCATATGCAAGATATGAAAAATATTTCTAGAACTGCATTTTGTGGTAACAAAGAACAGGAAACAACATTGACAATCCTGGAGTGGGGAATGGCTGGACAAACTGTGGGACAAGAAAGTAATGCCTTGATATTGTGCTGTGTGGTCATGATGACCACAGAAAGTCATGGAGACTTATATGAAGTGACCACAAAGAGAAATAAGTAGAGATAAGAAAAATATATGTGCAGTGCCTACAACAATATATATGAAAAAGTGCAACCACTCCAAAACAAAAAAGAATATTGGGATAACCAAGCTTAGTCCCAAAGGAGGGACATGAGAAGACATCTTCCCATGCTCTTAGCAGAGAGTGGAATGCAAGAGTTTGCTAGATTACACACGATGTCAAATGTTATCAATCTGTTGATCAATATTGTTGATTTTTTTACCTATCTTTAAAAATTATTTGCTATTAAAGATGGCTCCCCAGGAAGGCACAGGAGAAAAATAAAGGAGGAAATATAAGCAACTGAAAAACCAAACCAAAATTAAAACTATAATTAATTAGCTTTTCAAATCTCTTTATTATTTGCCTACAGGAAAATAAGTCATATGTGGATTGTTAGAAGTAGAAATGATCTTAGAGAAATTCATATTCCCAATCTCCAAAAGGGGGATAATGATGCCTATACTCCCTGCTGCACAAGGTTTCCACAAGGAAAGTGCTTTGTAAACTTCACAATGCCATAGAAATATGAATTATTATGTAGTCCGACCACCTTATTTTACAGAAGAAGAAACTGAGGCTCAGGGAAAGGAATGAGGCTTGCCCAAGGTGATACAACCAGCAAGGAGCAGAGTTGACCCTTGAACCCAGATCTTCTGACTGCAATTTTTCCAATGTACATATTTCCTGGATTGGAAAATTAAAGTTTGGAAAAGGAAAATGACTTACCAAAAGTCATGCAGCTTGTAACTGACAGAATTGGGACTCAAACCCAAGAGGGTTCCTCCCAAGAGGGCTCCAAGGTCAGTATTTATTCCACTCCATCGCTCTTCCCAAATGAAGAAACTGAGGCCCAGAAAAGCTAAGTGACTCATCTAAGGCCACAAAGTTTTCATGTGACAGAGGCAAGAGTCAAAGCCAAGGGGTCTTATTCCAGAGTAAATGTTCTTTCTATTCCATTACCTTTCCCACATGGAGAAACAGAGATGTTAGCATTCGTACCCCAAGGATTAGAAGAAGTGTCTCATGGTTTATAAAGGATAATTGGGACACAAAGCCATCTCTTCACTGCATGACAGTTTCCAGGTTGGGGAAGTGAGACCTAGAGAAGATCACAGGATCACGGATTTGGAACTGGATGGAACCTTAGAGGCCTTCCAGACCAACCTCTTCATTTTACAGATGAGAAGGTCCATGGAGGTTAAGTAACTTATCCAAGATCACATAAAGAGTAGAAATAATTCACTCAGTATTACAGATCTTGCAAAGGCAGAGTTGAGACACAGGCACAGGTAACCAGATGTCAAAGCCAAGCCACATTCCACTGCAGAGCCCCATCACCTGGCTTCCTTGAATGAGGAGTTTTATTCCTCTGCTTCTTGCCTTCCTATATACCCTGGTGGTGCTAATGCCTCTGAAGTTTCCCCAGTAACATGTATGTTCTGTTATTAACCAAGCACTCATTTAAGTCCCATCGATTTCCTTGCCTTTCCCTGCAGACATGGATGCCAAGATGTAGTATTTCCATCTCACATCAGAGGAAGAGAAGTCAGTAGGGGTGTCTGGAGAATACACTTAGGGGTACAGTGATCCCAGAAATCTTTAAACTTTTAGTAGATGAATGAACCTACTGCCTCTGTCCCAAGCAGGAATTGAAACCAACGAATCCCCCACCTCAAAACAAACAAAGCCCAGAACCCAGACTTATTACCAAAAATGAGGAGTCAGTCAGTAGGGACACAATTCATTTCAGACTCCTAATTTGGAAAGTAATGGAGTCTTTTTCAACGTAAAAGCTGCATTAGGCATCTATTAGACTAGAAAGTGGAATGAGTTACCTGTTCAAAAAGGGCCTCACTCATCTAATTTCCCAAGCCACAGAGGACAAAGATAATGGCTCATTTTCTCTGGCCCAATACTTACAAAGCAATTTTGTTGCTGCAGCCCTCCATGGTGTGAATTCTTGGTCACAAAGTAACATAATGGAAATGCACTGAATTGGAAGTCAGAAGATCTGGGTTCAAATCTCACCCCTTCCATTTTCTTCTCATGAGACTTCCCTTGTCTGTGTCTCTTCTGCAAAATGAAGAATTTGGGCTTAATGGCCTCTCATGTCTCTTCTGGCTCTAGATGCTATAGCCCATCTTGGGCTGAGTTACCTCCTCTAAAAAATGAAGAAATTAAACAAGGTGACTTGTTTAAGTTTCCTAATTATAGATCTGGTTTAAGATATCTAATTATAGATCTGGTAATCCATTAGTTATTTGAGGTGCATACTCCATCCACTAAAGCAGATTGCAACCCCTCAAAACATGAGTAGATGGTCTTTTGTGAATCATTGCCCCATCTATCCACCTACCTACCCCCCAAAAACCAAAAAGTCAACATTCTAGTAGTAATCCCTAAAACTTAGCTAAGCTGCTCCAGAAATGACTGAATTGTAGCTCATAGACCAAGGCTTGAAATTTTTTCCTGCTAGATAGGACCTACAAGAATGTTACATGACTTTAGAACCTCAGATCACCTATAAACCTCCATGAGGCAGTCATCAGAGGAGGTAATAGGGGAGCACTGCATAGTGGTTAAGGCATTGAACTTGGAGTCAGGAAGATATCAGTTCATGCCTCACCTCATATTCCAGCTGTGTGATGCTAGGCAAGTCATTTTATTTTCTAGATCTTTGATTTCTCCATCTTTAAAACGAGGAGGTTGCACTAGATGACCTCTGGTTCTCCTTCAAACTTTAGATTTCTAATATTATTGTCTTAAATCACCTAAGATCTTTTGCCTCAGTGTCTTCATTTGTAAAATGATGGAGTTGGACTTGATGGTTTCTAACATCTCTTCTAGCCCTGAATCTATGATCCTCAGGAAGGTAATAAAAATTGTGGTAGTATCATTATGTTCTTTTTGCAGATTTAGAAATTCAGGGGCTCATATAATGTTAGAGTTGGAAGGCTTATGGTCTATAAGAATTGAATTGTATTTTAGGTTATTTAGGCTAGAAGCCATCCAGTTCCACCATGTTATTTTACAAAATAAGCTCTAGATCAAGGAAATATCCTGCTAGAAGGGAATGGAGGTGCTGGAGCTAGGACCTGAACTGAGATCTGATGACAAATAATGAGCTCTGCCCATGGTGCTACCATCTGAATAGACAAAGAAAGACAATATTCAAACATGACACCATCCCAGCATGGATAGCCACAGATGTCAAATCTTCCCCTTTCTTTGAGGCTCAGAGAGCTACTACCTCCAATTGTGAGGCTTTTCTATTCACCCCCCCCCAAAAGATAGCGGATTTCCCTTCCTCCCATTACCTTGTACTTGCTTATTTGTTTCTGTAATTCCTACTTTCCAACTTTTTTTTGGTCTTTGCATTCCACTATGACTATGACAGTACCTGGCACATAGTAGGTGGTTAATAAGTGCTTTTTGATTGAAGGATCAGTGAAATTTGGGTCCCCATCCCTGCCCTCACAGATTGATTTCCCTGGCTCTTAAAAAATAATGTGGTCCAGTATTGTATCACTTACCCTCTGCAAGCCTCAGTTTTATTATTTATAAAGTGAGGAATAGTATTTAATTCATTGAATGCATTTTTGTGACTGAAACCAGAGCCTTAACCAAGGCTGAAGCCTTGTCCTACAGCCTATGGTTTTATGGAATGACAGATGTGCCCCACTAATATTCAATTCTAGGATCCCCAGAATGTCCTCAGTGGGGAGGGAGGAAAGGAAAAAGAGAGACAAGGAAAAAGCCTTGCCTTTTTTGCACAGGCAGCTGAACAGCATCTAGGAGAAGCTTCAGCAATTAGTGCCAGTAGAGGAAGTAGCCACCTACATTGGCAAGTGAGGGGAAGGCTCCCTCTGCCTTCATATCATCCTCCACCTTCTCTCCCCACTCCCAAAATCAAAGGTTCCTAAGCTTGCACTTCGATTTGTGGGGGTCACTTTGAAGATGCAAGTTGGCTGGAGAGGACAGGTGAAGCTAATTGATGCTCAGTTGTCAGTGGTCTCTCCTGTGTGCCTTCCTTCTCCTCTGCAGTAAGTGTGAGAGCCCTTCCATGCCTGGGGTGCGAAGAAAGGCTTGAGAAGGGCACAGACATGGAGGTGGGATTCAATGATAACAAAAGTTGTCTAATTTCCCAGCTTTGCCACTTCCACCCAGGATTCAAGGAGATGCCCCATAGACCTCAACTGCCCCTGTTTAAATCTCTCTTCTGTACTACAAGAGATGGGCTGCTTGAAGACTGGAATTTGAAAGCTGGATTTTATTGGCACCATTGTAACCCACTTGCAGGGTGGCAGGTGAAGCCTCAGCTCTCTTAAATTGCATTTCTCTTGCTATTTGAGATTTGGAGAATGTTTTCCTGCAGTCATTTGTATTTTGCAAGAACAGCCTGTGACTCTGCTCCCCATTTATATGACTTCATTCTCCCCTGTTCACTACTCTTATATGTGCTGTCCCCAACATTAAAAGGTAAGCTCCTCAAAGGAAACAAACATCCGTTTGGTATTTGTAGCGCAGACCTTAGAACAGTGCCAAGCACACATCAAGCACTTAATAAACAGTTGGTTTTTTTCATTCAATCTTTCTATTTTTTTTAAACCTGATTGTTTAATATTCTTCTGCCTTTGTCACCAGGGAGTGACCTTTGCTGTTATCTATTTGGATGAATTCTGTGCACATTTTGGATGCGTGTGTAACACATGGAACACTGCCTGCCATGGCCCTCACTGCTTTGCAGGCCAGGTAGGTTAAATTTCACTGTTTCCCCAGGATTCTCTGGTGCCTTTATGGGAACTGAGGTGGGTTCTGGGTTCTCTAACAGGGGCTCTAACCCCTGAACATCTAACTGATGTTCTCTCAAACGGAGCAGGGGACCTCCCATATCCCAGGTCTATTAGCCACTGACAATCAAATTAACTTTTACACAGAGGAATGTTTATTTCAAAAAGTATAATCTCAAATATACAAACTTCTCCCCCCAACACACAAGAGGCATAATCCACTCTGTGTTTTCATCACCTCTGTCTCTAGGGAGGGAAAGGGGGTTAGTTTCCTAGATTAGCTCGGTTCCTATAGAGCACAGTCTGAGTTCTGAGTTCAAAACCCCCTTGGGGCTCAAGTCCCAGGAACTCTAGCTTCTCAGGGCTTCCATGCCTGCCTGCCTGGCTGGCTGTACCAGCTCATCTGGAATCCTGGCTCCAAGGTCAGCATGGTTTGAACTCTTGGTCTCATAAGAATCACCTCTAACACTAGAACTAAGTAAAACAAACAACACAGAACAGAAATACCCTCCAGGCTCATTTCTGAGAACAAAAGTAAAAGAGGGATTAGGGGAAGGAAATCCTTCCCCTCTCACTGGTTCAGTACATGGAGTCCTCATAGCAAGAAAGAGCAGATACAAGAGCATGAGAAAAAGAGAAAAGAACGACAAGCTCAGTCTAACCAGTTTTAAGGACAAACACATCCAATCAAAGGAGGCTACCATCTACTTGCATAGTAAAGGATGCAACAAGCCTCCATGTTATGCAGGCATGCTCAGACAAGCCTAGTTTACATGTGTAATTTAAGGAATGATTTCCTAATAGAGCTATCCAAAAGGACCATAGGAGATGATAGAAAATGAGAGTTTCCTTCTCACCAAAAGCTTAGAAGTGAAGACTAGTTGAGAACTGGCTGGAAATATCAGAGCACGGATTCAGTACTGCCTAGACCACATGCCCTTTGAGATCCATTCTAACTCATTAAATCATTCATATATTCATTCATTTTTTATTATTAAATTTTAAAGTTATGAACAAAACAAGCATTTCCATAACACAGTACAGTAAAAAAGATTATTGCACATGAAACTGGAAATCTGCTATGCACAGTTTACTATTACTTTCAAATATACATCAAAATTATCATGTAAATTTCTTCTTTTCTTTCCTCCCCACCCCCCACCCTAGAGATCATTACCATTAGACACAAAAAGGTACATATGTGTAAAATTATCCTATAATATTTCTATGTATCAGTTCTTTCTCTGGATGCAGAGTCTTTATTCATAGGCCCTTTATAATTAATTCAGGTATTTATAATAGTCAAAATAATTTATTCATTCAAAGTCATTCTCAGTATAAAATACTTGAGAATACATTCATTCATTTAAAAAAGTATTTCTCAGGTACCTGCTATCTGTCAGGCATTGGGTATGCAAATGGATATACAATAACAGAAGCAAAACGATTCATTCCCTCAAAGAACTTATATTCTGTTAGTGAGGAACAATATATGCACAATTAAGTGCAAAAGGTATACTAAATAAATCATGTAGGGGTGGGGGTGGTACAAGTAACTAGAGGGGTGTCAGGATGGGTCTTCCATAGGAAATGGCATTTTAGCTTAGACTTGACAGAGGCCAGAGATGCTAAGAGGTGATTAGATTCTATTTCTGGGTTACAACCTTGGTCTCTCAACTCCCAAACCCATACCACTACATCACGTGGGCCTCCAAAGGGGGCAAAAAGCCTATGGCAGCTTTTTTTCTTGAGGTGGTCCCTGGCGAATCACCAGGCTAGAGTCCTAGCCTCCTCCCAGCTTCCAGGACATCAGGATAGCCATTGCCCTGAAGGCAAAGGACAGGGAGATGCAGTTAAAAATAAAATCAGAGCTATCAGCTCAGTGATGGGGAGTCAGGGTATTATGGGATGCTGGAATCTCATGAATGCACTGACAAGAACATGCCCCTGCTCTAGGAATTAGCTGCTTCATTAGCAACGGTGAGGCTCAGTCAGGGAAGTTAATTAAAGTCTGCAGCCCGGCACACTCAGAGAGGAGCATTGATGATGTAGCAACTCCAGGATGCTGCTCTGTCATGCACGCCTGACCAATTAGATTTGGTCCACCTCTTTCTTTTCTCCATTGAACTTGAGATAGCCAAATAGCTTCCCTTAAAGGGAAAGCACTTGACTTCCTTGTAACATTTCATGGAAAAAAAAATCTTGCATTGACTCAGTTTACCTACCATGTGGTAGATACATGCTACATGTGTTAAGTTCTGTCATCCTGTAGAAGTTTCTATTTCCCATAAATCAGCTAATATGCTCTTGGTTTGATCATCAGACATAGAGAATACAGATAGGACTTTCCCTGAGCTCACAGTGTCTTTCTTTCTGCAGACACTCAAAATAGGGATAAAGCCCCACACAGAGTCAGAGGCTCAGCTGTGTTTTTCCATCCATGTAAACTAGATTCAGTATAAAACAAAACAAAACAAATCAAAACCCATCTGTGTCTTTACTTTTCCATATAATCTCTAAGCTTGTAAAAAAAAAACACCTTTGGGTGGACATGGAAATGGCGGTAAGTAATGGGCCTGTCTACCAAAGCAGAAAAGTTTGGGATCTAAGGTTAATCGTTAGTCCAAGGGGTCTTCATGTATTTTAGGGTCTTGGACCCCTTGGGCAGTCTAGTAAAGCCTACTGACCTCTTCTCAGAATCCTGGATTTAAACACATAAGACAATAAATACATAGGAGTACAAAGGAAGTCAATTACTTTGCAATATAGTTATTTATGTGTATACAAACATATATACACATACGTATACACAGACATGTAGACACAGATATATTATAAAACTAAATTTGTGGTCCCCAGGCTAAAAGCTGGTAGGAACCAATGAGGCTACCTTCTTCACCTCCCTCATTTTACAAATAAAAAAACTAAGGAGTCCCAAGGACATTAAATAATTGGTCCAAGGTTATATCATTGGTAAACAGTGGCATCACTTTCTTGGCTTCCCAATGTTCTGAGTAAGCTAAACACATTCTAAATCCATTTAAATTCTCGTGGATCATGAGGATTTGGTGTGTATTTCTCAAAATTAATTCAATTATACAATTTGGCTATTCCTTTCCTGACTCAGCACTTATACAAGTTAAATTATAGTTTGGACTCAAAACACTTCATAACACAGTTTCACACTGAAACTAAAAATATTAAAGAATCCAAAATAAAGAGGTCACCCAACTTAGAACACAAAGTTTCTGCTAATGCCCCTTATCCATCCATCCATCCATCCACCCATCCATTCAACAAGCATTTATTGGCTCTGTGCTAAGCACTAAGGAGACAAAGAGAAAATGAAACAATCTTTGCCCTCAAGAAGTCTACACAGTACTGGGAAAAAGGGGTAGAGAAATAGTAGACGACAACATAGCTAGAAAGGACTTCCGAGGTCATCAAATGCCAAACTCTCCTTCTAGGGTTAGTGGTTAAGTAGCTTGCTCTGAGTTCCAGAGGTAATAAGTGAGAGAGGCAGGATTTGAACCCAGGTCCACAAACAGTGTCCCTGCCACTGTAGCCTGTTATCTCTTTGACAAAGTAACTTCAAGGTACTGTGAGGATGGGGAGTATACTAGTAAAGGGGAAAGATGAGGATAAGGCTCATGAATATTAAGAATAGGAAGTGCTTTATCTGTGCTTTGAAGGCACAGGGTGGGGGAGGGGGCAGTTTCAAAGTAACAGAGGCAGGGAGAAATTGAACTCTTTACATAAGGGATCTTGAACCCTTGGCCATCTCTCTTTACTAGCACAGTTGATTTAATCTTAAACTGAATATTTCCCAAACTAAACTCATATTTCCCCCTAACCCATCTCCTCTTCCAAATTCCCCTATTGCTGTTGAAATTACCACCACCCCCAGTCTCTCAGGTTGACCTTACTCATCACCATTCTATCACCTACCCCACACAGCTACCAAACATTGCTGTTGCTACCTTCATGTCATCTTCAATCTGAGTCCTTCCGGCCACTCTCAAAGGCACCACCTTTGTTCAGACTCTCATCCCTTCTCCCTTAGATTACTGCAATAGTCTCCTAACTGATCCCTCAGCTTCGAATTTCTCCTCACTTTAGGCTATCCTAGTCACTGTCGGCAAACTCATTTTCCTAAGCACTTATCATGCTGAGTAAATCCCTCATTCAGTCAAGTCCAGTGGCTTCCTATTGTCTTTAGGATAAAATTATTATTGAATATTATTATATAAAATCCTTATTGTTAATATATGTTTGTTATATATACACATATATACATATACATATTGTATGTAAGTATGCGTATATATGCGTAAATATGTATGCATATGAATACATATGGATATGTGTGTATATGTGTATGTGTATAGGTTTAGGTATAGTTTATAGGTATATGTACTTGGTAAACACCCCCCTCCTCCACTAGAATGTAAACTCCATGCAAGTAGATACTGTTTCACTCTTTGTACTTGTATCTACTAGCTCCTAGCACAGGGCCCAGCACACAGTAGGTGCCTAATAAACACTTGCTGATTGATTAACCCCCTCTGTTCCAGGCATTGTGGATATAAAAACAAAAATGAAACACCTCCGCCCTGAAGAAGCTTATGTTCTATCCAGTGTAAAGGTTATTCTTGCACTGGTAAGGTAGTCAGACTGGATGATGTCTCAAATGGGTTGTTATTCCTTCCTTCTTTTCTTCCTTCCTTCCTTCCTTTCTCT
Organism: Trichosurus vulpecula; assembly: GCF_011100635.1. NCBI lineage: Eukaryota > Metazoa > Chordata > Mammalia > Diprotodontia > Phalangeridae > Trichosurus > Trichosurus vulpecula. The sequence continues at coordinate 293,352,799 of NC_050577.1, forward strand.
TCCTTCCTTCCTTCCTTCCTTCCTTTTCTTCCTTCATTTCTCTTTTTCTTCCTTCCTTCCTTCCTTTCTTTCTTTTTCTTCCTTCCTTCCTTCTTTCCCTTCTTCCTTCCTTTCTCTTCCTTCCTTTTCTTTCTTTCTTTGACTTCCTTCCTTTTGCTTTCTTTTTCTTCCTTCCTTCCTTCTTTCTTTCCTTCATTCATATGAGACCTGATTCTCAGTCTTCTTTTAAAAAAAGGTAATAGGGCAGAGCCAAGATGGTGGCTGGAAAGCAGGAACTTGCTTAACCTCTCTCCCAAATCCTTTCAAACATCTGTAAAAAATGGCTCTGAACAAATTCTAGAGCTGCAGAACCCACAAAATAGCAGAGGGAAGCAGGTCTCCAGCCCAGGACAGCCTGGATGGTTGCTGGAAGGGTCTATAGCACCATGCTAGGAGCTGAGTATAGGCCAGCATGGGCTGTACCAAGCCAGACCAGACTGGGAGTCAGCCAGAGAAGGCCTTAGAGTCATGAATCACTGAGCTGTAGCAGTTACCAGACTTCTCAACCCACAGACCGCAAAGCAGGTAAGTGGGAAAACTGCTGGATCAGGATGAGAGTGGTCTGGCCCCAGCCCTGGGGGTGGCGGAGGTGGTGTGGCAGTGGCAGCAGAAGCATCAGGAAGCTCCTGCAGCTGCTTCCAGAGCTCTAGCATCAGCTGCTTCTGGAGTCCCTGGCCCACACAGTGGGAGGAATCAAGTGGCAGATCAGAGCGGGAGTGCTTTGCTGGCACAGAGGCAGAGTTCTCCTGCTTTGCCCTGCTTGGATCTGGGTCACAATCCTGGTTGGTGATTCTTGGGGGAGGAGGAGTGCTGCGGTGGCAGACCTTGTGGTGATGGTGGAGTAGAAGTAGCTCTGAAAACAACAGCACAGCCCCTAAAGCTTGGAACAGGGTACGCTCTACCCTAGAAGCAGTCATACCCTGACAAAAAGCTCAAAGATCACTTAGTTGGCTGGGAACATGATCAGGCAGCACAAAAGGACTCAGACTCAAACTCAGACTCAGACTCTAGAATCTTTTTTGGGTGACAAAGAAGATCAAAACATACAGCCAGAAGAAGTAAAAAAAGTCATAGAGCCCACATCAAAAGCCTCCAAGAAAAATATGAATTGGTCTGAGGCCATGGAAGAGCTCAAAAAGGATTTGGAAAATCAAGTAAGAGAAGTAGAGGAAAAATTGGGAAGAGAAATGAGAGTGATGCAATAAAATCAAGAAAAACAAGTCAATGATTTGCTAAAGGAGACCCCAAAAATACTGAAGAAAATAACACCTTAAAAATAGACTAACCCAAATGGCAAAAGAGCTCCAAAAAGCCAATGAGGAGAAGACTGCCTCGAAAGGCAGAACTAGCCAAATGGAAAATGAGGTCCAAAAGACTGCTGAAGAAAATTCCACCTTAAAAATTCGATTGGAGCAAGTGGAAGGTAGTAACTTTATGAAAAATCAAGATATTATAAAACAGAACCAAAGGAATGAAAAAATGGAAGACAATGTGAAACATCTCACTGGAAAAACCACTGACCTGGAGAATAGATCCAGGAGAGATAATTTAAAAATTATTGGACTACCCAAAAGCCATGATCAAAAAAAGAGCCTACACATCATCTTTCAAGAAATTATCAAGGAAAACTGCCCCAATATTCTAGAACCAGAGGGTAAAATAGAAATTGAAAGAATCCACCAATCACCTCTTGAAAAAGATCCCAAAATGAAAAATCCTAGGAATATTGTCACCAAATTCCAGAGTTCCCACGTCAAGGAGAAAATACTGCAAACAGCCAGAAAGAAACAATTTGAGTACTGTGGAAACACAGTCAAAATAATACAAGATCTAGCAGCTTCTACATTAAGGGATTGAAGGACTTGGAATATGATATTACAGAAATCAAAGGAGTCAGGATTAAAACCAAGAATCACCTACTCGGCAAAACTGAGTATAATTCTCCAAGGTAAAATATGGATTTTCAATAAAATAGAGGACTTTCAAGCTATTTCCATGAAAAGACCAGAGCTGAATAGAAAATTTGATTTTCAAATACAAGAATTGAGAGAAGCATGAAAAAGTAAACAAGAAAGAGAAATCATAACAGACTTACTAAAGTTGAACTGTTTCATTTATATTCTTACAAGGAAAGATGATGTTTGTAATTCATGAGACTTTTCTCAGTATTAGGGTAGTTGAAGGGAATATACATATATAGAGATAGAGGGTACAAGGTGAGTTGAATATGAAGGTATGATATCTAAAAAATAAAATAAAATTAAGGGGTGAAAAAGGAATATATTGAGAGAGGGAGAAAGGGAGACATTGAATGGAGTAAATTTTCTCACATAAAAGTGGCAAGAAAAAGCAGTTCTGTTGGAAGGAAAGAGAAGGCAGGTGAGGGTGAATGAGTGAATCTTGCTCTCATCAGATTTGACTTGAAGAGGGAATAACATGCACACTCAATTGGGTATCTTACCCCACAGGAAAGTAGGAAGGAGATAAGAAAGGGGGGATGATAGAAGGGAGAACAGATCAGGGGAGGAGCTAATCAAAAAACAAATATTTTTGAAAAGGGACAGGATAGGATGGAGGCAAATATAGTTAGTCTTTCACAACATGATTATTGTGGAAGTGTTTTGCATATTGATACATCTGTGATCTATGTTGAATTGCTTACCTTCTTAGGGAGGGTGGGTGGGGAGGGAAGAGGGGAGAGAATTTAGAACTCAAAGTTCTAAAAACAGATGCTCAAAAAAAACATTGTTTTTCCATGCAACTGGGAAATAAGATATACAGGCAATGGGGCATAGAAATCTATCTTGCCCTACAAGAAAGTAAGGGGAAAGGAGAATGGGGGGGGGTGTGGGTTCACAGAAAGGAGGGCTAACTGGGGAACAGGGCAATCAGAATATATGCCATCTTGGAGTGGGGGGAGGGTAGAAATGGGGAGAAAATTTGTAACTCAAAATCTTGTGGAAATCAATGTTGAAAACTAAAAATATTAAATAATAAAATATGAAGAATCAGTTAAAAAAAGGTAATAGCAAGAGAGCTCTAAAAGAAGTGTGGCAGGAATAGAAGAGCCTTAGCCACTTCACAGTTATTTCCCGCCTCTCTCCTCTGCCCTTTGCTAACTCCTGACTGTAATTTTTACACTTTGTTGGCCAGGGGGAAAATTGCCTGGCAACTGGTTCTCCCTATCAGGTTTTGCTGCCTCTCTTCAAACCTGAATTTCTGATTGAAAACAATGGCTGTTGTTGTCCCAGAGATTAGGATTCCTTTGTCTCCTTAACTTTATTTTTCTCCTCAAATAGGTGCCATTTGTCTAGCATTTTCAGGTTTATAAAGTGCTTTGCACATATTATCACATTTGATCAGACTTATGATACGGAAGATGATATAAAGAATATGAGACATGTTTTAATCCTCATTTTATCGATGTGGAAGCTGAAGATTAGATAGATGAGGTATCTTCCCTTTGGTCTCAGAGCTAATAAATGGTGGAATCTAGGTCATTCAAGCAAGCAATAAATATTTCTTAAGTGCCTCCTGTGGGCCAGGTAGTGGGACCACACAAAGACAAAAAGAAACAGTTCCTTTTCTAAGGGAACTATGGGGGAGATAATATACACAGTAGAACTTATTTCTCTCTCAAAGGTCTTACTGGACCCCAAATTCTAAAGTCTTACCACGCTAGAATTGGAGGGGAAAGGGGGAAGAGGAAAGGACTATGCACATCCATGAATCCTTACCCACTACGGAGATTGGGCAAACACAGGTAGTTCATTAACGACATGGGACAGGAACAAAATGGGTAAACTGGAATGCCTTATGCCCTACTGGGTTGAGTCAAAGTATTAATCAATCAAAAGGATCTTCTAAGAGCCTTGAAAAAGCCTATAGCAAGGGCCAACGTTGGGAGGGGAGAGGTGCTAGGAGAATTATCCAGCTACCAACAGGAAGGAAACAACCAAAAGAATTGGTAATGGAGAGTAAATCTCAAATGATGCCTCTGCCTGAGAGGAGATTATTTTGTGACTTCAGTATGGTAGACACACCCCTCCTGGCTCAGCTACTCTAAACCGGGACTCAACCCCTTGAGAAGAACATCCAGAAACAATAAACCTTGAGTGAGCCAAACTTAGCCACCATGTAATGAAGTCCCACCATTATTTGGCATGCCACCAGAATGGAATGGACATTTTATTGTGCACAGGTGCAATGGAAATATGTTCATTAAAGATACCATAGTTCTTAGTAGTGTATTTCAAGATATATCCGAAAGGACTTTTTTAGCAGAACAGCAACTGGGCACATAGGGAAAAAAATCAAGATTTACAATTCAGTCTTTTTTAAGGGGATTTTTTGAGACCTCAGCTCCAAAGAAATCATTTATAACAGTGCTGGCCAAACCCTTATATCTTTTTTCATGAGAAAAATCCATATGAAATCACGGGAAAATTCCAAGAGAAAAGGCCTAAGGGGTTTGGTGACTACCGGCTCAATAGGCAGGATGGTGAGAAAGTCATGAAAGATACTGATAGTGAGGAGGAAAGAGAGCTAGCCTTGGAGTGTGAGAACATAGGACACAATCCCGGTGACTCTGCCACTGACCACCCCATCACCTTGGGCAAGTCATCCACCTGTCGAAGTCTGAGCTTCTTCATCCATTAAATGAAGGGATGAGACTGATGGCTTCTGAGGCCCTTCTAGTTCTATGATCTGATGACACGAGGCTTCCTTGGAAGAATCATGGCATCCAGAATAAAAGCAGCAGCATAAAGGAGTGGATCATGTGCTTGACTGGAGGCCAGGAATATCAGGGTTCAAATCTGGCTGTCTCACAAATCACCTGCTCTCTCTATGTCTAAGTTCCCTCATCTGTAAAATGATGAGATTGGACCAAGGATTTCTAGGTCCCTTCCATCTCTCTATTTATAATCTTATGTATATATCTTATATATCTTACATGAATGAATCAACTGACGAGCATTTATTACACACCTATTGTGTACCAAGCACTGTGCTAAGTGAATGAACTCAACCAACAAGCATTTACTACATACTACTGTGTACCAGGTACTGTGCCATGTATTGGGGAAACCAATAGCAAAGTGAAAGAGCAGCTGCCCACACTTAGATGCCATGAGGTGTCCCAGTGCCAACAGCCTTGGCTGGCACACACTAAAATGGATGCATTCAGTTAAGGGCCCCATTGGAGACCATCCAGAGTAAAGTGCCCATGATAGTAAGGGAGGGCCTTGAAACAATACCACATGACAATGTGGCCATGCTTTAGTCTGTAGAAGGGAAGGTGGGGATGGGGCTAGGCAAGAAAGCTGCCTTTGCATATTCAAAGGCTCTTGTGTCTCAAAGGTCAGAACTAAGTGACAAAGAGGAAGATTTTCTTCTAGAAATGAATAAATGCTTTCTATTGATTTGAAATCAGGAAGATGAGTCTTCCTGACTCTATGCCCAGTACTCTATACACTGCACCATCCAGATTCCCCTGAAACCCCCAGAGCCCTCTCAAAATCAGGATTTCAAATGTATAAAATAATCTTTAGAAGATTACGATAGAAATCATTGACATTGAAATGTAGTTAGAGTATTTCTGTTCACATATGGATTGGACTAGATATGATCTCCAAGGTCTCTCCCAACACTGAGGTTCTGTAACATCAATTACCAAGTCTTACGATTTCTTCATTCATTGTTCTCTTATATCCAGCACATCCTTTTCATTTTCATAACCACAATCCCAATTCAGGCCTTCATCACTGCCTATTTGGATTATTCTATCTCCTACTCTCCTTGTCTCTAATTCCTCTGCTCTCCAACCAAGAATGATTGAAAGAAGGAGGGAAGGGATAAATGCATATGTGAATAAAGGGAAAACTAAACTAGTCATGATTTACTTGTTAGCCAATAAACACGTATTAAGCATTTCCTATGCACCATGCTCCATGCTGAAAGCTAGGAACACAAAAAAGAGGCAAAGACAGGTTCCTGCCTTGAAAACACTCAAAATCTAATAGAGGAGACAACATAAAAACAACTATATAAAAACAAGCTATATACAGGATAAATAAGAAATAATTAGCAGAAGGAAGGCACTAGAATTAAGGAGAGTTAGGAAAGACCTCCTGTAGAGATGAGCTTTTACTTGGAACTTAAAGAAAGTCAGGTAAGGATGAAGAAGGAGAGTGTTCCAGGTGCAAGAGGACAGCCAGAGAGAATGCCTCGAGCCAAGAGATGGAGTGTCTTGTTTGTGGAAGAGCCAGGAGGTTGATATTACTGGATGGAAAAGCTGGTTGGTTGTTGTCCTTCATTCTCAAAGAGGACCAAAATGACATCACTATGCTAGAGTCAAGTTTCAATGTGTCCAACTGCAGCTGATCAGACCACTCTGAGCTTAGAATGCTCTACCACACGTCAGGCACAAATGGTCTGTGTGACTATTTGGGGTAGATACTCTAAGTTTTCACATCCTGCATTTCCATTGAGCTGTTTCAATTCTGCTTTGCTCATAGAGCACAGCACCTTCTCTAATGTAAGTACACTATGCTGAGTGGTCCTGTGCCAGTGTCTCCCAAGTCATGCAATCAATTCCAAAGTTCTTAAGAGAGACCTTGAGAGTGTCGTTGTATGACTTCTTCTGACCACCATGTGAACACTTGCCCCATGTGAGTTCTCCATAAAATAGTCTTTTAGGCAAGCATACATTTTGCATTCAAACAACGCGGCCAACCCATCGGAATTGCACTCTCTGAAGCAACGTTTGAATGCTTGGCAGTTTAGTTCGAGTAAGGACCTCAATGTCTTGTACCTTATTCTTCCAGGGGAGCTTCAGAATCTTCCTAAGACAGTTCAAAAGGAAGCGATTCATTTTCTTGGCGTGGTGCTGGTAGACTGTCCTGGTTTCAGAGGCATACAACAATGAGGTCAGCACCACAGCTCTGTAGACCTTACCTTGGTAATCAGTCTAATACCTCTTCTCTCCCATACTTTCCTTCGGAGTCTCCCAACTCTGAGCTAGCTCTGGCAATGTGTGTGTCAACCTCATTATCAATGTGTACATCCCTGGAAAGTATACTACCAAGGTAAGTGAACTCATCCACAGCATTAAAAACTTCTCCATTTGCTATAACCAATGGTACCACATATGGATGGCGTGGTGGTGGTTGATGGAGCACCTATGTTTTCTTGGTGATAATTGCTGGCCAAAATTAGCACAAGCAGCAGAAAATTGATCGTAGTGGGGAGTAAGGTGTAAGAACACTGGAAAGGTAGTGTGCTGAGCAGAACACAAATAAAAGAATGAGACAGCCTCCGCACTCAAGGACATCCTAATAGCAGGAGACAATGTGCATGGGAAGGTTCAGCAGCAGGGAGCACTGCAAGGCCTGCTGGTCTGCCATCTAACTAGAAATATTGTAGTTGGGGATCCACTCCTCATCAAAAAGCCTTTTCAGTGGCCGTGTACTCTTTGAAGCTGAGGACTAGAAAGGTCCTGGCCCAAGACTGTTGTGATAAGGACAGTTGGTTCAAAAATAGGAATGGAGTAGCTACTCTCAGGTCCTTCCCATGGAAGTGGGTGTCCAACTGGGAATGAGGCATTCACAAGAAAATTGGAGTGAAAAAGATATCCTAGTGGAATGGAGCAGGGTTGGAGATGGGGCTGGTGGGGATCACTCTCCTTTCCCATTAATGCTGTCAAATCAATCTTCCCAATGTATCTATCAAGTCCAAGTATCTACATTTCTATCCACCTCTTCTCTTCCCTACACAACAACCAAGGAATAAAGAAATTGGTTTAGCCCTTAGACATCTTCAAATCTGTGGATACTCATGTCAGTTTTGTACTTGCTAGTATCAATATTTGGAATTTGGACCAAACCTTAATCTTTTATCTACATCCAGCTTTGCCATGTTTCCTCCTTCCCTCAAGCTACAAGCTACTACTGTGTTGCTGAAAAGTCATCCAGGGGAGAATTCAAAAGGCACAGTTGAGAGAAGCATAGTATAGCCAAGAAAGCAGTGGGCTCAGAGTAAGAAAGACATGGCTTTAAATCCCACCTGCGACACTAACTGGGAATATAACCCTGAAAAAGTTGCTTGCCCTTTCTGTGCCTCAGTTTCCATATCTATAAAATGAGAGTGCTAGGCTCGATAGACCTTTAGGTTCCCTCCAGTTCTAAATCTATGATCTTATTATCCTGAGCAATGATAACTTCAGAGATTTAGAGTTTGAAGTTATTTTAGGTGATATCTGGTTCAATCCCTTCATTTTGCAAATGAGAAAACTGAGGTTAGAGATGTTAAATGATTTACTCAGGATCATATAACTAGTAAGTTTCAGAGGCAGGATTTGAACCCAGGCCTTCCTGACTCCAAGTCCAGTGTCATATTCACTACTCCACTGGAAAAGAAATCATACCAGGTTAAGAAGCCATACCACTTTTTTGAGAGCCACTGAAATCAAGCTGTAAGGAAAGGGATAGGGAAGGGGGCACAAAGTTCATCAATTAATCAGTAACCATTTATTAAACACTTACCATGTGCCAGCAGCTGTCCTAGATTCATAGGATGCAAAAACAAAGGTTTTTGTTTCCAAGAAGCTTACATGTACAAAATAAATCAAAGATAACACATCCAATCTGATCCAGTAGGTACTCATTAAGTGCCTACTATGTGCTGAGCACTATGTTGACCGCTGAAGACACAAAGACAAAAAGGAAACAGTTTCTGCCTTTAACGAGATTATATATAAAAGATATAGGACAATAATAATCCAATGAGCATTGCATGCCTACTTTATGCAAGACACCATGACAAGGATAACAATAGAAAATCAAAATTAGCCACTGCCCTCACCACTACATGATGAAAGGGTCGGCAGACCAGAGAAGCAGCTCAGAGAAGGGTGCAAGGGGAGCAGGAGTAGAGTATCGGACCATTTTAGTCAAGGACAGCAGACACCGCCATTCCTTAGCTATCCAATTGGCCTTTTAACAATCACAACTTTTCCCTCTCTATTCATGAAAGAGTCCCCTATGATGCTGCTTAGCCCAGAGAAGAGACTCCTTAGTCAAGCGTGATCATTGTTTTCAATTATCTGAAGGGCTATTATGTTGCAGAAGGATTCCATTTCTTCTGCCTGTCCCCAGAGGACAAAACTAGGAGAAATGGGTGCAGAGAGAAAGAATTTGTCTCAAAACAAGGAGAACATGCCTAATTCCTAAGAAAGACATAATGCCAGGGCCTAGGGAGATGATAACCCCACAATACTCTGATGGTTCTAGTCACATATGGAATATGGCCCTCAGTCTTAGCCACCATATTTGAAGAAATCCATCACTAAGCTGGAGAGCATTCAGAAGAGGGTGTCAAAGAGGATGAAGGCTCCAGAGTTGGTGCCGTTAGGAGGTGGTGAAAGAAAGGACATTTAGACATTTTGAATAAAAGATAGCAAACATGAAAGCTATCTTCCAGTATTTGAAGAGCTGTCATATGGAAGAGTTCTTAGACTTGTTCTGCTTGTCCCCAGAGGGCAGAACAAGGAATAGCAGGTGAAAATTACAAAGAAATAAATGGAGGCTTCATGTCAGGGAAAACTTGTAAACAATTAGAGCTGTCTGAGAGGGAACAGAGGCACCTTAGGACATAGTCATTCCACTCTGCAACTGCTGCCCCTTCTGCTCTCAACTCCATGGAATAAGATGCCCCACTGCTGGCTACCCCCCAGCATACCCCACCACCATCCACTTTCCTGACTCCTTTTGCGTATTGGCTCTTCCCATTTGATTGTAAGCTTCTTGAAGGCAGAGGTTGTCTTTCTTTTTTAGTGTCTCCCTAGCACTTAGCACAGTGCCTGGCACATAGAGAGGCCCTTAATAAATGTTTATTGGATTGACTGGAATAGTTGATTCTTCCTCATAGATTTAGAGATGAAATGGACTTTAGAAGATATCTAGTTCAACTTCATTTTACAGATGAGTCAACTGAGGCCCAGAGATGATAAATGCATTAAGTTCCATTAAGGGCTCTCTAATTACTTGTCAAGTATGTGGTGGTGGTGGTGGTGGTGGTGATGGAGAACTCTTGTTCAGGTATGAATTGCATGAAATGGAAGCAGAATGATATAATGGAAAGAGAACTGGAGCTTTCACTAGAGGTCCTGGGTTCTCATCCTAGTTCAACCACTTGACTTTGGACATGTCCCTTCCCCTGTATGTATTTCAGTCTCCTCATTTGTAAACACGGGATTTGGACTAGTTGGGCCCTAAGGTCCCTTTGAGCTTTACATCTATGACCCTAAGTAAGCCTCTGAGATCCCTTCTAGATGAGATTCTGTGATTCTGTAATTTAATTCATATATACATATATGTATGTATGTATATCTATCTATCATCTCTAAATATATATAGATAGATAGATATAGATAGGTAGATAGACATACAGATAGATAGATAGACAGACAGACAAATAGATAGATAGATAGATAGATAGATAGATAGATAGATAGATAGATAGATAGACAGACACAGATAGACAGACAGACAGACAGACAGACAGATATGGGACTTATTTTGTTCAAAGTCACTATCCAGCAATGGAATTGTGGCCTCAAGAGATGAGGAGATTTTTGCCCCTGGGGATGAAAGAATGGGAGAGAAAGAAAAGAGGGAGGGGCAAAAACAAAGAAATAGAGAAAGGAGAAACAGAGATAGGCAGTGGATGACCAGTTGTTCAGAATGTAACTGAAAGGATTTATGCTACAGGTCCACAATTGAATTAAAATGACCTCACATATCCCTTCTAACTGGGAGACTCTGATTCTCTCACAAGCCCGTGTAACCCCTAAGCTTTCACTTCCAACAAATCAATCGCTGAAGCTTCAAAAGTTCACAAAACAGTTGGATTTGATAAGCAGTCTAGCACTTTTTGCACACAAAGAACTAAGAAATGGGATAAGAGCTCGAAGGACAGAGAGAGAAAGACTGGCTACAAAGGATCTCATCAAAGATAGGGAATGCATACTTTTCTCAAGGGGAAGTCTATTTTTTTTTCCTTCAGTAGAAAGAAATACCTTAAAGGTTCAAAATCTGACTGGCTGAATCTCACCATTTGGTTAATGCCTCTGTCAAACTAGCTGAAGCATTCCTGTCTCCCTGCTGAAAGTGGGTTTTCCACTTGACAGTATATCGGTTGAAGGGTTCAAATCTGCTTGACAAGGAAATGTATCTGCAATTGAGACAATGTGACTTAGTAATTTTATACTCCCCCAATAGCTAAACAGGCCAGGATTAACAGCCAAAAATTTTTCCCAAAGCTAAAATTCAAAGCCTAAGTAAATTGGGCAAAGAAAAAGAGAAGTGGTGTTGATAAGCTAGGGCATCCCCAGTGGAGTGTGGCCACAACAATGAGGGGACTTAAAAATGAAAACACATGAAGACACTTGAAGGAATATTTGACTGTTCAGCTTCATCTGGGCCCATACAACTACCACTATGATTTATGAGGTGCTGCTGGGGTCCTAAGAATTATTTTTAATTATTTTCCTTTTTTGTGAACTTCCAAATGCCAAAAGGCATAGATATTTCATTTGAAGTACAAAAAAGAGGACTGTATATCAGAACACAAATATTATTACATGCAACTTGGTTTTTTTAAAGTATATGTTCAATTCAATACATTCATTCTAACAATTTCTCACTTGTCTGTGTAGCCCACTGAAATACTTTCTGATCTCTTTTGTGAATTTTCTTTAAATGTTTCACTGATGCTTTTCTTTCTTCTCCCCTAACAATCTTTAGGAGTCATTATCATTAACCATCCATCCCCCACCCACCAAAGTCCCTTGTAACAAGTCAAACAAACGAACAAAAATTTCTCACATTGGCCATGTCCAAAATGTACGTCTCATCCAGCAACTCTAGCCCATCACGTCTCCATCAGGAGTGGGGTAGCCTGCTTTATCTTCACTCCTCAGGTGTCATGATTTTTCACTAAATTAATCAGATTTTTAAGTTTTTCAAAGTTTTTTTTTGTTTTACAAGGCTATAATCATGTAAACTATCCTCCTGGTTCTTTCTGTTCACCTCACTCTGCAACAGTTCTTTAAAGTTTCACATATTTCTCTGAATCCCTCTCTTCCATGATTTCTTAAAAGTAGTCATGTTTCCTTGCATTTATAATCTGTTCACCCATTCCATAATTGGTGAATTCCATTCCTCCTTTGTTCCAAGTCTTAAAAATGCCACTGTGAACAGTTTCTACATAGAGGCCCTTTCCTACTTGCTTTTATTTCATTAGGCTATATTCCTAATTTTGATACTGCTGTATCAAAGAGCATGCACAGTTTAATCATTTTGAAATTACAATTCTAAATTGCTTTACAGAATGGCTGGGCCAATTCACAACTCCACTAATGGTGCATTAGTCTGCCTTGTCCTCCCATATCCCCTCTAAAAATCATCAATTTCATTTTTGTCGTCTTTGACAACCAGATGTGTATGAAATAGAAGTTCATTGTTATAATGTGTACCTTTCTCGTTATTAGTGATTACTGATAACTTGCTTTTCCTTTTTGAAAACTTTGTTAATATCATTTTACAATTTGTTAGTTTATGATTTTTGTTCTTATATATTTCAATCAATTCCCTATATATCTTGGATAACAGACTTTATTTGGTTAATTTCTCCTCCCTTCTATTCTTGGCTGCATTGATTTTGTGTGTGCAAAAACTTTCAATTGTGTACATTCAGAAGTATCATTTTTCTCTCCTTTTATCTTCTCTGCCCTTCATTTGGTTGGTCAGGAATGCCTTCCATATCCATAACTGTAAAAACGATCCCCTTTCCAAAGAACACAGTTTTTTGTTTATTATGTCAAATTTTATAAGTCATATATGCATTTGGAACTTCTTGTGGTATAGAGTGTTAGGCATTGGTCTAAATCTAATCTCTGACTTACTGTTTCTCAATTTTCTCAGCAGTTTTTGTCAAATAGCGAGACTTTAGTCTTAGTAGTTGGTCCTTGGGTTTATCAAGCACTATGCTACTACATATTTGTTAGCCCCTGGGACCTCTTCCCTTTTCCCTCTATACTATTTCACTTGGTGATCTTAGCTCCCACAAATTCAATTATCATCTTTATGTAGATACCTGTCAAAGTCATTCATCCATTCCTAACTTTTTTCCTGACCTCCAGTCTCACATCTCCAACCGCCTATTGGACATCTTGAACTAAATCTCCCACAGACATTTTGATAAATGTTCAAAACTAAATCCATTATCATCCTCCAAAAATCCTCCCTCCTTCCTAACTTCATTATTGCTGCAGAGGGCACCACCATATCTTCCCAATCACCCAGAATAACAACCTAGGTGTCATCACAGACTCCTCACTTTCTCTCTCACATCCCCACCTCCGATATCCAACCGGTTACCACATCAGATTGATTCTATCTTTGCAACAACTCCCTTATTCACTCCTTTTTCTTCTCTGATACTGTCATTGCCCTGAGAGACGCCCAGATCACCACACACCTGGATGCCTACAATAGCCTGTTGGTTTGGTCTCTGTGATTCAAGTGTCCCCCCACTCCAGTCCATCCTCCACTCAACTAACAAAGTGATCTTCATTAAGCTCAGCTCTGACTGTTATCCCCCATAGTTCAATAAATCTCAGTGGTTCCTATTACCACCAGAATCAATTACAAAATCCTCTGTTTGGCATTCAAAGCCATCTATAACTTGTTCTCCCTACCTTTCCAGTATTCTTACACTTTCATCTACATATTCTGAGACCTAGTGATACCGGGCTCCAACTCCAGGCATTTCATACCTGTCATTTTCTCCCTCCTTGTCTCCACTTCCTGGATTGCCTGGCTTCCTTCAAGTATTAGCTAAAATCCTACCTTCTACAAGAAGCCCTTCCCAATCCCCCTTAATACTTCCCTCTGAGAGCAAGTCTAATTTATACTGTATATATCTTGTTTGTACGTAGCAATTTTCTTAGTGTTTCACCTATTATACTGTGAACTCAGAGAGGGTAGGAAGAGTTTTTGACTCTTTCTTAGTGCAGTACCTAATACACAGTAGGATCTTAATAAATGCTTCTTGGTCAAGTATTTATGATTTTTTCCCACTGATGAACTTGTCTTTCTTTAAACATACTAACTAGTTCCAATCACTATTGCTTTGTAGTGTAATCTGAAGCCTGGCACTGCTAAGCCCACTTTGGAATCACTATTTCACCTGAGATTCTGGATCTTTTGTTTCTCCAAATGAATTTTGTTATTTTCAAGCCCTATAAAGTTACCTTTTGGCAATTTGATTGGTGTGGCATTGGATAAGCTAATTAAGTTATATACCATTGTCATTCTTATCATATTGGCACAGTGCCTACCATGAGTATCTCTCCACTTATTTAGACTTTCCTATGTTCAGAGGCCAAGCTCATTGGTCTATAGTTTGTGAACCTCAATCTCTATCGGTTTTGTTTTGAAAACAGAGACTCTTTCCCTAGGATAGAGCTTCTTGTTTTTTGTTGTTGTGTAGTTTCAATCATGTTTAGTAGGTCATTCGTTGTGACCCCATTTGGGGTTTTCTTGGCAAAGATGCTAGAGTAATTTGCTATTTACTTCTTTAGCTCAGTTTACATATGAGGAAACTGAGGCAAACAGGATTAAGTGACTAGCCCAGGGTCACACAGCTAGCAAGTGTCTGAGGTAGGAAGATTTGGACTCAAGAAGAGGAGTCTTCCTGACTCTAGGCCCAGAGTTTTATCCACTGTGCCACCTAGCCACCCAGTATAGAGAGCACAACAACCCTATGAGATAGAGACAACAGACAGTATTATTTCCATTTTCTAGATAAGAAAACTAAAACTACAAGGAATTAAATTTCTTTCCCATGCTTGCACAGCTAGCAAATGTTAAAGGCAGAGTTTGAACTGGTTTTTACTGACTCAAGGTCCACCATTATATTTATTAGGCCATGCTTACCTCCTCAGAGGCATAGGATATCAGAGCTGGGAGAAAAAGGACATAGAATATAGACCATAGAATGGAAATCCATTACATTGTTGGACAGTTCCAATTGTTAAGTTGTCCCTTATCTTGTGTGTAAATCTGTCTGCCTATAACTTCTCTCCCCTGGGAGCCCAGACCTGCTCTCTGAGCAGACATAGACTAAGTATAATCACTCAATCAGTCCATTTTCTTGTTACTCTCACTTATCTACCTCCAGGTCACTCTCCCTTCTTTCCCTGATTCACAGTCTTCCTCTCTATCCCAACCCTTGCTATAATCCTTTGTGAGCTGGCTTCCTGATTTGTCAGTCTCCTCCACTCTTAAGACCTCCCATCCATTCTCCCTCAGTCATGCCCAGAAGCAGTCCCACTTCAGAGCTCACCATTATCTCGAACTCTGTCATTTCCATGATCTTGAATTCTTAAACTCTTCTTTCTGATTCTGACATCCTGTTCTTCTGGCTAATCCAATCCCTCAGATGTCTGGTACTAGGTTCAGCCTACCTTTCCAAATTTATTTCTTATTTCTCTTTCCCATACTCCATGTTCCAGTGTCAAATGAGCTCACTTTTTACTTTCTGCACTTGCAATTTTTTCTTCCACCTCAGGACCTTTGCACTGTCTGTTCCTCCTGCCTGAAATGCTCTCTCTTCTCTCCTCCACCTCTTAGATGCCTTAGATTTGTTCACACCTCATTCTTTAAGAAGCATTTCCTTGTCCCCCAGTTATAAGTAATGTCTTCTTCCTCAAATTAAATCTTACATTCCCTGGTAGAATGTTAAGTTCCTTAAGAACAGGAATTGTTTTACTTTGGTTTGCACATTCCCAGCAGCTAACAGGGTGACTTGCACATACAAGACATTTAATAATTGTTTGTTGATTTGACTTAGGTTATCAGAGACTTGATGACCTGAGATCCCAACTTTACCTCTGAGGGAGAAACAGAACTTGAGATGGAGAAAGAATTGCCTGAGGAGTGGAGAATAGAACCGAAGAGTGGCTTTGGAGGTCATGGGTAACAAGTGAGTTTCATCAGCGTTCTTGACCGCACAATGTTCTCAACCCTAAGGCAGCATAATATAGTGGATGGTGGAGGCTAGATGTAAAGACAGGATTGCTGACAATTACTAGCTGTGTGAGCCTGAACAAATCACTTAAACTACATGACTTTTAGGCTTGGCATCTATCAAATGGGCCCAATAATGCTTCTAGTGTCTGCCTTACAGCGTTCTTTTGAGGTTCATATGGGAATTTTTGTGAAATATTTTGCAAATCACAGAGCACTAGAGAAATAGCAGGATTATAAGTGATAGGTTCTATTCTATTCTAGGTATAGGTTCTGTTCTATACAGTCTAAGTTATTATTAGAAGTTTTAACAAGATATCACCTCAGAGAGCTACACCACAAAATTATTGGCATGAATGCATGGCCTCCTCAAATGGAGGCTAAACTACCTGGGAGAAGGGGCTTTGCCTGATTTCCTCTGTAGCCTCAATCAACAAATGAGCTAGAACTTCACATGGAGCAAGACCTCCATAAACTGTAGCTAACTCTAGCTCCAGTGGTTTCTGCCTTTTCAGAAGTATAAAGCAAGTTAAAAGGCACAAACAGCCCAGAAAACATGTATTAGGCACTTACAGTACCTTAGGTAAATCACTTAAGTATCATGTACTTCAGTTGCCCCAGCTGTAAAATGAGGGGGTTAGGCTAGATGACCTCTGAGACCCCTATCACCTCTAGATGGATGAGCCTATGTTCAAGGCACCGTGTTAGGATCTAGGGTTACAAAGAGAAATGGTAAGGCTCGCCTTACAGGAGTTTATAATTTACTGAATTAAAACTGTAAATGGATAAAAATTGACATGACAGCTTGAGAAGAGAGAGAACACTAACTATGAGGGGATTGTGGAAGGGATGCATAGATTTTGTGTTTACTTCTCTGCTCCTCCTGTTCCTCCTTGAGGACAAGGATGGTATTTTTCCCGTTGTATCCACACTTCATAACACAGTGTTTGGCACATAGTAGGCACTTAATAAATGTTTGTTGAATGCATAATAAGCTACTGAATGAGTGCCTCAATGAATGAATGAATGAATCCCAAGGGGAGCTAGGAATTTTCTAAGCAATGGAAATGAAGGAGAGCATTCCAGTTTGTATGAAGGCTGTTTCTGAATCCTCTTGCTTTCATGGTCTGATCCTAGAACTAGGTAATCAATCCAGCAGTCAAAATACAGCAACTTCCAGGGGCTGAGTTTCTGACTCTTTCAGCAAAGTGACCCATCAAATCTGGAAATCAGCTTATCCCCAGAGCCCCAAGCAGCCCCAGCCCAGTCTGGTGTGTCCTTATGATTCTTCTCAAGGTGTCATTTTACAAAACAAATAAAATCTTGGCAGGAGCAGAGCCAAGTAATAAATAATCCCAAACCAGAAAGCCACTGTTCAAGTTTTTAGCAAAGTGGGAAAAGGGAGACAAACAGCAACAGCAATGAAAACACCTAACCCAGGATGATTTATTTCATAATTTAAAAATCACAATTGCCTTCAGGCCTTATAATGCATTTGCCAAGTCTCACCCTAGAGTGAGCAGTAATAGCTAAGTTATATACCCTTTGAAAAAGCAGGCCTTCTCTAATGGGAACATTAGGAAGTCATTAAGCATAGCCTTGTGTGTGGCAGCCTAGCAATCGTTCTGAGAAAGAAGATTGGCTGAGAGAGGCCCATGGGGGAGCATCACATGCCCCCAAGACCCTCATTCAGTTCCAAGGGCTGGGCCTCCATTCTCTCATCCAAGAGGAATGAAAGCACTGTGGGAGAGAAAGAGCCCTCTGCGTTCACATTTCCACAAGGAGAATGTAAGCTCCTCGTCCCCAGCATTGGATTGTAAGCTCGTTGGGGCAGGGACTGGATTTTGCCTCTTTTTGTAGTCTCAGCACTTAACGTAGTGCCTGGCACCTAGTAGGCACTTAATAAAGATCGATTTTATTTGATTTATATTTATTTATATAATATATTTATATAATGTTATACCATATATTGACTATATTATATATTATATGATAAAATATGATACATAAGTATAATATTTATTGATTTATAATTAATTAAAATTAGTTGATAGTTGTTTGCATGTCATCTCTCCCATTAGACTGTAAGTTTCTTGGGGAAGGGACTGTGTTTTGCCTCTTTTTGTATCCCCAACACTTAGCACAGTGCCTGGCACCTAGTAGGCATTTAATAAAGATTGATTTTATTTGATTTATATTTATTTGTATGTTATATTATATATTGAATATATTATATAATATGATAAAATATAATATATATTGATTTATAATTAATTAAAAAATAATTGATAGTTGTTTATATGTCCTCTCATCAGACTGTAAGCTTTTTGGGGCAGGGACTGTGTTTTACCTCTTTTTGTAGCCCCAACACTTAGCACAGTGACTGGCACCTAATACGCATTTGATAAATATTGAATGCTTGATTAATTGACAGTTGTTTGTATGTCTTCTCTCCCATTTGATTGTAAGCTCCTTGGGGCAAGGACTGTGTTTTTCCTCTTTGTATCCCTAGAGCTATGTGACTGGCACATAGTAGGTGCTTAATTAGATGTTTTTTGGTTGGTCGATTAAGAAATAATAGAGGATTGGCCAATGAGAGATGATCACATGGATGCTTTGTGAGACTGCTTCTAGGTATACATAATGGAAGACCCTGCTCACAACTCTGGCTCATTCCAGGTACTTTCTCTGTCCCATCTGTTTCCTGTGTGATGAAGAGGCTCTTTTTGTCTGTATGCTGAGTTGGAACTGAATGTTCTGACAAAAGGTTTCAGTCACTTGACCTTTCTCTGTCTTTTCTGGTGGTGACTGAGCCAGGCAATGACTGCTATAAACCATCAGGCAGCAAGAGAAAGCAATGCCATCACTAAGAATCTTTCTCCATCAGGGCTCAAAGGTGGCCATGAACACATGGCAAGTCTATCCTTTTCCTCTTTGGATTTGCTTTTTTCCTGCTCTAGTGTGGAGAGGTATTGGCCACAGCTACTATCTTTTGAGCTTTGAAAGGTCAGGAGAGAATATATTCCAGAGTTTTCTAGCCCCTGAGCCAAGAAAGGAGCAACCTCCAAGATCCAATTTCAACCCTACAGATAAGATACATATTTGTAAGTAAGAAGAGTGACTTTGTCCATTGACTATGTTTCACTGGGGAGTGAACTTGGTGTAAATAAATGCTTTGTAGCAACTGCTTCCAATTTGAGCCTAATCTACTTGGGGAACAAGTTGCAAAAGAAAGAGTGTGCCAGTCAAAGAGCTTACATCAAAAGCCTCCAAGAAAAACATGAACTGGTGTCAGGCCATGGAAGAACTCAAAAAGGAGTTGGAAAAGCAAGTTAGAGAAGCAGAGGAAAAATTGGGAAGAGAAATGAGAATGATGCAAGAAAACCGTGAAAAACAAGTCAATGACTTCCTAAAGGAGACCCAAAAAAATACTGAAAAAAATATTGAAGAAAACAACACCTTAAAAAAATAGACTAACTCAAATGGCAAAAGAGCTCCAAAAAGCCAATGAGGAGAAGAATGTCTTGAAAGTCAGAATTACACAAATGGAAAAGGAGGTCCAAAAGACCACTGAAGAAAATACTACCTTAAAAATTAGATCGGAGCAAGTGGAAACTAGTGACTTTATGAGAAATCAAGATATTATAAAACAGAACCAAAGGAATGAAAAAATGGAAGACAATGTGAAATATCTCCTTGGAAAAACCACTGAACTGGAAAATAGATCCAGGAGAGAGAATTTAAAAATTATTGAACTACCTGAAAGCCATGATCAAAAAAAGAGCCTAGATATCATCTTTCAAGAAATTATCAAGGAGAACTGCCCTGATATTCTAAAGCCAGAGGGTAAAATAGAAATTGGGAGAATCCACAGATCGCCTTCTCAAAAAGATCCCAAAAAGAAAACTCCTAGGAACATTGTCGCCAAATTCCAGAGCTCCCAGATCAAGGAGAAAATACTGCAAGCAGTCAGAAAGAAACAATTTGAGTAGTGTGGAAAAACAATCAGGATAACACAGGATCTAGCAGCTTCCACATTAAGGGATCGAAGGGCTTGGAATACGATATTCCAGAGGTCAATGGAGCTAGGATTAAAACCAAGAATCACCTACCCAGCAAAACTGAGTATCATGTTCCAAGGCAAAATATGGAATTTCAATAAAATAGAGGACTTTCAAGCTTTCTCAGTGAAAAGACCAGAGCTGAATAGAAAATATGACTTTCAAACACAAGAATCAAGAGAGACATGAAAAGGTAAACAAAAAAGAGAAATCATAAGGGACATACTAAAGCTGAACTGTTTTGTTTACATTCCTATATGGAAAGATGATGTGTATTATTCATGAGACCTCAGTATCATAGTAGCTGAAAGGAATATGCATATATGTATATGTGTACGCATATATACACATATGTGTGTTTGTGTATGTATATATGTAGGTATATATATATATGTATGTGTATATATATACATATATATATTTATATATATAGACAGACAGAGGGCACAGAGTGAGTTGAATATGAAGGGATGATATCTAAAAAAATAAAGTCAAATTAAGGGAAAAGAGAGGAATATATTGAGAGAGGGAGAAAGGGAGAGATAGAATGGGGTAAATTATCTCGCACAAAAATGGCAAGAAAAAGTGGTTCTCTAGGAAGGGAAGAGGCAGCAGGTGAGGATGAATGAATCTTGCTCTCATCAGATCTGACCCAAGGAGGGAATACCATACACACTTAATTGGGTATCTTTCCCCACAGGAAAGAAGGAGGAAGAAGATAAAAAAGGGGGGACGATAGAAGGGAGGGCAGACAGGTGGAGGAGGTAATCAAAAACAAAGAATTTCAAAAAGGGACAGGGTCAAGGGAGGAAATTCAATAAAGGGAGATAGGTTAGGAAGGAGCTTGTGGAAGGGTTTTACATAATGATACGTATGTGGCCTATGTTAAATTGCTTGCCTTCTTAAGGAGGGTGGGTGGGGAGGGAAGATGGGAGAGAATTTGGAACTCAAAGTTTTAAAAACAGACATTCAAAAACAACAACAAAAAAAAGGTTTTGCATGCAACTAGGAAATAAGATACACAGGCAATGGGGCGTAGAAATTTATCTTGCCCTACAAGAGAAGAAGGGAAAGGGGGATGGGAGGGGAGTGGGGTGACAGATGGGAGGGCTGACTGGGGAATGGGGCAACCAGAATACACACCATCTTGGAGTGGGCAGGAGGGTAGAAATGGGGAGAAAATTTGTAATTCAAACTCTTGTGAAAATCAATGCTGAAAACTAAATATATTAAATAAATTAAATAAAAAAGACACATAAAATAAACAAACTCTTAAAACAGCTGTGATCTTCTCCTAAATCTCCTCTTCCCTGAGGTAAGCATCCTGAATTCCTTAAAGCAATCCATGTTGGGCATACTTTCACTATCCTAGTCCCCCCTCTCCTGGAAAAGCTCCAACTAGTCAATATACTTCCGAAAATATGGTGCCGAAAACTGAATATGCTGTCCCATATGTGTCCTGGCCAAGCAGAGTATGAAATAGGAGTCATCCCCAGGCCCTTCACTTTACAAATGAGGAAACTGAGGCCCAATGATTTGTCATAAAGATGGAAAGGGGCAGATCCAGGATTTAAACAAAGATCCTCTGTCAATAAAATAACAGTGTTCTATTAAAAAATAAAAGAGTGTGCCCCTGATTCAAGGAAACATATTTTTACTTCTGCTCATGCTACATCTTCTGAGTAAATATCCCTTTATAAAAACCTAACTTATGCTAATTAATAAAATTGATATATAGGTATTAATTACTAAGTCAATTAATGATATAGGAGAGATACTAGCTATAACTAGTAGCTGACCTTGGGAAGAATGCATTGGAACGGGGGTCAAACCTATAGCATTAGGAAAAACCCCACTGCTCCTCAGGGGGTTCTACTCCTAGAACCAGAAGGGCAAGACATAGCTAGCCAGGCAACTGGGGACACAACATATCAGTGTGACTAAGGAGTTAGGATAAGAAACTCTAGAACTTTCAAGGGGACTATTGCACTGTTATCTTTATATCCCACCATGTATCATAGTCCCTGGAATGGAGTAGTTGCTTTGTAAATATTTATTGGATACATATTTCAAGATACTCATCCCAAGTCTAGACCCTGTTATTCATTGCCCACCATTAAGCCAGTTAGTAGAATGGTCCTTGGGACGGGCAGGGGGATGTCATAGGGACAAAGTCTGTTAAAACTAAGAGGAACCTTAAGAAGCATCGAGTCTGGTCTCTTCATTTGGTAGATGAGAAAATTGGTCAAGGGATTTGCCCAGTCACACAAGGATTATGTGGTGGAACCAAAATTCAATCCCAGACTTTCTGACTCCCAAAGCTCTGATATTTCTACCACGTGGTATGACAGGTAGAATTTGGGTCTCAGCAAGAGTCAAATTTGAATCCTGTCTTAGATACTGACTAGTTATATGACCCTGGGCAAGTCACTCAACTTCCCTTGGTCACAGTTATGTCATCTGTAAAATGAGAGGGTTATGCCTGATTTCAGCTCTAAATCTATGACCCAATGATCTTATGATCTGACCCCTCAGAGCTGCTAATTTCTCATCTATAGGATGGATGTAGGACACTTCCAAATGTCTTAGTGCAGTTTTAAGCTTTAATCATTTGATGTTGACTAGCTTAACAAGGCATTAAGACTTTTGGAACACCCTCTATGATAACGGCAAGTCCAGTCCAAAGTTATTAGAGAGCCGGATATAATAATAATAATAATCTATTTGGTCATCACCCCCACCCCACCCCAACATGGCTAACAAGTTGGTCTCCAGAGGGATATTTCTAAAAAACATTTTCATTCCCTATCTCAGAGAATTGTTTTGGAAACTGTAAATCTTTATAGAGAGTAGTATCAGCAAGACCTGAGTTCAAATCTTGCTTCAGAAAAGGAGGCAATGTGGTCCAAACAGAGAGCACTGGTCCTCACAAAGGATCTGGTTCAAATCCCACCTTTAATGTTTTCTATACAAGATGTTCCAAAATTCCTTTCAGCATTTTGTATATAAGACCTTGGGAAGGAAAGAAACAAACATTTATTAAGCATCTACTAAGTGCCAAGCCCTGGGCTAATACGATCTCCTCTGATCTCCCCAAAAACTTAGGAAGTAGGTGCTGTCATCCAAAATCTGGGGCAGACAGAGGTTAAGTGACTTGCTTAAGATCACACAGCTAGTAAGTATCTGAGGCTAGATTTGAATTAAAAGCTTCCTGACTCTAGGCTCAGTGCTCTGTGTACTATGGCGCCACCTAGCTGCCTCTCGGGCAAGGAATTTAACCTCCCTGGGCCTTTATTACTTTATCTGTAAAATGAAGGTGTAGGACAAGCAGGCCTTTGAGGGCCTTTCTAGTTCTAGGATACTGTGGCTGGCTGTCAGTCTGACCCTGGATAAATCTTAGCCTCAGTTTCCACATCTGTAAAACAGAGACAATGATAGCCCCAAATTTACATGACTTTTGTGGGGATAAGATGACAAATTAAATATAAAGCTTTTTGCAAACCTTTTAAAGTTTATATAAATGTTTGCTATAATTATTATAATTAATGCTATTATAATAATATTAATGTATACTATTATTTATTAATATTATTGTAATATTGATAATTATTATCGATGCAATTTGGTATTATTACTACCACACCAATGGCAACACCCCTAATGGAGATTTCTGTTTCTTAATTTCTAAACAATCCAGAAAGCATCTGAAAAAACGCATGAGATCATAGATTTAGAGCTAGAAAGGACCTTAGAGGTGATTAACTCTAACCTTTCTATTTTATAGATGGAGAAACTAAGGCAAAGAGAGGTTTAATGATATGCTGAGGATTACATAGCTAGTAAGTGTCTGAAGTGTCAGACTCAGGCATTCCAGACTCCACATTCATCCATGTAAGTCTGGGAGAGTCAGAGCCATGTTGGGTCCACATAATCAGTGCCCACCTCAAGCTGTCGTGGGTCTGAGAGGAAGCCAGCCTGGGCGCCACAAAAGCAGCCAGCATACCGTTAGTCAGAAGCAGAGATCCTGGGGCCACGCTTCGGCTGGCTCCCTGAAAGGAAAGCCCACTCATCACACCCACAATACCAAATTACCCCTGGCACCTCATTTAAAACTCAAAATTCCTTTATATAAAATCTTACTCCAGCAAACGAGATCAAAAAGCAGAACATGGCCAGTTGACAGAGCAGATATTTTCATTTTAATATGGAATTTGCTTTTCCTCCAGTCTCTCATCCAGACACTCACCTGAGCTGTGAGGCAGGTGAAAGGTTGCAACATTCTGGTCACTGGGTGGATGGCCCACCCTCCACCCTGACCTCGAGAGACTGGAGGGCCCAAACTAGCAAACCCAGTTTATAGTCACTAGCAATCACTAGTAGGTCGTGCAATGGATAGAACCCTGACCCTTGAGTCAGGAAGAGCCAGCTGCAAATCTGGCCTCAAATAGAGACTGCAGTGTGACCCTAAAAAAGTCACTTAACTCGCATCTGACTCAGTTTCCTTAACTGTAAAACAGGACTAATAATAGCACCCACTTCCAGAGTTATGGTGAGCAACAAATGAGACAATATTTGCATTTAGCATCGTGCCTGCTACATAGTAGGTGCTTGTTTCCTTCCCTTTAAAAAACTTAACCACTTTCCTTGGGCCTTGGTTAGCTGGCCATTCTATGATGGGGCCATCAGAGTCACAGAATTTCTTGGCTAGTAGGGAACTTAAAGATTATTTGGCTCTTTCTACCCCACCCCACCCCCATTTAATGGACAATGAAGTAAAAGACCAGGGAGGAGTCAGACCTAGGCAGGATCTCAAACACAAAACTCTTGACTTCTAATCAAGTTCATTCTACCATACCATTTGGGCCTCTAGGTGGCACAGTGGAAAGATCACCAACCCTGGAGACAGAAGAACTTGAGTTCAAATCTAGCCTCAGACGCTGACTAGCTCTGTGACTCTGGGCAAGTCATTTGACCTTGTTCATCTCAGTTCCTCATCTGTGAAATGAGCTGGAGAAGGAAATGGCAAATCACTCTGGTTTCTTTTCCAAAAAAAAAAAAAAAAACAAATTGGATCTTGGAGAGTTGGACGCAACTGAAACAACTCGACCATTTTGCTTTAGAGGATCACTGAGCTGTAGTAACCATGGCAATGGAAGAGGAGCAGAAGCAGGATTTAGGGGTGAAGGCTGGATCAACTCTCACAGCTATATGTGTAACAGAGATAATCAAGGGACCCTTCCAATCTTCTGTACCTGGAACTACAGTGAGCATGAGTGATGCTGAGCTAGCATTTGGTTACTTTTATAGTGGAAGAAATAAATAGCTGTCCCATGCCTGATCTACTTGAAACGCTGAGTATCTTTCAAGATGGGATTCTGTTCATCCTTTCTAGCTGGACCCTAGACCAGGAGTTCTTAACTTGGTACCTGTGATTCTTTTTTAATTTTAATATTTTGATCATTATAATTAATAAATTGGTTTTCCTTTATAATCCAAGGTATCTTATTTTATGCATTTAAAAACATGATTCTGAGAAGGGACCCATAAGTTTCACCATACTGCTGAAGGGGTCAATGACACATGCAAAAAAATGGCTTAGAAACTTTGCCTTAGATGTATTTTACAGTTGAGAAAACTTAAACCCAAATCCCACCCAGGCTAATCTAGGGATTCAACAGAATATTATAGTATTGCCTCATTGGCCACCTTGATTCTAGTTCCATATAAGGAGAACTACTGTGAATCTTTTCCATGTTTCTTTAGGGACTCCTGTGCATCTTCTGTGTTTTCTGTGGGGTGAAATAAAGGTTATCCTATGCACAGTATGCATTTGTTGATTTGACTGCTTGTAAAAGATCTGGAGAGCTTGTTATTCCACATTTGTGGAAATCTAAACACAAGCTTATTTAGAGAATTCCTGGCTTAAACTCTGGATAGGAGCAATGAAACAGAGAGAAAATTACTTTTCCCATCAGCCATTGGGAAAGGAATTAGTTCTTGAAAACCCAGAGGTTTGAGGGACTGTGGGCTACAGGTAATACAGCATTATTGGGGGAGAGAAGTCACATGTAAGAACAATGGTAATAAAAGGTAGAATGTATTCATGCTATAACAGAAAGGCACAAAATACTTATGTTAGTTCAGTGGAGGGAAAGATCACTTCTAGCTGGGGGCTCAGGGAAGGATTATATGTTAATGCCCACCTACCGAATCACAATTCATTCAATTAAGGTCTGCAAACGTGTCTTAAATTTTGATTAATTGAACTGTTAGATGGCACTAAATACCAAGAAATTATTCAAACCATGTGCCCAAGACTTCACGGCTTTATAATGAATAAGGCATCAGTTTTGTATTGTTGGGTTGATTTTGTTTAAATCAGTTAACACACACAATAACTGTCTTATTAACCCAAATTCCTGGGGTCTAGGCTATCTGTTTCTTTAGTATTAAATATGACAGTTTACAATGTCTGTTGACGAAATACTAATAATTAAATATAGATTGATCTGAGATAAACAAAGTTGGCATTCATTACAGGAATGGCAAACACTCAAGGTCTTGCTGGGTTTGTGATCAGCAAAGAAAAAAAAGCTTGTTATTCCAAGGTCCTATTGCTAAACTATTTCTAACATAACTGGTGGTGTTTTTCCAAGGAAATAAAGCTATTTTCTTCTGCAATTCCATTCACATATTGGCATGGCGAGAAGCCTATGAATCTCTTTGGGGGTCATGTGAATTGGAAAGGTCGACATCTTTTTCCAAAGGTCTCTTCCTGGCATTCAAAGCCAGCTGTGGCACTAATAGATCCTTGAACAAGACCCTTTTTTCATTTGAATTCCTCATCCCCATTTGGGAAGCATGAAGGAGTGGAATGGGTACAAACCCAAAGACCTGGGTTCAAGTTCCAATTTATCATGAATAGCTCTAAGAAAGGCATTTTCTCTTCCTAGAAGTTGCTTTCTCCATATACAGAGAAATGGTGTGATAGAATGAGCATTGCCACTAGGGTTTGAGGACGTAGGTTCCAGACACACTTGGGCAAATTATTTGCCTCCTCTGGACCCTAAATTCTTCTATCTGGGACTCAAAATTCTAATCCCACATCTGACAGGGTGTGCCCATAGGAAAGTCGCTCTTTCTGGACTTCAAATCCTCTTTGGTACTCAATTTCTTCATCTCTAAAATTAGGAAGTTAGACCATATGGTCTCTATAGCATCTTCTAGCTCTTAATTCTATAACTCCATGAATCAGAAGACTTAGAGTCTAGCCTAGACTTTCATGCCAACCTGCTTTGTAAAACTGGTCAAGTCATTTCTCTGTGGCTCTCATTTCAATAGTCCCCTTCCAGCTT
Organism: Trichosurus vulpecula; assembly: GCF_011100635.1. Taxonomy (NCBI): domain Eukaryota; kingdom Metazoa; phylum Chordata; class Mammalia; order Diprotodontia; family Phalangeridae; genus Trichosurus; species Trichosurus vulpecula. The sequence continues at coordinate 293,380,345 of NC_050577.1, forward strand.
TATCATGAAGGGAGTCCAGGATGCTGCTAGCACATCTGTCTGTTCAGTGGTGACCAATAGGGTGGTAAAGATTGTGGTATCATAGATCCAGAGCTGAAAGGGACCTCAGAGGCCCTCACATTCCTCCCCATCATTTTACAATTGAGGAAAATAAGGCCCATGGAGGTTAATTGGCTTGCCCAAGATCATATGTGCTAAGTGTCAAAGGTTTTGACCTGAAGATTAGAGAGCACATCTTCTCTCTGGCTCCAGAGCCAGTGATCTTTTCTTTATATGACACTGCCACCAGTCACTCATTATTCAAGGAAATGGAAAGAAGCGTCAATATTTTCTAGTTCCAGGCCTAGACTTATTGATATCCTCCCGTCATTGCTACTCATTTCCTAGTTCGGATTGAGACAACAGCCTTGTAAAAGTTACATTGCTTTCCCAAACACTGTGCAAAGAATCCAACCAGGCTGCCTGCAAGATGCCATCTTCTCCCTGACTGTTCCCCATCCTAATTAGAAGGCAGGAGAATAAACAAAAGCCCGCAGCTGGCTCAGCTCCAAACCAGCCTTCGGAACAAACACCCAACAACAGACCAGCCACCTAGGGAAGAAATGAATGGTGGGGCTGACCCCTACCAGGAAGTCAGACTGCAGTAGCAAACTGGTAATAAGAGCTCTCAAATTATTCTGCATTCCTTTTGCCATCTCATTTGGGTTGGGATGATGAATTCTGCATAGTGCCTGCGGCAGAGTTGCAAGAGACCTCTGCTGGGCTCTGCTGATTAATGGGGGCCCCAGCCCAGAGAAAGCTTCAGGTTGTTCCAAAATTCAACCCATTAATTAGGATGTTGGGAGCTATTGAGGTTGGACATGGCCACTCAGACAGTGAAAGAACACCACTAATAGAATCCCAGATAGCTGGAGTAGGAGGGGACCTTGGAGCCCTACACATACACATCCAATCAGGTTCTCAAGCTTCATGGTGCTCCCTCCCAATGCACACATCCAGCCCTTTCTATTCACCTATCTAGCTGCATCCTAGGTCAGCCCTCATTACCTCTCACTTGGACTCTCTAATAGCCCCCTAATTGGTCTCTTGGCTTCTGCTTAGCCCATTTGCCAGAATGGGATATCCACAGATGCCAAAAATGTCTTCCTATGGCACAAAGCTGACCATACCCCTCCCTCTCTCAGAAACTTTCTGGGGCTCCCAGTTGTCTCCAGGAGAAAAGGCAAAGTTTCCTTGGCATTAAAGGCCTTCCACAATCTGGTTCTGACCTTCCTGGCCTACCATGTTCCATATCACTCCCTTCACAGTTATTTTTCTCAAGCAAACAATCACCAAGAGTTTGCTGAACTTGCTATTCTCGTGCCCTACCCTCCATGCATTTCTATAATCTGTCCCCTATATCTGGAATGTAGTCCTGCCCTGCACTCTTCTGTCTCTTAGAATTCCTAGTTTCATTCAAGGCTCAATTCATGCATCTGTGGGAAGCTTTTTCTGATCCCATCCTGGTTTCTGTCCTCTTCCTCAGCATATTCCAATTAACTCAATCATTTTTATTCTCTACAGACCCAGATGGTGTGACCAAGTTCCTGAGCCAATTTCAACAAATTTTCTGTTGCACCTAGAAAGGTGTCTAGGCATCTTGTTCACACCCAGGAAATAATGGAAATCTGTTCTTCCCCCTCAAGTGCACCAGGACATAGCATCTTCTCACTTACCTCAAGCCAGGATATAGTAATTGATTAAACAACTCAGCAGTTCCCCCCTATTCAGCACTTTTCCCCCTAGGCCTCAATAAATCTTCTGTATTTGACAAAGTCCATAGTCTCAAATCCTGGATATTTCTGTAATGAACAGAGGAGGTTTCACATTATCTGTTCTGAATGTCTCCCTCAGTCCCTTGTGTTGTTGTTGCTTGTCCTTCATTCTCAGAGAGGATCATGCCATCAGGGAGGTGATGCCATGACATGCAAGAGAATTGGATTTGAGTGAGGCAGGGCTGTACAAAGTCACCAGCCTCACTCTCTCCTCCAGAGTCATCTGGGTCCAGTGGCCTGATATAAACCAGGATGAGTGGAAATGGCCCTACCTTACACCATAATGACTTTTGGGGAAAGTATATGGGACAGAGTCATAACAAAATACCATATTTAACAGTCTTCCATTCTTACAATTCAATGACATCTACCCTTAAAAACACTTACCTTATTTATACTTATCTGTTTACATATTGAAGCCCCTCTTCCTTCCCCTGTAGAATATAAACTCTTTGAAAAGCATGGATTTTCTTATCTTTGTATCTCCTTGCACAATTCTACAAACAGTGAATTTCTTAGTAAAATAGTAATTGGATTGGATTGGATGGGATGGGAGGGATTATATGGGATGAAATAGAGTGGAATTGGATTGAATTGAATTTAATATGATGTGGTGGGAAGGGAAAGGAAAGGGTTGGGATAGAATGGGACAGGAAAGAAAGAGAAGAATGGGTGTAATGGAATGGGAAGGGAAGAAAAATGATGGGATGGGATGGGACAGGAAAGAAAGAGGGAAATGGGTGGGATGGAATGGGAAGGGAAAGGAAGAAAATGATGGGATGGCATGGGATGGGATGGAATGGGACAGGAAGGAAAGAGGGGAATGGGTGGAATGACATGGAAAAGGAAAGGAAAAAAATGATGGGATGGCATGGGATGGGATGGGATGGGACAGGAAAGAAAGAGGGAAATGGGTGGGATGGAATGGGAAGGGAAAGGAAGAAAATGATGGGATGGCATGGGATGGGATGGAATGGGACAGGAAGGAAAGAGGGGAATGGGTGGAATGACATGGAAAAGGAAAGGAAAAAAATGATGGGATGGCATGGGATGGGATGGGATGGGACAGGAAAGAAAGAGGGAAATGGGTGGGATGGAATGGGAAGGGAAAGGAAGAAAATGATGGGATGGCATGGGATGGGATGGGATGGGACAGGAAAGAAAGAGGGAAATGGGTGGGATGGAATGGGAAGGGAAAGGAAGAAAATGATGGGATGGGACAGAATATGGGATGGGACAGATATGTGCTCCCCAAACGGAATATCAATATGGTGAAAATAGAAAGTGTTTTTGTTTTCTCTTTATATCTCTGCTACCTAGCACAGTGACTTGTACCTAGGATGCAAGAAATAAATCTTTGTTGAATTGGACAATTGAATTAAATTTTATCAAGTCTAACTTTCTCATACAAACATCAGTTTACCCTTTTGTCCATGTGACAAAAGAGAAGGTTGAATTAGACACTCACTCTATGGTTGTCTCTATCCCTAAGGCCTATATCCTTATGAGGCAGACAGGCAAGCAACCTGTGCAATAGCCCAGAACCACTTGGTAGCAGAGCATGGAGTAGCTTTCCCCATCTGCTGCTTTTCCCTCCTACAGTGATAATAATAGCCAACACATACCTAGCACTTTAAGGTTAAATGTGTAAACTGTTACATATGGTATGTAATTTGATTTTTCCAGTGACTTTGCAAAGCAGGTGCGCTTTTGTTATCCCCATTTTACAGGTGTTAAAATTAAGGCTGAGAGAGGCTAAGTCACACAGCTGATAAGTGTCTGAGGCTGGAATGGAATTCTCATCTTTCTGAGTCTGATGCTTTATCCACTGTACCACCTACATGCCAACACAAATGGAAACTAATGTAAGGAAGAGTCCCCACTATACAAATGAAAAGACTGAAAAGTGGTAGAAATGATGTATGCCCAAGAGCAGAAACGTGGTACATGTTGGGGAACAGAGGGATGCAGTCAACAAGGGAGCCAATAAGGTCACTGAAGGCTTGTCCCTCCTCCAGGTCAAATCGAGCCCCTTTCCGGAGCAGTGGTCAGACTGGGCTTGCTAGCTTAAACTGCTTCAGAAACCACAGGCCTCTCTGCAATTATCTTATTGACATTACCTATTTATATACCAAGAGATTAATTGACAAGAGAGGATCCCTAAAGAGGATCGGTATGTCTCCAGTCCTTCAGCATCAAAGCATTGCTAATTTCTTCTCAACCTTTCTTCTGTCAAATTAGGCTTCTTAAAGTCTTCAAGGCCCAGAAAGATCATAGGATCAGAGATTTCGAGCCAAAAGGGACCTCAGCTATCATGTAAGCCCTTCTCCTCCTCATATTATTTATCTATTTTTTTATTTTAAACTTTTGATTTTTCTGTTCTCTAGGAGAAGACACTAGGCTACACCTATCCCCCCCATTGTTTCATTTAAAATTTTATCTTACTATTTTTAATTAGTAAAAATATTGACTAAATGATTGCTATAAGCAAGAATTGTGCTCATGGGTTAACATACGTATTTCTGTTCATTGAAGGGAACAGAATACTGCATTGTCTTTGACTTGTTCCTGTGATGTTGTTGAATTATCTCTCCCATTGATGGTCAACTTCTTGGGCTATTTTGGATTCCATGGTGCAACTAATATTTAACCATAAAGGACAAATTCAAATAAATGCTTATTGCATCATGAATGCCTAGCAGGCCAAAACTAGGAATATGATCTTCTGAACTCGGGGAAGAGTGGAGGAAAATGTTCCTGATTGGCTGCTCTGATAGCCCCTTCATCAAACCATGAAGACATCCCATCCCATACCATCACCAACTTACAGCCACCCTAGCTTCCACCCCTTACGGCAGAAAATGGATCTCATTAGCAACTACCAAACCTGTGAAATAATTGCCTCCTGTTCACATGGCTCTCTGACTTCTTCAAACCAACAGAGATGTTGATGGAGCCACAGGTGTGAAGAATTATTCAGCCCCATCGTTCCTCCCTTGCCATTGGGCAGGCAGGCCTTCCTCAGGGATCACCTGAGCACCAAGTCGATCCTGGGAAGAAAGAGGAGTTGGCTCTTTCACGTCAGACAGATCTCTCCCTAGAGCCAATCTCTGAACCTGAAAAAGCAATTTGCCAGCTACAAATACATAACTCTTGGGCACATCTTCCGCCCTTCTTCCTCCCACTGGTGTAGAAAGAGTTTCTAATTGGCTCCCTGGGCTTTTCCTACCCACTCACCTTCAGGCTTGTGTCTTTTGAGGCCAACAAGCCCCTGAATATTCCAGTTGTGAACTCTGATCTCCATCCCTTCCTAGAAAAGACAAAAGGGAGTCTCACATGGAAGAGGATTCTGCACCTTGGCCTCAGAGAAGCAGCTTGGCGGAGTAGATCCAGTGCTGGACTCGGAGTGAGCAGAATCTGAGTTCAAATCTTGCCTCATATCCTTTCTTTCTTTCTTTTTCAAGTGGGGAAGACAGGGCAATTGGGGTTAAGTGACTTGTCCAAGGTCACACAGCTAGTAAGTGTGTCAAGTGTCTGAGGCTGGATTTGAAAGCAGGTCCTCCTGACTCCAGGGCCAGTGCTTTACTCACTGCACCACCTAGCTGCCCCACCATATGCTTTCTAAGCTGGGCAACCCTAAATAAGTCACTTAACCTCTGTCAGACTCAGTTTACCCAATTTTAAAATGGGGATGATAATAACACCTCCCTTACAGGACTGTTGAGGATCAGATAAGATAATATTTGTCAATTGCCTTGCAAACCTTAAAGTGTTCTAGAAATGTGCACTAGTATTATGTTTAGAGAAGTTTAGAGATAAAGAGGATCTTAGAGACCCCAGATATTGAGCTGAAAGGGACCTCAGAGGTAATTTAATTCCATACCCTCATTTTGCAGATGAGGAAACCTTAGGGCTAGAGAGAGTCAAGGATTTACCCAAGGCTGTATAGGTAGTACAGGAAAGTGCTGCTACCCTAACCTGAGTCTTCTGAATGCCAATCCAATATGACTGCCTCCCAGATCAGGTACACAGGAAACTGAGGCTCACAGCAGACAAATGGCTTGCCCAATGGAGGGCATATAGCAAATGAGCACAAAAGAGGACATGGGCCCAAACCCAGTGTCCTAATGTCCACATGACATCTGCCTGCTACACATGAACTGATGAAAAGACATGAAAGTGAAAGCTCTGCTAAGGGAAAAACAAAGGTTTTTGCATTGAGAAGACTAGAACAAAAATGGTTAGCAGGGAATTGAGACCCAAACTAAGCGAGGAGGCAGTCCTAGGATTTGAGGTGGAAGGAACCTTAGTGGTCATTTAGTCCAGTCTTCCTAATTTTACAGATGAGGAAGCTGAGGCACAGAGCTATCAAATGACTTACCCAGATGGTACATGTCAGAAGCAGGATTTGAACTTAGGTGTTCCTGACTCCTCGTCCACCATTTTACCCACTGGGACACATTGTCTATCTAATTCAAGCACCATCTGTCTGCTCTCAATGAATGGAAGTATCCAGACCTGAACAAACTGCACCCCATTTGGCCAATGAGGTGGTAGATATGACTGCTGGGCTACTGTCAAGGACCCTCAAGAAGGAGAGGAGTGTCATAGCATTAGAGAAGACTGTTTCTCCTGATTTTGAAAAAAGGTGAGAGAATGGTATCTGAAAGCATGGACAGTTGAGTGTGACCTCTTCTGCTCCTCTGAGCAACATTTTGGAACCCACTGGTTCCACTAGAAGGATTTAAGAATACCTTGGAGGACCAAGATGAATTGACTGATGCAGTGCAGTTTTTTCTTAATCCATAAGACAAAGAAAATGGAGTGAGTAAAGTGAATTTTTTTCAAAGCAAAATTCTAGCTGGGCAGCTAGGTGGAGCAGTGGTGTAATGTTAATGGAATAGGAAGATCTTCGCCATCCATTAATAGGCCTATGTGACCATATGTGTTCAATCACAGATGTCTTGCTGCTTTGAACCCCAGCCCAGCTGTGATACATCCTGAGTCACATAGAGCCCATTGGGGGAGGAACTTGCCTAAGGAGGAGCTTGCTTATGGTAGACTTGCTTGTAAGGAAGGCTTTCACACCTTTTGGTATTAAGCTAATTAGGCACTTAGAGCGTTGGGATACCTTCTGGCTCTGAGACTATTAGCCGAAAGTGTGTATATATATATATATATTCTGAGATTTTGCTTTGGGGGTTTGCTCATGAGAAGGATCTTTTGATTCCCTGAACAGGACTCTGAGTAGCCATTTGTTAAGACCCCCACCACCACTACTACTCAGATGTCGATGCTCCCCTGATCTGGTGGTGTACGTAGGTGGTTGTATTACTTGTTCAGAATTTGGAGCCCTCTCTGTTGAATCTCTGTGTTAATTTCTCCGCTTGTATTTTCTACTTGTCTGTAATTAAAGTAAGATTGTTGACCCCCTTAAAGTTGCCTTTTCTTTAAGAAAAGCAGATCCAAGAACCTGTGCTAGCAGGCCATCCAGGCTGTGCCAGGTTGCTTGCTGACACAAGTGGATAGAGTACCAGACCTGGAGTCAGAGGGGTCCTCTTCTGAGTTCAAGTCACTTCACTCTGTTTTCCTCAGTTTTCTCACCTGTAAAATGAACTGGAGAAGGAAATGGTAAGCCACTCCAGTATCTCTGTGAAGAAAACCCCAAATGGGGTCACAAAGAGTCCAACAAAAAAATTTACAACTACTGATATATTTGTAGATTGTTTTTGCACGCAGAGGAGAAATTAGAGTAAGTTATAGTAAAATTATTTCTTAATTGTGTCAGTTGATGAGACCGGTACTTCTTAGCGTGAGAAAGATGGTTTGCCAGCCTGTGGGCAGTAGAGCTGACAAGGAGCCAGCAAGACTTCACCAAGAACAAACCATGTCCAGCTCACCGCTTCCAGTTTGGAAGTAGGTGATGTTCTAGCATAATAGAGTGATAAGGGCCCCCTAGGAGGCTGAGTTCATATCAACATTTTACAGATGGGGAAACTGAGGCTAAAAGTGTAAAGTGATTTGTTCACGGTGATACGATACAGTCAATAAGTGTTGGAGACAAGATTTGAACTCAGGTCTTTTTGCCAGAGAAAGCTAGGCCCGGTGGATGATGGCAAGATTTAATGGTAGGAAGACCTGAATTCAAATTCTGTCTTACTAGTTATGTGACCCTTGGAAAGTCACTTAACCTTGTTCAGCTTCCATTTCCTTGTCTGTGAAATGGGAATCATAGTAACACCCAACTTATAGGGTTGTTTTAAAGGCTAAATGAGAAAACACAGACAAAGTATGAGGGCAGTGAATCTTTCTCTTCTGCCTTTGTATCCCCAATGCTTAGCCAGTATTTGGCACCTAGGAAAAACTTTAAAATAAATGCTTCTCGATTGGTTGATAGATTGACTGATAAATGACCTAGATAATGGCACAGAGGACATGATTATGAAAAATGCGTATAATACAATGCTTTGAGCAAAGACCAACACAGATGAGAAAGTCCAACTCGAGGAAGCTTTCACCCGGAAAAAAAGTTGGGCCAAATCAAAGAAGATGAATACATTTTGTATTTGGGATCAAAAGTCATTTCCTAAATACAGGATGAATGAGCCATAACTAAGAAGCCATCTCTGTGGAATAAAAGATCTGGAGGTCTTAGTGTCCTTCAAGCTCAGTATGAATCAACAGTTTGTCATGGTTACCAAAACACCTTCTTGCTATCCTGGGCTATGCTCTGAGAGGCAGGATGGAAGAGAGGCCAGAAAGCCAGCTTTGGGGCCAGGAAGACCTGAGTTCAAATCCTGATGCTGACACATACTGGTTTATATAACTCTGGGTGAGTCATATCAGCTCTGATGATATTTGATGATATTTTGAAGGAATTAAACCTGCCAAGCTTGGCCCCAGAAGACAGGACCAGGAAAAAATGGATGGAAGCTTCAAAGATCTCGATTTAATCTTGATGTCAGAAAAATTTCCCAACAATTAGGATTGTCCCAAAGTGTAATGGTTTCCTGCAGAGTTGGAGAGTTCTCCTTCTTACTGGTCTTCGAGCACAGGTTGAATGCCCATTTGTCAGGTGGCAATTCCTTTCATACATGGGTTGAATTCGATGGCTGCTGAAGTTTCCAACAACTCCCAAATTCTGTGATGCTTTGAATTCGAAATTCCCTCCTAGCTATGACATTCTATGCTTTGAGATCCCTCCCACATCTGGCAGTCTCAGTTACAAGCACCACAACATGCCCTGCCCCCCAGCTGTGACATTCCATGTTTTTAATTAGCTTTGGCTTTTGCCTTTGAAAAAAAGTTTTGGTCTCTCCATCTTGCCCAGGACAGAATTTCCAAGAACACTCATAAGCCCAACCCCATGACTTATGAGCAACAGAGTTCTGACAGGCTGTATTTCCAACCTGGAACACTTTGCTTCTCTCTTGGCCAACATGGTGGCTTCTATTCTCACCATATTGATTTGAAACTTAATGTGGGTACCAACTAGCATAGCCCACTGAAACTCAGAATTCCGGAGCTCAAGAGATCCACCAGCCTCAGCCTCCCTCGGAGCTGGAATCACAGGCTTTTATCACCAGGCCCAACAGACATTCCATGTTCTAAGGCCCCTCACAGGTCTCACAGCCTTAGTATTCTATATTCTCAAGCCCTTCCCAGTTCCAAAATTCTATTCTAAAGGTTCTTCTAGCCAGGTGATCATTGTACACAGTAACAGCAGTATTGTAATGCTGATCAACTGTGAAAGACTTAGCTACTCTGATCAATACAATAATCCAAGACAATTCCAAAAGACTCCTAATGAAAATTGCTCTTCACCTCCAGAGAGAGAGAACTGATGAACTCTGAGTGCAAACTGAAGTACATTTTTCTCACTTTGTTTTTCTTGCTTTTCTGGAGACACAGCTAATATGGAAATATATTTTGCGTGATCTCACGTGTATAAGCGTATCATACTGCTTGCATTCTCAGGGCTGGAGGAAGGAAGAGAGAGAATTTGGAAGTCAAACTTTTTTAATGGTATAAATAAATAAAATGATTTTTGAGACCAAAAACAGGTTCTTCTAGCACCTGATTCTCTAAATTTAAGGTTTGCTCAAGAGACTGACTTTTCTCCATGGCCCTTCCTTAGAATTCTGACTGCATATTGCAAGTAAGATTTTTTTCTTTCCCTACCCAGGGACATGCCTCTGCATTTGTCTAAGCCACCAATACCCTGACTTTTCCAAAATCTAAATGTTGGCTCCAACCCCCGGGGAAAAACTGTGTTGAGCATTAATTATTAAGCATCCATTAACATCATATCAATGATGCAGGAGGGCTGCATTTGAGGTTTTTTTCCACAGTACGCTTTGAGTAGACAACATTCCAAGTGAGCCATTGTCTTGCTATGACTTTTAGAGCTTTGGAAGGAGTGCACCAAAGCTGTGAGATGGTGGAAAAGCAGGACAGGAGAGAGGTAAGGTCTGAGCAGCTTTGGGTCATCTGTATCAAATAGGACAGTCGTGGTTTTCACATCCATCTCATTTTAAATGTTTCTCTTTGCAGTTTCTTGGCCAGAGAGAACAATGTACTGGATACAATTTATTCCAAGAATAGAACAAAATTAATTAGAAGAAAGGGTAATGGATTTTTGGAGGAAGAAGAAGAGTAGGAGGAAGCAAACATATGAAAAAAGAAATAGGAAATCCTTGGAAAGGTAGGCTACAGCCAAATCCTGAAGGCCTTTCAGTATCAAAAAAGAGATGTTCTCCTTTATCCAAGAGACAATAGTGAGCCACGTCAGCTTTATAAGCAGGTGAGTGAGCATCAGATCGATGCTTAAAGAATACCAACAATTTCTAAATTTATGGAGAATGAATTAGAGAGGAGGAAGAGTGGAGTGAGAGAGACCACCTGTTGTTGTTCAGTCATTCCAGGCCTCTCTGACTCTCTTTGACCCCAATGGGGTTTAGTCAGCAAAGATGCTGGAGTGGTTTGTTGTTTCCTTCTCCAGATCATTTGACAGATGAGGAAACTGAGGTAAACAGGGTGACATGACTTGCCCAGGGTCACACAGCTAGTAAGGCCTTAAAGGTATAAATAAATAAAATGATTTGCAGGACTAAATGATCCAAGGCCAGATTTGACCTCAGAAAGATGTCTTCCAGACTCCAGGCCCAGCCCTCCATCTAGCTATCCCTCTAGCTGCCCTTACTGCCGTGGTTCAGGTGAAAAGTGATTAAGCCCTTGGTAGGGAGCTTCACAGATCGCTATGGAGCTCTCTGACCCCCCCCACAAGCCATCTCTTTCTCAGGGTCATCACCATTGCCTCTGGCCAGTCCTCACAGTGTAAGCTAGCAAAGCAGCATTCCATCCCAATCTCCTCTCCATTTCTTTCTGCCTGTGCCACCCTCCTGTGTGGACTCTCCTTTCCCTGCCTCCTCCATGCCCTATGCCCGCCTGCCCCCCATCCACAAACCTTCACATGTTGAAAGGCAGCCCATGTTGCCAGATGAAGCTCCGTCCTCCAGGAAGCTGCCCTGCCCCCAAGCCCAAGGGAGGCTTTTTCTGGCCGACTTTTCCTGACCCTCTCTTGTCCTAGCTCTGATACATTCTTGCCCTGTGATCATGGACAAGCTATCTATCCTCTCTGAATTTCAGCTTCCTAATCTAATGGGCGTAAGACTGTTATAGTCACGTGACACAACGTATGGAAAGCACTTAAAGTGATGTGTGCATATGCGTATATACAAGTGTGTATGTGTAATACAATTACATATATATAATTATATAGAAAGACAATTATACATGTAATTATATATCCATAAGTGTATGTATGAAGGGGCAGCTGGGTGAGGCAATAGATTGAGCGCAAGGGCCCGGAATCAGGAAGACCTAAGTGCAAATCCAGCCTCAGACACTTACTAGCTGTGTGACCTTGGGCAAGTCACTTCACCCTGTTTGCCTCAGTTTCCTCACAATGAGTTTAAAAAGAAAGTAACAAACCCCTCCAGTATCTTTGCCAAGAAAACCCCAAATGGAGCCATGAAGAGTCAGGCACAACTGGAAAAAAACCTAAACAACAACACATACATAAATATGTGTCTATACATATATACGTGTGTATATATACACACATGCATATGCATTTAGATAGATATAGATCTCTTTTGTACAAGCCATTTGTTTTTGGCAGTATGAGCAGCCCGGTTACACCCGCCACCCGTCTCTCCTCTGCCTTGCTCATCAATATCTGTATCTCACAGATGTTCCAAATGGTCAGTGAATTGGGCCCAGAATTAAAGTAAGAGAAATGGTTATTAATAACCAATGATCTGGGGAGATCCAGAGTTCCCGCTCTTTCTAAAGTCCTCACTTTTAAGCTCAATCTCTGAAAACTGAATGAACTTTCACCTCAGTCAGGGTCAGACGCCACTCAACCTTACAAAGAATTTAATCTAAGGTTATACAAAGGCTTGGGGGAGAGGGGATAAATTCTTTGAGATTACTCAAGGCTGGGGGTAATTTAGTAGTAAATGGAATAATCAAAGTTCATTAAAATAGGTCCAGCCCCTCATTGTAATATCCATTCTCTCTCATTACTTGTTAACCAATCAGAGTTGATTGCCACCCTCTGGAACACCCACTTTTCCAAGGATATACAAGCCTTGGGCTGGCCCACCATGGTGGTCTGGCATTCGAGAGTGCTAGCATTATTAATAAAATGACTAATTACCAAGAAATTTTGTCTCTCAAACTTTTTAACATCACAGTAGGCACAGAGTGCTGGAACCCCCCTTTTATGACCTCAGCATTCTTCCCATGATACTGCATGGCTGTCAGTTATGAAGGAGTCTGTGAGGGTAAAGGTGTAGATACTATTTCTGTTGAATTAAGATTTGCAAAGTGTTTGACAGTATCTCATTTGAACCTCACAAATCCTGTGAGGTAGGTGCCACTATGACCCCTATTTTACAGATGAGTAAACTGAGGCTAAAAGTGGTTACATGTTCTGCCAGGGTCACATAGCTAGTGTCTGAGGCAGGATTCAAACTTTTATCTTCCTGATTCCAAGCCCAGCACTTTATCCCCTACACTATCCAGATGCCTCTAGATATAGATATATAGTTTCAGTCCTATAATTTTATCCTTCCTCCTATTTGGTGGAGATGGAGGGGAGATACTCCTGGTATGGAAAATTCCATCCCCTGATGCAGTTCAGCTTCTCCTCTCAAATGAAGTCTTGGCAAGTTCTTTGGGACACAGTTAGGAAGGGGAGGAGAAAGAGTAATCACCTATTAAGTGACCATTATGTGCCAGTTACTTTGTTAAGTATTTTACTAGTATCTCATTTAATAAGTGAGTTGCCCACTCTCACACAAATTGTACCTCTCAGAAAGAAGACTCAAACGTCAGTCACCTGGCCATCCTGTTGTAGGGAGACCCCTCTCCCTATAACACTCACTGTACCTATCAGTGTAACTGTGTCTCTCTGTCTTTCTCTCTTTCACCCATGTCCTTTCCCTCTTTCCTTTCATCTCCATCATTTTCTCTTTCTCTCCCTCTCTCTTCCTTATTCCCTGTCTCTGCCTCACTCCTCTCTTTCCTTTCTCTCCATCTCCTCACAAGCAACATTGAACTTAGCTATGTGTACGAATCCAGCCTTCTCTACTTATTAGCTGTGAGACTAAGGACAAGCCACTCAACCCTCATCATCCTCAGTTAAAGACATGTAGTGTCTTTAAAATGGGGTTAACCATAGCACCTAGGATTAGCATTCACCTCACCAGGTTGTTCTAAGATAGAATAAAATAATGTTGGAAAAGCAGTTTGCCAACTTAAAGCTGTTATAGAGATGACAGTTATTATTATGAATATGAAGAAAGCACTTTGTTAACCTTGAAGAGTTATTTCTCAAGGAAACTGTTATTATCTCTTAACCTTCAAAGAGCTCTCATTATCTCTTCTCACGTCTCCTATCTCATTATAGCCTCTGCACCCTGTGAGGTAACCTCAGTAGGCATCATTATCCCCATTTCACAGATGAGAAGACAGGCAAGGAGAGGTTAACTAGCTTGGCCCGGGCCCCTGAGTGGTCCAGCTGGGGCTGGAACCTATCTTCTGATCCACAAAGGATGCCTGATTCTCTTTCCCAGATGCGGTCTAACCTGACAAATCCTGGAACACGATCACAGGAAATTTACCTAGGATGCAGCTTGGAATAGCTAAGAAATTAATTACCTGGCAGGTATCATGTTGTGCCGGGGTAATTGCAAGGTCAGTGGCGGTTGGGGTGGGAGGTGGTAATTGCTGGATTGATTGTTAAAGCTTTTGTTTTGGGTCCAGGAAGTAATTACCAGCCTTCCTTGGCAGTGGTGGGATGGGTTTGATTAACCAGGGGACCAGGTGGCCATAGACAACTGCATACACTATAACTGACTAGAGCACCCAATTGGTCCACCTTTGGGGGGCGGGGATGGGAGCACCAGGGCCAGGTCTGTAAATAGGTCCATTCCCCACCAGCCATGGGCAAATAAGTATGTCTCTGCTCTCGGTCAAAGCATGAACAGTTTGGAACAGCAGAGAGAAAGCATTACATTTATTACTAGAGAGTGGAAGGACAAATTTATATTTAACCTAAAATAGATTATCCCACTAAATGGCTTTCCCACTGCTAAACTAAGATGAACAAACTTGGCTCTAAAGAAAAACATATAAAAGGTGCCACCCCTACCTTCACTGCATAGGTGAGGGACTATGGAGGCAAAGTACTTTTTTTTCAAAGTTGGTTGTTAAACATTTACCAGCATGCTCCAGTTGTCCTCCCTATTCTTGAAGACAGTTGTGTCCTGCCCTGAGTCAGTATTTCTAGCCCTCTCAACAGATCTTCTCAAAGCCTCCATTCCACAGGATGCCTTTCCTTATGGCCCCTCCTACCCCAATCATCTTCCATTTACTAGGGTTGCCTTTCATTCTATCTCCAGCCCTCAGCACACTGCCTTGCATTAGTAAATGCTAAAGAGGGCTTGTTTGCCATTGTCTGTTCCTAGTTTTTTATATATTGTCTCCCTCCCTGGAATGTATGCTCTCTGAGGATGGGGCTCTATCTTTGTCTCTTTTTTCTTTTTATCCCCTAGTGATAGGGAAAGTGCTTAATAAATGTTTGTTGGTTAACGGATTGGTGGATTGATTGAGCATGAGCTCAAGGACCTTTGCCATCCAGTCTATTCTCCCAGATGTCAATGCCCAACCAGAAATGGACCATTTGAACACAACCCTCCAGATGGCATCTTACCAGACCAGAGCACAGCAGATCTGACAACTCCTCCCTTCTAGGAATGAAGCTTCTCCAAATTCTGGCCAAGATCACATTGGCTTTCTTATCAGTTGCCTCACACTATGATTTCTTTTGAGCTTGTGTTGACTTAGAGCTGGAAGCCACTGTGGACTTTCAACCTCCTTCATTTTTACAAATAAGGAAACTGAGACCCGGCAAGGGAGAGTGGTTTGTTGAAGGTTACAAGGTAGTAAGTAAAGCAATTGGGATTTCAGACCGGATCTTCTGTCCTGATAACTAACATACTGTCCACTACCTCACCTGCCTCTCCTGTTGATTCTGTGGGGCCTTCATGGGACAGGATGAGAGTTAGGGTTGAGAAAGACAAGGATATGTGGTACAAAGAACCCCGAACCGGAAAGGCTGAATTACAAATCATAGAATCGGAGTTCAAAGTCCAGTTCTACTGTTTCCTGTCTTTGTATAACCTTGGACACATCTAACCATTGGGGGCCTCATTCTCTTTAGCTATAAAATGAGAAGATGTGATGAGATGATTATAATGTCTTTTCCAGGGGTGGGGAACCTGACACCTTGAGGCCACATGTACCCCTTTAGGTCCTCAAGTATGGCACTTTAACTGAAACCAAATCCAAATCTGTTCTGTGAAGTTTGGATTCTGTCAAAAGGTTGCACTTGAGGACCTAGAAGGGATTTGTTCTGCGAAGTTTAGAGTCCATCAAAGGGCCACACGTGGCTTCAAGGCCACAGGTTACACACCCCCGGCACTCTCCTCCAACTCTAAATCCATCTATAAGATGATGTCTTCAAGTCAGGAATATCTGACATTCAATAGGTATGTGACCATGGGCAAGTCACTTAGCCTTCATGGGCCTCAGTGTTCTTTTCTGTCAAATGAGGATAATGACACTTGTGGTACCTATTTCATAGGATGAAATGAAAATGTTTCTCAATTGGAGGTGCTGATTTTCAAAGCTGGAGAACATTTTCCAAAGGAATGAGGGTCATTGGAGTTCTAGGCCTTAATGGTGCCATTAGGGGAGATTGTTACAAAGATTTATCTGGCTCATTCTGGGCTGTAAATTCATTTCTTGGCGAAATCAGGCTTTACCCTGTAAATAAACAGCACTCTATGATTTAAGCCTATCAGCTATGCATCAAACCCTTTACCTGTGGTTCGATAGTGGGAAAGGAAGGGGCCTGCCCAGACCCACCTTGGCAGGTGGACAGGAATAATGAGAGGTTATAGATACCTAGATGATAGAAAAAAAACTCTTTAGCATTTTTCCTAAACAATACTTTTGCCTAATAGAGTTTGGACATGAGTGGCCACTGTACAATTGGGCCGCATATTGAAAATGTGAGAAATAGGGGCCGGCTGAGATTTTATAAGTACTGGACCATCACCATCCATCTCTGTCGGCAAGGAAACATTGGAATTTAATTGGGTCTCACAACAAGAAGTGAAAATGAACTGAGAGAGAAAGCAGAGAATCAACCAAAAATAGAGCAGGAGGACAATTAAGTGAATGTAGTTTACAATCACATGGGCTCCGCACCAATTTTCCAAGACAGCCTGTGCAGCCGATGAATCCTCACTGTGCTCAGCCAGCTTCCAGAGGCCCCCAGAGACCAGGAGGCTTCCTGGTGAATTTGACGAAGTAATCTCTCTGTTCCTGAATCATACCCACCACTTCAGCTTAGTCACTGCTGTGGTTGGCATTGAAAAGGTGGCAGTGTTTGAAGTCCCCAGATCAGACAATGGCTCAATTGGAGAAGGTCCAGTCTCACAGATTCTTGTGGACCTGAGGGCCCGAGTCCTTAATGGTCATTCACTTGCCTATGAGAGCCTGTGAAGTCAAAGAAGTGGGCACTCACTTCTGGCTGAAGTGGTCAGGGAAGAAATATTGGTGACAGGAAGACAGCAGCTAGACTTTGAGGGAGGATTAGGACTATGCTCAGCATCCAGGCTGTCACTAAGAGGTTTTACACTTGGGACGAGCACCATAAACCATGAAGGACAACATCTGGGCCATAACTAGAAGATTTTACTCTGGGAACACTACCATAAACTACAGCCAGGGGAAGTGACAGAAAATATGCCTCCATTGATGGAGGAAGCTGTACCGTAACCTATGGTGGTAGGACAAAGAGCAGGTAAAACCAACACAAAGCTGTTACTGGTTAGGATGTGACATGGTGGATGGGGCACCAGGGAAGGGCAAAGGAGGAACTCAGCCCAGACTGCCTTCTGGTAGCTTCCTAAACTTTAGGAACTAGAACCAAACACAGTACTCAAGATGTGGTCTGACCAGGTCAAATCACTATAGAATTTGAATTTCTGCCTCCAGCATTCAAGGCAATCCAATCTACCTTTCCCATTTTATCCCATATAAACCTGCTATTCACAATCTTGTGAATGGTTTTGAAGGCCAGCTAGAATTTAAAATTCTAAAGAGCAAAATCTTCCCATTGCTGTTGTTCATAATAATTTATATCATGTTTTCCTCATACAAAACCCACTGGTTCAGAAGTACAAGGGTTATTTATCCTCCTTTTACAGATGGGGAAGATGAGGCTCAAGGGGTAGTGGTGACTTGTCCAAGGTCAAGCAGGTAATGGCAGATATAGGACTAAAAGAACATGAGGTTGGGAGTCAGAGCAGAGAGATGTGATTGGGACCCAGGTGTCCAGAGTCCAAAGCTAATTGTCCTTCTGCTCCACTTAGATGATTGAGAAATGTCTAGAAGGCACTCAGAGCCCAGTTTAGGCATCTTCTGCTGTGGTGGTGGAGAGATGGAAAGAGGAGGAATTGTGTGGGTCCCCTTGTTAAAGGCATGGAGCTGTAAAGGACAAGACTGAGGAATGCACAACCCAAGCTCATTATTCTACACAGCCTTGGGTTACTTTTATCCTGTGATGCTGAACTGTAAGCTCCTGGATGGCCAAGAGGGATCTTCATTATTTCAAGGGTAAGTGGGGCCAGGTCTTCTCCTACGCTATGTGTAGGATAGAACCATACATAGGAATCCTAGAATCATAGACCTAGAACCAGAAGGGACCTCAGAGGCCATCTAGTCCAGCCCCCTTATTTTCCATATGAGGAAACTGAGGCCCGGAAAGGTTAAATGACCTACCTAGGCCTCTGTAGATTCTAGGCCAAAATGACTTTCTCATGGTAACACAATTAGTCAGCATCAGGGGTAAGATCTGAACCCAAGTCCTCTGACTTTGAGTCTATCTCTCTTTCATAGAATCATAGCTCCAGAATTGGAAGGAAGCTCAAAGGCTTCCTGGTTCAACTTCTTTATTTTTCAGATGAGAAAATGGAATCCCATGGAGGCTGAACAATTCACCCAAGGCCACATCGGGAGTGAGCACAAGAAGTGGGTATTGAACTCTTCTCCTCTGGCCTCAGATTCAGAACTCTTTCCACTGCACTCATGGCCTCCTTGCCTCACCTCACTGAGAGATAGCTGCTTAGCAAGGATCTTCTAGTGAGGCCTACACAATGGCCTCTGAGTTATCTTTCAGCTCCCAGATTTCTAGAGTCGGGATGTCAAAGCCAAAGGTGGGCAATCTTCAGCTAGTCTTATCAATCTGAAAAAGACTTCAATTATGGGACAAGGGAAAAAGAGGAGGAGGAGAGAGAAAGAGAAAAGGAAAAGGAAAAAAATGAGGAGTAAGAAGAGGAGAAAGAGAAGGAATAAAAGAAGGAGAGAAAGAGAAAGGAGGAAGAGGCAGAAAGAAGGAATAGGAAAGGGAGAAAGAGAAGGAGGAGGAGGAGGAGGAGAGGGAGAGAGAGAAGAGTTCCTGTCCTACCTCTGACACTTACTAGCTATGTGACACTGGGAAATTCACTTAATCCCTTTAAGCCTTATACATCTGTCAGAGGGATAGCTGTCTGTGGCATTGGTGTCCACATGTTGATGAAATCATATATTAAAGATGTGATGTGGTCAGGAGTAAGTCATTTACCCACTCCGGATCTTAGTCTCCTCCTCTGTAAAATGGGGAGGATAATATTTGGACTAGGACAGCTAGGTGGCATAGTGGATAGAGCACTGGGCTGGGGATCAGGAAGACTCATCTTCATGCATTCTAATCCAGCCTCAGACATTTACTAGCTATGTGACTCTGGGTAAGTCACTTCTCCCTGCTTGCCTCAGTTTCCTCATCTGTAAAATGAACTGGACGAGGAAATGGTAAACTACTCTAGGATCTCTGCCAAGAGAACCCCAAATGAGATCACAGAGAGTCAGACACAACTGAGACAACTAAAGAACAACAAATACCTGAGCTACCTGTCTCATAGAGCTTCTATAGCCAAAGCACATAGACAGTATAATGATGAGAGAGAGTGAGCTATCAGATCTGGCCTGATATTATTATTAGGCCAAAGGTAATATCTGGTGCTAGCAAAATAATAAAGGCAGCATAGTTTGAAATTCAAATAGAAACAGGACCACTAAACCATATGTAAGGACCTCTAAGGGCTCATATCGACTTAGAAAACCTCATATTAACAGTATATATGTTCTATTGTATTTTATGTATTTCGTTAAATATTTCCTGGTTCATTCTAATCTGGTTCAGGCCACACTCAGAGAGATGCAGGGCATAATGCATCCCTTTGGACCACTTGTTTGACACCTCTGGGGTGGTAGATGGTAAGTAAGCACTGAAGTCATATTAAAAAAAAAAAACCCAGGTTCAGGTCTCATCTCTGACACAGACTGTGTGAGCCTGGCCAAGTCCCTTGACTTCTCAGGACCACGGACAGCTCCCTAGGACGCTAAGTGGCGGAGAAGGTGCCAGGCACCTGAAATGATAGCAGGCACTCTTTTAGCCAAGGGTTCACTATTCCAGTGAAATCACAGGTCCAATCTCTATCACTCATTCCCATGACTACGGTTAGAGCTAATTTTTGCAAAGCATCTTAAGGTTTATGAATCATTTAAATGCTTTGTCTCATTTGAGCCTCTAATGGAAAGGACATTGGATCTGAATTCAGAGGACCTGGGTTTGAATTCCACCTGTCACACTATCTGTGTGACCTTGGGAAAGTCACTTAGCTTCTCTGGCCTCAGTTTCCTTCTCTGTAAAATGAGAGATTGGCCTCAAATTTACGATTCAATAACCCAATGAGGAAAGTATTACTGGAATTACTGATGTATCTATTTTACAGATAAGGAAACAGAAGCCTAGAGAGGTAAAGTGATTTCACAGGGTCACACAGCTAGTAAGTTACATAGGCAAGAGCAGAAATGAGTTTTCACCCAACTACAAATACAACGTGGCTTACCTAAGTCAGGAAGATGTTAGTTCAAATCCAAACTTAGATACCTACCACCTGGGTAACCCTGGGCAAGTCACTTAGCTTTGTCTCAGTTTCTTTACTTGTAAAGTGTGGATAATAAAAGCATCTACCATCTACCTATCAAATGAGATCTTATTTGTAAAGTGCCTTAAAAACTTTAAAGTTCTATATATATGCTAGCTATCATTTATTGTTCTTATTTGTAGTCAAATATAGTTCATAGATGATCTTAAAAGAGTCATAAACCATTAAAGCTGAGAGAGACCTTGTAGTTATCTGGTCCAACCTGTATATTGTACAAATGGGCATATGGAACCCCTGAGAGGGGATGTAAGTCAAGGTCACACAGCAAAAAAATGGGATACCTCTAGGAGCCACGAAACCAACCTTTAAACCCATGAGCCCATGAGATGGAGGCAGGAATGGAAGATGAGGTACATCAGGCCAGGAAGGAAGAAATCAGACTCACTGAACCTTCATACAATCAGTGTTGTTGGTGGTGGTATTTCTAGGTGGAATTGCCCCCATATCACACACACACATGCACACAAGTAAACACACACACCAACACACACACAGCTCCTAGGGTAGTGAGGTGGAGCTAATGGGAAAACATTCCATATGTTCTGATTAGATATAACCTCATTACCATGCTTCCTCTTACAACAAAACCCTTTGCTTAATGAAATCTGGTTCTGGAACAAATGAGCTCTTGCCGAAAGGGGGCTCCAATGGGGACTGCTGGGCCTCCTTTTTTTTCCAAGGAAGGAATGAGAAAACAAGGGATTTTTTTTAGGGAAAAAGAGGCAAAACTCACAACAGCCCCAAAATCAAAACAACAGAAGCTGTAATTGCTATATTTCAAAGCCAGTGAAAATTAGACTAAGCGGCCGCAGAAGCCAAATGGAAGCCGTAATTCTTCCAGTCCCTTGCTGCTCCGACACGTGTAATGGGTTTGGCAGAGAATCAAGAAAAACAGGGGCCAAACCGTGGAGTGTTTTTAAAGAATCCAAAGGCTGCTTGTTAGACAGAAGCCAGATTTCTGCACTGCTCTGAGGGGGTGTCTGGACCCAGAAAGTATCACTTTAGCTTTCTGTCTATTCAGTGGATGGGAGAGGAGATGGGAAGGGGTTTCTTGCAGAGACATAACTGGGACAAGGCAAATGAGGATGTTGGCACAAGGCGCTAATTTTAAAGGGAGCTGAATTAGAGGACACTGAGTTCAGAAGGGGCTAACAACACACATCCTGCAGCATAGAAACAACAGTCAGCAAAAAAAGCATCATTAACAAGAACAATTAGTTAAAATGGGGAGCTACAAGATGGTGGCCTGAGGTATCTCAGGTATGGTTTATGGTACTTGCCCTGGATACAAGGATTGCTAGTCATGGCTCTGACCTCAGGTGCACAAAGATTAGAAAGCCAAAATGTGGGAAACATAAATAAATAATAAATAAATAAATAAATAAATAAATAAACGAACAAAATAAATAAATAAATGAATGAATGAATGAATTTTGAAACATAAATAAATATTTTGTCTGGCAAGAGGCTCTTGGGACAATGGACAAAGCACTGACTGACTGAACCCGGGTTCAAATCCTTCTCCTGTCACCCATTATGAGTATGAAATTGAGCAAGACTCAACTGCCTGGACCCCAGTGTATTCTGCTATAAAATGAGCTAGAAGGTCTCTGGGGTCCCTTCTAGCTCTACATAGACAAGCCTATAAGAGTTAAGGAGGAAAGATATCCCCCCGACCCAGACCTGGAGTGGATTTCACAGATTAATAGAGCTCTAAGGGACCTTAGCAACCATGTAGTCCAAGCTCCTCACTTTACAAGCAAGCAAAAAGAGGTTTAGAAAAGTGAAATGACTGTCCCAAGGTCATGCATCTAGTAAACAAGTGGAGAAGAAGAGTCATTTAAAGTGATACTAGTGGCTCTAAATGTAGCTCTGTCAGACCTAGCAAAGTAAAGCAACAAGACAGATGCCCGGTGTGCATGGACTCCTCTCTCTGCTCAGAAGTGGCAGTTGACAATGGAAAGGAAAACACAGGCTGAGAGAGCTCTAGAGAAAGGTAGTCGTGTATCTCCCTCCTCTGGGAAAGAAGGTATTGCCTCAGAACACCCAGCTCTTACTTCAACGATTCAATAAACATTTACTTGAGAGGTAGCTAGGGGTCAGAGCAGATCAAGTACTGGAACTGGAGGCAGAAAGGGTTGAATTTGAATCCTGCCTCAGATACTTGCTGACTAACAGTATGATACTGGCCAACTCCCCTAACCCTCTTTTGTCCTCAATTTCTTCATCTATAAAATGAGAGAGGCTTGATGGCCCCTAAGATCCCTTCCGGCTCTCTGCCCATGTGGAAGATACTGTTCTAGGGTTCAAAATAAAAAATAAGTCACAGAATCTGATCATTGGAAGGAACCTCCAAGTGGTCTAGCCCACCCAGGAAGACCCCCATGAAACACCTCTAATAAGAACTGCCAGTCAAGCTTTCATTTGAGGAAGGGGGGAACCACAGGCTCCCTCGTAGCCCATTCCACTTCTGAATTGCTCTAAATGTTGTGAAGACTTTTCTTTGTATGAAGTCTAAAGCAGCAACTTTCCCCTATCCCCGCCACTGTGCCTTGGTCCTCCCTCTGGTCCAAGCAATACAAATCGATTCCCTCTGCCACATGACAGCTCTTCAAGTACTTGATGGCAGCTATGAACATCCCCTCAAGTCTTCTCTTCTCCCTGTTAAACATCTGCTGTTACATCAACCAATACTCCTATGGCTCAATCTCAATGACACTCCTCATCTGACTGGCCTCCTCTGGAAGTTTTTTGGCTTATGAATGTCCTTCCAAAATTGTGGAACATGGCAAAAAACACATAAGCTAGCTGGAATCTGAGCAGAGCAGACTACAGTGAGTCTCTTTCCTCCCTAGTCCTGAATCCAGGTGGGGAACCTGTGGCCTCAAGGCCACATGTGGCCCTCTAGGTCCTTAAGTGCAGCCCCTTGACTGAATCCAAACTTCACAGAACAAATCCAGGATTTCTGTGTGTTCTGTGAAGTTTGCATTCAGTCAAAGGGCCGAGATTTCTGTATGTTCTGTGAAGTTTGGATTCAGTCAAAGAGCCGCACTTGAGGACCTAGGAGGCTGCATGTGGCCCTGAGGCTACAGGTTACCCACCCCTGTTCTGAATGCTTCATCTCCTTTAATGCAAACTAAGATCATATTAGCATTTTTTTTAGCAGTCGCATCGTACCTCTAAGTCCACTGAACTACTCAGCTCTTCCTCATGTGAACTGTTGCCTAGCCCAGGTTCCCCTATTTCAGAGCCCTGAAGCTGATTTTTTGAACCTGTCTGACATTTTACATTTATCTCTATTCAATTTCATCTTCAATTCAGGAAGCATTAATTAATCTATGCAAATGGGAGATGCGAAGATAAAAATGAAAGAATTACTTCCCGTAAGCAGTTTTCATGTTCCTAGGGCTTTCATTTTAATCTTTGAGAAGCAGAGGAGCATTCTAACCTGCCAAGATCCACTGGGATCTTGACTCCGCCAGAGTGAGTGGATAGATAGTGTTAGCAATCCCTCCTAACTACAAATGATCTGCAAATTTGGCAAGCATGCCTTCCGGACATTCCTCCGAGTAAATACATAAATATCTAGCAGCATGGAGGCAAGGTCACTCCAGCAGAACCCATCTTCCATATTGGCATTGACACACTAATGACCACTCTATTTTATAGATATGACATAAATGCCATAGATATGACTCAGACCCTACTCTCAAGGAGTTTACAATTTAATATTGGAAAGAGATATATATTTCCAAACTGTGGTGTACGGAATAATGAGGTAAATGCAAAGGAGAAGTTCAGAAAAGACTCCAGGAAAACTTTGAGGATAACTATAAGTTTATTATAATTGAGATTATTTTTAATGAATACTTTCATTTAACAAATTAATATTATTAAATTTTGAGGGCAATAATAAAAACAACAGAAATACCATCTAGTATTTATATACTACTTTAATGTTTATGAAGTGCTTTCCAAATCTTATCTCATTTGATACTCAGAACAACTCTGGGAGGTAGGAGTTATTTTTACTCTGATTTTACAAATGAAAAAACTAAAGCAAACAGAGGCTAAGTGATTTGCCCAAGGTCACACGACGAGTCGGTGTCTAAGGCTGGATTTGAACGCAGGTCTTCCTGACTCTGGGTCCCACCCCCTGGGTATGGCTTTCATTTCAAAAATCAAGGAAGGCTACAGAGAGGAAGTGGTATTTGAGTTGAGCCCTTCAGGAAGGAAGGGACTTCAACAGAAGAAAATGGGCTGGAAGAGTGGAATCCATTTTAGGCCTGAGTATTGTCAGTAACATCAAGAAGGTAGGAGAAGGTAAGGCTAGAAAAGAGCAAGAGAGGCTGTCTGGAAGATAGAGTGCATGAAATGGAATTGTGTGAGACAAAACTGGAAGGTAAGAGGGAGCTGAATTATGGATGCCCTTGAATGACAGAGTTGAAAATGAAAATTTATTCAGAAGAAATGGGAGGCTACCGAAGATTTTTGGATGGAGATGCAGGGTGATTGAAATGCACCTTTGGGACAGTTAATTGAGCTGCAGTGTGAAAGACGGATTAGAGGGGGCATAATAGATTGAAGCTAGGAAAGCCAAACAGGACTTCAAACAATGAAGCCAATATTCTGTTTATTAGAATAATACTTTTTTTCCCTACTGCTCCTCATTCCCCTAGGGCACTATGGGTGCTTCTACTGGGGATGACAGGATGGATGTTCTAACCACCTCAGTTACAAATTGGACCAGAAGGCAACATGGTATCATGGATAGAGCACTGAATTTGAAGTCAGAAATACCTAGCTTTGAATGAATCATCTACCTGTGAACCTAGGCAAGTCACAAAACTTCTTGGATCCACTGGTTTCTCTTCTTCAAAATGGGGATGGAAGGGTGGGGAGGGAGTCAGACTCAAGTACTTCTATATTGTCCTCCAGTTCTAAATCTATAATCCTATGGTCATGTGATTCACTCTCCCACTCCACAACCTCTGAATACTGTCACAGAATGCCTAGGGTTGTTCATAAGTCTTCACCTACCCTGACCAAGCCTTTGGAGGGACCCCTGCTTATAAGAAAAACTGGACCTGGAGGGGGATGATAGAAGATGATGAAAATAATGAGCAGACAGAAGAAATCATCAAGTTTTTCAGAATTAGAAAGAGAGAAAGGAACTAAGCAAACAAATTATGACCATCCATGAAGTGACTTCCCAGGGAATATTCCTGAGATGACACTTGATGCTTTGAAAGAGCCATACTTTTATCAGTACACTCCCTCAACTGGCAAATCCTACTCTTTCTACATTTTATGGGGTACAGTGGACTAAAAACCAACTTCTCTGACCAATAGTGTCCTCCTCTAAGAAAAAAAACAGGGTTAGAAAAGATCATTTCAGAAATGTCTTACAGATCAAGGTCCCATATTTCCATGAACTCTGATCTCCTGGTGGCCAATTTTTTGTTTGTTTGTTTTTTATGCTGGGTCTCTTGCCTCAGAACAAAGAGAGGGTATAGCCAGAACCACCTTCCATAAGAGTGTTGTCTCATTCATGGGAAAGGAAGAGAAGAAAAGGGAAGGCAATAGAGGAAAAAGGGAGGAAAGGGAAGGGTGGAAAGAGGAGGGATAATCAATTATTTATTAACCACTATGTGCCACATTGTGCTAAGATCTTCAAGTAGAAATAGAGTGGGCAAGACAGCCCATACCACCAAGAAGTTGATATTCCAATGACATAGAGATAGGGCATAAATGGTAGCTAAAAAGATTACTATGGGCCTGAGGGAGTTTTCCCTATGACATGGTGTGGCAATGGCCAGAAAGAGGCATTGATGTCAGATTCCAAGCAAGATCAGGCACAGGCTCAGCTCTCTGAGCCTAATAACATCCCTTACAGAATCCAAGATTCTTGTGTGAGAGGAGATGAGCATCTTGGCCCAATGAAGGCAGTTTGGGTTGGGAGCAGAGGGGAGGGGAGAAAAGAGAAAAGAGAAAGGAAAGAGGCACCATTGCTAGACTTGTAAAACATTCTCCCTGCAAAGTAAATAATGAGATAAGAGGCAGATCTTGAGCAGCCCTGTTGACACCCTGCAAACAGAGGCTCCTGGGGCCATGCTTTCGATCTGCAAGTAACATCTGCTGGAGGAAAGCTACCCTCTGTAGTCCATTCCTCAAGGGGCAGAGCACCGCACAGTTGGAAGCAGGGAGATGGTCATCATTCTTCTGGTCTACACCAACTGC
Organism: Trichosurus vulpecula; assembly: GCF_011100635.1. Lineage (NCBI taxonomy): Eukaryota > Metazoa > Chordata > Mammalia > Diprotodontia > Phalangeridae > Trichosurus > Trichosurus vulpecula. Next base: position 293,407,088 of record NC_050577.1, read on the forward strand.
TACTGTGGCAGGAAAGTTATAAATGAAGTCCCATCCCTTTGGGGAAACTGGCAAGGTCACTCTGTCACCAGGCACATGCTCAGTGAGGACTGAGATGAAGGCTCAACTAAAAATGCTGAAGGAGGCTAATAAATGTTCAAGGGACTACATTTAGAGGGAAACACGAGCTTTATAAATGACTGCTTAGCTCAAGTCTTGGGCAAATTCCCTGAATCTTCTCTCCTCCCTGGACTCCTCACTGCCTGATTCAGTATCAAAGTGATCTCATATTCTAACACCATTTAATATCAGAACTAGAGGGGCCTCAGAATGGGGAATATCAGAGCTGTGAGGGACCTTAGAACAGGGGATGTCAGAGCTGAGGGGGGCCTTAGAACAGGGAATGTCAGAGCTGGGAGGGCCCTTAGAACAGAGAATGTCAGAGCTGCAAAGGGCCTTAGGAAATGTGAGAAATGGGAGAGGATTTAAAACATGAAAAATTAGAATTGGAAAAGACTTTAGAGTTCATCTATTCCAATTCATTCATCTTATATATAAGAAAATTGTCACCTACAAGGCAGAAATGACTTACCCTCAAAGTCATAAAATTACATAAAACTCCTAGCCCACAGCTGTTTCCACATAATACCACACTATTATTCTGATTCAAAGCAGTCACCTTAAAAATATTTTAATTTAGAGAACATGAATTCATATCCCAGTGGAATTCAATTGTATTCCATTCTACAAAATGAGTGCCTACTGAGCATGAGAAAGGAACTATTTACTACCTGTGTAACCTTCCTCAACTGTAAAGTGATTTGATTGGACAGGCTGATTTCTAAGGTTCCTTCCATTTTGGAAGCTTTCGATCCAATGATTTTCCCATGCTAATCCACAAGGGACACAGCTGATAGGGCATTGAACTTGGAGTCAGGAAGACCTATGACCCCAGACAAGACACTTGACTTCTGTTGGGATCAGTTTCCTCATCTGTAAAATGGGGATAATAATAGCCCTTACTCCCAAGGTTGCTGTAAGGAGCAAATGAGATCTTAAGAAGTATTTTGCAAACCTTAAAATGCCATATAAATGCAAGCTATTATTGTTTTAGTCCAAAAACATTTATTTGGAGATGAAAGGGGGCGGGGCTAGTCTAACTTTTTTCTTTTGTAAATACTCCCCTCAGTGCCCCAATCAAGACCTTTTCTGGAAACAGCTGGAAATTTCCATGCCTTGTATTAGGAACTTCTCCACCCTGGGACCAAATCTTCCTTATTTCCCCCTCTTTGGACCTCAGTTTCCCCAGATACAAAATGAGCCAAATGGCCTGCAATATCCTTTCCAGTTCTAGATCTATGGTGCCATGGTCCAGGCTTCTACAACAGGAATTTTCCTTGACTAGTCCCAAGGGTCACATCACCCTCTAGATGACATCCCTGAAGGGAAACCAATCAAACCTCGACTTCTTCTCATAAAGCCCATAGCCCGTCTTGCCAGGGCATGAGGTCACAGAATAAGATATTCAGGGCACCTTAGAGGTCATCATTTTACAGAGAAGAAAACTGAAACCCAAAGAAATTGTGTCTTGCCTAGAGTCACATAGCTAGTAAGTACTAATGGCAGGTGTAGCCTGCCCTGACCCTGTTGCGGAGTCACCATCAAGCTCTCCTGCCTCTATTGTTCCCTGATGCCTCTTTCCCCAGTGTTCTTGGTATGAGCTCAAGCCAAGACCTTTACCCCTTACCCCAAAAGAATTTCAGTCCCGTTTGTTTGAGGGGGGGAATGACTGGTATGGGCCCTGGGACCCCACCCCCCAAACTTTCCCACATGGCCAAATCTCTGGCATTCACCAAAGGCATTGACTCATCCAGTAATCCTCTCAACTGGCCTTTCATTTGGTCTCTCCTTAGACCTCAACTCCTTAATTCCATCTAGGTGCCTTCAACATGGCCCAGGTCCCTGGCATTCCCCTGGGACACCTGGCCCTTCCTGGTCCTTCTCTATTACCTTCCAGTCACCCCCAGACTACTTGGACACTCCTAGATCACATCCAGATCTTCTCTGTTCTTATAAGGTCCATCTTGCCTCCATTAAAGTGCTCAGATTCCTTAAGAGTCTGGCCAATGCTCAGATTCAATCTGACCCACTTATCAATACAAGTGTCACAAATATGGTGGATTCTTAAAATCTTGCCCACCCTTACTGGTGTTCTAATAAACATTGTCTTCGGCTGAAAGAAGGCTTGGGTTCAATTTATCTGAGGCAGACCTATATCACTTGCCTTTGAATTTTGGGGTTCCAGTACCCCTAGACCTCAAAATTCTTACCTTCAGATATCTTCTGAAGTTCTAAAGTTTCTCTCTGTAAAAAAGAAAACCCATCTCATAAAGCTTTCCTGCTTCAAGCATTTGCTGGCCACTTTTATTATTTTTGCAAAAATCTCCTTTTACTTTGCAGAACTACTGTGACAAAATGGAACTGATTCTGGGATACCCACCCCTGGACATGTACATGCCCCTACACACACACACAAGATACCAGAGGAGGGGGGAGTCTAACCTCTGCTTGAACCCTCCCAGTAATGGGCATATCCACTCTCTCCAATTTACCCTGAAAATATCTTCTTTGTACATAGATGTTTACATGTCTCTCATTAGAATACATGCCTCTTGTGAACACAGAGATTGTCTTTTGCCTTTCTTTGTATCCCCAATATTCAGCATGATGCCTGGAACATGGTAGGAGCTTAATAAATGCTTGTTGACAACTTGCTCGAGAATTTATAAATTTATGTGTGTGTGTGTGTGTGTGTGTGTGTGTGTGTGTGTGTGTGTTCTTTTGGTCTTCAAAGACAGGCTCAGAGCTATATATAATTAAATAAATCATTTTTTCAACTGCATACCTTGTTTATGATTCTAAATAGTATCGCCCAACTTGACCCTCGACTCAATCCATGAGACTCAGCTCCAAGTGATTTTTGAGTAGGCCAACTACTCCAGCCCCCCTTATTTTATATAGTAGGAAAGTAAGAAGAGAGCTGCCAGGAATCGTCCAAGGTCACGATTCTATAATGTTTTAAGTTTTACAAAGTGCTGTAGTTTTGCAAACTCCCTTCAGGGGAGGTAGTACAACAATTGTTTCTCTCATTTTTTTAGCCTGAAGCCCAGAGAGGTGAAGGGCCTTGTCCAAAGTCATACATTTGGTTAATAGGAAAGTCTAATTTGAACCCAGGTACTCTGATTCCAGACCCAGCATTCTCCCCCACTCACTTCCACTTCCTCTCTTCCCTTAAGATGCATCTCAAGCATCATTTTCAACATGAAGGCATTGTTGATTTCCCAACTGTCAATGCCCCATCCCCCAAGCCATCTTTTATTTCCTTTATTTATTTTGTATTTAAGGGGGTGGAGAAGTGTCTCGTACTCCCTACCTCAATACATTAACAGAAGCCTACACATCTCTACTGAATTCGTCAATCAATGGTTGACTGATCAATTTATCAATTAAATAACTGGCAGGATTAATTAAGCCCAATTAATCAATTTGGGAGGAGTGAAATGTTTTTGACAACCCATAGGAAATATATTGGGATAGGCTGAAGGAATTAGACACATCTCTTTGTGCATGTGAGAAGAGATTCAAGCCAAAAACTAATCACACTTTGGGAGCATCTTGAGGAGGTGGAATACTATCATTTGTAGCAGAAGGCTTGGGAGCTCAGGGAACAAGCCCAGAGGAAGTGTCACATACCCTCTCTCCCAGCCCCCACCACTGATCCTGCCATCGAAGAGACTGGACCAGTAACAAACAATGTGCACTTCTGGAATCTGGGAGAACATAACCAGACACACAGATCAGAGGCATCCTCAAGGAGGCTGACCCCTTCTCCTGAATGTAGAGAGGGAGAGATTTACTGAAGCATTGAATCTTGGGTCTATCAGAAAGTTACATGAAGGGAAACTTCATGGAACTCCACACAGGGAGAAAAGACGTTAAACACCTGAGTTTACCCTTTAGCCACCTGAGATTTCAAAATCTGAGACCATTCTTTACATGGGTTTCATGTGCACAAGGGGAGAGGATGCCTCTGGTTGGGGCAATGGCCTTACCAGAGATACTCAGTAAATCTCCTTCTCTAAAAGATAATTAGTTCTTATTGGCTAACTGATATTCAATAGAGGAGGCTCGTGAGCAGCATTGCTAGAAAAACCACCACCCCCAGCCCCTTAGTGTCTCTAGAGAGAAGTAGTGATACATGGTTTAAAAACCTAGCCAGCCAATGTGAGTGGGAGACTGGGTAAAGTAGCCCCAAAAGAGATATGAGAGTGGGGGGAGATGAGAGAGAGGGAGGGAGAGAGGGAGTGACAGATGGAGGGAGAGACAGAGAAGGAGAGAGGGGGAGAGAGAGGATGATGATGATGATGCTTATACATGCAATTATTGTCTTGCCTGATAGAATGTAAGCTTCGTGAGATAAAGGATTGTTTCATTCTTTATCCTTCTATCTCCAGGGCCTGGCATGTAGTAGACCCTTAGTAAATGCTTCCTCTATGCCCAAAGGGCTATAAAACCATGCATACCTTTTGATCCAGCAAAGTGACTACTAGATCTGTATCCCAAAGAGATCACAAAAATGGGAAAAGGGCCCACATGTACAAAAAAATTTAGAGCATATCTCTTTGTGGTGGTCAAGAACTGGAAATTGAGAGGATACCCATCAATTAAGAAATGGCTGAACAGGTTGTGGTATATGATTGTAATGGAATACTACCATGCTCTAAGAAATGATGAGTAGGCAGATTTCGGAAAAACCTGGGAAGATTTATATGAACTGATGCAAAGTGAAGTGAGCAGAACCAGGAGAAGATTGTACAAGGTAACAGGAATCTTATAACAATGACCAACTGGAGTGACTTAGCTATTCTCAGCAATACAGTGAGCCAAGACAATTCCAAAGGACTCATGATGAAAAATTGCCATCCACTTCTAAAGAAAGAACTGATGGAGCCTGAATGTAGATCAAAGCATATTTTCCACTTTCTTTATTTTTTCATGGTTCTTTTTTTTTTCTTCTTTGGGTCTGTGTCTTCTTAGAAAACATAACTAATGTGGTCAAAAAAATAAAAACACTTTTTACAGTACTGGGTAGCTAAGAAGGGCCCTTTAGGGATTTCCTGCCTTCTTGGCTACCGAATATTGCAAATAACCCCAAATAAAGTGCATCTTCTATTTTTACTAATCATGGAAATGGTCCTAAATGGAGCAATGCTGACCCTTCTAGGACCTCTTCCCTCATAAGTCTTCTCTTCCTCAGTTCCTTAAACTGAGTCTCTGATGGCATGTTCCTCCATCCTGTCAGATGGCCTGTGTAAACTGAGCTAGCTAATGTTTCCAAAGCCCCATGCAAAGAATTGTAAGAAGGAAATCAGGGAGTGACAGTGCTCTGTCTGAGAAGCCATGCATTACTTTTGAATAAATAACATTTTCCATTATCTTCGTTTCTCAAGTCAGAATTTTTCCTGTAAATAATTCACGGAGTAGACCGTGAGCTAGCTGGGGCTGGGTGGGAGGCAGGGGGAGCGAAAGTAAATTATTCACAACAATAATAAAATGTGGAATCAAAGCCATCATTAAGAATGTGTCTGAAAAGGTGGGGTCAATGGGAAGAGCTCTAGAATTTTGATATTCGGAGCTAGGAGGTGTCAGAGTCCATTCTGGACTCGGAGTTAGGTATGAAAGACCTGATTCAAATCCTGCTCATGATATTTGCTACCAGTATGACCCCAAACAAGTCATTTCTCTTCCCTGAGCCTCAATTTCCCTATCTGTAAAATATAAAAAATAGAGCTTCTAAAAGCTAACCCAGCTCTAAATCTATGACTCTATAATCTATGCATGCAGTGAGGAACAGTGGTGGAATGAGGAGCACAGAGGACACAGAAATGATTCTTCCATGTATACGCATAGTCCACATATATTCATATCATAACATATTGTTTCTCTGACTCTGTCCTATTTATCTCTGTTTGTCACTATCTCTCCTCCATCCCTTCTGCATTCATTCATTCACTCTGCCTTTCTGCTTGTCTCTTTCTGCCTCTGTACCTAGTTCTCTCTACCCATCTACCCCTCACAGTCTTTATGTTTTTCTTTATCTTCATCTCTCTTTGTCTCTGGATCTCTCTGCCCCTTTCTCTGTCTCTCTCCCACTCTCTGTCTTTCTGCCTCTATCTCTCTCTCCCTTTTATGAGGTATATACTCAAATGAGAAATTGGTCCTTTCATGGGATTGAATTAAGGAAGGCAAAGAGAAGAGCAAAACCTCTTAAGATGACTGCGAGAAGAGGAGAGAAAGTGGAGGTGAATATTTACAGTTTTGTCATAGAGGGTCTACTACTGACTTGAGTCCTTAGCTATCTAATCACCAACCAAGCAAGAAAAAATTAAATGTGTTTTTTGCTGTCCAATTCTAAAGAAAGAGTTAGGAGAGAGAGAAATGGATAGTCCTCTACCCACCACTTCTCCCATGGCACCAAAACCAAAGTAGTTTCAGCCCACACCACTCAAATGTCTTTCAAAACTCCCTTATCAGATACCTGAGCTAATGTGGGGAGAAGTTAGGAACCTTTGGAAGGCTTTAATTGAGCCAGAGTTAAGATGCATGCTTAGCCAAGTTTTTTGTGGTTTAACCCTCTGACCCATGCCTGCTTCTTTTTCTGTTTCTTTCACTTTCTTCACAGCTGTCCCTGGCACATGACTTCCTAGCTTATTCTTTCATCTTTGTCGGTCCCTTCTATGACCCTGCTTCCACACCCACTTTGCCCTTTTTCTAAAGGTCTTTTTTCTCCCAAAGTCATTCAGTTAGATCATGAAAAATCCATTTTCATCTGAGTGGCTGTCTCAAAAGTCAAGTCAACAAGCATTTATTAAATGCCTACTATGTGCCAAGTGCTCTGCTAAGCACTGGGAATTCAAAGAAAGGCAAAAGACAGTCCCTGACCTCAAGGAGCTCCCAGTCTTATAGGAAAGATAGATAACATGCAAATAGCTATGTATAATCAAGTTCTATACATGCATAGACATAAATTGGAAATAATCATGGAGAGAAAGCACCAGTATTAAGGGTGACTGGGAAAGGCTTCTTGTAGAAGATAGGATTTAAGTTCAGATTTGAAGGAAGCCAAAAGACAACAACAACAAAAAAGTATCTCTCAATCAGTCAAACTATAAGCATTTTCCAAATGCCTATTACATACCAGATGCTGTGCTCAGGACTGGGGATACAAATACAAAGAATAAAATGATCCCTACTCTTAAAGATCTTCCATTCTAATAATTTTAGAGAGCTTAAATGAGTTTCAGGCTAAACATGGTAGACCAATTGATGGCTAGCCCCAGTTCCATCATTCTACTTTCAGGTTGAGGTTATTGTTAAAGTCTAAAAATTGCATTCGATTGAAACACCCACAGAATTAGAGACAGAAGGGTCCTCAACTATCATCTGGTTCAAACTTCTTATCTTACAGATAAAGAAACTGAGGTTGAGAGAGAAGTTCCAAGACCAAAGTTGGACAATCAATTGATGAAACAATCAATAAGCACATAGTGTGTCTACTGTGTACCAGAGACTGTGCTGGCTGCCAGGGATAAGAGTGTAAAGGCTGAAAGGATCCCTGCTCCCCAAGAGCACACCCACAGCTAGTAAGAAGCAGGGCTGACAATTATGTAATGTATATACATGGACTGTGTGTATACATAGAAGAATTATTTCTGTGTCCGCTGTGCTGACTCCTCATCCCCGCCCCACTGTTCCCCACTGCATGAATAGATCATAGAATCATAGATCCAACTGAATGACTTTGGGAGAAAAAAAGACCTTTAGAAAAAAGGCAAAGTAGGTAGAGAAGCAGGATCCTAGAAGGGACCCACGAAGATGAAGGAATAAGCTAGGAAGCTGTGTGCCAGGAACAACTGGAAAGAAAGTGAAAGAAACAGAAAAAGAAGCAGGCATGGGTCAGAGTTAAACCACAAAAGAAATTTGGCTAAGCATGCATCTGAACTCTGGCTCAATTAAAGCCTTCCAAAGGTTCCTGACTTCTCCCCACATTAGCTCAGGGATCTGATAAGGGATTCAAACTCAGGCCCTCTTTCACTGAACCACATCACTTTCATCATTTTAGTCATGGTTGTGTGGTTGTGGTTTGTCCTTCATTCTTGAAGAGGACCATCAGGGAGATGATGAAATGACTTGCAATTGAACTTGAGTGAGAAAGAGCTGTACGAAGACACCAGCCTCAGTGTCTTCTCCAGAACCATCTGGGTGCAGTGGCCAGATATCAGTCCAGTCAGGATGACTGGAGATGGCCCAGGATGTTCATTTCATCAGAATGTGTAGGAAGCACTAGCTCATGTGTCCAAGGCGTAACAGTGGGTAAGGCTAGGGACTGGACCTATGATTTCATTGAAATGGGGGACTGTGAGGTAAGAAAACTCCTTCCATCCCACTCTGCAACTTCTAACCTTAGAAAGTTGTGTGTGTGTGTGTGGTTCATCCCTCATCTTTGAAGAAGCCCAATGACATCAGCAGGGGGATGTCCTGACATGCAAATGAGTTTGGATTTAAATGAGGCAAAGTCATCAGCCTCACTGTTATCTAGAATACTAAGAAGTAAAGTGACCTGCCTAGCCTCATACAGTCAGTAGGTGGTAGTCAGGACTTGAACCCAAGTCTTCCTGGCTCTAAGGTTGGCTCTCTCTTTAGGAGATACTGCTACTACTGCTACTACTACTACCACCACCACCACTACTACTACTGCTGCTGCTGCTGCTACTACTTACTACTACTACTACAACCACTAATAATAATAATAATAATGACGACAACTGCCATTTCTATAGTTTTAAGGTTGGCAAATTAGTTTACTTACAGTATGTTATTTGATCCTAATAAAAGTCAATAGGCTTTCCATGAATATGTTGTTCTCCTAAAGTGTAAACTCCTTGAGGGTAAGAATTCTTTGATTTCTGTTACTGCATCCCCAGTGCCCAGCACAGTGTCTGGCACCTAGTAGACCTTTATTAAATGGCTGTGGATTGTCCAAATGAATAAATGATTGATCCTACATGGACCAGGAAGACCTGATTGACTTGATCATGCTACAAGGAGCTGAGCACTTGTTGGGATATTAGTTACAGCTCCCTATTGAGGGTACAGGGCAAGCCTCATTGGGTAAGGTGTTGAGCACTGAAGTTGACAACTTCATTGAGAAGATCGGAGGGCACCTCCTGGAGTGCCAGCCCATTCATGCCTCATTGAAGATATGTATCTGCCTCTCAGTGATGAAGAATGACTTAATTAGCCCAAGCTACAATGAATCAGAGCCACTCCTTTGTTCTAAGGCAAAGTAGTCTCCTACAGGTATTATTATCCCCATTTCACAGCTAAGAAAACTGAGGCTGGGAGAGGTTAAGTGACATTCTTATAGTCACAAAGGCAGAAGAGTCAGAGACAGGATTTGAACCCGGGTATCCCTTGACCTCAAATCTAGTGCTCACTCCATTGCATCACACTGACCAAAGAAGAAATCAGCTTATATTTACTAGAAACCAAGTAGTTAGCCAAAAACAATTAACTCATGTCTATAGTCAAATATAATTTTTCTCTTTCTAATAACTACCTTAGGTTTACATTAGAATTAAGAGAAAAGGAAAGAAATAGAATAACTAATATTGACACCTGGGAAATATTTAATCTCTGTTTCTTGCTCTGAACCCCTAAAAAGCTGGCTAAGTGGCCCCCAAGAGGACCTGAGGACAGCAGTTCTAGAACTGGAGGAGACCTTAGAAGGCATCTAGTCCAGCCCCACTCCTAATTTACAAATAATAAAGTAGACAGTTCTATTGGAGAAGTGACTTGCCCAGCGTCAAAATCTGAATTTGAGTCTTGGTCAAAAGAGTCATAGATTCAGAACTGAAAGTGACACCCAAGGTCCAATGCCCTCATTTTACAGATGAGGAAACTGCATCCAAGTGAGGTAAAGGGACTTAGCCAAGGTCACACGGGTAATAAGTTGTCAGAGATGGGATCTGACCCCAGAACCTCTGTCTCCAAGTTATACATTCTTTCTCCTGTATTAAATTTCTGCTTGATGTAGAAGAGATGGGAGAAACATTAGGAAGGTGTAAAACTCATACCTTCTGTCCAGTTCCTGCTTAGGCTGGACACATACAGAGATCTGGGCAGACAGATTCTGCCTTAGACACTGGGGCCTCTTTATTTGCTTAAGTTCTGTTGCAAGGCAATAAGTGATTCACAGCCCCCCACTGGGGTACAAGACATCCTGACAGATGGCAGAACCAGAGATGGGAAATAAGAATGGCTTTCTTCTCAGCAAAACTTCCCTGAGATGCAGGAATGATTGCACTAGGTGGTCAAATTAGATCCAGTGTCCTTGGACCTGGCTTCAGTGCTGTGATAGCACAGTGGTAAAGATTCCTGACAGCTCTTATTAACTAATGGGAAGGAAATATGCCCCTCCCCGAACTAGAGGCAGACATCCAAAGGCATTATACTGTACCCTCAAGTACAGGCTTGCACAACAGAAAGAGGAGGGGAGGGAGTTATAATTAAGACAGGGCATGTCTTGATGAACATGAACGTGATGGGAAGGAATCAAATTAAATTGGAACCTTAACGTTCTATGAATGGGGAAGTAGGAGGGAGAAGTATTCAGGTTTCCAAATTCAGCACCATTACCGTTGCCCTGAGAGCAGTGGGGAACCATCCAGTTCAGCCCAAGAAGGTATCCAAGGGCCCACATGCTTCCATGGCAGGTCACTGGGATGTAGGAAAAAGCTTTAAAATAAAAAAGTCCTCCACATTTCACAGAGATGAGAAGAGACCTCAGAAGTCATTTAATAAGTTCTGAGTTTCCAGGAGGCTTCTATCAAAATATAAATATGCTTAGGAAAAGAAATTCATCAAGCCATTATTAACCACTAATATCTTCTTGTGAGTTTCTTTGTCAGAAGTGAATCCAGCACTTAAAAAAACCCTAAAGAAATGAGGTACAGAACACATAAATCTTGATAAGGTACATGGAAACAAAAACTAGGCAGTTTTTTTCTTCTTCTCTTTTAAAACAATCAGGAATTTCATACGACAGAAAGAGCACAGGTTTGGAGACAAAGGATGTCATTGGGTGGCGATGGGTGGTCGCTGATGGTTCCAAAGTGTCAGAAAGAATAAGGATGTCAGTCAAAGAGCATTTACTAAGAATTTAGTATGTGCTGGGCTTTGTGTAAAAGGAGAAAAACATGGTTCCTGTCCTCAGGAAACTTACGTTCTGATGTGGGAGACAACATGCAAACCACAAGGTATTTGTAAAATGCATGCAGTGTAAAGAGGGAAGGGATTAGCAGGCATGTAGGCCATCTATTTATTTTAGAGTTGGGAAACCAAGGCCCAAAGGGAAGCAGTGAGTAGTCTAATTCCGCATGCTGTGGTAGATGACAGAGTGGGGTCTTTTAGCTCCAAATCCGGTGCTCTTTCCACTTACCAAGAAAACCAAGATTAGTCAAGCAAACATCACAGTGGAATGGAGAATGATACTTTGGAGAATGACACAGGAAAGGTGGAGAGAGAGCATTGAAAGTTTATCTCACAATTTTCTCCATTCATGAAGAATGAAGATCAGTGAGGGTCCAATATTCACTTGCAGCTGTGAGAAAGTCAGAATGAGTATGAGAGTAGGGTAGGGGTGTGCTGGTAGATGTTTAACAACTGACTCTTAAAGAAAAAGAATACTGGCACAGACTTTTACGTTTTATCTGCATTATTAATATTTTATCTATCACTTTCTTAAGTCTAGACAATGAAACAATAGACCAAGCTTTGATTTGTAGCACATTTGGATTTCCAAGGTGTAAATGCTCACATTGAAAATTTAACAATCAGCTCTTGCTAGAGGTAGGAACTGACTCCAGAACACCACTGGTTTTGTTTGGTTATTTAGTCATTTTCAGACAAGTATGATTCTTTGTGACCCCATTTGAAGTTTTCTCGCCAGAGATACCAGAATGGTTTGCCATTTCCTTCTCTAGCTTGTTTTATACATGAGGAGAACAAGGCTCAGAAGGTGAAAGTGACTTAGTGTCATAGGATCTGAGGTTTAGAGAAGGAAAGGACCTTGGAGGTCATCGAATCCAACTCTCTCATTTTTCAAACTTTTTTCAGTTATATCTGATTCTTTGTAACCTTATTTGGGGTTGGCAAAGATACTGGAGTGGTTTGCCATTTCCTTCTCCAGTTCACTTTACAGATGTGGAAACTGAGGCAAACAGGGTTAAGGGACTTGCCCAGGGTCACATAGCTAGTAAGTGTCTGAGGCCAGATTTGAACTCTGGAATATGAGTCTTCCTGACCCTAGGCAGAGCATTCTATGTACTATGTCACTTAGGTGCCCTGAACACCACTGGGACAGGGGCAAATATAGGGATATGGAAGTCATATCCTAAGATCATAGAATGCCTGAGCAGGGGAGGAGCTTACAACATAGAATGTTAGTACTGAGATTATTTAGTCCAAACAATTCATTTTATAGATGAGTAAAGTGAAAATCTGAGAGGTGAAGCCATTTGCCTCAGGCTACTCAATCAGTTAGTGGCACATCCAGAATTGAAGACCCAGAATGTTTTTTTTCCACTAAACCAACCTGCCTCCCTACGTCAAAACTTATTTTAAACATTGACAGACACTCGTGGTCTATGTTATATTCCCTGGCCAATTTTATTTCATAATAAAGTTATTAAAAATAAACCCATCATACTGTAAGAAACCCCCTGGGATATTTTCTGTCTGATCCCCCAGAGCACAAATTATTCACAGTATTTTCATGTACCTTCCTTTGCCCAGTAATGTTGTTTCACTCAATGTCTTGGGGTATTTTCCTCTGTAATATTTTGTGTGTGTGTGTGAACTAAACAATCATCAACAAACACAAAAATTTCAAGATACAAAGAACAGGGGAAAGGATGGTATAAAGAGTTGTGAATTTCTGTTACCTGTGGTTTTCTAGGTAATGTATGTATGTGCGTATGCATGCATACACACACATACACACACATATGGTATCCTAAAAATCTTGGTGCAGTTTTTAGCTTCTGCTTATGTATATAGTTTTAAAAGGTAGAAGCAAAATTGCTCTCTCTGTGTTCCTGTCTTCAATTTCTTTTTTTTTATTCTGTGCACTTAAAAATGTCTTATTGATGCTTGATTTTTATCAATAGTAATTGATACTGATTTTTATTTTTCATGAGTATCACTACTACTAATCCACATTCCCTGTACCCATCCTTTCCAAGTGGAATCCATCCCTTGTGTGAAAAAAGAGTGTGTGTGTGTGTGTGTGTGTGTGTTCCTGCAAAATGAACACATTGGCTCTGTCTGAAAATGTGATTCTTTTGCTATACTTTTTGTCTATCATCTATTTGTCAAGAAGTGAGAGACAGGCCTCATTATCAATATTTGAAAGTCACAGCTGGCCTTTACTTTGGTCAGAGTTCTGAAGTCTGCCCAAATTATAGCCCCTCACATCTTCATAGTATGCATGAAACTGTGGATCTTGAAAAGTGGAAAGATTTTAGACTCTTTCTATGCAATTATAGCTGTGTCCTGAACAGCTGATGGTAATGTCTGCATTGGGAGTTGGCTGAAAGCAAGCTAGAGAGCCTCAGCAAAGTCAGCTTCAGATTCTACAAGGGGCCCTGCTGAAGGCTCCATCTTGGCTAAGGAGAACTTCAGGAGGACTCTAATTACCAGGGAACGTGAGTTCATAAATGAGCCAAACCAGCTTTCTAGCCTGGAGTCCACTTCCTCTGGACTCTGTATGTGCCTGTCAAAGAGTGTGTCCCATGCTTTGGGGCAAAATATTTTGTATTTAGTAAATACCCCTAACTAAAAGCCAACTGTCTGCCTGGCTAATTCATATAATTTGACAATTATTTGCAGGAGAACATTGGTAGGGGCTCATAAGTCATAGTAACAGGAAAACTACCCCACCCCCTCAGGGTTACCCCTAGAAGCCTTAGAAGAACAGTAGCCAACAGCTCTCTCTCTCTCTCTCGAGACCCTGCTGGCCAATGTGAATTGGAGATTGGGACAGAATAGTCCCAGAGCCTGCACCATAAGTGTATGTGGAAGGGTTGGCCTTGGCAAAGAGAAGGCTCACCACAGTATCAGAGAACAGGGAAAAGGAGAAGAATGTAGGAGTTGATGTCAAGGAAAATTTTGAGATGAAGAAGAGAAGAAAAAGCTCACAGCAAATGACTCCAATTTACTCAGTGAAGAGGTGAGGTCATCAGTTGAAAGGGAGGGAGGAGGATAAGATTGTGATGCTTGAGGAGAGAAGAGGTTTGGGACAGCTCAAGAGGAAGAAACAATACAGTCTGAGACTCTACCGTGCTGCTCAGAGATAAATATGAAGATGAAAAGGTGAAAATCATCCAGGGATGGAAAGACTAAAGACATAAAGGAAATACACAGACCAAAACTATCAGAGCTATGTTTAATCTTCTTCAACCAGGGCAGCTTAGCTGGGTGTAGAATTTCCCCATTTGCTGCCATTTCTCCATATGGCTACAGGAAAGCAAAGTGCTATTCAGACACACAGTCAGCCAATATCCTGTGAATGTGTCCAGAGAGGATGGCACATTCAAAGAAAATGCTTAGGAACCACTGTGGGGGAGGAGTGGATATCGGAGTGGAGGGAGACAATGGAGGGGTCCACACATTGAAAGTGAGGCAACTGTGAGTTTTCCTCAGAATCTCAAAAGGGCCCGCGCTGTCCTCCATGCTGAGCGACTAAATAAGTTTCCATCAACATAAGCAGAACAGAGAAGGAGGAGAAAGAAAAGGAGAAGGTGGCACCAATGACTTCCATCCATAATGATTGGAATGTAATTGTGTCCCTGGGCCAGGCAGCTGCTCCCTTCCTGAGGACAGAGATGATGATTTCTGTTTCTTAAGGGGGATTTATCTAGAAACAAATAACAAATGCCTATCTCGATTCCCTTCTCCCCACCTTGTCTGAAACAGAAGGGAATGGGGAGCCAATAAGGGACAACTGGCCTAGGCATCTCCTAAATAAAGGGAGCAGGAGTCAGCAAAGACAGTAGGGTTGGAAAGGAAGCATTTGAGATGAGCTAGGAAAGGCTCAGTAACAGAAATGGACTGAAGCACACAGAGTTAAAGGGACAAATAGCGCATCTATTGCCCATTAATGGACATGGCACGGGACTCATATATATCTCTATATGAAATTTTACAGGGGAAGCCAGCTTTTGATGGCCTTTTGAGTGATGTATTACCAAAATAAAGTCAATAGCCATGAATTTCTATTTGGGGTCCCAGCTTTATCCCAAGTAGAACCTAATAAAGGAGCTTAGAGGTAGGAGAGTACAGGGTATGTTTAGGGGATGGAGAACAGACTAATTTGGCTAAAGCATAAAATACAAAACATAACAAATGGTCCTTTCCCTCCACCCCCACTTTAGAACATAGACGAGGAGGAAGAGGAGGAGGAGGAGGAGGAGGAGGAGAAGGATGACATAACTAGGTTAATACAGAACTTCAAGGTTTGAAAAGAGCTTTACAAATATCCTCATTCTGTTTTCACATAAACCTGAGAGGTAGGTCCTATTATTATCCCAATTTTACAGATGAGGAAACTGAGGCAGCAGGGGTTAAGTGACTTACACAGGTGGTAAATGTATAAGTCTTCCTGATTCCAGATCCAGAATCTACCCACCGTTCTACCTAGCTGCTGTTCAGAAATCCCCTGAATGCTCTTAAATGGGGAAGGGGAGATTGGGGGAGGGGTAACAGGAGCATGACTCCATTACAGATTCTTTTGGGGCCAAGCAGAACAAGCCTAATCCCTTTTCCATTGGACAGCCCTTTAAAAATTCAAAATCAATCAATGAGGAAGTATTTTTAAGGCTCTACTATGGTCCAGGAGCTGGGGATTCAAGTACAAAGATAAAATAATCCCTAGTCATAATAAGCTTCTATTCTAATGGGAAAGATGATGAGTATATATAAAAATACCTGAAGCATAAATATAAAGTAAACAAATACACATACTGTGTATGAAGTAGTTAAATGCAGGGTAGTTTGGGAGGATGGGCACTAACTGTTTAGTGATGAGGAAAGGCTTCACACAGAAGACTGCATTAAAAACAGTGATCAAGTCCTAATGCCATGGAGTGTAGAGGCAAGAACTTGGAGTCCCAGGTTCTGGATTCAAACTCTGCTATTTAGCACCTGCTTGACTTCAGGCGTGTTAATTCATCCCTCTTAACCTTAGTTTCATTATCTGTAAAATAAAAGGGTTGAACTAAATGACCCATTAAGCCTCTATTAGTTGTAGGCCCAAGATGCTGTGTTCCCTCTAACTCCCACCATGACAAGGGACCTTAATCATTTTACATGTCCTAGACCCCTGTGGCAGGCAGTCTGCTAAAGCCCGAGGATTCCTCAGAATCAGGATTTTTAAATCCACAGAATAAAATACCTGGAATTGTAAAAGAAGCCAGCTACACTGAAATATGATGACCAAAATGTTATAAAAATCAAGATCCTGGACTCCAAACTAAGAACCCCTGCACTATAATAACAACATGTATAGAGCACTTCACAAAAATCATCTCACCTGTTCCTCACAACAAATCCGGCAGGTGGCGCTGTTATTGATTCTTTTCTACAGGTAAAGAAACTGAGGCTCAGGTAGGTTAAGTAATTTGCCCAGAAATTAGCATCCAATGCAGACTTGAACTTCAGTCCTCCCGACTCCAGCTCGACGTTGGTCCTCCTGACTCCAGCTCGCGGTAACAATGGCTGTCATATCAGTAATGGTAATAACACTGTAACATTCTGTCTGACTCTCCCGAGCCTTTGTCTTTGGGCTGAACATCTTCTGTTCCAAACCTCAGACATCTCCCCACGTCTTCCTTTGTCATCCAGAACAAGGCAATGGTGGAGGGAAAATTTTCCTTAAGAGAGCAGATTAAAAAGAACTTCTGTTTATCCTCTCACCCCCACATAATAAACAAGAAAATATTCAAGAAAAACAAACACACAGAAAGAACCATAAACAAAGTGCAGTAATTAACCCATACACTGATGTCCAATGGGTCACTGTCAACAGACAGATCTGGAGACTGATGTATATCACCAATCAAGAGAGGAAGAAAGAAACAGAGACTGGCAGGGGACTATGAGGGAGAGGGAAGAAGCCCAGTCATTGACTTAGGGAACAAGGCATTCACAGCTAGTTTATCTTAACTGCAAATGATATCAGTCTCCAACAACACAAACTTCAATTGCTTCTGCACTGGAATCTGACAGGGAAGGATTCCAAGACCAGGGTCCCAGAGCACACTTCCAAATTCCAAAGTGGGATTGTGGGAT
The DNA here is from genome assembly GCF_011100635.1 of Trichosurus vulpecula. Lineage (NCBI taxonomy): Eukaryota > Metazoa > Chordata > Mammalia > Diprotodontia > Phalangeridae > Trichosurus > Trichosurus vulpecula. Next base: position 293,424,536 of record NC_050577.1, read on the forward strand.
TCTGTACTAATCAGGCACCTTTCCCAGAAATACTTATTCTTAAAACTCTCCATGAAATTGTCTCCTGGAATCCCTAGGGTATGTCTCTATAGAAGAAACACTGGACCATATTTTATATTGTGTAACCCTTGACACCTTACCAATTATCTAGCCCTACCTCACAGACAGCAGAGGAAGCCAACCCATAGGCATTCAGACCTTTCTCCATATCTCAGATCACCCAGAACCCATATGGACTGTTTCATTGCTCACCCAGCTTTCATGAGAAGGAAGTCACCAACACTATTCCCACTCTGTAGTGGAGAACCAACAGACCTTACCCTCTTCCCTATCACTACCTACTAGGGTCCTCCAAGACTTACCTTATGCCTTGCCTCTACATAATACCCTGGCACCATCATACAACCTTGTGACATAACCTATGGCTTGCTGGGTCTTACCATCTGCCCCATCATTGAAACCTTAGAATTTCCACACCTTTCCATTTGCTCTGAATGGAACCTACTCCTTGAGCTCAGATTTCTCTCACTTTTTTCTATTTGTGTCCCCGATGCTTAGTTCAATGCTTAGCACATAGTTAGCATTTAGCAAGTGCTTTTTCATTCATTCATTCATTCATTCATTCATTCATTCATTCATTCACAACTTCCCAAATCATAGCCAATTATTCTTCCCTCTCTCCTGATTCTCATAACCAATTAATAACCTCCCTATGGATACTGACCCTGTTGTAGCTCTCCTATCTGTCCTCTCTTCTCTATTCCTAGTTCCACAGTCCTGATACAGCCACTCATCACCATCCATCTCAACTACTGAAGTACCCTCCTATATGTATTTTTGTTCATGGCATATTCCCTAATAGACTGTAAACTCTGAGTGGGCAGGGATTATGTCTTATCTAAACTCCCTCGGGTGTCTAACGATGTTCTATATACTGTAAGTACTTGATAAATGTTGATGGAATAGACTGAATGGACTGAATCAGACATGCTGTTTGAGATTATTTTCAAATGCTGGCCATTTGGTCCTCATTAATTAATGGGCTTGTGTAATGGTAAGCAGAGTGGGACTTTTTGTTGTCTTTTACTTTGGAGTGCTTCTCAGCACTAAGGCAATCAAGTGCCTTTGAGTCTTGCCTTTGTTTGAATCGAGCCATTGATTGGAAACAATATGAATGATGTGTTGCTAGTCATGATGAGAGATCTTTCCCATACCCTTTTGCCAAACAGATGCTAAGCCTCAGGCCTACACCCTCTTTCTATGTAGGCACTATGCCCCAGGGCCGTAAACAGGGTATATATGCTCTGAGGTTAGCATTTTCCTTTGGGGGCTTACTCATGGGAAGAATGCTCATGTGATTTGGCCAAACTAGATTCTGGGTAGCTGTTAAGGAGTCCTCCCCCCCCACTTTGAAAAATCCAGACTTTGGTGCTTCTTTCTCTGGTAACTATGTATGTATTGTCTTTGCCAGACAGCTAGAAGACTGTCTGTTGATTTGTGTTATTTTGCTCTGTTTATATAATTTCTGCTTGTAATTTCTGTTTGTGTTTTCTCTCAAGTTCAGGGTGCTGACTTTTTCCCCTAAATTAAGTGAATGATATATGTATGTTTAATTAAACTAAGATTGTTAACCCCTTAAAGTTGCTTTCCTTAGAAAAGCAGATCAAAGATCCTGTGCTAGCAGCCCTCCTGTGTGCTGGTGTTATTGGTCTTACACACCCACAAGCAGCTGCTAGCAACTTTGTTGTTACAGCCTGATCAGACGACATCTGGAGTCTTGTGTTCAATTCTAGGGTGCCCCTGTTTAGGGAGAAAACTTATGAGCCCACAGAGTCTGGCAACAGGGATGGTGACTTTGAGTCTGTGCTATATGTGAAGATTATTTGAGGGAATCGGGAGTCTTTAGCCTGGAGAAGAGAAGACTCAGGGGAGACGTTAACATGTTTCTTCCAATATTATGTGGAAGGTGCCGGGAAACAGATTAGATTTCTTCTAATCTACCCCCCAAAAGCAGAGCCTGAGTTAGGGTCAGGAGGGGAAGTTTTAAAGGGGCCTTATGGCAGCAAAAACCACCAGAACAAAGAGCTACATGAAAGCAGAGAAGGCCACCTTAGAAGTGGTGGGGTCCCCTCATCTGAGGTCTTTGAGCAAAAAATATATGCCCACTTTGGGTACCCCCAAAAGTTGTGCTGGGAATTACTTTGGGGGGGTGTACTTGATGGCCTCCAAGGTCAAAAATTCTAAATTCTGTGATTCTGTGATGGAACAGTGACCTCCTTGAATCAGCCATCTGCCTATTTGTGTCTCTTTGTATATGCCTATATGTATATTTGCCTAGCATATGAGGAGAGCTTAATAAATGATTTTTTTCATTTATTATGAAAATAGGTTTGACCTTGTAGACCCCCTGAAATAGCCTTGAGGTCCCTTAGACCACACTTGGAAAGCAACTGCTTTAATGTTTTCTGATTTTCAAAAGTAGAAGATGGAGGGAGGGTCAGGGAATAGCTAGACAAGAGTTCCTGCGAAAAAGATGTGGAGATCTTAGTGTACTGCCAGCTTGAAATGAGTCAATCAATCAGAGGAATCCTGAGCAGCAAATCAGTCAGTCTATAAGTCAGTCAGCAAGCATTTATTAATAAAATAAGATAATATTTTTAAAATACTTAGCACAGTGCCTGACACATAGTTGGTGCTATATAAATGCTTATTCCCTTCCCCCTACTATGTTCCAGGCAAGTGCTAGGGAACAGTTCCTTCCCTCAAGGGGTTCAGAACCTAAGGAGGAGAATCAACCATTAGACAAGTGCCAGACTCTCTTGGGATAAAAGGGCAAAGTTCGAACTTCCTCTGCCCTCGAAAAGTTTACATTCTATTAGACACGACATGTGGAATATGTACAGAGAGAAGGTAGTTTGGGGAAAGAGGAAACTTTATGGAGGCATCAGAAAAGGCTTCATGTAAAGGGTGGCACTCAAACTGACTTCTGAGGAAAACCCAAGAGGCTCAGGTGAGAAGGAACAGCATTCCAGGTAGGGGGAACAGCTGGAGCCAAGTCATGGAGAGAGGAGATAGAGTGACATGTATGAAGAGCATCAATAGGTTGATAGGGCAGGACTACAGAGGGAGTGGAGAAGAGAAATGTGTATAAAGAAGACTGGAAAGGTAGGAAGGGGACAAGTTGTAAAGAACTTCAAATACCAAATAGAGGAATTCCTATATGATCACAGAGGAAGTAGGGAGGTGCCAGTGTTCATTGAGGGGTGTGGGATTGACATGGTCAGACCTACTATACTTTAGGAAAATCAGAGGTAAGAACACACAGCAACCAAGAAAGTGAATATAAGTCATGGCTTCCTTAAGAGAAGGACGGTGCCCAGGAGTGGCAGTTGCATGGTATTCTGCTTGAAAAGGTAACATCAGGAGCACCATTGCTCGGTTCTGGGAGCTATATTTTAGGAAGGAAGTTGAGGAGTGCTGGTATGGATAAAGGCAAGCAAGTAGTGCAGTGGGAGGACTAGAGAACAAGCCATACGAGGAAGCTGATCCTGGAAAAAAAGAATAGAGGACATGAAACCAATCTTCCAGTGTTCAAAAGCCCACAACATGGAAGAAGATGAGATTGGTTGGATTGGCCCAGAATGGGCTAAACTAAGGCAAGCAGATTTCAATTCACTCTAAGAAAGACATTCCCAACAACTGGCACTGCTCAGATGGAAGAGATTTCCTCAAGAATTTGGTGTCTGGGGCAGCTAGGTGGCACTGTATTAGAGTATCAGCCAAGGAGTCAGGAGGACCTGAGTTCAAATCCAGCCTCAGACACTTGACACTTACTAGCTGAATGACCTTGGGCAAGTCACTTAACCCCAATTGCCTTGCCTTCCCCCCTCCAAAAAAAATAATTTGGTGTCTGTCCTAAAAGGAGTGCTGAATTTGTCCCTGGGTTCAGTTCTTGGCTCTGATATTTATTATCTGCATGACCATAGCCAAGTCTTTTCCTTCCCTGGATGTCTGTTTCCTCATTTGGAAAAGGAGGGGTTTGGACTAGATGGTGTTTTAGATTCGTTCCAACTTTAACACTATGATCAACTAATCCTTACCATCATTCTGAGCTAAGCAAACAGCTCCCAGATTAGAGATCATAGAGTTTAGAGCTGGAAGACACCTTGAAGTCTAATCTCCTCATTTTACAGTTGAGGAAACTAAGGCTGGGGAGTGGGTTAAGTGACTTGCCTGAGGTCACACAGCTAATAAGTGTCAGAAGCAGGATTTGAATCCAGAACTTCCTGACTCCAACCCTAGAGCTTTCTCCACTGTATCACCTAGCTCAACCACTCGGGTCATCTGTCTATACAGGCAGCCAATCCAAATCAGTTTCCTTCATCCAGAGCTGGATCATTAGGGCCCTGGAGCTCTGGAGAAGCCTAAATCTGGTATTTGCAGTTGATCTGAAAGCCGCTGCCTGGCTTGCTACTTTTCTCTATTGTGAAACTTGACAGGGTCTTTTGAAGCATGCATCACTTAAATAACTCCTAACCCCAAACTAGCGCAAGCTCAATGTCTCTTCAGAAAACCCACATTTGCAAATTAGAAAACAGCTCTTCAGTCTTTTCCTAGGGACCTGAGCAACATCAGGCAGATAGGAGGAGGAGGATCAGAGAAGCTTAGCGGCTTTCTCTTCTGGCTCAGTGTGCCAGCCCCAGAATCGACATTAGAATCTACAGGGAGCTAAGTGTCAAAATATCCCCTAACAAGGAAAAGTTGTTCAATTGCTGCTAGGCCCTCACAAAACCTTCCGATCCTGTCTCCCACTTTTACGGACAGGGCCTGTTTTAGGATGACGCCGGATTTGTTGCAGCAAACAAGCTGAATGAGGAATTATCAAAATGATTAAAAAACATGGTGGATGCATGCTGTCTCACAGACAGAGCCCAAGGACATCATGAAGCTTCCTCATGGAAAATATGCTGGGGGCACGGACTGTGCAAACCAAGATGCTTGAAGACTTATTAGAAGGCTGTACATCTACATCGACATATGTATGTGTGTATGTATGTATGTTGTATTGTAGATATGCATGTATGTGTATAGATGGGCAGCTAGGTGGTGCAGTGGCTAGAGTACTGGGCCTGGAGTCAGGAAGACCTGAGTTCAAATCCAGTCTCAGACACTTTCTAGCTGTGTGACCTCAGGCAAGTCACTTTACCCTGTTTTCCTCATCCGTAAAGTGGACTGAAGAAGGAAATGGCAAGAAAACCCCAAATCGGGTCCCAGAGAGTCAGAGACGACTGAAAAAATAACTTAACAATATGTATATGGATAAATATAATCACCTTCCCCAGCTGTGAAGACATGGTTCCTAATGATTACTCAGAATGGTACTTTATATATTGGTAGGTATTTAATAAATGCTTTTTGATTTGACTTTTTCCTATCCAAATTAAAGTGTTGGTAATAATGATGGCTTCCATTTACCAAAGTATAGATTCCTTCCGCTTCCTCTCTCCCTCCCCTGCCCCAAGTTTCACAAAGAAGAGAAAAAAGTTAGCCAGCAAAAGAGCCCCAGGATATTCCTCCAACTCAGAATCCTTGCTAAGGGATGCCTCTGATTGTGGGATATTCCATTGCTTTCTTTGGCCAGGGGAGGAATTAGGCTACTCTAGTCCTCCCACCACACTACTTGCTTGTCTTTATCCATACCAGCATACCTTTAGAGGTTCACATCCTCTAAAGAGGAAAATACACCAAAGTTTGGATTTGGGAGCTTTGGAAGGTCAGTCAGGCAGTCCTGACAATGTGGCAAGCATTGAACTAAGCCATGGGGATACAAAGAGAGATCACAACATGGTCCTTTCCCTCAATGGGGGAGACAACGTACTAACAACTGTACATGTACAAGATATATATGTTGTAAATGGGAATAACCTTAGAGGGAAGTCGTTGGGCTGGAGAGGTGGAGGGGGGCACAGAAAAGAACACTTGCAGAGGGTAGAATGTGAGCTGAGTCTTAATGAAAACCAGAGAAGCTTGGGGGGGGGGTGGTAGAGGGAAGTAAAGAGGGGGAACATTACAGATGGGGGCATGGAGAAAAGGGGAGACAGCCAATGAAAAGGCTTCTTCATAATTGAGCCTCTCTGATCTATCAAGCACTTAACTATGTGCAAGTCACTGTGCTAAGCACTGAGGATACAAATAAAGACAAAAAACAACCCAGTCCCTTCCCTCATGGTGCTTACATTCTAATGGGTGAAGATGGTTCACCAAAGGGAGCTGAAGAGGTTGGGGTGGGGAAGGCTCCCAGTGCAGGGACATGGTTTTGGGATAAGGCTGGGAGAATGAATATTGGTGGGCCTAGGTCCTTCCCCAAAATGGAAAGTCTTGGGGATTTTCAACCAACTAGAGACCCATGGGGCAGAGCTGAAAAATTGCTCCTGTGTGTCCCATATTACTCCACTGTCCTCACTCCTCATGGGCTGTCTATAGGATTACTAATTAGTTTTGTTTCCAGAGGACTTTCTGTCCCAGGAGGGAAGAACAAAAATATTTTCTTTCTTCAAAAACCAAAAGCACTCCTTCAGTTTCCTTCTTTCATTCTCCTAAATAACAACAGAATGTCAGATCAGGAAAGGACCTTGGAACATAAAAGGTCAGAACTAAGAGGAGCTGTAGAACTTCAGAGCTGGAAGAGACCTTAGAACATGGAATTTCAGAGATGGGAGGGCCCTTAAGACACACAAGGGTGAAGCTGAGAGGGCCCTTATAACAGAATGATAGAATATAAAATGCTCTAAGACATCATATAGACCATCCCTCTCACTTTGAAAACAAAGAAATGGAGGCATGGATGAGCAACTGGAACCTATCTGAACAGCAAGTGATCCTAAGAGCCAAAACTCAAAAGAAGACCTTAACCCTTGCCATATGCTGATTGCATTTCCAGGGCTGGGGTCACCATACTATGCTGCCTTGTACCCATCTCTCCTCTGTAAATGAATGTTAATGTTTTCCCTCTCCTCCTTTGTGAATTTGGGATTAAAATTGACTGAGATCTCATAGAGACTCATAGGATTCATTGACTGAAAATGAAATATGGAGAAAGCTATAGAGTGCCCTTCACTTCCAACTGCCCTAAAAGTTCATGGGCCCATCCAGAAAGAGGCTTTAGAATGATCACCATTATAGGGTTCTAGACTTTCCTCCCATTTTATGTTCTAAGGGTCTCCAAATTAGAGGATGACCTCCAGGGTTTTTTTCCATGTCTAAATCAAACGAAACACAGGCACCCCAAAAGGTTTCCACACAGCTGAAATTTTCTCATTTAATCCAATTTCTGTCCCCATACACCAACCATGAGGATTATCTGTGGACCCAATTCTTCTAATTCATGTTAGTTCCAAACGCCAACTTGGAGGACTCCCACCTACCCAACTAAAGAGCTTCCCTAGACATCCTCACAAGGCCCATTAAAGGACAGCAAAGAAGGAGGTCATTAAAGCAGTGTAATATCCGGAAGAAGGCTAATATACTCCCTCCTGTCGTAAGGAGCTCATGAATAATGGATGAGCAGAACTTCAGCTGTTTTAATTAATTTGGTCTTGAAATTAATTCCATCCACAACAAAATTAGCAAGCAGTTAAGCTTCAGTGGTGGCCCATATGATCCGAGACCCAGTGATGGTGATGATGTGAGCTTGAAGAGCAAGCCAGCCCTGGCCAAAGGTCACCCTTTACTCTTACACATAAACGAAAAAAAGGCCCCTCTCCCCGTACTGCCCAAACCCTCCATGGTCTGAGTGGTTAAGGCTGAGGCAAAGCAATAGAACCATTCCCCTTTATGGTTCTCTTCTTTTAATTACTGTATCATCACTAGGGATTTCAGCACTTCCATGTCAGGAAATTCTGGGGCAGGGTTCTAAATACATAATGAGATTATGTTAGACCCTGATGTTTTGTTTTGTTTTTTTGCTTTGAAATCTATAGATAGACAGACACAAAGTTGGATAGATAGATGGATAGATGGATGGATAGATGGATGGATGGATTTTGCAAATAGGTGATCACTGCATTCAGTCAATCAGCAAGCATTTAAGGAGAACCCAGTATGTGCTAGGCACTGCCAGATGAGCTGTGACTTACAAGTATGAAGTGAGACAGTTAGGAAGAGCCTAGTATGTGCTAGAAACCAGAGCTAGCAAATACAAAGTAAGACAAGGCTGCTCTCAAGGAGGTTGCATTCTATGAGGGGAGGAGGAAGAGAGAAAATGTTCATAAATAACTAAATACAAATTGAATACCCAATAATTGGAGGTGGGAGGGCACTATTACCTGGTGGTCTAAGGAAATATCTTTTGAAGGAGGTGTCACCTACTGTGAGACTCAGAGGATGCCAGGGCTTCCAAGAGGCAGAGGCAAAGAGAGCACTCCAAGCAGGGAGTGGGGGCTGGGAGTGGGGTGGGGAGGAGGCTATACAAAACCACAGAGGTGGGGGATGGGATGGTATCATGGCTCTAGAGGTGGAGGGGCCTTCACATGGCATCTAATCCAGACCCTCCTTATTTTACAGATGAGGAAACCAAGGACCAAAGAGGAGAAGAGATTTGTCTGAGGTCAGAAATATAATCAGAGTCAGAGACAGGATCTCAATGCATATCTTCTGACCCCAGAGTTAGGATCCTTTCCACTCTATCGTGATGCTTCCATGTTACATGTGGGGAACAGCAAACAGGACCATTTGGCTGGAACAGAGTGTGTGAGTGGGAGTGATGTGTAATCAACCCAGAAAGCCATGCTGGAGCAGACTGCAAAGGGTTTTAAATAACAAACAGAGAAGTTTCTATTTGATTCTAGGTACAATAGGGACCCACCAAAGCTTCTTGAGTGGGGGATTGACATGGTCAAACCTGGGCTTTAGGAAAAATCAATTTGGCATTTGGGTAGAAGCCAGATTGATGAAATGAAAATACTAAATACCAGGCGATTGATGAAAAGGCTGCTGGGACAGTCCAGGGGAGAGGTGACTGGGCCATAAGCTATCATGATTGTGCTGTGAGTAGGGAGAGGGAGATAGAGACAAGAGATGATGAGGAGGGAGAACTGACAAGACCAGGAAACTAATTGGACATAGAGGTTGGCTGAAAGGGAAGAGAAGAGGACTCCAAAGCTATAAACCTAAGTAACTAGGATGGTGATGCCCTTGACAGAAATAGGGAGACCATGCAGAAGGGTGGGTTTACAGGGAAAGATAATGAGTCGTTTTGAACTTGCTGAGTCTGGGAAGCCTATGGGTAGAGCTGTTCAACAGCGAGTGAGTTGGAGATGCAAGATGGAAGTTCAGTGTAGAATGTGACAGCAGTTATCAATACAAGACTTAACAAAGGGCAGTAAACATAACTAGTGGCTTAGACATTATTATGCTTGGCTGTTCACATGTTGAGCAAGTTCTCTGAACCATTATCCACTTCTTGTTTATGCAGGGTCTATAATAATAGTTTATCTTAAAATAGTGGGTTGTTATTTTCCCCCTGTGGATTTTGGCATTCTTCATGAGCATTTTCTCCTTAACCCTCGCCATACTCGTTCAAAACCTGTAGGTGGCAAAATGTAGGTGGCAGAAACATCACTAAGCCAAACTAGCAAATGGAAAAGCCAAGGAACAGGGATGGGCAAGGATGTCTCCTACGCAAAAGAGCAGAGGCAAAAATAGTACGTGATTCACTGTCACTGTGGCATCACGATATATATTTCATTTGCACTCAGTTCATTCTGAGAAGTAAATTACAGAAGACAGAGCCCTTTATGTTATATATATGGACACAGAGGCCTGCTCACTTGCCTCGTTAGTGAAATGGAAGTAATAGGATATCAATACAGTGTCTTCCTCTCCCCTTGCATTCTCAACGTATTTCAAATATGCATATGCAGTCTATATTTAAACTAGGGTTAGAGTGTACATATCCCTTCCTTTAAGTCATGCTATAAAAGAAAATCCAGATTTAGAGTCTTGGATGACATTGGTTATGGAATGGAAGGCACTCTGGATTTTGTCAGAAGAACTGGGTTCAAAGCTTATTTCATGTCCTAATCTGAACATTCAGGGCTCACGATCTAGAGTTCACTGCAGATAAAGTTTCTATGTGGAGGAAAGCCTGGTACAACAGAGGAACAAGCTTGGTTTTCTGAATACCCCTGAGCCCACATCCTCTCTAAGAGCACTGGGCTAGATTACACAAAGTAGAGGAGAATGTGATTATTGAGGCAACATAGGGGTCGGGGAATCTAGACTTTTTTAAATGAAAGATTCCCCAGTGGGCATTTTACCCATTCTCCACATTTGACAGTTTATATACCACCAGCAGCAGCCCCCTTCAAAACTGAAAAGAAAACTAGAGGATTGAAAGAAGAATTATGGTAGGAAAGAGTGTTGGCTTGGAGTCAAGGATCTGGGTTCAAACCTCAGGTATTCTACTTTTCTCTGGCTTCCATTACTGTCCACTCTCTGATAAATCAATTTTGCATTACTTTGTGTGTGTGTATAGATATAGATATCCACATATATCTATATCTATACCTATATCTATCTACATATATATATATATATAGATATATAGATATATACCTATAATTCCTTATTTGGATACTTGCTGGTACGCAGAAGAATATTCCTGAAGACATGGATTTTTTTTCCTTTTGTCTTTGTAACCAGTTACATATAATTATAATAGGTTTCATTTGTCTAATGCTATCATATTTGCTTTAGACACATTTTCTCACTTGATCCTCACAACAATCCTATAAATCAGATGCTATTATTATCACCTCCATTTTTACAGATGAGGAAATTGAGGCTGAGATGGATGAAGTGACTTGTCCAGGGCTACTCAGTTAGTAAGTGTCTAAGCGAGATTTGAACCCAGATTTCCCTGACTCTGAGTCAGTTTAAATTCCATACTCTATGTCAGATTAACTCTGGAGTAGGAACTTAGTTACTCTTTCAATCAGCAAGCATTTAAGCATCTAGAATGCAGTATGTACTGTGAAAAGCAAAACAGAAACAAAGCAATCTCTGTCCTCAAAGATTTTACACTCTTTTGGACATAATAAATGTTTCTCAAACTCAATTCAATGGAATTGGATTAAAGTGTTGCTAAAGTCTCAGGCAGCTCAAAATCCCATTTTCCAATATCTCAGCAGTAAGAGATAAATTATAGAATCACAGAGCTGGAAGAGACTTTAGGGATCCAGAGAATCTCTCATAATAAAGGAAAACAGTAAGACAAAACAAACTTCCACATCTGTCACGCCTGGTAGTGTATGCAACATCCTGCAGCCATAATCCACCACCTCTCTTGCAGAGACAAGGGAGATTGCTTCACCATCATCCCTCTGAAATGACACTTTTGGCCTCAACAGTGATCAGAGTAATGATGTCTTTCAAAGTTGTTTCCCTTTTCATCATGGGGGTCATTGCTTTCATTGGTCTGGTTCTGCTCACTTCACTGAATTAGTTCCTATAAATCTTTCCAAATTTCTCTTAATTTTCCCAATGAATCATTTTTCTGGTACAACGATATTCCATGACATTAAGATACCATTGACTGATCAGTCATTCCCCAAACCATAGGCACCCATTTTGTTTCTAGCATATGTTTGCCTTAAAATAATATTTCTAGGAATATTTTGCATATGTGGGCCCTTCCTTCCTCTCCCTGCCTTGACCTACTTTATGTGCCCAATAATGGTATGGTCAAGTCAAAGGGAATGAACAATTTAATCCCCTTGTAGTTGTTGCAGCAACATTAGTTTGTTGTCATGTCCAAAAAACCTAGCTCTCCCCAGCTGAAGGAGAAAACCTGTCTTAATTAAGAATCCACTCCAGAGTTTCATCCAGCCTTGCTGTCTTATGTAACAGCACCTACGGCTTTTCAGGGACTTCTGGAGACATCCAGGGAGAATGAATGTTTTCAATAAAGTGTCTACCTTTCTCTTCCCTTCTGTGATAGCGTTTTGGTATATTAACTATACACCCTTGACATTCAGACATAGTCAGCAGAGATATTATTTACACGCAAGAAAGGAAAGGCAGGTAACGCCAGAGTCATTTCAGGAAATAGGCACAAGTTTAGATTCTGGGTTCATTAATACTTTAATGGGAATCCGGTGATGGGATTGTTTTCTTCCCTGAACTGAGAGACCAATGTCCTTATGACCTGATGCATATACGAGAGGTGAAAATTCTGAAAGAGGAGGAAAAGATACAGACGGGGGAGAGAGAATTATGTAAAATTATCCCACACTCCAGTTGGTGCTACAAAATTTTGGACCCATAACCCACTACCTCTTTCTAATAAGACAAGTTTCTAAGATTAGCTATTTTGCCTAGATCCTATTCTGATCATCCTCTGCCACCTTTCTCCTTTCCTTTTCCCAGGTTTTTTTTCCTCTCCTCTCCTCTCTTCTTCTCTATTCTGTTCTCTTCTCATGTATCTTCTCTTCTCTTCTCCTATTTCCTCTCCTCTTCATCTCCTCTCCTTTCCTCTCCTCTCCCTTCCTCTTTCTCTTCTCTCCTCTCTTCTCCTCTGTTCTTTTTCTTCTCCTCTTTCTCCTTTCTTCTTCTTGCTTATCTCCTCTTCTCTCCTGTACCATTCCCTCCCCTCTTCTCTACTTTCCTCGTCTCTCTTCTCCCTCTATTTCTTCTTATACAAGGTCCCCCACTCTGATCATACCAGAGTAAGTTGCTGATCTAGCCTAAAGCTTAGAGGAATGTAGTGGCAACGTTAGAAGTGGTGAAATACAAAAGCAGAAGGAATTAGTTATAGACAAAAGGAGGAGAGAGGAAAGAAGAGAGAAAAAAATAGAAAAAGGTTTGGAAAAGAGTGTTTAACCTTGTAGCCCCTCCCAGATCATAGAATCCTAGGAGGTCACATGTAGAGGGGACATTAGGGACCACTGACTCCAGCTGCCTTGCTTTACAGTTGGAGAAACTGAGGTCTAGAGAGCTTTCCCTATATCATATATTGAGTTTGTCACTGAATTGTGATTTCCCTCCCAACAAAAACCATCCCTAGATATAGGCAGATTAGGCATCTTCCTGTATGATGGGAAGTGAAATGTTAAAGTTGTTTAAAAAAAAACTCTTATTTTGGGAACCAAGCCATATCTGCCCTTGACACACAGTATTGTGGAAAGGCTCTGGAGCTTAGGCACTGGGTTCAAAACCTACCTCTGATCCTTGGTTCCTTTGTGACCTTGGGCAGGGCCAGTTTCCAATCTATAAAATGAGGGGGTTAGACTGGATGGCATCAAGTCCAACTCTAGATTGTGGATTCTTGTGTTGGTAACCAAAAATGGACTCCTTAGCACTTAGTCAACAAGTGCCCTTGACTAGTTTGGCTTTTTCCTCTGAACTGAATGCTGTTTGTATGTTGGACTGGAGTAAGCTTGTCGGCCCCTTCACCTTGCTTCCCTTGCTTAAGCTGATCAAAAGAACCTGTGCTTTCCTGGTCAACCCCTTCACCTTGCTTAAGCAGATTGAGAGAACCTGTGCTTTCCCTGGCATACCTTACACCCTCGCAGAAGCCGGATGGTTAAAAACAGCTTCCTTTGGAGCCAGAGGCTGCTACAGCTACAGCTACAGCCGAAGCTGAAGCAGGAGCTGCCAGTAGCAGAGCTGACCTACAGGAGGAAGCTGAACAAGGACTTGAGGCCAGTGGGTAATCTTTTTACCATAGAGGGGGAAGCATGATTTTGCTTTACACCATCATGCTTCTCTGTGGCCTCCTGGTTACTCTTGTGAGGCATACTTATTGGGCCTAGAAGCTTTTGATCAACATATCAAAATTGGGATGCTGGTTCATGGATTGATTACTGTGGAGCCTAAATATATGCTTTGATTCTTCTGCCTCCTACTTTGAGGGTTTCTTATATCCAGCGGTTCCGAACCTTTCAGACATATATATGATCCTCTTTGAGATTATAAACTCTGCCCTCCTAATACAATTCTTCACTCTCCCTTAAAAAAAACCACTGATGGCTAGAAGTATCCATACTAAAACTTTCATACTGCATCATCAATGATCACTAATTGGCAGCTTCCTTCTGTTGATGTCAAAAGTGAGAAACTGATCAGATGGGCCTGGTGGAGAATCTGATCCACTGTCCTCTCTGCCATGGTGGCTGAAATCCCATCTCCCAATTAGAGTTCATCTCTATGGGGTATCTGTTTTGGAGACAGGTGTATGCTATGAGAGGACCACTTAGCAAACTTGAAAGCCTCATTTACCTCAACAACTCAATTCTTCAGGATGGGTAGTTAGTGACAAAGGGTACTCCTAGAAGCTGGGGGATCAGTAAAGGCTCCATAGATATAGGAGTGATTCTATGAGTCACTACTGAGAAGGGATACATACCAAGAATGAGGCAAGGGGCAGGGCAAAGGCCCAGAGGTGGGAGATCATCTTTGAAATAACACTGTGGCTGAAATTCATGACCTTGCTCATAGCTGTGGATAAAGGTGAAGCAGCAATAAAAAAGCTCCTTCAAAGTGTTCTAGATTACCCATGACCCTTCAGCAACCCTTCGGGTCAATGCCTATGGAGATAAAGAATCCAAAGATAAGAACCAGAGAAATGGCTTGGCTACACTGGGTCCTCAAATGGCACACACATAGCAAAACTGCTCAGTAGGCCTGGGTTCAAAGAGCTCCTAGGATGCACGAGCACAGCTTTCAGGACCTCAGAGTGTCCTCTGCATTAAGAGGGGGCAGCACAGGAGAACTTTCAGGCATGTAAAGTAATGTAGTATTAAAATTATTCTCCCATTCCCATCATTCTCAATGGAGTTCAGAGAGAAATGGTCCTGGTACAAGTCACCATCCTACTCTTATTCTTCTGTATTTAATGTTTAGTGAACTATTACCCAAGTGGATGAAGTGGCAGCTCTTTTAAAATTAAGAAAAGTACTGAGATTTAAGCTTATCTTCTCTAGGCTTACAGAACAACTCCATTAACAGATAGGATCATGGAGTCATAAGACCTCATTCCACTTCCACATGATTTGTATCACTTCTGCTAAGTCTCTATATTTTGAAAGCTTTTTGCTCTCAGCCAAATTTACCTTATCTGTGCTTTATAAAGGTCTCATATTTACCTACTTGGTTACGTGATATCATCTGCCTTTAGAATGTAAACTCCTTGAGGGCAGGGACTTTCCCTTTTGTCCTTAAATCTAAAATGGCAGCCCAGTAGCTGGCACATAATAGGCACTTATTAAGTGCTTGTTGATTAATCAATGAATTACTTTTGCATGGCTGGGAGATTCTGATTATTTGGTATGGCATCATTTATTCAAAATATTCTTCAATTGGGGATGCAGACAATCAATGTTAATTTGAGATGATCGTGGGTGACAGTTTTGTCTATTTTAATGCTCTGATTCTAGCATAGTTTATTTAATGAATTCTCAAGATTAGTTTGGGGATCTCTGAATTGAGCTGTGTATTACAGGGATTTGTCGCCTATTTGATTAGGCGATTTCATGAGCTTCTGGTGTATCATCCTGGCCATGTGACTGTGTATTTCTAGGTATTCAATAGGTGATAAATTTGTGCAGCCTGAAGCAATGTGTTGTACAGTTTGCATTACTTTGTGGCATAATCTACATTGGTCAACAATTCCTAGGCTCTTAGGAAACATTGGAGTAAGGATCTAGGGTTAGAAGAGAGCTCAGAGGCCATGTAGTCCAATCCCTTTATTATACAAATGTGAAGACTGAGGCCCAGGAAAGTCAAGTAACCTTCCCAAGGTGATACAAGTAGTATGTGTCAGAAGCAGGATTTGAACCTAGGTCCTCTGGCTCCAGAGACAGGACTCTTTCCATTGATCCACAGTTACTGAAATCTCAGGTCTGATACTTAGTACAAGTCACCTTCCTCTAAGCATCCATGTCCTTCTCAATGAGATGAGTGCATCAGACTAGGTGATTCTGCCATGTCAACCCTGTACAGATCATTTTGTTTCTTTGGGTCTCAATAGCTTCCAATGAGAGAATGGACCAGTTGCCTTCTAAAGTCTCCAAACCTAAGAGCTTGTGACTTAGAACAGATATATCAGACATACAACCCAAAAGCTGCATGTGGCCCTGAGAACTCCCAAGTATAGCCTCAACCAGAAGAAAATGTGATTGAAATGACATTTTTAAAAATTAGTCAAAATACAATCAAATGTAGATTTTATCAGTATGTGGTTTTCTAAGTCAATATTGTGGCAGCTAGGTGGCTCAGTAGATAGAGCGCTGAACCTGGAGTCAGGAAGACCTGAGTTCAAGTGTGGCCTCAGACACTTAGAAGCTGTATGATCTTGGACAAATCATTTAACCTCTGTTTGCCTTAATCCACTGGAAAGAGCAATCTACTCCAGTGTCTTTGCTAAGAAAACCACATGGGCAGCTATGGCCCATGGGGTCATGAAGAGTCAGACACAACTGAGTTGAGTAAGCAAGAACAACAACAAAGTCAATGTGGTCCCATTGGGATCCTTAAGTAAAGTTTAGTGGCCCCTGTTTCTGAGTTTGACACCATTGAGCTATTCTGGACAATCCTTTTCTGATTTTAAATCAGAGGGCTAAAGAAATTTGAAGGTCTGCCTTACTAGAATCAAGCCTCTTTGTCTGAGTAATCACTAGAAAATTCCAGGATCAAGTAATACAGTCTATTCTTTTCTATTACCACTCAAAAGAAGGTCCTGAGATGCCTATGTCAAAGGGTAATAATGGGACCAAATAGTAATCAGCATCCACCTGCACCCATCCAAGCTACCCAGTAGGCCAACACAGTTGGCACTTAGAAGGCCAGGCCTGGAAACCATCTCTCTATCGCTCTATCTTTCCCTCTGTCTCTGTCCCCTTCTTCCCCAAAAAGGAATTAGTGTTGGGGGCTAGGTGACAGAGAGAAGTAAATAGCATGCCCCAGTGCTGAATGAGTTTGAACCTTCCTACTGTCAGCAGGAGCTAGAGATGATGGGGATTGATCCAAGATTAAGCCTTAGAGATATGGAGTGGTGGATCTTAATAATGTCTGGAAAATGAAACTGTGAGAGATGGATTCTCTTTCCATTCTCCAGGAAAATATCTAAATTGCTGGAAGAAGTAAGTCCTTCTCCTCTAAAACTTCCCCACCACTCCCCAAAAGGGACATGATTCTTTGTGGATTTTCAGTGAAGTTCACCCCCTAATGGTGGGCAAACATAGTCAGGTTTTAGCAGAGGAAAGGACCTTCAAGGCCATCTAATACAACCCCTCTTTTGGAGATGAGGAAACTGAGGCCCAAAGAAGTGTTTGGACTTGGGCTTGTTCCCATAGAGAGTAAGTATCAAATCCAAAATCTGAACTCAGCTCCTCAAAGTCAAAAGTTGGTGTTTTCTCTACTATACCAAGGATCCTCTGCTTCTCCCAGGTGGAAGCAATACCCAGCTTGGAGAATCAGAAAGAAGAATTATATAATGTAGGACAGACACAGTTTCTTCCCCAATCATTCCTCCCACCCTGCCCTATGCTTGCTACAATGACATTGGCTGGGCCTTGTAGGGAACACTGTCAGCTACGAGTCTACAGAGTAATCTGCGGTCTGATCTCATTAATAGTTGTCAACCTTTGCTCAATGGACCGAATAAGGATCTGTTTCTGATTCTCTCAAGAGCTACTTAAACACAAAAAAGAACTGACAAAGAAACTCTGTTCTCCCAGGGGTATTAACAAGTAAAACCCTTCTCTCTTGTATCCAAAACCCAATGGGCTGACCTGGGAAGAAACAAATATTTACAATTTGGATAGACAGGGTCTAGCCACCAAACACCATTGGATAGAGATCCATAAAGAAATAATCTAAGCTCAATGCCAACAATAAACATTGTTTAAATACCTAATGTGTGGATTCCTATGTCTGACAAAATGACAGGAGGGAATACAAGGTTCAGATAAGATACAGCCCCGGCCCTCACAGAAATTTCAGTTAAGTAGGCAGATAAAACACACGCACAGAAAGTTATGGTACTCAGTAATATATAAGTGAATTAGAAAGGTCCAAAGAAAGTTCTCAGTGAAATCCAAGAGGATCTCAGACCTGGAAGGCCTATCCCACCTACATCTCCTTGAATTATAGCTGTAGGCTTGGGGTATGGCCTCAGTGGTGGTGGCGGTAGCCTTGTTGGCAGTCCCGACATTCTGTAGCTACTTCCAGACATGTGAACTTTCTGTGTGAATACAACTTTTTTTATAATTAATTGATTTATTTTTAGTTTTCATCATTCACTTCCATAAGATTTTGAGTTTTAAATTTTCTCCCCCTCCCTCTCATCTCCCTTCTCCAAGACAGCATGCAATCTGATATAGACTGTACTTATATATTCATATTAAATATATTTTCACATTAGTCATGATATAAAGAAAAATTAGAACTAATGGGAGGAACCACAAGAAAGAACAAAACAAAACAACAAAAGAAAAGGAGAGAAAATAGCTTGCTTCCATCTGCATTCATACTCCATAATTCTTTCTGTGGATGTGGATGGCATTTTCCATCACGAGTCTTTTGGAGTTGTCTTAGGTCCTTGCATTGCTGAGAAGAGCCAAGTCTATCAAAGTCAGTCATCTCACACTGTGGCTGTTACTGTGTACAATGTTCTCCTGGTTCTGTTCATTTCATTCAGCATCAGTTCGTATGAGTCTTCCAGGTTTTTCTGAAGTCTGCCTGCTCATCATTTCTTGTAGCACAATAGTATTCCATTACATTCATATACTACAACTTGTTCAGCCATTCCCCAATTAATGGTCATCCCCTCAATTTCCAATTCTTTGCCATTACAAAAAAAAACTGCTATAAATGTTTTTGTACATGTAGGTCCTTTTCCCATTTTTATGATATCTTTGGCATACAGCCCTAGAAGTGATATTGCTGCGTCAAACGGTTTGTGCAATTGTATATCCCTATGGGCACAATTCCAAATTGCTCTCCAGAATGGTTGGATCACTTCACAACTCCACCAACAATGCATTAGTGTTCCAATTTTCCCACACTTCCAATATTTATCATTTTCTTCTTTTGTCATGTTAGCCAATCCGACAGGAGACATGTGGTACCTCAGAGTATTTTGATTTGCCTTTCTCTAATCAATAGTGATTTGGAGCATCTTTTCATATGACTATAGATAGCTTTAACTTCTTCCTCTGAGAATTGCCTGTTCATATCCTTTGGCCATTTATCAATTGGGTAATGACTTTTCATGAATATAACTTTTTCAGGTTTGCCATCACAATATCCTTTAGAAAAGAGGCCCTCCAAAATGGCTAATTTCCCGTCATCTTTTTTGTTATTGACCTCTAACAACAACAGGCAGCTAGGTACTGACAGTGGATAGTGCTGGATCTGGCATCAGGAATACCTGAGTTTAAATCTGACATCAGACATTTACCAGGTGTCTCAGAGGCTGAGTTGTATAGGACTCCAATCATACCTCATTATATGCTCATCACTGATGGAACAGCAGCATCATATATTTATCAGGTCCAAGGAGAGGGACCCTTTCCACAGTCAATATTTCCTCTCCTCTGTCACCCTGCATCTTGTCATATCCTCTGCCCCAACTGGCCCAGGGAAGATCCCTTTCCTGAGCCTTGCTTCTTTTCCTATCTAAGCTCTGATGGCAGGACCACCTTCTGAATCTTTGTGGATGGGACCAATATGAAACATTAGAACCATGACTTTTTCCCTGCTCCTTCCCATGCCAATGGAGCAGAGGTAGTAGGGAGTTACAATTATAAATAAGCTCAATTTCAAGGTAAGAAATGAAACACTTCCAGGAAAAGAAAAGACTTGTACCAACTGATGATACAAAATGAAGTGAACAGAACCAGGAGAACAATTCATGTTATAACAGCATTGTAACGATGAGCGGTTCTAAACCACGTAAGCACTTAAGAATTCTGATCAACCATAATTTCATAGCACTTATAATGAAGAATTCTACCTACTTGACAGAGAGGTGATAGACTCACTATAAAGAATGAGACACATTTGTGGACACAGCCAAGATAGGAATTTGTTTTGTTTGGCTGTGTGTATTTTCTTCAAGAGAAAAAAATTTCCAGGAAGGTTGAGAGGAAGAGGAAATACATGTGTGATGATTTTAAGAATTAACTTGAAAATAATTCTAAGGAAGCTCTTTCCCTATAGTTTACCTTCCCAAGAAATTTGACCAACAAGGACAACAGCAAAGAACTAAAAAAGGGTGGCAGCTAAGATACGAGCTGGAAGCCAAACAGGACAGCAGAGCATCTATGGAAGAGCTACAGAATCTTCACCCATTCTCGCATTTACTGAGTTTTCATTGTTCTTGCTGGGTTTTTTTTTCAAAGCTATTTTTCCCATTAAGATTTCTGTCTTTATTGGGATGTCAGAGAGACTCAGCTGGACGGTGAATCCCAGTAGAAAAACCCAGCAGATGTCTCAGCTGCCAGACAGAAATTAAAGTTGATTTAGACTCCAGGGAGAGGAGTAGGGCAAGTGGACTGTGCAGTGGGGTAAGGCCAAAGGGAATCCTTTCATTCCTGATTCACTGCAAACAGTGCCAAGCTGAGGTCATTTGGGCAAGCAGAGGTTGATAGTTCCTGCCCCTGGATTTACGAAGCAAAATGCTCTTTCCATCCCTAGTGAACACCCTTGACACTCACTAGGTTTGTGCCTAATAAAAACTGTAAACTGGACTGGATTTTCTTAGCTACACATGATCCTCCAACTGCACCCAGCAAACCTTGCAGCCCGCACTTAGCAGCACTTAACATATATCACACAGACAAACCTCTTGGCCCATCTTTTCCAAGGTCAGCCCCAGTATCGATCCAAGAGAGGAGCAGGTAAGCTAGCTCTCAAAGCGATTTCCCCAATTTCAACTTTCTCTCCCAGAAAGGTCTTGTATTAAAACTTGTAGCCACCTAGAGAGTTACATCAGTCTATTTGGGAGAAATTCATAGTAGCATCATAGATTTGGTACCAAAAGAGAATTCAATGGTGATCTAGCTCAACCCCTTCATTTTACACAACAACCTGACAAGTGGTGCCATGCTATGTCCTTCCTTTGCCCAGAGCTAAGGAATTCATCCAAAATTCAGTTTGGACCTCAGGTCCTTCCTCCCTTCCTGGTCTAAGACCTACTAATCTTCTTGAGGCTTCTGGGTTTGTTTTCTTTCCACAATATTTAGATTTTCTTTTCTTTCTTCCTAGGTGTTGCACACCTGCATAGGGAAAGCAAGGGATACTTGACGGATAGCCTGTGTCTTCCATTGGTACAGACACACAATGAATGATCCAGAGATCAAAAGGAAGGCCCTCAGCATATTGAGTCAACCCCTTGTGGAGGAGTAATGGGATAACATGGACAAGAGTTAGACAAAACCAGAAGGCATGAGTGGGTTGCAATGAGCACCATCAAAGGGACTGTCTCCATCAATAAGTTCACATTTAAGGGGGCTCCATCAGAATAATAATTACTGACATTTCTACTTTTGGGGTTTGGAAAGTGTTTTGCACTCATTATTTCATTTGATCCACATAATAACCCTGTGAAAGTGACCTTATAATAGCTTCATTTTAACAAATTAAGAACCTTAGACCTTAATTTACTTGCCCAAAGTCATACAGATGGTAAGGGTACAATGCTGGATTCAAACCTGTCTCTTCTGGATTCCAAAGTCAGTGTTCTGACAACTCTGCTCCACAGTCGCCCTTCAGGAGAAAAGATTCAGGACCAACCAGAAAGCTAACTCTTTCCTTCCAACATCCCCATACCGCTGTCAGAGGTCGCCTAGCGTGGCCATCCATCCACGGAATGAGCACATGGTAGGCCCAACTCTCACACCTTATAGAAAGACTATCTCACTTTAGATAGATGGCAATAGAGTCTGAGTGGGAGACAGAAAAGCTGGTAAATGAAACCAATTCAGCCCCACTCTCTCCTCAGAGGAAGGAAATGTGTCTGAAACTGCCAGAGATTTTTTTTTTTTTTGCTGATTCTCAGCTTGTCTTGCTTTTTTATATCTCCCTCGTGTTCTAATACTTTGGTATTTATGGTAATTTGCATTCTCAAGAGGACATCTTTGTAAGAATGTCTAATGATTTATAGAGCATTTTTTACCCCCCTTGGCTAATTATTTTCCCTCTCAATTTTCTATCAGCCACTTTTGAGAGGCTGAAAAAGTTTCTGGGATCCAGAGGGAGTAGCAGGACATGAACCATCAGGACCAAGTAAAAAGCTATTTAATGGAACAAAATAAAAGATGTCAGATTACCAGTCAATAATATTGCCAGAAATTCCCGTGTATGGAGAAGAATTTTCTAGGTGTTCTGGGTGGGTCCAGAGCACATAGGGAGTGCCTGATCTGGAGCTAAGTGGGGAGATCAAACAAATGGAAATAGAAAAGATTTCACAAAACAATATGCCAACAAATCCAAGTGCATATATTAAATCTGAGGATGTACTCACTAAGGGAATAGGGCTGGAAAGGGTTACTGAGGGATGGCTTCCTGGACATGGTGAGTCTTGAGCTAAATCCAAAGGGAAGTGAAGGACAAGAGTTTACTGAGGTGGATGGGACAGCAAACTAGGCTAGAGGATCAGGGAAGCATTGATGAAGATAAATAAATTATGGAGGGGAGGCTGCCAGGAAATTGGCTCAGCAGAAACAAATAGTACTGGTCAAAGATGTATTTCCTAGGAAACACATTGAATCTGAAGAAAAAAATACACAATAGTATATCTGAGGACCTGGGAAATCCTTTGAAACCTTCAAGTCAGCTTCTACTGTCTCCATCATCCAGCTAACCCTAGTTCAGGACTTGGTGTAAGGAGATCTGAGTTTGAAGCTTGGCTCCGATACTTAAGATCATAGATCTTAGAATCAAAGGGTCAATGATGAATCAACTACAGAATTTTTGGTGAAGTAACAAGCATTTATTAAGCATTTACTGTGTGCCAGCCACTGTGCTAAACCTGGTGTATACTAAGAAAAGGCAAAAATAGGGCCCTACCTTGAATCAATTTACATTTGATGGTATATATACACAAACAGGTTTATAAGATATATGTAAAGAAGATGGAAGGTAATCTTAGAAGGGAAACAATAGAATCTGAGGGAGATGTAGAAATGGAAGAGACTCTAGGCATCATCATCCAACACTTTCATTTTACAGATGAGGAAACTGAGGCACAGAGAGATTAAGTGACTTTCCCAAAGTCACACACACACATACACACACACACACACACACAGTAAGAACCAGAGCCAAGACCTGAACCAAGGTCCTCTGACCATGAATCCATTGGACTTTCCACTATACTATCCTGATGGGAGGGGATAGATGATAAAAGAAAAAGAGAAGAAGAGAGGAAGGGAGGAAAGAAGGAAGGAGGGAAGAAAGGAAGGAGTGAAGGTAGGAAGGAAGGAAGGAGGAAGGGAGGGAAGGAGGAAGGGAGGAAGGAAGGAATGGAGGAAGGGAGGAAGAAAGGAAGGGAGGAAAGAAGGGAGGAAGGGAGGAGGGAGGGAAGGAAGGAAAGGAGGAAGGAAGGAATAAAGGAAGGAAGGAAGGAGGGAGGAAGGGAGAAAGGAAGGGAGGGAGAGAGGGAGGGAGGAAGGAAGGGAGGGAGAGAGGAAAGATGGGGACACAAAGCTAACTTCTTGGGAAATCAGAAATACCTTGTGTAAGAACAGCCACCTAATAAAAGTTTGGATAGAAGCTAGGAATTCCAGGATTTGTAGATGAGGAGGGGGTGCATTCCAGATTGGAGAATCATCTTTGCAAAGATGTGCAGGAAGGAGATGAAATATCATGTACAGAGAAAAGCCAGTGGGTTGCTTTCACTAGAACAACTAAGTACATGAAGGAGATGAATCTGAGATGACTGAAGAGGCAGATTTTAAAAGGCTTTAAATGTTAGTATGAGAAATTTGTACTTTATTGGAACCATAGGGAGCTTCTAAAGATTTTGAGTAAAGGATTGACATGGTGGTTTAGGAACGTCTATCTGGCAGCTGTGTGGAGGCTAGATTCTGTAGAGGAGACACAGCATCAGGAACACCAATGACAGGCTATCACAATAGTCCAGGCAAGAGGTGAGGAAGACCTGAATGAAATTCCAGCTGTGGGAATGGAAGAGGAGGACATATCTGCAGAGGAAGAATTGACAAGTGATTGGGTAGGGGGTGCTGTTGTTCAGTCGTGTCCAACCTTCCTGACACCATTTGAGGTTTGCTTGGCAAAGGTCCTGGAGTGGTTTGCCATTTCCCTTTCCAGTTCATTCCACAGTTGAGGAAACTGAGGCAAACATAGTTAAGTGACTTGCCGGGGGTCACACACTAGTAAGTGATTGGATATGGTGGTGACGAAGAGGGAAAGGTTAAAGGTTAAAGAAGATGCTGAATCTGGGAAACAGTGACTGAAATGATGATGGTACCTCAAACAAGAGAAAAATTTGGAAGAGGAAAGGCTATAGTGGAAAGCACTGTCTAGATCTCCAGAGGTGCTGGGTTCAAGTCCCACCTTTGCTACATATTGGCTATGTGACCCTGACCAAATCACTTCAACTCTCATTGCTCCGGCCAGTTCTCTAAGAATTCCCTATGTTGTAGAAAAGATGCCAACCTGAATCAATAGAGAGATTTTCCTCAAATGGGAGTTCCTTAAAAAGGCCTAATCCCTATATCTATAAAAACAAAAGATATCAATAACTTTTTAAAGTGACCTTGGGAAAGTCACTTACTTTGCATGGACCTCCTGAGTATATTGAGGGGGTCATTAACTTTCACATCTCAAGTACAGTCATCACAGAACTTAATTTCAGCCTTTACTATGGCCTTTGCACAAGATTTGTGTCACTATTTGTGAACCAAGAAGGATCTCCCAACTCATGTATGTTTGAAGGAGAGAAAGCAAGGGATGTCAACCCAACTTATAGCAAAAGTGCTAAGATTCTAAGTCACAGCTCTGACTTGGGAGTCTCTTGGAAACCAAACATACAAAAACTTTTGTTGTTGTTCAGTCATTTCAGTTGTACCCAACTCTTCATGCCCCCATTTGGAGTTTTCTTAGCAAAGATACTGGAGTGGTTTGCCATTTCCTTCTCCAGCTCATTTTACAGTTCAGAAAATTGGGGCAAACAGGGCATAAGTGACTTTCCCAGGGTCACACAGCTAGTAAGAGCTGGAAGTGACCTGAAAGTCTTAGATTAAGTGTGGGGAGAGATCCAGCATTTTAAAGATGAAGAAACTGAAGCCCAGGGAAGGGAATGAACTTGCTTGAGGTTGTATTGTGCCTCTGACTCCAAGTTCAGCTTTCATTCTGCTAAGCCCACATTGACTCAAAACAGATGAACCAGATCCCAGCAGAAACCCCCAGATGTTAGTGCTTTCTTCCCTCAAATAGTCTTTTTACTTACTTTTCTGCATATAAGTTGCAACCTTCCTCCACCTGAGTAGAATAGAAACTCCTTAAGGCCAGGAGCTAGCTCTAATTCTCTTTGTCTACACTATCTGATCTCTGATAGGTACTGGCTACTTTAACTTCTCAGAACCCTAAGAGGGACATCTCCTTAAAAGGATAAGTTGCAGGGAAGGTGCTGATCTGCATCAATGAAGGGAATTTCCTCTCCGGGAATTCCCAAAATGGAGAAAACCACAGATCCAGTCCACAGTCCCAGGAAGAGACCTTTAAACATAGCATATACTTAATCATTGCTGAATTGAACTCAACTGAACTGAATTAAGGATGAGAAATTACAATTCAGTCATGGAGAAATGTTTTTAAAATAGACTTTCACCAACATATTATCCAGATTTCCCCTGTGCCCCTC
Source organism: Trichosurus vulpecula (assembly GCF_011100635.1). NCBI lineage: Eukaryota > Metazoa > Chordata > Mammalia > Diprotodontia > Phalangeridae > Trichosurus > Trichosurus vulpecula. The sequence continues at coordinate 293,450,424 of NC_050577.1, forward strand.
CTCTTCTTTCCTCCTAGACAGTTATCCCTTATGACAAAGAATTCTTTCAAAGAGTAAGCAAAAACTATCCTGCAAAAGCAATCGATCCATTGACAAATCTGACAATTTGTGTAATGCCCCTTGCCCATGGTGTGCAAAGTTCCATACCCATGGGCTCTCATCACTGCAAAGGAGTAAGGGAAGGTGGGGACGTTGTTCTCCTTAGGTATTCTTTGGAATAGTAAAAGCAAGTATGCATCAAATTAACAGAATCATAGGATGTCACCACTAAAAGGAACACTAGAGATCTTCTAGTCTATAACCTGCTTAATTTTACAGATAAGGAAACTGAGGCCCAGGAAGGGTAAGTAATTTGCCTAAGAACACACCTTGAGTTAGTCACTTACGGAAATAAATCCCAAACCCCATGACTGTCAGTCCAATAGTCTTCCCCAATACTGCACTGAATCTCTATAAATAAACCAATACCCGAACCATGCTTCAAAGAATGTAGAGCCCTACAAGGAATCATCCTGGAGGAGGCCCTCTCAGCCCCCATTGTCAAAGAAGATTGCTGTTTACTCCTGAGAACATCCAGGAAGTCTTCTGGATGATGCTAAGTGCCACATCTAGCAAATGACTTCCTGTTCCATGGTCCATTTCTGCTCTCCATCTGACCTGGGGGATAACAGTGGAAATCTTTCTGATCATAAGGACGAAGAGATGCTCTCCCAGGAAGGCCAGGCATGGTGAGGTAGTACAAATGGAATTCTCCCATGATGAGTGCTTCCTTTCCATTATCCCTCTAGCTGGAGCAATTTGGAAAGTGAATATTGTCATTTTAACTTTAACTCTCTTCCCACGATATTAAATGTTTCCAATTGAAGCTAAATCCTCAAAGATTCATCCCTCAGAGGTTCTGTTTCTCAGGAACTGAGAGCCCTTCCTGAGAGTATCATTGCTTTGCTCCATAGAAAAGAAAATGGCATGAGTTTTATCTGGTAAATATACTGATAGAAAAAGCAACCCATTCCTTAGAGAGTTGGAGGAAACACACAATGCAGATCTTATAGCGAGGGACCTTTGAATGTGGAGTCATTTGAACCATTGAACAAACACTGGAAGGCACCTCAGAGGCCATGTAGTCCATTCCCCTCGTTGTACAGGGAAGGAAATGGAAGGCCTTAAGTCTGTGCCGTATAATTTGGAGATGCTTGTCTTGGAGAAGAGAAGACTCAGAGGGAACAATAGAGCCACCTCCCAGTATCTGAAGAAATATTACATGGGAAAATAAATAGGTTTGTTCTGCTTTGCCCACACAGGGCAAAACCAAAAGCAACTAAAAGGAAACAGATGAAAGTGATTGGTGAAGGCATATCACGTCTATGCTCTGCTCCTGTGAGACTTTGGACAAGTTGATTAGTCTCTCTGGGCCTCAGTTCTTCATCGGCAAAATGGAGTTTGGGCTGCATGTACACTATGGTCCCTTCTGGCCCTAAATCTATGCTCTTATGCCCAGGGTCACCCATCTAGCAAGTTACAAAGGTAGTATTTAAATCCACATCTTTCTAATTCCAAGGGCTCTATCCACTCTGCCAGTAACAGAAGGAAAAGAAAATATTCATGAGCCTTTTGTGGTGTTTGTTCAGTTGTGTCTGACCCTTCACAACACCATTTGAGGTGTTCTTGGCAAAGACACTGAAGCAGTTTGCCATTTCCTTCTCCAACTCATTCTACAGATGAGGAAACTGAGGCAAGCAGGGTTAAGTGACTTGCCAAGGGTCACACAGCTAAACTAATATGTGTCTGAGACTGGATTTGAACTCTGGAAGATGAGTCTTCCTGACTCCAGGTCCAGCTTTCCATCCACTGCACCATTCATGAGCCCAGCTCTTTGATTCAGACACAGGTGCTAATATTCTTTCTCCCTACTCAAGTAGAAGAAATAAGTCCTGCTGGCTCAAACATTGGCTGTTCAGAGAAGAATGATCTTGGCCTCTCCAGCTTCTGGTCCTCTGGCCATGTCCCTGCCCAATGGCACCTCCACCTGAGGCCGGAGGAGCAGGAGGAAGGAGAGCAAGTGAAGCACCGTTCCATCGATTTGGCTGCTGATGGGCCATTCTGCCAGATGGTTCTGAGTGCAAGGGAATTAAAATTGCTCCTTCAAAATTGGATGTTGCAGTATGTCAGTGGCCTCCCCACCTCAAACCCTATGCCCAGGGATCTTGAAGTAGTCACTCTCCAAAGGCCCCACACGTGCATGTACCAGATTGATGGTCCGTTCCTCAGGAGTCAGGCCACTGTTGGCAGGCTCATTCCTGAACGGCATCTACAGCTGATCCTGCTGCTGCTTTAATGTAGTTATAATGCCCAACATGTGTTCCTGGGTTCATGTTGCAGGCTGAGTATACTCACCAGAGAAGAACCCTTCACCTGCTCCTAAGCGCTAGGACAAAACAGGGGGTGACTTGAGGCTCTTGTGCATCATGAGGCCAGGTGGGCATGGCAAAAATGTGTTTATTATGGCTGCCATGGGCTAAGGGGAGGGTAGAAAGAAAGTGTAGCAGGGAGCTTGGACCAAGGGCCAGGAGTGTATATAGATGCTAATAGGATAGGAAGCATTTTTCTGGCATATTAGAAAGGAAATGTGCAATCACAATAGGGAGGGGGTGAACGCTGTAGCAAAGGGCAAACGTGTGGCCCAGAATAACAATAGACTACATTTTACTGGGTTTTACAGCTTACAGCTGGCTTTCACATGCATTATTCAGGCCCTAGCATAGAGCCTAGTATATCTCAGACACTTCATTTATTCACTACGGTACAAGGGAAAGAACATTGGCACTGGAGGGAGAGGAGTATGGTTCAAATCCAACCTCTGACACGTACTGCCTATGTGACCTTAAACAAATCACTTAACTTCACTGGGCCTCAGTTTCCTCATCTGAAAATGAGGGGGTTCAACTAGAGGGCCTCTGAGGGGCCTTCTAGCTCTAAAACTATACTCTTACAATCTTTCGAGATGGCTTTGTCAAACATCTACCTGTGCCAGGCATTTCACTGAGATCTAGAAACAACAGGAAAATAATAATAAAGTCCTGTCCTCCAGGAAATTGTTTTCTATTGGGAGTAAACAACATGTACGCAGAAAATGAAGCACAAATTATTTACAGAGGAGATACAAAGAAATGTGTAAGGGAGAAGGCATTAGCCATCGAGGGGAAGAGAACCGGCTTTTTGTATGAGGCACCGTATGGGCCCAGCTTTGAAGAAAGCAAAGGATTTCTTTGAGACACGATAGAATAGTGCATTAGGCACTGACTTTATCTCTGTGACTCAGTTTCCTCATCTGTAAAATAAAGAGCCTAAACCGAAGGGCCTTTATGTTCTATTCTAGCACTACCTCTAAAGCAGGGGTTATTATAAACCTTTAATTTTATTGGGGGCAGCAAGACAGCACAGCGGATAGAGCACCAGGCCTGGAGTCAGGAAAACTTGCTTCCCTGAGTTCAAATCCAGCCTCAGACACTTACTAGTTCTGTGACCTCGGGCAAGTCACTTAACCCTGATTGCCTCAGTTTCCACATCTGTTAAATGAGCTAGAGAAGGAACTGGCAAACCACTCCAGTATCTTTGCCAAGAAAACCCCAAATGGGTCAGGGAGAGTTGGACACAACTCAAAAGATTGAACAACAGTAATTTTACAGATGAAGATACCGAGGCCCATGGAGGTTAAGTGACTTGCCCAAAGTTACACAGGGAAGAGGGAAAGAGGGGAATAGCCTGCACTAAGGTGTGGAGACAAGAATGCCAGGTACCAGCAAGTAGTCCAATTTGTTGAAGGGAATTATATTTAACTATTGTATCAGACCCTTTTTAATGACCTCCCAAAATCATCATTGAAAGGATTATTATCCCCATATTAGAAATGAAGAACTAAGAGGACCGACAAGAAGAAATGGCTCACCCTAAGTCACCTGGCTCAGTAAGTGAGGGAGACAGGGCCCAAATCCAGCTTTTCTGACTTGGAACTTTCTCCATGGACCCGTGATAAATGCTCATGAAATTAGGAATTCCATCCAGGGACCTTGAACTCAAACTTAATGTTCAGTTGCATTGGAATTCAAAGTCTCAGCTTTGTCTTTGAAATATGATGATCACAAGCATTATCTGTAATAGGGATAAACGTGAAGCCTCCCCACTAAGATCAGGGGTGAAGCAAGGATACTGACAGCACCACTGTTATTCAATATTGTATAAGAAAACCCAGATATAGTACTAAGACAAGGAAAAGAAATTGAAGGAATAAAAATAGGCAATGAGAAAACTAAACTATCACTCCTTGCAGATGATATGATGGTAGACTTGGAGAATCCTAGAGAATCAACTAAAAAACTAGATGAAACAGTTAACAACTTTAGCAAAGTTGCAGGACATAAAATAAACCAACAGAAATCATCAGCATTTCTATGTATTACCAACAAAACCAAGCAAGAACAGAGAGAAAGAGAAATTCCATTTATAAAAACAGCAGAAAATTGAAAATTCATGGGAGTCTGCCTGCCAAGACAAACCCAGAGACTATATGAACACAATTACAAAACACTTTTTTATGCAAAGACATCTAAACAACTGGAGAAATATTAATTGCTCATGGGTAGGTTGAGCCAATATAATAAAAATGACAATGCTACCTAAGTTCACTTATTTCTTCAGTGGCATACAAACTAAACTATCAAAAATTATTTTTGGAGCAGAAAAATAATAAAGTTCATCTAGAAAAACAAAATATCAAGAGTTTCAAGGGAATTGATGGAAAAAATATGAAGGAAGGTAACTTAGCAGTATCAGATTTCAAACTATATTACAAAACATTAATCATCATTAAAATAGATTCAGTGCATATTACACAGTAAAAATGACCGCAGTAATCTAGTTTTTAATAAACCCAAAGAGCCAAGTTTTTCAAGGTAAGACCTCACCAATTAACAAAAACTATTGGGAAAGTTACAAAGCAGTTTGGAAGAAACTAGGCACAGATCAACATGTGACATTGTGGACCAAGATAAAATCAAAATAGATAAATGATTTAGACATAATAGATCATGTCAGAAGTTAATTAGGGGGTAATGGAAAATTTTACCTGTCAGATCTATGGAGAAGGGAAGAGTTCATGACCAAACAAGAGATAAAGAAGACAACAGGAAGTAAAATGGATAATGTTGATTACGTGAAATTTAAAAGGGTTTGCACAAAAAAAGTAATGTAGCCAAATTAGAAGGAAAGCAAGAAACTAGGGGGAAAATATAGCAGGTTTCTCTGATAAAGGCCTTGTTTCTCAAATATAAGGAAAACTGAGCCAAATTTATAAAAATACAAGCCAATCTCCAGTTGATAGATAGTCAAAGGATATGAACAGGCAGCTTTCAGAAGGAAAAATCAATAGTTATATAAAAAAATTCACTACCTCACTTTTGATAAGAGAAATGCAAATTAAAAAAAACTGTGAGATACTATCTCACACCTATCAGATTGGCTAACATGACAAAAAAGGGAAATGACAAATGCTGGAGATGATTTGGAAAAATTGGGACACTAATGCACTATTGGTGAAGTTGTGAACTGGTCCAACCATTCTGGGGAATGATTTACAACTACACCCAAAGGGCTATAGAATTGTACATGCCTTTTGACCCAGTAATACCACTACTAGACCTATATTCTAAAAAGATCAAAGAAAAGAGAGAAGGACCTATTTGTACAAAAATTTATAGTCGCTCTTTTTGTGGTGGTAACGCATTGGAAATCAAGGGGGTGCCCATCAATCAGGGAATGTCTGAACAATTTGTGGTATATGATTGTGATAGACTACTGTTGTGCTATAAGAAATGATAAGGGGGATGGTTTCAGAAAAACCTAGAAAGACTTGCATAGACTGATGCAAAGTGGAGTGAGCAGAACGAGGAAGACATTGTTCATGGTAACAGCAATATTGTAACAATGATCAACTGTGGAAGATTTATGGGACACATCCTCAGCCCAAATTAGGGCAGGATGGATTATTTAGCTAATGAGTGGAATGGCTGATGAGCATTAAGTTCAAAGAAAGGAGAGACTCCTGAATGAGTCTAGGGAGACTTCATGGAAGAGATGGGGCTTGCATTGTAGGACTGGAGGTAGAAGGATGCTCAGAAGCCAACCAGTCCAACTCCTTCATTTTCCAGGTAAGTAAACTGAGGCCTAGAAAGGTCAGTGACTTGCCCAAGGTCATAAAGGTAGAAAGTGACCGAGAAGATTTGAAGCCTTGAAGGATGAGTAAAATTTAGATGGAGTGGGAGAGAGAAGGTGGAGCATTTGCAGTATTGCAGAGTACGAAGATTTGATATTTCTGAGGACAAGGTCACATCGTCTGTCTCCATTTGATCTTTAAATCATTGACTATACATCTGCTGGTAAAGAGTCTTTATGGTTCTAGGGAATGACAATTATCAAACATTGCAGCATGGTAGAACAAGCATCAGGCTTACAGTCAAGGGTCCTGGCTTTGATTCATAGGTGGGGGATTGTGGGCAAACTTAATTTGCCCAAGCCTATAAAATGCATATGATACAGCAGTCCTTGCAAGAACAACTAGCACTTATATAACCCTTATGACATGTTAGCCCATTTGATCCTCGTCATAGCCCCGTGAGGTAGGAGTTACTAAAAGCCCATTTAACAGGTGAAGAAATTGAGCATGAGACCAGCTGAGTGACTTGTCCAAGGTCATATAAGTGAGGCAGGATTTGAATTCAGGTCTGAGTCCAGGGTTAGTCCAAAGCAGCCCATGCTGCCACAAGTAACTATGCATTCTGGATATAAATATTCAGCAGCTTGTTACCTATAGTGACTTTCTATGTGTCATTAGGAAAGAGTGGACTCCAACAATGGAAATAGACCTGACTCTGGAGTCAGAGAACAAGGTTTAAATCTACTCCCTATGGTAACTAAAATACCTGTATTACCTGCCAATACTACCTATGGGATGGTGAGAAAATCACTCAACTTACCTTGCCTCAGTTTCCCTATCTTCAAAATAAGAGAGATTGGACTAGATAAGCCCTGAATTAGATTTGGGTCCTAGATTCTCTTCCTGAAGTTGTTGTACAATGTGGTCCAGTTAAAGAGTGGTTTTTCTCACAATAGTCTTGGGGCATAAAGACTTAAATGGGTCAGTGAACTCATTGATGCTGGCATTGATACATGTACTTCTTGCCCACGTCTTTCCACGAATCCTCTATAAAATATCTATTCAGCTTACGTGCTGTCTTTTTCTCATTGTCCACATATATCCTGGGAGCCAGTACAGCACTTGACCCATCTCACCTAGAATGGAAGCTCCTTGAGGGCAGGACTTTTTCCTTGTTTTTCATTTATACTACTAAGCACCAAGCCCAGGAGCAGACCCTTAATAAATGGTGGTTGAATTTAATTGAATTGCCACATAATCACAGGATCATAGATCATGCAAGCTATTAGAGTCAGAGTCTAAATTTGAACCCAGGTCCTCTGACCCTAAATCAAGTACTCACTCCACTTCATCACTTCCTCCAAGGGTTTTCTCTTGATGGACCTCATACCAGGCAGGACCTACGGGTCTAATTTCTACCCTTACCTGTGTAAGTGTAGGCCAATTCTCTTCTCTGCAATTTCCCCTACTCCGCATAGGAGAGAAGATTCAACTGGCCCTTCTCTGATTCACCGCTCATTTGGGAGTTATTTCTGTTGTTTTTAACTTTGGTACGATACATCATTTATGATCCACTCTTGTTTTTAATGACAACGACCTGTAAGAATGAGCATAATCAGAGCTATTCATAGCTGGAGCTCCTGAGGGGGGGGAAATGCCTAGAGATGGGTAAATGCCAAACATGGTTTGATAGCTGCAGTCCAAATTTTGGAAACAGAGGGAATGAGCAGGAGAAAGAATGAAAGAAAATGTACCTTCGGGGATTTCACAAGCTAGAACTACATACATTTTTTCTAATTCAAATAGAATTAGAATAGCAGCATACAAGATGGGTCTTCTGAGTCTCCAGGCTTGCTGGGAAAGATAAAAGCTTTTTATTCATCAGAATTATCCACCCTTAGCGAGGAAAGTCATATTGGGAGAGTTAAAGCTGAGATTGCATCAGGCTATGATAAATGCAAGGACGTTTCCTCCTAGAAGGTCCCAGGCCTATCTGAGTACTCTCCTCCCTCCCTTTCTTGGCCCTCTCCACCTCCCAGCTTCATCTCTGCGCTACCTTGGGATCAGTGGAGCACAGCCTGCAGCAAGAAGGGGCTTCAGGGGTCATCTGCTCTGATCCCCTCATTTTACAGAGAGGCCAACTGAGGCCCACGGGTGTTTAAACGGTAGAGATGGTGGTCAAACTCAGGTCCTCAGTGTGCCCTGGCTCCCAGTTTCCAACCACAATCAACCCTTCACGCCTACGTAGTGTCCCCGGCCTCGAAGTTGTCAGATCCAAGCCAGAATGTGGTGAGAGGCAGAGAGTTCATCTGACCATCAGCCGCCACAGAAATAGTAATAACATCAATGGGTCACATTTTTCCATCGCACTTTTAGGCTTGTAATGCATGTTGGCAGATTTGGTACAGCATAGGAAGGGAAGAGGAAGGGACTGCTGTGCCCATTTCACGGAGGAGGAAACTGAGACTCTGAGGAGCCATAAGAATCTGAAGAGACCTAAGAAGCCCTCTAGGTGAGGAACCTGAAGAGACCTAAGAAGCCCTCTAGTCCAACCACTTACTGTTATAGGTGAGGAACCTGAGGCCAGAAAGGTGAAGTAACTTGCCCAATGTCACACTGCTAGTAAGTAGCCAAACCGTGATTCAAACCCAGGGCTTCTGATCCCAGTTTAATTCTCTAAGGCTGCAAGACATTTTCCTCACCTGGGAGGTTGATAATGAAAGTATTCTGCTCCTCAATTCTGTTCCCTGTTGCCTACATTATAAACTAGAGAGCTCATGGCCCTACCTTTCTCTACCCTCCACAGACCACAAAGGGAGTATGTGTTCAGCTACTATATTTGGAGGGGCAGCTGGGCGGCACAGTGAAGAGAGTGCCAGCCCTGGAGTCAAGAACACCTGAGTTCAAATCTGGCCTCAGACACTTAGTAGCTGTGTGACCTTGGGCAAGTCATTTAACTCCATTTGCCTCAGTTTCCTCATCTGTAAAATAAGCTGGAGAAGGAAATGGAAAACCACTCTAGGATCTTTGCCAAGAAAACCCCAAATGGGGTCACAGAGAGTCAGACACAACTGAAACAATTTAAAAACTACATTCTACATTCAGGGAAGATTATTAAGGTACATGTCCAGCTGACTAGGACCAAGAAAGGACTGAAGGGGGCTTGACTAGATGGTCTCTGACGTCCCTTTCCTCTCTAGGCCTATGATTTTCTGTTCCTCTTCCTTGGGCATCAATGTGGTTGTTACTCCTGTACTATACGATCTTCAGGGTCTCCCTATCACCTACTGATTAAATTCCAAACTTCTTTTCCTAGAATTCAATACTGTCCATAGTTTGACATCTCTGACTTTTGTAGTCTCATCTCACCCTGCACTCTATGATCCAGCCAAATTTTTCTCTGTCCCTCCCCCCTCCTGCAAACACCATGTATTCTTCCATCTCTATGGCTTCATACCTGGGATGTCTTCCCTCCTCCTCATCTAATGGATTCCTACCTATCCTTTGAAATCTAACTCAAACACTAATCCTTCCATGAAGCCTTCTTTGACTCCTCTTACTTGTGATGCCCCCTCCCCACCCCCTCAAAGCTCACAGAGCCCTTTGCTGGTCACATCTCCCACATACTGGGATTATAATCCTAGAGTTGTAAGGCACCTAAAAGTTATCTGCTCTATCTTACAGATGGGGAAACTGAGGCTCTGGCTACAACCCAGTCTTCTGACTCAGAGCAGGGACTCATCTTGAGGTCTGCAAACTTGGATGGGGAAACAAATCACATCTTTATTTCAATATAACAGGTTTCCTTCGTAACCTGATGTATTTTATTTTATGCTTTTAAAAACATTACTCTCAGAAGAGCTCCATAGGCTTCACCAGATTGCCTGAGGGCTCTAGGACTCAAACATATTCAGAGCTCTTCATCTAGCACCAGAATTCTTTCCATCATGGAAAGTGTGCACAGTATGTGTCCTGCCCCCTTGGAATGTGATAAGACTCATGACAGCTGTCTGTGTTTCTGTCTGATTTCTTTACCGGATGGTCAGCTCCATGAGGAAGGGAGGGAGAGAGGGAAGGGAATAATCACTTGTTAAATGCCTACTATGCACCAGCTACTATGCTAAGTGCTTTATAAATATTTCATTTGATCCTCATAACCACCCCAGGAGGTAAGTGCTATTATTTATCTTCATTATACAGATGAGAAGGACAGAGAAGTGACTTTCCCAAGGTCACACAGCTAGTAAGTGTCTGAAGTCACATTGGAATTCAGGTCTTCCTGTCTCCAGGTCCAGGGCTCAGAAAGCAGAGACAGTGTGTTTTCTACACATTCTATCCCCCCTAGCACCCAGACCCAAGCTCTGCACACAGAGGGCACTTAATGTTTGCCAAGTGTATGAAAATGATGAACAAAAGAAAGGGGGACATCAGACTGGCTGGATAAAAGAGCCTGGGGCAGAATATGAATGAGAAAGAAAATGACAAGCAGAACTCTCCATAATCAAAGAACCAATTGAAGGTCCCAGGAATATTTAGCCTGCAGAAGAAAATATTTCCAGGGCTGGAGTTGAGGGTATGGGGGCTTAGTAGAATCATAACACCTCACATTTATATCATCTTCTAAAGACTTATGTGGCACCTTCCAGCTTGATGACTATGACTCTACTATCTGATAACCCTCGCTAACAACTGGGGGGACTAGCAAAGGCCTCCTGTGATTCCCCAACGTTTACAATCAAAGGGTAATTGAACAGGGTTATTTCAATTGTTACATCTTTCTTTTTAAATTACTTTTTTTTTCATTTAACAAAAATCTATTTTCTCTCCAGGGCAAATAGATGGCACAGTACATAAAACACTGGGCCTGGAGTCAGGAAGACTCATCTTCCTGAGTTCAAACCTAATCTCAAACACTTTCTAGCTGGATTAACCCTGGAAAAGTCACTTACCCCTACTTGCCTCAGTTTCCTCATCTGTAAGATCAGCTGGGGAAGGAAATCGCAAACCACTCCAGTGTCTTTGCCAAGAAAACCCCAGTGGGACACAACTGAAAAAAATGACTGAACAACAAATTTTCTCTCCCTCCCACCTCAGTGCAATTGGGGCGGAAGGAGGATGGACCCTTGCTAATGTTATATTTTCGAGGAGTCTTAGATTGTTAGATGATCCTGATGAAGAGAAAGAGATAAGATGATAAAGACAGACTGTCAGAAAGACAAACTGAACATTTATTAAAAACTTTCTATGTTCCCGATATTGTGTTAGTGACTCAGAATACAAATGCAAACAAACAAAAAAAAAAAGAATCCCTGCCCTCAAGGAGTTTCCATTCCAATGGAGGAAAACAACACATAGAAAGAGCTGGGGTAGCACAGGGTAAAGTTCCAAGAGTAAGGAGTGAAGCTAGGAGAGAAACGAGCGTAAATAATAAGAAAAACGGCAAACTGAAACAACTTGAAGTTTTCACATTATGCCCTGAAGATTGTCCAAGAGGATAATAGTCAATGTTGGAGAGCTTTTGAAAAGATGTTGGCGAAGTTGTGAATTAGTATAAGAGTTTTGGAAATCAATTTGGAATCATACAAATAAAGTGACTAAAATGTCCATACACTTTGACCCAGAGATTCCCTACTAGGTATACCCTAAAAATGTCACTGCTAAGGAGAAAGACCCCATTGTCACCAAAATATCTGGAGCAGCACTTTTTGTGGTAGCAAAGATTTGGCCACAAGGTAAGATACCCACTAACCGGGGAATGGTGAAACAAATTGTGATACGTGAATGTAATGGGATGTTACTGCACTGTAAGAAACAAAGAAAATGCTTACTATAGAGAAGCATGTAAAGATTTACATGATCTGATGCAGGGTGAGGTAAGCAGAGTCAAGAAACTTTATATATGAGTACAACTATGTGAATGGAAAGAAAAATCACAAAATAAGCAAAGATGAGTATTGTAAAAGCACAAAGAACAAGCAAGGCCCCAAAGAAGGGCCAGAAGAAGACATCCCCACCCCACTCCTTTTGCAGAGGTGGGAGGTCCCTGGGTCGGTCCATGGCATATATTTTCAGACTTTCTGATGAGTTGGTTGGTTTTACTGAATTTCTCTTTTTTCTTTTCTTTTAAAAATATCATTCATTATTATTTGTTTTATGGAATGACCCTCTGGAGGGATACTAGGAGAAATTTCAATTATATAAAAAAGATACCAATAAAAATTTATTTTTAAAAAAATTATGGTCTTGGGGAAGAACTCAGTAATTGGAGGAAGATAGAGGTATCCCCAGGGCAAGGAGGCTACTGCGTGAAAGGTGGAAACATTGCAGAGTCAGAACCAAAGTCAAGAAAGAGAAGTGAATGATTTTTATGTGTGGATGGGAGGTACCCCTGTGGACAAATTGGGGGAGGCTATAGCAAAGAATAGACAGATATAGATGAGTTTCATTCTGCATAATTGAAGGGAGCATCTAAATGGAGGAGATTACAGATGCATTAAGTGTATTTAAGTCCATGCACAGCACTGTGTTAGCTAGGAATTAGAAAAGATACATCCCCTTCCCTTACAGTGTATTCAGGCCAGAAGGGGTGGGGGGTTAGGATAAATATATGGAGAGAATTACCCTAGCATACACCCAGTGGTACATGAGCAGAACATGAATCATTTGCAAAGTACTTTCACAATCTGCCCTGAGGGGAGAAACTAATGCATGTTTTCTTTTCCCCATGATTTTTGAGATCTGAAGGATTGGAATAGCCAGCACTTCTAAAGTTAATTCAGTTAATTAACTCTTTGGAACAATGGCTACTGGAAACAACAGGTACCAAGTAGAGGGATAGAGAAAGTTCATAGCTCTGGAAAAGCCCTCTGAGACCATCTAATCCAGTAACCTCATTGTGCAGTAGGGCTTAGGGCCACACAGGTAGGAAATGAGAGAAGCAGGATCTGAACCCAGATCTGACTTCCAGATTCAGCCATTTCAGGGTGGGGAGGCACTGAGCTTCTGGTGCTCACCAAACGCTATCTCTGAAAGACTTTCCCACCTATCTAGAAAGAAGGCTCGGCCCTAGTCAGGATCCCAGCTACCAGAGAGGTCCTGGGGTGGGCTCAGAGCAGCCAAGAGTGTGCATGTCAAGACAGGCCTTGGTGGAGGGCCTAAGTGCATGGGCAAAGTTGGCCAAATATTCACTTTCCCAAGAACCAAGTTGGCACATGTTCATTTTCTATTTAAGTTGTCTGCATTAAAAGAAAAAAAACTGTAAAGAAAAAACCCTATTATTATCCAAAGCAAACAGGTGCACTGAAGAGAGTTGGAGCTGAAAGGAAATGCTTTGAAAAGTATTTTTTCAGAACCCACACAATACCTGGAAATTGTTGTTAATAAAAGCACAAAAGCTGCCCCCAAGTTTCACTCTTTAATTTCTATATTAAAATTATTACACCAGGTATTTATTAGTCACTGGTTGTAGGTGTACAGAGCTCTCTACCCAACATGTAAAGAGACAAATAAAATCTTAATTTAAACTCCTGGGTGAAAATCCTTTCTCACTTCCCACTCCCAGGAGCACACTTTCCCTCAGCCCACTGGCTTTGCTTTCCTGACTCAACAAGCTTTGCTGACAAAGAAGATTCAAAGGTGATGGCACACCTTACCTGCCCCTGGTGCAGAAAGAGGGGGTCAGGGTTGTGGTGATGCAGTGGATAAAATGCTCGGCCTCCAGTCAGAAAGCTTCATCTTGGTGAGTTTAAATCTGGCCTCAGAGTTGTACTAGCTGGGTGACCCTGGGCAAGTCACTTCACCCTGTTTGCCTCAGTTTACTGATCTATAAAATGAGCTGGAGAAGGAAACAGCAGACCACTTCAGGATCTTTGCCAAGAAAACCCCAAATGGGGTCACAAAGAGTTGTATACAGCTGAAATGACTGAACAACAACAAAAGCTTTTGTATGTTTGTTTTCCAAGAAAAGACACCCAAATCAGAGGTGTCACTTAGAATCCTAGCCCTGGGGACAGCTAAGCCTGGTGGTCCGGGGTCAGGATTGCCTCATGGCAGCATGTGTCAGAAACTACTGGTAGATCATGATGGAGGGAGTGGGGCCAGCTGTCACTGAAGAGAAGAACTGCCCCAGCCACACCAGCAGCCAGCCTGAGGCATTGTGCCATTCGTGTAGGAGCAGAGCCCTGACCTCAGTTACTTTCCAAATAAATAACAGTTCCCATTTCTCTAGCTCTTGGATATTTATAAAACAGTTTCCTCACAACCACCCTGTGAGGAAGGTATTAGAAGTCTCATTATTCCCATTTTATAAATGGACAAACTGAGATTGAGCTAGGTCTGACAACTTGACTACAGTCATACACTAGGAAGTTCACTGCCCTTGCAGATTTGACATTGTCCTACCTTCACACTCTTCCGGCATCAAACCAGCCTTCATCCCACTTCCAGAAATTTCTAGATACCTGGATCTGGTCAGTTCTCCGCTCAAAATCTTGCAATAGCTCCCTCTTGCCTAGCAAGATGCAGTATATATTGGCAAGATTATTGGGCTTAGATCATGGGAGATCTGGGTTGAATTCTACCTCTGACACTTACTTACTAACCTGTGACATTGGGCAAGCACTTAAGCCCTCCCAGCCTCAGTTACATCAACTATAAAACAGGGCTGGAAAATAATCTCTCTCAGTTTTATTGTGAGACTCAAAAGATATAATGTGTTTAGATGCACTATATAAATGTACACAAATCTGAAAGCACTAAATGGAGGTCTAGATCTCTCCATCTAGTTATCCATTTATTTATCTCTCCATCCATCCATCTCTCCATCAATCCATCCATCCATCCATCTATCCATCTATCTCTCTCCCTAAAGACTTTACCTAGGATTTCTTTGATATAAGGAACTCTTGAATGAAGAAACCTGCTCTAAGAATGTAGGTCAACATTTTCTCTGCAACTTCTTTTCTTATAGAGTTGCCTAGAGCTCCAAGAATTGACTTGCCTAAGGTCACCCAGAGAGTATATGTAATAAGTGAGACTCGAATCCAGGACTTCCTGGCTCTGAGGTCAACTATCTATGCACTATATCATTCTGCCTCCTTAGCCAGACAGAGAGAGGGAGGAGGAGGGGGATAGAGAGGGGGGAATGAGGGGAAGAAGAAAGGTGGGGAGAGAGACAGACAGAGAGAGAGAGAGAGAGAGAGAGAGAGAAGCCCATCAGCATCTTATCTCGAACAAAATTGCTAGCTTTGTGACCTTGGCCAAGTTATTCAGTGTCTGCATATCCTCAGACATGGCTCTAGAACTCAGCCACAGGACAGGTCTTGACATACAGTGGTAGGTAATTTGCTTATTGAGAATTTCCTCTACTAATAAAATCCTGTCTAGTCCCTAGCCCAATGCACACACGTACTATTATAATGTTCTGCCTCTATTCTAGTCCTTCAAGCTCCCTAGATCTAGACTGGAGGAGACCTCAGAGCCAGTCTAGTCCAAGCGTCTCCTTTTACAGAGAAGGAAATTTAGGCACCAGGAGTTGAGTGACTTGTCCCACGTTCCACTTGTGTAGCAGGCACCAAAGGTGATATATGAACCGAACTCACCTGTCTCAATTACATGTTGCCTTTCCCCTATGTCATGCTGTTTCCACAATCTGGCTAGCAGCTTCTGTGGGGGTGTAAGATCCACCCGCAGCCAGAACCCAGGAAGCTGCCAACAGCACAGGTTCTTTTGATCTGCTTCACTAAGGAAAGCAAGGTGAAGGGGTTGACAAGCTTACTTTAATTCAGCATATAAATATCATTCACTTAGTTCAGAGGAAAAAGCTAGCACACTGAACTTCAGAATAAAATACAAACAAATTACAAACATCAACAGACAGACCTTGTCTGATTCAAAGTTACCAGAGTTACCATAGTTACCAGAGTTCAACAAAGTCTCAGCATCCGGCTTTACAAGCTGCAGGGCTTCTTAGCTACAGCTGCCCAAAGTGTCCTCATCAACACCATCTCGAGAGCCCTGCACAAATGGCTCTGTCCTCCCTTCTTATAGGGCTTCAGATGTCATCAAATATCATCTGAATGACCAGAACTTAGGCTGCTACGATTGGCTCTTCGAGTTAGCCCCTCCCCTTAGCCAGCCCCACCTTGGGCCCCACCCCAGTCACCCATCCACACCCACATAGGTTCCACACCTAATAGGGGTTTGGGCCTGGGGCTTAGCACCTAGTAAGGCTCAATGAAATACACTGAATTACTCAAAGCAAACAAAAGCCACACTCTTCAAGGGCACTAAGTGCTAAGGAGCCCATGTTGCTTACCAACACCCGTGCTGCCCCTCCTAATGAATGACAGTAAGTGACTGTCCTATCCATTCTGCTGTCCAGGAGGCCTTCTGCAGACACAATGCCTTGACTTAAACGAGCGTTCTAGTGTGAATTTGAGTCACTTGGACAAGAGTGTGCTAACGTGTGTGCTGGCCACTGCACTAAGCGTGTTACAATTATTGTCTCATAGGAACCTCAGAACAACCCTGGGAGGTGGGTGCTATCACGATTCCCACTTGGCAGATGAGGAAACTGAGGCAGAGATGAAGTAATTTTCCAAGGATCACCAGTGATGGCCTGAGGCTGGATTTGAACTTTGTGATTCCAGACCCAGCACTCTCTTCACCCGGCCACCTGGATGCCCAGGCACAGGTTCCATTAAATCACACCCTGAGCGGCTTCAGAACTGGACCGTGTATGGGTCAGATGTGTCCTTGAGTCTCTCCTGGATGAGCCGAGCATTTCCCCTCACTAGGAACTTACAGCATTTCTTCCCATAGGACCATGGATTCTAAAAGTGACCATTTAATCTACATAATACCGTATCATGTGATAAACATTTATTAAGAGCCTACTTTGTGCCAAGCACTGTGTTGAGCCCTGGGAATACAAATAAAAAGGAAGTCAGACCCTGCCCTCAAGAAGTGTACAGTCTAATGGGGGAAGACAATCCACAAAAGGAAGCTGAAAGGGAGAGGAGGTGCCCGAGGGTACCCGGCACATGTGGGCATGAACAAAAAGATGAAGGGAGGGTTGAAACCCAGCAGAGCAGCAAGTGAAGAGATGCCTGGAGTTTTGAGCCCATCTATATAGAGAAGCAACAGGAAGAGGCTTCTGATCCACCCTCCTCCAGTCCTCCAATCAAAGAGGCAGAAGCCACTGAGGGCACGGATGAAGTGTGAATGGCACAGCAGAAGCAGTCATGATGATAAGCTTCCCGGTGATGAGTTTACCAAGGGCCGTGCTCCACGAAGACCATGGTGAAGCTGAAACTAAGCAGAGCAGCTGGTAGAAAGTAATCTGGCTCATTTCCTCTATCCCCCTTCTGATACCCAATCCCACCACCTGAAATTTGACTGATAAGGAAACAGAGGCCCAGAGAGGTCAAGAGACTTGCTGTAGCTCCCACATGGACCTCCTCACACGTGCAACACTCTTCCCATCTCTGCCCCTGTGCATGAGCCATCCCCTATGCCTGGAACATCCTCCCTCCTCCCCTCCACCATCTGGTTTGCTTGCCTTTCAAATCCCACCTTCTTCAGGAGATCTTTCCAGGTCCCTGCCTCCCAACCCCACTGCTGGTGCCTTCTCTCTGAGACTGCCTTTCACTTACACTGTTCTGTGTGTCTGGAAAAGTCTTAGTGAAACTTTTAGGCCTTAAGAGCTTAAATGTGCACTAACACTTCGGGAACAACCTGTAGATATCTTGCATATATTTGCATGTCATTTGCATGTCATCTCCCTCATTAGAATGGGAACTCCTTGAAGGCAGACTTTTGTTTTTCTTTGTATCCCCAGCACTTGGCATAGTGCCTGGCATGTAATAAGCACTTAATAGATGTTTATTGACTGACTTGGAGTTGAAACTTTGGGACTGGAAGACAGCTTCTGAGGTTTCCTAGTCTCTTCCTCTCTCTGAATCTCAGTTTTTCATCTGTAAAAGGGGATAACAAGGCCTGCCTGTCATCTTCACCTCCTGGAGTCGTCGTAAGGACCAAATGAGGTCACGCGCATTCAATGCTGCGTTTTTCAAACTGGAGAGGCCTATGGAAATGTTGTTGTTGTATTAGTGTGTTCATCAGTCTCATTGTCAGATGTGTAACTGAGTCTCCAGGCTTCCCAGCCCAGGGCACACTCTGAGAATACACATTTAAAAAATAATTCCACAGCAGTTTTTGCCTTCCTACTTTGGGTCTGTCCCAGTGGGCTTAAACACCCCATCTCTGACCAACCGTGAAACCATGGAAACAGAACGCCAGATTGAAAAGGCAGCGAGCAAATTAGCTGGCTCAGCTCTGCAAATGATAGACTCATGAGTCAGTTTAATCAACTCGTTTTCTCCTCATCCCAACCTGGTCTTATAAACCCGCCATCACGATGTGTTTCGGGTTTGGTTTTTCTAATCCACCCATGCGACAGGGTAAAACAGAACAGAACATGGAACCTCTTCCCTAGCATGAAGGGTCTGCATTCTGCACCACCTCAAGATGCTCATACATTTTCTTTGGACACATCAGTTACTCCCCAACAAACGCCATTCCCTACTCTCATCCCTACCAGAAATCTGTCCCATTACACAAAGTCACCCAAAAGAGCTACTGCACTTGTAACTTCCCAGCTAGGTGACACCACCGTGCATAGAGTGCTAAACTTTGAACTCAGGAAGACCTGAGTTCAAATCCAACCTCAGACACTTACTTAAGCTGTGTGACCCTGGGCAAGTCACTTCACCCTGTTTACCCCAGTTTCCTCATCTGTAAAGTGAAGGAAATGCCAAACCACTCCAGTACCTCTGCCAAGAAAACCTACCAAATGAGGGGTCATGAAGAGTCAGATATGACCAAAAAACTGCTGAACAACAACAAGAAGAAAGGAATGATGAAGATGGTGATGATGATGATAATGATGATGGTTAGCTACCTCTTATAAAGTACTTTAAGGTTTGCAAAGCTCTTCACAAATATTATCTTATTTGATCCTCACAACAACCCTTGGAGGTAGGTGCCCATTTGACAGAGGAGGAAACTGAGGTATATGCTGGTTAAGCGACTTGCCTAGGTTCACAAAGCTAGTAAGTGTCTGAGGCAGGATCTGAACTCAAGTCCTCCTGACTTCAGGTCCAGTGCTCCACTCCTTCACCATCTATGACCATAGGATCATAGACCTAAATCTAGACCTGGATGAGAACTCGGATGCCACCCGGTCCAATCCTCTCATGTTATAGATGAAGAAAGAGGGATGAAGTGACTTACCCAGGACCATACAAGTAGTAAATGGCAGTGGGACACACACCCAGGTCCTCGGCCTCTAAATCTAGCGTACTTTCCACTAATAATTTGGAACCAATGTGAGACATGCTTACCAACCTTTTAGTCCCTCCCTCCCCGCCCCCAATGATCTGTTATAGCAACTGGGTTTCACCTGGAGAAGAGAAAACTGGGAGGGAGGGATGTGCAGTCTCCCTTTGATTAGCAGAAGTCATGTCAAGGGGAAGGAGGATTCAGCTTATTCTGCTTGGATCTAAAGGCCAAACCAGCAGTAACGACAGAAGCGACCATGAACGTCAATAAATGACTTAAGCCTAATGTAAGGAAAAACACTTCCAAACTGGATTTATCCAACAATGCAAGGGATGAGTTCACTTGGCTACCCACCCCCCATTCTTCGGAGAAAGTCACCCAGACCTCTTTCTATTTAAGATAAGGAGTGAATACCTTACTTGTTTAAGGCAGCCAGTTACCTTGAATTAAGCCCCTTCAAATTACAGAGAAGAAAACTGAGTCCCGGCAGTGACTAGAGCCCATTCCCTGCTTCCATCTGGCCGTCCTATTCTGTTTCAAAGATATATGGGGCTTTGGGAGCTGTGCTCTCTTCCTGAATGTTTGCTTCTACTTCTGAGTCTTTAAAACGTGACAGAATTTGTTGGCAAACAAAACCCTAAAGTGTTTGCTGCATTTTATTAATGCATACATCATCCGTAAAAGAGAGGAGGGTGAGAATCCCACTGTTCAGAAACAGAGACAAGTTTTGTAGCAGAGGCCGGGCTAGGGGACAGAGCCACAGAGCAGAAGAGAGATGGGCTGGTATTAATTTTCACTATAGTCTCGTGGTAACCAAAGATATGAAGAGAAAACCCAGCTCACTGAAAAGAGCGCTGGCCCTGGATTCAAGGACATGGGTTCAAACCCCGCCTATAATGCAGAATCATATTTTTAAATGCACAAAATAAAATATCTATGTTACCCTGGGCAAGTCACTTGTTTCTTGGTAAAATGTGGAGGTCAGACGGGCAGCAATCTACAAGCCAGAAGCAGCACTGTGTAAAAGGAAAGTGGCAGCCGTTTTCATTTATGAGAACTGGAATATTTATTTTGCCTATGTGTGCTTCAAAAACAGAATCCCTGGAGGGAAAGGACAGGAAGTAAGCATCACACCCACCCTTGAGCACAGTAATCCAGCCAGAGGGCAGCAACAGTGACGGTGCAGCTGCCCCAGTGATGCTGCCACAGAAATCCAGACACCAATGCCTGGCGCTCTCACGAGCTCCCCCGCCCCCACCTACCCCAGGTGGTTAGATGGCTATGACTAGCCCCATTTTATAGATGAGGAAATTAAGGCTCGGGAAGATAGGTGTTAAAGACGGAATTTGAACCTAAGTCTCTCCTAACTCCAATCCCACAGTTCTGTCTACTCCCATGATGCATTTCTTCATGTACTAGGTTTGCTTAAAATAGGAGACAGTCTTAGCTAATCTCCCTCGATGCTTCTGAAGTCTTCTTGCTGAGATTATCTCCAGTTTAACCTTTCTATGTCATGTTTGTGTATAACTGTTTGCATATTGTCTCCCTCAATTGGAATGGGATCTTCCTGAGGGCAAGGTTTGCCTTTTGCCTTTCCTTGAATCCCTGATGCTTGACGTAGTGATGGGCACAGAGAAGGTAATAAATGCCTGCTGTCTAACTGACCGATTAGAAGTCCTTTGTGTGAGTGCATATTGGGATGCTGGGCAGCTAGGTGGTACAGTAGGTAAGAGTGCTGGGGCCTGAAGGCAGGAAGACTCACCTTCCTGAGTTCAAATCCAGCCTCAGACACATACTAGCTGTGTGACCCTGGGCAAGTTTGCCTCAGTGTCCTCATCTGTAAAATGAGCTGCAGAAAGAAATAGCAAAGCACTTGCCAAGAAAACCTCAAAAGGGGTCACAAAGACTCAGACACAACTGAAGAACATCATATCAATGAGCGTACATGTGAGTGTATGTATACATAGATGTGTGTGTGTTGAATGCAGATATGTATATGTGTTTGTGTGTCCACTCACAGCACCAGAGAGACAAAGCAGCTCATTCCAACGCGGAGTGATTATTACGTTTCAAATCGGTTTTTCTTTAACATGACATTTCGCCAGTGAAGAGAAAATCTCTTCTGCTACCCTCATCTGTGAGATACCACGGCCCACATTCCCGGCAGGAAGGGCCCAACACCTGAGTGAGTGTCTATTTTATAAAGTGCCTCTTCAGATGGAAGGCTAAAAGCTTGTCTACTTCCACACATTTATTGCCAGAGAACATCTAACTTTACTATAATGACGACATTTTGAATGCAGGTTCGGGCGAGTTTGTTTCACAGACTAAAGGAGAATTGATTAGAAAGTTTGATAAAAATCCCCTTTCTGCTGCGGCTTTTTTTTAATGTATCGCAGTAGGTGGGGAAATGAACATTTCCCACCAAACAAGGCAATCTTCAGACACATAGATAGCAGAGCCCAAAATGGAGACATGCCTTTTTTAAAACTTCACACTCTCCACTGCATTCAATTTTTGAGGAATCTAGCCTGGAAAGGGCGTTTGTTTGAAATGCTCACCTGAGAGAGGGAGAGAGACTGTCTATCCAATGCAAAGTAAAACAATGTCTTTTGAATACATATGTGATAGAGACCTCAGATAAAGAAGAAAGTCATTACTTTCAGTAAATAGCACCCCTGAGTAGAGAGAGAGGGCTGAGCTTAAAGTCAGAAAGATGTTTTCCAATGCAACTTCTCACTTCCCTTAGCTTTATGAAGGGGGTGTGGGTGTGAGGCCCTCCAAGTTATGGACAGATGGTTTAGTACAGAAGAAAGATCAGGAGTTCTAGAGGCAGAGGACTGAAATCCTTCCCCTAATACTAACATGTATATTTATGAGTGTGTGTTAGTGTGTGTATATAGATGTCTGTGTATTTCCTCATATGTCCCTTCCGGCTTTCAATCTACAATCTGTCGACTACAAAATCATTGGTCCTTTGCTTTTTTTTAATTTTTACATTTTTTTATTTGGCTCCAGACCTGTCATTTCTTTGATATAGGGAACACCCGGTAAGGAAACTCCACCAAGACACATCAAGAGCTGCTCTGCCATTTCGAGGGTCTTCGAGAGTTGCCTAGCATACTGAGAGACTAAATGGCTTACCAAGAGGCACACAGTCAGCACATATCAGGGGCAGGCCCTTAAACCAGGTCTTCCCATCTCTGTGACTGACTATCCCCTCATGTCCTCCTCTGCCTCAAGTCTTTGATGTTTTCATATAATCTGATCCTTCTCATTCAGATGAATGGGCACAGGCAGACGGTTCATTTGTTTTCTCTCTCAAAAAACTGTTTCTGCAAAATGGGGATTATCTGAGGCCCTTTAGTAATTAAAAGCCCACAGGAATGTGAAATTAAAATCACAATTATGAACCTACACCAAAGTACGAAAATGGAAAGTTATGGGCTAAGGTGCGTGTCACGGACCAAATCACAGAATGCATAATGAGCTGTGTCTCTGTTGAGCTGCCTCTTATAGCTGAGATGAATTCAAGACTATCCAGCGACCTCAATCTTCTCTTCTAGGAATTCATAGCGGGGAGGGTGGAGGAAACAGTCTCATCTGCAGCTCCGAGGGCCCAGGAAAGATGTGGAGCTTTGTGTCCAGAGGGAGTGTTGAGCAGTGGTTAGAACATTGAACTTGGAATCAAGAACACCTAGGTTGAAATTCCACATTAGATGCTCACTGTTTCCTGATTCTTGCCGTCTGGGGTCAAATGGAACAAGTCTTTAGCCTTTGCCACAAGGCACTTTAAATATTTGAAGATAGCTTTTATCTCACATCCTTCCCCCACCAGTCTTTTTCCTTCTGAGCTAAATATCTACGGTTCCTTCTACTGATGCTTACATGACATAGTCTCTACTCCTCTCAGCATCCTCCACTAATGTGGGGAGGCCAATAAAATTGTGTTTCCTCTGTCATGCATGGCCATGTCAGAGAAGTACTTGGCTCTCCAATTCCCTCACTTCTACCCTGAATGTTCTGGGAAGCAGCCCTGGGCAATTTGAATAACCATACCCAGTAAGTCCTAGAAAGGCTAGTGGGGCAGGAAAGGAGGATTGGGGAGGGAGGGTAGATTTCCCAACTCTCTGGTCTAGATCCATAGGAAGTGCCAACATGTGGAGGAAGACTACCAGCAGATGTTTGGGGGTGGGGTAAAGGACTGTGAAATTCATTCTGAATCAGATGGTATTGGTGATGGAGACCCACTAAAAAGGTTAGAAGGGTATATCCCTGACCCCTGTGAGAACTTTGCATGAGGCTAAATATTACATAGTACCCACAATACATCATAGTAGAAAGACCTCAGAGGAAGCAGAGGGAGATACCATTATCTATAGCAATGTTTTGAACTATCATACAGTCTGCCCTGAAAGGGATTCTGAAATGCTCTTCTCCATGTGTGCCCTGGGAATACCCATGATGGAGAACCAACTTCTTCCTAGTGTGATCAGGAGGGATCTGTGGCAGATTAACTGGCCCTTCTGCACAGGATGACAATGAGTTAAAATGTCATTAAGAAGCAACTATGAGGGCCTCAGTAAAAGGAACCTGCCATGCCAGACACAACAGAACCCATGAAGATCCCTAGCCAGAGTTTCTAAGTAGAGGCCTCTTTTAAAGACTAGACTCTATGCAGGCAGCAGCATTCTCCTTGAGTCCCCATGTGGCTTCCATTTATTTTCATTGTGCTAAAAATAAAACCATTCTTTAAACCTTGTCAACCATGTGCTTGCAAGGGGGCTATGTGAGTGGTGCCAGGTAGTGAAACTCCTAGACTTTCAGGGTAGGGGGAAATGAGCCAGAGAAGTGAGAAATATCACCAAGCACCGAATTCCATGGACCTTGGCCCTTGACATCAGATGGGAGAGACTCTGACATATCCACTGTAATAAGTCAGAAAGGCTTCATGTTTATTTCATATTCTCTTTAATATGTCCCAGCTCCAACTTTCTCCAGATGTGAATGCTGGCTTCTTCTAAAGAACCCTTTAGTCTCCTCTAAGAGACAGAGGCTCCCCTGTTGTTCCCTCTTCATGGGAAGCAAACTACAGTGGAATCTCAAGCAGGCCGTAGACCACAGCCTTTTATTTTAATGACTCTCATTTGTCTTTGGCCTTATCAATAATGAATCAAACTAAGTAGGACTAAAACAACTTTCCCTGAGGCTGTGTCTTATTTTGTTAAAAATGATGCCCCTCTTCAAAGGGGCAGCTACGTTTCTGGAAATGTTCCTCTTGTCTCTGTAGGAGAGGGATAAACTGGAAGTGGGAATGAGCATGGTGACTGTCCAGTCTCTTAGAAATCTAAGAGTGAACACACATTGCCTCCCCTCCCTTTTTCCCAGCCACAACCCTACCCTGCTTCCAAGAGAGATCAGCAGAACTCTGGAATTCATTACTCAGTGTCAGCTAGTCTTCAGAGGGAATAACAGCAATGGCTCACTCTTCTATCAGTCCTAAAAGTGTTGTGGTATTGTTGAGTGACCTTCCATGACCTTGTTTACAGTTTTCTTGGCAAAGATCCTAGAGTGGTTTGCCATTTCCTTCTCCAGTTTATTTGACACATGAGGAAACTGAGGCAAACAGGGTGAAGTGACTTGCCCAGGCTCACACAACTAGGATGTGTCTACAGCCAGATTTGAACTCATGAAGATGAGTCTTCCTGACTCCAGGCCCAGCACTCTATCCACTGTTCCACTCTGTGTGTGGGTGGGTATGGGTGTGTAATGAGGAAGCATGATATACTAAATAGGGAGCTGTCCTCAGAGCCCATAAGACCCGAATTCAAATCCCACTTTGGACACCAAATGAAGCTCTGGGGCAACAGTAGGACTCTGTAGAAGGAGACTTGGAAGCTGCTGCACCATAGGAAGGGGCCTCAGAGACCATCGAGTCCAAAACTCTCATTTTGACAAACGAGTAAACTGATGCACAGAGAAGTTAAGTGATTAAGGACCACAAGATTATAGAATAGTAGATCTGGAGCTGGAAGGAATCTCAGACGTTATCTAGTTCAACCCCCTCATTTTTACAGATGAGAAAACTAAGGAAAAGAAAGGTAAAGTGACTTCTCCAAAGTCTTTGAGGTTGTAAGTGGAAGACTGAGAATTGGAACTCAAATCCAAGTTCCGTTCTGCTGCGCCACACTGCTGTTAGAAGAGTTTTGGTTACCACCATTCTGTATCCTCCCCATGGCTTTCTTCCATTTACCTGAATAATCTTAACTGTGTCCTCAATGGTCACTATGGTAGCTTGCTCCAAGATCCTGAGTCTTGTGCCAGGAGAGTTTAGGCAGAGTCTTGGCCTTGAGTAAGATTCATAAATCTTACACAACTCTGGAACTGTGTATATGCCAGATGTGAGCAGCTGATAAGTGTTGACTTAGCTTTAATCTTCCCTGAAAAAATACCCATGTTAGTATCACTGAACAGTGAGTGGGCTTGTGTTCCAACCTTTCCATGGAAAAACAGCAAACAAATCTGTCACTGACACTGGAATGGGCCCCTCCTGGCTGCTATGACAACATCATGGGTCAAAGCAGTTAACAGCCAGAATTGGTCTTAATGCAGTTACTGTGCTTTGAGGATGCAACTCTGGCTCAGGAGGCATTACCTGGGAAATTCTCCTGCTTCTCCTCTGGCTGGGGAGAAGGGATCAACCTGTATTCAGGAGGCAGGCATCTCTGCTGGCCCCTAACCATCTGACCCAACTACAACTGGAACAGGGGAAGGACAATAACACACCAAAGAGAATGTAAAGTAGAAAGGAATAGAGACTGAAAGACAGGGAGGAGAGAAAGAAGAGGGGAGGAGAGAAGAGAAGAGAGGGGAGGAGAATGGAGGAGAAAAGAAGGAAGGGGAAAGGAGAAGGGAGGAGAGGGGAAGGGAGAAGGGAAGAGAGGAGGGGGAAGAAGAGGAGAGGAGGGGAGAGGATGAGAGGAGATGAGAAGAGAAGAGAGGAGAGGAAAGGAGAGGAGAGGAGGGGAGGGGAGAGGAGGGGAGAGGAGGGGAGGGGAGGAGAAAAGAGAAGAGGAGGGGAAAGGAAGAAGAAAGGAGATACCCACATGGCAGATACCCACATGAATTTAGCTGAGATCCCCGGTATTTCATTTTGTTTTGGTTGTCCAAACAGATGTCTACCACCCTCAGATAAATTATTCAAAAATTGAGGGAAGGAGCCTGTTGGTCCTGTTTGTCTGATTATCAATCCCAGCTGCTGCTTTTTACAGTGGCAGTTTTGTGGGGCCGAGCACAGGGGAAGGGGATATAGAAGGCAATCAAGGTGTTTGAAAGGTGTGCTGCCCTTGTGATGTAACGTCCATTAGAAGTGTTTACCAGCAGCACTGACTTTTCTTGCACAGTTTCAGTCTCAGTCTCAGCCAGCTACCGTGAATTATCTCTGGTTCCCCTTCTCTTGTATCAGCAGTATTAAGTTGTGATGAGGATAAAATCGGATGATACCTGGCATCATCTAAACCTTTAGAGATCATCCATTTCCAAAATTTTTCAAGGTGAAAGAGAGCTGAGGTCATCAAGACCAATCCCCTTATTCTACAGATGAAGAAACTGAGGCCCAGGGAAGAGAGGCAGCTTTCCCAACTTTGCAAAGGTCCCAAGAAGCCAAGGCAGGATTTAATGCTAATTCCAATTACACCCAACGTTCTCTTTTGAAGGAGTTGGAGGTTAGAGCCCACAGAGTGCACAACATGGCAGTCATCAAATGAGCAATATTTGCTTCTAGCCATCCATCTAATGAAACTTCCATAAAAGGTTGCATCTACCAAAGTATCACGTCAGAATACATTGTACTTTGGACATACTGAAGCTCAGTGACTAGAGCCCAAAGGAGAATTCTCTAAGGCAAGGCTGGAGTATTCAGGGGCCAGCTGGATACTTCTCACGAGGAGCCAATATCCCCCACAGAGAACCCTGAAAATGAGATCAGGCTTGGTGTACCAAAGATGCATTTTTCCTTCTTCCTTGAGGAGTTTTCCATCTTGTACAGAAGCGCCAGTTTCAAGAAGAAGCTTGAAAGAGGACCATCAAGGTGTAGAAAAGAACTCTTGGCAAGCCAAACAACTCACTCTCTCCTTTGTTGTCTCCCAGGTGGGTGTGTCAAGTCTTGGTGTTCACTGCCTCACACAACTTCTTTAAAGAAACAGACTGAGCTCAGATGGTGGGAGTCAGAAATGTAGCTTTAGACTAAATCTGTGACATATAACATTATTATCTAGATCCCTATTTCTGAAGTATCCCAAGATGAGACTGTAGACCCAAAATGAATGCATGGTCTTGCCATGTGGACTCTTGACCATGTCTTCCAGAGAACCTCCCAAGAAATGCCCAGTTGTCACACACTGCAAAGGTACACAGAAGGAGCAAAACTGAAGCAATGTACCATGCTTCTGATTCTTACAAGGCAAATTGTACCCAGGGAAGAACACCAAAGACTGACCAGTTTTACATCTGGCACCAGCGTTATTCTCCAGCATCCAGAACATATAAACGTACTATCACCCTCAAACCATGCTTCCGGTGGACCTGCTGGAACTCAGAGCTAACAAGCAGGCTCAGCTCTGGTCCTCCATTCCACACCAACTGCTAACAGTGATAGCAAAGATGTGCTCCTTTTGGTGTCTTCTCTTCTCAGAATTAGAACATTAGGGAAGAGTTGACTTTTCCACTTAAGAGTTTCTCCTTTTGGAGATGCCCCTTTGTTCCTTCTTGTCTCTGCTTCTGTCTGTTTGTGTGTGTCTCCATATCTGTTTGTCTGTCTGTCTGTCTCTCTCTCTCTGTGTCTCTCTCTCTCTCTCTCTCTCTCTCTCTCTCTCTCTCTCTCACACACACACACACACACACACACACACACACACACACACAAAGCTATGGTATTTAGGAATGTAGGTGTCTGCCTCTCTTCATCTCTTCCTTTTTCTTCTTTCATTTCTCTTCTCTCTGGTTAAGAACAATATCTGTGTGTCATCTAGGGCCCTACCAACCTCACCAGGGCACTGCAATTTCATCACTTAGAGTACATAGCCTCAAGGCTTGGTGTTTGAAAATTGGGATTTCAGAAAAGCTATAATCTCACTCAATCCTCATCATAAGAATGGGTTTTCATAGTTCCGTATTGCAAGATAAATCCTCCCTACAAAGAAGTCTTATTTTGACAGACTTGAATATTTTTGTGCTAACATTTCCCTGAAATAAACAACAGGTAGTCTGGCTTTTTCTTGTCTTTGTATTTGGTAAACATAATCCCTGTTTTCAAGGAAATTTGAGTGTGTGGGGGGAGGTAGAGGGGGGAGAGAGAGGGAAAGAGAGAGGGGAGAGGGAGAGGGAGAGGGAGAGGGGGAGGGAGGGAGAGAGAGAGGGAGAGAGAGAGAGAGAGGGGAGAGGGAGAGAGAGAGGGAGAGGGGGAGGGGAGGGAGAGAGGGAGGGAGAGAGAGAGGGAGAGAGGGAGAGAGAGAGGGGAGAGGGAGCGAGAGTGGGAGAGGGGAAAGAGAGAGAGAGAGGAGAGGGAAAGAGAGAGGGAGAGAGAGAGAGAGAGAGAGAGTGAGATATCTAGGTATAGGAGTTTGACTCCAAAGTGGAATCAAAGGGATTCATCTCATTTACATTTGAGGGTCTCTTGGCCCATTTTTCTGGTGTGGGCCTCAGTTCCAGAAGGTTATAGTAACGGAGCACAAATATTTTGAGATTTTATTAATCTTGAAGGGCTCTGAGTCTAGGCCTAGTGATGGACTTTAGGTGTCATCTAAAGGCCATTCTAAGTTCAGAGATTCATCACCAGGTGGGCCAATGGGTGATGACATTTTCAGTCTCAACAACTCTTGAGCACCATCTAATCTAGGGGTTCTTAATCTTTTTTTCTGTCACATACTCCTTCAGCAGTCTGATGAAGCCTAGGAGAATAGGAACCCTTTCTCAGAATCACATTTTTGAATGTACAAAATAAAATGTACAAAATGGCAAAGGAAACCAATTAAGTTGAAATACAGTTACCAAATATCTTTTAAAGCAAATTCATGGACCTAAGGTTAAGAACCTCTGATCTTATACAATATGGAAGGGCTGCAATCTTTATCTATGGAGGGTAACAATGATCGTGACCATTGAGAGTGATGGTTCTCTTCCTCAGCCTTCTACTCTTTATCCCTGTGCTCTTTTTCCTTATTCTCTCCCTTAGCCTTCCTTTTTGATGAGATGGATAGATGGGATCATGGAAACAACAAACCGGCTTTGAGAGATAGCGGAGGATAGAAGGTCCTGGTGTGCTGGGGTCATGAAGGGTCAGCAACAACTGAACAACCATAACAGCAACGACAACAAAATGGAGGCCATAAGCGCTGGCCTGCTGACTGCCCTGTCCCACTGGAGCTCTCCAGTGTCCTGACGAATGTGAAGTACTTTGTCTCTTCAATTGCTATATCACGTCACCTATGAATATGAAAACCATTCCATTCTTCAGTGCTGCCATCAAAAATCAATAAAATAAATAGAGTTCCAAAAAGTTTCCCAGCAAACAGCAAGTCATTGTCACAGCCATCTCCTTATCTGCAGAGGATTTATTCTGTGTCTTCCGGAATGACCGAATGGAAGAGAAAAGAATGAAGGCTGGAAGTAAGAGCTTGAGGAGTAGGACAAGAAGGAAGCTGGATCAAGAGAAGAAAAGGTGGGGGTGGGGATGTGGGGAAAGCAAACCAATATTAAACTTTGCAGCAGGGACCCTGTTCATCTCCATGAAGCCCAGCATTCTCATTTCCCAAGCAAAAGAGTTATTAGGTGGAGAATGGAAAGGGGAGCATATAATAATGAGTCTTTAATTACGAAGCTCTTTACCTTATTGCTTTTCTGCACCCCCGATGAAAACAAGCAGCGGCAGTTTCTTTTAGAAATGTTAATTACTTTCGTGGATAATTAGACTCACTGGCGTCCATAAGCATCTGACCTCACTTAATAATGGCAGAGATGGGAGAGGAAGTGGGGAAAGGATGGGTGGGGTTGGGGACTAGAAGAGGAAAGGGGATAAGCTTTTACAAGCATTGAGAAAAGCAAAAAAATAAAATAAAATAAATCTAGTCAGATGGAAATCTGGAACGGTGCATGGAGCAAAGAGAGGGTGGAAGAAATTGTCCCTTGTAGGTAAAGGACCAGTTATGAAGTCCTCCTTCAAAGCAATGTGACACTAGAAAGGTCAGGCCTCAGGATGGCATGGCATGATCACTTGCTGAGGGCTCAGACCAATTAATGGTGGGTCTGGAATGACAAATTTCACTGTGACCTAGTTTCTTATCCATGTAGCTAACAACCACAAGTTGGGAAGTGGGGAAGAATCATGTTTGGATCCCACCACACATATTGTCATGTTTGTGACCATCAACAAATCACTTAAATAGAGTCTTAAAGTCACTTAAAAAGAGCCTTAGTCAACTCACCTGTAAAATGGGGTTGTTAAAATTTATCCTACTTACCCTGAAGGGCAATCTTAAAGGTCTCCAGAAATGTGAATCATCATTATTAATCTAGTTGTCACTGAGGAGAGCAAGAGAGGATACTGGGGGATAACACCAAAGGGCAAAGGCTGATCGCATCCTGAATGAATGAAAAAGCATTTAAATGCTTAATAACAATAACAGTAATAACTACAATTTATATAACTCTTCAGCGTTTGTGGAATAATTTACATATATCTTCTCATTTAATCTCTACTATATTCCAGGCACTGTGCTCGACACCAGGTACACAAATAGAAGCAACCAGGAAATTTACTGTCCTGACCTCCAGAAGCTTGTATTCTAATAAGAAAAGACTATGTATAGGAAGCAAGAGTTGGAAAGTGCATTGGAGAGAGAAGGAAGACTAGAAGCCCTGTGGAGGTTTGGAGATGTTGAGGAAGTAGGATGGTGGCCTAGGACCAGTAAGTCAAGGTGAGAGCTGAGCAATCCAGATCCAAGGCCAGCTAAATGAGGATCATTATCATCACTGTCATCCACATCATGATCATGAGAAGGTTTGTGAAGTCATATCACATTCTCAGTTCCTTCATTTGCAAAAGTATGTGTGTGATAGATAGAGAGAGACAGGGGGCAGGGGGGGAGGGGAGAGGGGGAGAGAGAGAGAGAGAGAGAGAGAGAGAGAGAGAGAGAGAGAGAGAGAGTGAGGCAGGGGATTCAAGTATAACATCTAGGTTGTGAGACTGGGTGACTGGGAGGATGGAGGCATCCTAAACTGTAATTGGGAAATTATGAAAGAGTTTGAAGGGAAATACGATGAGTTCAAATTTGGACATGTTAAGTTTAAGATGTCTACAGGATGTCAAGTTCAAGATGCCCAATATACAGTTGGAGATGTAAAACTTGAGGTCAGGATAAATGGATCTGAGAATCATCAGCACAGAGACAACAATTAAATCCAGGGTTGCTGATAAGATCACTAAGTGAAACAATACAGAGAGACAAAAGAGTCTAGGGCAGAACTCTGTGGTACACACATAGTTAACAAACACAATCTTGGATGAAGATCCAGTGAAGGACATTGAGAAGGAGCAGTGAGATAGGTAGGAAGAGAACCAGGAGAGAGTAGGGCCCCAAAAATCTAGAGAGAAGAGAGTACAAAGGAGAAGATAGTGATAACAGTGTCAGTGGCCCTAGAGGTCAGGAAGGACAAGGACTGAGAAAAGGACATTCAATTTGGAAATTAACAGATCATTAACAACTTTGGAGAGAGCAATTCCAGGTGAATATTGAGGGTGGAAGCCAGGTCGTAGAGAGTTAAGAAGAGAGTGGGAGGGGAGGAAATGGAGATTCCCTTTGTAGAAGCCTTCTCAAGGAGTTTAGCCACAAAAAGGAGGAGAAATATGGGATGATTGCTAACAGATACCCACACATGCACTTGCACATAAAATTAATACCATCTCTCTTGCCTTCTGCCTTGCAACACCGTCATCAGCAATTAATCACTTCTTCAATCCAGATGATGAACTCTCCATCTACAGTTGAATCTCTCAATGCACCTAGTTCACTGATGACCTGACCCTCTGTCACAAAACACCCATGAACCAGATTTCATGCTGCTATGTCCAACAAAGATTGCTAGCATCAAGAGCGTGGCTTGACTCTCCCTTATAGGCTCAGGGTAAATTCCAATTACTAATTATTCCAAGCTCCTTTGGCTATACTGCAGACCCATCTAGCTTTCAACTCAAGCATCTCCAGAGTCTAGTAACTGGTTACCTTCTGTGAGAGGGTGTCCAGTGTATGATCTGTCCTTATCCATCCATCTCCACTATTATATTCTTTACTTTGAAATCAACAGCTTTGTCAACAGATTTATCTGCATGTAGGGAAAAGTTGACTTGGAAAAGAAAGTTTCCTTAAGGTTCATAAGCTGCCTTCCTTACAAATAGAGATATTACAGACAGTTCTGGAGCCAAGCACCCCATCCTGTAGTGGTGGTCCCACATCAGTTCTGTTTTCACTTGGAGAGTTTTTTTAGCTGTGTTTTTTTTTTTTTTATGGGGAGATGGGAGCCATGGTGAAGGAGCCAAGAGACAGGAGCAGAGAAAGAGCATAGTACTATACAGTAAAGTTAACATGGATTTTTTTTGGAATGCAGATTTCTTTTAGAATTCTTTATATAAAGTCAAATTTGCATAATGCAAATTTATGTAAAGCAAGAACTGTCTGTATCTTCTTGTTTTGCAGATAAAGAAACTGAGGCTTAGAAGTATTATGACTTGCTCAAGACCATACAGCTATAAAGCATCAGGCCTGATATTCAGACCTACATCTTTCCTACTCCAGATCCAACAATTATCTTTCTACTCCAAGTTGCCTCAAAGAATTTTCTGACCATAAAATGTCTACATTAGTTGCTTAAAGAGTGTTTGCCTTTCTGTTTAATTCCAGTGGAATGAAAGCAGTAACCTCAGTAGAAGGATGAGTGAGAAGGTGGAAACCCATTAATACTGAGATCTCCAAAACTCTGAAGCATGGCAGGCTTCTCCAGAAAAGGGGTGTTTTCATATTCTAGTATCTACAAAATGATGATATACTTCTGCAAAGAAGTGGAGATGCTCTCAAGTGACTACATCTTTTTTGTTACTGGAAAGCTATAAAACATAATCATGTATTCTTTATCACACAGTGCCTGATAGAAAAAAATGGATGCTCCATAGAAGGAAGGAATGAAGAAGGAAAGGAGAAGAGAGGAGAAAAGAGAGGAGAAAGGAGAGGGGCAGGAGAGGAGGAAGGGAGGGAGGGAAGGAGGGAAGGAAGGAAGGGAAAGAAGAGAAGGAAGAAAAAGGAAGGGAAAGATGGAGGGAGGAAAGGGACAAGTCAGCAAAAAGTATATCAAGGAAATTGTCTAAATCTCATCAAAAGGAAACTGAAGGAACAAAGGATCCCTTGAGAGCCATATGTCTTTCAAGAGAATGGACAGGAGGGCATGAGGAAATGCTCTCTTAATATCCAAAGAAAAGGTATTCAAAGGGACCTTCATGACCACCTTGTCCAGCCCCATTATTTCTCAGATGAGGAAACACTTTCCCAAACAACAAATGGAACTTGCTTAAGGTCAGAAAGGTGGAGGAATCAGTATCAGAATCTTCTGACTCCAAATTGTGATTCACTAACTTAGGGTAAAGCTAGAAATACAGAGAGACAGATAACACCTTCTCTGAGTTCAGTCTCTCAATTTGCACTAGCAGGTCATATTCCCAGAGGGGGAACTGCTTACTGCCTTGGGTGTATAGGATAAACCTACTGCCATACTAATATTTTAGCTCATGAGTTCCCACTGGTGTGCTTCCTGTTAACAATCAGCCAATAGACTCAAATTGCTTTTTTCCAAAGGCATTGATTCAAATGGAATAGCAAGAAGAGTTGCAACAAAAGCACCCTCCATTCCACCTCCCCCCAAAAAAACCTGGAGCATATTTTTCCTCAAATACACAGAGACTCTATATGGATAAGAGTATCCACAAACCTAATATGTACTGATAATAAAGCACAAGTGTGCTGAACATGTGGCCAAGGCAATTCACAATTCTTATACCAAAGGGCCTCAGTGTCCTTTGCTTCTCTGGAGAAATCTCATGACATTCACTATGAGAAATAGTGTCAGTGATGTTATGAGTCAAACCATTGTCCAGTTGATCTGCCTTCTTCCAGGGCACAACATCTGGCCATTCAATCCAAATGGAACAATACCCTATTAGACTGAGTCACATAGGTCACGTAGTTGTGGATTGGTTGCTATTGGGCTAAACCTGGCAGATTACTCAACTACCAGACATGGCTGATGCTGGAGTAGGATGTTCAGGGCATCTGGTACTTGATCAGGCCAGGCAAATTTCTATAGGGCTCCACGCAGCTCCTTGGGCTGAGCTGAGTAGATCATTTAACCATTGGGTTCCTTGCATGTATTTCTGTTGGATGGACTAATCCATTGGACTCCCTAGGTTTACTCTTCAGTTCTTCAATGGGCATCTGTAATCTTCACCACCTTCAGCCTCTGGCTCAGCTGGATGTTGCTATAGTCTTTTCAACAAAGTATTTTAGTGCTTTAAAAAAAACCTGGAATGCTACTTTTCTCTTTCAACAAGAGAATTGACAAAAGTGTCTCCTTTTTAACTTCCTCAAGGTGTGTGCTCTGGCTGGCAGGAAGGCAAGAGTTGTTGATCCTCTTCTATCTGATAATTCATCTTGGTTCAGAACGAATTCTGTCAGTTGGGGACAGTACCATTTCTTAGGTGATCAGCTGGTACACTTTTCAGATTCCTCTTGGGAACTTTTACAAATGAGGGGACAAGGCACCAAAGAAGTCTGCACATTCGTTGTCTTTGCTGGTCCTTTAATATGCAGCTGAGTTATTCAAAACTCAGATCCTTTTTAAGATGAAGAATGTTTCCTTTACCTGTGAAAATATTTGCCTTTTACATTTCAGTACCCTCCCTTTTTTCCTTTTTTTTCCTTTTTTTCTTTTGCCTCTTCTGAAGACTCGACTGGTCTTTTGGAACACCACTCTTTGGCAAACCTGTGGAGGAGCCTCATGCTCAGGTATAGTTTAAACAGAGGTTCCCAAAGCATCCCCCAGAGGTGCTAGAAAAATCCAGGGTGGGGGTGGTAGTGGCCTTGGGTGCAATTGAAGGGCTTTGAATAAAAATAATGCGGTGGTGGAAACACAAAGGGAGAAAAAAAAGAAAATTTGGAAAAATCATTCATACATTTCAACTGTTGTGTAACAGAGTTAAAGTGGTTACATTATTTTCCAAATAATCACACAAAATGAAAATCATAACCCATCAGTGGTCAAGTTCCCCAACGGGCTTGCTTGTTAAGACAAGCAAGTGTTGATAGGCGAGAGTATCCTGTGCTTTGTCAGGAAATTGAGCATGTATTGCCAGGAACATGTATGTGTAATGACCTGTTTTAATATGATACTATATGGTTACATGATACAATATTGCACCATCAAAATTTCAATGCAGGAAAAAACCACAAATTTACAATGAATTATTAAATTTAAGATCAGTCATTTAAAATATATATATATATAAATAAATTTTTAAATAATGCAAATTTCCAAAAAAGTTAAAAGGTTAAAGAAAGTAGATTTCCAGGGAGGCACTGAGTAACTTTTTTTAAAGAGGGCAGTGGGCCAAATAAGTTTGGGAACCTCTGGTTCAGAACAAGTAATTTGTGAGATCCTTTACAACTCTGTAATGTTGTGTCACTGTAAACAGTGCAGCAGCTACAACTTGCAAAGAGGAAAAGAAATGTCATTCCCCTTTGACTAGAGCTCTAAGGGGTTTACTTTCCTGACAATGATGCTATGAGGTAGGCAATCTAAATACTATGTCAATATTACCTCCATCTTACAAATGAGCAAAATGAGTCTGGAGAGACGAGGTGATCTCCCCAAGGTCACACAATTAGAGTGGCAAAACAGAAAGAGCACTGGACTTAGAGTCAGAGAAGTTGAGTTGGAAATACAGCTCTGTGTGTACTACTTACTACCTGTGTGACCTTGGGAAAGTCACTTAACTCTCAGGGCCTCAGTTCTTTTGCCTGCAAAGATGAGGGATTGGTGCTAAGTGGCATCTAAATTCCATTCTAGCTCTAAGTCTATGAACCTAATAGATGAAGTCAGAAGGATTTGTGTTCAAATCCTACCTCTGACACTTATGACGTGTGTGACCTTGAACAATACCTACCCACCCTGAGCTTCAGTTTTCTCAGTTGAAAAATGAGGGGCTAGAGGGGTTCTGTAATCTCTCCAAAATCTATGTTCCTAAGATCAAATCAAGATTGGAACTCTCCTCTCCTGACCGTGAATCCAACATTCTTTCCATTATATGATAGTGTCTCTCAATAATTTTATATAATATTCTTTACAACTAAAAAATATGAATGTTGGTGAAATGCTGAGGTACAGTACAGTTGGCTGATCTTTGATCTTCAACCACCAGTAGCAATGCACCTGCCTAAGGAGTCCCAGAACTCTTCAAAGGTGGGGGCCTTCCTTTCAGGAGTTGGATAGGGGTCACATGCTGGCTTTGAATCTTCTAATGAACTCTATCAATGTAAGTGCAAACTACAGGAGTACAGGACCCCAAAGTCTACAGAATCCACAAGCGGGGCTTTGGCATTTCTTTCCATACAGGAGGGAAGCTTGCTTCCTTAAGTGGTCTATAGGCTTCCTATCAATTCATCCATTCCTTTTCCCTTTCTAACATCCAGGCTATGCAAGGATCATGAGATCAGAGGCCCAATTTAAAATTTAACTTGGGTCTGTGTCTATAAAAAAAGACATTCTAATATTCCCACAGGCCCCACAGTAGGAAGTTGATTTTTTTTAGATGAGCATTTAATCTATAAGCCTAAAGCTTTTTAACAGGGACAGGAAGAGGCAGAGCTCAATCTGAGTAATTCAAGGTCAAAGATTTAAAAAAAAAAAGGAGATGCTGATACATTTTTAACTAAAAAGAAATGATAAGGAAATATTTATACATATATAACTCCTATTCTAATACAAGGTTTTCTAACAAAAATCAAGCAAATAATAAAACAAAATTATACCAAAAGAAAGCAAGGGGAATTCGTTGGTATAATACTTAGAAGAGACTATCTACTTTAGTAACTACAAGTAATGCATGTCTCTTGGGAAAATGAGTCATTAGCTTTCCTTATGCTTTAGATTTAAACTAGTTTAAGAGTGGATAGAGAAGCTGGGCCTAGAGTAAGGAACACTTGAGTTCAAATCTGGCCTCAGACACTTACTAGCTACATGATCCTCGGCAAATCAATTAACCTTATTTGCCTCAGTTTCCTCATCTGTAAGATGAGCTGAAGAAAAAGGCAAATCACTGCAGTATTTTTACCAAGAAAACCCCAGATGGAACCACAAAAAGTCAGACACAATCAACTAATAAAGAGAAAATTAAAAAGATCTCTAACAATACAAACCAAGCCATCTCAGGGATTTTACATTGTTCCTATTGCTTTTGCTGTGTGTATGTTTTTCTTTCTGGGAGACAGTAAGAGGAGAAATTTTTTTTCAATTTTCTGCTTTCCTCCTAATCTTGGTTACGTTGGTTTTATTTGTACAAAAACTTTCTAATTTAATCTAATAAAAATTATCCATTTCATGTCTCACAATGCTTTCTCTCTTGTGCATTCATAAATTCTTCTGTCTATAAAACTGATGTATAATATGTTCCAAATCTTCTAATTTATTTATTATATCTCCCTTTATGTCTAGGTTGTATATCCTTTTTGACCTTATCTTGGTACATGGTGTAAGACATTGGTCTATACCAAGTGTCTGCGAGACTGCTTTCTAGTTTTCCAAACAATTTTTGCCAGAAAGGGAATTCTTGCCCCAAAAGCTTAAATCTTTACATTTATCAGACACAAGATTACTATAATTGTTTACTACTGTGTCTTGTACATCTACTCTATTACACTGATCCACTACTCTATTTCTTAGACAGTACCAGGTAGTTTTGATAATTATAACCTTAATATAGTTTAAGATCTGACACTGTTAGACCTCCTTCCTTTATATTTTTTTCAACAATTCCTTTGATATTCTTGACATTTCATTCTTCCAAATGAATTTTGTTACTATTTTTGCTAGCTCGATAAAATAATTATTGGGAATTTAATTGAGATGGCATTGAATAAACAGATTAATTTAGAGAGAATTGTCATTTTATCATATTGGCTTAGCCCACACATGAACAATTAATATTTATCCAATTATTTAAATCTGACTTTATTTGTACAAAAAGTATTTTATAATTATGCTCATAAAGCTCCTGGGTTTGTCTTGACAGGTATAATCCCAGGTATTTTATATTGTCTAGAGTTATTTGAAATTAAGTATCTATTATGTCCCTTTTTGCAGGACTTCATTGGTGATATGTAGAAATGCTTATGATTTGTTTGGTTTTATTTTATATCCTGCTACTTTGCTAAGATTATTAATTGTTTAAATGAGTTGAATTTGAATTAGTTGAATCTCTAGGATTTTCCAAACATACCTTTATATTGTCTGCAAAGAGTGAGAGTTTTGCTTCTTCATTGCCCATTCTTATTCCTTCAATTTCTTTTCCTTCTATTATTGCTATTGCTAGCATTTCTAGTACAATACTGAATACATTTGGTGATAACTAATCTTCTAGGTTATTCCTGTTGCACATAATGCTTACTAATGGTTTTAGGTAGATGCTTCTTATCATTTTAAGGAAAAAGCCATTTATACCTAGATTCTCAAGTGTTTTTAATAGGAATGAGTGTTGTATTTTGTCAAAAAGCTTTTTGTACATCTGTTGATATAATCGTATGATTTTTGTTACTTTTGTTACTGAAATAATCAATTATGTCAATAGTTTTCCTTATATTGAAGCAACCATCATTTCTGGTATAAATCCCACTCAGTTACAATGCATAATAATTGTTGTAGTATTCTAGCTAGTATTTTGCATAGGATTTTGCATCAATATTTATTAGTGAAATTGGTCTATAATTTTCTTTCTCTGTTTTTACCCTTCCTGATTTAGGTATCAGCACCACATTTCTTTCATAAAAGGAGTTTAGTAGAATTCCTTCTTTGCCTATTATCTCAAATGATTTATTTAATATTAGAATTAGTTGATTTTTAAATGTTTGGTAAAATTCACTTGTAAATCCATCAGGTCCTGATGCTTTTTTCTTAGGAAGCTGGTGTGTTCAACTTCTTTTTCTAAAATGTGTTTATTTAGATGATCTATTTCTTCTTCTGTTAATCCAGGCAGTTTATGTTTTTGTAAGTATTCTTCCATTTCACTTAAATTATTAAATTTATTGGCATAAAATTAGGCAAAATAGTTCTTAATAATTGCTTTGATTTCACCTTCATTAGTAGTGTATTCATCTCTTTCATTTTTTATACTACCGATTTGGATTTCTTCTGTCTTTTTTAAACTCATATTAACCAATGGTTTATCTATTTTATTGGCTTAAAAAACTCCCAGTTTTATTTACTAATTCAATGGTTTTCTTACATTCAATTCTATTAATCTCGCCTTTGGCTTTCAGGATTTCCAATTTGTTATTTAAATGGGGATTTTTAATTTGTTCTATTTCTAGTTTTTAGTTGTATGCCCAATTCCTCTACCTGCTCTTTATTTTATTGAAGTAAGCATTCAGAGACATACATTTTCCTCTGATTACAGCTTTTGCTGCATCCCATAAGCTTGGAAATATTGTCTCATTGTTATCATTCTCTTTAATAAAATTATTTATTGTTTCTATGGCTTATTCTTTAACCCACTCATTCTTTAAGATTAGGTTATTTAGTCTGTACATAATTTTTAATCTGTGGCCCTTTATCATTTTAATCATGGTCCTTCATTAAATGTAATTTTATTGTATTATGACCATAAAATGATGCATTTAATATTTCTGCTTTTCTGCATTTAATTATAAAGTTTTTATGCCCTAATATATGATCACTTTTTTAAAGGTGCCATGTACCTCTGAGAAAGAGGTATATTCCTTTCTATTCCCATTCAGTTCTCTCCAGATGTCTATCACATCTAGCTTATCTAAGATTCTATTCATCTCCTTGACTTGTTTCTTACTAATTTTTTGGTTAGATTTATCCAGTTTTGAGAGAGGAAAGTTGAAATCCCCCCACTATTATAGTTTTTCTCCCTATTACCAACTGTAATTCATTTACCTTTCTCTTTAAAAATTTGAATGCTATAGTATTTGGTACATATATGTTTAGTATTGATATTACTTCATTATCTATGGTACCTTTTAATATAGTATAATTTCCCTGATTATATCATTTAATTAAATCTATTTTAGCTTTAAATTTGTCTGAAATACCCCTGTTTTGTTTTGTTGTTTTTCTTTTTTTACATCAGGTGAAGCATAATAAATTCTACTCCCACCCTTTATTTTGACTTTACGTATGTCTCTCATTTTTAAATGTGATTATTGTAAACAACATATTGCTGAGTTCTTGCTTTTTATTCATTCTTCTATCTATTTCTGCTTTATGGTTGAGTTCATCCCATTCACATTTAAAGTTATA
Organism: Trichosurus vulpecula; assembly: GCF_011100635.1. Taxonomy (NCBI): domain Eukaryota; kingdom Metazoa; phylum Chordata; class Mammalia; order Diprotodontia; family Phalangeridae; genus Trichosurus; species Trichosurus vulpecula. Next base: position 293,491,606 of record NC_050577.1, read on the forward strand.
ATTACTAATTGTGCATTTCCTTCCATCCTATTCTCTCTTCCTCTCCTTCTCCCTCTCCCTTTCCCTCTCCCTCTCTCTCTCTCTCCCCCCCCCATCCATCTTCAGAAGTCTAATTTACTTCTGACTACTGCCTCCCTAATTTGCACTGCCTTCTAAAAGTCACTCCCTTATCTATCCCCTTGTCCTAATATTTCTTAATCCATACATCCTTCTAATATTTCCTTCCTTATCCTATCCTCTCACCCTCCTATTTCTCTGTAAGTTAAGAAGACTTTTATAACCTACTAGATGTATTCCCTCTTTGACTCAGTTCCAATGAGAATAAGGTTCCCACACTACTTGCCTTCCACTTTATCCTCCCCTCCGCTGTAAAAGTTCTTCCATTCACACCACTTGTATGTGAGATAATTTGCTCCATTTTACCTCTTCCTATCCAGTTTTGGTTTTTAGGATCATCCCATCATAATTAACGCAACCACAAGCCTTTTATCTTTCAAACTACTCTAGGAATGATAACATTCTTAAGAGTTACAAATAATATTTTCCCATATAAGAAGTAAACAGTTTAACCTTATTAAAGCTCTTATAATTAGTCTTTCATGTTTACCTTCTTATGTTCTCCTGATTCTTGTAAGTCAAATTTTCCATTCAGTTCTAGTCTTTTCTGCAAGAATACCTAAAAGTCCTTTAGTTGATTACATATCCATATTTCCCTTGGGGGATTGCACCCAGCTTTGCTAGATAGGTTATCCTGGGCTATAAACCCAGCTTCTTTGCTCTTTGGAATATTATATTCCACATCCTTCAGTATTTTAATGTAAAAGCTGCTAAAGCATGTGCTATCCTGACTGTAGCTCTACAATATTTAAATTGTTTCTTTCTAGCTGCTTGTAATATTTTTTTTCCTTGACCTGGGAGTTTTAAAACTTGGCTATAATGTTCCTGTGAATTTCATTTGGGGATCTCTTTCGGGCAGGGATCAGTGGATTTTTTCAATTTCTATTTTACCCTCTACTTCTAAAGCATCAGGGTATTTTCCTTAATAATTTCTTAAAGTATGGTATCTAGACTCTTTTTTTTTCCTTTATCATAATTTTCAGGTAGTCCAACAATTCTTATATTATCTCTCTTCAATCTGTTTTCTAGGTCAGTTGTTTTTCTAATGAGATGTTTCCCTTTGTACTCTATTTTGTCATTCTTTTGATTTTGTTTTATTATTTCTTGATGTATTATAAAGTCATTAGCTTCCAGCTACCCAATTCTAATTTTTAAAGTTATTTTCTTCTGTAAGTTTTTGGATCTCTTTTTCTAATTGGTTGATTTTTTCACAATTTTCTTGATTTTCTTACATTACTCTTATTTTTTCCCAATTTTTCCTCAACCACTCTTATTTGATTATTAAAGTCCTTTTTTAAGCTCTTCTAAGAACTCTTTTTAAAGGCTTGTGACCATTTTAAATTTTTCTTTAAAGCTTTATATGTAGCTATTTTGACTTCGTTGTCTTCCTCTGAGTTTAAACCCTGATCTTCTCTATCACTCTAGTAACTCTCTATGATCAGGTTCTTCCTCTATTCTTTATTCATATATTTTAATGGCCTATTTCTTGGTTGTTTATTTTAAGGTCAGACTTTGCTTCAGGTGTGTGGGGGATAATGTTTCTGGCTTCAGTTTTTTTGTGCTGTTGTTTTCTAAGCTCTATCTGGGAGTCTTTGACCTCTTTGTTCTTCCAAAGTTCTATAATCTGAGGCCAGGTATTGTCATGGCTCAGCTCAGACCTTGGTCTATGGGTGCCCTCAGGAACTCCTTTCCCCCTTGAGCTGTAACCAGAGTCCCTACTACCACTGCTATCTCAAAACCTCTTCCTCCCTGTAGTCCCTCAGGCAGTTGTAAGCATCAGCTTGCAACCCTGTGCCCTGACATCAAAACCAGGGACTCCTGTCTCCTGGGAGTGACCACAACTAGCTAAGCCCCACCCCTCTGCAATTGAACTCACATGCCTGTGCTCACTTCTCCTCAGCAGTAGCCAAGCCTGGTACCCTTCCTGGTCAGCGAGCCTGGGCCCCACATCCAGCACCAAGGAAGAGCTTTACAATATTCCCCTGATCAACTGTGCAACTTCCACACCATCTGTGGGGTGAAAGTTCCCTAAACTAAGGCTTCACCTACCTAGCTGCCCTCAAGGCTTGTTTTTTATTGACTCAGTGAAATCTGCCCTGAGGTAACTGCACTTTGATTAGAGGACACCCCCAACCAGGAGATCAGAGCTTTCCTAATGTCTTCTCAAGTTTTCTTAGGCTGGATGACTACTTTGCCCTAACTTTTAATTATTTCTGCTGCTCTAAAATTCATTGTGAGCTGTGATTTCAAGTTATTTAGGGGGGAATTTGGGAGAGCCACATAATTTTCTGCCTTGTTCCACCATCTTCCTACAATTCCCTCCTCTCATTTTTTAGAAGTCTTTTCAAGAGCTTTTTAATAAAAAGGAAATGTCTCTGGGAAGTCTGACTTTGAATCAATCAGCCAGTACTTCAGTACTGAATAAGTTGATATAAAAAGGGGAGAGGAGAAATTGGGAACAATTAAATCAAATTAAAGTCAACAAGTATTTATCAAGTGCTTACTAAGGGTAACACACTTGCAAGAAACTAAGGCTACAGCAACCAACTGAATAAAGCAATACTAGGCCTCAAGGACCTTATATTCTTCTGAGTAGAAGAGTGTGATCTTTCCTTGGTATAGGGAAGTCCTGGCTGGGCAAAGTCCCTCTATCAATGCAAGTTTGAAACAGTTAATAAATACAATGCATATCATACAAAGTAAAAATAAAGTATTTGGGGAGGGAACACCAATATTTAGAAGAAGCCCTTAAGAAAAGAAACCTGAGCCAAGCCTTTAAGTGACCTAGGGATTCTAAGAGATGGAGATGAGAGGAGAGAGCATTTTAAGCACAGGCCATAGCCGAGGGCAAAGGTACAGGGGTGGGAGATAGAATTTTGAGGATAAGGAACAGCAAGTAGGCCAGATTGGATGGAGTATAGAGTGTGTGAGGTGGAAGAAGATGAAATCAGTCTGGAAAGACAGGCTGACACAAGATTGCAAAAGTCCAAAAAGGTCTCTGTGGAGGCGAAGAATTAGAAATTGAGGGGATACACATCAGTTGAATAATGGCTAAACAAGTTGTGGTATACAATTGTGATGGAATACTGTTGACTATAAGAAATGATGAGGGGGTAGTTTCAAAAAAAAACACTGGGAAGACTTATATGAACTGATGCAAAGTAAAATGAGCAGAACCATGAGAACATTGTACACAAAAACATCAATGTTTTAACAATGATCAATTGAGAAAGCCTTAGCTACTCTGATCCTGAAAATGATCCACAACAATTCCAAAGGTCTCATGATGAAGAAGGGTAGGCACCTCCAAAGAAAGAACTGGTGAACTCTGAATGCAGATTAAAGCAGACTTTTTTTTCATTTTCTTTATCTTGCTTTCTTTTGGTAGCATGGCTATTATGGAAATACATTCTGCATAATCTCCCATGTATAATGGGTATCATATTGCTTACCTTCTCAATGGGTGTCAGAGAGACTGGAGGAAAGGAGAGAATTGGAAACTCAAAATTTGAAAAGGAATGTTAAAAATGATTTTTAAAAATTTAAAATTTTAAAAGACAATAGAAAACCATCAAAGCTGACTAAACAGACAAGATGAAGTGTGAGAGGCTATAAAGGGTGGTGTAAGGAAAACAAAGACTAATGGAAGTCAAAGGATCTCAGAGTTGGAGGAAACCAGCCTCATAAACCACACTAGTCTAACCTTGACCATGCAATCCACTCCATACTTAACTATATGTACCAGACAGTTTTGCCAAAAGTTATGGGACTGTCTTCCCAATGCATTCATGAGGCTGTAAGTTGCTTTCTAGGAGAGTAAGTTCTCAAATTATAACTACAGTGGGTCCTCCACATGCATGACTGAGGGAGGAGATGGGGAGCTGCACTGAGATGCCTGCTCCATTTAGCACTGATTATTCCATGAGGCGCCATCGGGAAAGAACAATTTGGACCTTCCAGATATGCACTGCATCACTTCCAAAGCATTTTTCAGAGGTCTAGGGCCATAAAATATTTCCCTGTGGATGAATCAGAAGTTTTGCATTTCAATTAACAGTCAAAGGGAGAGATGGGGCAACGTGGCTGAACTGTGTGTGTGTGTGTGTGCGTGTACCTGTGTGTGCATGTGTGTGTGTGTGTATGTGTATGCCTGTGTGTGCTTCATTAAATCTTCCATGGAATTCTCAGCTTGTCAGCATATTCTACCCAGGTGGATCTTGTCTTACTCAATTAGACAATGTCTCTGCTAAGAATTATACCAATGAATTTCTTGTACATCCCTCTTGTGAACAAATGGTTTATTAACTTTATAGTGCTAGGTAAACCTTGTATTGAATAGCAATTGTATCTATGTGTATATACATAATATACAGGTGTTTACATTTCTGTGAATGCATGTATATATTTTTTCTTATCCTGAAAAGTGGCACATAAATTGATTTCCTAGTAAATCAAGAATTCTATTTTGTCATGATTTCAGAGACCAGTCTCATCCATGAACTCCAAGGACAAGTTCCTTCCAGAGTTAGCTTTTGGTGGATACCATTTGCTTCCCACTTTGGTGCCCTCTCTAGAGGGATAGAATTACTTGAACATAGACTTGTCAGATATGCAGTCCACAGGCAAAATCAAGGGTCAATTTTAAAATGTCATTCAACTATCAACATGACAGTAATCAACCCTGTTCTCTTACCCAGTTTCTTCCTCAAACTCATAGACTCATAAACCCCTACACTCCACAAAATAACACAAAGGATTAACGGATGGGTGGACAGATAGATAGATAGGTAGGTAGATAGATAGATAGAGACAGATAGATAGATAAATAGATAGATAGATAAATAGATAGATAGATGATAAAGCACTTACTAAGTGCTTACTACAAACCATGTGGGACAGCTAGATGGTGCAGTAGATAAAGTCCTGGGCCTGAAGTCATGAAGATTCATCTTCTCGAGTTCAGATCCAGACTCAGACACTTACTAGCACTGTGACCCTGAACAAGTCACTTAACCCTGTTCGGCTCAGTTTTCTCATCTGTTAAATGAGCTAGAGAAGGAAATGGCAACCCACTCCAGTATCTTTGCCAAGAAAATCCCAAATAGGGTCATGAAGAGTCAGATACAACTGAAAAACAACTGAACTGAACTGATGAATCAGGCATTGAGCTAAGCTCTTGAGATACAATACACATAAAAAACAAATGTAGTCTCTCCCCTCAAAGAGCTTACATTCTTATGGGAGAATACAACACATAAGAAGGAGTTGAATGGAGACAGGGGACAGGAAAGGGAGGAAGGCACCAGATCCTGGTTACGAGTGGTCATGGCTGACTTGTGCATTTCCTCAAATTGAGGTTCTAGGCAGGAATTCACCAACCAGAGGAAGAAGCTGCAGGCATGGAGGTATCTCTACCATGAGAAGCTGCTGGGGCAGAAAGAGTTAGCCTTTCCATAGTCTGGGACTGAATAGAAACTACCGTCTAAGAAGCCTGGGGTCATCTCCCTGAAAAATTCAATTTGACTCAATGTTTACGGCACAGCCAATACATTCAAGACTGAGGACATGGCATCAGAGACTGAAAGACAAAAAACCTTAAAGTCCCTGCCTTTAATGAACTTATGCTGTACTGGTTGAATATCACATATACACAGACAAACATAAGGGGGGATGACACAGACACTCCTGTTTGTGAAGATACAGAGGAAATTAATTCCTTTCAGCTGAGAAAATGGGATAGCTTCAAGAAGGTGGTAACCCCTAAATCAAGCCTAGGAGAAAAAAAATGATTCAGAAAGGCATAGATAAGGAGGCATTCCAGGAACAAACCCCTGCCAAAAGACCCAAAGTGGGAAATGCTATAGCAAGTACAGTGAATAGCTAGGAATCCTGTTTGGATATAATACAGAGGGAATGAGATAAAATCATATTAAATATGACTCTGGGGCCAGGGATATACCAGTAAATATTTAACAATCGGCTCTCAAAAATGTATGCAGGGCACATTGTTAATAATCATCATAATTAACATTTTCTTCATCACTTTCTCAAGTCCAGAGAAACAACAAAACAATCAGCCAAGCCCTGATTCATAAGATTTGCTGGTTTTTGAGGTGTAAACACTCGTACCGAAAATGTACCAACCAATGCTGGAGAGTCAATTGGAATTGGTTCCTGTACATTCTTCCCTAGGACCCTCAAAGATATAGGGCTCCTCTCCAAGGAATATTGATTTTTTTCAATAAATGATGAGTAAGGAAGGGGGAGAGAACCTGTCTGAGATTTTTGTTTGGGGGTGGAGCATTGAGGGGTATTGGAGTAAGCACAGTAATTAGTCTTCTTTATTTTTTTGACTGAAGATCAGGATTCAAATCTTACCCCATCCTAATGGAAGGTTATGCTTGAGCTGGCAAATGCATATTTTATATATTCTTATTGTCCTTAGTTCTGTACAGCCATGACAAGTGCCTCACTGCCTTACCCTTGTTACAGCCCTGGTGCAATCACTGGATGACAGAAGAAACTAGACAGCTGGGATCTAGAAGTTAGATTAAACTTACTATGGCAGGACAGGAAATCTGGAGATGTGGTGGTGGTGGTGGTAGATGTAAGGAAGAAATCTGAGCAGGGTAGGATGCCATTTTTGAAGTCCAGCAATGGGTAGCAGGTGGGTATCTCAGTAGAAAGGCTTCAGAGGCAAATAGGCAGATGTCCAGGCAGCAGGGCAATATGGAGGCATGTGGCAAGGTCCCACTTACAGCTGCTGTGGTTCAGAGAAGAACCTGAATACCTTGGAGCAAGGGCAAGGTTAGCTCCAGTTCCAAAGAAGTTGAAGTCCAGAACCAGGTGCCAAGATAGAATCTTAGCAAGTTGGTGTTGGAATTACCCAATTAAATTTAATGTGTACTTTTAAAACAACTAAGATGTATGTCATGGTGATTCATAGTGTTGCATATTATCCTGGTTTTCTGTTCTTTGTATTAGGAAATGTTCATGTTTGTTGATATTTGTCAGGTTTATCATTAGATAGATAGATAGATAGACAGACAGACAGACAGACAGACAGATAGATAGATAGATAGATAGATAGATAGATAGATAGATAGACAGACAGATAATAAACAGAGCATTTATTGAGTGCTTACTCTGTTTCTGGAACTAAATTCTGTATCAAACTCCTGAGATACAAATGCAAATCAGGAAGACAGCCCCAGCCATTACGGAGTTTACATTTTAATGAGAGAAGACAATATATAAAAGGGAAGTGGAAAAATGGGGGAGGGAAATCACCTCTGCTGGGGAAAAGTGGTTGAGAAGGAGGAGGAAAAGAAATCTGGAGATAAGTCAGGAGTGGAGTGGGGCATGGCTAGGGCCCTGTTTGGGCAGGTGGCCAGCAATCAGGAGTGTGGGGCTTCCAAGTAGAGGTTTACCAAGGGTGTGAGGGTGATAAGGTAGATGGTGAGGGCAAAGAAAAGAAGTCCAGAGAGTGAAGTTAGGAGTAAAGAGATAGATAGATAGATAGATACATAGATACATAGATACATAGATAGATACATAGAGCTGGGGAGAGAGAGAGAGAGAGAGAGAGAAGGGAAAGATAGAGGGGAGGATGATTTTGAAAAGATCAGAGCCTGGGAATGAGGGAGCAAGCTAAGTTTCCATTTCCTGGAAGCACAATCCCAAGATGAGGCATAGGCATGTTGGTATCCTAACAAAAGGTAGGTAAGGTAGTTTATGAGATTTTAGATGTGAGATCCAAATCTGATGAGGACTTCGGCTCCAACTTAGCAAAAGCAGAAGCCCATGTGGTACTGACAGGGCCCAGACCTTGAGAAACAGCATGGAATAATGGAGCGCATGCTCACCCTTAGCATCAGAAGACATGGTTTCAAACCTCAGCTCTGACATTTGCTGGCTCTTAGTTCTTAGGCAAGTCATTTGCCCTGTCTAAGCTCCAGTTTCTAACTCTGAAAATGGGGATAATGATATCTATTTTGTGCTCTCTATCCAAAGTCTCATTGGGAGGAAAGTATTTTATAAATGGCAAATAAACCTCTTGAAAGCAATCCATTTTGTCTCTATATTCCTGACACCTAGGACAGCGCCTGGCACATCATACATTCTTAATAACTTCTTGTTGGATTGAATTAGATTGACACTGTTTGTTGATATTTGTCATGTTTATCATCAGATAGAGAGATAGACAGGCAGACAGATGGATGGATGGACAGACGGATGGACTCTAGAGGCCATGCCATTTGCCATAATCATCACAGAAAATCTGGGCATCCCAGCCCAGACTCAATAGATCACCCTTTGCACCTCACTAGATTTGTACCAAATCCTGTTTAGAACACCCCTATCTATCACCAAGGTGAACCATAACAAGATGGGCTTTAAGAAGTCAATTGTCCAACAAGCATTCTGTGACCAGGTGCTGCTATATCACCTAGGCTGCCTCAATTTTTCCTTCGCAGGTAGGTTCTACTTCTGGTGTCAGCCAGGAGATGAGCATCAGCCTGGTATGCTAGACAGGGTGCTGTACCCGCAATCAGGATGACCTGTACTTGTTGATTGGCTAAAAGATAGGTTGAAGCCAGGTTGTTAAGCCAGGTTTAAATATCACACAGAGAAGTTTATATTTAACCCTAGAGATAATAGAGAACCTTCTGAGTATATTGAATAGAGAGTTAAACTATCAAATATGTACTTTAGAAAAATCACTATGGCAGCTGAGTGAAGAATGGATTGAAGATAGAGGGTATTTTAGGAGGGAAGACCAACTAGGAAGTCATTGTAGTTATCCAGGGGAGAATTATAAAGGCTTGACTTTGGGTAGTGGCTGTGTTGGAAGAGAAAAGAGGGCATATTATGGTAACAAAAGCCCTGGCTCTAGAATCAGAGGGCTTGGATTCAAATCCTACCTTTGGTACTTACTACCCATGGAACTTTGGTCAAGTCACTTAACCTCATGAGGTCCCAAAGTCCATAACTCAGAAATGAGGGGTTTGGACCAAATGGCCTCTGGAGTCCCTTGCACCTCTACACCTATGATAATGTGAGGAGACTGACTCAAGAGTTGGTGGGGAGAGAGAAAAGACAAGAACTGGCAGCTGATTGTATACATGGTGGAAGGGAACGTGAGGAATTGATGAAGGCTCTGTGACTGTAAACCTGAGTGGCTGGAGGTTGACTTCAAGCTTACTTCAAGCCTATATAAATGGCAGTTATTGGTCTTGATGAAGATGGCTTCCCAGCTTGTGTAACTGGGAATATCTAATGTAGTGGGAATTTTCTCCTCCTCACTCTCAGGAGCTCTGGTGGGGGGGCAGCTTATGGTCTTGTATGATTCATCACTGAAAGTCCCATCAGGCAAATGAGCTCCTGACAAAGCACCAGGCAAAAGAAGAGACCACTTCTGCACAGAGGCCTCTCTCATGCAGCCCTGCAAGTGACAAGATGTGATTTCAGCAAGGGACAGATAAGGGCCATTCCTCAGTGACAAGTTGTGAGATATAATGCAAAGCCATTAGGTATGGTGTCATAAGACTTAGGCTCCAATCCTGGCCCTAATTATTACCTGGAGCAAATCATTGAACCTTTCCCGGCCTCAGTTTCTTTATCTCAAAAATGATGGGGTTAGATGAGATGATCCCCAAGGTTCTCCCCAACTCTAAATTCAGGATCCTAGGATCCTATCACATTTTCCCTGTGTAATCTAGGGGTCAATCCCTTAGCCTCTCTAATCCTCACTTTCCTCATCGATAAAATGAGGTTAGACATGACCATCTCCACGGCCCCTTTAAGCTGTATTACTATGATCCTTAGCTAAAATAGGTATATGGAAGAATGCCCTAAGGAACATGACACCAGCCTGGTCAGTTGGCTCCATCCAAATAGAAGAACATTTCTATTGCACTTACAGACCCAAGAGGAAAAAGGCCAGAATTGCTTTGATCTTGACTTGACAGGCAGAGTACTGCCTGTACAATGACCACCCAACTCTATCTCTTCTCTTCTCACGATCCCCTCCTTCTCCTGGTATGATCCCCAATCATGCATTGCACATTGTTTGGTGAATGGGCTATCTTCCTCAGAACAAAGATATTTATGACTACAGACATACACATCTCACTCAGCTCTTTCTTGGACGGACCTTAGCTCGAATAAGCCTGGACCTTGAATAATGCAGCAAGGGTCCCTTAAAGATTAAAATTAATTTTGGTTCTTACAACTCTGTTAGAAAACTTCAAAATGAAGCACAATTGACTGGTATAATTACACATTTACTAGATTGTAACTATACATTGGAAGGCCTTCTGGGCAAGCTTAGCCTCCTCCAGTACAAGAATTACACCATATAAGATGGCATGGATGGCTGCAATGTGCATGATGGAGACAGATCACACCAGAGAGGTTGCGCACCTGTTGTTTCCTCACCTGTAAAAATGAGGCATTCCGATTTGATTGGTGTTTTCCTAAGAAATTTAGTCTCAGAATTCTTAAGGACTTGAAAGATGTTGATGGAATCCATTAGCTGGTTGCTAAGGAGGTTGGGGTGGGAGAGGTCAACAATAACACACATGAGAAATTAGCTAAACCACACTAAGGGCATATGTGACATGGGAAAAGCGGCCAGACCAAGGAATGACAAACGAACAGTCTAATACCATCTCTGGTGTTCACAAAATATTCAGAGACCCAGAAGAAGGCCTCCAGAACTGTGGATGGATTCTTATATGGAGGATTTGTGGAAGAGGAAGGAGAAGAGTTTTGCAAAATAGCATATCATTGACAGATTGCATGACACTTGGGTGGAGGAAGCGTTCACATCAATGAGATCACAGACCAGTCAACAAACCTTTAGTAAGCCATTACTATGTGCAACATAGTGCAGTGGGTGGAGAGATGGCCTCCAAAGAGGAAAGACTTGGATTCAGCTCCTGCCTCTGACACATACTGGCTCTGTGACCCTGGGTAAGTCACTTAACCTTGAAGTGCTCTAGGCAACTCTCTAAGGTTCTAAGTTGCAGACAAGGCACAGAAGCTGCATTTCTTGGGAGTTTCTTCATCTGGGAGCTGAATATACTAATTAAATAATTGTTCAGCCCTAGTTCCTATCTCTACTATGTATAGCGCATGCCATAATCAAAACTGAAAGTACAAAGACAAAAACTGTTCCCTCCCCCGGGGAGCTTGCATTCCATTAGGGAAGGTGAGGAATAATATATCCACAAGTAAATACAAAATAAATACAATCTGATTAGGCAACTGGGGAGATGAGAAAAGGCCTCATTTAAGAGGTGACATGTGAGCTGAGATTGAGATGAAATTGGGAGTTTTAAGAAGTGGAGGTGAAGAAGGAGTGCACTTCAGGTATAAGAGATATGAAAACAGTGAAGACCAATGGAAAGATGGATATTATAGGTAACAAATAGAGTGTTGGCATGAAAGGTGGAGCTTTGGGATGCCATCAAGAGATAGATAAATTAGAAGGCAGAAATAGGGGAACAATCATAGTGGGAGACAAGTGAGGTGATTCCATCAGAGCATCAAGGACAGGCTGCTTTTCTGCATGCCAGTGCAGGTTGGCATCAGCAGGAGCCCCCTTCCTTCACCAACTTAAACTCATCACCCCCCCATTTGACATTTAGAAGTTGGAAAGCACCTACTTGCCATAGATGGCCTTGGAAACATTCTGTTGTTCATAAACTGGCTCCCTGTCAAAGTCTACCACCCTTCCCCATTCTATTATCTAGGTCCCCTTAAACCATACCCCCTCTCAACAACGAATCTACGACAGCCATGTGGTGAGAGTGACCAACAAAGGCTGGAAGAGATATTTTCTTGGAGGATCCCTACCTGCATCCTGTAGGATACCAGATCTCCACAAGTAGCCAGCATGGAAAACCAGAGGAGAGATGGTCTATTACAGCTCTAACACAGATATTAAGTTGGGAATAAAAGTAATTAGGATAAAATGTAGCTCTCTCTGCAAGGAGGAGAAGAATGTTAGCAGGAACCCTAAAACTGTCTCCTTTTGCTCTGTCATGTTAAGTGGAGGATAAATACATCCAACATGTTTCATATACCAAGGGTCCAAGTTAATCTTCCTCCCTGAAGCCATAATGATGATAAACATGTGTATTTCCTCACTCATTCATTCATTTAAAAAAAGCAGAGGGGATGGTGTACTTAGACTCAAGAGACCTGGAATCAAATCCTGGCTCTATCATTTACTAGTCATGAGACTTTGGGCCAATCACTTAACCCCTCTGAGCCTCACTAGGAATCATTTTCTTAAATATGGTTTAGCCATACTTACCCAGCAAAGGGTTTAGGGAGTAGAGAGCTAGCCTCAGAGGCAAGGAGACCTGGGTTCCAGCACTGGTACTGACACGTACTAGCTTTGTGATGCTGAGAAATTGAACTTCTCAGTATCCAAGGCAATTCTCTAAAACTCTGTAAGTTTTAGCAGAGGTGTCAATTTGCACTGGTAGAGGTCTTCTCCTCATCAGGAATTCCCTACCCAAATGAATTCACAAGCCCAGTTCAAAAGAAGAGAATCATACCTGCATTACCTACTTAGCAGGGTTGTTGTCAGGAAAGGGCTTTGCAAACTACAAAACTCCATATATAAGTGAGTTATTAAAAATATACGGCATTAGTGATGTCTTGTTTATACATCACCTACATTTCCCACTGTATGTCTCCTCCTCATCAGACCACCAAAGAAGTCCACAACACAAAAAGGTCAAGAGGTGCTGCTCTATGATCAAGACTTTTAGAGGGCAGGGGAGAAGTGCAGCAAAACTAGCCAACACATCCAAAGTGATACTGTATGCAATGTTCCACACCCATAGTTCTCCATCTCTACCAAGAAGGTGCGTGGGGTGGATGGAGCCTACTTAGATATTTTCTTTGGTGAAGCTCTTTATTTTTTCAACTAAGCCTCTCCAATGCACATAGGATCACGGAAAGATAGAAAGACAAAGTAGAAACATTCCCTCCTGAACAGAACCTATAACAGAGTAGATGATCATAAGAGTTTGTTCCCAGATGAATATTTGAGTAAGACAAGCACTGAGGAGTGGCCAAAGTACCATGGGATCAGATGAGGATGAGATCATTTCCACCCAGGGGAGCTGTGCAGGGAAGGAAGAAATCTGGGAAAGTTTCATGGAGAAGGTGGGAATTGTGTTGCGCCTTGAAGACAAATTTCAAGAGATGGTGATAGGGTGGTGTAATATTAATTAAATTGGGACTTTTTATTGTTTTAGAATGCTAAATTAATTGTCTTTGATTGAGCCTTACTAGGTGCAAAGCCCCAAGCCCAAACCCCTAATTACTAGGTGCTAAGCCTATGTGGGCATGAAGCCCTCAGGGTCCTAAGAGGAGTTGCTAAAACCAGAGCCAATAGTAGGCACCTACATTCTGGTCACTTAGATAATGCTTGATGATGTCCGAAGACTGTATAAAATGTATGGCTATTTGCTTAAGGCTCTCACTCCTGGAGGAGTGTTGGCAGATACTCTGGGAAGCTGCTCTAAGAGCCTCCCAGCTCATCAAACCAGATTACATCAAACTGTAAATTGTGATCTGATCTTTATATTTTGTGTATGTTTGTAATTTGTTTGTATTTGCTCTGAAGTTCAGGCTGCTGGCTTTTCCTCATGAACTAAGTGAGTTGATATGTTTATGTTGGATTAAAGTAAGATTGTTAACCCCTTAACATTACTTTCCTCAGTAAAGCAGATCAAAAGAACCTGTGCTAGCAGTGTTCTTGTTGTTGGGCTTGTGTTGTTCTTTCACCCCCACAACAGCTGCTAGATGAATTGTTGAAATAGGTGGGAGTGCAGGAAAGAGACAAGAAGAGGATGAACTATTCAGTTCTATAGAAAAAAGGGGAGTCCTGGGTTATATACACACACATATGCACATATACATACATATATGTCTGTATTTACACACATACATATATATAGTACTATACATGTATATTATATATATTAATTAATTAATAAAACTACAATTGTCAAATGCAGCTTCTAATAGAAAAATCACCCTTTTCCTAGATGCCCCCCTCTTTAAGAGGACTGTCTTGATTCCTTTATACACATGTAAAAGTTGTTAGAGCGTTCTCTCCTCCATTCATTATGTATTTATTTCATGTATATTTATATATGATTATAAATACATATTTACAATAATAATACCTAATGTTTTATAGCACTTATTGTGCCAGGCACAGTGCTAAGCATTTTACAATTATATCATCTGATCCTTACATATACTATATAATATATACAGGGTGTTTCTAAAGTCTGGACACATAGGCAATTGATGGCAATGTAGAGTTATTGCATCAGGTTCACATGACTCTTGAAAAACACATCAGCCTTTGCATCACAAATGATGGAAATCAGAGTGAAATAAAATGTCGAAAATTTCATTCATTTCATTTCTTGAAAATACGCATTTTTTGCCTATGTGTCCAGACTTTAGGGACACACTGTGTAATTATTATCCCCATTTTACAGTTGAGAAAACTGTGTATATAAGCATATTATTGTATGTTGTATATGAGATGATATGTAACAAATTATGTCATATGTATTATAGAATAGAGAACAACATTGCTATTTACACAGTCTCCTCAACTGTGAAATGGGAATAATGCCTTCCAAGGTTGTTGCAAAAATCAAATGATATATTTCTAAAAGCATTTAGCACTATACCTCGCACATGGTAGTTATTTTTCCGTCATTTTTCACTCATTTTTCAGGCGTCATGTCAATTCCTCGTGACCCCTTTTGGGATCTTTGTGGCAGAGATACCGCAGTGATTTGCCATTTCTTTCTCCAGTTCATTTTGCAGATGAGGAAACTATGGCAAACAGGGTTAAGTGACTTACCCAAGGTCACACAGTTAGTATGCATCTGAGGCCAGATTTGAACTGAGGAAAACTCATCTTCCAGGCCTGACATTCTATCCATCGTGTGCTTATTTTCTTCCCTAGATAACCCATATGTACTTCAGCTCCTAGATTGCTAGCTGGACAGAACCTCAGAGATAGAAGTCTTATGCTAGCAACTAGTCCCAACTCAGACATGCAATAACTGTATGGCCCTTGGCAAGTTACTTAAGCCATCAAAGATTCAGTTTCCTCATCCTTAAATTGAACAGCTTGGAGTAAGTGACTCTAAAGTCTCTTCCCACTATAAATCTATGGGCCTATAGTTAATGGTACCTCATTTCACAGATGAGGAGAGTAGGACCTATGAAAGCTAGGTGACATAACCAGTAAGCCTCAGAGGTGGCATTTGAACCCGGAGCCTCTGAATGCCAAGTAAGTAGTCTTCGCACTACACAACCCTTATATGTGCTCCCAGCAGAACGTAAGCCCCTTAAGGGCAGGAATTCGTTCCCTTTTGTATCTGTACCCCAATGCCTGGCACATAGTGGTTGCTTAGGAAATTCATTTTGACTGTTGATTGATCGAATGATTGAAAATAGGACCTGTATGTGCAGTGGATGGGAAGTTAAAGCAAATACCTTTGAAATTAGGCCAGGACCCTGGAGACAGACTCAGAAGGGCAATGGTGTCCCCTTGTGGATTTCTGGATGAAAGCAACCTGGCAGATGAAGTTCGGTGTTAACGGCTAGATGGGGAGGCCCTGGGAAAAGATCATTGCCACCCCAAGAGCACTATCCTGGGAGAAGCTGACTAATGCTGTGGCAAGGGGAAAAGGAATTCCAGAGCTGATAGATCAGCATCTGTAGTAAATAAAGTCATATGGGGAAGGACCACTTAATAGTTCTGCCATATGTTGATAAATCAGATTAATTTGTGAGCTTCTCTTACCTCCCTACTAGAGTACAAGGCAAGGGATCATATCCAATATTCTTTGTATCTCCCTCTGCTCTTTGCATATAGTAAGAGATGTGAATGAATGAGTGAATGAATGAGTGAGCAAATGAATGAAACAGAGGGCAGCATGATAGAGTGTGAACATATTGGGACTTGGAGTCTGAGGGCCTAAAGATAAAATCCTACGCATCTGACCATCCGTGTGGATTTAGGAAAGACCTTTGTGCTTCTGTTTCCTCATCTTTAAAGTGTGGGAGATGTCCTCCCAGTTTTATATCCTATGACTGACTAGATGAATGAGTGGATAACCCTGAATACCAAGACAACTGGAGAGCTCCAGGGTCTGATGTGCTACCCCGTCTATCTCCCTCCCCTGGAGGAGGAAGGGTGCCTGCCTTGGCCAAATCTCCTCTCATTTTGTTGTGGATGATCTGGAAAGTTACTCTCATGAAAACTCCCACTCAGACATCATCATTCAAGCGATAACAGTTCCCCCGGCAAGAGGGGGAAGGCATCTGTCCCTTTTCTTCCCACAGATAATGGAAATTAGCCTAATTAAATTGTATCTGTTCTCAGCTGCCACCATGAGAGGTGGCATACAAGTATAGAGCTGAAGTTAACCAAGGTAGACAGATGTCTAGAAATACCCCCATGCAGATGCATAGATTTTCCTCTTTTTCCCCTCCCAGGGAAGGAGAGGGGAGGAAGACATTGGTTACATAAATTCACTGGGGATGCACAGAGAAAATGAAAGCAGAGGGTGGGTGGGATTGTCTTTGAGAGAGAGCATGCCCATTTCGAGTGAGATGGGCTCCAGGCCACACTAGCTTTTCAGATTGGCCATCATGCTTTTTCAGTCCATGTTGGCAGAAGGACTCCAACAGACGGAGCTTTGGCAGTGCTGCCCCCCTTCAGAATCCTCTCACTAGAAGCATATTTTTCCCTCTGAAAAAGTTGGTTAGTGATGAATTTGACATAAAGCAGCTCTCCTAGCCCCTAGACCCACACAGGTCTTCAACACTGCCAGCCCAGGTGCATTCTCACCTGCCAAACCCAGGGCCCAGAAATTCCATTCCCAAGCCTGGCTGTTCTACTTCTCTGCAGGGGAACAATGAACTAGTGAATGGTGTGAGGGCTAGAAGCAGCTGCCTCCCCAGGAGCTCAGCTACTTCAGGGTTATCATCTGAAGCAGGCAATATCTCCATGATAGAAACATGCCTTGCTTTGTGTGGGCCTAGTGATGTAATCTGGGAAAAACACAAGATTTTCAGTTGCTGGGTTTTTTTTACAGGATTTGGGAAGCCCTTGTACTGACCTGTCTACACTAGGACTCTTTTCAAGTATTTACCTGGAGATCAAGTTCTTAACCTCATCAACCAGGATTTAGAGCTGAAAAGCATATTTATAGTCATCTAGTTCAACCCTCTAACTACAGATGGTAAAACTGAGGTAAAATAACTTCACAGGACCTAAATCTAGAAGGAATATTAGAGATTACCTAGTTCAATCATCTCATTTTACAGATGGAGAAACTGAGATATGAAGGTGAATTACCCTATCTAAGGTCCTAAAGATAATATGCAGTAGAGCCAGAATTGAACTCAAGATCTCTTATTCCAAACCTAATGTTATTTCTACCCCCTCTTCTAGTCCTCTTCCACTGGGCTTGCCATAACTATGTTTCCACCTCCAAGGTTTGCTGGCATTCTGAGGAGGAAGGGGTTTGTCATTGACCATGGTATTTACCCATCCTCTTCTCACCAGATCTATGAGAGGTACTCTAGCCCTTACTTGAAGACTTCCACAGAGGATAACTGGCAGAATCACACAGAATCCCCAAAGATATGGAAGAGATATTACTATTTGCTTACCACCATGCCCTGCTCCGCACCCCACCCCTATCGCACACATATCTTCTCTGGTCAGAGTCTTTATTGTTACTTCCCATACATAAATACACACCCTGGAACTTCGCTGTCCTCACATCTTGCCCATCAATACCCAGCTCAAATGGCATCACCTTAACAAAAGCTGCCCCAAGACCCCTATCCTTGCCCTTCATCTCAGCATCATGGACTCGTTCATAGAATCACAAAATTTCTGGGCTGGAAGGAAATTCAAAGATCATATAGTTCAATCCATGCCTCCAAGGCTATTCTCTATATAATACTCCTGACAAGTGGCCATCACTCTCTCTGCTTAAAGTCTTCTGGTGAGGCTGAATTCACTGCCTGCTGAGGTAGTCCATTTTGCTTCAGGACAGCTCAAATTTGCTTGTTGCATAGATCCAAAGAACATTGGGGAATCAATTATTCAGTCAATCAACAAACAATCTATTAAGTGACTGCTATGTGCCAGCCACTAAAACACAGACTCGCAGAATTCCAGAACACAGAAGGACCTAACTTAAAGCCCCCTAATCCAACCACTACCCAAACAGAAATCCTTTCCATGATATTCTTTTTAGAACCCATCCATCCTCCACTTGAAGACATTGAGGGAAGAGGAGTTCACTACCCACCAAGACAGTTCCCCTTCTGAAGCACTCTGTGAAGTGCATCTTGTCAGATAGTGTAAAAAAAATAGCTTCTGTATTCATGTTGGGAACATTGTGTATTTGTTTATCTTAAATCCTGGATAGGTTCTCTCACAATAGAGCTGGCATATATATATATATGGAGTTTGCTGGTTGACTGCGTGGTGTTCTGTGGGTCTCCACAGAGAACAAATCAAAGCTATCCCAAAGCAAACTCAAGAGGTAGTAAGTTCTCCATCACTGAAGAAGCCCCATTTGTTTCATTTCCCTGTGACCTTGGTGGAAAGCAATGTGATAAATAGGGAGGGGTGTAGTATGAGGCAGAGGTTCTGGACCTGAGGTTCATGAACTTGGCCTTATTTTTTTAATGTTTATAGCTGTATTTCAATACAATTACCTTCTTTGGTAATCCTTTGTATTTTATGCATTTTGAAACATTTTTCTGAAAAAGGGTCCATAAGGTTTATGAAACTGTCAAAGGGGTCTAATAATAATAGGTAATATTTAATAGCACTATAAGGTTTGCAAAGTGTTTATGTATGTTGTAAGGTAGCTAGGGGGCACAGTGGATAGAGTGCCAGGCCTGGTTTCAGGAGAACCTGAGATCAAATCCAACCTCAGACACTCACTAGCTTTGTGAACCTGGTCAAGTCACTTAATCTTGTTTGCCTCAGTTCCTTTGTCTGTCAAACAAGCTGGAGGAAGAAATGGCATACCACTCTAGTATCTTTGCCAAGAAAACCACAAGTGGGTCATAAAGAGTTAGACACAACTGAAAATGACCGGACAACAATAGCTGCTTATGTCCTCTCATTTGACCATCACAGTAACCTCTAGGGTGCTATTATTATCCCCATTTTACAGATGGATAAACTGAGGCACAGAGAGGTTAAGTGATTTGCCCAGGATCTTACAACTAGTAAGTTCCTGAGGCAGGATTTGAACTGTGCCTACTTGACTCTGACTCCTGTACTCTATTCACCAAGTCACCTAACTACCTATTTCACAAAAAAGATGGAGAACCCTTGAACCCTTGGCAAACGATCCAATGATGGGACTGACATCTGCAGGCCTAGCTACTCAGCCGCTTGTCTGAGGTTTCCTCTTGAAGACCTTTCCCTTTCCCTTCAGGGTGTGCCCACTTCCAGGGAAGACACTTCAAATCCATTGAGAAAACTTTTACTAAGCCCCCATTGTATGTAGAACACATCCTGGACACTGGGGAAGATACCGAGTTGAGATTTTAGGATCATAGACATAGGGTTGGCAAGGAACTTACAGATCAATCAGATATAAATCCTTCATTTTACAGATGAGAAAACTGAGGCCCAAAGAATTGTAGTGATTTGCCTCATTTAATAAGTATGTCCAGTAGGCCATGGAGCATTGAATTTGATAGGAAGTCTACGGCAAGCTAGGAAGATCAATGGAATCTGCACATTCCTGGAGACCTGACATATCTTCTCATGGCCACTCTCATTCAAGTGTCACCTTGGAAGAGCCTAGATTTCTGTCTGCCAGAAAATCAGCAAAGATTGCTAGGAAGAGGATGCTGGAAACTCTGAGAGGGGAGGGACCAAGAATTATCTCAGCTTGATATTTCCTCAGAACTTGGTACTTTCCAAACCTCTTCAAATCTCTAGCTTCCTTCAAGGCTCAGATTTTCTATCTGTCTAAAGTTTTTTCTTCCTTCATTTATCCTTTGTTTTCCTCCCTATTACTTTGCTATAATCTCCTCCCCAGTTGAATGTAAGCTCTTTGGGGGCAGGGACTGTTTCTGTTTTATTTTGTCTTTGTATCTTCAATGCTGAACACTGCCTGGCAAACAGCAGGTGTTTAATAAATGCATGTTGAATTCAATTGGATTAGACCTAGTTTGGAGTTATGCACTTAGTGGCCATCTAATGAATGCTTGTTGAGTGAAATGAATTTGTCCAATTAAATGGGCAGAGGAGGTGAAACTGTCTTCTTGGGGGTGAGGGGAGAGCTGCATATGGATGCAAACCAGATGAGTTGATTACTGACAAGAAAATCAGCTCCAGATTGAGAATGAGATTGTGACCACAGCTGTAAGGAGACCAGATAAGATTGGCTCCCTCATTGGTCAGGGTTGGAACAGTCGCCTCTCAGTTTTCCTGTCTGGTATTCAACCCCAAGCCGACAATCAATGTGATAGGACCTTTCGCTCTCTCTCTCCCTATTACCATTCAAACACATATTTACTCTCCTGCTGTGTTTGAGGCAGAGAGCTCTGTGCTTCTCCAAGAAGACTGGAAGAAATACAAAAGTGTTTGACAGCTGTTCTCAGAAACAGAGGCATCACGATGCAGTGGAAAGAGGGCTGGATTTTTAGTCAAAGGATCTGAGATCAATTCCCACCATGATCACTGATGAGCTGTATGACCTTGGCCAAGTCACTTCCCTTCCCTGGGGCTCAGTTTCTTCTTCTCTAAAATGAGAGAGATGGACTAAGTGGCCTTTGAGTTCCCTTCCAGATCTAAATCTATGATCCTATGGTCTTATATGTGATTTAACTGCCCCAGGATTTAGTTTCCCCATGTGTGAAATGAAATGGTTGGACTAGATGGCTTCTAAGGTCCCTTCCAAATTTAGATTTAGGGTCTTATCAGTTTGTATACTGGCTCCAACATTCCACTTGTTGCAACCTAGCAGTACAACATTGGACAAACCATTTCTCATCCATGAGCCTCAGGATTAATCATCTTTTCCCTTCCCTGCCAACCTCAAGTGGTCACTGTGAGGCCCTCAAAATATATGATAGATATGAAGCTGCTACTGAGCTTAAAGCACCCTAGAAATGCCAGTGATGATAAGAGTGAGGAGGGTCTAAACAATGGTGATGAGCCTATAAAAGACCTTTTCAGTCTGAAAAGACAAAGACGAAGTGGGGAGGGCATCAAAGGTTATGAAATCATGACACAATGTTGTTAAAAATCAAAAGACCGTAAGCTCCTTGAGGGCAAGGACTATTCCCTTTTTGTATTTGTTATCCCCTGACGCATTACTCAGCGCAGAAGAGGTGCTGAAGAAGTGCTTGTTCGGCTGAAGTGAATTAAGAAATTAATGATGGCAGGCAGGGAGGGAGGGGAGAGAGAACATGGACTTATTTGACAGATCCTAGAATACTAGAGGGAGTCTATCCCTCCTCTAACCTTCCCCTTGCCGCCACCCCCAGAGCTTGAAAGCCTTTAGAAAAATAAAAGGCAGCATTACTTTAAGCAGTGGGTAATAGGCATATGAGACTCATTACCACAGGAGGGGGCATTGACTGAAAATAAACACAAATAGCTTTCCAAAAGGTTGAGATATGTTCATGGATGACAGGTTCATAATGGGTTATTAAGGGAAAGCAGGAATTTTTTGGCAGGTGTCCCCATCCTCTGTGGTTGATGTCAAGGAGGATGTGTCTCCTTGGTGCCTTCATCAGGGACAAAACATCAGTCTGGATGACCCAGTGGGGTGGCTCTTCTGTTTATATGCTCACAAATATCCCCTCTTGCTCTCTCTAATCTTCACTTTGATGTTCAGTTATAATCTCTTCAGCCCTTTACGTCCCCTCCATTCAGAAACCTAAGAAGATTCTCCACTGTGTAATGGGACTATGAACTATGTAGAGGAGAGTACAAAACAGATGTCATGTCCTACATGAAATATTCCTTGATCTCTCTCCCACCCACAGCTTCAAAGAAAATGGTCTCTTTCCCTTCAAATTTTCTCACATCACTATCTGGATTCTTCCTTTTCCCTTATCGCATTTTAGGTTTTTCTCTGTTTGCTTGTGGACTTATTCCATGCCTTTTGTTTGAATGTAAGCTCAGTGATGTCAAGGATTGTGTCATTTTTTCATACTTGTGGAACAGGAAATGGCATATGGTAGGTATTTCACAAATATGACTTGGCTTGACCTGCTTTGACCTGACTTGACTTGATTTGAATCAAACTAAGATAGCTAGAGAATTAATTTTCCAGACTTCAAAAGGTAGAGGAAGTGGAAGGTGTGTTGGCAACCAAAAATGGGCTCCTTAGCACTTAGTTCAACAAGTGCCCTTGAAGAGTTTGGCTTTTGTTCTCTTTGAGTAATTCATTGAGCCTTACTAGGTGCTAAGCCCCAGGCCCAA
Source organism: Trichosurus vulpecula (assembly GCF_011100635.1). Classification (NCBI taxonomy): domain Eukaryota; kingdom Metazoa; phylum Chordata; class Mammalia; order Diprotodontia; family Phalangeridae; genus Trichosurus; species Trichosurus vulpecula. The sequence goes on from NC_050577.1 coordinate 293,514,269, forward strand.
ACCCCTATTAGGTGTAAAACCTTAGTGGGTGTGGATTGGCAACTAAGGTGGGGCCCAAGGTGGGGCTAACTCCAGGGAGGGCCTAGTTTACATGCCTGGGAGAGCAGAGGTTTTTAGACCATGTGGGTTTAAGTCCGCCTCTTTGTGATGATTCTAGGTCACGTGGGTGAGTCGCATGTGTGACTCACCCCTGAGGCTGAAAAAGATATAAAAATCAGGGGTTGGCTGTCTGTTTTTTGGAGCTCATTCCCGCAGCAGTGGTGGCACACGTGACTCTGGGCCAGCCCTTGTTCTGAGCTCCCGGGCTGAACCTAGATGTTGGTAACTATGAATCTGTATTGGGTCTGTCTGTTGATGTTTGTACTTTGGTTGTAATTTGCTCTGAAGTTCAGGGTGCTGGCTTTTTTTCCCTGAACTAAGTGAATGATATTTGTATGCTGAATTAAAGTAAGCTTGTCAACCCCTTCACCTTGCTTTCCTTAGTTAAGCAGATCAAAAGAACCTGTGCTTTCCCAGCATGCCGGCAGCTTTCTGGGTGCTGGCTGTGGGTGGATCTTACACCCCCACAGAAGCTGCTAGCTGGATTGTTGAAACAGAAGGGAGCTTCTATTCTGGATCCAAAATGGAAACACATGAAAGTCTTTGACCAACATAGATTTTTTTTTTAAATTCCCATCCAGAACATGGGAGCAAGAGTAGGTTTAGGGAGGATGAAAATAACAGTGTTTTGTGTTCCTGAAAAAGAGGACAAGTACTAAAGTTGAGAATGAGCTGAGCCTAATGAGGAAAGGTGAAGACACAAGAGGGATTGTTGAGGTCAAGAAGAGAATTCTTTCCAGTGATCTGGCCATGTCCTGGGGTAGATGGGTGATGAGAGGTGATGGAGCAAAGACAGAATTATTCAACTCAATTTATTCCTGTTTTCTCTATCAATGACAATGGTCTTCAGACCCGGAAGGCTAAAGTAGGAATAATTGACAGAGCATTGAAGCCCAAGATAATTGAGGGAATGCTAATAGTAATATTGATGATAACAATGATAGTCATTCCCATTTCTGAAACATTTTAAGGTTTACAAAGTACTTTCTTCACAATAATCCTATAGCATGGGCCCTCTGAGTATTGTTATCCTCATATGGATGAAGCACCTAGCCTCAGTTATGGGGGCGGCACCTAGGTGCTTTCAATGAATAAATGAAAAAGCTTTTAATAAGGACTTGCTATGTATGTGTCAACCACTGTGGTAAACACTGAGGGCAAAGATATGAAAAACAGTCCCTGTCTTCAAGGATCTTACAATCTAATCAAGGAGACAATGTAAAAATAAGTTTGTAATTTTGACTTTGATTCCTAGCAAATCCTAGCCTTCAAGGAAAGACTAAACAACCCATTGCTGGGAAGGATGTAGAGAGGATTCCAGGTCAGGTGCAGATTGGACTAGATCCCCTCAGACATTCCCTTCCTTCTTGGAGATGCTGTCATTCTGTGATTCCAGCTCTCTGGGCTGTTATAGTCAAGGTTCATTTAGAGGCAAAACTCTTTTTTCATCAGCTCAGACTTCACTTGTGAAGTGGGCTCAATCCTCAGGTCCTTAGGAAGTCCAGGAGAAAGCATGTAACAGTGTTCAGGGTCTTTGAAAAACAGCCTCTCCCAGCTTGACCAGAGCACAGCTCATTTCAGTTCTATTGATTGCCTTGGTCACCCGCTGTTTCTTTTCTGCTCCTACTGCTGCCCCAAGAATGAAGGCATCTTTGTTCAAATGGCAAACAGAAGTTCAAAACAAGGACCATCATCCTGGCGCAATTAAGAACTTGAGAAAACCTACAGAAGAGTAGAATCTTCATTCACTCGATCCAGAATTTGTCCTCTCACGGGGACCTCAAGGTACACTGTGAAGCTTGGATTCAGTCAAAGGGCCGTACTTGAGGACCTAGTGGGCCGCATGTGGCCTCGAGGCTGCAGGTTCCTCACCCCTGTGGCTTCTACCATTTCTCTGTTTATTGAGGAGTGTCTTTTGGTCTTCTACATGTCAGCATCTATATATGTTACATATCAAATTTTTCTCAAAGAAACTTGAAGCTACTATTCTCCCAGTGAACTATTTTGTTTCTTACCCATTAATTTTGTTTGTGTAAAAGTTTTCAATTTCACAGAATTAAATTTATCTATATTTTGTAATGTCCACCATCCCTTTTTGGTTGAGAATTTACCAATATCTATGAAAAGTATATGATCTGCTTTCTCTTCTAATTTTTATAGTAGAATCGTTAATATTCATATCACATAACCACTTCGAGGTTTGGAGGGAATATGGTGTACCAAGTTGGTCAAAATCTAATTTCTGCCAGAATGCTTTCCAGCATTCTCAGCAGTCCTTATCAAAAAGTGATCTCTTGCCTAGATAATTTATGTTTAGAGATTTGTTGGACAGTGGGTGGGCTCAATCTTAGTAGATGTCTGTTTAATTGAGTTGAATAAATGACTATATTGGAGAAATTCTTAAGCGACATCCTTTGATAGGGATGTAATGAGAAGCAGTAAAGGACCAGCAGTTGGGGAAAAACAAGTCTGAGAAGAGTGTTGAACTTCTTTGAGACTCAGTTTCTCCCTTCAGTAAATGGGGATAATTACTGAAGAACCAGCCTCACAGGGTATTATGAAGAAAATACCAAACCCTACTGAAACATAAACCTGGGAAGTTATTATTTAGTTGAGAATGATTTGTTCTTAATACTTTCAATGTTAGCATACAAAAAGATGTTTTTAAAGTGTTATATCACCAGCAACCTCAATGACATCACCATCCTGATTATCACCATCCTTACTGACATTCTCCTCATGACCAACATTGTCTTCATCATGACCATACCACCACCATCACGATCACCATTACCACCACCATCACCACCATCACCACCACCATCACCACCACCACCACCACCACCACCATCACCATCACCACCATCATCATCACCACCACCACCACCACCACCACCACCACCACCACCACCACCACCACCACCACCACCACCATCACCACCACCACCACCATCACCACCACCACCACCATCACCATCACCATCACCACCACCACCACCATCACCATCACCACCACCATCACCATCATTGTCACCACCACCACCACCACCATCACCATCATCACCACCACCACCACCACCACCACCATCACCACCACCATCGCCACTGTCGCCTTTACTAACTACATAATCTTCATGAACAATAATACTGAAGGTGATCTTGATATGACACAGATCACAAGGAGACAGGGTGGTACAGTAGAAAGGGTCCTTACTCCTGAGTCAGAAGGCCTGAATTCCAATTCCAACTCTGACAGTTACTAACGTTATGACCTTAGGCATCTGACTTAACTTCCCTGGGCTTCACTTTCTTCCTCTGTAAAATGTGGAAGATTACACTAGGTCACCTCAAAAGTTCCTTCCAACTCTAAATCAGTTACAGGATGTGCCGTAGTAAAAGAAAAAAGAAGAAAGAAGTACATGCTAAATGCCAGGAGAAAGAATATTGCATTTAGGGTCAGAAGACCTTGATTCAAATCCTGGCTCTGACATGTAATATGTATGTGACCTTGGGGAGTTCAGTTCCTTTCTTCAAGGACTGGCTATAAAATTGGTGGGGGGAGCATGTGAACATCAGCCCTAAGGTGCCTTCCAGTTTGAAAGCTAAGATATTCAGTACCACTAAGAAGTGTGGAAAGGAAGTACGAGAGAAGGTCACCATGGTCTAGCTAAGTCTTGGAATGTGTTTGGGGCAGATGGGATTTGAGTTGGGCCATAAAAGAAGGGTAGGAGATAGAAAAGAGAAAATTGAAAAGGACACTCCAGGCAGGATAGCATGGGTAAAGGTAGAGATTGCATTTGCTGTATTAATTCTAGAATAAATCATAATTTATTGCTGACACACTTAAAAGAAAGACATTGACAAGCTACGGCATGTCTAACTCAAGAAAGCCATATACCTGTGGCATGAAAGAAAGAACACTGGATTTGGAATCAGAGGACCTGAGCCCAAAATTGAGACCTGCCATTTATTACTAGTAAACCATTTAACTTCTATGGGCTTTCATGCCATGCCTCCTCTCTCAAAGTGCCACCTCCAAGCCAGCACTCCATCTTCTGCCCTAGGCCCATGGACTCCAGATGGGTGAGAGTGCTCCATCTCTAGCCAGAACCATCCCACTTCCCTACCACCATTGTGCCACACCTCATGACCCAGAACTTTCCCAAGCCCCCACTACTGCTTTCCTCTACCAGCTCTGGCAACAATAATCAAATCAAGACTACCATCCCTGAAGAGGCCAAGTCAATCGATTGCCCTGTGACTCTACTTACCATCCTACCATCTCTGTGTCTTCACAGACCAAAGCCCTCATCCCTGGCCACCATTCCTCTAGGTGGGTTATCTTCCCCAGTTAGGATTTAAGCTCCTTGGGGGGAAAGGCTGATCTGCTTATCACAGCACCTGATACATAGTTATTGCTTAATGAAGTCTTTTTTAAAAAAAAAACCATTTATCGTGAGGCCAAGGGAGCTTTTCCCAAAGACGGTAAATTTAGGAGACACTTTCACCCCCTTCAAAAGCAGAGAAACGATAGGATTCAGTGACTACTTAGGAAGAAAAATCATTCAAATAAGCAGCTACCAGCTGGTCTGCTTCCTCTCCTAGTAGGTTTGTGGGTTTGTGCCTACTCTACCCCTAACCTCGTACCCCAGCTCCTCCAGCCTTCTCTCCAGTCTCCACCAGCTAGATCTGGGGTCCAAAAGAACAAAATGTATTTAAGGATCTATTTTGTCCCAGGAAGGCTTGTGCTACTCTACTGGCAGCTCTGGACCTCTCCACCTCCCCCCTCCCTCTCTGTCTCTTCCCTCTCTCTCTCCTCTCTCTCCTTTCCTCTCCCCCTCTTTATTTTTTCTCTATCTCTCTATCTCTCTCTCTCCTCTCTGTCTCTCTGTGTGTGTCTCTCCTCTCTGTCTTCCCCACTCTCCCTCTCCCTCTCTCTTGTTCCAGAGTCCATACTCAAAGTCTTTTCCACTTATGGTCCCCTGGCATTTGAGAAGACCATCAGAGAAGGACTTTAATGAGGGGACAGGTCAGAGATGTGATCTCAGAGTCCATCATCTAATGTTGGCCATCTTGGACTAGAAGAGACCTTCAAGGCTTTCTAATCCAACAAATTCCTACGTTGTTACAAGTGCTGAAGCTGAGATCTATAAAGGTGAAGCGACTTGTCCAAGGTTACACAGGTAGTAAAGGAGGCAGCATGGTCCAGCGGAGGGAGCCCTGGATTTGGAGTCACAGGACCTAGATTCAAATATCACCTTGCTCAATTGCTACCTGTGTTGCCCTGGGTGGCAAGGCCCATGACACCTTTGGGCCTCAGTTACTTCATCTGTAAAATCAGGGACATGGCCTGACTAGATGGCTTCTGGGGTCCCTTCCAGCTCTAAATCCAGGATCTCCTGCTCCTTCTCGTGATTCTTGGATGTGCCCTGTGTGGCCTTGAGGAATTGACCTCTAAGTATTTATTAAGGGGCTTATTTTCCCTGTACCTCAGTTTCCTCAGCTGTAAAATGAAGGGTTTGGACAAACTGGCATCTGAGGTCCCTTCCAACTCTACCTCTATGATCGTGGTACAGTAGAAGTGCTGGCATTAGAATGAGAGGAGCTGGGTTCAAATCCCACCTTTGATGTTTCCTACCTGAGTTACCTTAGGCAAGAGACAGAATGATGGTAGTGAACAAAGTACTGGACTTGGAGTCAGAAATACCTGGGTTCAATCTCTGTCCAAGATTTAGAGTCATAGGGTGCAGAATGAGACATATATAGAACTTGAATGGACCCTTCACAGGAGTAAGTTCACACAATTCTAGAGTTAACATGGTCCCTAGAACAGAGAATGTCAGAGCTGGGAGGGGACTTAGAAGAGGGAATGTCAGAGCTGGGAGGGGTCTTAGAACAGGGGATATCAGGGCTGAAAGAGACCCTAGAACCCGGAATGTCAGAGGTGGGTAAGACCATAATCTTGTCTAGTCCACTTCATCTCCCAGATGAGTTCAGTGAGGGTCAGACAGAGGATGTCACATCACACAGAGTCCGGAGTGGCCCCCAGGCTCCTGCTGCCCAGAACAGTGCCCAGGGCTCTTGTTAATATGTGGAACTGAAGCTACTATAAGCTCTGTCTCACTTCCATTGGTGCCACGTGTATCACCTAATGCCCTATCTGTGCTCATTGATTGATTCCTGAAAAATCTAAATACTTCCCCCCATTTCATGTCCCACAGAAAGTAATGATAATAAATTATATTCACATTGCCCTTTACCGCCTCTTGACTCTCATGTTAGTAGTAGATTAGTAGTCAAGGCATTTGTCCCCATTTTAGAGGTTAGGAAATCAGGGCTCGGAGCAGTTATGAGACCTGCCCAGAGTTGTACAGCCAGTAAGAAGTAAGCAGAGGTCGGGCTTGAACCCAGTGCCTCTCCCTCGAGACCCAGGACTCTTTCCAGTATACCAATCTCTTTTTTTTTAATGGCTGCAAGATACTTGAGAAAATCAGGAGTGAACACTAGGCAAAAATCAGGGGATTTTTTTCCCTTTCCTCTCTTTAAAAAGTAAGTACTATCTCCAAAGCCACTCAGCTATTGTCCCCTTCTCCCCTGAACCAACTCCAGATGGTGGTAAAATAAGCCAGCTGAGAAGTGAGGGAGAAAGAAGGCGTAGCCTGCCAGGAGTCACAGCCAAACCTAAAAGGCTTTACCTGGAAGGCTTGGCTGGCTGAGGAACCAAGGAGGTGGCCGGTGTTTGTGGGGGAAACAGGGAGATGAAACCAGATTTTCTAATTGAAATGCCTTTAGTGGCCCCAGTTCAATCCCAATTGGGCAAGAGGCCAGGATGGAGGTCCAGCCAGCCAGCCTCTTTCTTCCCAACTGGCACATTCGGGCTCAGGCTCAGGATGGGCCCAAGCTAAGATTTTGTTGCTAGAAGGGATAGTAATAAATACTATTAAAGGCTGAGCCCCAGGGAGCCAAGGCTAGGCCAAGAGGCTCAAGGGATGGGATGGGGCTTTTGGCAAAGAAGGGTAAGCTTTGTTTCCAGTTCTACCACACTAACTCTATAATTCCCTTTCCACCCTCTTCCCAGATATTCCTTAGAGCTGGGTGCAAATATTTTAGCCCTAAAAGAGGCCAGGGTATCACACTGGGAATGTTTTACTGAAGAGGAATTCTAGTTGAATTGAAGAGAAAGAAAGATTACCCAGCTAAAGTGCTTGCTCCTCTCTAGGCTGGAGAGGAATGTTTTAGAACAGAGGGGGCCTTCTGGGGAGTTGGGGAAGAATGATGTTCTCTTATGTCCAGATGAACACTTGATCCCAAAATTACAAGGCCTTCCTATTGGCTACCAAGTTACACAGCAGAGTCACCAAGAGGTTTATGGGGGTGGAGGGAGACAGGAGCCTCAAGGGGCTATTGCCACAATGTGTTGTCAGTGAAACTGGGCAATCATGCCAGGAGGAAAGTCACAGATTTAGAGTTTGGAAGAAGGGATCTCCAAGGTCACCCAGTCCAATTCCTCACTGCAGAGATCAGGAAACTGAGGCCCAAAAAGGTGGCATACTTTTATCCAAGGTCAGGCAGTCAAGTGGCAGTGCTTGGATTTGAACTTGGGTCTTTGGACTCCAAATTCAGTGTTAGTTATTCACTCCCTCTTTAAAAATCGATGTGGACAAAAGAGTAAAGGTTACTTGCTTCTGCTTAGTGCAGTGCTGGCCTTGGAGCTGGCCACTGGAGAGTGGTACACACTTGGCTTTGTGACCTTGGGTCAATCATTTCCTTCTCTGGACTGCAGGTTTTTCACCTTTAAAATGAGGGAGTTAGGCTAAATGATTTCTAAGATACCTCCTAGCCTTGAGCCTTATGGTCACAATTCATTAAACATGACATAACTGGGCCCAGTCTGGTTAGAGCATCAAAAGTTTGATTTCAGGATCTGAGATTGACAAATGAGTCCTTGGGGCAGCTAGGTGGCACGGTAAGTAGAGCACCAGCCCTGGAGTCAGGAGGACCTTAGTTCAAATCCGCCCTCAGACACTTGACACACTTACTGTGTGACCTTGGGCAAGTCACTTAACCCCAATTCCCTTGCCTTCCCCCCCCAAAAAAAGAAAAAAAAGACAAATGAGTCCTTGTGCTCATTCTTTCTGGCTATGTTTATTTCTCACAATGTCACCCTCACCTCACTCTGGAATGAGTATCTTTTTCATGTCAGAGACTATCTGATTTTTGTCTTTCTATCCCCAGTGCCTAGAATGGTGCCTGGCACATAGTAGGTGCTGAATAATGATTGCTGGTGGATGCACTGATTGGTTGACTCCTTCCTAACCTGCCTGGGATTGTCCAGTAGGTGAAGCCCCTGGATCTGTTTATTTCCTCAGGAAAACTGTCCCAGGTATATCTGGCACTCAATCTTGTGAGCTCAGGCAGGTTCCTTCCCTTTTCTATGTCTTAGTTTCCTCATTTGCAAGATAGGAATGATGGTAGAGTGCTCCAGTGCCTAGCATGGCACATAGTAGGTATTTAATTAATACTTTTTAATTGATATTACAAGGAAAGTTCTTGGTAAACCTTAAAGGTTAACAGACATTTGCATTTTTGCAATGTGCTTTATACCTGTTCTTTTATTTAAACCTTCAAACAACCCTGTAAGGTAAACACTATCATTATCACCTCTCAAAGATGAGAGAAATAATTTCCCCAGGGGCACAAAGCCAGGAAATATCAGAAGGAAGACAAGATCTCATGTCTTCTCAACATGAGTTCATATCCTGAGGATCATACGAAACAATAGTTAGCCTAGCACAGTGCTTGACACATAGTAGGTACTTAGTAAATGTTTGTTCTCCAATCCAGCATTCAATTTATTATGCCAGTATGACAATGGAAGCTTCTACTACTACCTTGCCCAGCTGAATCTGCTGTTCCACTAGCACCCCAAAGCCCCTAGTATTTCCATTAACCACTTCACTCTGCCTGGGAAATCTGGCTCCCTGCAGACAGCAGATCAGCAGTGACTGCCACACACCTGCAGGGCTGATGGAGAGCAGAGACCGTGCAACATAAAAATGTCTCCCAAGTCTTGAGTGCACTGGGCTCAGGCAGGCTGACCTGCTGGTTTGTGATTACAGCCTGTCAGGGAGTGACCTCAGTATTGGATTCTGACAGCATCTGCATTCAGGGAGACTACAGGGGTGGGGGGTTGGCTGATGAGAGGCAACTGCTAGTTATTCTGAATGTCCCTGCTGTAGAGACAACCTTGTCCTTTGGATGGAGATGGAACTTTCTGGAATATGGTCTTTTGTTTCCTTTCAAATGAAGGAAATATACCTCAGTTCATGATTTTCACACATCTGAACACGCCAGGGTATCTAGGAACACCCACCAATTTTAGTCAGAAGTTTCCAGCTCCTGGCACCAGACTCAGAAGAAGAAAAAATGCATGCTGTTCCACTAAATCCCACCATACTGAAAGGGGATGGTTGCTGGATTCCTACATCAGATCTGAATGAATGGAACTTATACAAGAGATTTATTGGTAATTAGGAGGCTTGGAAGAGAAGTAGGTCCAAAGAGGGCATGACATAAACTGAGATCCAATTACGTAAGCAGAAACCCAGACTGAAGGGACCACCAGACATTTATCAAGGAAACTAAAGTCAAGGACCAAGCATTCCTGGTCTAGCACTGAAATATAGGATCACAGAATGTCAGAGCTGGGGGATACCTTAGAACATAGAATGTCAGAGTTAGGAAGGGCATGGAACACAATGTCAGGGCTAGAAGAGACCTTAGAACATAGGATTCTGGATTGGGAATAACATGGAACACAATTTCAGGGCAGGAAGGACCTTTGAATACAGAACGATGTACTGGGAAGGACTTTTTCACACAATATCAATACTGAGAGGGATCTTAGAACACAGAATGTCAGAATGGGGAGCGACTTTAGAAAATAACTTAGAATCTCAGACCTGGAAAGGACCTTAGAATAACAAAGAATTAGAAAGTGTATATCTAAAACCAAGACCCAACATTATTTCTAATAGAAAAACACTAGAAGCCTTTCCAATAATATCAGAGGTAAAGCAAGGAAGTCTGTTGTAATGGTCATTATTTGATACAGTTCTAGAAAATGCTAGTTATAATTATAGGTCAAGAACAAGAAATTGAAAGAATAAGCATAGGCAAGGAGGAACAAAAATTATCGCTCTTTGTAGATGACATGATATTTTACCTAGAAAATAAATGAAAAAACTAATTTAAAAATAGAGATTTCAGGAAAATAGCAAGACATAAAATAAAAGATAAAGATTATCAACCTTTCTATCAATTACTAACAAAATCCAGCAGGCCATAGGAAAAAGGAATTCCATTCAAAATAACTACAAAATGCACAAAATAAATGGGAGTCAAGTTATCATGACATACTGAGGACTGGGAATTTGTCTACAGAACACTAATAAAAATAAAGGAGAAAAATAATTGTGACGTTCCATTGCTCATGGCTAGGCTGCATCGATACAATAAAAATGATGATGTCACCCAAATGAAATTCACAAACCTCATGCCATAACAATTAAACTACCAAGAGGTTATTTTATAAAACCACACAAAATAATTACAACAGCCTTTCTGGAGTGAGAAACATATGATTCAAATCCTAGTACTGCTATTTACTTCCTATATGACACTGAGAAAATCATTAACTTCTTTGGGTCCCAGCTTCATCATCTATATAATGCAGGTTTTGTAGTGGATGTTCTCTAAAGTTCCTTCTAGCTCTTAACCTTTTTATTTCAAACAGTACAGAACTCTGCTGACAGACAGTAGTTCGAACCTTGCTTTGATACTAGCAAAGACCTCCCTTGACTTGTTTAGGCTGAAGGAAATATTTCTCATTCATTCAGGCAATATTTATTTGTTAATCACAATGAACCCAGCACTGCAGTAGGCACTTAAGGAGAATACAAAGATGAATGAGACACTATCCCTGCCCTCAAGGAGAAGTTAAAAAAAATCTTTTAACAAGGCATCCCAACATTCAGGAGCGCTGGGTTCTAGTTCTGGCTTAGCCACTGTCATTTGGTCATGGAATCCTAGAAGAGCAACTCAGTGAACTGGATGGCATAAGTACTGTTATCCCATTTTACAAATGAGGAAACTAAAGCTTAGGGAGGTAAAGTAATTTTATCTGTGGTTGGCAAATCAGGCAGTTTAATGTAGTGAAAAAATATTAGCTTTACAGTTGAAGGATTTGAGTTCAGACCTTCAATCTGTTACTCCCTACTTAGCCAGGCTATTAGGAACTTTGTGAATCTTAAATTGTTGTATACTTGTGAATTATTATTACTGGTATGATCTTGAGCAAGTCTCTCCCCCTTTTGGTGCTTCAAGGTCTCTTCATGTGTAAAATGGGGAGGGATTGGGGGCTTGGTGTAGATTATCCCTCAGGTCATCTCCAACTCTAAATTCTACAAAATCCCTAAGTATCAGAGCCAGAATTCAAACCCAAGTCTTCTGGAATCCAAATCCAGCAATCTCCCCACTGTACCATACTGTCTTTCATCATTGCTATCCCAACACCTTCTTAGAGCTCATCCAATTTCCCCCTCCCTTTTTCTTTCTCCCAACACAACAGTCAACTCTTGTCCACAAGGTAAACATTTAACTTCCACCTTTCATTTAATTCCTTCTCTGACCAGCTGCCCAGTGCTTAGCACAGTTCCTGGCACATAGTAGGTGCTTAATAAATGTTTACTGAGTGGGAAGTATTTATTAAGCACCTACTATGTGTAAAGCTCTATGCTAGGCTCTGGGGGTAAAAAGATTAAAAAAAACCACCCCATTCTCCAGGGGGAGGTGGAGGAAGGTGGAGGATGCATTAGCATATACACATATAAGAAAATACTAAATATCAACCAATAGACAAACATCTACCAAGGCATTTGCATTGGATTCTTTCTCTTCCTTTGCTATTCTCCCTGCTCCCTCTCAGATAGATGTCAGGTCACAGATGACCCCCACTCAAGTTCACATCGGACGCCTCATCAAGGTGTTGTAACAAACCTGTGTTCTTTCAAAGGTTATGGCAATGATGCACAATATTTATAATAACAATGATGATGACTAACATTTATACAGTGTTTGAAAGTTTGCAAAGCACTTTATATGCATTATCTCATTTAATCCTCATAATAAACTCACGTGATAGGTCCTATTATCAGTCCCATTTTCTTGACGAGGAAAGTGCTTAACTTCCCTGGCATTTACTATGTGCTAGATTATCCTGATGGGTCTGAAGACATAAAGGGAAAGCAAAATTAAGCCCCTATACTCAGAGATCTTACTTCTGATGGGAGAAACATTAGGCTAAGTTAGTACATGCAGGATAAATATAGAACAAATGGAAGAATGAAATACACTCAAGGTAAATACCAAGAAATTTGGGGCAGAAGTACTAACAACTGGAAAAACTGGGAAAGATCTTGTTTAGGAAGTTGCATTTGAGGTGAACCTTGAAGGGTGTACTAAGGATTCCAAGAGATAGAGGTGAAGAAAGAGTGCATTTGAGGCATGGGGCACAGCTTGGACAAAAGCCCAGTAGTCATCCATTTTTTTGTGGTTAAAGCCATGAGCTCTGAAAGGCCATGCATTACTCACATCTATAGGCTCGTCTTTGGCTTGGGTCCATGATAACCTATACCATGCCTCTCTGATAATGAATCATTCACTCATCCTTAACAAATATATTCTCATAGAATCGTAGAAACTTAGCGGTCAATGCTGTGTCGGCAAGCAAAATGGCCTTTGTTTTCTTTGAGTAACTCAGTTTATTTCATTGAGCCTTACTAGGTGCTGGGCCCTTGGGGGCCCAGGGAGGGCCTGGTTTGCATGTCAGGGACAGCAGAGGCTTTTGAACCACGAGGGTTTGGGTCTGCCTCTGTTGGGTGTTGACCTGGTCTGCATGGATGTGAACCTCCCAGGGTCCTAGGGAAAGGGGCCAACTCAAGAACCAATCGGCCCTGGTCATTCAGGCAGTGCTTGATGATGTCAAAAACTCTATAAGAGGGGAGAAGATAGCTTGAAGATCCCTTTTCGGCTGGAGCGGCAGCAGTGGCGAGCGTGACTCTGGGCCAGTCCTCAGGCTGAACCTAGATGTTGGTAACTATGAATTGTATTGGGTCTGTCTGTTGATATTTGTAATTTGTTTGTATTTTGTTCTGAAGTTCAGGGTACTGTTTTTTTCCCCTGAACTAAATGAATGTTCTTAAGTTCAGGGTACTGGTCTTTTTCCTCTAAACTAACTGAACGCTGTCCACATGCTCCCCTGAACTAGGGTGCTGGCTTTTTCTCCTGAACTAACTGAATGCTGTCTGTATGCTGCATTAAAGTAAGCTTGTCAACCCCTTCACCATGCTTTCCTTGGTTAAGCAGATAAAAAGAACCTGTGCTTTCCAGGCATGCCGGCAGCCTCCTGGATGCTGGCTGTGGGTGGATCTTATGCCCCCACAGAAGCTGCTAGCCGGATTGTTAAAACAAATGCCAATGCTTAATACTTCCCACATATGCCTAGGTTCAGTGTTGCTTACAATTCCACACATTGTCCATGAGATTATACACTTATGGAGCAGATCGATGACTACTAACAAGCTATGTGGCCTGAGGCAAATCATATTACCTCTCTGAGCCTTGGTTTTACTCATGTGTCAAGTGGCAATAATTAATCCTGCCTCTGCCTACCTTCATAAGGATAAGATAAAACGATGGATGTAGAAATGCTTTGACTAGTATAGAGGCCTACCCAGGCTGGGGATTCTGAGGACTGGAAGACAAAGGCCACCCTCCTGACATAGAAGCCAAATACGATGTCTACACTCTGCTCCTGCTTGGCCAGGAATCTGGCTGGTGACTGGCTGTCAGTTATTGAACCCCTGGTAATTAACAACCAGAAAGCATGGTACAGCAGAAAGAGCTTGGGCTTTGAAGTCTGAGGTCTCAGGTTCAAATCCCATCTCTGGTGCTCAAAACCAGCATAACCATGGGCAATTCTCTTAACTGCTCTAGGTCTCAGGTGAGATAAGAAAGCAGCTGCTTTGATTCCAAACTAGCATTCTTTCTGCTATGATACCTTGTCTCTAAAATTATAGAGGGAGTCTCATTCAGGAAGAAATTTGAAGTAGATGGCCTATGGGTTCCCTTCTAAATATGAAATTCTATGAAGTTTCATTTTCTTGGGTTTATCCCATTTTTCTAGCCTGCTGATATGTTTTCAGATCCATTTTTTTCACCCAATGCATTAACTATTGATTAACTATTAACCCAATGCATCCCTCCAGGCTCTCTGCTTTCAACAAGTGTAATAACATCACCTATGCCTCCATCCAAGTCAGTATTTAAGTTGTTGAATAGTACAGGACCAAGGACAGATCACAAATGCCTCTTTCCTAAGATCTACCCTTCCAAATAAACAATGATCTATTAATCCACACCCTCTGGGCCTGACCAATTCCAACCAATTCCAAATCCATCTAATTACCCTCTAATCCAGCCCACCTTTCTCCATTTACACCCAAGATGGAGAGACTATGTAAAAAGAATCCTTTTTATTTTTTTTCTTTGTGGAACGGAAAAATCCCATATCTCCCAGTTACAATATATATGAAATTCTACCTCAGTTTCACTATATATAAAATGAGAGATTTGGACTATATGACCTATAATGTTCTTTCCCAATCCATATCTATGATCCTTCATTTCTATGTATAACATATCTATGAAATTATCATGATCTATGACTGGGCTAACCCAATCAAAAGTAGAATTGGCTCAAAAGTAAGCAGATATTTAGTTGGCCTTAAGCCTAGGAATGTGAAAAAAAAACTCCTCCAAGATAAAGGTTTTGGGACAGTGAGGAGGGCTATCAGCCCAAAGCAATCTCCCAGAGAGCTGTCAGTATGACTGAAATTCCACCATTATAAGTCTATTCATTTTCGAAGACTTTGGTCCACATTGAAATGCAAATCCCTCTGGCAGAATTATGGAACTAAACCATTGTCAACTATTAATGGCAAAGTGGAACTTGCCAAGAGGCCAATTTAGGCTGGATGTTAGGGGGAAAATTCTGAACAATTAGAGCTGTCCAAAAGTGGAATTGGCTTCCTTGAGAGCAGGAGTTCTTAACCTGGAGTCTATAAATTTACTTTTTTTAAAAAACTGTATTTCAATATAATTGGTTTCCTTTGTAACTCTGTGCATTTTATTTTATGCATTCACAAATATTATTCTGAGAAGAGGTCCATAGGCTTCCCCAGACTGCCTGCCTGCTGAAGGGGTCTGGGATATAAACAAGGTTAAGAATCTCTGCTCAAGAGGTAGTGGATTTTACTTTTCATCAGAAGTCTTTAAGTGACAGCTGGATGGCAACTTACCAGGTATACTAGAGTGAGGCCTTCTTCTCAGGTACAGCTTGAATGTCACTAGATGGTCACTAAAGTCCTTTCCTATTCTGATATTGTGATTCTCCAAAGACTCATGATTTCCTCCAGAGACAAAGCCTAAGACTTCTCTGTGTTAGTATATAGTCGTTGTGAGTTGTCATAGCCAAAACAAAAGCCACCACTTGGTGGCCAGACCAGTGGTGTTGAGCATCTCAGAATCTCATTAGGCTCACCCTGAGGTGACTGATATACACAATGATCCACCAGGCTTGGAGAGTTATTCCTTTCAGCTTAGTAGGATGTGCTAGATGGAAAAGTAGAGAGAACACTGGACTTGGGGGAAGGAAGACCTGAGTTCAGATCTAGCCTCACAAGGTCACTTGCTATGTGACTGTGGGTGAGTCACAATTTCTGTCAGTTACTTTACTCTGTTGCAACAATTCATCTAGCAGCTGTTGTGGGGGTGAAAAATCAACACAAGCCCAAAAACAAGAATGCTGCTAGCACAGGTTCTTTTGATCTGCTTTACTAAGGAAAGTAACATTAAGGCATTAACAATATTATTTCAATCCAACATACAAATATCATTCACTTACTTCAGGGGAAAAAGCCAGCACCCTGAACTTCAGAGCAAATACAAACAAATTACAAACATACATTATAAACAGACCAAATACAATTCATATTTGCCAAGAAACCATCAACAGCTGGGTGAGCCGGGAGGTTCTTTGAGCAGCTGCCCAGAGTCCCACGCCAGCACTCCTCCAGAGGAGTGAAAGCCTCAAGGGAGAATGCCAACCTCTGGGTTTATATATCTTGTTCAGGGTCAAAGGTGAGTCACACATATGACTCACCCACATGACCTAAAAGTGTCACAAAAATGCGACTTAAACCCACATGGTCTAAAAGCCTCTGATGTCACAAACATGCCACTCAAACCCATGCAAACTAGGCTTTCCCTTGAGGCAAGGAGGTCATCAAGGACTCCTAATTTAAGCAAGGAAACAAAGGCCAAACTCTTCAAGGGCATTTGATTGAATAAGTGCTAAAAGCCCTCCTTAATTACCAATACACTCTCACGGGTCTGCAGTGATGTCTACCTGAGAGCAGGCTTTGAGAGGTCAAGGAGAAGAGCAAGGGTAGAGAAAGAGTCCAACACAAAATTCCAAGTCATTGACAAAGGGAGTCCTAGATGGGGATTGTGGGAGCCCAGAAGAGGGTGGGAGAGAAGGGAGTCAGTCAATGATTATTTATTCAGTGCCTACTATGTGCCAGGCACTGTGTTGAGTGCTGGGGAAAGAAAGGCAAAGGACAGTCCCTTACTTGAGGAGAAAATAATCTAATGATTATGAATACCACTGAAGGGCAACAGCAAAAATACCGGATCAGAACATTAGGACTTGAAGGGACTTTGAAGAACATCATTACACCTCACTTAAGAGAGGAGGAAACTGAGGCACAGAGGAGAAAGTGATAAAGCTGTTATCATCCAAGCTGGGACTAGAGCAGCCAGTTCAATACTCTCTACTATACTATTTCTCTGGGAGTGTTTCCACATCTGCCAAAGGGGTATAATGCTATCTGCTCTGTTTGCCCCAAAGGAGAGTTATAAGAATAGAATGACATCAGAGAAGTGGAAACACTACAGATTCTCCACCTGTCACAGTCTCAGCCACCACAAGTAGGCACCTCTCCTCCAAGGAGTGAGCTCAGCTGGTATAATTCACATAGGTAGCCCTTGGCTGTATCAGACCGCAGCATCATCATCTCTTGCTTCTCCAGTTCTCCATGTAGGTTGGTCCAGTAGCACAAGCTCCCAGTCTCCACCACCGCCACCCCCTCCCATCCTAATGAAGCTGCAAAGGGACGAGGAATCCAACATCAAGCCTAAGCCTCCCAATTTCTCCATCTAGAATCATTCTCACATCACACTCTGCTTGCCATCCTTTATAAGCTGGTCTGCTCAGGAGTACATCAGCTGGGGTCTCACCATCCAGATCCCTGAAATTTATCCACAGGAGTGTCCCCACCATCACCCTCCCCTCAGTTTAGCAGTCCTCTGCCTCCTAAGCATCTCAGGGCCTCTTCACAAGGGACACTCCCAAGTGCTTCTCAAGGACCCAAATCCTTCTGACTCAACATCTTCTTCTTCCCACTGTCCTGATGAGACCAAGGTAACAGGATCACAGCTTACGTTAAGTGAGGTCAGGGTTATCATAGATCATTAGCATTTGAAGGGGCAGAGAATATAGAAACTGGAGGGACCCTAGAACATGGAAAGTCAGAGCTTGAGGGGCTTTAGAATATAGAACATTAGAACTGGGAAAGACCATAGTATGTACCATGTCAGAGCTGGGAGGTTCCTTAGAATAAAGAATGTCAGAGTTGGGGGCTGTAGAACTGGGAATGTCAGAGCTGGTGAGGGAGGGACCTTAGAACATAGGATGTCAGAGCTAAAAGACTCTATGGGACATGGAACATCAGCTCTAGGAGGGTCTTGGAACATAAAATGTTATAGCTTGGAGGGACCTTGATACAGAAGTCAGAGTTGGGAGGGACCTTTGAACATGGAACATAAGAGTGGGGAGGGGCCTTAGGTATCATATGTTCCAAACTCTTAGAGGGTAAATGTTTTACTCAGGCTTATACAGAGAGTTAATGACTAAGAGCCAGGCCTCCTAAAGCTCCCAAGGATGGACTTAGCCTGTTCTTACCGACAGTTCAGTTATGGCACAAGGTGGTCGTGTGCCTATCCCCAAGCCAAAACAACTCCAGCGTCAGTTAGAATGGCAGTGAAGAAAGGAGGGGAGAACCAAAGTAAAAGCAATCAGCACTATTAATAGCATTAATAAATGTTCTGAGCATAATACCACTGTGTTCTGAACCTGCTCGTGGGAGGTGTTGCTTACGTTCATTTGCATATTAATTTGGAAGAAAAATGCTGGGCTCTTTCTGCTGGGATAAATAAATGCCAGGGGAAGTGCTCAGATATGGGGTACTGCTAATTTGTGTTTCCTTTCCCTCACAGCAGGAAGACCAGTTTGCCGCCAGGAAAACATTTCAGAAAGGCAACGCGAGGCAGAAACAAACTGGGCCAGGCAAACTCCAAAGGGGGCCCTGCCTCACAGCCAGCAAGGATAAAGGGGAGGAGGGGGGAAAGAGACTGATGGGAAAGGGGTGAGGCTGGAAGAGTAGCTGGGGCTTGGGAGAACAAGTGACTATGCAGGGAAGCTGGGATGGATCTTCACTGACTATCTGGGGAGCCAAGGATGGGACTTCCTTCCACTAGAATCATAACATCATAGACCTGGGAGGGATGTCAGAGCCCATCTTGTCGAACCACCTCACTTTACCTAGAAAGAAACTGAGGACCCAGAAGAAAGAATCACTTGGAATCAGGGAATGAGATCTAAACCTAGAGAGGACCTCAAAGACCATCTAGTCCAATGCCTTCACTTAACAGACAAACAAATTGAGACCCAGAGTGACTGAGTAGTCATACATTAAGAGCTTGAAGGGACCTTCAAGGCCTCCTAGTCCAGTAGTTCCTATTTAGTGATTTGCAAACTCTTTGGGGGTTCACTAGGACCGTCTAAGGAGCTCATGCTAAAAATTACGTAATAGTACATTAAGTATTAAACAACTATAAAACATATTATGAGTGGTATATTACCGTAGAAGCTCACAACACAATTTTGTTATTGAAAGTGCTTCACGAAACCAAAAGATATTGGAAAGGATTGGTCAATTTCAACCCTCTCATTTCATAGATGAGAAAACTGAGACAGAGATAAGGAAGTGATTTGTCATATGGGTCCTCTAACACAACCCAGGGTTCTATCAGGGCACCACACTCCCTGCGGATCCCCAAGGACAAATCTAGGATTACAGGTTGGAGCTCTAGAGTGACAAGGCATATCAGAGGCCACCTGATGTGATCCTCTCATTCCTCAGAGAGAGAAAGTGAAGTCTAACTATTATACACAGTGTGTGAGCTGCAGAACTGGGATCCAAATGGAGAGTCTGTGGGTCCAAACCGGGTGGGGGGATCTTTCCCCAATTCATTCCAAACTGTATCGGCTCTCAAAGCAAGAAGGGTCCTTAGAAATAATCTATCACAAACCCCTCACTGTACAGATGAGAAAATGGAGCTGGATGCTGGAAAAGAACACAGTGGCTTAGTAGGGAGAGTTCTAGAGGTAGAGTCAGAAGATCTGGGTTCAAATTCTGGCTCTTCATCTTCCCTCTCTGAACTTCAGTTTCTTCTGATCTAAAGTGGGAATAATTCTACCTCCTACCTCCCTCATAGTGATACCATATGGAAATTGTCCCATTAAATTTAAAGGCCTAGATCAACATGAGTCTTTCTATACATATGACCGATTATTCTAATTCGGTGGTACAGCTGAAGAGCATCAGTCTTAGAGTGAGGAAGAGCACAGTTCAAATCCTGCCTCAGACACTTACTAGCTTTGTGACCCTGAGTAAAGTACTTAAACCCTCTCAGCTTGTTTCTTCATCTGTCAAACAGGGTAATAGTAGCCTCTACCTCTTTAGACTATGAGAAGAACAAAATGAGATGACATCTGGAAAGTGCTTTGCAAACCTTAAAAGCACTATCACTACTATCACTCTAAATGAGCTGTTATTAGTGATTACTGTTATTCCCCATGGTCACTGTTCTTCCCACTGTACTACACTGCCATCTGAGTTCTCAGTGCAGCACAGCAGAGAATGTTGACCTTCTTTCAACTATGAAGTGAAGTCCACATTGCCTTGAGCACTGAGCGCTGTCCTAGGTACCAGGGGACAAAGCCTTCATAAGGTGGTCATCAGGACCAATGAGACAACAAATGGGAATGCCTTATAAGCTCCAAAGGGCTTGAGAGAGGAGGGATTCTTGCTATTCCAGAGGATGGGGAGGATTGGGGCACACAGGGACTGCATAGGAAGCTGACCCAGGAGCAGTCTCGTTTTGGTTAATCATAAGATTTGGGTTTGGTTGGTCAGAGCTCACCAGAGAGTGTAGCAAAACAAGGACAGACTCCAATCATCTTCTTGGGGGCTAAATATGGGTAGGATAAGAGCTCCCTCACCTACCTTTGGTTTATATCGGCAGCTTAGAAAATACATATATACATACACACAAATACATGCAGCCATACACACATACATGTGCATATGCAGTCACATATACATACATACAAACTTTTATACAAAACACAATACACATACATACAGATACAGATACACATCTACACATTCACATTCAAACACATACACATACATAGTCACAAACACATACACATATTCACCCACACATACAAATACATATGTATGCATGTACAGATACACATACATATACAAACACATACACATATATAATACATAGCCACACATTCACACACAAACACATACACATACATACATAGTCACAAACACATACACATATTCACCCACACATACAAATACATATGTATGCATGTACAGATACACATACATATACAAACACATACACATATATACATACATAGCCACAAACACATTCACACACAAACACATACACATATATACATACATAGTCACAAACACATACACATATTCACCCACATAAACATATACACATACATACATATGCATATACGGATACACGTACATACATTGACACACATACACATATACACATGCATAGCCACAAACACATACACACATTCACACACACAAGAACACAGATACTGCATACTTTACTACCCAGAAGAGAAGAAGCAGACATGGCAGCCCATATTTCTCCACAGCACCAGTTCAAACATTTCTTCCTTCAAGAAACTTCCCTAGACCCTCCCCTCCCCCAAGCCTGGTTTTTCTCTCCCTTCTCTGACCACTTGGGATTCTTATGGTCTGAGAAGAAACAGCAGCAAGTGTGGACTGTCTGGCATTAGAAGCCCATCACAATCTTGTTCCATTCTATTTTTCTTCGCTGAGCACACACACACGCACATACACATACACACACACAGCAAGTCATCTCACATTTCTGAGCCTCAGTTTTCCCATCTAGAAAATGGAAATAAAAAAAGATCAGACTTACCTGGAAAGTTTGTCTCGAACATACATGAGCTAGGCATGTAAAGTGCTTGGGAAAGCATTAAGTATGCTTTATATGAACTACTACAGAATCGCTCAATCTCTGAGTAGGGTGAGACCACAAAACCCATCTAGTCAACTCCTACCTGAACAACAATCCTGGACAAAAATGGTTTTCCAGCCCCCTCTTGAAAGCAATGGAGAATTTACTAGCTCACAAGACTGCCAACTCCGCACTGAGATTCATTTAGAGGTTCGGGAAGTTTCTTTTTTGGGTTGTTATTTTCACATTCAACCTAAATCTTTTTCTGTCACCAATCTTCCTAGTCTAATCCCTCTTAAAATAACAGCCCTCCCAACAGCTGTCATAGCTCATTCTGCCCCACCCTACCCAATACTTCTCTTCTCCAGGCTAGTCATCCCTAGCTTCTTCAGTGAATGTTCCCTTATGGCATGAGCTCAAGGCCTTCCTTCTTGCATCTCTGGGCCCAGTCACTCTCCTATCAACACTCTACAATTCATCTTTGTCCTTTCTTCCGGGTGGTGCCTCAAAGGCTTGCCATGAGAAGACAGGGAGATAATGGATGGAAAGGGCTTAACGAACATGAACATGCAGTACAATTGTCAGCTGGTATTATTGACATGACAAGTAATTTCTAATGGTTTCATGTATATGTGTCTTCCCATCCCCTTGTATTACGGACTCATCATTCCACCCTGACCTCTAGCATTGTGCTATTGCCTGGCAAAGCAATTGAACTGTGAGGCCGAAGGATGCTAGTGCTGACAATGGCGCTGATGAGGCCAGCAGCCTCCCTTCTCCTTTAAGATCAGCTCGGAAAAGCACACTAGTCTAAGTTTCTGGGCAAATGTTTCTAAGCTGATCCTCATATTCTAGAGCTCACTGTGTTGTCGTGGGGGAGAATAAGAAAGCCAGGAAAAACTACTCTGCAGCCAGTCAGAAGACCTCTGGGGAATCTGATTGACTGGGTGGCTGCTCTGCTGTCCCTATGAGACTCTGTACGTGTGCCCTTGAGAAATGTATTGTACAATGCCTGCTCCCAAAGAAGAGAGCTAGTCAGCAACAACATGTCATAATATCACCGATGCTTGTATCTGAGCCTCAGTTTCTTCATGTAAGGGTGGGATTCCTCTCCTTCCCCAATGAATGAATCAAATGATGGTGAGTTTATATGTGTAAACAAAATGATTGTGCCCTCTGATATCTGTACAGGTTTGAATCTCTTTGATTTGGTCAAGAAAGAGAACAATGTGATTGGTTGAGAGGATTGATCACTCCCCTTGGGCCCATTTTTAAAATAACAGCCCATTGTAAATTGGTCCAGAAAACTCTAAACAGGGCTAGAAGCTTTCAGTTCTGGAGTTGAAGATTCAAAGTCAAGACAAGGCCCCCAAGAGGGAACAACTCTTGTGGAAAGCAGAGAATTCTCCCTCCCACTCAACCTTGCTACCTTTCGTTGGCCATGTCTTTGGAGAAGGAGGACCAAGAGGAAAAACACATCCAATCCAGAGCAAAGAGACACACGAAGGGCAAATGGGGGGGGAGGGGGAACAGACACAAATAGGCACGGGAAGACAGTCACCTAAGGGATGAAGCAGCTCCAGAGAATGTGATATAAGCACCCATAGTGTAGATAATGTTGACTGTGGACTGTAGAAAAGAACCAGTGCTTGGAGCCCAACATAGAGTTATACCTAAGAGGAATTTGCAAGGGACTCTACAAAGAAAAAAACAACTCTCAGTGCTGGTATTTGCAAGCTTCCTACTTGCCACATATGTTCCCAATATGTGTGTCTCATTGCCACTGTACTTTATATTTGCCACTCTCTCCCCAAAGAAAGTGTATGTGCATGTATGTGTGCATGCAAACACACACATGCATGTTTACAATATGAGAATGCACTCCAATTTGGCAGAATTGTTCTGGAACAACTGTTCATACTATACCTTTTGAGAAAACCCCTTTTTTCTAAAAGCTAACAGAGTTTGTAGAGCTTAACTAGTTAATAATGGAAGCACACTAGTTGGGGTTCAAGGGCTGCAGTTTAGAAGCTACAACTCCTCAGGGTTGAACCCCAAAGGGGAGAAGTAGTAGTAATTGCCCTCTAGGGACCCAATATACCAGTGACAATGCCTGGTTTGGGGGAGGAAGTGACCCCAGAGAGAGCTATTACACTAGGATTGAAGAGCCTAAAGCTAGAACAGACCTGATATCATTTAGTTGTTGCAACAATCTGCTATTGATTGCTGAAGGGGTATAAGACCCACCAACAACCAGCACACAGAAAGCTGCCAACACAGGTTCTTTTGTTCTGCTTTAAAAGGAAAGCAACATTAAGGGGTTAACAATCTTACTTTAATCCAGCATACAAATATCATTCACTCAGTTCAGGGGAAAAAGCCAGCACCCTGAACTTCAGAGCAAACACAAACAAATTACAAACATCAACAGACAGATCTTGTCTGATTCAAATCTTGATTCAGTTATCAGAGTTTAACAAAGTCCAAACATCAGGGTTTACAAGCTGGAGGGCTCTTAACTACAGCTGCCCAGAATCTCCACGTCAGCACTACACAAATAGCTCTGTTCTCTCTTTTTATACACTCTTTAGCCATCATCAAACATCATCTGAGTGACCAGAACTCAGGCTCCTACTATTGGCTCTGGTCTTAGCAACAACCCTGAGGACCCTGAGGGCTTCACGCCCACATGGGCTTAGCGCCTGGGGTTTAGCACCTAATAAGACTCAATCAAAGACACCCAACTTAATTGATATTACACTAGTCCAACTGCTCCACTTCATAAACAAGGCAAGTAAAACCCAGAAAATTACATGCCTTGTTCTATACAATGCCTGTCACATAATAGGTGCTTAATAAATCCTTGCTTGATTAAGCTTGGCTACCCAAGACCACCATTCCCTGCTAATTCTCCTGAAAACTACAGCATTGAAAGGAACCTCAGAGCTCTTCTAGTCCATCCTGAGCTGAAATCTGCTGCACAACATTTCCAGTAAGTGCTAATTCAATCTCCAATTGAGGCTTTCCAGTGAGATCTCATGGGGGAGTCAAGACACACATGAAATAACTAATCAACAGCGACAAAGCTCCCTTGCTCTTGCTCTCATCCAAGATCAACCCCAAACTCCTCTATTTGGCATTTCATTCCCTTTATAACCTGCCCTACTTACCTTTGCACATTTTTTCATCACCTCCTTTCACATATTCTACTGTGCAGTCAATATATTCTAGTATTCCTTGTGTACAACACCCCATCTCTGTGCTCTTGCACTGGCCTGAACCCTACTCTTCTATGCCCTCTACCTCTTATAATCTCCAGGTTAATTCCAAACCTGGTGAAAGTCCCACTTCCACAATGATGCCTTATCTGACCTACTCCCCAATCCCAGCAATTAACTCCTTCTTCCTCAAAACCATCTGTATTGATTTTGGATATAGTCTATATATACCTGTATATCGGGTATGTCTGTATATTCCTCCATATCTACATACAAATTTGATTGTATGTCAAGAACCCCTCTGGCAAGTCTAGGGAAGCCTGTGGCCTTCTTCTCAGTCATATATTTTTAAATGCCTAAAATAAAGTATATAACATTACAAAGTAAACCAATTTTATTTACATAGTTATCAAGACACTGACTCTGCCAACTCCAGACATTTTCTTTGACCACTCTCCCTCACCCCATCCCTAGCTTTCAGTCTTCTTAGACTTTACTCCCCACTATGTGCCCTCCAACACAGTGCCTCTGACCTCCTGAGTATTCCCTGAACAAGGCCTTGCAATTCTCAGCTCAGGCCATTTCTCTGGCTGTCTCCTATGCCTGGAATGCTCTTGCTCCTCACCTCTAGCTCCTAGCTTCCAAGTCCCACTAAAATCCCATCTTCTACAGAAAGCCTTTTCCAATCCCCTTTAACTCTGTAGCCTTCTCTCTGTTAATTATTTCCTGTTTATTTTGTTTATAGCTTATCTATATATAGCAGTATGCAAATTGTCTCCCCAGCTTAGACTATAAGCTCCTTGAGATCAAAGATTGGCTTTTACCTTTCTTTAGATCCCTTACCCCTAGCATCATGCCTGATGTTTATTAACATGCTTTATATAGTTTATTGATGGGCTGATTGAAAGAGAAGTTTACAACTCCAGGTTAAGAACTCCTTAATCTGTATATAAATGCTGCCCCTCCCAACAGAATGTAGGCACTTTGGAGGCAAAGATTGTTTAATTTTGTATTTATATTCCCAGTCTTGAGCACATAAGAAAAGTGTGTTGATCGATGGATCAAAAAGATGAAGCAAGTATTCATGGTGTAGTGATGACTTGACTTTATTGGAGTCTAGGTGGAGAGGGGAAGAAGTGAGTCAAGGCAGAAGAGCATGGGCTGTGGTTAGTCCGAGAGGACTTCCTGAAGAAGTCAGGATTTGAGCTGTACCTTAGAAGGAGTTAGGGGATCAGGGAAAAAGATTCAGAAACAGCATGAGCTTCCCCCACCCTGCCCCCACTGCTGACTCTCAGGGAGCTGGAAAGGCATGCATGCACCCTTGGGGGATGCATGTGCCTGCACACACACATAGGCATGCAAAAAAAGCAATTAAGGAAAGGAATGCAGTGACACAGAGATAGTCTGTCAGCTGTGGCAAGATGACAAATTCTATATTGTAAGAATAAAAAGCAGCAGCTCAACCATCTTGCCCTCCTCCCAAGCAGCATGCATTTCTTCCCAGGGCACAGGGTCCCAGGCTTGCAAATCCTGAGTACTGATTGCAGAGACAGCTGTCCAGAGGAAAGGATGGATGCAGAAGTGGAACGTGGTGGAGGTTGGCATAGGCACTGGGATGGGGACACGTTTCCTAGAAAATCTCACCCCTGAGGGAGGAAGGAAGAAGTGAAGGAAGCCTCAGGACAGAGATGGAATGCTAAGCATGGGACTGAGTAAGAAAGAAAGAGCAAGCCATGTAGTGTAGGCTGACAAAGGACTGCACGATGTAGAGACAGCAGTCCCAGAACTATCACCTTCTGAATGTCAGTACCCTGGCAGAAAGCCCTTATTGTCCCACCTTAGTTTTAGCTCTGGTTGGATGACTCATTCATTTTAAACAACTCTCCAGATGATCATATGATAATAATACGAGCAGGGTCACTAGACTGATAGATTACAATGCCTCTCCTGATTGCCTCCCCCAATCCCAGCTGCTAATGCCTCGCCAATTGCATTGCATTTTAAACATATTTTATATGCATTTATTTCTGAATATGTTGCCTCCCCAGAGAATGCAAGGCTGTTGAGGAAAGGGACTACCTGTTTTTGTCTTTTTATCCCCAGTCACCTAGCACTGGGCCTGGGATATCACAGGTACTTAATAAAAGCTTGATGATTGGTTGTTGGTTAATTGATTGCCTCCCCCATTCAAATGCAAGTTTCTTGAGCAAAGGGGTGATTTCTTTTTCTATCTTTGTACCCCCAGTGCCTAACATGGTGACTGACACATAGTAGATCTCTCTGTCTCTGCCTCTGTGTGTGTGTTCTCCATTAATCCTGTCATCTATGTTTAAAAACTTGGGAGTTATCTAGAATTCTTCCCTGTCCCTCATGTCTTAAACAGTCCTAAACTCCTTCCATGTTCTGGACCCTCCAATCCTACCTTCATGGTGCTTCCCAAGCTAATCTACCATAAGCAAGAGGCTGATTATGTCACTCCTCTGCTCAAAACTCTTCATTAATTTCTTATTGTTTGATGAATGGCATTCCAAGTCCTCCAAAATCTAGACCATCAAGTTTTCCCATCTTAACTTATGCTATGCCCTTCAGCCCTAGTCCTTCTCCCTCTATGCCTTTGTTCTTGCCCTTCCATGTGCCTGGAATTTCCTCCTTATCAACCTTCCCTTCCTACCCCATATTATACCCCATACACTATCCCTGCCCTCCCCCCCCGACTTAGGAAGGAAATTCTTCCTAATCTTCCAGACCTTGGAAGATATTGACATCTCTTTGAAGACTTTTTTAATCCTCACAGTCAGAAAATACGGTTCACTCCAAAGAAGAGATTTGAAAAGACATCGCCACTTCTTTGCAAAGATATTGGACCATGGGTGAGGAACATGACCACACAATGTGATCCTTTTTCAATATGATGGTTAGTTGCTGAGTTTTTTCCCTCCTTTTTAATTCTTTGTCATAAGAGCTGGCTCTCTGGAAAGGTATGGAGGGAAGAATATAGTGGGGAAATATAGGTGATATAAAACCAAAAGATAGTAGTAAAATTTATTTTAGAAACAAAATAAGAAGTGATTAATGAAAAAAAAAGACAGTACACTTCACCCTCAGAGCTCCTGGGACACTTTGAATGCCCCTGTCTTCGATATTTATCATATATGACTTTGTGTTACAGCAACAGCTGACATTTATGGAGAACTTTAAGGATTTTATTCTAGTTTTTAACAGCTATTATTGATATATTTTATTTTTACATCACAATATATCCCTCCCCTCTTCTTTCCCAGAGATGCATCCCTTGTGACAAAGAAAATACATATACATATATATGGGGGGGGAGCAGTACCACAATATCAGCTGAATCTGACTTGATTTAGTAAGCAATGGGGAACCAGAAAATAATTCAGTGCACCAAAACTTCATGATCAGAGATGGGAATTCAGAAGTTTAATCTGGCACAGGGTTTAGGAGAGATTAGCTAGTTTGGCAAACACCCACTATCTCCATTGTTTCACTGCCAGAAGTGTGGGGGCCCATCTCCAGTCATCCTGATCTATATCTGGCCACTGGACCCAGATGGTTCCAAAGGAGAAAGTGAGGCTGGTGACTATGCACAGCCCTGCCTCACTTAAATCCAACTCCCTTGAAAGTCATGACATCACCTTCCTGATGTCACAGTACTCTTTGAGAACAAAGGACAAACAAAAAGAAGCCAGAAGTGTCACAGAACTGACAGGGGAAAATGTGACAAATCAAAGGCTCCAAGTATGAAAGGCAGCCTGGTGAAGGGGAATGAGGACTGGCTCTGCTACTTAGGTCTTGTCCAATCCTGGCAAGTCATGTTAGCTCCTCGGCTTTATTTTCTTGATATAAAATGAGCAGCTTGGATTAAGTCATTTTCAAAATCACCCTCAACTTTGTTATTCCTGGTAAGGGCTGTCCCAACTTTGACATTCCATGTTCTAAGGCCCTTCCCAACTCTGACATTCCATGTTCTAAGATCCTTCCCATCTCAAACCTTCAATGATTATATAAGCTAACTGACTCACCCCAAAGAAAGAAATTCAAAGTATAATTTCTAAGTCCTATTATTAGTTGATGGTGGCCTTGGGGAATTCATTTCCCTATTTCATGGCCCACTTTCTTTAAACATAAAATACGGGTCTTCAGAATCATTGGACAACAGTCTAAAGATTTATGAATAGACACTTACTTGAAATCCTCCTCCTTCAGCTCTGTCTACAAGAGTGAGTTGGCACAGTAGGGGAGGGGGGGCACTAAGCTGACCCACCCCATCACCAAAATCATCTTTTCCTTTTATCCAGTGCTTATTTTTCTTGGCAACCGCTCTCTCACCTGACCCTCACAATCATTGATTGGCTGGTGTACGCAGTTATTCTCTCTCTCTCTTATTGATTACAAAAATGAGTAAGAGAGGGTGACTGACTTACTCAAAGTCACACAGGCATTACACAGGTGAGCCACACATAGCATGGTGCAGCAAAGAGAGTGCTGGGTTTGGATTCAGGAGAGACCCGAGAGTGAATTTGGTCTATAGTATTTACTATCTGACCACAGGCACACAACCCAATACCATGAGTTGAACTGGTAAGAAGGGAAAGGCTTCTTTCCCCTGCTCTCCTTCTTTTACACTGGCTTTGAGAAATAGTCCAGGAGAGAGGTAGGGCTCCCATTCTCTGTTGTTTGTCCTCCTCAGTTTCAGGTGCCAGAAGGGATCACCACAAGACCCAGGAGTTTGAGTCAGGATGCTAGGCAGAATGGTGCAGCCAGCTAGCCCAGATGGAAGGCTGGAGAAGCCAGGGTACCTAGGACTCAAGCCCAAGGTGATGTTTGGACTTGGAACCTGAACTAAGCCCTCTAGAACTGGACTTAACTGTTTTTTTCTTTTATACCTTTGAAATCAATATTTCTTTGTCAAAGCTAAACTGACTACCTGTGGTTTAATGAACATGTAACACAAACTTCAGTCTCCCTCCACTTGGAGGCCGGGTACATCAACATCTCCTCCCTCCCCCAGGGTACTATCAGACCCTTAAGAGGACTGAGGGTGGTCCTGGCTGCCATCTTTAGGCCACCATGTTGCTGAGAGTGTTCAAAACTATAAAGATTAGAGAAATCTCTACAGCTACAGACTAGCCACCTTTACTCTTTATGGAAAACCATCTTAGCTCCAACTTGACCCCCACGTTGGTCTTATAGAAGCTGTCAAGAACCTTCTTCAGCCACAGTCTGAAAATTCAAGGAAAACATTTTAGTACACTGAGGTGGGGGGGGAGGGGACAGAACTTCAGCTTTGAGGCAAGCTTCCCTCCCCTTTCCCTGATATCTCCTCACCATGACCCTGTTCCCCAACCATCTCCACCCCACCAGAAGCTGGACCTCCCCAGGTTTTGATAAGTGAGCCTTTGTCTTTGGTGGGTACTGCTTCCTGGTCATCTACGCACCAGGTTTCCAGTGAATACCCTCCACC
Organism: Trichosurus vulpecula; assembly: GCF_011100635.1. Taxonomy (NCBI): domain Eukaryota; kingdom Metazoa; phylum Chordata; class Mammalia; order Diprotodontia; family Phalangeridae; genus Trichosurus; species Trichosurus vulpecula. The sequence continues at coordinate 293,544,626 of NC_050577.1, forward strand.
CCCACACCCCCACCCCCACCGCACCACAGCCCTCCCACCCCCACCTTCCAGCTCCCCAGTTTGGGTTGTCTGCCTCCTTTAGAATGTGAACTCCCTAAAGGCAATTACCGTGATTGCTCACTTTTAAATCCCTGCTGCTTACTTAGCATGATGCCCGGCGCAAAGTAAGAGTCTAATAAATTCTTCATATATCTGTCTTTTCATGGGCGCACCATGGGGTGGCACAGTGTTAGGCCTGGAGTCTGTAAGTCCTGACTTCAAATCTGGCCTCAGACACTTGCTAACTGTGAGACCCTAGGCAAGTCATTCTGTCTGCTTCAGTTCCTCAACAATAAAACGGGGATCATAATAGCCCCCACCTTCTGGGGTTCGTGAGAATACAACGAGACAACTTTGCAAACCTTAAAGCACACTATACATGCTAGCTCTTAATCTTACTCTACCTGATGCTCAAAAGCCCTTTGGTATTCCTACTTCTATTACCCAGAGGGCAAGAACCCCGGGCCCTGGGACAAAACGAGAACCTTCCCCCGCCCACCCCCGGACCCCAACTGCTGGTGCCCTCACTTCTAAGGTTGACGTCCGTGCATTATAGGTGTAATGTGTATGTTGTTTTCATGTTTGTCTCTCCCATTAGAATGGAAGCTCCTTGAGGATGGGGGTTGTTTCTGCTTTTTCTCTGTTTCCCCAGTACATAGCATTTTCTGTTGCTGCTGCTTAGTCATTTCAATCATGCCCACCTCTTCATGAGGCCATTTGGGTTTTTTGGCAGAGATACTAGAGCAGTTTTCCATTTCCTTCTCAAGTTCATTTTACAGATGAGGAAACTGAGGCAAACAGGGGTAAGTGACTTACCCAGGTAACACTGACAGTTAAGTGTCTGCGGTTGGATTCGAACTCAGAAAGACTAGTCTTGCTGACTCCAAGCCTGGCATTCTATCGATTGTACCATCTAGCTGCCCCAGCACGTGACACAATAGCCAGCATATAGTAAATACTTCACAATTGCTTGTTGTTGGACTGATTGAGGGAAGGAGATTAAGGGCGTAGTTCCAACACCAGTTACACTCGGGTTTGGGACTTGCCTACGGGAATCACATAGCCTTCTGTGCCTCTGTCTTCTTGGGAGGTCCACAGGGCAGTGATCTTGCTGCCGCGACCTGAGAATCAAAGCTTTTTATGGAACAAAGGAAGCCAGAGGGGCTGGGAGGTCTGGGCTCAGCTGGGCCAACCTGGGAAGGAGCAGTGAGCAGGCAGCTGAAGGTCTGTACTAACAGCAGGCAAATCAAAGACTGAGTGAAAGCACCTTTGAAGGCTTTGGACACCAAAGCTCCCAGTCCAGAACTGACAACTGTATGTAGGTTTCCTGATACCCACAAGTAAGAGAATGTAAACACTTCTTTCTCAGAGGGAGGATAGCCAGTGTTAGATTGAGAACTGACAGTAACCGTTTGAGGCTGTCAGAAAGGGGCAAATTTTATAGCCAAGTATTTTCATTTCTACAGCATATCCTTTCCCAAAAAAAATGAGTACAAGTAGGTAAAATTAATGATGGGTGAATTGTCCATAGACTCAGAGTTGAAAGTGACCGTAGGTATCGTAGGGGCACAATCTCAGAGCTAAAAGAGACCTCAGTGGCTACCTACTCCAACCCATACCTGAAAAGGGATTCCCTCTACAACATTCCCAATAAATGATCATCCATTCTCAACTTAAAGACTTCTAGGGTTAGGGAGTTCACAGCCATCCCAGGAAGACTGTCCCACTTTTGGACAGCTCAAAATTATGGGAAAGTCCTTTTTTTCAATCACGTTTTTTTGTGACCCCATTTGAGGTTTTCTTGGCAGTGTTACTGGAGCAGTTTGCCATTTTCTTCCCCAGTTCATTTTATAGATGAGGAAACTGGGGCAAACAGGGTTAAGTGACTTGTACAAGGTCACACAGCTAGTAAGTATATGAGGCTGGATTTGAACTCAGCTCTTCCTGAATATTGTACTTCAATATTCTATGCACTTTGGCACCACCTAGCTGCCCCAGGAAAGTCCTCATAATGACCCTAAAACTGCCCTCTAAAGTTTCCATCCATTGCTACTAGTTCTTCCTTCTTGGGTCTAGCAAGACAAGTCTGATCTATAACATGATGCTAGAGAAAGAGCCTAGAATCTGCAGCCAGAAGATCTGAGCTCTAATACTTAGCACCTAGGAGACCGTGGACCAGCCACTTCATGGCTGGGCTTCAGTTTCTTCCCCTATAAAATGAAGGCATTGGACTTTCGAGTACTAGGTGCATGTTCCTATTGAGACAGCCCTTCATATCTTTGAAAATTGTGCCCACCCCCTCCCCTCTCACCACCAAGTCTTCTCTCTTCCTCAAGCTAAACATCCCTAGCTTCTCCAATCATTTCTTCTATGGCAAGTTCTCCCAGGCCCATTCTCCCCAGCCCCCATTATCCGGATCACCCTCCTCTGGAAATTCGCTAGTTTGTCAATGTTTTTTCTTTAAAAAAAATCCAATGTACAAACATCTGTTCCCTCTCCTCTGCCCACCCATGTCTTCCTTCCACCCATTGGAAAAGGAAAAAATCCTTGTAACAAATATACAGTCAAGAAAAACCAGTTCTCATACTGGCTAGGTCAAAAAAATGTGTGTCTCATGCAGCATATTTAGCTCTTCAACTCTCCTATCATGAGGTAAATCATCCTTGGTCCTCTGAAATCAAGGTTCATGATCACGTTGATCAGAGAACTTAAATCATCTAAAATTGTTCATTTTTCCAATGGTGTCATTATAGTATAAATTGTCCTCCTGATTCTGCTCACCTCACTCTGAATCAGTTCATATACATCTTCCCAGGTTTCTTTGAAATCACCTTCATTTCTTACAGCACAGTAATATTCCATTATATTCACACGCCATATTTTGTTCAGACATTCCCCAATTAATGAGTACTCCCTTAGTTTCCAGTCGTTTGTCACCACAAAAAGAGCAGCTATACATATTTTGTGTCTATACTTCCTTTTCCTCTTTCTTTGATATCTTTGGGCATAGGCCTAGTAATGATGACCTTGTGTCAAAGGGTATGAATACTGTAGTGACTTTTGGGAGCATAGTTCTAGAATGCTTTCCAAAACGGCTGGACTAATTTACAGTTCCACCAACAGTGCATCAATCTGCCTGTTTTCCCACAGCACCCCCAACATGGATTACTTTCACTTTTTACCAACTTTGCCCATGTCAGTGTCCTTTCCAAAACAGGCTGCCTGGGAAAGAGCACATTCCAGATGTAATCAAATTAGTCATCCGGTCTACCTGTAACATACCTAATATATGCCTTGCTATGTGCTTTGATATTTAAGGACTTACTTTGATAGAAAAATCACAACTAGCTGGATGGTTATGGTAGAGTTCCATCTCCACTCAGCAATCAATACTCTGATTTGATTGCTGGAGTAAACCTTACATGCACAAGAAACCATGGACTACAGAGGAAATAATTCTGGATTTTGAGTCTGAGATTCAAATACTGACTCTGCCACTTACTGCTTATCTCAATCTGAGCACATCCCTTCCCCATCTCTAGGATTTAGTTCCTACGTCCATAAAATGAGGGAGTTGAGTTATCATTCATTCCAGCTTTAAATCTATGATATATTTAACTACAAAGTCATCACCCAGGGCACCACCTGGTGGCAACTGCCTGTACTAAAAGCCTTGTACTTGGGAGGAAAAAAAAAGACCTAATGCAGGGGTTCTTAACTTTTTTGTGTCTGTTGAAGCCTATGAACCCCTTTTCAGAAACAGGCTTTTAGTGCATGAAAAAAATACATATGAAACAAGTTATATTGAAATAGTTACCAAAATATTTAAGAATAAAGTTCATGAACACAGGTTAAGAATGCTGGATAGGGGTTGCCTTGTAAATCCCCAGCACAGCTAGCAGATGGGTTAACCTATGCCAGGTACCAGAATGGCTAAAGGCAGAACTGGAATGGAGAAAGGAAGAATTTTGGTCACAACAGCCTTTTAATGCCTTCAAACAATTCCCCATGGACAGCCACCCATTCTTCCATTCATGAGGCCAGCCTTTCTCACAACAGCCCCCACATACCCTGGATGGCAATAAGATAGCCCAAAAGAGAAGTTGGTCTTGGTTCTGGTATTCACTGTCTTTGTAACTTCAGGAAGCAGGGCTATTAGAAGAGCTGGGTTCAAATCTTAGCTCTTGTACTTACTATCTGTATGATACTGGTCAAGTCGCTGTGCTTCTTTAGCACCTAGTTTCTTCATCTGTAACCTGGGGGTCAGGCTCACAGGATGACGAAGACTAAATGACATCAAGGATGACTGGAACACAAGTCATGAAGGGTCCTCAGAGGCCATCTAGTCCAGCTCTTTGTCTTTATAGATTAGGAAGCTGAGGTCCAGAAAGATAAGCAAGCTTCCGCATGGCCACACAGCTAGTCAGTATGAACACTGGGACATGCAATCACATTCTCTTACCCTACAGCCATTCTCCCTCTGAGATGATGGAGGCAAATCACTTTGGAAACTCTCAAGTACTAGAGAATATCAGGTATCATTAGACTGTCAGGAGAGCTGCTGGACACCAGAAATGAGAGGGAAGGCCAAATGCAGGCATTGGTCTTTGTGTGGGGAGATTTTCTTCCCATCCCTCGGGGCGACTGAAAAGAGGGATCATTGTCTGCAATGGCATTGTGAGGGTAGGGGGGAGCATTTATCAGAATAAGGAAAAAGCCAGATAGCTAGTGTATGTGGAAGGCAAATTTAGGGATAAGATTACTGCCATATAGGAGAAGCGTTGGCAGTGACTGATTCAGGCTAGGAACCTAAGTCACAGCAGAGCTTTTCAAAGTCACCTGAGAGAGAGGTAAGGGCTAGGATCCTCAGATGTGACAGCACAAGGTAACAAGAGCCAATGAGCAGAGATGCTGGCAAACCTGCAACTAGGACAAGGCAAACAGTCCTCTGACCCAGGGTGCGGAAATATGCAGGATGCTGACAGCACTTACTCTCTTTACACAGCAGAGAAACAATTGAGGGTAGCAAGAACAGTTAAACAAGAATAATTAAAATGGAAAGCTATTAGATAAAGCACTTTCTCCCCCTGTAACCACACCTCAGGTGAATCCTTCATGCTGGCTCATCTCCCTGCCCCATCCCCAAGCTGTCTAACAGCAGACTCATAGTATCCTGCGGGCTCTGTCTCCCCTTCATAATGGATTGTATCTTGTGGGCTCTCCCTCCACAAGACCTTACATCTCAACACTGACACTAAATATTTTTAAAGTCCGTTTGAGGGTTCATTTCATGTTGCTCTCCTCAGGCAGATTCCTCTTCTAGTTGAATGGGATGGATAATTGTGAAGACTTCACAAGGTATGTCTAATGGAGAGGTTTTGGGATTTGGCCTTGTAATTTTGGAAGGCATGCCCTTCCCCCCCCCCTCTCAGATATTAGAAGACAATGAACTTCCTGTGAGCTATTTGTTCTCTGTTCCAGGAAGGGTCTCGCCTTCCCCCACCCCATTTCTTTTCCTAGACTTTCAGACGCCACCCTGGTAGTTGAGTTCTGATAGGGAAAAACCTGAATGGACCGGATCAATCTTGGTCCTCTGTGTAGTTTTCGCGCCTAGACTGTAAGCCCACCTCCCAGCCAATGGTGAGAAGGGATAGAAGTGGGTGGGAATCTTTTTCATTAAGACTATAAATTAAGGCAGGTTCCCTTTTACCTCACCTCCTCCATTATGGAGCTGGGCCCAAATCTTGCAAGGTTTGTAGAATAAATTTACTTTGTTTCTTTTAAAGATGTCTCTCCTATTATTTAAAAATTCTGTCCCATACATAGGTACCAAACTTGCTATTTGAATCTCTGGATTCTGAGAGATCACCAAATCACAGGGTTTGTCATATACTTCACCATGGATTTCCTTCTCCTATTTAGTCCTAGACTCTGGGCTTCAATATCCTCAATTGTAAAATGAGAATCGTATTCTCACAACCCACTTCATAACACTGTGAGGATGAAAGGAGAAAATGAATGAAAATCACTTGATGGGAGGGAGGGATAGAGGGGGAGAGAGGGGGGATGGGTGGAGAGAGAGGAGAGAGAGGGGGAGAGAGAGAGAGGAGAGAGGGAGAGGAGAGAGAGGGGGGAGAAAGATGGGGGGAGAGAGAGAGAGAGAGAGGAGAGGAGAGGAGAGGAGAGGAGAGGAGAGGAGAGGAGAGGAGAGGAGAGGAGAGGAGAGGAGAGGAGAGGGAGAGGAGGGAGAGAGAGGGAGGGAGGGAGAGGGAGAGGGAGAAGGAGAGGGAGAGAGAGAGAGAGATTGAGATTATGCTGCAGAACATTGACAAGTTGTCAAGAGACAACTTACTGATTTCCCTTACTACATTTCCACAATCCTGCAAGGTAGACAGTACAATCAGTATGCCCATTATGTTGATGAGGTAACTGAGGCAAGGTCCTTAACAGCTGTAGCTCTTTCTTCGTTGTCCTCATAGTCCTAGCACTGAACACAATACCTGGCACATAGTTGGTGCTAAATAAATGCTCTTTGAATAATTGATTGATGTCTTCACCAACTAGACTTTAAGCAACGTGAGCTTAGGGACATTCCATTTTTCTCTTTGTTTACCCGACACCAAGGCCCCTGGCCAGAACACTGTAGGGTTTTAATAAATGCTATTTGATTGATTGATTGATTGTGGCTTTGAGGGTTGATGTGACCTCCAGTCACATGGGCTATGCCTGTGTACAGTGAGTAGCCAAGTTGTAAAATCAGGGGTTGGACTCTGTAAGTAAGACCCCCAGGACAGTAGAATTGACTTCCAGGTCTTTTTTTCCTAAAGGCAGAACCCTGGGGCTCTCTGGGCAGCCTAATAAAATCGAGCTAATATACCTGCAAATGATTTCAAAATATGATGCCCTGACTCTAGCAAATGTGTCTTGGGTGCTTTGGGCAGGATTATTCATGGGGATGGGAGGAGGGGGATGCCTCTCCAGCGTGGCTTCTTGGCAGCCTGGATGGGAGCAGGGATGAGGGTGTCTGTAAAATCAAGGCTCCATCCCAGTATAAACAAGATTTGAGGGAACTCTAGTTGTCATTGCCTTGGGAAAGAATTGCCACCAGCATTCCCATGGGCATCCAGGTTGTTTTCTTGTGCTTTAAATACAACTCTTCATGCTAAAGACAGAATGCTGCTGCACTGAACTCCTAGATCTTAGTGCCTCCCCCCATAACACACACACACACACACACACACATGTGTATATATATACATATATATACATATATATACCTATCCCCTCCCCTCTACCAAAGCCCATTTTATTTAAAGAAAAATAATTGAATCATAGCCCACAGCATGGCCCAGAGAATGCATTCTGGAAGTAAAACATGAACTGAGACTCAACGGTGAAACAAAGACCTGTACATGTATTCTCAAATCTCTGAATGTGCTCCTGAAGAGAACTGACGACTGATCTCCCAGCACCCTCTCAAGGCATCACCTAACTCCAAGAAGCCAAGAAGACCCTAGAAATTGGGCAAGAGTTGATAGTGAGTAGCTCAAATGTGTTCAGAGGCATCCTGAAATGCCTCTGGCTTTTCTCTCACTCTACTAAACTGGAAAGTAGGGAAGGGGGAAGGGGGAAGGGGGAAGGGGGAGAGGGAGAGAGAGAGAGAGAGAGAGAGAGAGAGAGAGAGAGAGAGAGAGAGAAGAGAAGAAGAAGAAGAGAAGAAGAAGAAGAAGAAGAAGAAGAAGAAGAAGAAGAAGAAGAAGAAGAAGAAGAAGAAGAAGAAGAAGAAGAAATGGAAGATGGAAGGAAGGAAAAAGAGTAAGAGTAAAAATAGTCTAAATTGTGCCATATGAAGAAAATTAAAGGAATGAGAGTCTGAAGAAAAGACTAGGAAGATGAGAACTGAGTGTTACCTTTAGATATTTGAAGGCTGTCCTCTAGAAAAGGGATTAGCTTTGTTTGGCTTGGGCCCCACACCAAACTAGAAGCAATGAATGAGCTGTTTTTCCCCAACTCTACTCAACCCATCAATAGAACAAAAGATCTAGAACCGGAAGGGATATCTGAGGTCCCCTAGACTAACTCATATAATGGATGAAGAAATTAATGTCAAGGGAGATTAAGTGACTTTTCCAAGCTCACACAGATTAAGCATGTACGAGAAGTGGAATTTGAACCCAGGTCCTGTGACTCTGGAATCACACTGCCTGACCTCCTACTTCACAGAGAAGATTGAAGTTATACTGATAATAATGACTTTTTCTTCCCTTCTCTACTCCTCAAATCTTTGCTATGTTTTTCTTCACCCTTTCAGCACATTCTCATCCTTCCTTCCAGACCCAGGGGAAGAGGTAGCCAGCACCCCTGGCAAGGCTAATGCTCTCACCCCTCCAATCTTACCTCCCCTATAACCTTGCACTCCAGCAATTATTCCCTCTCTAATCAGTATCTCCCTCTCTTCTGGCTCCATTCCTTCTGTCTACAAACATACAAAGATATTAGAAGAAAAAACCCAAACACTTGCCTTTGCTAATACCTCCTCACTATAATGTGACATTAAAGTCTTACACTTCTTTTCCTCCTTGACTTCTAGAAAGAAAAGTCACCCCTTAATGGCAGAGTAGCAACTATTTGAAATTAATTGTACTTATGCACCTGGAGCAGTTTCACCTGAGTGGGAGAAGGTCAAGGTGGGGCAGGAATAGTGGCCCCTCCAGTTATGCCAGGAGGAGGCTGGCTCTTGTCCCCACAAGAGGTGAGGAAACAGTCACACGGGAGAGATGATGGGGAGCTGATGATAGGAGCTGAGGGGGGTGATAGACCAAGCCTTGAGAAGACTGTGAAGTGGTGTTTGGGGACAGTTGTCTATGTGGGGAGGGAATGGACTGCTACCTCACCTTAAATACTGACACTGGATAGAAATTACGATTTCTCTCATATTAATAACCAGTTACTATTGGGGAGATCCAGAATTTTTCTCTTCCTATTTCCTCATTCTCTACTAGGTCAAATCAGTCCCTAAAGAAAAGGGCTCATAACAAGTTTAGAATTAACATTCTCTTCAAACTTGTTCTGACCCCACCCAACTGGAGAAGCCCACTGTGTTCTACTCAGGCTTGGGGGAGGAGGGGTGTAGATCCTTTCTGTAGATTGCACAAAATTGGGGGTGGCCTGATAAAGATAAGAGTGGCATAGTCGAATTCACTTCTCATTATAATATTCATTCTCTTATTAATTGTTAACCAATTAGAATTGATTACTGCCCAGTCTTCCGTAGGCATATAAGCATCAAGAGGCAGCCATGATCCAGCTTTGATTTAGAAGAGATAGCCAAATGACCATCCTTTTATTAACTATTCATTAGCCATGACTAACAAAATAATTAATCACCCAGAAATTATGTCTCTTGAACTCTTTTATACATCACACATCCCGATGTGAAGCTTCATTTTCTCCAGGCAAGTTATAGCTCTGTTCACTGCCCCCATCCTTACTGCCCACTCATTCACCAGCACCTTGAAGTCTGGTTTCCATACCCGCTACCCCCTTCAAGATAACCAGTGATCTCTTGAATAACAAGTCTACTTGCTCATCATCAGTCCTTATTAAATAGACCTTGACTTCCTTTAGTTTTCGATATTGTTAAGTGCCCTCTCCTTTATTCCCTTAAAACAAGACTGTTCTCTCTGAGATCTCTTCCTCCCTTCACCTTCCTCTCAGTCTACTTCATCTTTTTCCTCCTGCCCACTCTTCTGGTTACCTCCAATGTTCCATTCCTGTTCCTCTTCTCTCTTTTTGCCTTGCACTCTTTCTTAGCAATTTCATTCAGTCCCATAGCTTTAATTATTACCAAGTACAGATGACCATCTAATCAATAACTCAAGTCCAAACCTCTCTCCCACACTTCAGTCTCATATCTTTAATTGCCTGCTTGATAATCTCCACTCTATGTCCTACCAGCACCTCCATTTCTTCACGGCCAGATCTAGCTCACTATCTTGTCCTCAAAAACTGCCCTCCTCCACATTTCCCCATTTTCATTTCCAAAACCACCACCCTCGTATCAGTGCAAGTTCAAGACCTAGAAAGCACCATTGACTCTTCCTTCTCCCTCACCCCTTATTCTCCATGTACAACCAAGATGCTGAGTTGCTATTGATCCTACTGCCATAGTCATCATCATAAATAAATTCCTCTTCACCTCTTATCTAGGAGAAAGCATGTAGTGAGGTTGGACTACCATGGTCACCCCCACACCATCCATGACCACAATTGGTATATACCAGAAGCACAGCAGGCCGATAGAAGCAGCAGCTATGGAAGTAAGGACAAAGAATCCTTATGAAAATATGTTTAATAATAAGGGAAGTAACCTATAGTCTAAAACGCTGAGGTCTGTAATTACACAGACTTGGGACAATCTTGGGTGTCTGCAAGAACAGACCCCCAAATCTGAAACAGTTTTAGAAAGAAATTTATTCAGTCATTTGTTTAAGGAGAGCAAGCTGGAAAGGAAGTATGGCTCCCTCTTATCCAGGCTCTAGAAGGTCTATATTATATAGGAATTAGACAAGGGTACCTACACACGGACCCCAAGTACACAGGTCAGCAATTTTGCTGAGAGGAGGGTCTAAAACCGAAGTAGGTAACCCAAAACAGAAGCTTGGGTGGACTCCTCAGGAGTTCCTGGGTGTGCAGAAAATGCAGAAGACTTAGATCACATGAACAATACAAAAAAAACACATAGAGACTTAAAATAACCCCCAAATGATCCCTCTCTTGTGGATCCCTCTTTTAACAGCCCCTAAGATTAAGCATTCCCTCATGGTTTGGGCTCCCCTGAAAAAGAAATTGACCTGGAGACAACTAGACAAAAAACATGCTGACATTCCAGTGAGCCTTGGCTTTAATACCAGAGACCCATTCAGACAGTTAGACTTGTAGCCTCTCCTTAGAAAAGAAACACACTTGGGGAGACAAGGCAAGCAACTCCATTGGACCAAGCCACACAGTTTGATTTGCTTACCATTATAGTTGAGTGCAAAGCCTGGAGTCTGTTGATGGTCCTCTGGGAGACACGTGCTTGATACTCTTCTCTCACCAAGAAATTTTAAAGAAGGCTGCATACATGAACTTGGAATTACCCATAATGCAACCTATGATACTAGCATTGCTCAGGAATCCAAGGACAAGTGGTAACTAAGTTCCCTCAATGATCTTGAGTTCTACAAATCTGTAAAAAAAAAAAAATACAGGCAAAGCTTATAATTTCTCACTAACTCTTCCTTCTCTTCAACAAACATAGCCTACTCCTCCATACAATGACTGGCAAACCCAGTCACTGCAAGGGAGCAATTCTCCACACGATGCATAAAAATATTAAACTTCAAGATTACAATGGTACACTTGAAAAAGTCAGCCAACACACACACATCCACACCCACACCCACACACCTCTTCCCACTACCTTGGAGGAGTAGATATGTCTTTGTTATCATCTTTCCAAGGACTCTTTCTCTTTCATTACGCACTTGCTGATTTTACCTCTCATCCCAAATAACAATAATAGCAACTCATATTGATATGGATCTTTAAGATTTACAAATTTCTTTCCTCACAACGACTCTGTTGAGGAAAGAAGTAAAAGTATCACTATCCCCATTTCACAGACAAGGAAACAAGTTCAGAAAAGTTAAAAGAGTTTTTGATCCCCTAGACCTAGACATTATTGTTTTTTTCCTTCTTCCTCAAATTATCATATATGATTTTGATTACATAAAATGAAAAAGCTTATGCAGTTAAAAATTAGAAGGAAGGCAGTGCCAAGATGGTGGCCAGAAAGCAGCGACTTGCTTAAGCTCCCCCGCAGGTCCCTCCAAACACCTATAAAAAATGGCTCTGAACAAATTATAGAGCTGCAGAACCCATGAAATAGCAAAGAGAAGCAGGGCTCCAGCCCAGGACAGCCTGGATGGTCACTGGGAAGGGTCTATTGCACAGAGCTGGGAGCGGACGGGCAGAACAGGTATAGTGCCCTGAATCAGTGAGATGTGGCAATTACCAGACTTCTCAACCCACAAATGCCAAAGACAACAGAGAAGGTTAGTGGGAAAAGTTGCTGGGACAGAGTGAAAAGAGTTCGAGGTCGGCAACTGCCCCAGAGGCATAGCAGAGGTGGTGTAGGTCTGAGGCTGCTTCCAGAGCTACAGCTGTAGTTGCCTCTGGCCCCAGGCCCAGCTGGCGGTAGGAATTAAGTGGAGGACTAGAGCAGGAGTGCAAAACCTGCTTTTCCCTGCCTGAATCTGGGCCACAACCCTGGTTGGTGGTTCTTGGGGGAGAAGGAGCACTGGTGTGGCAGAGCTTGCCATGTAGAAGTAGCTCTGAAAATAGCAGTGCAGCCCCTCAAGCTTGGGACAAAGTATTCTCTACTCTACAAGCAGTCTTACCCCGACAAAAAACTCAAGAGTCAAGTAGTTGGCTGGGAACATGTACAGGCAGCAAAAACAGACCCAGACCCAGATTCAGACTCAGACTTTGGAATCTTTTTCTGGTGACAAAGAAGAGCAAAACGTACAGCCAGAAGTCAACAAAGTCAAAGAGCCTACATCAAAAGCCTCCAAGAAAAATATGAATTGGTCTCAGGCCATGGAAGAGCTCAAAAAGCATTTGGAAAAGCAAGTAAGAGAAGTAGAGGAAAATTGGAAAAAGAAATGAGAGTGATGTGAGAAAACCATGAAAAACAAGTTAATGATTTGCTAAAGGAGACCCAAAAAAATAGTGAACAAAACAACACCTTAAAAGATAGACTAACTCAAATGGCAAAAGAGCTCCAAAAAGCCAATGAGGAGAAAAATGCCTTGAAAGGCAGAATTAGCCAAATGGAAAAGGAGGTCCAAAAGACCACTGAAGAAAATACTACTTTAAAAATTAGATTGGAGCAAGTGGAAGTTAGCGACTTTATGAGAAATCAAGATATTATCAAACAGAACCAAAGGAATGAAAAAATGGAAGACAATGTGAAATATCTCATTGGAAAAACCACTGACCTAGAGAATAGATCCAGGAGAAATAATTTAAAAATTATTGGACTACCTGAAAGCCACGATCAAAAAAAGAGCCTACACACCATCTTTCAAAAAATTCTCAAGGAGAGCTGCCCTGATATTCTAGAGCCATAAGGTAAAATAGAAATTGAAAGAATCCACCAATCACCTCCTGAAAAAGATCCAAAAAAGAAAACTCCTAGGAATATTGTCACCAAATTCCAGAGCTCCCAGATCAAGGGGAAAATACTGCAAGCAGCCAGAAAGAAACAATTTGAATATTGTGGAAACACAATCAGGATAACACCAGATCTAGCAGCTTCTACATTAAGGGATCGAAGGGCTTGGAATGTGATATTCCCGAGGTCAATGGAGCTAGGATTAAAACCAAGAATTACCTACCCAGAAAAACTGAGTATCATGCTCCAAGGCAAAATATGGATTTTCAATAAAATAGAGGACTTTCAAGCTTTCTCAGTGAAAAGACCAGAGCTGAACAGAAAATTTGAGTTTCAAACACAAGAATCAAGAGAAGCATGAAAAGGTAAACAAGAAAGAGAAATCATAAGGGACTTTCTAAAGTTGAACTGTTTTGTTTACATTCCTACATGGAAAGATGATGTGTGTAATTCATGAGAGCTCAGTATTAGGGTAGCTGAAGGGAACATACATACATACATACACACGCACACACACACACACATACATGTGTGTGTGTGTGTGTGCGTGTGTGTGTGTATAGAGAGAGAGAGAGAGGGCGGGCACAGGGTCACAGGGTGAGTTGAATATGAAGGGATGATATCTAAAAAACTAAAATCAAATTAAGGGATGAGAGAGGAATATATTGAGAGAGGGAGAAAGAGAGAGATAGAATGGGGTAAATTATCTCACATAAAAGTGGCAAGAAAAAGCAGTTTGTTGGAAGGGAAGAGGGGGCAGGTGAGGGGGAGTGAGTGAATCTTGCTCTCATCGGATTTGACCTGAAGAGGGAATACCATACACACTCAATTTGTATCTTATCTCACAGGAAAGAAAGAGGAAGGAGATAAAAGGGGGGGGGGGATGATAGAAGGGAGAGAAGATAGGGGGAGGAAGCAATCAAAAGCAAACACTTTTGAAAAGGGATGGGGTCAAGTGAGAAATTGAATAAAGGGGGACAGGGTAGGAGGGAGCAAAATATAGTTAGTCTTTCACAACATGAGTATTGTGGAAGGGTTTTACATAATGATACATGTGTGGCTTATGTTGAATTGTTTGCCTTCTTAGGGAGGGTGGGTGGGGAGGGAAGAGGGGAGAGAATTTGGAACTCAAAGTTTTAAAAGAAGATGCTCAAAAAAAGTTGGGTTTTTTGCATGCAACTAGGAAATAAGATGTACAGGCAATGGGGCATACAAATTTATCTTGCTCTACAAGAAAGTAAGGGAAAAAGGGACAGGGTTGGGGGGAGTGGGGTGACAGAAGGGAGGGCTGACCAGAGAACAGGGCAATCAGAATATACGCCATCTTGGAGTGGGGGGAGGGTAGAAATGGGGAGAAAATTTGTAATTCAAAATCTTGTGGAAATCAATGCTGAAAACTAAAACATTAAATAAAAAAATAACAAAACAATTAGAAGGAAAACAGTTATCTGGGGGAAATCTTTTCAAAATGTTTCTCCAATATAGACCTTATATCCAAAATATGTAAGGAGCTGATGCAAATACATAAGAGCAAGAGTTTTTTGGGTTTTGGTTTTTAGCAGGAGATAAATGGTGAAAGCATGTGAAGAGGCCATTCTCAAAGAGAGAAATCTCATCTATAAATAATCATATGAAAAAATGCTCCAAATCACTAATAATTAGAGAAATGCAAATTAAAGCAATTCTGAGGTTCCACCTCATACCCATAAAGACTGGCAAAGATGAAAAAATGTAAAAATGACAAATTTTGGAGAGGCTCTGGGAAAACAGGCAGGTTGGAATTATGCCCCAAAAGCCATTAAACTGAGACCTGCTGATACCATGATCACCAGAATTTTCAACTAAGCCTGTAACATTATGTGGGCAGCTATTAGTAGTGACTCTGAATTGGTAAAGGTGGTGAAAGTTATAAATAGTTACTTCTCAAAGAAAGAAATCCCAGCTGTCAACAATTATATGACCATAAATATATTTCAGAGTTCTGCCATAGGTTCTCTTTTCTTCTCTACATACATTACTTCACTTCATGATTTCATTGGTCCCCTTGACCTTAATGACCATTTCCATGCTGATGATTCTCAAATTTATCTCTCCAGCCTCAATCTCTCTGCTGACTTCCAATATCACATCTCTAATTTCCTTTCAGACTTTTCAAAGTAGATGTCCAGTAGACTTCTAAACTCAATATGTCCAAAACAGAAGTCATTATCTTTTTCAATAAACCCTTTGGTTTATTTGTTCAGTTTTGCCTTTCTTTGTATCCGAGCTACTTAGCACAGTGCCTGGAATGTGAGAGGTATTTAATCAATGCTTATTGACTAAGTGTTCAAGAAAGGACAAAAGGAAGGCCAGAAGGAAACACGGACCAGTAGAACAGTTTTGAAAGTTACATGTTGAATTTATTATATGCCTAAAAGAAAAACAAGATGTATTTAATAGATAATTGGAGTTTCATGTATAATCCTCTTGTTCTAGCCTACTTTGCATTTGGAAATGCTTATTTTATTTGCTGTTAGACATTTTTAAATAAGATTTTAAAAAGAAATTATCATGTATATACAATCTATTTATACATTGATAACATTAGATAATATTTGTAAAAAAAAAAAAAAACACAGCACAGTGCCTGGCATATAGTAGGTACTATATGAATGCTTGTTTCTTTCCCCCTGATATTTATCTACCCAACACACAGAGAGAGGCAGAATGGTAGAATAGCTATAGATCTAGTCTCAAAGTCAAGAAGATCTGAGTCCTAATCCTGTTTGATCCCGATCAACTCTCTGAGACAATACTATCAAACTCAAGTAGAAATTAGGGCCCCTAAACCATACATAAGGATCCCTGAAGAACACACATTGCCTTAGACAACCACATATTAACATCATCTAAGTTTTATGGTATTTTATTTATTTTTTAAAATATTTCCCAATTACATTTTTTGAGGCAATTGGGGTTAAATGACTTTCCTAGGGTCACACAGCTAGGAAGTGTCTGAGGTTGCATTTGAACTCAGGTCCTCCTGACTCCAGGGCCAATGCTCTATCCACTGTGCCACATAGCCATCCCTCCCAATTACATTTTAACCTAATTCATGACATACTTGGGAGCACTGAGGGCATACCTCTGCTCTGAAAACTAATATTTGCAGACCACATGGCAATCTGGCTCCTCCCTGGGAGTTTCCTACTGATAAAATCCAAAATTCCACACAGGCAAAATCACAAGTCTAGAACAAATTCCCTCAGTGGAATTTCATGTCTCTGAGGTCAGGACACTGACCTGAGGTCAGGTCAGTGTTTGAGGTTTTATCTTTGTTTCTGAGTCCTTTGCATGCAGTAATCACTTAATAAGTGTTTGTCAGATTGAACTAGCTGATGGTGACACAGTTGTAGGACCAGAATTCAAACCCAGATTCTGCCTCTGAGTCCTTTACTCTTACACTGGCACCACATTGACTCTCTAGGCTTGGAGCAGGACTGCGGAGGGATTCAAATGCCGGGCTAAGGACTTTTATACCGTATCCTTTAGGTAATGAAGAGTATTCACTAACTTCCTGCCCAATTCTATACATAATAAAGCAGATGTTCAACTGCCATTCAATCGAGCTTCATCTCAGGCTGCATCTGGAATATTCTGTTCAGTTCTACACATCACAGTTCAAGAAAGACATTAATAATCTGGAGAGCTTCCACAAAAGGGTGACCAGGATGGTGAAGGACCTTGAGATAATGTGAGAATTGAAGGAATGAGGGATTTTTAGCCTGGAGAGACAAAGATTCCAGAGAGGAGGGGGAGGGATGCCATGATAGCTACATTCCAACATTTGAAGAGCTATCATTTGGAAGAGATTACATTTGACCCCAGCAGGCAGAGCAAGGAGCAATGGATGGTAGCTGCAAAGACAGAAATTGAAGGTTTGAGATCATAAATAATTTCCTAAGAATTAAACATATCCCAAAGTAGAATGGGCAGCCTGGAGATTCAGTGGATGCTTCCTTTTCCAGGATGAGAAGTCCAGAATGTTGTGATAAAGATTTTTTTGAGCACAGGTTAAATCAGGTGACTGTGAGCTCCCATCCAACTCTTCAGTTTGGTAATATTCCAACTTGATTCAAGCTTCTGTGATTCTGTAAGATCCATGACCAGTGAATGGAAGGCATTGCTTGGGGAAGATTGGAGAATCACTGCTGCTAAGAATTGCTCCAGGAATCTGCTTTCTTAGACCTTCCTGAAGTTTTCAAGGTGTGCTCACTATTCACATTTTTTGAGTAGTCCAATCCCATGGAGAAAACGTAGGAGCATTTGACTTACAGAAAGAGGTCTTGGAAGCCCATAAAATCTAATCCTTGATGGTAATTGAGTTGAGAGCAGCCACACTCCTTTATAGTGTTAGCACTTTGTTTGCAAGTACAAGTAGAATTTAATTTAAGGACTGAGATTTATACTGTTTATCTCTAATGTAGACAGAGATAAGTTCCTCTAGTGCAGGTAACATTGTGAGGACCTGATTATGCCTACTAGAAAGTCAGAGGAAAATAATGAAAAGAAAATTGGACTCCTTGGACACAGATAGGTGGCACAGTGGATAGAATCCTGGAGTCAGGAAGACCTAAAACCAAATTCAGCCTCAGAAACTTGTAGCTTAGCTTTGTGACCCTGAACAAGTCATTTGACTAATGTTTACTTCAATTTCCTCAAGTAAATTGGAGATTGTAAAGGCACCTACCTCCCAGGATTGTTATGAAGATCAAATGAGATCATATTCTAAAGGACTTATCACAGTGCTCAACACAGAGGAAGTGCTTAAAATAATGGCATTTTTCCTTCCTTTCATGTCAAGAGAAATGGTTTCAATCTATATTCTGACACTTATGAGCCTTAAAATGTTCAAGAAGCCGCTTTATTTCTCTGGTCCTGTTTCCTCATCTATAAAATCATGACAACCTTTGCACAATCTCAGTTGTAAGAAAAGCCCATATGAGCTATTAATTTTAAAATATATATTTTTCCAATTACTGCAAAAACAATTTTTACCAGTTATTTTTTAAATTCTGAGCTTCAAATTCTTTCCCTTCCCCACCTCATTGAGAAGGTGAGCAATTTGATATGGGTGATACATGTGTAATCATGCAAAACATTATCATATTGGTCATATTGTGAAAGAAAACACAGGAGAGAGAGAGGGAAGGAGGGAGAGGGAGGGGGGAGAGGGAGGGGGGAGAGGGAGGGAGGGAGAGAGGGAGGGAGAGAGGGAGAGAGAGGGAGAGAGAGAGAGAGAGAGAGAGAGAGAGAGAGAGAGAGAGAGAGAGAGAGACACAGAGAGAGAGAGATCTACATATAGACTCCTTTCTCTGGAGGCAGGTAGCATATTTTTTTCATCATAAATCCTGTAGAATTGTCTTAGATCATTGTATTGCTGAAAATAGCTAGGTCATTCACAGTTGATCATCATAGAATATTGCTGTTCTTGTGGACAATGTTCTCCTGGTTCTGTTTACTTCATTTTGCATCAGTTTATATAAGCCTTCCCAGGTTTTCTGAAAGGAACCTGCTTATCATTTCTTATAACACAACAGTATTCCAACACAATCATGTACCACGAATTGTTCAGCCATTCCCCAATTGATGAGCATCCCTTCAATTTCCAATTCTTTGCCACTGCAAAAAGGGCTACTATAAGTACTTTTGTACATATAGGTCTTTTTCCTTTTTTAAATCTCTTTGGGATACAGATCTAGTAATGGTATTGCTGGGTCAAAGAATACATAATTTTACAACCCTTTGAAAATAGTTTCAAATTGCTCTCCAGAATGGCTGGATCCATATACAACTCCACCATCAGTGCTTTAGCATCCCAATTTCCCCACATTCCCTCCAATATTTGTCATTTTCCTTTTCTGTAATATTAGCCAACCTGATAGGTGTGAGGTACTGTCTCAGAGCAACTACAGATAGTTTTGTTTTCTTTGTCTGAAAACTGCCTGTTGATATATTTTGGCCATTTATCAATTGGTGAATGACTTGTATTATTATAAATTTGACTAACTTCTCTATATATTTGATAAATGAGGTCTTTTTACAGAAATTTGATGTAAAATTTTTTCATAGTTATGATTACTGCATACTTTCCTCCATCCTATTTTTCTCCTATATCTCTCTCTCCCTCTCTCTCTCCCTCCCTGCTTTCCACCCTGTCTCTCCTCAAAATGTTTTGCTTCTAACCACTGCCTCCCCCAATCTGCCCTCTCTTCTGTCAACCTCCCTTTCTCTTATTCCCTTTCCTTTCTACTTCCCTATAGGGTAAGCTATATTTCTATATCCAACTGAGAGTGTATGTTATTCTCTTTGATCTAATTCCAATAAGCATAAGGTTCAAGCACTGTCTGCACACCCATCATTGCCTCCACTATAAAAGCTCTTTCATGCCTCTTTTATGTGAGATAATTTACCCCATTCTACCTCTCCCTTCCCCTTTCTCCCAGTGCATTCATCCTTCTCACCCCTTAATTTTATTTTTTAAAATGTCATCCCATCATAGTTATACCTCTTTTTACCCCTTAATTTTTTTTAGATATCATCTATCATAGTCGATTCACAACCATGACATCTGTCTCTGTATACCTCTTATAACTGCCCTGATAATGATAAAACTCTTAGGAGTTGCAATGTTCATCCTCCCATGTAGGAAAGCAAACAGTTTGACCTTGTTGAATCCTTTATGACTTCTCTTTCCTGTTTACCTTTTTATGCTTCTCTTGAGTCTCGAATTTCAAAGTCAAATTTTCTATTCAGCTCTGTTCTTTTCATCAGGAATGCTTGAAAGTTCTCTATTTCATTAAATATCCATTTTCCCCCAATGAATTATAGTGTTATTCAGGTTAGGTGATTCTTGGTTGTAATCCTAGCTCCTTTATCTTCCAGAAAATTTTAACCCAAGCCCTCCAGTACTCTAAAGCTGCTAAATCTTGTGTTATCCTGACTATGGTTCTATAATATTTTTTTTCTTTTTGCTGGCTTAAAATATTTTCTCCTTAACCTGGGAACTCTGGAATTTGTCTATAATATTCCTATAATTTTCATTTTGGGGCCTCTTTCAGGAAATGATTGGCGGATTCCTTTGATTTCGACTTTACCATCTGGTTCTAGGATATCAGAAAAGTTTTCTTTGATAATTTCTTGAAATATGATTTTTAAGCTTTTTTGTCATGAAAGTAGGTAGTCCATTGGAAGTCTAATAATTCTTAAATTCTTTCTCCTTGATTCATTTTCAATTTCAGTTGTTTTTCCAATGAGGTGTTTCACATTTTCTTTTATTTTTTCATTCTTTTGATTTTGTTTTATTGGTTCTTCATGTCTCCTGGAATCATTAGTTTCCACTTGTCCAATTCTAATTTTTAAGGAATTATTTTGTTCAGTAAGCCTTTGTACCTCCTTTTCCATTTAGCCAATTTTACTTTTTAAGAAGCTGTTTTCTTCAGTGAATTTTTGTGCATCTTTTTTTCCATTTGGCCACTCCTGCTTTTTAGTGAGTTCTTCCCTTCAGCTAATTTTTGTATATCTTTTTTCCATTTGGCCAATTCTATTTTTTAAAGAGTTCTTCTGTTCAGTGGATTTTTGGTGCCTCTTGTGCCGTTGGGTCTATTCTGGTTTTTAAGGTATTAGTTTCTCCAGTATTTTTGTACCTCCTTTACCAAGCTGTTGACTCTTTTTCCATGATTTTCTTGCATAACTCTCATTTCTTTTCCTAATTTTTCCTCTATCTATCTTATATGGTTTTTAAAATCCTCTTTGAGCACTTTCAGGAATTCTTTCTGAGCCTGAGAGCAATTATTATTTTCTTTGAGGCTTTGGATGTAGCAGTTTTGACTTTGTTGTCTTCTTCTGAGTTTGTGATTTGATCTTCTCTATTATCATTGTAACTTTCTTTAGTTGGACTTTTGTTGTTTGTTCATTTTTCCAGCCTATTTCTTAACTTCTAACTATATGTTAAAGTTCAGCTTTTCTCCCAGGATACAAGAGGCACTGTCCTAAACTTCAGGGTTTTTTTGTGCTGCTGTTTTCAGAGGGATTTCTAGGGGTCTGTAAGTTTTCAGTTCTTATAAGGTGCTATGATCTAAGGAGAGATGTGGTCACTGTTCACCTGACCTATTATCTGGTCTGTGGTAGACCACAAGCATTCTTTTCCACCCTGTAACTGTGACCTAGGTCCCATCACACCTGTGGCCACATGTGTGCTAGTGCTTCTACTTACCTTGGGACTGCAACCTGGAACCACATATGGGCAATGCAACAGAGTACTTCACCCAGTACCAGCAAAGGTCCCCTGTAATCTCCTTCTAACCAGTTGTCTGACCCTCTTACTATCTTCAGATGAGAGCTCCTAAAGCTATGAATGGAAGATTCAGTCACTTCCAAGGCCTGCTGCTGGCTTATGAGAGTATAGTCTGTGCTAGACTGCACTCCATTCTCACCCCAGTGAAATAGGATTTTCCAGCCAAACTTCTAAGTTGCCTTGGGCTAGCAAATTGTTCCACTCCAAATTTTTATTGTTTCTACCCCTCCAGAATTCATTTTGAGGTGTTATTTTAAAGTTGTTTGGAGGGGAATTTGGGGAAGCTTAGGTGCGTCCTTGCTTTATTACACCGTCTTGGCTCCACCTCCTCTTGAATTATTATTCTTAAACCCTAAATTTGAATTGCTACCCAGGCTTTGAGCTCTAAATTAATTCCATAGCTGTTTCATCGAAGCATTGGGGCAATGCTTTTTAACCTCTCTGCCTCATTCCCCTTCTTAATGTCTCACTTTATTAGTTTATGTCTTCCTTTTTTATATCTCCCTTGATATTAATGGTCAGAGGGTCATAGAACGGGATTATCTCTAGTAATATATTCCAAGGAATTTTACATGACTTTAACGCATGCAAGAGAGGCACCTTCTTAGAGGTGAAACACTAAGATGGCATTTTATACCAAGGAAATGACTTGCTATAGTTCACAAACAATAAGTACAACTGGATCTTGTATTTTTTCCCATCTTTTAGTCAACTGTATGATTATAAAGATGTGGTCAGCTGTAGAATCTCATTTGTGCAAGATCACCTGTTCCTTTCTCACCTCCTCACCAAGGATGCCCTCAATTTGCATGAAGATTATTCTCAACAAGAGTTTGAAGATGCAAAAGTAGCTATGTGTATTTTTTAATTATATTTATTTACATGTGCAATTTCCCTTACTCCTCATCTCCCTTTGTGACATGGAGGTCACCCTTTGACTCTTGAAGACTGTCAGAGAAGCACAAGCTCTGATTTATCCTACCAAACTGGAAAGGTTTCAAGTGTGGACCAATAACAGACTAGGCCTCTCCTCTAAGGACCAGCCTGACTAGGTTCAAAGAGGATCTTCACCACTTTGGCTATGGGGCCTCAGAGAGGTGTCTTTTAGTCAAAACAACTAGCAATTACAGGGCTAACAATCTGTGTTGTCAGAGGGATCCTTGAAGTGCTGAAGCATCTCCTCTAATGGTAAACTGAGATAAGGAATGGCTTCTTTTGTACCTTTGTATCACCTTCAGCACCTAGGACAGTTCCCAGATTCAAATGAACAGAGGTTATTATGTTGAAAAGTGATG
Organism: Trichosurus vulpecula; assembly: GCF_011100635.1. NCBI lineage: Eukaryota > Metazoa > Chordata > Mammalia > Diprotodontia > Phalangeridae > Trichosurus > Trichosurus vulpecula. The sequence goes on from NC_050577.1 coordinate 293,567,514, forward strand.
GAATTAAGAGTTGGAAGAAGCCTGAATTAAAAATTTACTAAGCTGTGTGATTCAGTTTCTTCCTCTACGAAATGAATAGAATAATATCTGTAGAACTTATCTCAGGCCTTATGTGAGAGTCAAATAAGTTTCACATGGCAAAATATTTTGCTAAATAAACACCAACTTTTGAAGTAATCACTTAATAAATATTTGTTTTGATGAATTGTTGAATTGTATTTGGGTTTGAAGCCTCCTAAAGCAGTGGCTGAATCTTACTAATTTCCAAATAAGTCTCAATTTTAAAAGCTTGTGTTCATAAGATCAGAGGTGTAGAGTGGAAAGAGAACTAAGCACTCAGCTACTCCAACTTCATTTTAAAGATGAGAGGAGACTGAAACCCTCAAGTGGGCTAGTCAAGATTACTAAGGGAGTAAGTGGCAAAACCAAAATTTGCACCCAGATCCCCTGACTCTGGTTCCAGTAGACTTTTCATTGCACGATGTGCCTAAGATATTTCAAATAAAACAAAGTCTATTGATGAATGTAGTTGGCTCACTACTTAAAGATTCAATGAGAAAAGTTCTATATAAAGAGAAAGAAGGAAGGAAGGAAGGAAGGAAGGAAGGAAGGAAGGAAGGAAGGAAGGAAGGAAGGAAGGGAGGGAGGGAGGAAGGAAGGGAGGAAGGGAGGGAGGGAGGGGAAATAGGGAGGAGGGAAGGAAGGAAGGGAGGGAGGAAGGGAGGAAGGAGGGAGGAGAAATAGGGAGGAGGGAGAGAGAGAGGGAAGGGAGGAAGGAAGGAAGGGAAGGAGGGAGGGAGGAAGGAAAGAAAGAAGGAAAAGAATATATTTCTGTAGTAGGGTTTTTATTCTTAATTCAATTTTATTTTTGGTTTCAAATTCTCTCCCTCCACTTCCTCTATACATTGAGAAGGAAAGAAAAATAAAACACTACAAAGAGCATAGAAGATTTTTCACAGAAGGAAATGCCTTTGTTATTTCTAGGAAGAAAAAATGATCCAAAAAGGCAACTAAATGCCCTAGAACGTCTATAAGCAAGAAATCTTATGAAATTCACCCCTTTCACAAAAAAAACAAGGATTGAATTTTAATTCTTAATGTTATATTGATTCATGATTCCCACCACTGGCCACCTGTTCACTAGAAGCAAGGGATTTGAGGTCAGTTGGTGAAGATCAAATACAGCTTCAGTCTATGTGGATCTCTGATACATGCCATCACTCAGATCCTTTTTCTGAAGTACTCTAGTACCTAGGCTCCCGAGCAGCCCATGACCCAGCTATCTACCTACATGCAGACACTGGGGACAATGTGCCACACGAGTTTGCATGCATTTCCTGGAATTCTCCCTCAAATGGTTAGTAGCCAGGATGACACAGAAGAAAGTCTGAGAAACTCAAAGCAGTATCAGACCACGGCAAGTGATCTGGGTGTGCTTCTTATCTTGTTCTTCCCTGCCATATTCTTTCATATACTGTACTGTGAATATTGATTCAGAGGTTTTTAGAGCTTGAAAGAACCTCCGAGGCAATCTTTATGCCATCTCCCAGCAAAGATGGGTCAGTCTAACATCTGCACGCCAGAACTGTTTTGCAGCACTTAGCCCAGCTAAATGGTCTTTCCCCTAACTTGCTACTAGTGGAGTTTTTGTCTACCTCTGAGCCACAGAGATCCAACTGTGTCCCTCCACCCCCACACCTGTTACTAGCACTTTAGTCTGCAAAGGTCCTTTTGCAAAAAGAGGTACATGTTATAAAGCCAACCTCCATAGGGTGTTAACATTCCCATTTAAAAGTTTGGAGGTCAGTACTCTCCCTTGCCCTTCTATGATCCTTATGACTTCAGTACCCAAAGGCCAACACCAGTCATGCATAATAGAAAAAGGAACCATAAGCGACATTTATAAGGAAATGAATCAATTAAGTCATTCTGTAAGTCACCTTGCATTCAGAGATAAGAACAGATGAGACACTTCATTAAATCTCAACAGTGATATCAAATTTAAAATAATATACCCAGAAGGTGCTACTTGAACATTCTATTCTAATCCTAGAGCATTTTGGTATTCTTCCCTCCCTCCCCCTCCTTCTTCTTGGTTTCCTTAGTTGTTCCATAGCTAGGAATTTGTGGATTCATGGAGTACCCAAGTGTAAGGATCACAGGTTCACAAACTAATAGAATATTAAAATTGGAAATTCAGAGGCCAAGTCCCACCAACATCTGAACAGGAATTGCAGCTCTATGGCATCCTTGACATGTAATGATCTAGCTTCTGCTTGATTAGCATCATAGAAATCTCTGAATTGGAACTAGAAGGGACCTTAGAGAGCATCTAGGTCAGGGGTGGGCAACCTGTGACCTCAAGGCCACATGTGGCCCTCTAGGTCCTCAAGTGCAGCCCTTTGACTGAATCCAAACTTCACAAAACAAATCTCCTTAATAAAGGAATTTTGCTATAAAACTTGGACTCTTGGTGGTCAGAAGAAGTGATACAAGGACGCTCTCAAGGTCTCTCTCAAGAGAATTGATTTGTGACATGGGAGACCTGGCACAGGACCTTTCAGGATGGCATGCCCACATTAGAGAAGGTGCTGTGCTCTATGAGGAAAGCAGAATTGAAACAGCTCAAAGGAAATGCAGGATGCGAAAATTTAGAATATCCACCCCAAACGTTCACATGGAATATTTGTGCCCGACCTGTGGTAGAGCATTCTAAGCTCATATTGGTCTTACCAGCCATAGTCAGACACATTGTAAATTGACTCTAGCATGGTGATGTCATTTTAGTCCTCTTTGAGAATGAAGGACAACAACCAACCAACCAAGTAAACTTCCACTGCTCTTAGATCTGCACTCTAGGACCAAACAGAGCTCATCAAATGCCTTTTCTACCTGACAATGCTTTATATTCTAACAGAGTCCTTCCCCAAGTTTTCTCTTCAAATGAGATCTCTCTAAAGTGCTTAGCACAATATCTGGCACATAATAGGCACTTAATAAATGTTTATTCCTTCCCGCTTTCTCCAAATGAAACATCCCTGGTTCACCATAACTATGACCTACAGTCCTCTCACCACCTAGACATCTTTCTGCCCCATTCCCCACTTCCCAGACACACAGAGAATAGGGAAATATCACAGAATGAATAACAGAATTTTATGATTGAAAGTCATTGGCTTTGACCTTCCACATAATGCAATAATTTCTTCCCTGCTGTCCCTAAAGGACTGTGGGAACATGGAATGAATATCATAGGATCATAGATTTAGAAGGGACCTTAGCATTCGTCTAGTTCAAGACCTTCATTTTACACATGAGAGAATTAAGACCTCCAAAGAGATTAAGTGATTTGCCCAATGTCACATAGAAGTAAATGACAGAGTCAGTATTGAAATTGTGGTCCAGTACTCTTCCTATTGCAATAAGCTTTGGGGAAAGCCTCAGAATCCAAGCCCCCAAAGGAAAAGCCAGAACCAAGAGGTTACATAGACTCAGGGGTGGGAGGGAGCAGTAATTGGTGTATGACTTTGGAATTGCTTCTCTGACAGGGGAGGGAGGAAATGGACATGTTTGTAGAAGGCAAAGCAAAGACTACAAGCCTTGTCCTAGGAGAAAGGATGGGAGAGACATAAATACCACAAACAGGTTGAAACAGAGTTCAAGGGCTGGAACATCAATGCCGTTCGTGTGGGGTGTGCAGGAACTAAAAGACTGGGTCACCATGAAAGTTAAACACAACTGGGACAAGGCCAGCAGATAGGAAAAGACCAACTAGGTGGTAAGATGGGAAAAGTCAGATGAGGTAGACAATTGAGAAAGATCTAAGTGGGTGAGCAAGTTCTGAGAAGCCCAACAGAAGGCTAAGTTGATATAAGAGAGATCCAACTGGCTGTGTCAGAAAACCAGTCATAGAGAACTGAATTCAAGTACTGCCCAGCCCCATCCCTGCGTCTATGTAACCACTTGGTTCTGGCCTTTCCTTGGGGGCTTGGATTCCGAGGCTTTCCACAAAGCTTATTGCAATGGAAGAATACTGGACCACAATTTCAACACTGGACAAATCACTCAATCTCTTTGGAGGTCTTAATTTTCTCATCTGTAAAATGAGGGTCTTGAGCTACATGAACACTAAAGCTCTTCTGCTTCTAAATCTATGAACCTTTGATATTCATTCCATGTTCTTATAGTCCTTTAGGGACTGCACAGAAGAAATTCTTGCATTCTAGGATAAGAAGTCAGGAATTAGGCTACCACCGTCTATGAATGAAAGGATCACATGCTTTCTGACATTGACACACACAAGAGAATGTGTTGATGAAGCATTAAGGAGAAAGTTGTTATTATCCACCTTTTTCTTGCAAGGACAACGGATATAATAGAAGACAAAGCCACTACTGGAGAAAGACATTGCATGACAAGATGTCTCCTAGGGCTGGATGTCTTTAGACATGAAGGAGTATTAAATGTTTCGTGATTCTAAGAATTAATCTTTGCCATGTAATCTGTGCCTAAGACCTCAGGCTTCTCACAGCACAATATGATGTACAAGGCTCTCCTAAGAAACACATTTGACAAAGGAGAATATGGACAAATGGGAAGAATGATCTGGATATCCAAAGTCCACAAAACCTAACTACTCATGCAAAAAAATGAGGTCTCTTGCTCACTCAATCCCCTTCCTTCCAATCACACTACAAGGGAGAATCTAGCTCTAGCACAGAAATCTAGATTATTTTGCTTTTATGGACAGCTTCAGAAAAAGAGAGAGGCTCATTAGTGCTACTGCCATCAGTTTCTGCCTTCCTGCTCCCTCCTCCCCTAAACTAATGACTTTCCTTCAAGGACCAGGAAACTTAGACACAAGGGGTAGAAATCAAGCCATTGGGAAACTGAGTCACAAGGTTCAAAGGTCTGTCCATAAGACTTTAGAAGTCAGATCTCTAAGGTCAGAATACAATTGGTCAGTGCACTAATTTGATGGTGAGATAGAGTAAGTGGGTTGTTATGCATTCCTTACAATGGGCAAGGATTAGGTCCTGACTCTAGGTCTGGGTTGAGTTTAAAAATGGGGACTCAATGAATATCCTTGGAGGATCATCAGAGTGCAGAGACCAAATGTCGTGTCAATCCTGACACAAATGGCCATCCAAGCTTTTGGGAATCTTTGGTGATGGTGAACTCACTAGCTCATGGGGCAGCCCATTCTATTTTCAAACAGCTCTGTCTGTGATTCTTAAATTTCACTGAACTTCCATGCATTTTTCCTAGTTCTACCCTCAGTCATGACCCAAAGTAAGTCTATTCCCTCTTCTGATATTTGAAGATAGGGATTATGTCTCCCCTGAGTCTCCTCTTCTCCAGGTTTTCATGACATGGCTTTTATAACCTTCATAATCCTAGCCACCCTCCCTTAAAATATTATTTTTGTCAACGTCCCTCATGAAATTCAAGAGAGTTCAAATGGGAATCCAAATACTTCTGTTCATTCTCTGCAACTTAGTTCTTGAGTAAATGATTTCACCACTTTGGATTTCACTCTCTTGATGGAAGGATCATGGTGCCACAGAAGAGATGCTGCAATTGGAAGCAGAGGACATGGGTTCAAATCCGGACTTTGACATTTATTAACTGGATCATCTTGGGCAAGTCACCCCACCACTCTAAGCCTCAGTTTCTAATCTGAGAAAGGGGTGGGTTAGACCAGATGACTTTAACTCTAAATCTATGACACTATTACTGTATCATTTATTAGGCTATTTCCAGAGCTAATATTCTGTGACTCTCGGAGTTTGTAGATCTATAAATGGGACTTTCCCAAGTTGAAATGAATAAATCATTTTCCAGCTTCTTCATCTGTAAAAATGAGCTAGTTGAACTAGATAACTCCAAGAATCCCTCCCAGACCTAAATCTATGTCCTTATGACTATATCACTTACAAGGTTATTCCCAGAGCTAATAGTCTATGATTCTCTGTCTTTCATTTATAAGTGGGACTTTTTTATTTCCAGCAACCATCAATTTCCTCCCCATTTAAAAAAATGTGAGTAGAGGGTGACCAAGTATTTGTTCACTTCTTTTATTTCTGCTTCTCAAATTTTGTGAGTCCTGCCATGTGAATTCCACAAGTTTCTGGGTACTTTGGGTAGATACTTTCATGGCCACCCTGGATCATTGTGATATCCTATGCCTGGTCTCTGTCTTGTTTCTTCTCTTCAAAGCACCAGGGAGTGGAGATTATTTATAAAAGACAGAGGGGGAAATCCACATACGCCCCAAAATTACCTTCTGAAGTGACAGATGTCTTCCGCCACTGACTTTGTCTTTTGGATAAGCTGACGTGATTCCCACCAAGTCCTCTGTCACTGGGAAGTGTTTTGCATTTCTCATTTTCTTCTAGATTAGCTTAGACTAAGAGCCTCTAGCCTCTTTTATAAGGAAAGTTATGCTAAATAAATTACTGAAGGGGCAGCTAGGTGGCGCAGTGAGTAGAGCCCTGGAGTCAGGAGGATCTGAGTTCAAATGCGACCTCAGACACTTAACATATTTACTAGCTGTGTGACCTTGGGCAAGTCACTTAACCCCAATTACCTTGCCTTCCCCCCTGCAAAAACAAAAACAAACAAATAAATAAATAAATAACTGAAGCCTGGAGATCACTGGAGGAGAGGCAGTGGGTTAGCCATGGGTAAAGGACACAATTCAAAGAAGAACGTGGTATGACGAGGAAAGTATTAGATTTGGAATCAGGGGAAGTGAGTTTGAATCCCTATTCTTCTACTGAGTATCTGTGTGATCTTAGGCAAGTCATATTCCCCATTCCTCCACCACCCCAGGACAATGTCATTATTGAAATGAATGCTTTGGTGCTAGAAGGATTCAAATGAGTCATGAGTTAGAGTCTTGGTGACAATTTCTGGCAATGCTCATCGTCCCTCCTAGAAGTTTCCACAAGTCATATGAAGGAGCCATAGAAACAGTCACTGGTACTTGATCTGCTAGGTCAATATTCACAGTCACATGGGGGGCCCTGGCCTAAAGGAAATATTCTAATGCATAAGCAAACACAAGATCAGCCCCTGGCTCTAGGAGTAGGCTAGTTTGCCTAGATGAGATCATGTGATGTACAAGTTTTAGAGAAACTCAGGCAAAAGCTAATGGTTAGAAGCAAGAAATCTTTTCTACTTCTTCATATCGGAGACCACGTGGCCCTAGGACAGAACTTGTCACACAATACTTTTCTGTCCTTCATACGATACTTTTCCTTCCAATTCTTCACATTGTTAGAGTGTGTTAGAGTGAGAAAGGACCCCAGACATTTAGTCAAAGTCCCCAGTTTTATAGATTAGAATACAGATGATCAAGAAGAAGAAATGAATTACCCAAGTGTGGTGGAAGGTACATGCTGGGAACCATTACTTCCTCAGGACAACATGTCCAAATCCAGGCACATGCCTTAGACTGACCTCCAGAATAGAGAAAAAGGGTTAACACTACCTTGATTGTGTTGGGTTGAAGCCAAGTTCCCTTCACACTTGATCCTTTTCCTAGAGATCCTATTTAACTAACTCTCTCTCTCCCCTACACACACACACACACACACACACACAAAAGAGATAATTCCTTTGGTCTAACAGAAGATCAATTCTGTGTGAAATAAACTCAAAGCATCTCTATTGCATCCCCTGTAGAGAAACATTTATGGGGCAGGGGAATGATATAAAAAAGTCATGAATGCTTGGGGCGATTGATGCTTAGGGGGAAAAGACTAACTATTTTTCTTCAACTCCAAGTATCCTTTAAAAAATATGTGTATGTACATATGTGTGTATACATATATATATGTATGTATGTATATAACACATACACACATGCAAATAAATCATGAGGATGTCTTTGGAATCAAGTGACTCAGACTAAGACATCAACATCACATAGTGAGTGATTAGCAGAACACAAATTTGGCTAGTCCTTGGCCAGAAGATCTCATATTATATGAAAGACTTCAATACATATCAAGGAGTATCTCATTTCATTAACATCCCCTGCCCCACACACACACACAGATAACATGGGAATCTGGTACTCTCAGAGCATCACAGTTACCTCTCCTTGAAAATATCTGGTTTCCAAAGCTCAAAGAAGCAAGAGTCTTTCTAAGTCCATGAAAATAAATAGAACTTATATTAGAACTCATTGAAGCAATAATATGCTAAAAGTTATACTGACAGCCACAGTCATTTAAGTTGAGGTCCTGGGCAATGCCCCCGCTGCAACTCTCTCCAGCATGTTTCTTCAGCACATGTGTTTGTGTGCTGACACAAAAGTATACATGTGGTGTGCATACACACACAGAGAGACATACACATATATAGTCAGTCATATATACCAATGTGTGTGGATGGATGAGGGGGGAGAGGGGGAAGGGGGAGAGGGAGAGAAGGAGGGAAGGAGAGAAAGAGGGAGGGAGAGGGACAGAGAGAGGGGGAAAAGGGAAGGGGAAGGGAGGGGGAGAGAAAAGAGAGAGAGAATGAATGAATGAATGAATATCTCCTATTGAGGTTTTCCCAGTCTTTCCTCAGGTAGTGAGCATCAAGTCCCCTACAACTCTCTAAGTTCTTTGTCCTCAAATCCCATCAGAGGGTATTGGTGTCCTTGGCTTTCCCAGGTCTTCCACTCTTGATGCCATTCCACTTGCAGTTCTCCTTAGTCACCAGCAGAGGTCAGTATTCCTCTTCTGTCATAGTCCATGCATAATTCATTGTCCAGCTGTCATAACATTCAGTAGAATGTCTTCTTGGCATCTCAGTCAACTTAATCCTCAGAAGAAGTCTTCATGTAGGTAGTCCCAGACCTCCCTTGCCTTGGCCTAATATCCCAGTTCTGACTCTGGTGCAGGTGGGATCAAAGAACTCAACTCTTCATTTCTCTCAGGAACTATAGTTCTGCACACCTCTCGCCTCAAAGGAGAATGCCCAGCAGTCAGAAGTAGCCTACTTTCTCTCCAGTTGTATAATTAGGATGCACTCATCTCTCCTGAGCCATGTGGGCTTCTTCCTCTCCCCAATACCACAAAATCTTCCCACGGTATCGTTAATTCATGAGAAAGAAATCAGCAGAGTTCCAGGCTCCTTCCCCCAAGCAACCCCAGGTACCAGTGTGGGAAGATATAATTGTGAGGTTCCTGCTACACTGGAATCTAATGCCTTTGACCTCTCAGACCATAGTTCTTTTGATTGAATTTCAATTTTTCCAACACTGTTGTCAATTCATCTTTTCTAAGACAATTCCCATCTTTTGAGCTGTCCTTTCTAAGACGTACTGTGTGGTCAACCATGTAAGACTACTTAAATCCACCACATGGAACAGACAGGAGGCACCCACAGATGCTTATGGAATGTGCAGAACACTAACTCACAGGATAATAACAATTCACATTGCTACGGCCCTTTAAGAGATGGCAAATATGTTTCCTCATCACAACCACTGGTGGTGCAAAGTGCTGGTTTTATTATCCATGTTTTACAGAGGAGGTAACTGAGATCCATAGTGGTGATGGGGGATGAGAGATTTTGAAAGAAGAAAGGACTCTAGAAGCCATCTATCTAGTCCAATCACTTCATTCTACACACAGGGAAACTGAGAACTAGGGCAGTGACAGGATTTGCCCAGACTCCCCCATGAAGCAAATGACAGAGCCAGGATTTAAACTCAGGACCTCTGACTGTGGCCCCAGTGTCCTTTCCAGAACCTGATGCTCCCCGTCGCATTGTGCACCTCAATCTAGCAGTACAGTGGAGCACAAAGAGGGTGGATTTGGAGCCAGACCTCTGCCTGTTCAAATCCTGACTCCACTACTGATGTGTGAAATCTCAATTTTCCCACCTCTAAAATGGGTGGACAGCCCTAGGTGACCTACAACATCCTTTCCTGTTCTAGATGTGATGGCTGGATGGCCAGGTTTCCTCAGCCACTAACTGTGCTGCAGCTCTCTTTAAACTTCAGCTTCTTCTTCAATAAAGTAAGATGGAGGAACTCATTCTATGTGCTTTGATCCAGCCAGGAATATTCTGGTAAATGTTTAACAACCAGCTCTCTGAAAAGCAAGAAATACTTTTCCATTTTAATTCGCATCATTAACACTTTCTCCATCGCTCTCTTAAGTAAGACAATCAACAACAAAAAAGATGAATTATTCTCTGGTTTGTAGCATTTGCCAGTTTCCAAAAGCAAACACAGAAAATTTAACTATTGGCTCCTGCAAATCTGAGTTGGCTCCAGCGCACCTGTGGATCTAGCTCTTAAACAGATGATCGTCTAGTTAAATAGGATAAAATGCCCCAGGTTCCACCTAATCATCAGCCCCCACTGTGATAATAACAACACTCTTCCAATAACATTATGGCCTTTTGCCTTTACAGCATACGTGGAGGTTGGCAATACCAGCATTACAAAGACAGAACAGTGTAGAGAACAGGTTGGGACACTATACTTAGAGGTAGAGAGGCCTAGGTTCAAATCTTACCTCAGACACATTAATTATGCAATCGTGGGCAAGTTAACTGTCTCTCTGGGCCTCACTTTTCTCACCTGTAAAATGGTGGGAGAGGGAGTGTTGGATTTATGGCCTCTAAGGTATTTTCCAGGTCTAAATATTTGAGCCTATAAATGTAATGGAATACTGTTGTGCTATAAGAAATGATGAGCAGGCAGACTTTGGAAAAACCTGGGAAGACTTACATGAATTGATGCTGAGTGAAGTGAGCAGAACCAGGAGAACAGTATACACAGTGACAGCCACAGTTTGTGACGACTGACTTGGATAGACCTGGCTCTTCTCAGCAATGCAAGGATCTAAGACAGCTCCAAAGGACTCAGGATGGAAAATGCCATCCACATCCAGAGAAAGAATTATGGAGTCTGGATGCAGAGTGAAACAGACTATTTTCTATTTGGTTTGGTTTGGTTTTTTCCCTTCTCACAGTTTCTCCCATTCATTCTAATTCTTCTATACAACATGACTAATGTGAAAATGTGTTTAATAGGAATGTATATGTAGAGTCTATATCAGATTGCATGCCACTTTGGGGAGGGATGGGGGAAGGAAGGGGAGAAAATTTAAAACTTACAAAAGTGAATGCTGAGAACTAAAAGTAATCTAACAAATAAAAATATTTGAGCCTATGATTATCCGGTGCATCTTACAGATTAATAATAATAACTATAAAACTAGCATTTATAAAACACCTACTATGTGCCAGGCACTGTGCTAAGTGCTTTACATAGATTTTTTCACTTGATCCTCACAACCACCCTAGGAGGTAGAAATTATCACTATTCCCATTTTACAGCTGAGGAAACTGAGGCAAACAGAAGTTGATTGACTCACCCACGGTCACACAGTGTGTGTCTGAAGCCAAATTTGAACTCCAGGGCCTTCCAGACTCAAAGGTCAGTTGGCCTATGCACTGCACCACCTAGCTGCCTGATAAGGAAGCTAAGATTCAAGGCTGAAGTGACTTGGCTGTGGTCACAGTTAGGAGGTTTCAGGGGTGGTATTTGAACCTGCATCTCCTTTTGTCTAATCTCATGTTTTCTGCTTTACCAGACTTTCTTTCCAGGGCAGTACAGAACTTGAAGAGCTCTTCATTGGGCACAAAACCAGCCTTGTGAATGAAGGGGGAAATTTGATGGCTTAGAAATTGAACCCTTGACTCTTACATAAGACATTCATTCATTCATAAGTAACCAGTCATTGCTTAAATCATTCACTATAGGGATTCTTAAGATTTAAAACTGGAAGGATCTTAAAGGTCATCTAGACCATCCATCTCATTTTATAAATGAGAAAACTGAGACCCAGAGAGGGGGGAATGAATTACCTAAATTAAATAAGTAGAAAATAAGTATATCTAGATAGACAGATAGATAGATAGATAGATGAATATATAGATAGATACATAGATACACAGATACATACATAGATACATAGATACATACATGGATAGATACATACATAGATACGTAGATAGATACTTATGTGTACATATTACTAAATAAATAGAAAAGCCAGGATTTGAACCTGGTTTTTCCTACCCTAAATCTAATAGAATTTGCAGCATTCATTCTAAATTAATTTTTAGTATAGGTGAAAGATCTTAAATTTGGAGTTAGTGGACATGTATTTCAATCCTGGCTCTCCTGTCTGGTAGTGTTTGACCTTGGGGGAGTCATTCTCTATGGGACTCGGTTATCTCATCTATAAAACGAGCAAGGTTGTACTAAATTATCTTTAAGCTTCCTTTCAGCTCTAAATTCTGTCATTCACTACTAAAATATTAATTTGTTGTTCAGTTGTGTCCAACTCTTCATGACTCCATTTCAGGTTTTTTTAGCAAAAATACTGCAGTGGTTTGCTATTTCCTTCCCCAGCTCACTTTACAGATGATGAAACTGAGGCAAACAGGGTGAAGTGACCTGCCCAGGGTCACTTAGCTAGTAAGTGTCTGAGGCTGGATTTGAATGGGAAGATAAGTCTTCCTACTGCCAGGCTTGATACTCTATGTACCATGGAGTCACCTAGCTCCCCCTAAAAATATAAATGCCTAATGTCTTAATGTGTTGGGAAAGAAGAGGGGAGGTAAAGGCAAAATGTAAACCCAAAAGAATGAAAGGGGAATGATGTAATCTTAGGCACAACTATAGATGATTCTAGTCGTTGGATAAGGGAGGTGGGGGGAGGGGCACCTTCCCAGAGCCCTTGGAGCCACATCAAGGAGAGAGAGATTGCATCTATGTATGCAGGCCTTTCCATATCTTAATTTCTCCAAGCACAAACTGTGAACAGCCCAAGAGTGTTCGTGAATCTTCTCAAGGTGCCCCAGGTAAGGAGGAAGGAGGAGGTGGAGAGTTTTCAGGTACCAGGTGTAAAGTCAAGACAGGCTCCAGCTGTTACTGTTCCTTCCCTTCCTCGGCTTCCCCCAGTCTTCACAGTTCTTGATTTGCCAAAAAGACATCTGGGGGAATAATGGGAAGGAGAGGTACACTGGGGTGGGGAGGGAAGAAGGAGAATTCTATTAACTCTTTCTTTGATTTCTCCCCCCTTGCCCAACCTACAGCTCTTCTATATTCCCAAATCTGTGGCCACAGCGACCCCTGGTGGCTGACCCAGAGCTCAGCCCCCCACTAGCCACCCTGGTCTTCCGCAGCCAGGCATGAAAGAGGTAGCTCTAAATGAATTTAGCATCAGCACAGTTATTTAAATTGTTTTAATTAATCACAGATTGAGCAGTAAATGAACCACTAAGTGCAGGGTGGGGGTAGAAAGAGATTGAGGGAGGGAGAGATGGATAGAGGGAGGGAGGAATCGAGGGAGAGACAAAGAGAAACAGACAGGAAGAGAAAGAGAGGAGAGGGAAGGAAAAGGGGGACAGGAGGAGAGGAGAGGGGTAAAAAAGGAGAAACTGAGAGAACACTACTAGACCTCGTGGGAGGGTGGGGAATGGCGATGGGGGTGAGGACAGCAAAGAAAACAGACCGTCCTGGGGCAGGGGGGGAGGGCCACTAGTGATAAATTCCCTACTGCTCTCTTCACCCACACTCACCACCCATAAATTCTGAGCCAGCATGTGCTCCCACAACTGAGGCCCATAGAGGCAGAGGCAGACAGGTGGGCAAAGATGCAGGAACATTTATTTAGCACTTCCTCATTTACAAAGTGCTCTCCCAGTCACTAGGAGCTTGGAGCAGGCCATATAGGAGAGTCATAGATTTTAAAGCTGTTGACAATGGATCTTTGAGATGATCAAGGCCAGCCCCCTCATTTTACAGGAGAAGAAAGAGGCCCAGGGCAGGGGGCGGTGGAGGGGGGGGGGAGAAAGGGTCACCTCCAGTCACAAAGGTGGCAAATACCAACACTGGGATTCTGCCCCTGGACCTCTGACCTCACCCTAACAGCCCTTTCCATTACACCATCCTGCCTTCTTCTTAGTGTGTGATGCCCTACAACACACCTCCGAGGTAGGCAGTATAAGCATTATTACTCCCACTTTACATATAAAGGAATAGTATGTTACAGAGTTGAAGTGACTTGTCCAAGGTGACACAACTAAGAATGACCAAGCCAGATCTGCAGGTCCAGCCATGGAATCATAGACCAAAAGTCAGAAGGAGCCAATTAGTGTGACGCCCTCATTTTGCAGATGGAGAAACTAAGGCCAATAGTTTTGGACTCGTCTAAAGTCATCAAAGGGAGAATTTGCACCCAGATCCTTGGACTTCAAGACCAGTTCTCTTTTCACTGTATCACCTAATCTAGTGCTTGCTGCATCTTGGGAAGTGAGTTCAGCCCAAAATCTTCTGTGGGGCCAGTGTCTCTGGGGAGAAAGTCTAGGGAAGAAATGTCATTTACATTGTGCCCTCTAAAATTCCAGCTCTCTTGTTGACAAACTGTCTTTCCTATAAGGTCTATATCCTCTTATCTGGATACACACCAGGTCCCCCCAGAAGAATAAAAGCCTCTTGAAAGTATCAACTATTTAAATTTTGTTCTTACATCCCAGCACCTAGCACATTGTTTCAGATTTGGGGTTTTGGTTTTGCTTTCTTTTTTCAGTCATGTCTGACTCTCTGTGACCTGTATTTGGCATTTTCTTGGCAAAGATACTTGAGTGGTTTGCCATTTCCTTATCCAGCTGATTTGACAGATGAGGAAACTGAGGCAAACAGGGTTAAGTGACTTGCCCAGGGTCACACAGCTAGGGAGTGTCAGAAGCCAGATTGAACTCAGGAAGATAAGTCTTTTTGACTCCAAGCCTGGCACTCTAGCCACTGTACCACCTAGCTGCCACACCTAGCACGTAGTACACGTTTAATAAATGCGTGCTGAATTGAATCAGCCTCCTGGATAAATGGTCAGACCCAGAGGCAAGAAGACCCTTGTTCAACCCTGCTCCTGACAATTCCAAGTTCTGTGACCACGAACAAGCCATTCTCTGAGACTATAGTGACTCTTTAAGACTTAACTACTAGATGGGTCCAAGGGAGTTTCCAGGTTGATGAAAACACAGGTCCTTAGCATATTTACTTATAAATGAATGAGCACTTATTAATCACTTGCTGTATGTCTGAGCACCAACTTAACTGCAGCAGATGCAAATTTTAAAAAGCAAGACCGTCCCTACCCTCAAGAAGTTTACATTCTAATTAATAGGGGGAAGAAGCACAATATAGGAGAGCAGCGGCCACAGAAGTCAGGGGGATGATGAGTTGGGTCATGGAGCAATTGACTTTTATTACTTACTTATCACACTCTCCTTTGAATTGGTTTCTGGGTCTTACTCATCTCTACTAGACTCTACGTTATCAGGGTCAGGAGCCATATCTCATTCATCGTTCAGTTCCCTACAGTACCTTGGCCAGTAAGTGTTTGATGAAAGTCAAGAAGACAGTAGAAAAAGGCTCACCTCTAGCCCAATCCTGATTGGCTAACTAAGGGTCAGTCACCTTCCTTCTCTGACCTGTCAGATGGGTACAATGATCCTTACATCATTAGGACATTGTGAGGACAACATGGAGATTTTTAACTGCTCTGGGAAACACGAACTCTTACAAATTGTTATGAAGAAAGATACTTCAAAGATGTTGTTATGATTCATTCTGTTTGTAATCTTGCTGAGGAGAAGCCCAGCTAGTGTCTCAATTGCTGAGTCATGCTGCTGGAGTGGCCAGCACCGGGCACATAGTAG
Source organism: Trichosurus vulpecula (assembly GCF_011100635.1). Lineage (NCBI taxonomy): Eukaryota > Metazoa > Chordata > Mammalia > Diprotodontia > Phalangeridae > Trichosurus > Trichosurus vulpecula. The sequence goes on from NC_050577.1 coordinate 293,583,258, forward strand.
GTCCTTAACCAAATGCTTTTGATGAATTTATCTACTGGGTGCCTTTGCTTCTGGGTTGGTCTGGAGCCAAGGAAGCAAGTTTGTGCTCAATGTGGACCCCTCAATTCTCCTGCCCTTTCATGTCATCCCTGTATTCATTGCCCTTTCTACCAGCGCAAGAAGCAGAAATCTCCACCAGCCAATTTGGCTTTTTGTGAATATTGATTGCTTGGTCTGGGTAGAGGGGGAAGCTATTGACCGATTAATTAGTCAAGCCATCATCAGCCTGCATTTTGAGGGTAATGAAAATGAGGAATGTAGAATCTAGAGTCTCCGGCTTTCCCTTGGGTCTGCCATCACCGTGGTGTGTCGCCCTGGGCAGGACAACACGTGTTTCTGTGGCACCTTAATGTTTGCAAACTGCTTTCCTCGTAACACACCTATGAGGCAGGTAGTATAAGAACTATTGTCCCCATTTCACAGGTGAGGAAATTGTGGCTTAGAAAAGTGAAATGACAGTCACAATTAATTATACAGCTTCTACACATCGGGCAAGCCAATTTTCTCTCACTTCTAAAAGCAAATAATATTTGTAAAGCACTTAGTATGATGCCTGACACATAGTAGGTACTTAATAAATGCTTGTTCCAATCATCTTTCCCATTTCCCTGAAAGGAGAGGGTTGGACTGCATGATCGTAGGAAATGAGCCAAAGAGAACCTTAGGAGAAGGGACTCTCACTTCATAAACAAGGAAACTGAAGTCTTGAGAGATTTGCCCATCGTCACTCAGGTGATGAGTGTCTAGCAGACCTGGGAGTCACTCCCACACCCCTTAGTCCAAATCCAGCCCTTTTCCACTTCACTGCACTGTACATCTTCCGGCCCAAAGTTCCTTCCACTTCTTCTATTCTCTGATTCTCCAACCTCTGCTCTGAAGATTAAAAGTTACTTCAGGACAGATCACTAACAGACATGAAAATGTAACACAAAGTTGGGGTTCAGAGACAAAGCCCAACAAACTAACACAGGCTACATTATTCTCATTCATACATTCTCCTTTTCAGCTGAAGTAGCTGCTTGATGTTTTTCATATGGAACATTCCATTTCCCATCTCTGCACCTTTGCTCAAGCTGTGCCTCTGCCTGAAATACACTCCTTCCTCACTTCTACCTTATAGAATTCCTAGCTTTCTTCAAAGCTCAACTCAAGCACCACCTCCTTCAGGAAGTTTATCCTGATCCCCCTCAGTTGATCATATCCTCCTAGAGATTTCTACTTCCTTTGTATGTGTTTTGTATTTGCTTCTCTGTGTAAAATGCTGTGTCTCCTACCCCTGTGAGATGACCTTTGAGGGCAAGGAGTGTTTCTTTTTCTGTTTTTTTGTGTCTTCACTGCTTAAGCCATGGCCTGACATCTAGTACCTGCTGCTGAATAAATGTTTGCTCATTGGCTGATAGATTGATATAGACATTTGTGCATTTTGTCATCCCAATCAAAGTCATGCTCCTCGAAGGCAGTGACTGGTTCACTTTTTGATTTGTATCCCCAGCAGCCTAGTACAGAGTAGTCATTTAAATCCTTGTTGTATTCCTTAATTGCTTAATGAACCAGTAGAGAAAGTATCCATACCAATGAGAACGCAGAACCTTTAACATGTCGAAGTAGGTTCAGCTGTCCAAACTTTCTCAGGCCTCCATTGCTTACCCAGACAATCAAGAACATCCTCATAGAGTGCCTTCACAGCTCGTCAGACAGCCAGGCTCTATCACCCATAGACAGTGACCAGTGACCAGTGCCCAGCTTTCTGCATTGGAAAAGAGGGGCAGTAAGAGACAGATTTAGAATTTCTCCCAGTTGACACTGTCTTAACATCAGTCTTCCCAAGATCCTACCTTCCTCTCTTGGAACTCCGCATTCCCTTTCCTTCCATCACTCAAGGTCAAGGACGGCCATAATTGAATCAATAGGAGGCTAGTGTCCCTGGGGGTTGGATTTCAACGGTGCTAAAAGTCTACACCTGTCACAATATATACCCCCTGAACTTGTCGCAATGTCTACAATTTCCACAATTAGTTCATTATTGAAGAGCCTTCTGAAGACAAAGGTTTTCCAATTAGTGCCCAGAAATAAGAAGGTGGTGTGAAAGTGAATGTTCTCTGACCTGATGAGACCTCTCCTGGACTTCTGGGTACAGTTACAGGCACTATATTTTAAGAAGGATATTTTATAAACTATAGAAGAATATTAGCAAAAACCATTTTCAATGGCTATCCTCCATGCCTGGACTGTGTTCCTTCTCACCTTGGGGTCTTAGTTTCCCTGATTTCCTTCAAGACATGTCAAATCACTTTCTGCAGGAGACCTTTGCTGGTCCCCCCAGCTGGTGGCACCTTCCCCTTTGAGATGATCTCCTGTCTACTATATGTTCATCTGGGATGTGCTCTGTTACTTCTATGTTTTCTCTTCCATTAGAATATGAACTTCTTGAGAACAGAGACTATTTTAATCTTTGCTTGTATCCCCAGGGCTTTAGCATGTGGGTAAGTACTTATGGCTGGCAACTAGGTGGCAGTGGGTAGAGTGCTGGCCCATTCAGTCAAGAAGACTCACCTTCCTGAGTTCAAATCTGGCCTCAGACACTTCCTAGCTGTATGACCCTGGGCAAGTCACTTGACCCTGTTTGCCTCAGTTTCCCCCTCTGTAAAATGATCTGGAGAAGGAATGGCAAACCACTCCAGTGTCTTTGCCAAGAAAACCCCAAATGGGGTCATGAAGAATTGGGAATGAATGAAATGACTAAACAACAACAAAGTGCATATTAAATACTTGTTGACTGACTACTTCCAAGAAATGAACCTTTCCACCTTTAAACAGTAGGGGAAGTTTGATGGGTTAACTCCTTTGTAACAGTGCCCCACGTTATTGCCACGAATTCCCACCAAATCAGCCCTTGCCTAGAAGTTCCGGTCATGCACATCACCCAGAGTGTTCAGTAACACACTAAAACTCACAGGGAGCCTGGGAAGAAAGGCCCCAGTCTCTCGTTTTCTCAGCACCAGTCTTGGCCTTTGACATGGTCTGAGCAGCTACACCAATGAAAGGAACCAGAACTTTCCAAAGGTCAGAGAATGGAAGTCTCATTTACTGATGAGGAAACTGAGGAGAAAGGACTCGTCCAAGGTCCTACTGATAAGAGGCAAAGCCTGAACTTGACCCTATGTCTCCTGATTCCAAATGCAAGACTGGTAGGATCCTAGATCTGAAGCGCAAAGGGACCTCTGAAGTCACCTGTCCTAGACCTACCCTCTCATTTTACAGATGAGGAAACTGAGGCCCCAGAAAAGTACAGGGACTGGGGAAAACAAATAGAATAATTCGTTTCAATTTAGAAAAGGCCTTGGAAGCCGTCTAGACCAACCCCCTCATTTTATAGAGGCCCCAGAAAAGTTAAGTGTTTTGACCAAGATCACACAGGCAGTAAGCATCAGAGGCAGCTTTAGAGCCTCCACCCGCAGAGCCATAACTGTCTACTGCATCATACTGCCACTTCCAATTCCTCCTCATGAGGGCGCCGGTCCTGTGCCATGTGGACACCATCCACAAGGGAAGGTCTGAATTCACATGAGGACATAGATTAATGGGCATTTCCCTCACCAGCCCCCTTAGGGAGAGGAGGTGGCATTGACTTTAGACCTCAATGATTGGGAAGGTGAGAAAAGGGGACCCATTTGCCTGGATAGACAGCTGGCCTCTGTTCAAACAACACTTGGAGCTGCCAGGAATATTATCTACTTCATTGACATCAAAGGACAAGGAGATCATCCAGGGGGCAACAGGAGAAGACAGAGGACAGGAGCCCTGAAAAGTGTAGCCCCCTGAGAGCCAGGGGGCAGCAAATGACTTCTTGGTCTATTATAAATTATCTTCCTAGTGGAATAGATTTTTATAATCTGTAGGAAGAAAAATAGACAATCTCTACATGTGATGAGACTCTACTAGATTCATTCTCATTCATTTTCTGTCTCTGTCTCTTTCTCTCTGGCAATTTTTCACTTGGTCAGACTGACATCTTTCAATTTGGAAGGGATGGAACCAGGGAGATTTTGACCCATTGCCTATACTGAGAAATGACATATTCTCTGGCTTTTAAAATCAACACTGATCAGAGACTAAAATGTCATTCTCCCCTTCAAGCTGCCTCCTCCTGCTCTTCATTTAGCAATGTGAGTGGTAGTGAATGGAGCAAAAGCCAACAGGAAGAGGTGTTGGGCAAGGTAGTCATGCCAAGGCTATAATGTCCCTACAGAGAGAAGGGAAGGGAGGGGAGGGGAGGGGAGAATCTCAATTTCCTCAATTGTCAAGAAGAGGGTAATAATTCCTAGACTCCCTACCGCATATGATTGTTTTGGGAAAAGTGCTTTGAAATCCTTAAAATGAGATTCTCAAAAGTGAGTGTAGCTTGTGAGAAGGAGGAGGATTTTCTGCCTCTTCAGTGAGCAGAAAGGAAAGTGACTTTTTAACAGTCATAGCTATAACATTCAGAATCTACATGGCCTGACACCGATGCATGCTGAAAAGCCATCCTCCAATTGACAAGCAAAGGACGTGAACTAACAGTTTTCAAAAGAAGAAATGCAAACTGTAAATAACTGACATTTCCATGGCACTTTCGATGTGTGGTTTCACTTGAGCTTCATCACAACCCTGTGAGGTACTGTTGTTTCCTCATTTATTGATTTATGAGGTCTGCAGAAAATAAGTGACTTGAACAAGTCATACAGGAAGCTGAATTCAAACCCAGTTCTTCCAAACCAGCACTCTATCCACTGTACCATCTAGCTGCCTTTAACCGCATACTAGACTAGGAAATTGAGGTTTAGAAATGTCCAGTGCTTTACCAGAGCTAGTCCAAGGCATGATTCGAACCCAGACCTTCCTGACTCCAGGGTGAGCATTCTATTATATTTAATGATTAGTATATTGATATGCCAAGGAAGGATCTGTGATTTCCATGATATGGGAACTCATTCTATCAAGGCAGATGCCAACCCATCTACCACTTTAGATGGTATTTAGATGTTCTATTAGATGCTATAAACATAGCCCTTTAGAGAATTACCCAAAGCTCTGGGAAGTTAATTTGCTCATGGACATACAACTAAATAGTATCAGAAGGAGGATTTGAACCCAAATCTATCAGGCTGCCTAGTCCAGCATTCTATATATTCTATATATATATATATATATATATATATATATTCTATATATATATATTCTATATATATATTCTATATATATTCTATATATATATTCTATATATATATTCTATATATATATATATTCTATATATATATGAAACTATCCATAATCAACACCTGGAGAAAATTGGCAAAATCATTAAGAGTCAGCAGAATGCAAATTAAATCAATCCAGAGGCATTACATCACATTCATTAAGCTATCAACAGTGAAAAAAGAGAGAAAGCTCATTGCTGGAAGGACTGGGGGAAGACAGGCACGCCAACTCACTGCTAGTGCAGCCATCAATTAATTCAGCCATTCCAGAAAACAATTTGGAATCAAGGAGAAAATTGCTACATTGTTCATAGCCTTTAACCTGGAGATCCAATTACTGGAACTTTACCTAAAGGAGGTTATTGACAAAAAGAAAAAACCTTTATGTACAAAGCACCAAAAGCTTCATAGCTGAATTATCTGCCATTAACAGAAAGCCAGAAACTAAATCAGTGCCCAATAAACGGGGAATAGATGAATAAATTGTGACACGTGAATGTGTAGAACTAGGCAGGGCTATACAGAATGATGAATATGGAGAATCTGGAGCGATATGGGAAGGCTTATATGAAATGATGCCAAGCGATGAAAGCAGAATCCAAGAACAATATACAAAAGCAACGGACCTTGAGTCAAGCAGATCTATGGTTGAATATTGCCTCAAAAACTTACTAGCTACTTAACCCTGGGCAAGTCAACTAACCTCTCTCAATCTCCATTTCCTCATCTCTAAAAATGGGCACAATCATAGCACCTACCTCCCAGGGTTGTTATGAAGATCAAATAAAGTGCCATATAAATCCCAGCTATTATTATTATAAATCAAAGGATGTATCTCTCCCTTGTGTTAAAAATTAATTATCTCACTTGGGGAGGGGGAAAGTGCTTTGTAAAGGGGGTTGCTTTAGTGTTTGTTGAGAAGTATCTCTTGTGCTAGAACAAAATGAATCAATAAATTTAAAAAAAAAAGAAAAACACATTCATTCACTCAACAAGGATTTATTGAAGACCTACTATGCGCCAGACACTGGGTTAAACTAATGATACAAAATGATACAAAACATTTTGATTTGTATACAAAATGATACAAATGATACAAAAACAATGTGAAAAATAGTTCATTCTTCAAGAAACTTACATTCCTCTAGGGAGAGGGAGTATTTACACATATACATAAGTGTTAGATAATTTGAAGGAAAGAGTGTAATAACTAGAAGAATAAGGAAATGTCTCCCATAGGAGGAGGCATATGAACTGAGCCTTGAAGGAAGCTAAGGAGCCAAAGAATTGCGCAGACAAGTTGCAGAGGCAGGAGGCTTCAGGAAGCAAACTTGCTTTGCCCCCAGCATTCTAAATCCATTCAGGACCTGTTGGAATGCTTAACCAACCCTGCCTTTTATCACCAGGCTCCTCTTTCCCCATCCCCTTGGTTGAGCTTGCCTCTGAGTTGTGCCCGCTAACTGTGGGTGTCCCCTAAGACTCTGTACTGGGAGCTATCCTCTCTTCCCTTCATCAGTGCTAGGTGCTGTGGATACCAATAGAAAAAGAAAGCCTTCCCTGACCTTACATTCTTTTTCAATTTAGCATTTTATTTTTCCCCAATTACATGTCAAAACAATTTTTAACATTTGTTTTTAAAATTTTGAATTCCAAATTCTCTCCCTCCCACCTTCCTCACCCCCCTCATTGAGAAGGAAAGCAATTTGCTATAGACTATACTTGGGCAGTCATGCAAAACCTATTTCCATATTGGTCATGCTGTAAAAGAAAACATAGACTAAAAAACTCCCTCCAAAAATAAAATTTTTTAAAGTATGCTTTGATCTATATTCAGACTCCATCAGTTCCTTCTCTGGGGATGGAGAGCATTTTTCATCCTAAGTCCTTCAGAGTTGTCTTGGATCATTGTGTTGCTGAGAAGAGCTAAGTCATTCACAGTTGATCATTTTATAGTATTGTTGTAAACTGTGTACAGTGTTCTTCTGGTTCTGCTCATTTCACTTTGCATCAGTTCATGTAAGTCTTTCCAGGGTTTTCTGAGATCACCCTGGAGCTTACATTCTAATAGCTGACAACAGAATACATAGAGTGGTGGCTAGAGGGGACTATTTGGTGTGGGAAAGGACAGGATAGGAGTGCAGCCACAGGATGAATGACTGTTTTGGCTTTTCTAAGAATGGTAGTACTGATCTGACTGCTCTTCTCAGAGCTAGGGGTAGAAAGCTTGCATGGAGGGCATGATGCAAGAAGGGCATTCTGCATGAGAGGAAGGCTCCATATTTCTACATGAGAGGGAAGCTCCATATCTGGCACCTGTAATCCCTATTTGAAAGCACTGAACCTAAGTGAACTACAAATCATGGATTCTAGGGGGCTGGATTCTAGAGATACCACTCCCGTAAGACTGTAAGATGACTCAATTAGGTGAAACTTCTTCCCTATGTTTTCCCTAAGACAGGAAGGCAGAGCCTCTCTGAAATATGGTGTGGTAGAAAAATCTTTGTGCTGGTCCTCAAGAAGCTGGTCTTGAGTCTCAGTTCTACCCGCCACGGGACCTGTCACCTGACTTGTCTGGGACCTCAGTTCCCAGAACCCATCATCCATTCCAGGTCTAAAGTTCTATTTGATTCAATAAAAGCTGCCATTTCCAGGAAAGCTGGTCAGGCTCCAGTGGGCCTGCTCAGAGTGAATGATGGATTGCATTGGCCTCTTTGCAGAAAACCTCCCAGAGAAATCCTGTCAAACTCGTCCATCATGCAGGCCTGTCCTCCTGCCAATAATGCCCACATTGGCTGACTTCACTCTGCCTAAAGTGATGGATGAACCAGAGCAGCTTCTACTCAGTCTTGGCCCCAGGCTTAACAGCCTTGAAAAGTTCCACTTAATCTTTCCTTCTCTCTTGACTGGCTCCACTCTATATGGAGTAAGGTATTCTTTCTATCTCTCCTTCTGTCTTTCTCTTCCTACTTTCATAGAATCATAGAACTCCAGAATTGGGACACCTAGAGGTCACAGTGGATGGAGCACTGGGCTTTGACTCCTGATGATATGGGTTCAAATCCCACCTCAGGAACCCATGGATATTCTTCACAGCTCATTTAATCTCTGTGGTTGATTTTTCTCATTCTATAAAATAAAGGAATTGACCTCAATGGCCTCAGAGTTCCTTTCCGGCTTTAACTCCATGAACTCTATTAGCTCTATGAGTTCCTTGAGCCTAATTTGTCCCTGAGCAGGAAACCCGTCTATGGTATCCCAGACAAATAGTCATCTGACCTCTATGGAAAGAGAGACCTCTACCTCCCTTTCCATGAGGCTCCCCTTCCATGTTGAGATAGCTCTAATTGGTGGGAAATTGGCCCTTGTATTATGCTAAAATCTGCCACTTGATAACTTCCACACATTGCTAGGCCTAAACAGTACTGTAAAATTTGGGTCTAAATACTTTCAAATGGAAATAGATCCTTGTGGTCGCATATTGACTTAGAAAACCACAAATTAACATAATCTATGTTGTCTTGCATTTTTATTTATTTTGTTAAATACTTACTTATTTTGTTGGTTTGGGCTGAGAGATTTGTAGCCCACCGTAAGTTTAACACCTCTGACCATCTTCTCTACTTCCTCCCTCTGAGTCCAAGCAGAAAAAGCTCAATTCCTTTTCTAAATGATAGCCCTCTGAAGGCCTGAAGCCAGCTATCATGTGCCCTCCCTCTCATTTGTTTTCTCTCTTCCAGGGTAAACATTACCAAGTCCTTCAACCAGTCCTAAAGAGTAGAATTGTTCCCAAAGGGAGTAAGTTGCACTGACAGAGTCTTGCTGCTAAGAGGTATTAAAGGAACCATTTAGGATTTTTTTTTCAAGCATTTTATCCTGGATTTCTCAAAACTATCTGTGTCTTGGTCCAAAGGCCACCTGGATCTGCTATGATGCAAGCTGACTGACCCCGTGCTCCACTGGCAGGGATGGTAACTAACAGCAGGCAATCTCAGTCTTTGATAGATAAGTATCAGAGGAGGGCCACCAGGGGCATCCTGGAGAGCTACACCTCAGCTGCAGTTCATGGAGAGGGGAAAGTCAGGGGGTTGTGAATGAAAATCCCAAAACTACGAGGGTGGATTTTTGCTGTTACTTGCATTGTGGTGGGTATTGGATTAGGTTAGCATTTCAAAAATAGATTTGACAGTCCCTACGATGAAGGATCTTACAACCTAAGGTTGGGAGGAGGGAGAGGAGAGAACAGGAACACAATTGTGACAAAGGAGAACAAGATGAATACAAAAGAGAGGTCAGCAAAGAGGTCAAGGAAAGGAAAAGGAAGAATTCCCACTGTCTCTGAGAAGGGCATTTTATGGAAAACATGGTGCCTGAGTCAGACTGCAAAGGAGGGGACTTCCAAAGGTGGAGACGGGGAAGGAAGGAGCTATGTGGCGAGCCTGAGCAGATAACCTGAATGTGAAGAAGGGACAGAAAGAAGTCCCCTTTGGAGCTCGTAGAGAAGAGGACAGGGGCAGCGAGGTGGCACAGAGGAGAGAGTACCGACTCTGGAGTCAGGAGGATCTGAGTTCAAATCTGGCTTCTGACATTTGATACTTATTAACTGTGTGACCCTGGGCAAGTCATTTAACCCCAATTGCCTCAAAAAAACAAAAAGAAAAAGAAGAAGAAGAAGAAGAAGAAGAAGGAGAGAACAACGTAAAGGCAGAAATGTAGGCTGGGGACACCTGGTGGAATGTCTGGAGTAATTATAGCTCATACTTCAGGAAACAAGCATTTATTAAGCACTTATGAGGAGCTGGGCTTACTGTGCAAAAGTGAAGGTGGGGGAGGGAATAAGCATATACTTAGTGCCTCCCATGTGCCAGGTACCGTACTAAGTGCTTCACAAATATCATCTCATTTGATCTTTACAACAACTTTGTATGTGGGTACAGTTATTATCCTCATTTCACAATTGAGGAAACTGAGGCAAACAGGTTAAGTGACTTGCCCAGGGTCACACAGCTGGTAAGTGTCTGAGACTAGATTTGGATTCATATCTTTCTGACCCTAAGTTCAGTTCCCTATACACTGTCTCACCCAACTACCTTTAGGTAGTCTCGAAGGCAGACAAAGAAAATAAATACTTACAAACAAGGCTTGTTATGTAAGGTTTGGAAAACACTCTGCATGTAGTATCACATTTGCTCCTTGGTAGAACCTTGTGAATTAGAAGTTTTGTGAGGCCCATTTTGAAGGCAAGGAAATTGAGACTGAAAAAGGTTACGTACCTTGCCAGGAGTCACACAGTCAGTAAATATCTTGAATGACAGTATTTGGAGCTTGTATCCATGGGAGCCCCCCAAAATTTTCCAAGCAGCAGAATGATGCCCTCAAAGCAGTGAATGTAGATGACCATTCAGGTGGTCAAAGAAGACATTGGAGAGGAAGGGTACAGGACCCAAGGTGACAAATAAAGAAGCAAGAAGCTGTAAGGGTCCACACCAGGGCAGATGCCTTGGGAGGGGGAGTAGAAGGAGCTGTGCTGTGGAGGTAGCATCGGTGAGACTTAGCAGTGATTAGGGTGTGGGAGAAGAGGAAAGAGGAAAGCCCTTAGCAAGCCACAGGCATGGGGGAGACAGAATGGTGCCCTCATTAGGGCCGTTGGCAGCAGCTACTACCTTCCCACCCCCACAACTCCACCTCCCTCCCTCCCTTCCTAATTGTGGCAGCAGGGCCTTGAAGGCAACACTTCAGCCACGTTTCCCTTTTCTCCCCCAGAGCAATCGTTCTCAATGTCCATTCCTCCTTGATGGATTGCTATGAGGCTGGAAATGTCAATGGATCATAATTGTCCCATAAAAAGTCCATAATAAATGTTATCAGTTTAAGCCCTCCAAGCTGCTTTATTAATATCCCTAATTGATAAGCTCATTTGGAAAGTCGGCAGGGACAACAGACATAATCAATCTCAGGTTAAAGGACCTCTGGGTGGCAGCACTTCTGAGCTTTTGTCGAGATGGGTAGCAGCTATAGAACTTTGGAGATGATCATAGCAGCCGGCACAGGGGTGAGCAGTGGAGGAAGGTGGCATGGGAAAGGTAGGAGAGGGTAGACTGTGAAAAGTCCCTCCAACAGCTGGTATGCTGAGGCCACAACACTTGGGCTTTGGTGAACTGCTTTCCTGGACTTCTAGCCTGGCTGGGAGCTTAGGGGGCTGATTATTCCTTTGAAACTGGAACATCAAAATATTTTACCCCTTGACATATTACAATTGAAGAATTACAGAATGTCAGAGTTGGGACAGCTAAGTGGATAGAGAGCTGGATTTGGAAATCAGGAAGATCTGAGTTTTAATCCTGCTTCAGACACTCACCAGGTAACCCTGGGCATTTCACTCAATCTCTCAGTGCCTCAGTTTACCCATCTGTAAAATGGAGATAATGATAGCACCTCACTCACAGGATTACTAAGAGAATCAAATGAGTTAGGATATGTAAAGTGTTTTTTGCAAATCTTAAAGCTTTATTTAGATGTTAGCAATTAATATCGGAGGAACTTCAGAACACAGGTCATCGGAGCCAGGAGGCAGTCGAGAACACAGTGTCAGAGCCGAGAGGGCCTTGAGAGATCATCACTTCAATCTCTTCATTTTTCAGTCATTGAAACTGAAGCTGGAGAATTAGAAGTGACTCACTAAAGCTGGCACACTTTGTTAGTAGCAGAGCTGAGACCAAGACCCAAGATTCTGAACCCCACACCCATTCTCTTTCAGCTGGGTCAGGTTTTTCAGTTGAGACACAGAAATATGCCGGCATCCTGAAAGGAGCCTCAGCAGGAGGTAAGACACCAACCCAGACTGCCTGTATCCACTGGCTGCTTTTTCATCCTTCAGAGTCTGCTTTGTAAAATCTCTTCTGAACCAGTGGGATGGACTGTGGATTCCTTAATGCACCCAGGCAAACCTGGCCATTGTTTAAATAGTCCCAAGTGTGTACATTCACACATACACAATTCAATTCTCAATCTTGATTGAAAACTTCATACAGAAAAACCTCAGCCACCTATCTCCCTTGGGAATTGAATCATCCATAAGAACTGACTTTTCCAGACGGTTAAGAATGAATCCTTTAGTCATGAACTTTTCTCCCTTATTTTAAAATATGGGATGGAAATATTTCTAAAATATACTACATCATCCCTTGACTTCATAAACCATTTTGGAGACTAGGTCTCCCTATCTCGTACCCAGGTTAGATATGCAGTGGTCACTCACAGTCTGATCCCAATACTGATTGGCATAGAGTCTTTGAACTACTCCATTTGTCTAACCTTGGCTGGCCTGCTCGTCCTCAGGCAGCCTGCTGACCCTCTGTTCCCATGAACTCACCACGTTGGGCATTAGACTTATCATGGGCATAGAATTGGCTTCAGTCCCCTTGCACCTAAAAACTCCTGGGGTCAAGGGATCTACCAGTCTTACCCTCCCCTAGTAGTAGGGATTGCAGGTGCATGCCACTATAACCTTTTATTAATGACTTGGAGACAAGGAACATCAATGAAGCAGAGACGAACTCAAGTCTATGAAGGTGGAAAGGCCTGATTTTCCTTACACTAAATGGCCCTCAGACCAGTTTGATTTATAGTTTTTTGATTGTTTTGGGTTGTTTGCCTGTCTCCTCCCAGTGGTGAGCTATAACTTCTCCCTGCTATCGTGGTATCTGCCTATGGCAGTCCCTTTTCAGAGCTGCTACTTCTAATCACAGTCTGACTTGGCAGGGACCTCAGAGGCCATTTGTTCCCAACTATGCTTGAACAAGAATCCCCTCTGCTTCATCTTGGACCAGTGGACATCTAGTCTTAGCTGAGTTCTCTCCAGTGAGGAGGAGCTCAGCACTTCTCAAAGAGACTCATTCTGATTCCGAATAGCTTTCATTGGTAGGACCCTTCTTCAATTTAATTCAACAAGTATCTATTAAGTCCCTAACACATTCAAGACACTGGAGATAGCAGGACAAAAACAAAGCCTAGCTCGACTACTAATAAACATCGCCTTCCCCCAGGCATCTTGCCAGGAGAATACTTCCACCAAAGTGAGTCTAGCACAAGTATATTGAGGGATATAGTACCCATCAGGGAGGGAGGGATGATAGAGGAAATAGCACTGGAGCTGAGCCTTAGAGAAAGGAAAGTATCCTGATAAACCGAGATGAGGCGTTCCTACGTTCCAGATATGGAGGACAGATGGTACAGAGGCAGCAGACAGCAGCATGTCAGGTTGGGAACAGTTGGTTTTCCTCATTTTGCAGATGGATACATTGAATCACCAAAACGTCAAAGAATTTGTTCAATGTCACAACAGTGTTATATGAAGTATAGCCTAAATCAGAATAATTAAACTACAAAGATGGAAGAGAGTTTAGGCTTCTTTTCATCCAACCTCTACCCAAACGAGAAATCCTTTCTTTTACCCAAGAAGTTCTCAAAGTGCCATCCAGGGACCCAAGGGGTTCCTCAAGACCCTTTCAGGCAGAGGCAGCTAGGTGGCACAGTAGATCAAGCACTGGGTCAAGAGTCCAGAAGACCTGTATTCAGATCCAACCTCAGATACTTACTAGATGTGAGACCTCGGACAAGTCACTTAACCTCTAATTGCCTTGGTTTTCTCATCTATAAAATGGGTAATAATACCACTTGCCTTCCAAGATTATTGTGAAGATCAAATGAAATGATGTTTGTAAAGCAGCTAGGCATAGTGCCTGACATGGAGTAGGTGCTTAATAATTCTGATTTCCTTCCTTCTATCCTTTAAAGAAGTTCTCTGGGGTCCTCAAGGGCATAAAGAGACCAAAAAGTTTGAGAACTGCTATTCTACAAAGATGAAGAATTCTGACACACTGTCAGAACCATAGCCAAGAGGCAGGAGGCAGCTGAAGACTTTGGGCTGAGTCAGCCCTCAGGCGAGGGACAGCACCCATCATTCACAAGTGAGTTCTTGGCATGTGGGGTGGGGGGACTTACAGGACAGGAAAAAAAATTATCTGAACATCAGTAGTTAAGATAGTATTAAAACTGGTATTGCAGAGGCTTCCAAAGAGATTCATACTAAGGGGCTGGGATAAGCCTAAGTATGCCCTCTTCCCCACCCCTTGGTAAAGGATCAGCTTTCCAACAACAAATGAGTTGTGAAGTCCTCCACTGCATCTCTGAGATGACTCCCATCTGAGACTCCACACAATCAAACCTGGGGGTAGTTTGAGAGTCCCAGACATAATAAACTATGGCAACAAGTGATCATACACCTTTTACTTGAAGACCTCCAGTGCCAGTGAACTCACTACCTCCTAAGATTGCCCATTCCATTTTGAGACATTACTAATTGGTAAGAAGATTGTCCGTACGTTGAGCAAAAATCATCTTCACTGTACTTGTGACCCATTAGAGCTAGATTCTTCCTAAGTTGTCATGCATGACCACAAGGCTATTCCTTCTTTCACTTAACATAGGTCTTCTCTAGGTCAAACATTCTTCTCTCCTGTGAATCCACCTATTATTCCCAAACAAGCACAAACCTCCCTAGACATTATTCTCTGTGTCTGTGTGTGCATGCACACACATGCACGCACGTAGTCACTCCACATTCTCTATTCAAATGCAAGCTTCTTGAGGAGAGTGCCTTACTTTTGTATTTCTAGCCACAGTGTCTAGCATGTAGTAAGTGTTTAATAAATGCTATTTTAATTTATTCAGGCTATCATAAAACAATTTCAAGATCCTCCACCATCCAAGTCACCTCTGAATGTTCTCCAGCTTATGGATCCTCCATCTACAATATGCTCAGAACTGGACACAAAAGCCACAGATGCATAGTCCCACCCTGGCAGAATGAAGATGGATTACCATCAATAGACCACTCTACAAACATTTTTTGGTTACCTACTATGCTCCAGGCATTATTCTGGGCACTAGAGATTTAAAGATAAAATGATCTCTGCCTTCAATGTTTTCTTGGGGGAGGTAATATATACACATTAAAATTAATACAAATATATATATATATATCAATGCATCAACAAGAATATAAATGCCTACTATGTGCCAGGAAGTGTGTCAAGCACAGAGGACACAAAAACAAAAATTAAATAATCACTGCCCTCAAGGAGCTTACATTCTATTGGAGGTAACAACACACACGTAAAAGGACATAAAAACCAGGGATGTTTGCGTGCATTCACAGACTTATGGACACATCTGCGTATATATATCTACCTCGTGCTGAGCACAAGACTTCACTGCAAAGATTACTTTGTAAATCAGGTTTTTTTTTCCTTTTTGACACCATTTTAGAAAGCCAAAGCAGCCTCAGAAGTCTCTTGCCTCCCAAGGCCAGGACATTGTTCACTAGGCTACATTGCCTTTTGTAGGAGGAGGGCCAATCTTGAAATGCAGGGAGGGATATAACCATGTACATGGAAAGAAAAACCACAATGAAACAATTAAAGCTGAATACTAATAACCTCTAATGAGGAACCTTGGTTCCAAAGATGATATATATATGAGGAAGGGCCTCCCGCTTCCCCTTCCGTATGGACCGGGATAGGGGAAAATATAAGTATGTAACATTGCATAGAATGTTATGCTTTTTTATATTTGTTGGCTAGCTTTGTTGAACTGTTTTTTCTTCCTTTTTTATTTTTTATTATAAGGAAATGCTTTCTGGATGAAGGACAGAAGAAAGCTACATTGGGAAATGCAAGTGATATAAATATTTAAAAAGTCAATAAAAAGAGTTTTTTATTTAAAAAAAAATTAAAGAAATCTAGGCCAAGATGTCTACATCTCAACTCTATGTCCTGCCTGCATTCAGGTAAAGCGCTTTCCTGTCCCTGATGCCCTTAGAAACACTTCACATTGGCATTTGCCACTCTGGGGCTCATTAGGAGAGTCACAGAATCTCAGAGTGAGAGCATCAAGTCTACGCCACACCTGAACAATAATCTTTTCTCTTGTATCCCCAAAGGAGACCCTAGAGAGATGATGAGAAAATCATTGAAAAAGAGCTCCCGATTTGGGGTCAGGGCACCTGGATCCAATCCTCGCTTAACCACTAACACCTGTGTGACTTTAGACCAGTCATTTTCTCTCTTCAGGCTTCATTTCCCGTATGTGTAAAATGAGGGGGCCTCTAAGGTCCCTTCAAATGCTAAATGTGAGCTCTTTAATCTCTATGGGCATCAGTTTCTGTATTTATAAAATGGGAACGGTAATACTGGCTCTATTTACCAGACAAGATTGCTAGTGGAAGAGAGAGAGAGAGTTGTGAAATTCAAAGTGGGACAGAAATATTGTTGTTATTACACAGGGTGTCCCAAAAGACTTACTGGAGCCGCAAAAGGTGAATTAACTTGTCCGGTGAGTCAGGAATGTAATCGAGAAGCAGGAATCTAATATAGTTTTCCTGATTCCAAGCACTGAACTTTTTTTCATCCATTCCTGGGAAGTGGTCTGCTGGCATCCATCCCTCAGAGGCTCCCATTTGAAGGCATGATTTTTACCATAAGACAATATAATATATAAAAATAAAAACTTATCCACACTCTTTAGCGTGCTCCCCTTGTTTTCAAGAGCATGTATTGGCAAAAATCGTTGGCTAAAAGCAAGAGTAGAAACTGCAGATTGTGGAGTACTTCCCTTCCCTCAGGTGAGAGGTGAGTGACTCTGACTGTGCAGCATGGGATATACTATCTGATGTATTTCCTTCATTGATCAATTTCACTTACCTGTTTTGTCACAAGGAAAAACCATCACGTTGGCCAGGGAAAATAGATCTGGATATACGCCCACTCCACTTTTCATATGCTGCCCTGCCTGGTTTCAACACCACAGAACAGGATGCCCCTCCCAAGTTAAGCTCATCACTTCTAAACTCACCAGCAGGCTGCTGACTCAAGCCCTGATTGACACCACCTCCCTCAGCCTCCTCTCCCCTCTGATTGGAGGGCTAGAGTCCCAATACCTTCCTTTTTAGAGGGCAGAAACTAGGACCTCAGCTCACTTCACTCTGCATCTACTGCCCTGCCTGGTTTTAACCCCATAGAACAAGATGCCCCTGTGTTGGGTACCCCCTGGCATCTCATTCCCTCCCCCTCACTTTCTTGCCTCCTCTTCTATGTTATCTATCCATTTAGATTGCAGCATCTTCAAGGACAGAGACTATCTTTTTCATTCATTATATACTTAGCACAGTGTCTGGCACATTTGGTTTTCAGTTATGACCCCATTTGGGGTTTCTTGGCAAAGATACTGTGGTGGCTTGACATTTCCTTCTCCGGCTCTTTTTACAGATGAGGAAACTGAGGCAAACAAGGTGAAGTGACTTGCCCAGGGCCACACAGCTAGGAAGTGTCAGCTTTGAACTCAGGTCCTCCTGACTCCAGGCCTGGCACTCTATCCACTGTACCACCTTGCTGTCTGGCACATAAAGGCACTTAATAAAGGCTTGCTGGCTGCCTGCTAAAGAGGTCTCTAATCCCACTCCTTGATTCTACAGAGGAAGAGCCGCCAGTCACCTAGTTTCTTAGTGGCAGATCTTGTCAGGGTCTCAAACCCAGGTGCCCTGATTTCCCTCCCAGTTCTCTCTCTTTCATGTGCCAGAGCCTCTCAGAACAGAGAAAAGTCAATTGGCCCAGACAGAATGTGAAGCTGTGGCCCCGAGCTCATTAGCTCCCTGCTCTAATCCCAGGAGAGAACCCTGATGCCACATCAGAGCTCACACAGCTACTTCCAACATTGACTCGGACCCAGGTCAGTAGTTACTGAAAATCATTACCTCCGGATGACTCCTTGTGGACTCATTTAACGAGGATGAAAGTCATTTGGAATGGAGGAAAATCAAACACATGTCAAGAGAAAATAGCCAAGTCATACAGGGAAATAAAAGTCTGAAATCCACCAGTGACTTTGCAGGGGCCTCATCAGGACACAAAATAATCTTGGAAATATTCCCTGGTCCTTCTCTGTCCCCACGGCAACAGGGAATCATGGGCCACTGTCAGGCACAGGGAGCCTGATGTTAACCCCACGCCAACAGCAGGGACTGAGGCCCACTGTCCTTGGTATCTAGCCCCCAGTGGGAATTCTTAAAAAAAAAAGTGAGTTCCCCAGTCCTGCTCTTCTCTAGGGACCCCCACACGCCAGCCTCACTTTCCATATGAATTTCAACTCTTCCTCTTCATGATTCAGCTAGCCAGCATGGTGGGTAGAGGGTTGGACTTACGGTCAGGAAGATCTGAATTCTAATCCTGCCTCAGATACGTGGGGGCTTTGTCCGTGACCACTTAACATTTCTCAGTCTGTTATCTCATATGTAAAAGAGGGATAATGAGGCACCTACTTCACAAATGAGATAACGAGATCGCGCGTGCGTGTGTGCGTGCGTACGTGCGTGTGTGTGTGTGTGTAAGGCACTTTGCAAACGCTGAAGTGCTCTATCAGAAATGTTCATTATTATTATGATCATTATTCTTAATCTCAGAGGGTGAGTGATTTTTGCCCGGGGCCATACTCAGTATGTACTAGGGACAGAATTCAAAATCAGGTTTTCCTGACTCTGAGGCTGGCTCTGTCCACTAGGCCGCATTTTGTCTTGTGTCTTTCTCATTGTTCAGTCACGTCTAATTCTTCATAACATCATAGACCATGCTGTCCATGGGGTTTTCTTGATGAAGGAATGGTTTGCCATTTTCTTCTCCAGTGGATTTAGGCAAACAGGGGTTAAGTAATTTGCCAAGGGTCACACTGCTACTAAGTATCTGAGGTCAGACTTGAACTCAGGGCTTCCTGACTCCAGGCCCAGCACTCTATCCACTGAGCCACTTAAGTGGTATTTGGATGGATGGATGGATGGATGGATGGATGGATGGATGGATGAATCCGGTGATACATTTTAGTGGCTGCATAGACCCTCCTCCAAATCTCAAATCAATTCTTGTCCTTACCAGGATTTGCCTTAAGCATAGGCCGAGTGGATGACCATCAGGGCTACGTGTGAGTATGTTGTATTAATGGGGACCCAGAAATAGTTATCAGACTCAAAACTATAGGAGAGTAGGGGATACCACTCCCATTCCTTATTTCTGCAGATGTCACTCACTCTCTGAACCATCAACCTAAGATCAGCCAGAAGCAGTTTTAATTGGGTTTTCAACTATGCTGATGAACAGTTCAGACAGGGACACAGAGATGCAGAAAGACCCTAGAGGTATCTTTTTACTCCTGGCTCATCTCAATTATGAAATACAAGAAAGAGCCCAATAGTCAGCACCCTTCATTTGGAGTCAAAGGGTGTGAGTTCAAATCTGAGTTCTGCTATTTACTGGCTGAGCACCTTCTGCACAATTCCATCAAGTACGGATCCCAGTCTAGCCTTCTATTCTGGTGGCCTGGCTAGGGTCATCATTCTAATTCTGGCTCTGATCCCAGTGTTCCTCTCCCAATAGTGAAGCCAGAAGGATATAGCTGAGGGGACTAAGGGGTCAGTCTCTCCTCCTACAATTCTAGCCTCCTTCGTTGGACAATGGGAGTATTTACAATGTCAGACTATGAGGAATCCTTCACTCTGGTGAAGCTACTTGGTAAATGGTGGCCCTCCCTCTAAGTAAAAAACTACCTTCATCTCTTGAGTATACTCAGGCTGCTTGGGGGATATCATTCTCAACCCTAAGCCAAGTATATCCATTCTAAGGGCGTCCTTACTAGATGTTGTCCCTCAGTCTACAGGCATGCCAAGGATATCCTGAGGATATGTTTAGCCTGCTGGTCATCCCGCATTCTAAACCACCATCATCAATCCTTGGGAATAAATTCATTCGGCCAATCTGTGTGTGGTTGTGGTTGTCCCATGATCTAAGCCAGAAAACATCCCAAGGATATGCTCATCCTGCTTGCCCCACACGCTAAGCCAGAAGCTTCCTGGTGATGTAGGCAGGTGTCCCACACACTGATGCAAGGTGAGGATATGCTCAGCCTGTGCGTGGAAATTGTCCCACTTACACCCTAAGTCAGGGACCTAAGGAGGTCTAACTGTTCTCTTTCCCTTCCTCCCTCTGCCTGACACTCTTGGTAAGGATACAATAAGGCACAGATGCACAGCTCCAGGGGAAAGGACAGCTATAAAGCATGGGAGCTTCTCCCCCAAAGCAAAGACAAGGACATCAGCCACATGAACACTGATTACTCAGTGACAAAAAGTCAGGCCATTCACCAACACCTTGGTTTTTTTCAGATGAAAGCAATCAGTCCCTACCAAGTTCTCTGTTTGCAGGTCAGAACATCACTGTGCTTTCTCGGAGAACCACATCAAGCAAGGTGGCCAGGGTTAATGAGACCAGGACCAGGATTTTAGAAGCACTTCCACTCCCTCCCACAAGCCCAATCCTTGGACTTACTCTCGTCACGTAATTTGTCCTCCCTCTCCCAATTCAAAGGCCACAATCAGTCCCCCCATAGTAGGGGAGGATCATAGGGTCAGACACTTGCCTAACAGCCTGCCCACGGAAAGCTGGGCGACCAAATCAAAAGCACGGACCGGTCAAGCCTGACGCAAAGTGGCAGGGCTGACCAAACAGTAAGGGATGAGAGGGGACGAGGTGGCCCCTTGACTGGAGAAGAGAAGAATCTGGGAGAGAAGTGATAGTTGCCTTCAAGTATCTGAAAAGCTACTGAGGGGGAAATAAATGAAGCTTATTTTCCTTGGTCCCAGGGGCAGAACCAGGAACGACTGGTCACAGCTACAAAAAGGCAGCTTTAGGCTTGATGTACGGAATGAAGCAATGAATGAAAAGTTATTTCTCAGACACTTACTCTGTGCTAAGGACTCGTGATAGCCAAACCAAAGTGATATAATCAAGAAGTTCATATTTTTTCTAATGGGGAAGACAATACATTTGGGAAATAGTGGCCAGGGAAAGGAGATGTGGTCTGGGAAGTCCCAGGGGTGCTGACTCAGGGGCAATTAGAGGAAACGCCCTTTGGGAGCAGCAGGAGAATTGCTTTCATTACAAGGTGTGGGGGGAGGGTCTGCAGAGCGGGTGGCGAGATGGCCGAAGCAGACAACTAGGCCGGACTGGGTGTGAAGCATGTCTGATCCGACTCCCACCATTTAGAGAGAGCTACATGGGTTTTGGCTAGCTTACTCACCCATCAAAATACAAAATACCAAATTGAAAGGGGCACCATTCCCCCACAGACTTATAGCATAGCGTCTAGAAGTCTGATCCGGAGTTCTAGGTCAGAAGAAGCAGAACAGGGATCCAGAGGGAGTTAGAAAGAAAGGAGGGAAAATCTCTCTCCAGTCGAATTGGCCACCAATGGGATGGGTCGCCTTGGGAGCAGGAGAGTGCCCCTTCACGCAGTCTGCCACTGAAGGCTGGGTGGCACCTTGTCAGGAAGATCACGGAAGGGGTTTGGATTAGGTTCAGACCGAACTCAACGATCTCTTGTAGCTTTGAGATTCAGGTAACCGATACGGCATGATGCCTGAGATTCAATTCAATTTGACAAATACTTGTTAAGCACCTTCTCTGTGCCAGGCAGCAGTCCGTGCCCTCAAGAAACTTACATTCTACTGGAGGAATACAACATAGAAACAGATAGAGGATGTGGCGGGGGCGGGAAGCAAAGGGAAGATCTGACGCATAATTCTGGAAAGGTGGAGAAGCAAAGGAACAGGAATAACCAGAAGGAACCAGGAAGGCTTCACAGAAGAGGTGGCCCCTGAGCTGAGTTTTCCATTAGGACCACATCCTGGGTGGAGGTTTGTTCAAAGGCACTGAGGTGGGAAATTGCATGTCTAGTTCAGTAAGCAGTTACAAAAACTTCTAGCTGAAAAACATAGCATCCAGGAGAGTAATAGGAAATCAGCCAGAAAGGAACAGATGGTGGTGAGCCTTAAATGGGAGTTTATTTCTGATCCTAGAGGCAATAGGGAGACACTGAAGGTTTTTGAGGAGAACAGCAAGGACACACCTTTGCTTTTTAAAAAATAATAATGTTGTGGCAGCTTTTTGAAGAAGAGCAAAAAAGAGGAGATATTGAAGGTGGGAATATCCTGTAACAATGGTCCAGGCAAAAAGAAACAGGGTCCTGCTAAAGCCTTCACCAACAAAATTGTTTTATTCTGTGAATATTCTAAACACACTTAAATATGTACGTACATGGCATCTCTCCCAATGGAATGAAACTTCCTTGAGGGGTGGAGAGTATGTGGTATCTGTCTTCATAACCTCAGCACCTAGCACAGTGTTGGGCACATAATAGGTGCTTAATAAATGCTTATTGATTGTTTGCACTAGTTAGTTGTCATAAAAGATGCCAAGGTTTTGAGTGGAGGTTGGATTCCATGACTGCTGACATCCCTTCTAATTTTGCAATTCTATGACAAATTGACTTAAAATGGAGAAATAATAGTGGGATTTCAGGTACTCTGGTGGGACATGGTAGAGATAGGGGAGCAGGGGAGGATGACCCTTTAGGGCTTCCCAGATAGTGGCACCTCCTACAAGAGACCTTTCCTGATTGCTTGCTCAGCTGTTAGGGGTCTGATCCATCCCTACCCTCTCCCCCACCATGAAAATTAGTTTGTATATAGCTTGACTTACTTATCTCTATGTACTTTTTATTTCTTCCCATTAAGCTCCTTGAGGACAGTGACTATTTGTTTTTATCTTTGTATAACTTTCCGTCACTCCATTACATTCACATGCCATGATTTGTTCAGGCATCCCACCACTGATGGGCACCCCTTGGTTGCCAGGATTTTTTTGCTTCCACAAGAAGAACTGCTCTAAATATTTTTGTACATAAAGGTTCTTTTCTCCTTTCTTTGATCTCTTTGAGGCATAGGCATACTAGTGATATCACTGGGTCAAAGGATATACAGTTTATTAACTTTTAAGTCATAGTTCCAGCGTTCCCCAGGATTGATGAACAATTTACAAATCCACCAGAAGTGTACTGATGTGCCTGTTTTCCTACAGTCCCTCCAACATGTGTCATTTTCCTGTGCGTCTGTGTCTGTATGTGTGTGTGAACTTTGCCAAGCTGATAGATACGAGCTGAAACCTCAGAGTTTCTTCAGATTTAATTTCTCTGATTATTAGGGAGCTGGAGCACTTTTATGTAGCTGATGATATCTTGCATTGCTCCTCTTAAAACTACCTGTTTAATATCTTTGGACCATTTACCAACTGGAGAATAACTTTCATTTCTATAAATTTGAATCAGCTCCTTATATATCTTGGAAATGAGACCCTTCTCAGAGAAACTCCATGCTAAGGATTCTCCTAGTCATCTCTTTCTATAATTTTAGTGCACTAGCTCCGTCGATGCATAAAAACCCCGTCAATTTTCTTTAACCAAAATTGTCCATTTTATATTTCGAGATCCTCTGAAAGGCAACTTCTTTTTTGCTTCTCTAATTTGTTTACGACGTCACCTTTTATTTGATGTAACTATCTGGAGTTCGTCTTGGTATCAAGTGTAAGATGTTGGTCAATACCTAGTTTCTACCAGATTGCTTTCCAGTTTTCCTAGCAGTTTTAGTTAAATAGTAAATTGTTACCATAGTAGATGGGGTCTTTGGATTTACCAACACTAGGATATTACATTCATAGAATCATATGATTTTTATTTTTTATTTATATTTATTTATTTTTACTTAATCTAACCCACCAATCAATCTACTTATTAACCAGTACCAAATTGTTTTGATGCTCACTGCTCTGTCCAACAGTTTGTCTGTTGCTTCTAAGGTCACTTCTTCCTCGTTTCCTTGAAATTCTCAACCTTTTTATCTCTTCCTGATGAATTTTATGATTATTTTTTCTAGCTCTATAAAGAAATCACTTGGTAGTTTGATTAGCATAACATTAAGTATGGCAACTAGGTAGCACAGTGGATTGAATGCCAGTCCTAAAGTCAGGAAGACCAGAGTTCAAATGTGGCATCAGGCACTTTCTATTTGTGGGACCCTGCGCAAGTCACTTACCCTCTGTTTACCTCAGTTTCCTCATCTGTAAAATGCGGGAAATAATGGCACCTACCTGCTAGGGTTGTCACAAGGCTCAAAGAAGATCATTACTGTAAAGAGTTTGACACAGTCCCGGGCACAAGTAGCAGCCATTATTATTCATTTCATTGAGTTATTATTGTGATGTTTATTATATTGGCTTGCCTACTCATGAGCACTTAATGTTTCTCCAGTTGTTTGAGTCTGTCTTTATGTCTGATCATCAGCACATACGTTAAACCAACAGATGGCATCGATTGGCATTGGCAGGTCCTAGGTTCATCTTGGCACTTTTTACAACCCACCTGAATGAAGTGCTGAGGGAAACACTCAAAAAGTCAGGACCTCCTAACCCTCAGCACTACCCCTCTCCCTGTGGGGCGGCATCAGCTCATCCTCAATGGGCATATGGACTTTGAGGTTCTACCCAAACAAAACGTTGAGCCCCTACCTACTGTCTCTTCTTCTGAACTTGTTGTATTTCAGTGCCCTCTAGTATCATGTCCTAGACATGTAAAGTTTGGCTCCTCCTGGGAGCAGACTCAGGTACTTGAGTACCACTTGTAGCATTTATCAGTAAACAAACAGAGACTATAGTAACTACAGGATGATGTATAATAAACATGGGTAACATCTGCCACATAGCACCATAAGCCAACCATTCTCTCAAGGAAACCCACCGGTATCAGACACTGGCCCCAATATATCTTTCCAGCCTCGTTGGACATTACTTGCCCTCCTGTCATCTATGTTTCAGACAAACTGGACTTGTCTCTATTCCTCCTACATGACCTTAAATCTCCCACTGGAGTATCTTTGCATTGGCAGTTCTCCACACCAGGAACCTCAACAAGACCCTCTCTTCCTTTAAGATTTGCTCAAGCATCTTAGGAAGCATTTCCTGACCCGCTCCCCAACTGCTGGCACCCTCCCTCCCAAACTACTTTCCACCCCCATCCCCCATGGAAGGTAATGTTCTCTCTCCTGGTTGTCCTGTCCTGGAAGGGAAGTCCAGCTGCCCCTGGCCAAAGGTAGCCTAGCCCAGAGCAGAATAACTTGTATTTCACCTGTATTGTATTAATTTGCTGTATTCTTATGCTGTATATGTTTTTATAGCTACTTTTTTGTCTTCCTCACTGGAACGTCAACTCAGTGCAAGTAGGGATCATTTCGTTTTTTGCAATGGTATCCCCAGTGCCTGGTGTGATTCCTGCTTAATAAATTCTTGTTGACTCATTGATTGTCCCAGGCTCATGAGTTATTAATAAGTAGCTAGGTTTATATATGTTTGTAAAGTGCTTGACAAATAGCATCTCACTTTATCCTCATAATAACCCTGGGAGGTAGGTACTACTATTATCCCCACTTTACAGATGCAAACATTTAAAAAGGCAGAGATTAAGTGACTTGTCCAAGGTCCCACAGCTAGTAAGCATGTGAGGTCAAATATGAATTCAGATGTTCCTGATTGCCAGTCCAGAGCTCTATTCATTGTACCATCTGCATTCTAGCTGAGTTCTAGGAAATGTACAGTTTCAGTTTCTGCGGTTCACCACCGTCCCTCCCCTTCAAGTGGGCAAAAGAGTATAGAGAGCACTGTTTACCCAGGATGTCTGACTCATACTTCCTGTATGAGGACCAGTCATCAGAAGCAAAGGCAGAAAGTCTGGAGGAACTCTGATTCTGAAACTTGAGGCCCAAGGAATGGGCACGAAAGCCAGTTAGACTCAAGTAAAGAGCAACCCCACCCTCAAGCACCATGGAAGGTAGGTAGTTCCTCCTGGCGATCTCATCCCCTAGGTGGGGAACCCCAGTGACTTGCAGCCAAAGCTAGCCTAGCCCAGAGCAGAATGGGTGGATTGAACAGGTAGCTCAGAAGCAAGAAGCCCCATTGCCCTCATAGGTCCTGGGGTCCCTTTCTCTCTGACCTTGTGAGGTCACATTCCCTCCCCTTGCAATACCTACCCCCAGCTCCTGATGGATCTAAGCCGCTCTAGAGTGAGGGAGCAGTGTGCCTGGATCCCTAGCACCTGGCCTGCTGACTGTGCCTTAACAGGACATTAATGGATGCTCACTAAACTAAATGTAATTAAAAGGAGCGGCTGCTGTATCTTCTAGGTACATAACTTTGGGCATGCTATTCCTTGATTAGAATGTAAGCCCTTGAAGGCAGGAGCCATGTTTTGGCTATTCTTTGTATCCCCAGTACCTGGAATAGATTTAGTGGTTAAAGAATGTTTGTTGAGAGATAGCTAGGTGGCATCATGGATAGAGCACCAGACCTGGAGTCAGGAAGATCTGAGTTCAAATGTGGCCTCAGACATTTACTAGCTGTATGACCCTGGGCAAGTCACTTAACCACATTTGCCTCCATTTCCTCATCTGGAAAATGAGCTGGAGAAGGAAATGGCAAACTACTCCAATATCTCTGCCAAGAAAACCCCAAATGGAATCACAGAGAATTAGATGCGACTGAAACAAGTGAACAACTGAATACTTATTGATCAGATCTAATCTGTTGGCCAGATTCGATCAAGCTTCTTACCAGTGACTCAGTAAATGCTTATTCTCTGCCTGGGGCAGCCTTACCCCCATCCATCTGCCGACCTCTCTGCCCCCCAGGCACACATTCATGACAGAGGAGTCAGCGGGAATGGGGTACCCACAGCAATCCTTTAGGAGACTGCCCCTAGCATTCCTCTGGTTGCACAGCCACATCTGTAGTGACTAAAGTCCACTTGGCAGGGAGTGCCACAGCTGGAGCCTGGATCCCCATTCCCAGGGCCTTGGCCTTCCTGTCTATATAGCAATAATCTATGACCCATAAATTCTTTGAGCTGTGTAAACACCTTTTACGACAACTTAAACTCTTTACGGGGCCATTGTTCGCTTAGGAACCCCTTCTTCTCTCTTCCCCTCATTCTAGCCTGGCTCTCTTCTTTGGACCCTCTCTGATGCCACTGCCTGAAGTCTCCTATTCCCTCTTCCTCCCCCTTCCCTACTGCCCCATTTACCTTCTTGTTCATACAAGCCCTGCCCTATGAAGGGGATGGACTCTTCCATATTATTGGGTGTGGTTTATTATCTCCCTACCCCCACCCTGGTTACACAGTAATTCCTTACAGGGACCCCAGCCTATCAGGTCCAGAACTGTCTGCCCATTGGACAGAAGGAGACAGAACTTGCCAACATTGACAGATAAGGAAAGTCCAACAGAGGAAGGAATAAGGAAGCAAAGAAACGGGCTGAGAAGGCATCTGAGAGAGGGCACTTGAGACTGGCAAACCCTGAACTAGAGGAAAGAGCATCATACTGGAGAATCAACTAAACCTTCCAACGAACACTACCCTGGATAGTGTGGACTTGGAAAGAGAAAGAGACCAGAATTCTCTAGAGAAATCTGACACATTTATCCTCTGAGTCACCTATCCCCAGAGAAGGACCAAGAGGGACCAAGAAGCACCTTGTCTCTGCACCAGCCCCAAAGCAGAGATGAATTTTGAAGGGTGAGATGACACCCTGCAAAAACAAGCATGGAGACAAGAAGATGAGGACCCTTCTCAGTGACTACAATTTGGTTCTGGCACTTCATCTCACCATTGCTCCCCTCTCTGTGGACTCTTAGTCCCCAGTAACAAGGTGATCAAAAACAGAAAGGCAAAATCTGAACTCTGAGAAGATCCTGAGCCTGATGTCCCAAGGCTGACCAGAGAAAACACATCCAGGATCACTTACTCTGGATTCAGGGATTGATGGACCATCTCTGTGGAGACTGCTAAGGGGGCTCAGGGGTGAATTTTAGCTTCCTGGAACATGATCAGCCTCAGGGAAAGAAATAGTCTAGTTCCCCAAGGCTGTGTTCAGTGGTTTGGATGAGACCCACCAACCCTCAAGAGTTTGGACCTCAACTCTGTTGGATCCAAGAACTGGTCTCTTCTCTTTAATTTTCATTCTTTCTTGTCCCTGTTTCCTTTCTTCATGGGATCTTGTTCCTGCTGACTAATTTATGAAAGAGAAAGAAGACTGGAGTTGGAGAAGATTGTGAACCCAGCACCAGAGGTCCAAGGCCAGAGCGGTGGCTCTGCCATACCGAGGTTACTCCTTCTCTAAGTCTACAGCCTCCAGGACTGCAAGATGGCCAACAACCCATCTTCCAGCTTGCCCAGCAGTACTGGAGTGGCCCATTCTGATGTGATGTGATGTGTGGTTCCACTTCAAAGGCCACTGGGCTCCAGGAGACAGAGTTACTGGAAGTCGGAGAGAATGGGCTGGGGATGGTGGGAGCCTCTGACACAGGGCTCAAGTGTCTCTCTCACCATTTCCTAGGTCTTTAGTTTGGTCCCAAGGACTGCCAGGGAGTCTCTCTCATTTCATTTTCAACTGCCAACCCCAAGTCCTCACTCCCTTCCTCCCCTACCCTTGGCTCTCAAAGAGCTGAAGCTGCCTGACTTTTGTTTGGGACAGAGGGATGGAGAGGGAAAATCTGGACAAATGTGATTGCCCAAAGCAACTGGGTCTGCCCTTCTCCATTGAGGAGATCCTGAAGAAACCAACAAGAAGAGACATTGCCAGGAAAGGTAGAGGGGATGGCCAACAGGGTGCTGCTGACACCCTAAGACAGGAGAACTCTCCACTGGACCTCCCCCAGGGTAAGTATCCCATGAGACTTTGGCTTCTTACCCTAGAAAATATAAGGAAGGTTGGTGGAGTCTGTGTTTGCCTCCTATAGCCCCTGTGCTGAGCACAGATTTCCAGTGTCAGTGGAAAGCTTTTGGTCCTAGAATTATTCCTTCAAGAGCATTCAGCCTGCACATATGCCTGCCCATTTAACAGGTGAGGAAACTGAGAGGTTTTGTGATTTGCCTAAGGCTGATGCCTAAGGCCTAAGGCATAATGAGGTAATTGTACGGGGAGTCAGCACTAGAATCTAGGGCTCTTGGCTCTTAGAATTAAAAGTTGGGAATGTTAAAATTTTTAAAGGCCCACAGAGATCATAAGCCACTTCAGAAGAGCTCTGGGTAATCACAGAATCATAGAGTTCTAGAGCTGGAAGAGACCTTAGAAGCCATTGAATCTAAACACCCCTTCCATTTTGCAAATGAAGAAACTGAGCCACAGAGAGATTAAGAGATTGCTCAAGGTCACACATATAATATTTAAGGCAGAATTGGAACCCTGGTCTTCTGACAGTAATTCCTGTGCCCTATGTAGGTGGTGGTGGTATTCAGTCATTTTTCAATTTTGTCTGTTTCTTTGTGACCCCATCTGGGGTTTTCTTGGCAGAAATACTGGAGCAGTTTGCCATTTTCTTGTCCAGCTCATTTTACAGATGAGGAAACTGAGGCAAACAGCATTAAGTGACTTGCCCAGGGTTACACAGATAGTTAATATCTGAGACTGGATTTGGACTCAGGAAAGTGAGTCTTCCTGACTCTAGGCCCAGTGCTCTATCCCCCGTGCCCTATCCAATGTGCTAGTCTCCCATTTGTCTGAGAGACAGAGAGAAAGACAGAGACAGAAAAAGACAGAGAGAGAGAGAGAGAGAGAGAGAGAGAGAGAGAGAGAGAGAGAGACAGAGAGAGAGAGACAGAGAGAGAGACAGAGAGAGAGCTGTGTGCCAAATGAAAGGCATGGCTTCTAAGCAGACGGCAATGACGTGTTCAGAAAGGAGTGAGAGAACTGACCTCCTCTCAGAATACCTAGATTTAAACCCTAGCACTGAGAGGTTCTGCCTGTGTGACCTCGGACAAGTCACTTAGCTCCTCTGGCCAGCTGTTTCCTCATCTGAAAAACGGCTATAATAATGCTTCTACCAGCTTCCTCCTGGCTTGTCTTGGGAAAGGTTCTACATAAAGGAGCTAAGCCTCAGAGCCCCGAAGTTCACTGCGGCTGACTTAGACATTAACAGCTACTGAGTCACTAACATAATCATGAGAAGCGCCATGGAGCACTGACTAGACGGGAGTTAGGAGAACGACTTTAAATCTTACTTCCGTACCTTGCTGCCTGAGTGACCTTGGGCAAGTCACCTGGGCCCCCAAGGCTCCATTTTCTCATCTGTATAACGTGGGGTCAATAATACCTGTAGGACTCGCCTCTGGAGCACGGGGTTATGAGAAGGTTCAATTGAGATCATACGTGTAAAGCACTTTGCAAACCTTTCAATGCCATATAATGCCTCCTGGGATGATTATAATGACCACTCTCTTGACCAAGGACGTTTACATTTTCCCAGAGGACTCTGGGAGACTTTAATCCAAAGCAATGAGTGCAGAAGGAGCACTCCTGGTGGAGTGGGATGAAGAGGGGAAAGCCTTCCCAGAGCCCTCAAGGCAAACCTGCTTCATTTCCGTATAAGGCCTTCACTGTCCCCACTCATCCATTAGAGGGCTAGGACTCTGGGCCCGTCTGCTCTTCTCAGGCCTGACACTGTGTCTACCAGAGTAGAAGGGAAACTGAAAGTTCTCAGAGAGACAGACCCTGCCCCATGGGTCTGGGGGATAGGGAGGAAGAAGGGCTTCTCCCGGAAAGTCATGGGGAAATGCTTGGAGGCCAAGCCCGGAAATGGGCTGCCTAGGTCTACTAGGCCTACTGTTCTCCCAGCCCAACCCTTTGTCGAAATTAAAAGGGAAAAAAGTCAGATCACCACTGAAGTGAGCTATCACCAAAATTAGGGAATTAGAGAATGTTGTAAGTAAAAGAACATAAACTATCAGAACAAAGCATAGAGGAGCCTGAGAACAGGGGATGTTGGAGCTGGGAGGGGCCTTTAAAGAGGGCAACTATATTAAAAATTACCTAAACCAACCTTTTCATTATACAAAAGGCCCAGAGAGGGAAAAGTATTTGCTAAAACTTTTCCCACTTCAGGGCAGATGTGGAGTTACTCCTGGGGTTGTCCAAAGCTGGCCTGAGCCCACTGTTCCCTTTGCCTTGAGCTGCTGGCTCTTGGGATACTTTCTTTTTCTTGTTCTTCTTCTTCTCCTCCTCCTCCTCCTTCTTCTTCTCCTTCTTCTTCTCCTTCTCCTTCTTCTTCTCCTCCTTCTTCTTCTCCTTCTTCTCCTTCTTTTCCTTCTCCTTCCTTTCCTTCTCCTTCTTTTCCTTCTCCTTCTCCTTCTCCTCCTCCTTCTTCTTCTTCCTTCTTCTTTCTTCTCCTCTACCTTTCTAACCCACTTCCTCATTCTTCCCCCCAACACCCACATATTTCTCTCCTCAAACATGGGACACAAAGGTGTTTCCAGAGATGATCCCATTTAATTCATGGATCTGCCTTTTCTAGGTCCCAGGCTGGTGGGAAAATGGGAGAGGGACCCCCAGCAGATGACACCAGCCACCTCTCCGAGACCAAAGCTCCTTGAGGAGACAACCCCAGGGACATCAGACAGCTCTCCAGAACCCCAAGAGATAGTTTCCCAGCTGACTGACTTCCCGACAGCAAGCCCTGCATTGGAGCCTTCAAAGGAAAATAGGAGCAATGGAGGAGAGGAAGACCACGGGCACAACTTCCTTACTGATCCACCTCTACATGGTAAGTAGGGCCATTGTGATCTACGGACCAAGACTCTTTGTTCCTATGATCCTACATAGTGTTGGGCTTGGAATCAAGAGAATAGGACTCAAATCTTGCCTCTTGTACTTAACCTGTATGACCTTGTCTAAGTCCTTTTACCCCTCCGTGTGCCTCAGTCTTTCCATCTGTAAAATGAGGGGATTGAACTAGGGTCATTGAGTTCCCTTTTAGTCCTAGGCCTGCATGTGTGTATGTGTGATCTACACACACACACACACACACACACACACATAAATATATACATATATATTCACTTATACCACCCTGCCTCCTATTTTTATGTAACATTAAATATTTTCCATTTTATGTGTTTGCATCATAATCCCTTACTACAGTGTAAGCTCCATGAGGAGAAGGACTAGACTTACCTATGTGACTTTAGTCAAGTCTCTTAATTTCCCTGTGCCAGGCAACATAGGAATATTGGAGAAAAGTGCTGTATTTGAAATCAAGAAAACCTAGATTCAAATCCCACTTCAGACATTTACTGAATCCCTTAGAAAGTTACTGAATTCCCTGTGCCTTGGTTTCCCCATATGTAAAATGAGGGGGTTGGACCTGGAGGCCTCCACAGTCCCTTCCCACTCTGAATCTGTGAATCTATGATACAAGATTCTCATTCTCTCCTGGTAGTATGTTCTAAAAGACTGGGTTGCTAGACTGGAAAAATGAGGAAAACAGTTTTCTCTAAGAGTCTCGGGATGGGCTTGGTGTGTGTGTTGGTGCTTGAATTTTGTTTTGATGGTCCAGGGAGCACGGGCCAATGGGTAGACACAATATTCCCCCTGGCCTCAAAGCTAGTGTCTCATGTCTTCTGCCAGCATTTCCAGGAACAAGAGTCAGTACCTCTGCCCTGCTCTGCCCATCCCAACCACTGGGGCAGCACTGATTCTGTTATCTCCAGAAGGGGTGATTAATAGCTCTGGCATTCGAGCACATGGAACCCTGAGCTGGTTTGATCGGAGCAGCCAGCACTGACAGCAGGGGAAGCCAGCATTGGGAGCAGCTTCTTGCTGCCTTGAACCCATAGAATCATGAGGTTCAGAACCGGGGAGGTCCTCTGGTGCAGCCCGTTCACTTTATAGATGGGTAAAGTGAGACCCAAAGAGGAAAAAGCACTTTTCCAAGACCACATAGGTAGTAAGAAGAAAGCTGGGATTTGAACTCGGGTCTCCTGTCTCCAGCTTTAACTAGTTCATTCCCTGCCTTGCCACGCACAGCCTGGCTTCCTGTTTGGCCACTGCATACATACATAAGGATCCCAGAGGCTGCCATATTGACTTAGTTTTAAAATGTAATGTTATCTCTGCTTTATTGTATTTCTATTGTGTTAAATATTTCCCTGTTACATTTTAATCTGGTTTAGGCTGTACTCTAGAGTGTTGCTGATCACATGCTGTGTGTACAACACTTTTGTTTATAAGCAATGGACACAGGTGTGAGCGCAGCTTTGGAAGTAAGGATTGGTTTATATGCCTGAGGACAAAAACGAAAAAACCAGGAATATGACCAAGAAAGAAAGAAAATAGGCTGCAATCCCATAAGGGTACAGTGTGGTTCCTTCCCTTTCTGTAGGCTTTATGCAGGAAGGAGGGTGTAAACTTCCAGGCAGATTTGCTGAAGAAAAATGTTCAAGGTCAATGTTCACTTCCCTGGGCCTTTGCAATGAAAGAGCTAGACAATATGGCCTCTGAGAAGCCACCTGAGATCTAGGAGGCTATGATCCCTAAATACTTCCTCTCTCTGGACCTCAGTTCCCCACCCCCCTTGAAATGGAGGGGTTGGACTACATGGCCTCTGAGGTCTCTTTCACCTCTAGACCTAGGATCCCATGACTAGAACCCCTAATGATAGAAGTAATGAGAGACCTGAAGAAAAAAAAGGGCCAATCAAAGCAGGAGCAAAGAGATTTCTCCATGATAGCTTGAGTAGCTTTGAACAAAGGATGCTTTAAAATTCTTTGCAAAGTCCCCTAGAACAGGGCCCTATGCATAGCAGTTACTCAGTAAATACTTCCTGAAGGTCATTTGGGGGTCGCTGTTGTTCTGTCATTTTTGCTCTTTGTGGCTCCATTTGAGTTTTTCTTAACAGAGTTACTGCAGTGGTTTGCCATTTCCTTCTCCATATCATTTTACAGGGGAGGAAATGGAGGCAAACAGGGTGAAGTGACTTGCCCAGGGTCACAGATAGTAAGTCCCTGAGGGAGGATTTGAACCCAAGTCTTCTTCACTCCAAAGCCAAGCTTCTATCCACTACTCAACACTACCTCTGATTCTATACTATGAAAAGGGAAGGAGACTGAGTCAGTAAAAAGAATATTAGTGAGACCACATAAGCTTGATGAAAGGAAAAGCCTTAAACAGAATCCCACCAAGAGCCAAATGCCGTGGGGTGAAAGTTGTCCCACCTGGCATTCAGTGCCTCATGGGATGGGTCCAGTTCTTATCTCCTACTGAAAAGTACTGGAGCCAAGATGAGGGCTAGAGGGGGTCATCCTGGGCCAGAAAATCAGGGGGATGGTTTGGGCCAATCCTGGCTATGCCCCTCACTACCCAAGCTCCTAAGGTCCTCAGGCCTCAACTTCCTCATCTGTAAAATTAGAGAGTTGCGCTAGATCATTTCTGAGATTGCTTCCAGCTCTAGCTCTAGGATTCAAAATCATCACATCCCTAGGGCATGTAAAGTTAGGGGATCATAGTAAATGGCCTCTGAGTTCCCTTCCAGCCCTAAATGGTCCAATGACTTGCAGACCCAGCTCAGACAACCCAGAAATACTCTCAAGAGAATCTTGAACTCTTGGGGTGGCATCTAGAACCCAAAAGGAGTTTCAAGTGAAGGGAGACCAGGGATCCCCTACCCTGAACCCACCATATTGGTCTGCATTCATTCTCCCCTGTGGAATTAGCCTCACTCTGGATCTTCGTCAAACACTGCTCCCCATGTAGTGGGGTGGATAAATGAGCAAATGAACAAATAAATGAACAGACTAGATAGGTAGATGGATGGATGGACAGATAGACAGATAAGTAGATAGATAGATAGATAGACAGACAGACAGACAAACACATAGATAAGTAGACAGATAGATATCTAGACTGATAGATAAATGGTTAGATAGATAGACAGATAGATAGACAGACAGACAGACAGACAGACAGATAGATAGATAGATAGATGTGGATGATAGATAGATACATAGATAGATAGATAGATAGATAGATAGATAGATAGATAGATAGATAGACAGATAGATAGAGCAAGCACACTAGGAATAGATCTAAGCAAGAGAAACATTGGTCTATAATTAGGTGGCCTAATCACCTGTGTAAATTGTGTATTTCTTATGATCAATGTGCTAAACGGCTCAGGCTTAATTAAGCTTTGCTGACTCTCTCACTTTGAAGGCCCACTGGAGTGTGATGACACATCTCTCACAATTAATAAAAGTACAGGAGGAACTCAGAAGGAGGCATTTCCCTGCTGGCATCTCCCTCCTTCTTCCCTTCTCTCCCACCATGGTGCTTTCGCTCCACACAAACACACATACATGCATATTTCAACCCTCCCTTGCTTCTCTTTGAATGGACTGGGTTTTTACAGATTAGGGAGAGTGAGAGACAGACAGAGACAGAGACAGAGAGAGAGAGACAGAAGTCACACAGTGAATAAAGTGATGGGCTTGGAGTCAGTAAGACCTAAATTCAAATCCGGCCTTAGATACTTACTAGCTTGGCAAGTTATTTAATCACTCTGTGCCTCAGTTTCCTCATCTATAAAATAGAGATAATAATAGTGCCTCCTTCTCAGGCTGTTGTGAGGCTCAAATGAGATAATATTTGTAAAGTGTTTACTTAGCACATAGTAGTTACTTAATAAATCCTTGTTCCCTTTCTTCCTTCTAAACCAAGAACCTACACTGGCTATGAAGTCTCTGCAAGGCAGAAAGAAGCCTAGACAGGGTGGGTTATGGGTTAACCCATGAGAAGGTCTTAGAGTTTGAAGGAACCTTTGGAGAAGTATCTGATCATTAGCCAGCTATCCAACCTTAGATGAAGCACTTCCTCATTATGTCTCCTCATCTCTCCTAGCTCTGGCATTCCCCATTCTAAGGGCCTTCCCAGCTCTGAAATTACCTGTCCTAAGGCCCCTCCCAGCTCTGACATTCCCTCTTCTAAAGTACTTCCCAGCTCTGACATTGCATGTACTATGATCTTCCCCACTTCTAATGTTCTGTGTTCTATGAAGACTCAACTCCCAGTAGAGCTTTCCCAGACTTCCAGATCACACTGATTTCTTTTCTCACTAACCTCATTTTTAACTTCTTAATTACACCTGTACCCTCAATATTTGGTTATATCCAATCCTATTCTGTAATGTATTTCTTACATGCACATCTTGCATGTAGTAAGCCCCTAACAAGAAGAAATTGCTTCATTTAATGGACTTGTACCCTCAGCACCTAGGACAGTGCCTGATGTATAAAAGTGCATTAATAAATGCTTGTTGATTGACTTGTAGATTGATTGAGGCTTAAGGACAGGCAAGCTCTGTCCTCTCTGTCTTCCTTTGTCAGTTGGAATAGCAGAAAAAAGAACTGGATTTAGAGTCAAAGACCTTGGGTTTGAATCCTGGTTCTGACACCTTTATCCCTCGTGTCATTTGGCTTTTCTGGGCCTCAGTTTCTGTATCTATAAAATGGGAAGATTGGGCTAGATAATCCCTAAGGTGTCCTCTCATCCTGAAGCTGTGATCTGGTGATCCAGAGAATGTCAGGGCTGGTAGAGACATTAAAACTCACCATGTCAGTGCTGAGGTAGACCTTAGCAAATGAAAGAGGCTGAACAAGGTGGCATATAAGTCCCCTTTCTGGCTCTAAAATCCTCTGAGACTGCTTCTTCTACTTGCCTCACTTCAGGGACCAGCACAAAGACGGCAACAGCCATTTGTTTGATGGATGGATTAATTAATGATCCCACTTACTCTGATCAACCCCAATTAGTCTGGCTACCCCGTCACTCCCTTCAGAGCCACCCCACAAGTTATGACTATATAATAAACCGATGCTTTGGGGATACTTACTTCATACATGAATGCTCATAGGATGCTTAGCAAAGCGTATTTTCAGTTCCAAAAACACAAGTCTAATTAAGAGGAAAAGTGTGGGTACTCTCTGCTATTGGCCATAACTAGGAGAAGCCTGGCTGTTTCAACCATAAGGCTTTAAAACCAAGGGACAGCTGCTGACTTGATGACAGCATGTCTTAACTAGAGACAAAATTCCCAAGAGCATAGAATTAACATCTTGAATGCTAAGTTTCAACAATCCAGTTGGACTCAACAGTTATTAACACCTTCTGGGTACAAGACATTGGGCCTAGGCCTGGGGATGGAGAGACAAAAACGAACCAATCCCTGCCCTCAAGGAGCCTACATTCAACTGGAGTTTACATATTACATGCAAAAAAAAATCTGGATTTGAGTCCTAACTACCACTTACTAACCACGCAATTTAACTTCTCTGAGTCTCAGTTTCTTCAACAGTAAAGAAAAGGGATAATACCTGTATACTATCTATATTGCAGGCACAGAATGAGAAAACTGATCTCAATGAAAAGGAAAATATCTTTATTAGCTCTAAAGTAAGACATGACTTCACCTAAGTCTTTAAGAACAAGCAGATAACCTCACTCCCTTCTTCGAAAACTTGGGGTCCATGAGCATGGAACATTACATCTTCTGTCAGATTCAGCTGGTGTGATTATTTTGCCTTTTTTTATTCTTTGTACGAGGGTCTATGATTCTCTTGCATGGGGAAAGGGGGAAAGATACAAGGTGTTCCAAAAGTCTTAGTGTGGTTTTAAGCTTTAATAGCTTTAATTTTTAAGCTTTGACAACTTTACATTTTAGACTTTAATAGCTTTAAAGTAAGAGAGGACTTCACATAATAATGTTTCTTTAAGAACAAAATGATAATCTCCCTCTCTTCTCTGCAAAGCTGAGATCTATGGGCACAGAACACTGCATATTTAAAGCTTTAATAGCTTTAAGTCTTAAGCTTTAATAGCTTTAAGTTTTAAGCTTTAATTTTTTTTTATTTTAGGCTTTCAGCTTTAATAGCTTTAAGTTTTAAGCTTTAATACCTTTAAAGTTAGAGAGGACTTCACATAAGTCTCTTTAAGAACAAAATGACTACCTCCCCCTCCCTTCTTTGCAAAGCAGAGATCTATGGACATGGGACACTGCATATTTAAAGCTTTAATAGCATTAAGTTTTAAGCTTTAATAGCTTTAAAGAAGACAGGATTTCACATAGTAAGTCTCTTTAAGGACAAGAGGACAACCTCTCTCACTTCTGTGCAAAGCTGGAGGCTAGGGCATAGAACACTGTATCTTTAAAGCTTTAATAGCTTTAATTTTTAAATTTTAATAGCTTAAAATTTCACTAAGATTTGAGGGACATCCTATATTTGGAAATGAAAGGAATATAAAAACCAAAGATATTAATTTTTAGAAAAGACATTGGCAGTTCTGAAATTAGGGTAAAGGGTCATCAGGGAGAGACACTAAACCCAATTTTCTCATCAAAAGAGTTAACATACATGATACATTTTGCAAACTTTAAAGCACTATATAAATGCTATCATCATCATCATCCCCCTCTTCCTCCTCCTCCTCCTCATCATCATCATTATTAATTATTAAAGGTGAACCACTACCTAATTGTTTGCCTTGTAAATATAGAGACTCTAATCAATGCTGCCAAGAAATGGGGCCAGGGATTCTTAAGCATAAGCGTAAAGGTTCAAGGCACAGCTTGGATTGAAAGGCCTTCAGGGGATCACAAACAGATTAATAGCAAAGAGGGAAGGAAAGTAGGCAGAGAGTGAAAGTGAAGGCAGACAGCGAAATCTTGTTTCCACAACAGAAGTGATGGGGCTTGGTTGATTAGATGGGGATGAGAACAGCCACTTCAGCTCTCTATACAGCAAAGCTTATCTTTATCCCTTATAATGTCTCTCAGTCTGCTTTTGCTCAGAAATGGTCCTCAAGGTAAGGCTGTAGGTATGGAGTTTTAACCCATTAACCTCCACTTGTCTTGAAAAAGAATCTTGGAATTGCCACATGTCAGCATGGGAAGGGACCTCAGAGGCCACCTTACCCAATCTTCTCATTTTACAGAAAAAAAAAGCTGAAAATAATAGTGAGAGTGACTTGTCCTGGGTCCCACAGGAAGTCAGTGGCAGGGTCGAGATCAACCCCCAGGACATCTTACTTTTAGCCCATAGTATTCTCCACGGGCAACATCAACTATTTACTGAGTGCTTGTCTACCCTTTCCCTGCTTCATGTAGTTGGACTTGTGTTCTCTTCAGTATAGACCTGTTTCCCGAACTCTGACTACTGACTTCTCTGGCTTCCTTTAAATCTCAACTGAAACCCCACCTTCATCAGGAAGCCTTCCCCAAGCTCTCTTAATTCCAGTGCCTTCTCTCTTAATTATTTCCTGTTTATGCTGTATATCATTTGCTTTGTATATGTTTGTTTGCATCTAATCTCTCCCATTATACTGTAAGTTCCTTGAGGGCAGGAATTCTTTGTCTCTTTTTGTATCCCCAGCACTTAGCGCAGGGTCTGGAGAAAACAGGTGCTTAATAAATGCTTATTGATTGACCAATTGGTTGATTGCTTGATATACTGCTAATTGTAGAAGTTTCTGCATCTGATGGAGACTTGGAATAATACCATTGCCTCCCTGCCTCCTTGAATTGGTCCTTGAATGCAACCTTCCCATTTTGCCTAAAGAGGCCAGGTCTTGGAGAAAGAGGGTCATTAGGGAGAGAGTTTGAAAAAGAGTGAAGCAATAATGTTGGGACTTACCTCAGGAAACAGTTATAAATGGCATGAATCTGGTGATTTGTGACTTAGAAAACATAAGAGCACAGCACTTTTATTTCATTTGGTCCTCCCAATACCCCTAGGAGGTAAGATCTAAAAGCACTTCTTTATAGATGAGCCAAACTAAGACCCAGGGAAATAACTGGTCCTTAGTCATGCATATTTAGAGCTAGGATTCAAGTCTCTCCTTAATTCCAGAGTAATATGACTAGTAATGAGGTAGAGAAGTCCAGAGAGTGAGGAGTGGAGTGGAGCCTGGGAGTGAAATGAACAAGGCCTGAGAGCATCATGAAATGGTGATCTTAGAGATCCAGCTAGCCCAATCCCCCTCCTACTGTGGGAATCCCTTCCCAGTTGGTAGGTATCCAGTCTCCCCTCAGGATGGTAGCAGTAAAGGCAGGGCATAGCAGCTAGTGACTTGTGAGGACACTACACTGGTTGAAAGACAAAATGGTACTAATCAGCCTAGAGAAAGGCTCTGGATATATTCATGAGTTAATTACCTTCCACTGAAATTTCAAATCTTTTCCATGCTCCTCAACCTCTGCGTCCTTCCGTAACTCCAAACAAATGGCTCCAACTCTAACTATGATGAGAGTATTGAAGCCACAGGAATTACAGAGAATGACTTAAGTGTAAGGGACTCTAGAGAACACCTAGTCTAAGCCATATTGAGTTTTTCACTCACCCTCACCTACACCGCAAAATTCAGGCTTGTTGATCCACTCTCTCTTCCTCCCTTCTTAGCTCAGAGGAAGAAGTGACCCTCTTTCTTGCTGAGGCTGAACCAGGAATTTGGATCCCACCCCTCCCTTTTTTTCTTAGCCACTGAACTCTTTTTCAAAATTTATTTAGTTAGTTTTAGTTTTAGTTTATAGCATTCAGTTCTTCAAGTTTTTGAGTTTCAAATTTTCTCCCTCTCCCTCTCTTCCCTCTCCCCACCTGGGACAACATGCAATCCAATATACCTTCACACTAAACATATTTTCGCAATAGTCAAGTTGTAAAGAAGAACTATAACCAATGGAATGAACCACTAGAAAGAAGAAACAAAACAAAAACAAAAAAGAGAGAGAGAGAGCAAATAGTTTGCTTCAATCTGCATTCAGACTTCATAATTCTTTCTCTGGATGTGAATCACTTTTTTCCATCATGAGTCTTTTGGAGTTGTCTTAGAACCTTGCATTGCTGAGAAGAGCCACGTCTATCAAAGTTAGTCATCAGAGATACCATGTGTCTGTAATCATGTATAATATTCTCCTGGTTCTGCTCCCCTCAGCATCAGATCAGATAAGTCTTTCCAGGTTATTATGAAGTCCATCTGCTCCTCATTTCTTATAGTACAATAGTATTCCATTACATTCATATACACAACTCGTTTAGCCATTACCCAATTGATGGGCATTCGCTTGATTCTTTGCCGCCACAAAAAGAGCTGCTATAAATATTTTTGAACATACGGGTTCTTTTCCCACTTGTATGATTTCTTTGGGATACAGCCCTAGAAGTGGTATTGCTGGGTCAAAGGGTATACATATTTTTATAGCCCTTTGGCCAAAGCTCCGAATTGCTCTCCAGAAAGGTTGGATCTACCAACAATGAATTAGTGTTCCAATTTTCCCACATCCTCTCCAGCATTTATGATTTTCCTGTTTTGTCATGTTAGCCAATCTGACAGGTGAGATGTGGTACCTAAGAGTTGTTCTGATTTGCATTTCTCTGATCAATAGTGATTTAGAGTATTTTTTTCATATGACTATAAACATCTTTAATTTCTTCTTCTGAAAACTGCCTGTTCATATCCTTTGACCATTTATCAATTGGGGAATGACTTGCATTCTTATAAATTTGACTCAGTTCTCTGTATATTTTAGGAATGAGGCCTTTATCAGAGACACTGGTTACAAAAATTCTTTCCCAATTTTCTGCTTCCCTCCTAATCTTGGTTGCATTGTCTTTGTTTGTACAAAAACTTTTCAATTTAATATAATCAAAATTATCCATTTTGGATTTCATAATGTTTTCTATCTCTTGTTTGTTCATAAATTCTTTGCTTCTCCATAAATCTGACAGGTAAACTATTTCTTGCTCTCCCTAATTGCTTATAGTACCAGCCTTTATATCTCAATTGTGAACCCATTTTGACTATATTTTGGTATATTGTAGGAGATGTTGGTCTATGCCTAGTTTTTCCTATACTATTTTCCAGTTTTCCCAGCACTTTTTGTCATATAGAAAATTTTTATCCCAGAAGCTGGAGTCTTTGGGTTTATCGAAGAATAGATTATTATAGTCATTGACTACTGTGTCTTGTGTACCTAACCTATTCCACTGATCCACCACTCTATTTCTTAGCCAGTACCAAGTAGTTTTAATGACTGCTGCTTTATAATACAGTTTGAGATCTGGTATGGCTAGGCCACCTTCCCTAGCATTTCTTTTCATTAATTCCCTTGATATTCTGGGACCTTTTGTTCTTCCAGATGAACTTGGTTATTACTTTTTCTAGCTCTATAAAATAATTTTTGGTAGTTTAATTGGTATGGCACTAAACAAGTAAATTAATTCAGGCAAAATTGTCATTTTTATTATATTAGCTTGGCCCAACCATGAGCAGCTGATGTTTTTTCCAGTTATTTAGATCTGACTTTATTTGTGTGA
This sequence comes from Trichosurus vulpecula, assembly GCF_011100635.1. Classification (NCBI taxonomy): domain Eukaryota; kingdom Metazoa; phylum Chordata; class Mammalia; order Diprotodontia; family Phalangeridae; genus Trichosurus; species Trichosurus vulpecula. Next base: position 293,625,704 of record NC_050577.1, read on the forward strand.
AAAGTATTTTGTAGGGGCAGCTAGGTGGCACAGTGACTAGAGCACCAGCCCTGGAGTCAGGAGGACCTGAATTCAAATCCAGCCTCAGACACTTAACACACTTACTAGCTATGTGACCTTGGGCAAATTACTTAACCCCAATTGCCCTGCCTACCCCCTCCAAAAAAAAAAGAAAAGTGTTTTGTAATTGTGTTCATATAGGCCCTGGGTTTGTCTTGGCAGGTAGATGCCCAAATATTTTATAATGTCTACAGTAACTTTAAGTGGAATGTCTCTTTCTATCTCTTGCTGTTGGGCTGCCACTGAACTCCTAATCACCCCCTTCAATCTATTCCTCCCTTCTCATTTCTCTTGAAGGATCTTCATCATCTCCCCCCCAAAAACAGTTCCCATCATAGATGAATTGAATTCTGTCAAGAATAGCACCATTCTCCCCATCTCACAGACTCAACTTCTTGTTGTCGGCCTTGACTTGTCTCTATCTTTCTCCCACTCTATGTTCTTATTGACTTTTCCTTCAGATTGTTGTTAAGTTGTTTTTTAAGTCAAGTCTGACTCTTCTATGACCCCGAGGTTTTCTTGGCAGAAATACTGGAGTGGTTTGCCATTTCTGTCTCCAAAAGGAAACTAAAGCAAACAGGCTTAAGTGACTTGTCCAGGGTCACACAACTAGTACATGTCTGAGGCCAGATTTGAACTCATGGGGATGAGTCTTTGTGGTCCCAAGACCAGTGTTCTATCCACTGAACCACCTAGCTTCCTTCAGAACATTCCCCCAATTAATCTTATTCTTTTTAATCCTACTGTCACCAACTTAATCCAGGCTCTCATCACCTTAGACTTGAACTGATATCATAGTCTTCTTAGTGGTTTCCTTTCCTCTAACCTCTCCCCTCCCCCCCCCCGCCTGTAATACTGAGTATACAAACACCCCTTCTTTCATTAGGTCTTATAACTGGATGTGACCTAAGAGAGCCTCTGGTCCAACACCATTTATTGCTCTATTCAATAAACCACAATGGCCCCCTATTGCTTACAGAACTAAGACTGATGTCCTTACCCTGGTTTTAAAGGCCTTTCATCTCTGGCCTCAATCTTTCTCTCAACTGCATCCTCCATGATTACTCTAGTGAACCCTCCAATCCAGTCAGTCTGATCTGTTTAGTTTCTCACCTCTTTGCCTTTGCTCTCAACATTTTCCTTGCCAGTCATACCTACCTTCCTCCACTCCACTCAGCCAAGTCCTACCTGACTTTCAAGGCCTAAGGATGGTCTGGCCTCTTCCACAAAACCTAAAGGGATAGTTCTTACCTCCACTGAATTTCTCTAACACTGATTGGCCAGACTTCATCCAAGACACATATTAAATCTTACCTTGAATTGGTATAGAAAACATACATACATACATACACGCACACACACACACACACACATATATATATATGCACATATAACACACATACATATGTACATACATATATATGTATATGTGTGTATCTGTCTCCATCTGGGCTGTAATTTCCTTGAGGGCAGGTCCTGTGTCTAATTTATCTTTTCCCCCCATGGTGCCTAGCGGAGTGCCCCAAACATGGTTAGCATCCACACCCTGTTGATGACAGAAGAAGAGAGAGCAGGGAGCTTTGCCAGATCACAGAATATGTGGGTGGCCAAGTAAAAAATAAACCCAGAGAAAGTATGGCCTAGTGGAAAGAGTGGAATTTGGAGTTAGCAGACCTGGGTTTGAAGTACCTAGCCTGCTACTTCCTCCCCAGGTGACTGTGGCCATTTAGGTTTTTTGAGACTCAATTTCCTCATCTCTAAAGAGAAGGGAAAAAGAATAAACTAGATGACCTTGAAGGTCCTTTCAGTTTTAACAGTCGATGATCCTGTGAATCATGATGCTTGCTTCCTAGTTATCAAGTTGGACTAAGACCATAGATGAAAAAATTATAGATTTTTAGGACAGGAAGGAACCTTAGAGACCACTTAGTCCAACCCCCCACTTGTTTCAACCATCTTGCTAGCAGCTGCTGTGGGGGGTGAAAAATCAACAACAACCAGCTCACAGAATGCTGCAAGCTCAGGTTCTTTTGATCTGCTTTACTATGGAAAGCAACGTTAAGGGGTTAAGAAGCTTACAAATACCATTCACTTAGTTCAGAGGGAAAATCCAGCGCCCTGAACTTCAGAGCAAATACAAACGAATTACAAACAGCTCATAACAAGGGCTGGCCCAGAGTTACGTGTGCCATCACGGCTATGGGTAAGAGCTCCAAAAAATAGAAAGCCAACCTCTGGTTTTATATCTGCTTCAGGGTCAAGGGTGAGTCACACATGCAACTCATCCACATGACCTAAAATCGTCACAAAGATGCAACTTAAACCCACGTGGTCTAAAAGCCTCTGATGTCACAAACATGTCACTCAAACCCATGCAAACTAAGCTTTCCCTTGAGGCAAGGAGGTCATCAAGGACTCCTAATTTAATCAAGGAAATAAAGGCCAAACTCTTCAAGGGCACTTGGTTGAACTAAGTGCTAAGAGCCCATTTTGATTGCCAACACACCACTCCTCACCGCCAATTTTTTACACATGAGGAAACTGAGGCCCAGTGGTTTGCCAGAGGTCACACACATTATAAGTGGCAGCCCTGGGATTCAAAACCAGGTCCTCTAAGTCCAAATTCTGCCCTCCAGCCATTGCACCATGCCCCACAGCTTCCCTTCTCTGGGCCTCAGTCTCCCTTTTTCTATAAAACAAGGGGGTTGACTTAGATGATCTCAAGAGGCCCTTCCAGGTCAAGGTTTGTGATCCTAGGTCCCAGGCTTCAACACACACAGCCCTCTGTGTGTGGCCAAACCTGCTGCTGTGTCTCTTTAAAGATGAAGAACTCAGAAAGCTTTCTTTTCTCTTTTTTTACCCCTGGAAGGTCTGCCAACCAGCAGGCCAGGCCCACCATGTGGCATGTACCACAGCATGTCCTTCCCCTCCCCCCTTGCCTTGATAAAGGGAATATCTCTGGCACACTTCAAAAGGCCTTGGAATTTTCCAGCTTTTATAAAGAGAAAAACTTTGTGAACAAATAGATATTCAAGTCCCCTGGTGACTCATTCAAAGCCAGAGTCATAGCTCTTCCATCCTCTAACTTTGTTTTTTTCCCCCCACACATGATTGGTCTTTGGCTTGGGGTGTTTTTCTTCCTCAAAGGGGAGATCACACAGGAACTAAAAAATCCTTAGTTATTTAGGCAAAAAAAAAAGTTGCCTTTCCCTAGTGGAGGGTAAGAGTCTATAGCAGACTTGAAGGGAAATGTGTATGTTGGTAGCAGAGTTGTAACTAGGGTGGGACAATCAGGGCTTTTTCCCAGGGTGTCACCCTGAAGGAGCACTTCCCTCTGTCATGGTCTAAAGATCTCTCTCTCTCCCTCTCTCTCTCTCTCTCTCTCTCTCTCTCTCTCTCTCTCTCTCTCTCTCCCTCTCTCCCTCCCTCCTCATTCTCTGCTGGAATGCCCTAAGCAGGGCACCCCCATTCAGGCTGGGGACAAGCCTTCCTCTCAGAATCCCTACTCCCAATATACCTACCACTGGAACCTGATTGTCTTCTGATAGACTGACCCCTCAATATGAGTGGATTGTTTTGTCTTCCTGGTTGGGATTTGCTCCTTTCAGCCTTGGGACACACAATTCTCTCTGGACAGAATGTCCTAAAGGAGGCCTGGCCCTATTCCCCCCACCCTCAAACATCCAATCACAGCTACCAGTCTGGGGGCAAGTTCCCACATCTCTTTCTCTCCTTCCCTGACTCCCCTGCTGTCATCAGCTAAACAACCTTCCCAACCCTATTCCACACTGTTTTTCTGCCCACACCATGAGAACCAGCAGCAGGTTTGGCCACACACAGAGGGCTATGTGTATTGAAGCCCAAATGCGCTCCCCTAATTTGTTTATAGTTTTTGCCTTTATACCTAAATCGTGTACCCATTCAGACTCTATTTTGGTATACAGTCTATGTTGGTCTATGCCCAGTTTCTGCCATACTATTTTCCAGTTTTCTCAGCAGCTTTTGTCCCAGAAGCTGGGCCTCTCCACTCTGAAAAGGCCCAGTGGTGCCCTGGGTGTCTACTGTCCAAGACCAGCCTACTTAAGTTGAGGAAGGCCCATCACCAAAAAGGTTGGCCACCAGGTGACAAATTTGGCCTCCAAAAATCAGGTATTAAGGCATAAAGAGAGGGAATATACATGCCAAGGGAAAACATATTTGCACACACATACACATATGTACACATACATCTGTGTTTGGTGGTATACATGGTTGTGTGTATATGTACATTGTGTCATATGTTTACATATGTGTGCATAGATATAAATATATAATTGTGTCTATTAATTTTTCAATTCAATGTATGTATAGACATAGATATATCTGTGGCCATAAGTATGAATATAGAAATAGATTATATATAGACATAAAAGATCTAATAGATATATGGATATATGGTAGGGGGATAAATATAGATATAACGGATCCTTACAGTATTCAGGTATATATAGACATGAAAGGGATTAGGAAGGTTGGATAAGACCCAGTTAATTCATTCAATCCATTCTGCAAGCATTTATTAAACACCTTCAGTGTTCCAGGCTCTATGCTAAGTACTAGAATTTTTTTTTTGAAAAGCCTATCTGCCTTTAAGGAGCTAACATTCTGTAGGAGGGGAACAATAGGAACACCAATAAAGCCATAGGATTGTTTTTTAACCAGACCTGTGATTCCTGCTCTGCCATTTGTCCCTGATCTTATGCACCCATCTTTCTAAAAGGCAGGGTGTCTATTCACTCTGGTGAATAGACAGCTGGTCTCACAGGGGAGACCTGGGTTAGAGTCCTGCCTCCTACACATACTGGCTGTGTGACTCTGAGCAAGTCACTGAACCCCTCTGGGCCTGGGTCCCTCATCAGGAAATGAGGGGGTTGGGTTGAACTAGGTCCCTTCCAGCTCTCTATATGTTATCCTACATTATGGGCACAGAGAAGTCCCTGTGAGGAATCCCCTCCACCAAAGCATATTGCTAAGAGGAGGCTCTTAGAAAATGAATTAGGAAGAAATAAAGTGACGTAAGCTGAGAATCACACAATCAGGATACATCAAAGGCAGGACTTGAATCCAGACCTTCTTGAACACATGATAAGCTCTCTACCCAATGTACTACCCTGCCTCTGTATAAAGGAAACTTCTTGGGGGTGGGGTGGGAAGAATTCTACAGTTCCTGTCCTCCTGGAGCTTACAGTCTGGTACAGGGATATTCCACTTATATATATAAGCATTCTGATATAAGCTAGGATATCATGAAGGCAAAGGAGAGATGCCAAACAGTATTTGAAATGTAAGAAGGCAAAGAGAACATCTGGATGGAGCTGTAAACGTGGGAAGGCTCCAAAGAGTCAAAATTGGGCCTCGAAGGAGGGGTAGGATTGCAATGAGAGGAAGGGAAAAACAGACTCTCCTGGCCTGGAGTAAAGTAAAAATGTAGAGGCTGGAAAATGCTGGGCAGAATCAGGAAACAATGAATTATCTGGAATGGTTGAAGAATAGACCATATATAGGGAGAATAGTGTGAGTTGTTTAATCATTTTCGGTCATGTCTGACTCTTCATGACCCCATTTGGGCTTTTCTTAGCAGAGATACTGGAGTGGTTCACCATTTCCTTTTCTAGCTCATTTGACAGATAAGGAAACTGAGGCAAACAGGATCAAGTGACTTGCCCAGGGTCACACAGCTAGTGAGTGTCTGAAGCCAGATTCCTGACTCTAGGCCCAGCACTACACCACTGGGTCATAGAATAGCATGAGACAGGGCCTCTAAAATGAAGGAAGCACCAGCCTGGGAGATAGTGATGGCGCAAGTCAGACCAAGGGGTTTGGGGAAGCCAAGAATCCCAGCCCCCCAGAAGGGCTTTCCTGCCCCCAAAGGCCCATGCCTGTGAACAGCAGATGAATTTGAGGCTTCAAATCCTCCCTCTGGGAAAAGACCAGCTCTCCGTCCTCCAGATCACTGTGCTGAGTTCTGAGAGGCCCATGGAAGGAGTGACAGGTTTGAAGTCAATGCCGTCTACTACCTGGGTGACCCTGGGCAAGCACTGGTGGCCCTCTCTGGACCTCAGCTTCCTCCTTTGTCAAATTAGAGGACTAGGCTACATGGCCTCTGAGATCCCTTCCCACAATCCAGACCTATGGTCCTGTGATTCTAACTGTGTGACCTTGGACAAGTCACTTGTGTCAATTCCTGGGCCTTGGTTTTCTCTTCTAAAAAAAATGAAGGTGGGGGCAAGGAGAAGGAATTCTGGATGGCTTCTGCAAATCTCTCCAGCTCTACATCAATGATCCCAGTTCTGCTGTGGGAGATGCCTCCCCTCCACCAACAGCCCTCAGCAGAGACCATCCATCATCAGCCAGCCTGCTCCTGGGAACACTTAGTCTGAAGCCAGGCTAGCTTCTTCTGCCCTCCTTTCACACTCTGATCCCTGCCAGCTCTGGGACCCCTCTGCTTCACAGCTGGGGGCTAGGAGCTAAGCCTGATTAAATCAGGAGTCCCTTCAGGGGGTCAATTCCACACCTCTGACTCATAAATTTCACTTGACCAAAAGCCTGCTTTTGGCTCCCATTCCTTCACATTTATTTACAGAAACAACTTCTCCATATGTATTTTTTTCTCACTTCTCACCCCCCCCCCCACCCCCAAGCAAGTTTCACCATGGAGCCCCAGGCAATGTGACCTTCAAGTTACTTCATTTGTGAAGCCAAGTACCAGATTGTTTTCTGGACAGTCACGTTTCTGAACAGACATCCAAGGAGAGATGGGGGAGGTGTGAGAAAGGCTCTGCTCCCTTTGAGTCAAATCCAAGAAAAAGATGCATAGAGACTCTCAATTATTCTAGGATTAGCTAGCTAGTCAGGAATTCAGAAGCAATGATCCATCTCCTTCTGGGTGCAGAGAACCCAACGGTGACAAAGATACAAGATACAATATGGCCCTTGTCTTAGAAAACCTTGCAATCTTCTTGGTTACTGCTGATGCCTGGAACCTCATTGGAGACTCTGGCAAAGAATGGGAATGGCAGGCAAGTTTGGAATGCTAGACCTAGGAGGGGCCTGAGAACACAAAATGTCTGAGACTGGAGGGATCTTAGAATGAGGAATGTCAGAGAACAGAGAAGCTTTAGAATGGAAAACATCAGAGACCACAGAGAATTTAGAGCACAGAATGTCAATGACTGGAGGGAGCTTAGGACGTGAGCTGGCAGAGCTAGACGGGGTTGGAGAATATGAAATGGTAGAGCTGGGAGGAACCTTAGAACATGTAATATTAGATAGAATTAGTTAGAATTAGAACACCAGAGCTGAAAACACTAGAAGTGGGATTAGAACCTTGGGACATAGAATGTAAGAAATGGGAGGAACCCAACATGTCTAATGTGAAAATAAGTTTAATATGAATGTATAAGCAGAGCCTATATCAGATTGCACACCATCTTGGGGAGGGGAGGGAGGGGAAAAAATTGAGAACTCTAAATCTTATGGAAGTGAATGTTGAAAACTAAAAATAAATTAATTAATTTTTTTTAAAAAGAATTGGGAGGAAACTTAGAACAAGTAATATTAGAACACTGAATGTTACAAGTCAAAGGGTCCTTGGACTATTGAAGGAGAGAACTGAAAGAAAAGAATATTTTAGCATTTGAAGGAAGTAGGGGTCACCTAGTCCAGTCCCAACATGTTGAAGTTGAGGAAACTGAGGCCCAGAGTCCTTAGGTGATTTGTCCAATGTCACCTGAAAAGCAGAAACTAGAGCCCTGGTCTGAGCTGGGACTCTTTCCATCACTCTGCCTTGTAAATAAAAGTCAAACTTTGGCTCCTTTATAGATTAGTCTTCCCAAAGATTCGGAACAGGTTTATTAACATGATGCTCCTAGACGTTTATTCACCAAAACATATAAAGCACCTACTCCGTGCTACACTGTGCCAGGCATTGGGGGAGAGGAAATAGGCATAAACAAATGCAGCCTGGCCCCTTCTCTTCTGGAATTTGCAGCCTAATGAAGAGCATAATCAACATGCAGAGATGAGTATACCAGATTCAGAGATGATGAGATTATCATATCAAGTGGAAGGAATGAGTTTGAAATCCAATGAAGGAAGTCATTGAAATTTTCATGGAGGTGGAGTTTGAAGGCTGAACTGCAGTGATGGCAAGAGGATTATGGAATGTCAGAGCAAAGAGGCAAGCAGGACAGCCCCAGGCCATGTCCAAGGGGCAGCAGAGCTTAGTTAAGTTTGGCCAGAACATAACAAATCTGAAGGAGAGCAGTGGAAAGTAAATGGATACCCAACTGCAGAGGGCCTTAAATGCTAGCACCAAGCCACAGATTTCTGCTTTTAGCCTGTAGCCAATGGAGTAACATCAAAGGGTTTTCAGCGGGACTTGAAAGACAGCTTGAAGGACTATCCTGATGTCAATGGGGGAAGGCAGGGAGGAAAGGGGAAAGGGACTGCTGTTAAAAGGAGACCTCTTTACCCTACAGAGGAGAGGAAAGGCAAGCGAAGAATCCGTACCACGTTCACCATGGAGCAGCTTCAGGAGCTGGAGAGGACGTTTCAGTTCACCCACTACCCAGACATCCATATCCGCAATGAACTGGCAGCCAAGATCAACCTTCCAGAGGCCAGAATACAGGTGAGTGCCACATGTGTGCCCTCATGCCCAAATTTCAAAGGTTCTTGGACTACTTCTGAGGGCATTTAGATAATATTTTAGGGGCTCAGTTTCCTCATCTCTAAAATGACAGGGTTGAATAATATGGCCTCTGAGCTCCTTTCCAGCTCTAGATCTACGATCCTATGACCTAGATTGAAACCCTGGCTCTGCCAAGTACTATCTGGGAGCCTTGGGGAAAACACCTAACCTCTTTGGGCCTCATTTTCCTCATCTGTAAAATGGGATGGTTAAAGGAGATGGCCGTAGTAAGCCTTGGGAGCAAGACTCATAACAAAGTCATCTGACTCCAAAGCCCACATTCTTCCATAGTACCATCGGGCTTGCTCAAGATCATGTTGCTAGGTCATAGCAGACTGACTTAGGTTTATTCTTTCCACTGCACACGTTCCATCCCTAGAAGGCCAGCCCGTTGGCCACACATCCTACTAGTCTAGGCTGCCCTAATCTTGATCACACTCCCAGAGCTAATGCAACACAAGTTTTCCAGGAAAACCAAAGGTCAAACCCAGGTGTCCTAGCTCATGTTCTCTCAGCCAAGAGCACAGATCAAAGGCTTGAAGTAGAAGGGGCCCCAGAGGTCAGCTAGTCCAACCTCTTCATCTTCCAGAAGAGGACCAGACTCAAGGAAAGGAAGTGACTTGCTTAAGGACCTACAGAGGTCCCACCTGGAGGTGCAACTCAAAGCCAGGTCCTCTTATATGGCTTCCTGAGATCAAACTGTTACATCACAGAATTCAGAGTGGGGAGAGAACTCAGATGCCAGCTACTCTAACCCATATCTCAAAAAGGATTGTTTTTACAACAATGTAACAATGATGTTACTTGCAACTACTGTGGCTGCATAAGGCCAACAACATCAGCATACAGGAGGGCTGCTAGCACAGGTTCTTTGATCTGCTTTTCTAAGGAAAGCAACTTTAAGGGGTTAACAATCTTACTTTAATTAAACATACATATATCATTCACTTAGTTCAGACGGGAAAGCCAGCACCCTGAACTTCAGAGCAAATACAAAGAGAAATTACAAATAGAGAAAATATAAACAGAGCAAATAACATAAATCAACAGAAAGGCTTCTAGTTGTCTGACCAAAGCTATACATATATACTAACCAGAGAAAAGCACAAACATCTGAGTTTTCAAAGCCCAGTAGGGGGTGGGATGGGGAGTTCCTTAACAGCTACCCAGAGTCTCTATACCAACACTCTTCCAATGAGTGAGCCCCGAACAAAATACTAACCTCAGAGTATATGTATACTTCTTTAGGGTCAGAGGGCTTCACACCTCTCCTGACCTAATTAGCAAAAGGATGTGGGCTTTCCTACAAATAAAGGCAAGACTCAATCAAAGGCACTTGATTGCCTTAGTGCTGAAAAGCACTCCAAAAAAAGACAACAATAAGTCCCACTTCACTTGCCATTACAAGCAGTCTCAACAAATGTCATTAGACCTGGGCTTAATCACCTGCAGGGATGGATGACCCACTCCCTCCTGAGGCAGCTTGCTGAAATAAGATCATCTTCTGCCCTCCTTAGATCTCATCTGGAGCTTTGTGTTGGCTTAGGAAGGATGTTGATAAGGTAGAGAGTATCCAAAGGAAGAAGGGGGATGAAAGGCCTTGACTTTATGCCACAGGAAACTCAGTTGAGAGAACCAGGGATGGTAAGTCATAACGTGGGAATAACAGTGATCATACCATGCACCTCACAGAGTAATTTGAGGATCCAGTGAAATAATGCCTGTAAAGTTCTCTGAAGCCATAAGATAACATCTAAATGCCAGCTGGCAAGACAATGATGAAGGTTTTATTCTATCCCCTTTCTCTTATTATCTCTCTCTCCTGTCCTCCTTCCCCCTAGATCTGGTTCCAGAATCAGAGGGCCAAGTGGAGGAAACATGAAAAACTTAGCAGTTTCAGGGGCCTGCAGAATCTGACAGACATGGACGTTATCCCAGCACCAAAGTTGGACACGTCTGTAAGTGGCAGACAGACCCTGGACAGGAATATCAGAGAAGAGGAGGAAAGACTCTGAGATGGGAGGGCTGACCTACCTGGGAGCACCCTCATCCTGGGCTGAAAATGAGGCATTGTGCTGTGTCTTGGTGACAACATCCAAGTGTGTTAGCAGGAGCCTGAAATTCTAGTCTTAGCTTCGTTGCTAGTGACATCACCACAGGCAAATCACTGTCCTTCTACCCATAATGGGGGTGGAGGAGGCTGGACAGACCAGAGTAAATCAATCAACCAATGAGACTTTCCTGGTTCTCCCAGTTGTTGATAGCCACTCATCCAGCCATCACTGTTTATTTTGTTCTTTCTATTTATCTAATTTGTTTTTGTTTATTTATGTTATATGCCCTCCCAGTAGAATGGAAGTTCCTTGAGGGCAAAGACAATCTCATTTTTCTTTTGGCATTGCCAGCACCTAGCACAATGCTTGAACACATAGTAGGTACTTAATAATGTGTGTTGACTGATTGACTAAATGACTCCTTCTAATTCTAAGATTCTATGGACTGACATTCTTTTTCTAAGACCTCTCCCAGCTCTTATTTCCTATTCTAAGCTCCCTCCCGACTCTGATAGTCCCTGTTCTAAGGCCCCTTCTAACTCTGCCCTTCCCAGTTCTGACAACGCCTGTTCTAAGTTACCTCCCAGCTCTGACCTTCCCTGTTTTAAAGGCCCTCCCAACTCTGATGTTCCCTGTTCTAAGGCCCTCCTAACTCTGATATTCCCTATTCCAAGGCCTCTCCCAGCTCTGACACTCTCTGCTCCAAGGCCCCTCCCAGTTCTAACAGTCTCTGTTCTAAGAAACCTCCCAACTCTGGCATCTATTCTAACATCCTTCCCAGTTCTGACTTTCCATGTTCTAAGGCCCCTCCCAGCTCTAACATTCTATGTTCTAAGACCCCTTCCAGCTCCAGCATTCTCTAAGACCCTTCTCAGCTCTGATATTCCATGTTCTAAGGTCCCTGAAGTTTCCATATTTTCTATATTAAGGGCCCTTTCAGCTTTGACCTTTTCTGCCCTAAGTTCTCATCCCCTTCTCCCACTCCTGTTTTTCCCCCAGCAGACTCAGTCCTGCTTTAGCCCTCCCCCTGCTTTCAACCCAAGTCAGGCCCATCTCCAGGTTTTTCCTGAGCCACCCCTTCTTGTGCCTGGCCCAAGCCTTACTTTGATTCTGATCAGTCTCTTTATCATCGCCCCTCCCCTCCTGCATCCCTTTGATGTCCATGAGACTGAGTCCCTGAGGCCTCACTGGGAACCCTGCCTTAAATAGAGAAGTCTGGATACCTGGGCTCTAGCAATAGCCCCATTACTAAACAACTATGTAGCTTTAGTCAAGTGAGCCCACTGATCAGTGTCTCAGTTTCCATCAGCTGTCAATTGGGATGAGGGTAATAACCATCGATTCATAGATTGTTAGAGCTCAGCTGCACCTCAGAGTTCATTCTTAAAATGGGAAAATCAAGGCCCAGAGCCACTGAAAAATTTCACACCACTCCCAAAAAGCCAAGCCAGGAAACAAACCCAAGAATCCAGACGCCTGCGGTCTGTCTCCCTACCTCAGGGAGGGTTGTAAGATCAAATGCGAAGAGCAACATCAAAGTGCTTTGAAAAGTTAGAGAATCTCTATGCACATACAGCATTGGCATTAACGCTCCCCTTTGCCCCACATCAAAGCCATTGCCTGAATTTTGATCCAAAGGGCATTCCTCTGGTTCACAGTTCCAGCAAAAACGTAGCTTCTCCCTGGCCCCCTGGCTCTTCACCACGTTTCCATTGGCCACAGATGAGGTCTGGTAATCAGCTAATGTCCATTAATGATCCCTAAAAGAATGGGCTGAGTCCACAATGACACTGTAGACCTTGACCTAATAGTGTCTTCATATAATTTGTTCTCATTAGGGACTCAGCACATCAGAAGAGTTGGCTTTTATGAGACTCCCCACAATTATCCTGAGAGACAGAAAGAAAATGGAAGTTTCCCAGACTCAACTAATTCTCTTTTGATGAGCTAACCCCCTGCCCAGCTAAAACAAGAAGTAGTGGAAAGGTGGAAAAGTAGATGGATTTTGGGGTCCAAGGACCTGGATTGGAAGCTTTGCTCTGCCATCTAAAATCTGCTTGGCCTCAGGGCCTCATTTTCCATATCTGTAAAAATGAAGGGATGGAGTTAGATGGCCTCTAGTGTCCTCTCCAGCTCGAAATCTAGGATCCTAACCAAAAAGTGTCCATATAGGTAAAAATGCCCTTCACTCGACCATACCATTTCCTTAAGCTCTCTAATTAAGTCTCTAATCACAGAGGACAGTCCAGTCAAATAAGTTTATCATTCGATTCAGTTCATTTTATTTTAACTCAAAAATATTTTTTCAGTGCCTGTAAGGAGGAGAAGGAGGAGGAGAAAGATGAGGAAGAGTAAGAGGAGGAGAAGGAAGGAAAGAAGATATTCAAGGCATACTCACATTAAAGACTGGGGACAAGGGGCCAGTGAAGGAGACAGAGTGGGAGCTTATGGAGAGTCAGGGGAAAAAAACACGAGAGGGAGGTGTCTGTAGTGGAAGAAGTTGCTTATAGGGGGCAAACCTAAGGATCAAAAGCTATAGAGAGGCCTAAAAGGATGCAGACCCACCCTACCCTCCAAAAATAGGCCATTGAATTTAAAGACTAGCAGGGGCAAATGCCTTGTTGTAGAGGAATAATGACTGCCTGGAAGAGAGGGAGTACAGCTATTGTAGGATGTCAAGGCTAGTACAAGTGAGCATTCTCTGACATGTGACTAACCCTTATGTGCTAATATTTCAAGAGAAGACAACAGCATTCGGTTACATGAACGTACTATTTTGTTGCAAACAAAAACTATCAAAAGAACCACAATCTACTAATTTGCTGCTGCTGCTACTGCTATTATAACTACTACCACCACTAGTACTACTACTACTACCACTACCACTACTACCACTACTACTACTACAACTAATAATAATAACAATAGCTAGCATTTATATAACACCTACTATGTGCCAGGCACTGGGCTAAGTGCTTTACAAATATTATCTCATTTCCCACAGCAACCCTTGGAGGGAGGTGTTATTATGATCCCCATTTTACAGATAAGGAAACTGAGGCAAATAGAGGGGATTTTTAATGACTAGCCCAGGATCACATAGCTGATAAGTGTCTGAGGCTGGATTTGAACTCAGGTCTTCCTGACTCTAGGCCCAGTGCTCTATCCACTGTGTCATTAATCAATAATGACATTGGACTTAAAGACAGATGATCCTGGTGTTGGGATCCAGCTCTAACGCTTACGGAATTGTATGAGTAAGAAGAAGTCAATATTCAGCCTCTGCTAGACACCCTCTGGTGATAGGGAGCTCACCTCTTGAGGCTACCCATTCCCATTTTGGACCACTCAAATGGGAAGGAGGTTTTTCCTGGCATCTAGGCTAAATTTTTCTAACCTCCTCCTGTCCTTCCTGGTCCAGTCCTCTGGAGCCATGCTGAATAAGTAGATGGGAGTTTACAACTTCTGGGAAAACCAGGTCTTTGAAACAACCATGTATTATTTATAATTATTCAACAGTGGAGTGAGATCTTTGGGACAGCCTGAGGTCAAGCATATGCTAGAGTAAGTTCCATAAACTAATTTTCTCTCTTCTCTCCTTGAAACAGGGATCCAGCCTGACTCCCGGGGTGCTCCCCAGCCTAGTATACCCAATTGGATATCATTTTCCCATCCAAGGACAGCTGATCTCTGCCTGGTTTCCTCCCTACTTTGTACCCAATCCATGGAACATGCTATCTTTCCCTAGCCCTCATCTGCATCTGAAATGTGTCCCCACATGTGGCATTCCTTCTCCCCAATATCCTGAATGGGGCAGTTTCTGTGCTGGTTTCACATAGGAAAAAAAAATCCCTCTCTGGGCTGACATCTCCAGCACCACTGCCAAGCAGCAGGTGAGGCGAGCCAGATGGGACCCTAGGAAGACCCTAGGGACCATTTAATATAATGAGTCTGACAGCTTTGAAAATCACTAGCCTGCTCCCCAAAACCAACACATCGAAGCCTAGGAAAATGGCTTGGAACCTCCCTTTGAGAAGTTACAGGTGGACCCTTGGACAAAGAAGATTCTCAGAATAATAGCCCCATGATCTTTGGTGTTGTGGAGAGAGAGCCAGCCTCTGAGAAAGGAAAACCCAGGTTCAAGACCAGGCTCTTACACACACTGACTTATACATACTGTGTGACCCTGGGCAAGTCAGTTAATTTCTCAATGCCCCAGGTAACTCTCAGATAGATTGCAGAGAAGGTACTCATCTATACTATTGGAGGGATTTCCTCACTGAGAAGTCCCTACACCAATGAAATCACAAGTCTTATTTTTAAAAAATCAATGTTTCCCTCCATTGTCCTAGACATGGAAGCCAACTTGTTCTAACTTCTGTCCTTTGTGATAAAGCAAAAAGCTCAAGATGAGAAAGCACAAGAAAAGGTCAATCCCCAAAGAGAATTTAATCCCCCCCATCCTTCTCTACCCCAGTGGCACATTTCACAAGGCCACAACAAGGACTTCCTGAGGCAAAGTCCAGACTGTCCTTTGGATAAAGTGTGCCTTAATGAATGTTTTACTCCATCTAGAAATGTGGTGTCTAACCAGAATAAAAGGAGTGGAGGTAGGTTGATTTGAGGAGTCTTCCCAATGGGACACTCCATTGGCCTAGATGGTGATCTTATGCTAGGAACACTCCTGATATTTTGGTGGAAAAGCACCTGAGGTCTGCCATATTGAGACTTCTAAGTCATTAGCAAAGTAATGCTTCCAGAAGTGGACTATTTTCAGGAGGGAGAAGTACACCTCCAGAGACGAAATGGATCTCACCCATCCTCTTTATCATCTCATTTGGCTTGTGTTTACAGGACTCATAGCTGATGCTTTCCTTTCAAGCTAGAAGTTATTGGTCACAGTCTATCCCTGGGCAGAAGGATGCCCCAGGTATTGATTCCCACCTACACATAGGCACCTCTATGGGAAAGATGGAAGCTGTGGTCTAAGTGGCTGTACCCCCTCTTCAACACTCAAGTGAATTCACTTGACTCCTTGACCCAATTCCTCCACAGATGATCAATGCAAAATGGAGTAGTAACTAGGAATCAATAGACCCTGAATGGAATCCAGGCCCTGCAACCAACTCCCTATGTCCCATTGGGCAAGTCATTTCTTTTCTCCAGCCTCAGTTTCCTCATCTGCATAATGGGGTAACGGTATGTACCTCTCAGGGATTCTGTGAAGGTCAGATATAAAAGTGCTTTGTAAGAATGAGACACTGATTATACTGAACTGTTCTGACTCCCCTCTATGGAGGAATGGACAGCTTTGTCTATCCAAACAGCTCTTTCTGGATAACCTAGAGTTCCATGAAAGAACTGTCAGTACAAGAGACCTGAGTTCAGATCTGGACTCTGTCACTGACTCTGTGTGACCCTAGACAAGGCATCAAGTGTCTCTGGGACTCAGTTTCTCCATCTAGCCAATGGGGACAGAAATCTTTGCCCTATCCTGCCTACCTCATAGGAATGTTGCAAGACTCGAAAGGATAAATGGATGAATAAATGAATTAAAGCCCTGTACAAATGATGTTGTTATTTTTGAAGTGCATATTGTTTTCTGGTTGTGGTGGTCATGGTCAATATTCTTGGTGTTGATCATCACACTACAACCGATTCAAAAAAGAAGATGAAGACATTAGAGTGATGGAGGAGGAAGGAGGTCACATGACCAAAATTAGCCCTTAACATGGTGACCTAGAGAACTCAGAATTGATGCAAGGATGTGTCCTGGGCATTATCAATATTGGCTACCATAACATCACATTCAATGACCTTCCCATGCAGGGCTGGATCCCTTTCCAACTGGACTAGCCTAGGTCCCTGATAAAACCCACAGCTGGCCCCTAGTCAGACCACATCTAGAATACCGTGCTCCATTTGGGATGCCATGCTTAGTAAAGGCAATGACAAGTTCAACTGCATTCAGAGGCAGCCAAGCAGGCCAGGGAAGAGATTGGAGATTAAGCTATACTGAGATCAGTTGAAAGACCTGGGGCTGAGGAGTCTAAGAGACTCGGTGGAGGATAGAAGATCACAGGGCCATAGATTTAGAACTGGAAGGGACCTCAGAGGTCATCTAGTCTAGCCCCATTGTTTAATAGA
This sequence comes from Trichosurus vulpecula, assembly GCF_011100635.1. Classification (NCBI taxonomy): domain Eukaryota; kingdom Metazoa; phylum Chordata; class Mammalia; order Diprotodontia; family Phalangeridae; genus Trichosurus; species Trichosurus vulpecula. The sequence goes on from NC_050577.1 coordinate 293,642,696, forward strand.
AAAAGAAACTGAGGTCCATAGAGATCAAGTGAGCTATGGTTATGATAAATGTCTTAAAGTATTCAAAGATGCCATGGGAAAGATGGATTTGACTTGTTTGGTTTGGCCCCAGAGCAGAGGAGCTGGAAGTGAAGTGTTGAAGGCAGTTTCAGTTTGATGTAAGGCAGCGTTTCTGAACAATCAGAATTGTTGAAGAGAGGAATGGGATGTTTCATAAGGTAGTGATCACCCCATGACTGAAGGCCTTCAGGTCAAAGTTGAATGACTACAAGTCGCAGATACAGAGGAAATTTTACATCCAGTTAGACCAGATGCCTCTGAGGTCCAGGTTAGACCAGATGGCCTCTGAGGTCCAGGTTAGACCAGATGCCCTCTGAGGTCCAGGTTAGACCAGATGTCCTCTGAGGTACAGGTTAGACCAGATGTCCTCTGAGGTCCAGGTTAGACCAGATGCCCTCTGAGGTACAGGTTAGACCAGATGTCCTCTGAGATACAGGTTAGACCAGATGTCCTCTGAGGTACAGGTTAGACCAGATGTCCTCTGAGGTCCAGGTTAGACCAGATGCCCTCTGAGGTCCAGGTTAGACCAGATGTCCTCTGAGGTACAGGTTAGACCAGATGCCCTCTGAGGTCCAGGTTAGACCAGATGCCCTCTGAGGTACAGGTTAGACCAGATGCCCTCTGAGGTCCAGGTTAGACCAGATGCCCTCTGAGGTCCAGGTTAGACCAGATGCCCTCTGAGGTCCAGGTTAGACCAGATGTCCTCTGAGGTCCAGGTTAGACCAGATGTCCTCTGAGGTACAGGTTAGACCAGATGCCCTCTGAGGTCTATTCCTACTGCAAGATGCCAAAATTACCAAGAAGAAGAGCTATCCAAAAGTGGAATGAGTCAATTCACGTATTGTGGATCTCATCATCATTGGAAGCATTGAAACAGAAGCTAGATGACTTTCTTCAGGAGTGGAGCAGAAAGGAGTCCTACACTGAGCAAGAGTTTACCAACATAACCTCTAAGGCCCCTCCCAACTATGAGTCACCTTGAAGATGGGCTTCTCAGGAGACAGATTCTTTTAATCACTTTTCTCCCATGTTATGATACTGACTAACATTTCTATGATACTCTAAAGGCACTTTCCATCCATGATCTCATTTGAATCTCACAATAACCTTATCAGCAGGGAATATGGACATCATTGTCCCTATTTTACAGATGACAAAACTGAGGCTCAAAATGGCACAGAGATTTGCCCATGGCCACACAGCTCATAAGTGGAAGAGTGGGAAGTGGAACACAAGTCATCCCAACTTCTACTCCAACTCTCCATCCACTACACCACACTGCCTTTCCTCTATGTAACATGGTCAATCCAAAATTCTCAGAGCCAATGGACCCCTAGAATTCATTTAATCACCTTTGCCCCTCTCTGATTGATTTCCCTAAGGAAGCAGTCCTCAAACCTCAAACATAGTAAAACCTCCAAAAAATGTGACTTGTGTAGGGGAGACTCTAGCTTGGGTGAGAAGGCTGGAGATGAAGGAGATCAGAGAAGGTAGGAGCCCGGTGACTCCATTGCCCAGTCGCAATTATAAGCATCATGGAATAATGGAAAGAGAACTGAATAAAGGCTTCAAATCCTAGTTCTGACGCTTAACTAACCTTCTAACCTTGGACAAATTACTTCTCTCTGACCTCAGTTTCCACATCTATAAAATCAAGGCAGTGTGGAGTAGTACTTAGAGAAAGGGAGTCTGGAAAACCTGAGTTCCAATCTGACCTCAGACACTTACACTCAGACACTTACTATGTACCCTGGAAAAATCACCTAATCTCTCTGGGGCCCAATTACCTCCCTCACCTATAAAATAAGGGAGGATTGGACTTGATGACCTCTATGGCCCCTTCTAGTTTTAAACCTGTGATCCTACAATCCTATGACTAAGTGATCTCAAAGGTCTTTTCCATCCCTAATAGTCCATGAATCTATGAGCAAAAAGACCTAAGTTCAAATCCTGCCTCATACTTTTGACAGCTGTGTGACCCTGGTCAAGTCACTTAAAGTCTCTCGACCTGTTTCTTTATCTGTAAAATGGGGATCATAGCAGAACACTGTTGTAAGATCAAATGAATTATTAATACATAGAAGATACTTTGCAAATCCTAAAGCACTATGTCAGTGCTAGTGATTGTAATTATCATTATTATTATTAATGGCACTAGATAACCAAGGCTTTATCTCCTGACACTGCGAAACATTTAAAATTGTCCCCTGAAAGTCACAGTTAAAATATACATGTTACCTAGGAAACCTTATCATAATAATAACTCACAATTGTGTCTTTACTTCTGTGAATTACGTCCATATAATCCCTGGGTTTGTCTTGGCAGCTAGACTTAGAGTTATTTTCTATTGTCTGCAGTTATTTGAAATGGAATTTCTCTTTCTATCTCTTCCTGCTGGGTTTTGTTGGTAGTACATAGAAATGCCGATGATTTATAGGGATTTATTTTATACCTTGCAACTATGCTGAAGTTCGTAATTATTTCAACTACTTTTTAAGTTGATTCTCTAAGTGTACCATCATATCATCTGCAAAGAATCATAGTTTTGTTTCCTCTTTCTTCCTTTTATTCCTTCAATTTCTCTTTCTTGTCTTATTGTGATAGTTAGCATTTCTAGCACATTATTGAATAAGAACGGTAATGATGGACATCCTTGCTTCACTCCTGATCTTATTGGGAAGGCTTCAAGTTTGTCCCTGCCACAGATAGTACTTGCTCTTGGTTCTAGATAGATACTACTTATCATTTTAAGAAAGGTTCCATTAATTCCTATCCTTTCTAGTGTTTTTAATAGGAAGGGGCGTTAGAGTTCATCAAAGGCTTTTCTTACATCTAGTGATATAATCATATGGGGTTTTTTTGCCATTATTATGATATGGTCAATCATGATGATAGTTTTCCTAATATTGAAACAGTCCTGCATTCCTGGTATAAATCCCACCTGGTCATAGTGTATAATCTTTGTGATATTTATTGCTGGAATTTCCTTGCTAGTAATTTATTTAAAATATTTCCATCTATATTCATTAAGGAAATTGGTCTAGAGTTTTCTTTCTCTGTTTTTGCCCTCCGTGGTTTAGGTACCAAACCACATTTGTGACATAAAATGAATTTGGCAGGACTCCTTTACCTATTTTTTTTCAAATAGTTTATATCATATTGGGATTAACTGTTCCTTAAATGTTTGGTAGAATTCACTTCTCAATCCATCTGGTCCTGGGGATATTTTTACGGAGCTCATTTATGGCTTGTTAAATTTCTTTTTCTCACATACATTTTTTAAGTATTCTATTTCCTCTTCTGTTAATCTGGGCAGTTTATATTTGTGTAAATATTTATCCATTTCACTTAGATTGCCAGTTTTACTGGCATATAATTGGGCAAAGAGGCAAGTTACTCAACCCTCCCCACCCGGTCTCAGTTTCCTCATCCGTAAAATGAAGGTGTTAGCCTAGATGAGGTCACATGCATCTCTAAATCCATTATTGTATAATGCTATAAGCAGTTGTCCTTCACTGGGCCTCAGTTTCCCCATCTATAAAATGACAGACTAGATGGCCTCCAAGGTGCCTTCTGGCCCTATATCTGTGACCCTTTGATCAAGATAAATTAAGATCCTATGAACTTACAGTGCATCTAAATGTGGAAAGACATTATGGAAGATGAAAAACAAAGAATAAATGTCCATCAGAGGGACATAATGACAAAACCGCCCATTTGAAAGATGTATGGGAGAGATGGTGAAGGTCTGGAAGAGGAGGCGGGGGAGGAAGCAGGAAGAAAACATTACAGCTAAAATCCAGAAAAGAAAGAAAAACCTTTGCACCTAGCAGACTCTGGATGCTTGCTCCAAGAAATGGTCTGGCACAAAAGAAACAGACCCAAGTCACTTTCTCCAGAGATATTAGAAATATGATCAATTTTTAAAATTACCCAAGGGGTCTGTGAGAGAAGAACAGCTAGACAGAAGGGACAGGAATGAACGACTAGCAGAGGAGGATTTGGAGATGGCGGCTAAAGAGTGTTTTTCCTAATCTATCAGAACTCTACAAAATTGTTTTAGCTCTAATTGAAGAATAATCTTTTGCAATCTCCATTTCCTACTCAAAATCTCTGGAGTTTTCTTTCATTACTGTGGTCACTTTTATTAACCCCATCCTATCATCTGTCTGTAAAACTGCACAGGTTGGCAAAGCACTTTCCTTTTTTTCTTTTTATATCTTTTATTTTTCCTCAATTACATTAAAAACAATTTTTTTAACATTTGATTTTTAAAATTTTGAGTTCCAAATTCTCTTCTTCTCTTCCCTTTCCCCTCATTAAAAAAGGCAAGCAATTTGATATAGGTTAATATAGGTGCAGTCATGCAAAACATATTTCCATAGTCACGTTGTGAAAGAAAACATAGGACCCCCCCCCAAAAAAGGTGGTGGTAGTAGTTGCTGTAGTTATTAAGTATGCTTCAATCTTGATTCAGAATCCAGCAGTACTTTGTCTGGAAGTGGATAGAATTTTTCACCATGAGTCCTTTGGAATGGTCTTGGATTTTGGTATTGCTAAGAATAGCTAAGTCATTCACAGTTGATCATCTTACTATATTGGGGTTACTGTGAACGATGTTCTCCTGGTTCTGCTCACTTCACTTTGCATCAGTTCGTGTAAGTCTTTCTAGGTTTTTCCAAAAGTATCCTGTTCATTTATAGCACAACAACATTACATCACAATCATATTTCACAACTTTTTCAGCCATTTCCCAATTGATGGCATCCCCTCAATTTCTAATTCTTTGCCACCACAAAAAGAGCTGCTAGAAATGTTTTTGTACAAATAAGTCTGCAAAAGTACTTTTCTGAAAATAACCCTACAAAAGAGATAGGGTTAGTATTACTATTCTCATTTTATGGAGGAAGAAACTGAAGCTCAGAGTCACAAATAAGCATTTATTAAGGACCTACTATGTACTAAGCAAGGTGTTAAATACTGAAGATACAGAGAAAGGCAAGACCAAGAATTGACAGCAGCTACACATTCATACATCTTGATAAACAGACAATCAGTCAGTATTTATTAAACACCTACTATGTTCAAGACATTATGCTAAGTGAGGTTATTGTAAGAAAGGCAAAAAACAGTTACTGTTCTCAAGGACTTCACAGTCTGATGGGGGAGACAGCATGCTAACAACTACTCACTAATAAGATATAGACAGAATAAGTTGGAAATAACCAACAAAAGATATGAATTAGTATTAAGAAAAATTAGAAAAACTTCCTGTGGGATGTAGGGATTTTATTTATAATTTAAAAGGAAGCCAGAAGGCAGAGATGAGGAGAAAGAGCATCCCAGACATGGGACACTGCATGGAAAAATGCCCAGAGCAGAGAGATGGCATATCTTGTGTGAGGAACAGCAAGGAGACCAGCATTATAGGAGCATAAAATACTTATGGGGAAGTAAATTGTAAGAAAACCAGAGAGGTAGGAAGGAGCAAAATTATAAAAGACCTTAAGTGACTTAACCCAAAGTCAGTGTGTCGCCAAAGATATAGTGAAATTCTAACTAAAATATTGGATTTGGGAATTTTGTGTCAAGGAAATGGGTTGAAAATTTAAAGATTCAGTCAATTTAACTGGGTGGTAAACAGAAGGCAGACTGATACTACCACAAAGAGAAAGTGTAGTTCCACTGTGGGGTCAGGTAGGCAGCAGGTGCTGCCTGCTAGTAATGAGACCCAGCTCCTTCCAAATACGTCCATCGCTCTATCCACTACACCATACGGCTTCTAGAACACTGGAGGTCATGTTATTCAGTGAAAGAAAACTAACAGGAACTTCTACTTATCCTGTGAGGAGTTGATATGGAGCCTGGACTATAGAATAGGAATCTTTACATATTCAGTTTATCATCAAAAAGAAAGTCCTTTGTAAACCTTAGATGGTTATATGTGTGTGTGTTTGAATTATTACTGTATTTGTAAGTCTGTATTGCACTATCAGTCAACAAGCATATGTCAAGTACAAAGACAAAAGTGAGACAATCCTTGCCCTCCAGGAGTTTAAATTCTAATATGGGACAGACAATACAGAAAAGGAAACTGAAGGAGAAAGTCCAGAGAGTCAGGACTGGAGCCAGGAGAGGAATGAAAATATGGCTGTCCAGGGCTCCTTCCTTCAAATGGAGGTTCTGGATCAGAAGAAGGGGCTTCAGGAGCAGAGTACTTCCAGTGTAAGAGGGTCTCGTGAATGAGGAGGCTGCTATGAGAATGACCGGAAAGTCAAAGGCAGAGCCCAAAGAGAGATGAGTATTTTTAAAATACATACCAAATAAACACAAGTTAATTTGGGGAGGGGAAGGCACTACCAGCTGTGGTAGGGGCAAGCAGGAAAGGCTTCATGGAAAAGAGAGCCCTTGATCTGAGCTTGAAGGACAAAACCCTGAAGCCCTCTCTGTCAAACTTTGTGGTTGACCACATTCACCTCTCATGAATGGTCCTTCCTTCTTTAACCACATTGACCTCTTCTCAGGCTTCATCCCTATTTGTGACGCCTAGGATTTAAAAATCCTCAGAATAGGAGGTTTTGCCCTTCCTTAAGGAAATCTGACAGCTGTAGCCCTATTTTTCAGATGAGAACAACAAGCTTTGTAGACAGGAAGTAGCATCTGCCTCTGGGTTCCACTCTGACAGCTTCTCTCTCTCTCTCACCCTGAATTCTTCTCCTTCTGAAAGAGATAAATATGTGTTTGTCTCTCATCAGGTTGGCAGCATAATAATTGCTGAAACCACAGGCTAGAAAGAGGGAAGAGAGAGAAAGCCAACCAAAGCAAATAAACAAACTTAAAAAAAAAGATTAGACCAGCTTAATTAAAAGATAACAAACTAATGAAATCAACACAATTGATGGCCAGCCAGGCATGATTACATTTGGCTGTGTTCACAAGAAGTCGTTGTTCTCCCCTCCAGCCCAACCTCCTTTCTCCCAGAGGGGACACGTTCATGATCAAATTTCACGGTTAGTTAGATTAGTTTGGGAATCTTGTTAGAAACCTTTAGAGATTCAATCTGAATCTTTCATCCCAATCCAGCTCTCTACAGCATCCAATCCATTCTCTAGATGAGGTTACAGAGCTTAGGGAAAGAAGGGTAGAGAGGGATGCTATCAGGGTTATACTTCCTCTGCCATCTGTCCCTGGTTAGGCTTGAGTCTTCCAGAAGGAAACCTGGGTTAGGGAGAGGCTCCTTTCTTTGTGGAGATGAGGATGCACATCCAATCATCCTGATCAGAGGACTGCAAATCCAAACAGGAGCTCCTTGTATCACACACACACACACACACACACACACACACACACACACTCACATACACACTGAGGACCTCAGAATCCAAATAAGTAAGAATCCTGTACTTTTGAGTCAAATAACCTGAATAAGATGGTGACATTACAAAGATGAGAGTGCATGCCAATGTAATTCACAATTCATTATAAAACTGAAGGCAAGCTTAGAGATCACCTACTTCAACCCCTTATCATTAGAGAAAGGGGAAAATAAGACCCAGAAAAGAAATTACTTTTACAAGATTGCATGGCAAAGTAGTCATTAAGACAGAAATGGAACCATAATTAACTAACTATAGTTAGTGAGATAACTATAATTATAGTTAACTAACTAGAACCATAACTAACTCTTAATCTAGGGCTGTTACCACTCAACTACCCTATTAATGTTTAACAAGAGGTCGATATCAGAGTTCCTAAGCATGGACTCATGAACTGGTGCATACACACACACACACACACACACACACACACATACACATGTGTGTGTGTATGTAAACAGACATACATACAAATATATACACAGGAATATATATGTGCTTACATACACATAACCGTATTTTGATTATTTTGTTTCCTTCATAATCCTATGTGTTTTACTTCATGCATTTAAAAACATTAATATGAAGACTCTATCAGCTTCACCATACGCGAAGGTTAAACTCTCCTGGTTTATGTAAGCTGAACAACAACCATCACCACGCCAGCAATAGCACTAGCAACTCTTCTTGTTGGGCCGTGGATCTTTGAGATGTGAACAGTTGAATTGGCTTTCTCAGATGAAATCTATTCAAGAAATCCAAGGTGAATCAATGCAAGAATTGGATATTGTCCGGTTTTTTTGATACCTGGTCATTACTCAGTTGGCCTGACTACTATTAGATATTGAATAAACAGCATGCTATATTAACTAACTTTTTTGGCCAGAGCCATAATATAAGGGAACAATCAGGAGACTTACAGAAATCTCCCCTAAAACAGGAATTAGTATAGAAATGATTCAGTCTGCCTCTCTAGGACTCTGCAAAATTCCTAGACAGCTAAGAACGTGAAGGGTCAGCAACTGGAAGTAATTTGTTTTCTCCAGGAATAGAAATAGCATCCATGCTAATGGATATGATTCCAGTGTCTGGGCATTCTCTTGGTTCTGCTCATTTCACTGTTCATTATTTCATGCAAGTCTGTCCATATTTTCCTAAAACCAATCTACTCAGCACTTATTATAGCACAGTAGTCTTCCATCACAGTCATATACTATAACTTATTCAGCCATTCCCCAATTGATGAGCATCTCCTCAATCTCCAGTTCCTTTCCACCACAAAGAGATCTGCTATAAATATTTTGTGTAGGTAGGTGGATAGAGTGTCTGGCTGGAGTCAGGAAGACTCATCTTTCTGAGTTCAGATCTGGCTTCAGGCACTTACTAGCTATGTGACCTTAGGCAAGTTACTTAACTCTGCTTGCCTCAGTTTCTTTATCTGGAAAATGAGCTGGATAAGGAATTGGCGAACCACTCCAGTATCTTGGCCAAGAAAATCCCAAATGGGGTCACAAACTCAGACATGACTGAAAAATGACTGAACACCAACAATAACAACAACTAAATATTTTAAAGCATATAGGTTCTTTTCCTTTTTCTCTGATCACCTTTGGAAACATACCTAATGGTATCAAAGGATATATATAGTTTTAAAACTCTTTGGGCATAAGTCCATATTGCTCTCCAAAATGGTTAGATGAGTTTACAATTCCACCAAGTATGTATTAATGTTCCAATTTTTCCCCTCCAATATTTGTCATTTTACTCTTCTATCATTTTAGCCAATTGAACAGGAGTGAGATGGTATCTCAAAGTTGTTTTAATTTGCATTTCTCTAAACAATCATGATTTAGAGCATTTTTTATATGATTAGATGTATTTTTGATTTATTCCTCCACAAATTGCCTGTTCACATCCTTTGACTATTTGTCAATTGGAGAATGACTCTTGTTCTTATAAATCCGACAATGTTCTCTCTATATTTGAGATATGATGCTTTTATCCAAAAAAGCTGTGTATAAATTTTTTTCATTAATTTTCTGCTTTCCTTCTAATCTTGTCTACATTGGTTTTATTTGTACAAAAATTTTTTAATTCAATGTAATCAAAATTACACATTTTATATCTCATAATGCTCTCCATCTGTTTATTCATAAATTCTTCTCCTACCCATAAATCTGATAGCTACTATGTTCCATGTTCTTCTAATTTACTTATTATAACTCCCTTTATGGCCTTTAATTTTCAGGATTTCCAATTTGGTATTTAGTTTTTTAATCAAATACTCAATCCATTGATCTGCTCCTCCTCTATTTTATTGATGTAAGCACTAAGAAATATAATTTTTCCTCTGATTATTGCTTTTGCTGCATCCCATAAGTTTTGATAAGTTGTCTCATTATCATTCTCTTTAGTAAAATTATTTATTGATTCTACAACTTTTTCTTTAACCCACTCATTTTTTAAGATTAGGTCATTTAGTCTCCAAATTATTTTTAATCTGTGTTTCTATGGTCCTTTACCTTAGTAATTTTTATCGCATTATTATCTGAAAAGGAGGTATTTAATTTTTCTGTATTTAACTATAAAATTTTTATGAACTAACGTTTTCAGTTTTTATAAAGGTGCTATATACACATGAAAAATAGGTATATTCCTTTTTAATTCCCTTCAGTTTTTTTTCCAGATTATCATATCTAGTTTATTTGAGATTCTATTCATCTCCTTGACTTCTTTCTTATTCATTTTTTGGTTAGATTTATCTAGATCTGATAAGGGAGGGTTGAAATTCCCCACTATTGTAGTTTTGCTATCTATTTCTACCTGTAATTCATTTACTTTTTCCTTTAAAAATTTAAATACTATAGCATTTGGGGAATATATGTTTAGTATTACTGTTACTTCATTATCTATGGTACCTTTTAACATAACATAGTTTCCCTGCTTATCTCTTTTAATTAAATCTATTTTAGCTTTAACTTTGTCTGAGATCGTGATTGCTACCCCTGCTTTCTTTGTTTTTACAACTGAAACATAATAAATTCTACTGCAGTTCTCTATTTTTACTCTATATATGTCTGTCATTTTTAAATGTGGTTTTGCAAACAACATATTGTTGGGTTCTGAATTTTTATCCATTCTGCTGTATGTTTCTATTCTATGGTGAGTTCACCTGATTCACACTTAATATTATAATTATGAGTTGTATATTTCCTTCCATCCTATTTTTCCTTGCAGTTTCTCTCTCTACCTCTCTGTGTCTCTGTCTCTGTATTTCTCTCTCTGTCTCTCTCTGTCTCTGTCTCTGTCTCTCTCTGTCTCTCTCTCTCTCCTCTTCCTCCTGCTCCTCCTCCTCCTCAAAAGCCCAAAAGTCTAATCTACTTCTGACCACTGCCTTCCCAATCTGCATTCCCTTCTAAGAGTCCCTTATCCTATCCCCTTGCCCTCCTATTTCACTGCAAGTTAAGAAGATTTTTAAACCCTACTAAATGCATATGCTATTCCCTCTTTAACCCAGTTCCAATGAGAATAAGGTACCCACACTAACCACCTTCTACTCCATCCTGCTCTCCACCACAACAATTCTTCCATTCACACCTCTTTTGTATGAGATAATTTGCTCCATTTTACCTTTCCCTATCAATTTTATTTTTTAGGATCATCCCATTATAATCAACTCAACCCCAAGCCTCCTGTCTATGTATACTCTTTCAAAGCACCCTAGTAATGATAACATTCTTTAAAGTTATAAATAACATTTTTCCACATAAGAAGTAAACAGTTTAAACTTATTAAAAAACCTTTCTAATGAGTCTTTTGTGTTTACCTTCTTATGTTTCTCCTAATTCTTGTAAGTCAAATTTTCTACTACTACTACTACTATACAACTCTGGTCTTTTCCTCAAGAATACCCCAAAGTCTTCTATTTCATTACATATCTATGTTTTCCCTTGCAGGCTTGCAGTCAGTTTTGCTGGGTAGGTTATTCTGGGTTGCACCCAGTTCCTTTACTCTTCAGAATACTATATTCCACACCCTTTAGTCTTTTAATGTAGAAGCTGCTAAATCATGTGTTATCCTGACTATAGCTTCACAATATTTAAATTATTTCTTTCTAGTTGGTTGTAATATTTTCTCCTTGACCTGGGAGCTTTGAAACTTAGATATAATGTTCCTGTGAGTTTTCATTTGGAGATCTCTTTTAGGAGATGATCAGTTGATTTTTTTCAATTTCTATTTTACTCCTAGTTCTACAACTTCAAGGCAGTTTTCCTTAATAGTTTCTTGAATTACAGTGTCTAGATTCTTATCTACTGGGAAAGACAACATGTGCCCTGTATAAGTATATACATATAATACATAAACATGAGTTAATGAAGGTTGGAGAAATTAGGAAAGGCCTCATGGAGTAGATGGCTCCTGAGCTAAACATTGAGATAATAAGAGGACAAGATGAGGAGGGAATATATTCCAGGGTTGGGGGAACAGCTTTAGCAAAGGCTAGTTTGCTCAACCAGAAGAAACTCAAAGTCCCCTTCCATTTCCAAAGTCTTTGATCCTGGAAGACTTGACAGTCTCTGAAATGGCTCCATCCCACAGCCAAGGCTGTCTCCAAGAAACCCTATGACTCATCATTCTGCCCAACCTGGTGACTTACCTCCAATTTCTTGACATTTGGCCCCTCTGTGACCCTTTGGGTGGCTGGAGGGAGGGGCTGTTTGGGTAGAAGGGGGGAAGGTACACTGCATGTCAGTGAGTGAGAACAGCCCCACTATCTCCAGGAGGCAATAAAGTGATTTCGGGTAATTAGAATCCTAACCAATTTAAGAGGCTTATAGCTCCCAGGTAATTACACAGTGGCGCTTATCTCTCCTAGGGTCCTAAGATGTTATTTGAAGGAGGCCATAAAACCTGAAGGGGTGTTGAGGGAGCAGGGAAGGAGGGCGATTGGGTGGGGAGGAAAGGAGGAGTCAAATGAAGAAATATGGCAGCCTTAGGTGCCATCAAGGGGAAAATGTTAAAGGGCCATTGGCTCATTCCAGCTCACCACTCTCAGACAGGAAGCAGGCAGCTTGTTCCTCCTCTGGTTTAGAGTAATTACAGGATTTAGAGCTTGAAAGAACTTTCAAGGCCATCTAGTCTAAACCCCTGATTCGACAGAAGAAACTGAGGCCTGGAGGGATAAAGTATCCAAAGTCACACAGAAAGTAACAGACTTTAAGTTTCTCTGATCCCCAATATAGTTTTATTGTCTTCTGGACCCCACCCCATGCCTCCTCATAGTAGAAAGTTACCCATTGCCCCACTCCCTACATTGGAATCCCTGAAGGCAAAGCTTACTCATCCCATAACCCTGGGGTTAATGGAGAAATGGAAGGCCTGCTTGGGTTCTCTCCAATGCCTAGAATTATTACCCTTCTCACCCCTGCCTTATAGAATTTCTAGTTTCCTCCAAGTTTATCTTATTATCTTTCACATCAAGTCTTTCGTGATCTTCCCAGATGCTAGCACCTTTCCCCTCAAAATTATCTCATATTATTTTTATCTATCTATGCAGCAAATAAGTACTGCTAGGAAGCACAGTAGATAGAGGGCTAGACTTGGAATCAGAGAAGACGCATCCTAATGAGATCAAGTCTGGCCTCAGATGCTAGCTGTGTGACCCTGAGCAAGTCACTTAACCTTGTTTACCTCAGTTTCCTCATCTGTAAAATGATCTGGAGAAAGAAGTGGCAAACCATTCTAGTATCTTTGCCCAAGAAAACCCCAGAATGGGGTCACAAAGAGTCAGACATGACTGAAACAACTGAGCAACAAAAGTGAAGCAAATGTGCTCTGGCCCCTTCTCCCAGAGCTAGGCTACTACATCTCCCCAGGGTTTCAGGGTATCCCCCAAGTATTTGGTGGGTATCTTTTCTCTACTTCTCCATCATTTGTGTTTCTCCCACTGGTAGAGTCAGTCATTTGTGCTCCAATTCCATTTAACCACTTAACATCAATTCATTTTTACAAAGAAATATTTGGTTCAAAGATATAGTAAGAACAAATGTACAACTATTCCTCCCCACCTGCTCGAAAACAAAAATAAACCTCAGGAACACACTGTTCCCTATGCCACTCCAAACTCTAAGGGGCAGGCTCAAAATTTAGCTTGGCTCCTACAGAGTATTGATTCTACTAAATTCATGTTCAGATGCAGCAGCAGTGCTAGATGAGTCCTCATCCCAGCTCAAAGTGGCTTAGGTCTAGAATGTCATTCCTCATTCCTTGGGGTTTCAATACTGGGTTGGCTACAAAAACTATTGGGGTGCAAAGGCACCCTTGGGATCTTTTAAAATTGGCAAGGTCCTAAAGGCTCCATTCCCTTCACCCAGAAAAGAACAAGAAGGCTTAATACCAAGGCCTTTTCATGGGACCATATAGCTTCAGAGTATATATAGAAGGCCCCTGCCTCTCCTCTTACAGAACTGTCTTGATCTAGACTGAGTCTAAGAATCACCAGAAGGAAGTAGCTGAAGCTCCCAGCCCTTCTTGAATGCCTTAAAAGCCAATCAAACAGCTTCTTCTTCAACATACATGGTTAACTGAGCAGAACCATTTATAATACATGCACATATGCTTCATTTTGTCCAAGACATTGCCATCCAGCATTAATCTGTCTTTCCCAAAAGCAAACCCCTTAGCTTGTCCATGTGAAGATATTGCATCAGCTAATCTCAGTTATACTTATCATCACCTTTAACTAAGGCAGGGCAACTCAGACTTTACCCCAGGGCCCTGAAACCCAGGGAGGATGCTCTTCCATACCACAATTGTCCTTCAGCCTGCCATCCCTGTGTCTGATGGTCCTCTAATGATCCACACCTGGCAGTCTGTCTGCCCCTCTCTCTCACCCAGTCCTGGGCTGCCATGACCAAAACGACAAGACTAGGATGACTTTCTTCATTTAACCTCTCTAGGGCCTCTATTTCCACATCTGCAAAAATGAGGATGATAAATTTAATGAATTCTAAGGTCCTTACAAGCCATAAGTGTATGATCATGTGATCCAATGTTTTACCCTTATATAATTGAGATCTATATGCACATGGCACACTGTTTCTCACGTAAAGAAGCTAGGAAGCCTGTTTCTGAGGGAATCAAGATGAAGCATGAGGCAAATACCCTGAAGGACAACGCAACATGTGTAGGCATTCTGTTGCTGGTTCTGGTCAGTTAACTATGTGTTAAAGAAGAGAATGTTTAATTGGCTTTGAAGACTTTCAAAAAAGACCTAGAAACTTCAGCTACCTCCTTTTTTGCTTTATTCTTTTTTGATGAGACCATTTTGACCTTGGGAGTTTCCTAAGGTTGTGAGAAAGAACCACAGTAATCTAGAAGTCAGAGTTCAGCCTAGCTTTTGAAGACAGCTCAGCAACTATGGCCTGAAGAGCAAAAAGCAACCTTTGGAAGTGACCTTCGGGACCTGGGCCTGGCAGTAGCTGAGATGCAGTCTTTTCTGGCCATCATACCTTATTTGGATATAAATTTGGTGGGACCAATGCACTGTAGGAATTGAACCCAGTTTCAAGACTACTTCCCCCAGAGACTCCCAGGTGGTGTAGGGAAGTGTATGCCCCAGGTATAGGGGGGAAAAGATAGTCGTATATTTGTTCTTTATCTTTGGGGAAAATATCCCTTTGTAGGAGCTAATTGATGCTAAGTGGTTAAAAGATATCAGAGAGATTGTCATTGGCCTCCTACCAGTGAAGGGAGCACAGCCAGTAAGGACTCAAACCAATCACTGTAGGGAAATACAAATATTCACAAGCCCCTCAAGATACCATTCCTCCTACCAGTGAAGGGAAGATAGCCAGTAAGGACTCAAACCAATCACTGTAGGGAAATAGAAATATTCACAAGTCCCTCAGGATACCTTCTTAAAACCAGGGGGCAGGAGTATGTCTCTGGGAGAGAAGGGCCAAACACAATCATTATACTTGCATCCTCCACAAATAGGTAGGACCAACTTGACCCAATACTTAGTAACAGTTCACTAAATCATGGTACAAATCTTCTCTATACATGTTGTACCCTAGCAGAGAACATTCACACTTTGCTGATGTTTGTTGACTGACTGATACACTGAGTCACACGATCCACTATGGAATGTATACCTTTGGCAGACAATGGTGATAATTTAATTTTATTTCTTACCCTTCTTCATTTCTACCTGTCATATACCATCTCCTCCCTGGAGTCTTCCCTGAGACCCCACATGAACATCATCTTTCCTTTCTCAGATTTTCTTCTAGTGCTTTGCTTGGTTCCCTACTCTGTCCTTAGAAGAGTTCAATTTATAGTTATTTCAGTATAGGTCCTAGCCCACTCACCACCACCCCCCACTACATGTAAACTCCTTGAGGGTGGGGACTATATCATTCAGCATTTGGGGGAGAGTGGTAGTGAAATTCAGACAAATAAAATGGCAAATGGAATTGTCCCATTGACACTTTCCCAGAAGTCACCACTTGGAGAGAGAGAAAACCTAGTGGACATACAATTAGAACATGAGTTAAACTGAGAGTATTCTATTGGTCCTGAGAGCACAGACTGCTGAAAATGAATTTGTTTAATCACACACTTCCCACCCAGTTTGCCTTGGTGACAGAATATTAAAACCCCCTTTCTTCTCTAAAATTTGGCATTTTTTCCATTGGTAGCTAGAAATAACATAGACCAAAATTTGCATACAATGGTAAAATTGACCAATTCTCTTGCCATGGCCTAAATAAACGAGAGTATAGAACACTGTAACAAGAGTGTTCTATACTCTTTATATACATGTGTGTATATATGTGTGTGTGTGTGTGTGTGTGTGTGTGTGTGTGTGTGTGTGTGTATGTTATAACATCTTTAGATTTACAAGGCATTGTAACAAGAGTGTTCTATATTCTTTATATACATGTGTGTGTGTATATGTTATAACATCTTTAGATTTACAAGGCACTTATCTCACAAACAATAAAATAAACAGTACAAATTATATTATCTCCATACAATGAAGGAAGGAGCTCAGCCTCATGCAGGCTAAATTGCTTGCACACAGATACACAGCTAGTAAAAGTCAGAACTTGGATTTAAGCCCAAGTGTCTTGATGTCAAGTCCAGTGTTTTTCCTATGGTATCACATAAAATGGGGTGATTGAATGCGACCTTACAGATCACCCGGTCCTACTTCCTCATTTTACAAACGAGTCAATGTGGTCTCAGAAGAGAAAAGAACTTGCCTTAAGGAGAATGTCTTGTGATATTTAGTCCACATCTTTCCCTTTCATTGCACCAGAGTCCAAAGTCCCAGCCTTGACCAATATGGCCGCTATGCTCAGTTGAACTAGGCTCGGCACATTTCCTTTCCCCACCCCTGATTTAAGCTGCCTTGGATCTCTGGGGAAGTTCCTGCCCGTACACAACCAGCCTCTAGATAGTGTCTGATCCTCATCAGGCTTCCATGTACAGTACCCCAGAGATGACATCTTCATGCCCACAGGCCTCCTCATGTTAACTCCAGTCTTCTAGACTCCTACTGTACTTTATTCAGGCTTTAAATCACTTTCCAAAACCGAGAAAACTCAGGAATTATATGTAGTCTTACTGGCCAGGGATTCTGCATCTTCAAGTCAGGCAAAGAGGAAAGGATCATAGGGTCAGAGATTTAGAAAGGGAAGAGATTCTGGAGGCCAGATTCCAAGGCCTAGTGCTTGCCAGGGAGAATATTCTCTGGAAGAATCTTGTCCTCTTTGTCCTTCTCACCACCAAGTATATATCCATATTCCTAGCTACTTTCTCCTAGCTCCTGATTACATAAAAGTATCCTGCCATAGAAAAGGTAGAAAAGGTGAGAAGGGGTGCTGAAATTCCTGACTTAGGAAAGGGAAAGGGACACTATAGTGAAAATTCTCAGACAGGGGCCCCTGACACTGAGGAGGATCAGGCTCCTCTATCCTTAGACTAGAGTTGACATAAGACATGTAACTAGTTTGGGGACCCACTGAGATTTTGACAAGTGAAAGTACTAGCCTAGACTCAAGCCTTAGCCTACAGCATTGGCCTCATTTTCCTGTTGGGTAAAGAGACTAGATATTTGATTTCATTGATGTCAGAAACTCTCAAATGAGGAGACTCTCTCAACCAATGCAGGATGGCAACTTCTTTGCAATGTGGAGCCTTAAAGAGCTATCCACCATGCCATGTTGTCTCTTTTGAGGTCAAATAAATAAAAACAAATCTTTAAAATTGGAGGATGGACTCCATGATCCTAATGTTGATCCCAAATTAACATCCTACTCTCTAGTCTACTGGCCCTCCTAGCTTTTATGTTTTCTCCTCTTCCAGCACAAGTGCTAAAAAGTAATGAAAGGGAGCAAAGAGAATTCATCCCCTTTGGTAGAACTCAAAATGTTAGCACTTAAAGAGACTTTTTGATGGCATATACTCTAACCACCTCATTTTACATTTGGAGAAATTGAGGCCAGTGAGGTTAAAATGACAGCAGCTAGAAAACTGCTGCTCAGCATGGCAGGTGTGATTCCGAAAAAGAATATCAGCTCCTTTTGTTTACAGTACAGCACTCTGTCCATTAGCCTACATGGCCACAGGGAGAGATTTAGAAGAGTCTTCATTTTCACTGTCACCAAAGCATGCCACCCAAGTATTTATTAGGTTCCTTTTATAAAGAGTGCTACAGGGAGGAAGAAAAGGAGGAGGAAGATGTGATGGTGGTGGTGGTAGTTAGTGACAGCTGTAGTTATTGCTATGGTGGTGGTAGTAGTAGTTGTAGTGGTGGTGGTTGATGTATTTAAGAAGCTAAGAGATAAGAGCTTTGGGAGAGACTTATATGTTATATCTCCAAATGGGACATATGGACACACTAGTTAGCATCTCAGTGAGATGATTGGGGTGGGGGCAGTGCAGAGTGTTAGCAGGTGAAACAGTGGTGAACAGCAGCAAAAAGATTCTGGCTCATTGTACTAGAAAAAAACTAGAGAAGCAAAATTGTGGTCTGGGGCTGGAGGTGTAGCAAGGGACCCAGCCACAATGTAGGAGAACAGATTTGGCCTTTCCCTACTCTATAGTGTTAGTCCAATGATTCAGAACAACCAAAATTTCAGCTCTTTTCTAAGTCAGAATCCAAAGCCTTAAGATATTACTGTAAGAGTGATGGCCTATATAGACCCCTAGGGAAAGAAGGGATTCACACGTTATAATAGACTGATTCTCTAGGAATTCCAAGTTTGTTTTCCTTTGAGACCAGAAGAGTACAAAACCTTAGGGTAGTACTATAAGGCTAAAGCATGACAATACATAAACAACAATGTGGAAGACTAGACATTTTCTCTGATCCTCACAACTTCTCAAACTTTTCCAAAATAGGATTTATTAACAAGAGATAAAGCAATTTCAACCATCTCCATGGTCTAAGACACTAAGAATCTTATGAAAATAAAACCTGATAAACTAACAGCAGAGAAGGCTAATCTCTAGCCTCTAACATGTTCACTCAGCACCCTTTCTCTCACAGCCCACTACACTCTGGAGGGCTCTGCAAGCTGACCTATGGGCTTGCATCAGAACTCAACTGTGGAATGCTTTCAGAAAAACCCAGGAAGACTTATATGAACTGATGCAAAGTGAAGTGAGCAGAACCAGGAGAACATTGTACATAGTAATAGCAATATTGTATGATGATCAACTGTGAATGACTTAGCTCTTCTCAGCAATACAGTGATCCTAGACAATTCTGAAGGATTTATGATGAAATATGCAATCTACTCCCACAGAAAGAATTGTAGGAGCCTGAAGCAAATTGGAGGATTCTTTTTTTACTTCCTTTATTTTTCTCTATTTTTGTTTTGGTCTGTTTTCTTTTGCAACATGACTAATATGGAAATGTTTTACATAAGTTCACAAGTATTATCCATGTCAAATTGCATGCCTTCTCTAGGAAGGAGAGAGAAAAATTGGAACCCAATTTTTTAATTGACTGCTAACTTTTTACATGTATTTGAGGAAAATAATAAAATGAGAGAGAAAAACTTCAACTATGCCCTCCTACCTCGCAATACCAAAGAAACCAAAAGGCAGAAGCTTTTGCTGGCTAGGATAGTAGCACAATAGTGATGCAACAGAACTCAGCCGGAGACCTGAGGAACAGAGGGAATGGAGGTAGGATGCCAGTCTGAATAGCTATATGGCACTACACCAAGTATAGGGGAAAGAGCCCAGCATCCAGTTGGGACCAGCTTTATCCCTCCAGAAGTCACTTGGAACAGAAACTGGGACTGCTAAAATATGAATGGTCCTGTGTGAGAGGAAGCTGAGATGGCTTTGAGATCCAGCCCCCAGGGAAACTGCAATAACAAAGGAAGGAGTCAGAAAGTGAGCAGTAGGGAATATAAAAATGAAGTTATGAAACACAGTTAAAGACCCTGACCATAAGAGGATAAACTAACAGAGAAGATATTAAAATATTAAAAAGACATTATAAAGATATTATTAAAAGGTATTAAAATATGACCTCCAGCTCAGCTAAACAAGTCCATACATCCATGAATAAGTATTTCAAGAAAAAGGAAAATGATAAGACAGAGAACCCTTTGAATTTCCAAAAGAACATGAAAACACAACAGAATGTTCCTAGATAGTTTAAAATAGAAATAAGAATTGTGAAAGCAGAATTTATGACCTGCACAGTAGAAATAGTTGGCAGAACAAAAGGCTAAAGGACTATATTAACCCCTGGGAGGAAAGAAGATTTCAATGGAGAGGGAAAGATGAATGTCTTGAATGTTAGTGGATTCATAGTATAAATCCTTTATTTCATTTAGAACTTTCTGTGGGGCCAAGTAGAGGCTAACTTGTATCTGCTATCCCAAGTTAAGTGCTTTAAGGGAAGTTTAAGGGAACCCACATTTGTGGAGACATAGACATGAGCTAAATTCAGAGGTTCCCAGGGAAATCTGGGAGGGGACAAAATAAGCTAAAAATAGTTGGCGTAAGGGTTGGTTTTTTTGTAGATGACAACGATCCGGGGTAATCAGGGAAGGTTTAACTTAGTAGGTGAGACAGGGATGGAGCTTAAAGAAAGCATAAAAATAGTAATTATAGTTGACATTGATACAGTACTTTTAAGGTGTGAAAAGCAAGTTACATACATTATCTCATTTGAGCCTCACATCAGCTTTATGTGGCAAGTACTAGTGCAAATATATAAAGAAAATTCTCTCTATCAATCCAGGTAAATATATTCTATGCAATTTTTAGTCTTCAAGAGCTGTCTGAGGTACTAAGAGGCTAAATGACTTGCACAGTCACTAGCCAGTACATATCAGAGGCAGGTAATCCATTAGAAACTCTAGGCCTTGTTCATATAAACTGCTTTTTAGTCACATCTCCCTCAACTCCTTCTTGCGAAGTTGATTTTTTGGACCCTAATAAAAGAACTTACATTTATTCTTATTAAATTGCAGCCCATCATTCTAGCCTTTCAAGATCTTTTTGGATCCCAGTGATGTTAGCCAATGTATTGTGTATCTCTCCACACTTGGACTCAATTTGATAAGTATGCTACGCATACTTTCATCCAAGTCATTGATAAAAAAAATTGAAACAGAACATTTCAAAAGAAAAATCCCCATGGCATTCCCCTTCCAGAGGCTTCTCTCCAGGCTGACACCGGTCTACTATTAATCAATATCCTTTGCATCTAGTCAAGTATCGCTGACGTCACTAAACCATACTTTCATCTTATCCACTTCTTTCCAACTTGTATGTAAACAAAGAAGGTAAGTCTATTAAATACTGTCTTTAGCAATAAGTATACTATCCCAATGGTGTCCCCAGATCCACCTGTTAATAAAAGGAAAGGAGGTAAACCTGTCCCACAATGTTCTGTTGGCTTTTAGTGATCCTTGCTTTGCTTTCTACATCCAGCAAAAGGATCCATTGGATAATCCACTCTAGAATTTCAGCAGGAATCGACGTTAAGCTTGAAATAACCATCTTCTTCCCCTTTTCTGAAAAGCAAAACAACATTTGCCCTCATTACTCCCATGAAACCTCCCTGATTCTCAAGTGGCCCAGAGATCATTGAGAGTAGCTCAGAAATAACACCTGCCAGTACTGTCGGTTGTCATGGATGTAGTTCATCTGGGCCTGATGACTTGATCTTAGAGACAGCAACTGCATACTCTCTTACCATCTCATTTAACTCAGGTTTCCATTCCACATTAAATATTTTATTCTGTTTTTTATTAACAAGGACATTCCCCTTGTTACAAAAAATTTAAAAGGCAAAAATGAGATACTACCACTTTTCCTGAATCAGGCATTGTCATCTTCCCATTGTGCTGGAAGGGGACCACAATGCTGACTGCCAGAATCCCCTGATTTCTGACAGGGGCACACCTCAGAAGAAAAGGAAAGGCCTCTTCATGTATTTCAAATGCAGGTGCCACTGATCCTATGATATGGAATCATCATCATTTTGCCCTTTGCTGGACTCCGTACTCAAGACCTCAGGCTTATTGCAGCACATTCTAGTATATGAGATTTTGCCTAGGAAAAAACCCTATACAAGAGAACACAGACAATTCCCAAGACAACCAGACTCACCAGCGCTGCACTGATTTTTCACAATGAAACTTGGCAGTGCCTTGGTGGGAAAAGATGGGAGAGGGATATCTAGAATGTTCCATTTTTCGCAGATCCTGTGAAAATTTTCTAGAATTTTGACTGAATTACAAGGTCAATGTGTGGCATGATGATCAGAAACATTAATGCTATCCTAAGCTGCATTGAGATAGCCATAGTGTCCAGAATGAGACATGTGATAGTTTCATTGTACTCTGCCCTGGTCAGGTAACATCAGGTGTACTGTACCCATTCGGGTCTCTACATTTTAGAAAATACATTGACAAGATGGTAGTAAGACCAGAAGAAGGGGATCAGAACAGTGAAAGGAATAGAGTTGTATGAGGCATGGCTGGAGGAATTTGGGCTTCTCACCGTGGAATAGCATTCAACAGGCCATTCTCCCTACCTAGTACAACACTCCCACCTCACCTGCACTTCTCAGAACTCCTTCCTTCCTTAGTTCAATTGATACCCTCTACGTTAAGTCCTTCCTGATCTTGCCACCCTCGAAAAATCATCTTGTGAGGTAGTTAGGTAGTGCAGTGGATAGAGCACTGGCCCTGGAGTCAGGAGGACCTGAATTCAAATCTGGCCTCAGACACCTGACACTCACTAACTGTGTGACTCTGGGCAAGTCACTTAATCTCAATTGCCTCACAAAATAAATCATCTTTTATGTCTATGTATATTGTATTTATCTCTGTTGTACATATACAATACCTATATTGGATATAGATGTTGTATACAATATATCTATATTGTCTACATTGTATATCTATTGACATTATATAGATAGATAGTATATCTTTCCATGTCACATACGTAGTATTTACATTGTATCTATATTGTATATGTATACTCTATATTATATATCTAGTGTATATATATTGTATATTCTATGTATATTATATACACACCTATACATGCACACATTGTCTCCTCCAATAGAATGTAAGCTCCGTGAGGGAAGAAACTATTTTGTTTTTGTATCTCCAGGACTTAACGTGAGCCTGATCCATAGTAGATACATAGTAAGTGCTTTCTGAACATCTAAATTAAGACTTTGAACAGGAAAAATCTGTTCCCTCCTTAAGCACCACATGCTACCTACTTCCTATCCCCTTGCATCTCAGCAAAGGACCTGGCCTCCTACTTTACTAAAAAATGGAGACCTCCTTCTCCCCAAAACCTGTTGGAATTATCAATAACATATACATCAACCAGCATTTATTAGTTACCTACTGTCTCCTCCTTTGTTCCTCTGATCATGGCCACCCCCTCTCTAAATTTCAGTTTCTCCCTGTCTACTAAATCCTTCCTTGCTGCCTATAAGCATGCAAAGGTCAAACTTTATTTTAAAATTCTTCAATTGATCCCACCATGCCCTGAAGGTAGGAATGGATGCTTCTCTTCCTTTTTATAGATATAAAAAGCTATCTGCACTCATGGCCTCCCTTCTCACACTCGGCCCCTGGCAGCCTGGCCTCTGACCTCATCACGCAACTGAAGCTACTCTGGACAAGGTCAGCAATGATCTTGACATGCCCAATCCAGTGGCCTTTCCTCGGCCCTCATCCTTCTGAATATCTCTGTAACATCTGACACCATGGACTTAGATCTTTTCTCTTGTCTAGATTTTTGAGACATTGCCCTCTTCCTGGTCCTTCTCTTTTGTGTCTGACCTCCCTCTTCAGTCCCCTTTGCTGGGTCATCATCCATATCTCACTGCTAACTCAGGATGCTCCAGGACCTAACTGCAGCGCTCTTCTCTCTATATAGACTTTCTTTCTTGAAGATCTCATCAATTCCCTTAGATTCAACTATAGCCTTTATGTAGTCAACTCAGAGATATTTATACATAAAAATATTATCACATATGATAAAGATTAGAGCTAGAGACACTATAGATGAAACCTTCATCTCTCTCCTGAGCTCCAGGATTCTATCACAATCTACTACTAGCATATTTCTCCTGGCTGTTTTATAGGCATCTTAAACTCAACATTTCCATCCCAAAAACACCTGGCTACTTTTCTAGCTTTTTAAGTCGGTGGCTTAGTGGATGAAGGGCTGGATCTAGAATTAGAAAGACAAATTCTCCCTCAGATCCTTCCTAGCTCTGCACCCCTGGGCAAATTACTTGACCTCTCTCAGCCTCAGTTTTCTCAACTGTAAAATGGAGATAATAGCCCCTGTTTCACAGGGTAGTTGTGAGGATCAAAGAGACAATGTATGTAAAGTGCTTTGGAAACCTTAAATCACTACATAAATAGGAGCTATTATTTCTACTGAAGCTACTACCATTTTGCCAATCGCTCAGGTTCACCACCTCAGAGTCACCTTTGACTCATTTGGCATCCCACATATCCATCCAGCTTCCAAGTCTTGATTCCACCTCCCCAATGTCTCTCACATCCATCTCCTTCCCTCCACTCAGTCACTTACTCAGTCACCATCACGCATTCTCCGTTCTAATCAAAATGGCCCATTGCTGTTCCCTGTACATGACATTCATGTCCCATCTCCCCACCTCTACATAGGCTATACCTCGTGCCTGAAATGCATTCCTGACTCACCTCCATCTCTATGAATCCCCCACTTCCTTCAAGACTTCACGCTGATGCTATCTTGTGTATGAGACCAACCCTGACTGGCCACCCCCAGCACCCTGCCTCCCCAAATTAGACTATATGTACACACACACACACACACACACACACACACACACACACACACACATGCACGCACACTGTCCTAGGGGTCAGGGATGCTTCAGGGAAAGGCCGAACTAGACGTAGAACTCTGCACTCTCTTCCAGTCTTAGCTTCTATGACTCCAGCAGGAACCCCTGAGCCCCAAGGCCACCTGGTCCCATGGCTGTTTACAGGACACCAACCTCCCAGAAGTCCCTCAGGTGCAGAACTCCTGAACGCCTCCTCTCACCTTTACCTGACCCCACCTGAATGGCTTTATGGCCCCAATTGCTTTACAATCCCTGACTATAAATTCATCCCCTGTTCTTTTTATTATACTATGGACGGAAATACTGCGCCTGGGCCCTGGCACTTCCTTGCCCTTGGTATTTATAAGCAAAAGTAAGAAGGGATTCACAAGCTGGGCCAGTGGTCAGTGGATCAGAGAGAGGAATAGAGGGAGCCTCGGCCAGCTCTGGGCTCAGTGGAGGGGCTGGTTGGGTGAGGGATGAAATCTACAAGGTGCTGATGGGGCTCACCATCCTGAAGTTCAAATCCTCCTTCCAATATCTATTATCTGTATGATGGCAGAAAAGTCATCTGACCTCTCTGGGCCTCAGTTTCCTCATTTGTGAAATTGGGATGATAATTATATTGTAATTATATCATAGCAGGGCTCTTTTTGTTTTTTAGAAAAGTGCTGGAGTCAGAAATTCATAACCTGGAATCTGTGAACTTTCTAAAATAATATTTTGATAAGTATGTTTCAGTAGAGTTTGTTTCCTTTGTAGTCCTATGTATTTTATCTTATGCATCTAAAAGCCATTATTCTGAAAAGGGATCCCAGATCACCAAAGGGGTCCAGGATACAAAAAATGTTGAGAATGCCTGTAGGTGAATGAGGGTTGTTTTATTCCCTGCTCCCTCTCTCACCACTGGGCCAATCAATCAATAAGCATTTATTGAATACTTACTGTGTGCCCTATGCTGTGCCAGCTACTAGAATACAAATACAAAAATAAGCAGTCCCTGCCCTCAAGGAAAGCCGATTTGGGAAATAAATCGTAGAAATAAAGGCACTAAAGAAATGCAGACCCATGAGGCACTTAAGACAGTATGTAAGACACTGGGCAGGTAAGTAGAGGGCCTGCAAAGAACCTTCATCTGGCAAATAATATATTCATGAGAAGCAAAAAGAATCCAGATCGATTAATGAATTATTGGACTTTGTGCCCTTGGACATGGTAGACTCTTCTGAGAATTACTTCTTGAAGCCTGTTTCATCATCTCAACATTGGCCTGTGGTGACTGGCACTTGGAAGAGATCATGGAAAGAACCTTGGAAACCTAGGCTCTCATGCTGGTTCAGGCATAAGTCACTTTGGCCAAGGTATGAGCTATACCTCCATGAGGGCATTTTGCTTCTTTGAGCTTCAGTTTCCTCCCATGTAAAATAAGAAACTTGGACTCGCGCTAGATAATGTCTTTTTGTACAATACCCTTCTAATTCTAACACGATGTCCAAATTCTTTTCAGATCTAATGTTATAAGTTATAAGGCTCCTCCCAGCTCTGAATTCTCTGTTCTAAGGTTCCTCTCAACTTTGACATTCTATGTTCTCAGGACATCCTCACCCTAAAGTTCTATGACTCTAAAAGGTTCTATCTTCTCTCAGAGCTAATCTCTGCCTTCAGGCTACAAATTTCTAAGAGAAACAAGCCTAGTGTGAATGGGCTTCCCTCACTGGATTATAAACTCCATGAAGGCAGGGACCATTTTTGCCTCTTTTTGTAACTCCAGTGGTTAGCAGAGTGCTTGGAACATAGTACAGGTGCTTAATAAATGTTCATTGATTGAGGGAGTACAAATGCAGGAAAGAATCTCAGCAAAATTCTCCAAGAGGTGGAGGAAATGACACAGGAAATTATCATTCTAGATCTGATTCCAGCTAAGTGGCAACTGTTCACTGAAATAGAAATGCCGGGGTCCTTGGGGTGGGGGCAATGATTCCATCTCACTATTTTTTTTATCCAGATATAATGTGAAAGGTACCATCGACTCCAGGAGAACAGTTTTCAAAAGTTTCAGAGAATATATAGGTAGGATTCCACGGCCTAAAATTCTGTAAGGGAAGTCAGTCTGAAATGACCAGGAAATTCAGAAGGAGATTGTGATAACAGAAACACAAATTCATCTTGCAAGGAAGGATAGAGGGGACCTTCCAAGGAAAGTGATGGAATTAAACCAATAATTAATTAATCAATCTGTATTTTTTTGCTGCTCGTTAATACATTATTTGTCAGATGAAGGTTCTTTGCAGGACCTATACTTACCTGTCCAGTTTCTTATATGTTATCTTAAGTGCCTCAGATACATTATGTATTGCTATATATATGCATATGTGTGTATTCATAGGCATATACTAATATATACTAATATCTGACTACACAGTCTTTATAGGTACAAAAATATAGACTTAAAAACAATAATTAATTGAATTAACATCCATGGCCTTTCCCACAATTAGTTCCAGGTGGCAATAGAACAATGAACTTGGAGTCAGGAAGACCTGAGTTCAAAACTTGCCTTTGATACTTATTAGTCACGTACATAATCATGAACAAGTCATTTCCTCCACTTTCCTTGGTCTCAGTTTCTTCATCTACAAAATAAAAATAACCATAATGCCAACCCCCCAGGATTTCTGTGAGGACAGTATTTGTAAAGTGCTTAGCATAGGGCCTGGCACATAGTAGGTACTATAGAATTGTTAGCTATTACTATATAACAAAAACAGTCCCCTGGGAGTTAAAACTCAAGATAAATAAAGAGATGGTCAACTCAGTGAGAAAATATCTTCCATCAATGAGATCAAGTAATCAGGGCTTGTAAGAAGATTATCTTAAGATATTGGAGTAGGGGCGGGGGCGGAGGGGAACTAACAGATATGATTTGTGAATCACTGCAAATAGTGGAAAATGGAAGATGTTCCACAGGACTGGATTTAGGCAAATCTCCCCAACATGAAGAAAGGGATGAGGTTAGATAGCACACTGAATGATAGGATCCAAAAACATGTTGAGAGATTAGAAAGATGAGGCAAATGTAAAGGAGCTGAAATTGACTAGAAATAAATGCATAGTTTTTCGCTTTGGTTCAAAAATATACCTGCACAAATTCAGAATGAAGTATAGCTAGACAGCAGCAATTCACAGAACAAGGATTTGGGAGTTTGGGGGGTTTTGTTTTTTTCTTTCTGCTTTCTTTTTTAAAATTTTTTTTATTTTCAATTCATGGAACACAAGCATTAACAGAGACCTCAAGTGCAACACCTGTAAGCAGTGACAGCCCTCCAAAAATGTTAAGGAAACTCCAGGTTTCATTAAGAGGGGAAGGACACAAGAGGCAGTGGTCTTACCCTACTGTGCCTTGGGCAGACCATGCCTGGAATCGGGTGTTCTGTTCTGGGGAACACATTTTAGAAAGGACATTAACAGTCTAGAGTCCATCCAGACGAGGATGAGCAGCCTCAGAAGTCACTTCTAACTCGCTGATTTTTTTTGTGAAAACTCCTTTGCCATAGTAATCCTTCCAGACTTTGTTCTGGTCCAGAAAAGATGACAGAGTCCATGATGTTCTACTCTAAGATTTATGCTCCCATAAAAGTTTGTTTGCATTAATTGAGTTAACTTTTAACTTATCTTGAATACGGCCTGCCTCCCCTTTCCCATAGTGAGGATACAGCCAGGTACCATCGAATTCTCTGTCCAGGCTCTCAGGCAATCCCACTATGACACAGCCAGATCCCTTCATGATCCACCCATGACCCCCTGGGTCAGGTTTCCAACTGGAAATTCTATCCTTTCTATCTAGGGAGGTGAAGTCTCCTCATTCCTTTTTCTTCCCTCCTAGAGGCTGGCATTTCTCTCACCTTTCCTCTACCTGTTCACCTCTGCATGACCCCCAGGTTTATGATATAATTATATCTCACAAGTTGAAATCAGTCCACTTATCGCCAGCCTGATTACTCCTAACAAGGTATAAACCCCCCTCCCTTCTCCTCTGATAGGAGTCCAATTTTAAGCTCTAATTGTTTTATAGACTTTTCACACTCAGGAAAGTGAAGGAGAAAAATGCCGCTGCCATCTGTTGTCTTGGATTCACTCTCCACCCACCCAGTCCTCAGAAAGTGCCTCTTGGGCCAAGGTCACCAAAGGGACCACGGAGTCCTGCAGGGAACAGAGCACCAGAAAAAAGACTGTTAGTGCCCAAGAGTCCACATCCGAGCCTACTGGGCTTTCTGAATGGTCATGAGGAAGTTTCCAGAAAGTTTTGTTCTCCTATGGGTGGCGGGAGGCATCTGGAAGCCTTGCACGCACACTCTCAGGCCCTGGTTTTGGAGCAGACTAAATCAGGAGGATGGGTGAGGTCTACCCACTAGGGTACCACACCCACATATTTGCATTGAATTTAAGAAAATCTGGTCCACTTTCTCATAGGAAATTTTTTTCTTGTTTTATTCCTTTTTTTAAAGAAGAAAATCATTTTGGTACTATGGATGGAGTACTAGATTTGGAGGAAGTGAATCTGGGTTCAAATCCTGCCCGTCAGTGGCTTCTGTTTTGAGTGTTCTTGAGCAAGTCAGGTTACTCATCTGTAGAGTGAGGATGCTGGACTATATGACCCCTGGGGCTCTTTCCACTGTTAGATCTACAATCCTATGATTTCTCATCAAATTTAGAAGAACAGATTTAGAGGTGAATGAGACCTCAGAAGTCAAAGGACCCGAGATCTAGAGATAGAGCAGGAAGGGATTCCAGAAACCATCCAGTAAAAGTCCCTGTTTTACAAAGAAAGAAACTGAGACCAAGAAAGGTTAAGTGACCTGGCCACAAAGTCTGGATTTGAAGCCAAATCCTCCAACTTCAAAGCCATCACTCTTTCCAATGGATCACACAACCACTCGATAGATTAGGGTTAGGGGACAATTGTGGGAAACAATACTTATAGACTCATGGTCTTGGAGACAGAATGGAAAAGACATTGAAGATCTTCAGGTTCAATTCCTTCATTTTACAGATAAGGAAACAGAGGCTCAAATAGCAGAAGTGAATTATGAATGATCACACAGCTAATAAATGGAAGAAATCAGGGATTGACTCCAGAATCCCAAGTCCTTATGGTTGTTGTCTCAAGGTGCCTCAGTTGAATGGAAGAGGATCCACAGAATCACTAGGAGAAAGCTACATGTGGTAAATGCGGCCAAGTTCATGGCAGACTTGTTGGACCAGCACATACATGAAGCACATGTTCTGTCAGGGAAGATCAAATGATAGAACCCTGGAGACTCTAAAGAAGCCTTAGTTCTCTGCTAATAATCCTCAGCACCAGTGGAGTCCTTCCTCTTTGGAAACCTCCTAATTTCTACCCTTAACTAGCCCTACTATCAGAAAGGCTACTTAAAACTTTCTTTACCAAGCTTCAGAAACTCTTTCATCCAGGAAGATAACTGGAGCCCAAGAATTCACACCCAAGAAATACCCTACATTGGACAGCTCCCCCAGAAGCTCCATCTTGGGAAGATTCCTAGGGCAGCCATCTCTGCATTTCCCACTAGGCTGCTCTCCTTTGAACTTCTCCATCATGCTCCCACATGGAGTACTTTCTTCCCCTGCCCCACCCCAACTTCTCAGCTTCCTTTCATGTGTTGTATTCTCCATCTGAATGTAAGCTCCTTGAGGGCAGGGACTATCTTTTTGCTTGTATTTGTATTCCTAGCATTTAACACAGTTTCTGGCACATAGTAAGTGCTTAATCAATGCTTTTCTACTGATTGAAACCAAGGTAAATGGTAGAAAACCACTAACCTAGAATAAACCCAGGACGGGCTATTATGTAGACTTGATTGCCAGTTCTGAACCATGAGATGATGTTCCTAAACCAAACTCAAGTCATAGACACTTGAATTTAATTTTAGAATTTGATCCAGAGCTTGAAGGGGCCATTCATTTTAGAGTCAGTCAGTCAACAAGTCAGTTAACAAACATTTATTAAGTACTTACTATATCCCCAGGACTGCACAAAGTGCTGGGCATTCAAAGAAAGACAAAAACAACCCCTGAGGAATGCACATTCTAATGGGAAATAACACGTGAACTATGGAAATACAAGATAAATACAGTGTAAAGGGAGGTAATGTCAGAGGGCAAAGGGAGAGAACCAGGAAAGGCCTTCAGCAGAAGGTATAATTTAAGCTGAGTCTTGAAAGAACCCAGGGAGGTCAGGAGGCAGATATGAGGAGGCAGAATGTTCCAGAGATGAGGGACAGCCAGTGAAAAGTCATGGAGCTGACTATATAAGGGAGCCACTGGAATCGATTGAGGAGTGGGGAGGGAAGGAGGAGACAGACGAAGAAAATAGGTCCATAGCTGGACAGTGACTTGTCCAAGATCACACAAAGGGCAAAGCCATGATTTGAACCCAGGTCTTGATGTAAATCCAGCCTCCTTCTACTCCACTGCCCACATATTTGTGTCCCAATATTACTAGTTACTTGTTGGTCCCTCTTGGCTTCCAAATGCTGCCTCCATGAGAATACACCCTCACTATTTTTCTGCCACCATCCTTGCCTAGTGCCTCTGAACACCAACCTGGGACAGCTGACTTGAACCCTGAACTTTGCTTGTGCCAGTGTTTGGGCCTTGACACCAGCTGGACTCTGGCCTTGGCATCACCGTTAGAACTAGGGTTGGTCTGGATCAGCAAGCAGCCCTGGCCTCACCTGCAGTCAGGAAGCATAAGCCCTGCATGGCTAACCGGGAGAAGGGAGCACACAAATGCCATCATGTGGCATGGAGACCTCATCGGTCACAGGGCTCAGAACAAAGAGCATTGAAGGCCATCTAGTCCAATCTTCCTCATTTCAGAAATGGGGAAACTGAGGCTGAAAGAAGGAAGGCCTTGCTCAGGGTCACCCATGATTATGTCAACATCTTTGTGATCTTCAGGAGCTGCTAAGAACAGTTCGCCATGGCAGCATTTTCATCCAAGCATTTAAAAGTGCTGGTGGCTACGTGGTTTGGTGGATGAAGAGCATGGTTCTAATTTGATGGTCTAGAGTGAATGCTTTATGGGAGAGCTAGAAGATAGACAGTGTAGAGACCACCAGGGCCTGCCAGACACTGTGCTAAGCCCTAGGGATACAAAAAGAGGCAAAAGACAGTCTCTCTGCCTTCAAGGAGGGATCACACAATCAAAGGGAAGAGTTTTCAATCTCTATAACGCATTTGGATGTGGAATCAGGAAGAGCTGGGTTCAAATGCTATATCAGATATTTTTCTAGCTGTGTAACTCTGGGCAAGTCACTTACTGTCTCTGTGCCTCAGTTTCCTCATGTATAAAAAATGAAGAGTCTGTACAATGACTCATATGAGATGATGCAGAGTGAAGAACAAGGAGAAAAAGTTATACTCTAACAACATTGTAAGAAAAAGGAACTTTGAAAGACCCAAGAACTGTGATCAACACAATTCAGCACAGCACTGGGCCTGGACTCAGGAAGACTCATCTTCCTGAGTTCAAATCTGACCTCAGACATTTACTTGTTGCGTGACCCTGGGCAAGTCACTTAACCTTGTTTGCCTCAGTTCATCATCTATGAAAATGAGCTGGAGAAGGAAATGCCAAAGCACTCCGTTATCTCTGCCAAGAAAACCCCAAAAGGAGTCACAAAGAGTCAGGCATGACTGAAAAATGACTGAATAACATTCCCAAGAACCCATAGTGAAGCATGCTACCCACCTCCTGACAGAGACGTAGTGGTACAGAATAAGGTACGCTTTTTGTTTATGGCCAATATGAAAATTTGTTTTGCTTGACTATACATATTTGCCACAAAGGTTTTGCATTTCTTTTTTTTTCCAGTGGGGGAAGGGAGAGAAAAATCAATTTTTGTTCATTGAAAAAAAGTAAAATTTAATTTAAGGGGAAAAAGAGAAAGCGCAGACCATAAAAATGAGGAAACCAGACTCAGTCGCCTCTCTAAGGTCCCTGCCAACTCTCAGTCTGATTGTTTGATCCTCTGTATAACATCTGGACTTGGTTTTCCTTCCCTTCTAACATCACTCTGTGTGGGTGGGGAAGAGGGAGCATTCGGAGTTTTCTGGGTTAGTCCAGTGTAGTAGCAATTAGATTTGAAGATCTTTCCCACCCATTAATAGGCCATGTGATGTTCTTACATCACAGGAAGCCTAAGTTACATGGTGGGAGGAACTTCCTGACAGGAAAAGGAAGTTATGTCAGAGAAAATGCTGAGAGAGAGAGAGAAAGATGATATGGCTGCTGGCAGCTGCTAATGGCCTCCCTCGTGATTGTCAAAACTGAACAGGCTCACTTAGCTGTACTGTGAGTTTGTTTTGGGGAAGACCCCAGCAGGGGGTCAGGGAGGTTTTGGGATGGTGAGTTTCCATGTGGTGGTATTGTATGTGGAATGTTTTACTGCTGTGCTAGACTGGATAAATGTCTTGTGGGATCTGGTTCTCTGGTGTCTGAATAAGTGATTTACTTCTTCTACCCCCATGTGGAAAGTCTCATATACTTTGCGATACAGAACTACAGAAGCATTTGGAAAATTTCCATCTACGTTGTTATTATCGCCTTACTGTTTCATTTGGTGACTAGGAGGATGGGATCACAAGGTATAAGATCTCTATTTAGAGGTAGAAGGGCTTTAGAAGAAGAAATGGTTGTCCCAGGATGGGAGGATGTAACTTATTGCTCCCTTGCAAAGGAATGGTCTGAGGGTACTTGTCTCTGTGAGGTGTGGAAGCAGAAGCTTACAGGGTGGAGGACCCAGAGATCTGGAGCAATGCCTCAGAGAGGTTACTGTTGAGCCAGGAATGGGGATCCCAAGAGCGATCTCTAGATGAGGCTGGATTTTACTCACAGCCTGTCGTATTGTATGCGAACACAGAGACAGACTATTAGGAGAGAGAGCTCAGGCTCACATTTGCTGAAACGTCTGAGAATACTCAGCCTATACCACAGCAAGATGGAGAAACTCAGGTGGCAAAACAGCAGGAAGCTAACAGCCTTGTAAATGCAGCTGGAAGGCCGAGGGAGCCGAGAAGGTCAAGAGTGCACCTCAGTTCAGCCCAGGTCAAACCTAGCAGGCAGTCTGGTTACCATGGTAACAGGGGCAGAGAAGCTAGACAGGAGGATACAACGTCAAAACTTCTGCCATGAAGAGAAACTTTGTTGCAAGCTACTTCTCATAGAGACAGTAAGATAGCATCACCCCAGACTTCTCAAAGAGAAGTGTGCCCCATAGAGTGGAGGAGGCAGGAAACAGAAGGTGATACTACTCAGTTTAGGCTGGTTTTAGAGGATTTTACACAGGAGGAAATCACAAATATCTTGAGTAGGTTCACCTAGAGAATGGGAGAATAGTTAATATCTTGGATGGTGAGAATTAGCGATGAAGGGGCTGCAGGAGTGTCTGTAGATTCTGTGGATTGTATGAGATTCATAAGTATTAGTCAGAACTCTTTTGTACAGCAAGCTTTTAGGGATTGTCATATGCAAAGAACTAACCAAGAAACCAATCTGTCAGCTTTGGCTGTGACAGTCTGTAAAGAAGAATATCCTGCTGATACCGTGTGGCCTTTTGCAAATAGACCTTGGTATCAATTAGGGACTGTACAAGAAAGTTAAAGGAGGAGGTGATGAAGACTGCTATTACGTTGGGGAATGCTGACGTTTATTATGAAACTCCCTTGGCAGTCTCTCACAGGAATTTGATAGTTAAGACGGCACCCCCCACTTAGACAATACTGTAATGCTGTTTACCCAGAAGAAAATAATTATGAAACTGTGTCTTTGACTCATCTATTCTATCATGAATGAGGCTATGATGGTTTCTTTGTTTCTGTTTGGCTTTTGTCTATTAAATTTGTTTGTGAGATTTGTTTCCTGCAGGCTTAATACCATCCACCTGCAGATGCCTGATGCCGCCCTCTGAGGTGTTCGGACGTCACCTCTCGACCTGTCCACAACTGTGGTGTGTCATCCTTGGACCTGGCATCGACTGAGTTCCAGATGCCAGCTTGCTAAAGAACCGACCTCTCCAATAGGACTCTTTATCTTTTGGGGCAGGGACAGCTCTATGTCCAATTTCAGCAAGAAGAAGCTTTGGAGGTTGAGACCTTTGCCCCTCACCCCGAGACTTTGAGCCGCATTTGCTCGAGGGGGGATGATGACATTGTTTGATATACTCATCTTATGTTATCCCTGTTACGTTGCTGTGTAAAATTCTGTTGACGCCAGTTATCCCAGAATTCCCATTGCCCTATGTAATGGATAAGAAAGATCGTGGGGCAGAATGCAGTAGCAATTAGATCTGAAGATCTTCCCATCCATTAATAGGCCATGTGACCTGCTTACATCACAGGAAGCTTAAGCTACATGGTAGGAGGAGCTTCCTGACAGGAAAAGGAAGTTATGTTACAGCAAATGCTGAGAGAGAGAGAGAGAGAGATGTTATGGCTGCTTGTGGCTGCTGTTGGCTGCCCTCGTGATTGGTAGAACTGAACAGGCCAACCTAGCTCTACTGTGAGTTTGTTTTGGGGAAGACCCCAGCAGGGGGTCAGAGAGGTTTTGGGATGGCGAGTTTCCAGGTTGTGATATTGTATGTGGAATGTTTTACTGCTGTGCTAGACTGGATAAATGGCTTGTGGGATCTGGTTCTCTGGCATCTGAATAAATGGTTTACTTCTTCTACCTTCTATGTGGAGAGTCTCAGGGCTTTTTGAGGTCTGGCACAAAAACACAATAGAACCGATGAGACAAATGATGTCACTAGATCTGATCCCACATGCCGGTCTACCTGGATTGTAATAGCTGAACTTGCTTTTGGTCCCCTTGCCATCCTCTGCTGGGAGGGAATCAGCTATCAAGAAACTCATGGCCACCCATGGAGAAACCTGGCATAATGGAGACCAGTTACAGACATCAAAGCCCTGGGTTCCGGGTGCACCTCTGACACATCCTGGCTATATGACCCTGGGAAGGTCACTTAACCTCTGAGACCCAGACAAATCTCTGAGATTATAAATTTCAGGTACCTGCTCTGCAATCTCTAGCCTTAGAGACTTTCCTGGAGTGCTGAGAAATAAATAATTTGCCCAGGGCCACACAGCCAGTATGTGGCAGAGGTGACATTGGAACCCAGTTTTTCTTGACTGCAATTCTGACACTCTTTCCACTAGATGACAATGAGTTTCTAATTTATAATCTTAGAATTTGCCTGGGGCTCAGAGGTCAATCATGCAAAACGTATTTCCATATTGTTGTTGTTGTTGTTGTTGGAAAGAGAAAGAAAGAGAGGGAGGGAGGGAGGGAGGGAAGGAGGAAGGAAGGAAGGAAGGAAGGAAGGAAGGAAGGAAGGAAGGAAGGAAGGAAGAGAGGGAGGGAGGTAGGGAGGGAGGGAGGGAGGAAGGAAGGAAGGAAGGAAGGAAGGAAGGAAGGAAGAAAGAAAGAAAGAAAGAAAGAAAGAAAGAAAGAAAGAAAGGAAGAAGGAAAAAAAGAAAGAAAGGGAGGGAGGAAGGAAGGAAAGAATAGAAGGAAGGAAGGAAGGAAGAAAGAAAGAGAGGGAGGGAGGGAGGGAGGAAGGAAGGAAGGAAGGAAGGAAGGAAGGAAGGAAGGAAGGAAAGAGAGAGAGAGAGAAAGAAAGAAAATGAAAGAAAGAAAGAAAAAGAAAGGTACAGAGAGAGGGAGGGAGGGAGGAAGGAAGGAAGGAAGGAAGGAAAGAAAGAAAGAAAGAAAGAAGGAAGGAAGGGGGGAGGTAGGGAGGGAGAAAATAGTATAAATAGTATACTTTGGTCTGCATTCAGATTCCATCAGTTCTTTCTTTGGAGGTGGATAGCATTTTCCTTCAGAAAATAGTTTTTACAAGATGGCAGCAAGATTAGGAAGAACCAGTAGTGAGATAAGAGGATCCCTGGCTCATAGATGCAGAGTAAGATGGAAGCTCAGACATCACAGGAACACAATATGAGACAGTTTGATTGGATGATCTCTGAAGTGCCTTCTAACTCACTCTTAGGAGGAGCTGTTGGACCTACAGAAAAATGCTGGAAATGGAATGGGATGAGCTGGGTTTGAATCCTGGCTATCTCATTGATTAGCCGTGTGACCCCAGGGAAGTCTCCTAACTTCTCTGAACCTGTTAGCTGTAGTTGTTGTCGTTTACTGTTATTTCTAAAGTACAATGATAACATTTATACTATTACTTTCCAGGGTTCTTATAAATGTTTGAGCTCTAAAGAAATGGGACTTCTTGTTATGGCTTCATTTTGACCCAGCTTCCCTCTGCAGTTTGCTCAATTTTCTCCAGTTTGCACAGACAGTCTTCATAGTGTAGTCGATACAGGACTGGCCTCAGAGTCAGGAACACCTGGGTTCAAGTCCCACCTTTGATACGTTCTGGTTGTGTAACCCTGGGTAAGTCAATGATACAAGCTAGAGGGGTCAAACAGGTAGCCCCCACCATTCCTGAGAGCTGCTCAAGCCAGATTAAGATGTAATTTGGAGATTTAACAAAATAAATTAAAATACAATAAAACATAGATAATGTTAAGAGATGGTTTTCTGAGTCAGTATGTGGCCAACAGAGATCCTTGTGTACATTCTGATGGCCCCTGTTTCAGTTTCCTCATCTGTCAAATGAGCTGGAGAAGGAAATGGCAAACTACTCCAGTATCTTTGCCAAGAAAACCCCAAATGGGGTCACGAAGAGTCAGACACAGCTGAAACGATTGGAGAAGAACATTTCTGAATTTGACAGAACTGCCCTAGGCACCTTGGCAGTGCCAAACTACATTCATAGGGGGAGTTTACTCTGGGGTCTCTGTGGTCCAACAACATCACAAGTTGATACAAAAAAAATTGAAAAGAAAGAAAATAAGGTCACATAAATATTAATCCCAAAATGAGATTTTTCTTTACTCATAAAATGGAGGTGGGGGGTCAAAATTCAGCTGCCCAGACCTGGGTTCTTTTCATGACAATTTCCCAGAAACCTCATTCTTCTGAGAAGAAACCCCATAACCAGAACACATGGCTATTTGTCAAGCCTTTCAGCTGTCTTTGAGGCAAAATATATAATAACCCTAATTACACAAATTAAAGTAAATTAATTAAATGCTTTAATGGGCTTAATGCATTTATTGTTTAATTATCCATTCAATAATAAATCCCATTCAGTGAAAGGCAGCAGTGGTAGAGATAAGAGGGGGGTGACCCGCCTCTGACCCGTCCTAGCTGGGTGAGCCTGGGCAGAATCGCTTGGCCTCTTGGGGTTCTAGGCAACTCTATAAGACTCTAAGAGGGTGGCAAACTGCATTGATAGGAGGGAATTTCTTCATATCAGTTTCTTCATATCAGTGAAATCAAAGGTCTAGTGCCTATCCCTTTCAGTGATAATAATGCAGTTTACATTTGTACCTGGTAACCAGACTATTCAGAGTCCCAATCTGCTTGGGAGAGTCAACTAAGTCAGATCCTATCTGCCATTAACAGAGAGAAGTCAATCTGATACCAACAAGCCAAGTCCCTTCTAAGAGGCTGAGACAATAGACCTAGGACTAGGAAAGAGAAATGAGAAAAGGGAATAAGAGAATTTAGTGCCCAAGCCAGATTAAGATGTAACTGGGAGATTTAACAAAATAAATAAAAACACAATAAAACATAGACAATGTTAACAGATGGTTTTCTGAGTTGATAATGTGCCAGCCACTGTGATAAGCTTCATAAATATTATCTCATTTGATCCTATGAGGTAGATGCTAGTATTATCTTCATTTTTTGAGGAAACTGAGGCAACAGAGATTAAGTGATTTTCCCAGTGTCATACAACTAGTCCAGATTTGAACTCAGGGCTCTCTGACTCATTGCCAAGCATTCTACTCACTGTGCCAGCTAGCTTCCCCAGAGGAAGCAGAGGAATTGGCAAGAGAAAGCATTCTTCAAGATCTGAATCTTACCAACAATGAGGAACCATTTGATGGGGTGGGTGTGATGGGAGGGAGATAAACATTCCCTCTGAGAATTCATGAAGGGAAAGAAATTCTGGCGCTATCTAACACAAATCCTAGAGTAGGAGAGTGCAGATTTCAAAGGGTTCAATAAGATTGTCTGGATCAAAATTCTGCAGGTGAATTTAGCCATAAGGGATTCACCAAATCAATCAGGAAGTATTTATTACACTCCTACTATGTTCCAGGCACTGGGCTAGGCTCAGGGGACATAAATGCAAAGACTGAAATTCTCCTTAATCTCAAAGAACTGCATTCTAATGGGAAGGATGGCATAGCGTGTGTGCGTGCATATGTGTGTGTGTGTATGTGTGCAGGACTATATATGTTATTTTAGTCTTTGTATTTACATATACATATATGTATATAAAATATAATTTAATTTTTAAAAGAAGAGAGGAAAAAATACACCTCCCTTCCTACTTTGAAGAGGTGGGGAACCCTGGGGCCAAGTTTGCCAACTATAACCCCACAGTGTTGGAATGATTTCATCGTGATGATTTCCACTTGCTGTCCCTTGGTTATCTTTGCTGAACGTTTTTCCCACTCTTTCTTTCCTTTGAAAAATCTTTGTTGTAGAGATGGATCTCTGGGAAGGGAAAGAGGGAAATATGTCTGAAAATGAAGGTAATATAGGAATAAAGCTATGTCCCAGGTAGGAGAGTTTGACGCTCGGACTATGACCAGCCTTGAGACGCTTTGCACGTTTGCAGCTCCAGCATGCCATAGCACAGAGTAGGGCACATAGTAGGTGTTGAGCAAATGTTTGTTGAACGCTGAGCTCTCTGGGAAGTCCTCCATGTCACTTCAGCTGCCTGGCCCCTTACACAGTCTACCTCCAGGACCATGAAATACCGAGGCTATTCCACTATTTGGAAACATCTGCTTTGTTCTCCTCCGGGCTCTCCACAAGTACCACACAGGTGGCACCAGAGCACCTTTGGACTAAGAAAACACGGGAAGGAAGAGTCCAGGGAAGTGCCAAGCTGACTAATGACAGCACGGCATGTTTGCAGACACGCGAGCGAGCACACATGCTGGCTGAACTGAGCACTCCTGAGAGGGAGAGGGGCCACAGTTACCACCCCTGTGCACATGAGAGACAGGCCCAGGAAGGAGAGGCAAAAGCCATGATGATTACAGGATCAAAGAAGCTAGAGGCAGAAGGGTCCTCAGAGAACATCTTATCTAACCCTGTCATTTCATAGAGAAAAAGAAAGAAAAGCAGGATGGAAAAATATGCAATTTTAAGATGGGGAAACTATAAAATTTGGTTTATTGTTTTTAATGTTTAATAGATGGAGAGCTGGAAGGATCTCAAGAGGCCATCTTGGCCAACTTCTTCATCTTGCAGGTGAGGAATCTGAGGGCCACCAGTGACCACTCATGACTTCAGAGAACTAACAGGAAAGAACGCCTCTTGGTAGAAGTAGGAGACTACAGGTGCTGAATAAGGCATACGTTTTCAGAGACGGCAAATGTGTTCATTTGTTTTGTGTGGTGGTACAATTTGTTACAAGGGAGTGTTCTATTCTGGGAGTAGGGAGAGTCAGCAGAGAGTGACAATGATGTAATAAAGCACATTGGTTTTTTTTTAAATGTGCTGCAGATTCCCATACTACTCCAAACCAATAAACATGTATTAAGTGCTTACTGTTTGCCAAGCACTGTGCTAAGTGCTAGAAGCTTACTCTTGGGAAGCTTTTTACAATCAGTTGTTTTCCAGTCATGTCTGACTCTTTATGACCCCATTTGGGGTTTTCTTGGCAGAGGTACTAGAGTGGTTTGCATTTCCTTCTCCAGCTCATTTTACAGATGAGGAAACTGAGGCAAACAGGGTTAAGTGACTTGCCCAGGGTCACACAGCTAGTAAGTGTCTGAGGCCAGATTTGAACTCAGGAACATAAATCTTCCTGACTCCAGGCCCAGCACCTGACCCACTGTACCACCTAGCTGCCCCTGCTACTCCCATCCAATCCAATAAACATATATTAAGTGCCTACTGTGCTGGAAGCTTACTACTGGGAAGCGCTTAAAGGTATGAATAATATCTCAGTCATCCAGCAAGAGCAGCCTTGTCTATACACACACATGCACACACACACACACACCAAGGCTGCCCAATTCCCATGAGGCAGGCTATAAAAGAGCATGTCTGTTCATACCATTTGAATGACCTGGAAGTCACCAGAGAGTCACCAGCTAGCAAGCCTTCCAGTGAGATGAATGATCACTAGGTCTTACCATCTGCCTTGCCATGGCATCCTAAAGTCTTCTAGGCATTATCATCTGCCCTGCTGGCATGCTGTTTGAACCCCTGGGCCCTGTCATCTGACCTGCTGGTGCATACCAAGGACCACTTGGCATTACCAGCACTACCCAAATGCTTAGGATTTCGGAGTCCTTCCATCCGGACTGCAGCTGAACCCTCCTATATTTGTTGGCTCCTCCAATTAGAATGTGAGTTTTTTGGGAGCAGAGACTGGCTTGATTTTCTATCCACACACCCAGCAATGAGCACGGTGCTTGGCACAGTTACTGTTGTTCAGTCACGTCTGACTCTTTGTGACCCCATGGGACCATAGCATCAGTTCTAGCCATGGGATTTTCTTGGCTACCTGCCATTCTTTGGCACATAATAAGCACTTAAAAATGCTTTTTTCATTCATTCATGCCTCATTTATATCAGCCTTTTCTGGAAAAGGCAGGGCAAAAGAGCTGGAACCACCATACATGGAGCTTGTTCTAACCCCACTGCTCTTGTGAAAGGAGAATTAATGTTATACCAGAAGACCAAAGGACTCTAGATTTAGAACTGGAAAGGAACCTGGAGGTCATTAAATCCAGTGCCCTCATTTTTACACTTAAGTAAATTGAGAACCAGGAAAAGGAAGTGACTTGCCCAGGGTCACACAGCTAGTCCATGTCTGAGATGGGATCCAAACTCAAGTCTTCCTGACTTGTGTTCCAGCAAACTCTCCATCACACCTGCCTCTCATCAATGGAGTGATTTACGGAAGGGCTAATGAAAGAATTCTGACACAGCCATCAAACCATGGGGAGATGGCCACCACACCTGATCATTTACTCCCATCAGGGTAAGGTCCTGTTGAAACACTCAGAGACATTGATGGCCTTAAGCCAGGAAGCCCATGACACATTTCCTAAAATGAGTACTTTGGTCTTGGAGCAGTAGAGGCCAGGGGCTCCAACATTCTAGTGATGGCCTGCCATGATGCCTCCCTCCTCCTAATATAGAGATGAATGAGC
This sequence comes from Trichosurus vulpecula, assembly GCF_011100635.1. NCBI lineage: Eukaryota > Metazoa > Chordata > Mammalia > Diprotodontia > Phalangeridae > Trichosurus > Trichosurus vulpecula. The sequence continues at coordinate 293,684,859 of NC_050577.1, forward strand.
TCATGCAACGTTGCAGGGATCTGGAGCCAAGGGACCCAGATACTTATTGCCTGTATGTCACATCATGGGAAAGTCACTGAACTTGTCTGGGCCTCAGTTTCCTCCTCTGAAAAATGAAGTTAAACTAGTTCATCTTTAAACTAGTTCTAGCTCTAAGTCTTAAGATCTTGTTGGGTTTTGGGGGTTCTGTTCAGCTGGATCTACAATGTCCCCAGTGCAGAAAACTTGCTCTGCCTGTGAAGGCAGGCTCCTGCTCACAAATCCAGTCACCTCCTCCATCTCTCTCCATTTCCTGGACCCCTTCCCTACCATCGTCAGCTGCCCAGCTGAGAAGGTCCAGCCTCCTCAGTCGAGCACAAGCCCTCTCGGGGGCCTCCCAACATTCATGACTTTGATGGGCACCTCTCAATATAGAACCTCCTTCAAGCACCGCTGCCCAGAGCAGCTGCCAAGTCGCTCTGCTGTAGTTTGGCTCCATCCTCGCCATCCCAGAGCTGGCGGAGGAGGGAGCCCTTTGGGACCCAAAGGTGAGGAGCCACACTGAGCCTCTGGTGGCCAGAAAGGGCAGGCAGCTCTTTGTGGGAATGATATCCAAAGCCTTTGAAATCTCAGGAGCCTCTGGGAGCCCTTCCCCTCCACTTCTCCAAAGTACCTCCCTTTTGTTCTGTGGTACCTAAAGTCCCTCTGATGGGAAGCCAAACCTCTTCATTCTAGAGTGGGCCATTCAGGCTGCATGACCCTAGGTAAGTCCCTCTCCCTCTCTGAGCCTCAGTCATCTTCCTCTGTAAAAGAAGGGGGCTGGACAAGATGACCTTATGGAGCTTTTCAACTCTGACAGTCTGTGCCTCTGAGTCACACTTAGAACGCAAGGACCCCTGGGAGAAAGTCACCAAAGACTGACATTCACACTCAGGGGAATGGGACGAATAACATCCTTTCTTGAGAGAAGATTTGATGGAAGTTACTTGCCCACAGTAACACAGCTAGTAAGTGTCAAGTATCTGAGGCTGGATTTGAACTCAGGTCCTCCTGACTCCAGGAAAGGTGCTCTATCCACTTTGCCACCTAGCTGCCCCCAATGGGGGGGGGGGCAGGGCATGGTGTTAATGCAGCACTGAATGTCCTTTTTAAGAATGGGAGAAGTCTTGGGAAAAAGAGAAAGAAATTGAAAACCATAGAAAGCCAAATTTTCCTTCTCTCACACCCTGGGAAGTTCTTTTCAACTCTGGGACCCAACTCTATGGCCAGGCCAACAGGCAACAGTGTTCCTCCTAATAATAGCTAACCTTTATCTCCTTTGGGCCCCCCAAAAACCCTGGGAGGTAAGTACTATTGTTATCCTCATATTAAAAATACAGAAACTCAGGCCAAGGGTGACTGAATGATTTGACCAGGGTCGAACAACACGCGTCTGATGTAGGAATTGCATGCCCATCTTCCTGACACCCAAGTCTAGTGCTCTATCCACTACACCACCTAGTGCCACCTAAAAGGCTGGTTTTTCCCTTGGGTGAATTTCAGCCTTTTTAGCTCTTGTTATTACTAGTATTTACTAGTATTAGGCTTATCCTAAGTCATAGACTCCTAGGGTGTCAGATCCAGAAGGGACCTTTTGGCCATCTGCTCTAACCTCCTCATCTTACAGGTGATGAAACTGGAACCTAGAGAGGAGGGGGTGCTTGCTCAAGATTACATAATAAAGTTCCTAACAATTAGGATACGGCCAATAAATAACCAGCTGAATAATTGCTTTAATATTTGAATATTATTCAAATTTTCAAAAAATATTCAAATAATTGAATAATTAATTATTCCAATGTAAAATCTGATTCTATTTCCCTTTTAGAGAGGTCTTAGAACAAAAGTTAGAGATGACCATTCCTTAGGGATCATAGGATCATAGATTTAAAGCCAGAACTAACCTTAGAGGTCATTGGGTCCAACCCCTTCACTTTATAGATGAGGTGGCTATTGCCCAAAGATGGAAGGAACCTGCCTGAAGTCCTCCCAGAGGTGAGTGACCTTTGCCAGCCTGCCCACCAGCTCTCCCCATCTCCCACTCCCCTCTGTTTTCAAGTTGATGACAATCCCTCAGGCACCTCCATCTTCTCAGGAAAGTAGTCCTAAGTGTGTAAGATGACAGTGCTGGAAGCAGCTAGGTGGTGCAGTGAGTAGAGCACTGGCCCGGGAGTCAGGAGGACCTGAGTTCAAATCTGCCTCAGACACTTGACACATGGACTAGCTGTGTGACCTTGGGCAAGTCACTTAACCCCAATTGCCCTGCTCCCCCCAAAAAATAAAAACAAAAAAACAGATGACAGTGCTGTATGTATACAATAATAATACAGGCGATTTCTACTCCCACTATGAAAAGGCTCATTTCATTACACAGACAGAACCATCATGCCTGACCTTGGGGTGAACATCAGCAGCATTGGCAGGGACAGCCAGAGAAGGTGACTGGTAATTAAAGCCCACCTTTCTCTTCCTTTACTCAGATACCTAATGTGGCAAAAGGGAAGAGACTTCTAGAAGTATTTCTTCAGGTTCATCCTCTCATGCTAGCATTCCTGAGATCCTAGGAGACAGAGCTTCCATGAAGTAGTAGGAAATTCATGAAGGAAATAATCCCAAACCAAAGGATTGTAATTCTTAGAGCCCCTCTGTGAGTGGCAATTGACATTGAGGAAGGAAGGGAAGAAAAGAGAAAGGGAGAAGAGGGGAGGGGACGGGAAGGGAGGGAGAGGGGAGGAGGGGGGAGGGGAGGAGAAAAGAGAGGGAAAAAAGAGAGGATTTGTTAAGCCCTTAGTATATGCCAGTCACTGTAGTAAAAATTAGATAGGCAAATAGAAAGAAACAAGACAGTCCCTATCCTTAAGGGGCTTATGTTCCAATGAGAGAATAGAACACATAAAGAAAAGCCAGGAGGGGAGAGAAGATGTAGAGATGTGTGATTCCCTCTGGTGAGGAGGAGGAAGGCCTGAGAGCCAGTCCAGGTGTGAGTGTTAATGATAATAAGGAAGCCAGAGTGGCTGAGCTGGGAGGACAAGAAGGCAGCAGCTGCAAGCAGCAGCCTTGCCAAGGGCACCATTTTCTCTCCCATGCCTGGGCCGCCCATAGTCGGCACATTAAAATTTAGGAGGGGCCAAGGTTTTTCCTGGTGTTTTATAGGCTAGCCAATTACACTGTGGTTGAAGAAATAGCTGTCCCAAGAAATACCTAAAATGATAGTGTCTTATAGACAGATGGTGCATCCCTACAGTTTAAGTATCAAAGTCTTCACCCAGACATTGATTCCTTTTCCGAAATTTAAGTCTCTGAACTGTGAGTGACAGTGACATAAAATATGGATACTCTCAATAGTCCCCCAAGCTCATCGAGCGTCCTTTGTGGCAGAGTTCCTAAGACATATTACTGGGCATATGTTCAGGTCCCAAGCTCGTCTTTTCTGGGGACATTATTTGTCTCCTTCCAAAGGAGAATTCAGATCATTCTATCACCCGCAAGTCCCTAAGTCTGAGAATCTTCACTTGAGCCTGGTTATATCTGCTTCAAGAGAGAAGCAGGTTCTGGTTCACTGACCTCTAACCCTCAGCTCTAATACTTGCTAGTAAAGTCATTTAACTTTGACTCAGTTTCCCCACTGGTAACTGAGGATTGTAAAACTCATTACCTCACAGAGCAGTTATGAGGAAACCCTTTGTAAATATTGAAGCATGTAGAAATGTGAGTGATTATTTCTAAGTGTGGAGTTGGAGTCAGGATCTTTTGGTAAGGATCTGAGCTAAGGAAATAGGGAAAAACATCCCTCTCCCACCCCTCCCCCCAGCAATCCAGGACTCTTCTCAAGGTAGGGATTTGCAGGATGTCTGTCCCTGGTGGAGAGGATAACTGACAGTACTCACAATCATGGAGAATGTGGGTTCCAGTTCCTACCTCTGCTAATCAGTACCTGTGTGACCTTGGATAAGTCATTAGGTTTCAGTTCCCTCATCATAAAAGGAGGATATTGGGCTGAATGATATCTAAGCCCCTTCCAATTTCAAATCTTATGATCCCATGAAACTCTTCATCTTCACTACCACTATCCCCAAGAAATCATTTTAAATGCAGGGCTTGTTCCAGTCTGGGATAAGCATTCCTATCAAATTATTTGTTGGGAAGTGCTTGAGACAACACTGACCCTGCCCAACTTGAACAGAGTCCTCTCCTAGGAGCCTGAAGAAGTGCTAGGTTAGGGATCACTTGACAGCTCACTTGTACATTGCTAGGAGACGCATAGTAAATGCGAGAGTTGGGTGCCCAGGCAAGGCATCTACCTCGAAGGGGCCTTCAGTGGTGGAGTAAAGAGTGAGTGACTCCCTACAGGCCAGTGGCCATACACAGCTTGACATACCCTCACCCGTACCCCTCACTGTGCCCTGAGACCAAGTGTGAGCAAGATGGTGTAGGGTGAGGGCCTGCTCTCTAATGCTGCCCACCCCCACCCCCAGCAGAGACTGTGGCACTACAGGACTGTAAGATTATGTCTCCTACAGGACATCTGAACCATGGTCTTGGCAGATCTAGCTAGTTTCTTCTGGGGAAAGAGTTTTCCCAGGAGACACAGGGTGACCCAGAGTAGGGAAGATGACAACAGCATAGTGCAGCCTTGTCCGAGACCCTACCCACTGTGGACACTTGTTAAATGTTAATGTGCCTAGAAGGCATAGCTTTTCAACTTTTGTGTATAATGACCCCTCTGACCTATGATCTACAGAGCCCTTTTCAGAACATGTTTTTAAATACATAAAAGGAAATATATAGGATTTTTTAAAAGATTATTGAAAATAAAGATGTCATTTTTTTCTCTTCTAAGTTCACAGATCCTCCTGAAATCTATCCCTGGCCCATGAATGTCAAGGTAAGAACTCCTGCTCCGAGGTTTTGAACTCTAGGCACAGGAGCCATGGTTTTGTAACTGAGCTTTTGTCCAGGGAGAGGACAGACCTAAGCTAGGACTCCTTGGCAGCCTGGCCTCCATGCTCTCCCCAGATCTTTCCTTCTGACCCATGGGACCAGCCTGGAATGCCACCAAACTCTGTTCTCAGAGGGGAAGCCTCTGTTCCCAGATCATTCTCATTTCTGGAGAAGCAGAAGACCCAGGTAGTGTCCTGGAGACCTCCTGGACAGATGCTCTTCTGACAAGGCCACAAACGAAATAATCAGACAAAAACAACAAAGAGCCAGCCCTGAGCCTGGTCAGGGAGAGAGGGGGAGAGAGCTCAGGAAGTGATTTCCAGAAGAAAAGGTGACTCTGAAAGCCTGAACAGCACTAATCAAACACGGCGGATTTTCATCTGGGCTGTAATTAACTTTAACCAAGTGAGCAGCCAGCTGGCCGCCTTTGGGCAGTACTTGCCTGGCAGTTTGACGGGTCTCTTAAAATTGCTCAGGCCTCCTGAAGGAAGGAAGAGAAAGGGAGATAGGGAAATGGATCCACTGAGTTCTCCCACTAATGAGAAGGAATGGGATGAGCCCTTCACAGATGCAGGTTCCCAAAATTCCAGAGCTAGGAGGGGCCTTAGAATAGAGGATGTCAGAGCTGTGAGGGAGCTTAGAACAAGGAATGGCAGAGCTGGGAGGGAGCTTAGAACACAGAATATCAGAGCTGGGAGGGAGCTTAGAATAGAGGATATCAGATCTGGGAGGGGCCTTAGAATAGAGGATGTCAGGTCTGGGAGGGGCCTTAGAATAGAGGATGTCAGAGCTGGCAAGGGCCTTAGAGCAGGGAATGTCAGAGCTGGGAGAGGCCTTAGAATAGAGGATGTCAGGTCTGGGAGGGAGCTTAGAACACAGAATACCAGAGCTAGAAGGGAGCTGATGATATAGAAGTACTGATAAATTTGAGGGAGCCAGAACAAAGACAAAGAAAGAAACCCTCTGAAATCAATATAAACTTCATTTTTCCCCCTTCCACAGTTTGACATCTTTAAGAAAGCTTCTCACCTCGTAGTTTCCTGGTTCCTGGTGAATTCTGGGAGTCAGGTAATGGCCGTGGTCTCTGTTTGTTTTTTTTTCATTCTTGCCTGACCTTGTTTCTTGTCCCCAGCCTGTTTTTCTCCATTACTGTGTGACCTTGGGTCAGTCATATGATCTCCCTAGACCTTAGTTTTCTTAACTGTGAAATGAAGACATTGGACCAAATAATCTCTTAGGTGCCTTCCAGCTCTGCATCTATGGATCTTGTGGTGAATTGGGATAAACCACCACAGAACTGCCAAAGAAAATGAAAGAAGGCAAGGCTAAGCATGATCAATAACATTTCCATGGTGTTTCACAGGTGCAAATATTTCCCATCCATTCACTACTTCTTTAAGGGTTGGGACAATGACATGCATCTCCTATAATGATGCTTTGAGATGGGTAGTAAAGGGATTATTATCTTCATTCTGAGATGAGGAAACCAAGGTTTTATCAGTTGAAATGATTTCCTTAAAGCAGAGGTTCTTAACCAAGAAGCCACAGAAGCACCTCTACCACCACCATCATGGGTCTCTAAATAGACTCCAAGGGTTCTGTGAACTTAGATGGGACAATAGGGAAGGGAAGGAAAGGAAAGGGAAGGGAAGGGAAGGGAAGAAGGAAGGGAAGGGGAGAAGGAAGGGAAGGGGAGAAGGAAGGGAAGGGAAGGGAAGGGAAGAAGGAAGGGAAGGAAAGGAGGGAGGGAGGGAGGGAAGGAAAGGAGGGAAGGTAGGAGGGAGGGAAGGAAGGAAATGAAGTGAATAGTGAAATACAGTTATATTGTTTCACTCTGATTCAACAACTCTTCAGACTCTACATTCCCTATAATTAGGATCAAATAGAAACCCTTTCTTTTTAACCTGAATGGGCACTAGGTGGTATGTCCAGGTCATCCAGAGTTGGTGGGGCACAGTTGGGACTAGAATCCATGCCTTCTCATTCCCTCTCCAGGGCTCCCTCCTCCATCATGGGTTCAGATTCTGACCCTGACTGTGGGACCTCATTTTCTCCATCTGTTAAGTGAGACGGTTGAGCTAGATGGGCGGTGAGGTCTCTTTCAGCTCTCACTTTGGGATCCTCCAGCTGAGGACACAGGCTTGGGGTGGTAAAGTCATTTGCCCAAAGACACAGCTAGGAAGTTGGATTCATGCCAAATCTTTTGGGTCCAAGTTCAATACTCTTGTCGTCAGACCACACTATCTCTCATAAATGTCCCCCTTCAGGAGGCCATATTCAGGAAGGCAGCTTAGTACAGAGAAAGAATCCTGGCTCCCTGATCAATTAGTGTATGATTTGGGTGTAGGTGGCTTAATCTTTCAGAGCTTCCATTTTCCCATCTGCGAAATGAAGACATCAGACTAGATGATCCCTAAGACCTTTGATTCTATATAATAACTGACATTTCTAAAGTGTTCCAATGCTTTTAAAGCACTTAAAAATCCTAAGAGCTCACATTTATACAATTCCTTAAGGTTTACAGAGTACTTTCCTCACAACAACCCAATGAGGTAGGCAGCAAAAGGAGTTTTGTCGCTATTTTATAGATGAAGCAACTATGGCTCAGAGAAACTATGACTTTCCCAAGGTCACATAGGTAGTAAGCATCAGGCAATATTTGAACCCAAGTCTTATAACTCAAAAATGGTTTTCTTATCACTATTACATATCTATCATTCAAGGACTCATTTAATCTTCAGAACACCACAAAGTATGTAGTACAAGTATTATCAGTCCTTTACAAATGAGGAAATTGAGGCCCAAAGTGGTTGAGTGGCTTGTCCCAGGTCACATAACTACTATGCAGCTGTATTTCAATCCAGATCTTCTGACTTTAAGCCTAGCACTCTTTTCCATATGACCAGATATTCCCTTCGTATAGAGAATAAGATTTTAGGCCATAGGTTGTGTTAATAAGGTAACATTAGAAGAGTGAAAATATTATGACAACATTCCCTGACAATCTCTCTTTCATTTTTCTAGAAATAGAATAATACTAGTATTTGCAGGTAAGCCTATGATTCTGAAATGATCTTTCATCAATACAACAAAAAGATGATGTAACCACTGAGGCAAACAATGTCTGTCTATGCACTAGCGTAGTTCTGTAGCATGTTGTGACACCTTGAAAGATCTGGGACAGTGACATTTACCAATTAGGAACAATAGGGTGTTTGTGGCTTTGTAGAGAGAGCCCCAAAGCACAGACCATACTAGTCAATCTAATGTTGCTCTGCTTAAACCCAAGAAACTTTGATTTACTGATATCAGCTAAAGCAGAAAACACTGGTTTCAGCAGCATGAAACTTTTCAAAGGATAGGATATGCTCAGAAATTGGTTTCCAGGAGAAACCGTCACAATTCTTCCACATTCACTGAAAAGTTTTGACAGTTTTCCTACTATATGTCTCAGCTGCCCTACCTGAAACATAAATGGCCAATCTGAGTGAAAACATTTTGAGCCTTTCTAGTGATGATTTGGACCAGAAATAGGGGTTCTCAAAAAAGACCAAAATGGCATCACTATGTTGGATTCAAGGTACTGTGTGTCCAACTGTGGCTGATGAGACCAATACAAGCTCAGAAGGCTCTACCCCAGGTCAGGCGCAAATAGTATGTATGAACATCTGGAGTAGAGATGTCTCTAACTTTGCACATCTTGCATTTCCTTTGAGCTACTGTAATTCTGCTTTGCTCATAGAGTACAGAACCTTCTTTGATACAGGCATGCCATGCTGAGTGGTCCTTTGCCAGTGTCTCCCATGACACACAATTGATTCCAAAGTTCTTCAGAAAGACCTTGAGAGTGCCCTTGTATCTCTTCTTCTGACCTCCATGTGAGTGCTTGCCTTGTGTGAGTTCTCCATAAAATAGTCTTTTAGGATAACATACATTAGGCATTCGAACAATGTGGCCTGCCCATTGGGCCAGAAGCAAGGGTACTCTCTGATGTTATTGCTAAAAAGCTTTCATATAAAACATGATCTGGGTATGGCTCCAAATTATCATGCACTTGGTCCAGCTGTATTCAAAACTAACGATGCTAATGATGGATTTACAAATTAGCAACTTTACCAGCAATCCTTCAAGACAGGATGTCAGATGTGAATAATGGTACCTGTGCCAGCTGTGATACTTACTATATTGCAGGTGCAACAATCTTACAATGGTATCTTCAACACAAGATGGTCAATATCAAATGAAAAAAATTATGTAAAGTACCTCATAAAGTGTTATATACAGGGGAGCCACTATCATCACCACCACCACCAATATTTCTATACTAATAACTGGTAGTGACATAGCACTTTCAGGTTTGTACAGCACTTTACATATGTTATTTCTTTTCACCCTAAACATGGGTGGAACATGTTATACTGAACCATTAGCAGTTCCCTATGCTTGCCTTCTTTTTTTTTTACTTGCCCTTTTCACACTATGCATGTATTTCTATTTCTTCCTTTAAAGTTAATACAACTTCACTGTTTATTGCTTTTGCCTTCACTAGGAGACATGTGAGATGGTTTCTATGGTATATTTAGCTCTGTGGTCTTGCTTGTACATACATCATGATACAAACTATCATCCTCTACCATGCTGTGGCTTAGTTTTACAATGTGTTAGTGAATCCCCCTTATTTTTAGTCTAACCTACCCCATACTGATTTACTATTCTAGTAAGTGTTCCTTCTGCAAAGTAACTGAATTTCTGAATACCATGAGGGCTTTAAAAGTGAGAAGGTTTTAGGCCAGAGGTAGGGAACCTGCAGCCTCGAGGCTACATGTGGCCTTCTAGGTCTTTAGGTGTGGCTTTTTGACTGAGTCCAAGCTTTACAGAACAAATACTTTTATTAAGGGAATTTGTTCTGTGAAGTTTGGATTCAGTCAAAGGGCCCTTGAAGATCTAGAGGGCCACATGTGGCCTTGAGGCCATAGGTTCCCCACCCCTGGTTTAGACTATCCCCAGGATAACTTTGGTTGATATGTTCAGGGCTCAACAATGACACACTAAGGCCTAAGGACAGGACCTCTCACCAAATGACCCCAGACCCTACTGTAATTGTAGTTGGGGCAGGTAGGTGACTCAGTGGACAGAGCCTTGGGCCTGGAGTCAAGAAGACCTGATTTCAAATATGACCTCAGACACTTACTAGCCGTGTGTCCCTGGGCAAGTCACTTAACCTCTAGCCTCAGTTTCTCATCTGTGAAATGAGTATAATAATACTACCTATCTCTCAAGTTTGTTGTGAGGATATGAGATAATATTGTAAAGTGCGTAGCACCAAGCTTGGCACATGATACACACTATACAAATATTAGCTATTATTATTATTGGGGCAGATAAGTAGCACAGTGGACAAATTGCTAGGCCTGGAGTCAGGAAAACTCATCTTCCTGAGTTCAAATCTAGCCTCAGACACTTACTAGCTGTATGACCCTGGGCAAGTCACTTTATCCAGTTTGCCTCAGTTTCCTCATCTGTAAAATGAACTGGAGAAGGAAATGGCAAACCACTCCAGTACCTTTGCCAAAAAAAAACCCCAAATGTGGTCATGAAGAATCGGGCATGACTAAAATGACTGAACAACAAAAATTATTATTAATAATTATCATTATTATTAATTACTGAGTGCTAAAACTCAGATGGAAAGAGGAAGTATACATTTTGGAGCATTTTTCTGTGTTCTAGGCACTGTGCTTACTGATGTGGTTTAAGCACACTTGGGATAACCAAATGGTTTGCCCTATCTTGGGAAAAAAGAGGAATATTACCCAAAAAATGTTTTAAAGGGACCACCACTAGGGAGAGATAGAATAATGGTGACCTGTAACAGAATGGGAAGGCAGAAGTATCCAACTCTTATATGCTTTGCTTTTCTCCTCTAGGAACTAAAAAGGGCAGAACCAAAATGGAAACTAGGGAATTGACACCCAAGAGAAGTGGGAGACAGAAAGAGAACAACTCATTGCCTTTGGCAAGTCCAAGGTGTGAGGTCTGGATGAACTGCCTTATCCAATACTGAAAACCCTACCAGGCACAAATGCAAAGTCCATCATCTGAAAGATTATGAAGGTCAGGAGAGGCACAGGAGGCTCAGAGCAGGACAAATGGTGACCTGGTTTTCGAAAGGACTAAGGGAGAAATGGAGTCTCTAGAATGAACTACAGGCCAATCTGTATGTCAGTTTCCTCCTTTATTAAACAGTGTCAGAAGAACAGATGATTTCTAAGGTTCCTTCCTGCTTTAAATTCTCTGGTCGCCACTCCCATCATTGTAAAGTCAATGAAATCCAGAATCAAAGGACCAGCAGGGGGCACTTCCTGGCCAAAAAAGGAACTGTCCAGCCTTTGTTTGAAGACACCCCTCACCCCCAGAGATGGCAAGCTACGACTTTATAAGGAAACCCATCCCACCCCTGGCTACCATAATTGTTCATAGGTTTTTCCTTCCAGTGCATTGATATCTACCTATCAACAACCTTCCCCCATTCCTTCTGGGACCAAGTAGAACAAGTTTACCATTTCCTTCTCCTGACAACTTTCAAATATTCGAGGACAGATATTGTATTTTCCCTTAAGTCTTCTGTCCACCAGCCTGCAACTCTTCCTCATATGGAATCATCTCCAACCCCTTCATGGTTCTGGTTGCCCTCCTCTAAATGCAACCTCATCAATGTCCTCCCTAAAATGTGATGCCCAGAAGGGAACACAATACTGCACATGCAGTCTGATCAGGTAGAATGTAGTGGGACCAGTATTCCCTTGGTCCTCAATGCAGCCTCATATTAAATTACCTTTCCTGACTCCCATCATTCTTGAGAATTGTCTTGAGCTAGAAGTCCACTAAGCCCATGAGATCTTTTTCAGACAAACTACTGTCTAGCCATAACCACCCCATGGCAAAGTTGGGAAATTGATTTCTTGAATCCAAGTATATGATGCTAAATTTTTCTATTAGGGACTTGTATGGGAAAACTTCCTTCACTATCATGTAGCAGAAATGCATCTATAACTTATAGTTTAAGAGAATGAGAGAGTAAGAGGTGAAGTGATTTGTCTGTGGTCACTACATATAGCTAGGATGGCTTAGAGGCAGAACTCTCCTCTTGATGTCATGCTTTAGATTCAGCTTGATAGCTCTAATCTGTTATCAGTATGTTGAATAGCTCTCTCCGTTTTGTTATCCGCTAATTTGATGAGTATGCTATTTATGCCTTTCTCTGCGTCCTTAATTAAATTGTTAAACAGCACAGGGCCAAGTACACATCCCTGGAGTGTACTTCTGGATACAGGGGAAGTGACTTAACCAAGTCACACAGGAAGTTCCAGGAAGAGTTCAGACTCAAGCTCAGGGCTTCTGATTCTGAGTTTAGAGCAGTCTCCACTGTACCATCCAGCTTTATAACTTTATGACCTGTACTTTCCCAGTTTTCCAAGGACTTCAAAGAACCTTGAGATCATTATCCAATTATTTCCCACAACATCTCTCCAGGGACAGAGATTATTGCTTTGTTTTTATGAGGAAAACATGAGCCAACAAATGGGAGTAGCCAAGGAGAAAGGAGTTCTCCCAGTCACTGCTGGGCCATCTCACCTTGTCCTGGTCAATAGCTGGCCACTGGACTCAGACGGCTCCAGAGGAGAAAGTGAGGCTGGTGACCGCACAGCCCTGCCAAACTTAAATCCAATTCACTTGCAAGTCATATCATTATCTCACTGGTGTCATGGTCCTCTTCGACAACAAAAGACAAACCACAACCATGACCACAATCTCCCACTCAACAGAGGGAGCATTCCAAAGGAGGAAAAAAGGTGAGCTGATATTTATAATCAACCCACTTTTACTGTTTCCTCAAAGTGCTTTATCCATCATCTCATAGGACTATGGAAAGAGCATTGGCTCTGGAGTCTGAGGATCTGAGTTCGAATTTCACCTCTGACACTTACTAGCTGCATGACCTTGGGTAAGTCATTTAACTTGGCTCAATCACACTTTCCTCTTCTGGAAGATAAGAAGCTTGGATTAGATGGCCACTAAGGTCCCTTGCAGATCTACAACTATGATCCAACTGCCCTGTGAATGAAGTATTGTATTCTTATCTTCATTTTACAAAAGAGGAGACTGAGGCTTAGAGAGGTGAGCAGACTAGCTGACAGTTAACAAATGTAAGAATCTCCAACTCTAGTGGTACCAGATGCAGCAATTCTTTCCACTAGACCACATTGAAGTTCTGAGAAAGGAGAAAAGGGATGCAATGGCAGAGGGGAGGGGAGAGAGACAGACACAGAGACAGAGATAGACAGAGACAGAGAGAGATAGAGATAAAGATCAACAGAGAGAGAGAAACAGAGAGAGAGGAGAGAGACAGAGACAGAGAGGAGAGACAGAGAAACAGAGACACAGAGGCAGAGAGAGAGAGAGAAGAGAGAGACAGAGAGACAGAGAGAGACAGAGACAGAGAGAGATAGAGATAGAGATTGACAGAGAGAAAAACAGAAAGAGAGAGAGGAGAGAGAGACAGAGACAAAGACAGAGAGAGACAGAGACAGAGAGGAGAGAGAGACAGAGAAACAGAGAGAGAGACAGAGAAACAGAGAGAGAGAGAGAGAGAGAGAGAGACAGAGAGAGACAGAGACAGAGAGAGAGAGAAGGAGAGAGAGAGGAGAGAGAGAGGGAGACATTGAGAGAGAGACAGAGAGAACAGGAGGAGGCTCAAAAAGGAAAGAAGAAAGAGGTTCCCACCCCAGAAAAGGGAGTCCTTCTCAGGCTGACATCTGTTCAGATTTAAAAGTTAATTAATGTATTTGGATGTTTTCTTTTCCATCATGCTTAATAATTACAACTGAACCCAAAGTGTGAGATAACACTGATTCATCCTAAAGGCGGATTCCATTATCCTACAGACTCTCAGGCTGGGAGACAACAAATGTTTTAGTGGCACATTTGGCCAAACAGGTGTACCCCCAACCCCCACCCCCCAGTCTTCCAGTCCAGTCACTGAAGAGTACACAGCACCATTTGTTCACATATTTGAAGTACATGTGTATATTTATGAGAGACAGAGAGAAAGGGAGAGACAAAGATAGAGACAGAGGGAGAGAGGGAGAAGAGGAGAGAGAAAGGGAGAGGGAGAGAGGAAAAGGGAGAGAGAGGAAGAGATGAGAAAGAGAGAGAAGAGAGAGGAAGAAAGAGAGAGAGAGCTCATGGGGAAAAACATGACTTTGGGGAGGGGGTGGTCTATGCACGTATGCACACGCCTGTGCCTACACATATTAATTAGAAGAGGGATTGTTTTCACCTTTCCTTGTGTACGCAGAGCTTACCTAGTGCCTGGCACACTGTGGCACTTCACATGTGCCTATTGGCTTCTGTCTGTGTCTTTTGTGTATAGATGCTTTGTGGAGGTATTAACATGAGCTCACTTGTAGAAATGTTCATTCTTGAAGGCACGGGCGTTCCTGTGACCAGGCTAGATGTGAGCGGGTCTGTGGGCAATTCCTCCATTTCCAAGCAGGCTCTGTAGGAAGGGCAGCAATAGGTGTAGCTGGATTATGTGACTGCCTGTGGGTGAGGCTCCCACCTCCACCCTCCAACACTAGTCCCAGATGGATGTGAGCTCAGGCTTACATCGAATTTCCCCTGGACATGAGGCCCAGACACTTAAATTGCCACTACCAAGTATCAAGTGTGATCATAGATGTACCTTATTATGGACATACTGACTCTCCACCCCCCATTAGACTGTGAACTCTTCAAAGATGTGGCTATTTCCCAGTCCAGACATTCAGCTCTGCTCATCCTTCCCTTATTGGAATGTAAGCTCCCCGGGGAGGTGGATGGCCTTGCTTTTCATATTAATATTCTCAGAGCTTAGCACAATGCCTGACAAACAGGAGGTGCTTAATAAATGCTTGTTGAGTGATCTGTAATCTCCTTCCCTGGCCACCATGCCTCTCTGTGTCCTGTGCCCCTCATTAGAATGTCAAGTCCCAAAGACAAGGACTGTCCTGTGTTTTATATTCATATCTCCAGTGCTTAGCAGAATGCCTGACACACAGTAAATGCTTAATAAATGCTTTTTCAATTTGTTGATATTAAATTGGGATGGATTTTTTAAACAGCTCTATAAGATGTAATCTCCCTGAGGGGAGGGAGGGGGGAGAGAGAGAGAGAGAGAGAGAGAGAGAGAGAGAGAGAGAGAGAGAGAGAGAGGAGGGAGAGAGAGTGAAGAGGGAGAGAGAGAGGGAGAGAGTGAGAAAAGAGGGAGAGAGAAAGAGGGAGAGAAGAAAGAGAGAGGAGGGAGGAAAGAGAAAGAGAGGAGAAAGAGAGAGAAAAGAGAGAGAGGGGGAGAGAGGGGGAGGGAGAGAGAGAGAGAGAGAGAGAGAGAGAGAGGAAAGAGAAAGAGGAGAGAGGAGAGAGGAGAGAGAGAGAGAGGAGAGAGAGGAGAGGAGAGAGAGAGAGAGACAGAGAGAGAGAGAGAGAGAGAGAGAGAGAGAGAGAGAGAGGAAAGAGGAAGAGAGGGAAGAAGGGGGGGAGAGAGAGAGAGAGAGAGAGGGAAGGAGGGAGGGAGAGAAGTGTGACAGAGAGAATAACAAGAGCTTACACATTTTATGTGCTTAATAAATGCTTATGTAAACACAATTAATGTGAAAATATGTTATCCATGATTGCATATATAATCTATATGAGATTGTTTGTTGATTTGGGGAGGGAGAAAAATTTGGAACTCAAAATCCTTCAAAAAATGAATGCGAAAATTGTCTTTACATGTAATTGGAAAAAAATAAAATAATTTTAAATTTAAAAATTTTGTGTAATCCAAGTGAATGGAAGTTTGCAATTTCAAAATGAGCAGAGCCTTTTTCAATAAGGCCCCAAGCCCCACCAAAATGCAGAAATGTGTTCCAACAAGACCAAGGCACCAAGGCATAGTTAAGAGAGGACCATACTTCTAATCAAAGAATCCTGGAACTAGAAGGAACCTCAGAGGCCTTTTTACAGGAGAGTAAACTGAGGCCAAGAGAAATCAAGTGACTTTCCCAAAATCACCCAGGAGTGAACAGAGACATGAGTTCCAGTCCCGACTCTGACACTGACCGGCCATACAACTTTATGCTACATCAATGCTCTGATCCTCACTTTCTTCATTTATAAAATGAGAAAAGTAACTGGGGCCCCTTCCTTGAAGAGTTGCCATGAGGTTCCAATGAAATCATGGCAGTAGAGTGCTTTGCAAACCTTTTAAAGAGCTTTGGAAGTGGTAACTAATGAATTGGTCAATAAATATTCCTGAAGTGCCTATGTGCCAGGCACTGTGCTGAGTGCTGAAGATACAAAGAAAGGTAAAAGACAGTCCCTGTTCTGGAGGAGTTCAGTCCAGCAGGGGAGATAGCATGCAAGCAACCATGTACGTCCAAGCTACAGACAGGGTAAGTGGAGGATAAGGAACAGAGGGAAGGCATGAGGATTAAGGCTATCCATCACCTGCATGCCTTAGTGCGGAGGTTCTTAGCTGGGGAGCCACAGACACCCCTCGATCTGAGATGGATTTCAGGGTGGTTGCTAAATTGGACTGGACAAAATGCATCTCAATCTTCCCTAACTTTCATTTCCATTTGTAATCCTATGTATTTTATTTAATACATTGAAAAACACAATTCTGAGGAAGAATCCTTAGGCTTCCCCAGACTGCAGAAAGGGTCCAGGATACAAAAAAGGTTAAGAATCCCTTTCCACATAAAGAATGGAGTGCTGACCTTGGGATAAGGAAGACCTGGCTTGGAGTCCCACCTCAAGCACATACTGGCTGTGGGACTCCGAAGAGGCCCTGGACACCTAAGATGATCTCATTTCAGGAAAGGGAGCTTCCATACCAAGATTTCCTCAGACCAATGGATCACAGATTCTGAACCAAAGTTTAAGATGAAACAAAGGGTGCCCAATAAGGCAGAAATCAGGGTCCTCCAAGTGTTCTCTTCTCCAGGCTAAGCAATCCGACTTCCTTCAACCCATCCCTGTAGAGTATGCGTCCTCTCTGACCACTCTACCATCCCACTCACCCTCCTCTGGACACTTTTCTGTCTATCAACATCTTTTGTAAACCCCATTGCCCTGAACTGAAGACAAATGCTCCAGCTGAGGCCCAGCCTTGGCTAAGGACAGGACGATTGTCCTTTTTTTTTTACCATGGGCTCTAGACATGAAACTCTTAAAGCCTGACCATTCCCAAAGAACTCTCACCCCTTCACCTCCTTCCCTTTGCCATTCTCAGCTATTCCAAGACCTTTGGTCTGAGGTGCAGGCAACAGCACCATCTAGTGTCTGCTTCCTTCCCTATGGCTCAACAAGAATGAAGCAATGAATGAAAAAGTTTGTAATAAGTGCCTACTGTGTGCCGGACACTTAGAACCAGTTAAGGGCTTCAAGGAGCAGCCTGAGTTAGTAGATACTTGGAGCTGAAGAGGACCATAGAGATAATCTAGTCTAAACACCAAGGCAAAAAGCTATCTCGAGAACACTCTCTTTCCCCCACCCTTTTCCTAGTGAATACCTATAGATCCTTTAGCCCAATTCAAAATCATCGTAGGATCATCAGTCCTAAATCCGGGTCAGCTAGTCCAGCAGGTGCCTGACTGAAAATCCCCAACAAGTGATCATCTAGCTTCAGCTTGAAGACCTCCAGTGATGCAGAACTCACTCCTTGGGATTGCAGAGGAGGGCTGGATTTGGACTTAGAGAACTGGGGTTGCCCTACCACTTCTAATCTCTGTGACCCTGGAGAAGTCATTTAATCTAATTAGATCAGAGGAATTGAGAAATATTTCCCATAACTAGTGCCTCAATCAGTTTACTCGTCTATAACATGAGGGCATCTGCTGAGATAACCTCCGATGCCCCTCAAAAGTTTAAATCTGTGACTGAATAGCTAATTATTAAGTTCCTTACAACAACCTGAAATATATCTCTCTAGAATTTCCACCCATTTCTCCAACTTCTGTTCTTTGGGGCCAATTATCGCAAGTCTATTCCCTTCTAATATCTCCCTTCTTCATTTCATTTTCTCACCTCCACATTTTTGCACAGGCAGTTCCCTGCCCTCCCCCATACCTAGAACGTCCTCCCTCTTCACTCTGCCTCTTAGAATCCTTTTCTTCCTTCAAGGTTTAACTCAGATGCCCCCTCTTGTTTCACAGTTCATAGTATTTAGAGTTGGAAGAGTCTTTTGAGGTTGTCTGGCCCAACTCCCTTAGTTTACAGATGAGGAAACTGAGGTCCTGTAGCAAATCAAGTCTTTCTTGATTTGCTAAACCCAAATCACTCTGGTTCTCATTGATCTGCCAATAACAGGACCTACCCCAAGCCTCATTTGGTCCTTATTTGGGCTCTGATGGTTCAGAGGGAGTGTAAATAGCAATTGTTTCTGTTTTGGCCAGAAACCCTGAGGGTCTTCCTCTCCCAGACTGATTTTTTGTTTTAACTAGGTAAAAGAGAGGCAATTCTTTGCCTCATTTCTTACCTACCCTTAATCACTGAGTGGGTGTTGCCTCAGACAAACTGAGACCCGAGAAAGACCTTAGCTTAAAAAGGCCAAGGTCTCCCACTACATCCTGGATCATCTCTAGTCATCCTGATCTATATCTTGCCACTGGACCCAGATGGCTCCAAAGGAGAAAGTGAGGCTGGTGACTTTGCACAGCCCTCCCTCACTTAAATCCAATTGACTTGCAAATCATGGCACCACATTCCCAAAGTCGGGGTCATCTTTGAGAACGAAAGACAACAACAATTTTACTCATCAGTTTACATATTATAGCTCCCGTTAGAATATAAAGTCCTTAAGATACAAATGATTGTTTAATTTTAGCCTTTTATTTGGAGTATCTAGTGCCTGGTCCTTCCCTGCCCCCCAATCTGTGATTTTTTTAATATGGGGTATTCTCAGTAAGGAAACTCCAGCACCTGCCTGGTAATTTACAGTCTTGGAGTTAGTAGTGGTTTGCACAGGGTCACATAACTAGTATAGGTCAAAAGCAAAGCTTGAACAAAGGATTTCTTGGACTCTAAGACTACCTCTCTATGTAGTTTGCACATTGCTTTTTGCCTGGCACACAGTAGGCACCTAATAAATGATTGTTGATTGGCTGACAGCAGCATTAGGTGAGGAAAAGTCATGGAGTCATAGGATTCAGCACTGATGATACCATGCAGTCTGACTCCCTCATTTTACAGGTAAGGAAACTGAGGCACAGAATGAAGTCCATCAGGTACCAGACATTAGCCTGGAGCTATAAAGAAAGGCAAAAACATGGTCTCTGCCTTCATGGAGCTCACATTCTGGTGATGAGGAAGGGAGGAAGAAGCAACATGCAAATAGCTAGGTACATACAAGATACATACACAGTGAATGGAAGATAATACCTGAGGGAAGGCACTGGGTGGGGGTGGGTCAAAGAACAGAGGAAGACCTCCTGTGGAAGGCATGATCCTAAGTGGGTCTTGACTGAAACCAAAGGAGCTTGCAGGCAGAGGTGAGGGAAAGAGCACACTCCATGAGCAGTGTGGTCACCCAAGTGCAAAGACACAGAGACAGGAGATAGAGCTCATGTTGGAGGAGCAACAGGTTGGCTGATATAACTGGATCACAGAATGAATGAGGTGTGGGAGGGGCAATAAAGAGTAGGAAGGATAGAAAGGTATAAAGGGGTCAGACTATGAAAAGGGGTAAATGCCAGGCTGAGTACTTTATCCTGGAGGTATGTGGGAGCCACTGAAGTTTATTGAATAGGTGGGTGACCTACATGTTAGGAAAATCACTTTAGCAGCTAAGTGGAGAATGAATTGGAATGGAGGAGAGGCTTGAAACAAGGAGATCAACCAGGAGCCTATTGCAGGGGCCAGGTGTGAGGTGATGAAAACTGGTGCCAGGGTGGTAGCTGTGTGACTGAAAAGAAAGGGGGAATGTGAGATGTTGTCAAGGTAGAAATGACAAGATTTAGCACCATTCCTGGCACATAGTAGGAGCTTATTGACTAACCGATGTGGCAATAGATTGGCTAAGTGGGATGAATACACATAAACAGTCAAGGAATGACTTACTCAAGGTCACACAGATAGCAAGAATCAGAGCTGAGATTTGAACCCAAACCTCTGACTCCAAACCTAGCATTCTTTCCAGTACATCACATTGTAGACAGAGAGAAGCCCAAGGCAAGCTGGTGGGGGCTAAGGCAGAGAGACAAGGGGAAGAGAAAGAGAACAGCTACATCTGGAGACAGCAGAGAAGCCGTTTATTCCCTCTTGGACCCTTGGCTCTCTGAACCCTTCCCAGAAAGAGACACAGTGCTTAGCTTGAGTCTAAAAGTCCCCTACTTGTCTTGGAAAGCAATCGATAATTGCAAGGGAAAATCAATAGCTCTGTAGAGACCTATCTATCTGTGTATTTATATAACACCTATCACTATAGAACTGAGATGCTCCATCAAACCTGGCACCTGCAGTTTTCCTGATATCCTGATTCGCTTCCTGAGAGTTAGAGGTGTCTGTTGTCTCCACCTGATAACGCCCTGGAGTTACAGGGCCATTTAAAAACAAATTGGGTCATCTTTCTCCCTGCCCCTCACTCGGATGATGGCCCATGCTGACCAAAGAGCTATTAAAGGGATACTGCCTCGAGTCTGTCTCCTTTGGTAGGTACTCGGCCAGCAGCCTCCATCCACCGCCACTGAGGCCCGGGAGCCTGGCCACCCAACTAGATATACGTGGAGGCATTGAGGCCCAGGAGCCTGGCCGCCTAACTAGATGTACAAGGAGGCATTGAGGCCCAGGAGCCTGGCCACCTAACTAGATATACGTGGAGACACTGAGGCCCAGGAGCCTGGCCGCCTAACTATATGTACATGGAGGCACTGAGGCCCAGGAGCCTGGCCGCCTAACTAGATATACAAGGAGGCACTGAGGCCCAGGAGCCTGGCCGCCTAACTAGATGTACAAGGAGGCACTGAGGCCCAGGAGCCTGGCCGCCTAACTAGATGTACAAGGAGGCACTGAGGCCCAGGAGCCTGGCCACCTAACTAGATATATGTGGAAGCACTGAGGCCCAGGAGCCTGGCCGCCTAACTATATATACGTGGAGGCACTGAGAGCTTTCCAGTTTTTCCCAAAGCTTTCCCAAAACAACCTCATGAGTAGGGGCTTCCTACAGCACCACCCTAGTACTTACAAAGCGCCTTCCTCAGAGTAGCCTTGGGATCTAGGTAGGGTACAAATAGTTGCTACTGCCATTTAGCAGATGAAAAAGTGATAATCATATGATCGTCTTCGATGATAGAATGTAAGGTCCTTCAAGTCATTTTGTCTGTCTGTCCCCAGCTCCTAACACAGCACCTTGACCTCAGGCTTATTGGCTGATTAATTTGACATTCATTGGGTATTCCATGCCTTATCTCCTCTAAGATGCATAATAACCCAATGAGCTAGGTCTTACAATATTACTGTCCCCATTTTACAGATGAGACTCAAAGGGATTAAGAGACTTACCCAAGATCACACTGCTGGGAAGCAGGGGAGCAAGACCTAGCACCCAGGTCCCTTGACTCCAACATCTTAGAATGTAAGCTGGCCAGGAACGTCTCCCTTCTGTCTCTGGATCTCTAACACCTAATTCACTTCCAGACGCTGATGAACACTTAATAAATGATTTTTTATTCATTAATACATACATACGTACATCACACAATGCATTTCTGTGCTCCTGAAATCATCCTCCATACTTTGGTGGTTCCTGGATCTCATTCATATAGTTGGTCCCTCCATAGACACAAATCAGAACTCTTCCTGTGCCTTCTCTTCCTGCAAAATTCAGGCCCATCCATACTCCATAGAAGACCTACTGAATGTTCAGGCAGCCATCGCTGAGATCTTTAATCATTCAATAAGTGATCATCTGATGGAGAGTAAAAAGAACCTCCATGTAAAGAGAGTGCCCAGTACAGCCATGTCTCATTTCTTTCCAGCTGCACTCCAGACTTTCTCTACCATGCCATCACCCTGCCCCCTTTTCAGCTTCTTCTTATGTATTGTCTTCCCCCATTAGGACATAAGCTCCTATAGGGCAGGAACTATCTTTATTTCTATTTGTATTTATATTCCCAGTACTTGGTACCATTACTGGCACACAGTAAGCACTTAATAAATGTTTCTTGACTGAATGACTGACTGACAATGGGTATCAGTGTTACAGTCAGCTTCTCCATCTATTACCCCCTTCTCTTACAATATAGCTGACCCCTTTCCTTTCCTCATTTTGTACTTCCAGAATAACATCTCTTATTCTACTTCCAAGCCATCATTGGTAATGCACTGCAGCTTGCTCATACCCATGTACATGTCTCTCTTGCCCTTGGTCTAATGACAGTTTTGGTACTTTGGAGATTGTGATGTTTTGTATTTCATAGCAATATAATTATTTGTTGAATGGGATGGGATGGTATGGGATGGGATGGAATGGACTGGGATGCGATGGACTGGGATGGGATGGACTGGGATGGGGTGGGATAGAATGGGAAGGGTTGGGATGGGATAGAATAAGATGGAATAGGATGGAATGGGATGGGATAAGGCAAGATGGTATGGCATGAAATAGAACTGGCAAGTTAGAGCTGCAAAGGGCACTAAGATTTGCATTGGACATATTTCCATTTTTACCACAATTGACATTTTCTCCAAAATAAAAGCATTTTTTTAGTTCCACAGTCTCAAACTTTCTCAACATTTTATATCTCCGTTCTCAGTGGCAGCATTTTTGCTTTCTCACCAGTAGCTGACTAAATCTTATCTAGCAGCTAAAACTAGGGACTCCTTGCCTCGATTTCCCAGGAGCTGTGACTGGTTTGTCAGTCTGTTTCATCAGCCAGTCCCTACTTTCAGTTAAAATCTACTTCAGAGGTTCTCTCATGAACCATGTACTTCATCAGCTCCACTTCGTATCTGAGACATTGGAATATTACATGATTTGACCCCATTTCCCCACTCTCTCATCTGGCCGGGGCTCAGGATCCTCAGCCCCAGAGGATTCAGACTATTGTCTGAACATTATGCCTCTCTCCTCTCAGTGCCTCACCCTGCCCACCTTTAAAGTGGGAATTTCTCATCAGAGACATTCACAGCATTCATTCACCTCAACCAACAGATGACTGACAAGTGACTACTATAGCCAGGACCCTATGTTGACTGGGATAGAAAGGGATATAAATTCAGAAGCATTGGGGTAGATGGAAAGACTGGTAGAGTCAGGAGAAAGCAAATTTGAGTCCTGTCTCCAGAAATCACTTGCTGGGTGAACCTGAGCAGGTTATTAACCTCTCTGAGCTTCATTTTCCTCATCTGTAAAGTAGGGGCAATTATACTTATATTACTCCCAAAAAAAGGTTAGAGGAAAGCACTTTGTAATCCATAAAGCACCATAGAAATGAGAGTTACTGCTGTAGAAAGAGGCCATGGTCCCCATCCTCAGGGAAATTACAGATATAGTCAAGATGACAAGGCAAGTACACAAATAATTATAATAACAAAGCAGAATTGCTAGATGCATAAAAGTATAATATTTATGTCAGAGACTCCTTAAGAATCCCAGAATGTTAGCCCTGGAAGGGACCTCAGAGCCATGCAATCCAATCCATACCTGAAGAAGAATCCCTTCTGTCAGAAACAGAGGACTACAAGGACAGAACGCTGCCCACAAAGGCAGGCAGATGTGGTCACTACATTGGTTGTTTTTCCTTAACTGTTTGTTCTTTGTTTTAAGAGAGGATTCATCTGGAGGGCAGAAATGAGCGAAAGAAGGAAATTCAGAAATTGCAATGATATGTTACAAATGATGCCTTTGGGCATAGTGGCAAAGACCTGGAAACTAAGAAGATGCCCATTGACTGGAGAATGGCGGAACAAATTAAGATACATGAATGGAATGGGATGCTATCATAAAAATTATGAAGGGATCATTTCAGAGAAACTTGGAAAGGTTGAGGGAAGTGAACAGAACCAGGAGAACCATCCCTACAATAATAATGTTGTCATAGGCACAAACAACTTTGAAAGACTGAAGAACTTTGAGCAATTCAGTGACCTTCTCTGGTTTTGGAGGCCTGATTCTGGAGTCTCCTTGAGGACTCAGTGATAAACATCCTACCCACCTCCTGGCAGAAAAATGGTGGCTTTGAGACCTAAAATGAGACATACGATCTTGGAATGGACAATGGGGGGACTCGTTTTGCTTGATTATATGTATTTGATATAAGGGTTTACATCTTTTTGTGGGAGAAAAGAAATGCTTGTCAAGTAAAAAATAGAACCATTTAAAACAAAAGGTATCTATAATATTTTTAAAGAATCCCCTGTACAAACTCCCTAACAAATAACCATCTAACCTTTGCTTCCAGACCTCTACTGAGGGCAAACATGCTACTTGCCTGTGGAACAGTTTCTTCCATTATGGGAGGGCTCTCATTGTGAGGAAGCTTCTCTTTAAATCAGCCAGAAATCTGGCTTTTTGTAGCTTCCCCCCTCTGCTTCTAGTTCTGCCTACTGGGGTCAAGTAGAATGAGTCAAGTCCTGCTTCCATGCAAAAGCCCTTCAAATACTTGGCCTGTTTTCATACCACATACTCAAATCTTCTCCCCCTCCAAAGTCATCTCTGAACTTTGCTCTATCTTATCCAACTCTTCATGACCCCATTTTAGGGTTTTCTTGTCAAAGATAGTACAGTGGTTTGCCATTTCCTTCTCCAGCTCATTTTACAGATGAGGAAACTGAGGCAAACAGGGTTAAGTGACTTGCCCAGGGTCACACAGCTAATATATGTCAGAGGTTTGATTTGAACTCTGGAAGCTAAGGCTTCCTGGTTCCAAGCCTAATGCTCTAGCCACTGTGACACCTAGCACCACCCCAGTTCCTTAAACTGACCCACATGGGAGTTTGAGGAGCTTCATGATCATAGTGGTCCACCATGTCACTTTCGTGACCTAAATACACATTGGCAAAATGTTTTCTTCTCTTGGCTCATACCACACCCTACTGGGGAAACCTGGAGAAATGTGCCTACCTCAAGGACAAAGTTTACAAGAAGGAAGAAATTTGTCTTCAATGAAGAAAACAGAACAGTCCCCAAAATAGCACCCAGGGAAGCCAGTAGAAACTGTGAGATGAGCAGCCAGCTTCCAAAATCCCCAGTCCCTTACCGGCTTCCTTAGAGGCAGGCCATTTTTCCTCTATTGTCTTCCCAGCAGGTCGTCTCTAGGTGTTGCTTCCTCACAGCTCCCAACAGGTATCCTGAGTCACCTTGGTTCCTTCTACATTAAGAGAAGCCAAGTGTCATTGTTTTCAGCTCAGTAGGAAGGTAGGTGACTCAGCAAATAGAGGACTGAAATTTGAGTTCCAATCCAGCCTCACTTAGCTGTATGACCCTGGGCAAATCACTTACCTTCTGTCTTCCTCAGTTTCCTCATCTGTAAAATGGGGAAGGGTTGTTGTGAATATAAATGAAATCCTGTTTGTAAAGCACTTGAGGAGCTTCATTTGACTAGAGAATGCTAGCTGTTACTAGCTATTATTAATCAGCCCCAGAGGTCAGAACTAGGAGCAAAAGGTAGAACCAATCAACAGACATTTATTATGTGCTTACTGTATGTCAGGCACAAAGAAAGGCAAGGACAGTTCCTGCCCTCGAGAAGCTTACATTCTAATGGAGGGGACAATATAGACATAGATAGATGTAAACAAGATGGTTTATAGGGAGATACAATTTCCTTGGAGGAGAAAGCATTAGCAGTCCAAGGGTTCCAGAAAAGAGCTCTTAAAGAAGGTGACATTTGAGCTGAATTTTAAAGGAATCCAGAGACTTTATGCAGAGGAGGGGAAGAGTGAGAGCATTCCAGGCATGGGAGACAGCCAATGAAGAGGCAGGGAGATGAAGTGTCCTGCGGGAGAAACAGCCCTTGGGTCAAGATGGCTTCATGAGCTTGGAGAGGGGAGTACGTAGTAAAACAATACCTAGTACTTACATGGTGCTTTAAGGTTGATTATTTTTCTTTTTCTGACTAGGTTAAAAAAAGGCCATTTTTTTGCCCCATTTCTTACTTAGCCTAAATCACTGAATGGGTGTTGCCTCACTCATAGTGAGAATTCAGAAAGACCTCAACTTCAAAAGGCCACTGTCTCCCACTGCATCCAGGGCCATCTCCAGTCATCTTGATCTATATCTTTCCACTGGACCCACAAGGCTCCAGAGAAGAGAGTGAGGCCGAAGGCTTTGCATTGCCCTCCCTCATTTAAATCCAGTTCACTTGCAAATCATGGCATCACCTTCCTGATGTTGTGGTCCTCTTTGAGAATAAAAAAAAAAAGACAACAACAAGGTTATTATCTAAATTGATCCTTACAACAACCCTATAAAGTAGGTGCTGTTATTTGCATTTTACAAATGAGGAAACTGAGACGTAGAGAGATTAAGTAACTTGCCCAGAATCACATAGCTAGTAACAAGGATGTGAGTTCTGGTCTTACCAGCTCCAAATCAAGGCTCTGCCCACTGAGCCACCTGAAGATTGTCTCTAGAGCTCAGCTCAAGTGTCTCTTCCTTGGAGATGCCACTCCTGATCTCTGCCCTACCCTCATGGGCTGATGCCTTTCTTCCTCACCCTGACAATTGCTTTGTACCTCTTTTGTGTGTATTTTGTTTTCACTTTCTTATGGACAGATTATTTTTCCCAATGTAATGTTAGTTCCTTGAGGGAAGGGCATTTAATTTTGTCTTTGTGTCCTCAGCGCCTAGCACAGTGCTGAAGACATATTGGCACTTAAACGCTTTTTGAATAAATAAATGAATGAACAAATAGACCATGAGTTTGCCAGACACGTAATCTCTGTCTCTGGGCCACACTTGCCTCATCTGTAAAATGGTGTTAGTATTTTCCCTGCCTGAAAGGAGGGAGTTGAATCACATGATCTCCTGAGGTCCCTTCTAGCTCCAAACCTAGGCTTCTCTGTGCAGAATGGGGTGCTCAAGGATGAGTAGTGCCCCAACATCACAAAGAACTGCTCCACTGAGCCTTTATCAACACTCAGGCATGATAATGGCCTGCTCTAATTAACCTCCCAGTTGGGGATGGTTTCCTGGTGCCTTGCCTAGATTCCCTCATTCAACATCTCCCAGGACTTTCTAACTTCCAGCTTGAATCCTAGGCAGAGTAATTGCCTGTGCAGCCTCTGAATCACCCATAAGGATCAGGCAGGGAGAAAGGAATGATCTCCAGCCAAACTCTGGACCCAGAATAATAATTGCTCTCGTTTCCAAAGCTCCCCAAGCTTTAAAGAGTGCTTTCCTCACAATAACCTTGCAAGGTAGGTAGTTAGGTAGGTAGGTAGGTAGGTAGATAGATAGATAGATAGATAGATAGATAGAGATACATAGACAGAAGGATGGGTGGATGAATGGATGGATGGATGGATGGATGGATGGTTGGATGGAAAGATAGATAGATAAATAGACAGACAGACAGACAGACAGACAGACAGACAGACAGACAGTAGGCAGGCAGGCAGGACCCCTGACTCTAAATCTAGTACTCATTCCACTACTCTAGATTGTCTCTCAACGAATGACCCCACATGTTGGAGGCAGAATCCCTCACCACACACAGACATCCATGGAGAAATGTCACCATCCCTTCTGAGTCAAAATAACCCTGTCTTTGGGTCACACTATAATGGGCATCCAAAATCTTGAGTGACTGCAGGATACACAGGATACATCCCTACTCATATGTCTCTGTCTCTGTCTGTCTGTCTGTCTCTCCCTCTTTCCAACTCTCTGTCTCTGTCTCTCTTTGGCATATACCCATGGGCATGCACACACACACACACACACACACACAAGCATGCACACACAGAGACATGCATGCATGTATACACACATGCACACATGCACACACACAGGTACACATGTATTCACACACATGCACACATACACATGCCCACGTGCTCACACGCATGCCCCCTCCCTCCTTGTTTCCCCTCTTCCAGCCAAGCCCCAGACAAATGATGCTGCCCTCCTGCTGTATCCCCTGCACACTACACTGACCACTTTCTGCCCGAGGGCCTGCTTCATTGCTGCCCTTTGTCCAGTTTCATTTATCTGCACAACCAAAAGACACAGAAACAAATTGAATGTTGCTGTGTCCTATTCTTTAGGGCCCGTTTTTTAGAAAATGGTCAGTGAATTGGTCTGTGCCCCTGCTCCTGCACTCAGACAACCAGAGCTAGATGCTATATGTGGGTCTGGAGGTCAGTGTATGCACATGTATAACTGGGTGTATGCATTTTTTGTGTGTGCTATTTTGTGGATGTACTGGTACATGTGTGAATATTGCTTGTATGCATATTATATATGCATGTGCGTGTGAATGTGTGCATTGTGTATATACACCGTGTATTCTATTCTGCATAGTTGTACATGTATGTGTTAATAAATATTTGCTTGTCCTCCAAGAAAAACATGAACTGATCCCAGGCTATGGAAGAGCTCAAAAAGGATTTGGAAAAGCAAGTTAGAGAAGTAGAGGAAAAATTGGGAAGAGAAATTAGAAGGATGTGAGAAAACCATGAAAAACAAGTCAATGATTTGCTAAAGGAGACCCAAAAAAATACTGAAAAATATACTGAAGAAAACAACACCTTAAAAAACAGACTAACTCAAATGGCAAAAGAGCTCCAAAAAGTCAATGAGGAGAAGAATGCCTTGAAAGGCAGAATTAGCCAAATGGAAAAGGAGGTCCAAAAGACCACTGAAAAAATACTACCTTAAAAATTAGAGTGGAGCAAGTGGAAGCTAGTGACTTTATGAGAAATCAAGATATTATAAAACAGAACCAAAGGAATGAAAAAATGGAAGACAATGTGAAATATCTCATTGGAAAAACCACTGATATGGAAAATAGATCCAGGAGAGATAATTTAAAAATTATTGGACTACCTGAAAGCCATGATCAAAAAAAGAGCCTAGATATCATCTTTCAAGACATTATCAAGGAGAACTGCCCTGATATTCTAGAGCCACAGGGCAAAATAGAAATTGAAAGAATTCATCGCTCGCCTCCTCAAATAGATCCCAAAAAGGAAATCTCCTAGGAATATTGTCACCAAATTCCAGAGCTCCCAGATCAAGAAGAAAATACTGCAAGCAGCCAGAAAGAAACAATTTGAGTATTGTGGAAACACAATCAGAATAACCCAAGATCTGGCAGCCTCTACATTAAGAGATCGAAGGGCTTGGAATACGATATTCCGGAGGTCAATGGAGCTAGGATTAAAACCAAGAATCGCCTACCCAGCAAAACTGAGTATCATGCTCCAAGGCAAAATATGGATTTTCAATAAAATAGAGGACTTTCAAGCTTTCTCAGTGAAAAGACCAGAGCTGAATAGAAAATTGACTTTCAAACACAAGAATCAAGAGAAGCATGAAAAGGTAATCAAGAAAAAGAACAAGAAAAAGAAATTGCAAGGGACTTACTAAAGTTGAACTGTTTTGTTTACATTCCTACATGGAAAGATGATGTGTATGATTCATGAGACCTCAGTATTAGGGTAGCTGAAGGGAATATGCATATATATGTGTATATATATATATATATATATATATGTTTATGTATATATGTGTATGCATGAGTGTGTATGTATGTATATATGTATGTGTGTACATATATATATATATACAGACAGAGAGAGAGAGAGAGAGAGAGAGAGAGAGAGAGAGAGCAGGCACAGGGTGAGTTGAAGATGAAGGGAAGATATCTAAAAGAAATAAAATCAAATTAAGGGATGAGAGAGGAATATATCGAGAGAGGGAGATAGGGAGAGATAGAATGGGGTGGATTATCTCGCATAAAGTTGGCATGAGGAAGCAGTTCTGTGGGAGGAGGGGAGAGGGCAGGTGAGGGGGGAATGAGTGAATCTTGCTCTCATCAGATTTGGCCTGAGGAGTGAATACCATACATACTCAATTGGGCATCTTACCCCACAGGAAAGAAGAGGGAAGAAGATTTAAAAAGGGGGGGGATGATGGAGGGGAGGGCAGATGGGGGTGGAGGTAATCAAAAACAAACACTTTCGAAAGGGGACAGGGTCAAGGGAGAAAATTCAATAAAGGGGAATGGGTTGGGAAGGAGCAAAGTATAGTTAGTCTTTCACAACATGAGTATTGTGGAAGGGTTATACATAATGATACACATGTGGCCTATGTTGAATTGCTTGACTTCTTGGGGAGGGTGGGTGGGAAGGGAGGAGCGGGGAGAATTTGGAACTCAAAGTTTTTAAAAACAAACGTTCAAAAACAAAAAAAAAAGTTTTTTGCATGCAGCTAGAAAATAAGATACACAGGCAATGGAGAGTAGAAATTTAGCTTGCCCTACAAGAAAGGAAGGGAAAAGGGAATGGGAGGGGAGTGGGGTGACAGAGGGGAGGGCTGACTGGGGAACAGGGCAACCAGAATATACACCATCTTGGAGTTGGGGGAGGGTAGAAATGGGGAGAAAATTTGTAATTCAAACTCTTGTGAAAATCAATGCTGAAAACTAAATATATTAAATAAATTTTAAAAAAAAGTATTTTGCAAATCTTAAAAAAATAAATAAGTAAATAAATATGTGCTTGTGAGGGTAGGTTTGCACGTATGCACAGTACATGGTGTGTGCATGCTCTGCCCCTGCCATACACTGGGTGACTGTCTTCATGTCTCCATGCCTCAGGCCACTCCCCAAGAAGAGACATGGTGCATCAACACTGGCTGACGGGAGCCAATCTGCATCAGAGGAGGGAGTTTCCCAACACCAACAAAAATCACAGGTCCAAGACAAAATGAAAAACTCTAAGGGTGCGTGCGTATGCATGTGTTTATGTGTCTGTATGTTATGTGTGTGTGTGTGTGTGTGTGACAGTCAGCACAGCAGAGTGGATAGAAGGTCAGCCTTGATAGTCCTCTGTCAAGACATCCCGGGTTCATGCCTCTGACATGAACTAGCTGTGAGACCCTGGACAAGTCACTTTGCCTCTCACTGCCACAGGAATGCTCTGAGGCTAAAGGTTAAAAAGGAGTTATTGAGGAGCATCAGTAGAGTGAGTTTCCAAAATGAGAGTCTCCCCTCCTCCCACTGAAATCCCAGGTCCAGACCCCGGCCCAAAGCCAGTGTGTGAGTATCTGTGTTTCTTTGTATGTACACACACATATATTCATATTGCATAAATGTGCTTATCTCTGTACATGGACAACTTGGCAGGTGTGTTACGTGTGCGTGCCATTACCCATGAGTGGCTAGGCTGGGATCCAGTATGGATGTACATTTGCATGTGAGGGTGTGTTTGTTTGTGGATGTCAGTCAATCTCTCAAGCATTTATTAACCGCCTAATGTGTTCTTAAGCACTATGCTATGCTCTGGGAATACAAATAATTTTTTAAAAACACAGTCTTTGCCTTCAAGGAGCTTACATTCTAAGGAAGTGCTATAAATATTCCCACTTCACAGATGACGAAATTGAGGCAAACAGAGATTACATGTTTTGCTAAGTGTCTGAGGTGGGATTTGAAAGCAGATCATCTTGACTCCAGTCAGGACACTAGTCACTGTGCTAGCTGTCTCACTTTCTACTGGTAGGAGTTTCCACACCAAGACTTCCAAGAACCATTGAAATAAAAAACATAGGCAGAAAAAGTCAACCTTTTGTTAAAAGAATTTGTTTAGCCTGCTTTGTAGAAGCAAGTATCTCCTGAAGTTAGCTCCTGCCCTACCAATGGCCTCTCCTTGGTGATCTCTAGTTCGATCCCTGTCTCCCCCCCATCATTCTGCAAGCGATGGGCCAGAACAAAAAGAACACACAGCTAAAGGTTGGGAGCTCAGTTCTAGCCCAAGCTCTGGCTCAACTTCAGCCTGATCATTTCCCTCCTAGGACCCCAGACTCCTCCTCTATAAAAGGAGGGGATTGACTTTGAGTATTTCTGAAGTTCCTACTAGTGATGACATTCTTTGACATTCCATATTCTTTCCAAATCCAGTATCACATTCTAAAGCTCCTCCTGAGCTTTGTATTCTAAAACTCCTATCATATTGGACATTCTCGAGTTTCTTCCCAGTGCTGACAATCTACACTCCAAGGTCTGTCCAGTGCTTGTTCTAAAGTAACTTCAAGCCGATAATCTATGCTGTAAGTTCCCTCCCAGCTCTAACATTACCTGTTCTAGCCACAATCCACTCTACTCCCCCCACCCTGACATTCTGTCTTCTCAAGACCATTCTGGCTCTGACATTCTCCATTCTGAAGTCCCTCCTAATTCTGACATCCCCTGTTCTAAGGTCCCTCCAAGCTCTGACATTCCCTGTTTTAAGGCCCCTCCCAGTCCTGACATTCCCTGTTCTAAGGCTCCTCTTAGTTCTGACATTCTCTGTTCTGAAGTCCTTCCTAATTCTGACATT
This sequence comes from Trichosurus vulpecula, assembly GCF_011100635.1. NCBI lineage: Eukaryota > Metazoa > Chordata > Mammalia > Diprotodontia > Phalangeridae > Trichosurus > Trichosurus vulpecula. The sequence goes on from NC_050577.1 coordinate 293,717,379, forward strand.
CCTTGTTCTAAGGTCCCTCCTAGCTTTGATTTTTTGTGTTCTAAGGCCCCTCCTAGCTCTGACATCCCATGTTCTTAGGCCCCTCCCAGTTCTGACATTCTCTACTCTAAAGTTCCTCCCAGTTCTCACATTCCATATTCTATGGTTTTTTCCAGCTCTCACATTGTCAGTCCTGAGGCCCCTTTCAGCTTCCACATTATCTCTTCTTAGGACTCCTCCAGCTCTCACATTCCAAGATCTATCATTCTCATTCTATGTTCTTATGCCTCTCCCTGCACTGAGACTCCATGATTCTTCTCTGTTCAAAAAAAAATGTCCCCAAGGTCTGAATTACAGAGTTTGAAAGTATAAAAAAAAAAAACATTGCCCTCTCTGTGTGCTGCCCTGGGGAAAAATGGTGAGTGTTTGGAAGTATAAAGCAATGTATAAATGCTTCCTAATACCAGAGATTATTTGAGAAGGAAAGGCGGGGAGAAAGGCAAGGGCCGGGAAATGAAGGATTTTAAGACTACAAAGTATTTCATTCCCAGAGGACCTGAAAAAGAAGCTTAAAGTTCAACTCTTTGAAGACGATAATGAAAGCCTGGAGTGTGCTGGGAGCTGCTCTCAGCCCACCTTCTCCAGAGAAGGAGAGAGTGGGACAATGCCTTCCCTGGGGAAACTGTCAGAAGTCACCCATGGCTGGTTGCTTGGCCTCTGCTCCAGTCCCCCATTTTAAAAAAGATTCCTCCAAATCTGGCCTCTGGGTTAGCCTCCTGGCAGGGCTGGAGAATGCTTCCATAGTCAGGGATTGAAAGGCTCTGATCACAGGAAGCTGTCCAGCACACTTTACATACAGAAAAAGGGCTGCTCTGCGTTATAACTAGAAAGACAAGTAGATAGCCAAAATTTAAAAAAAATCCTCCTTGGGACCTAGGGAAAGTTACAGTTTTTTGTAGCTTACTTCCCTTGTTGTTACTGTATCTCAGAGGCCCCAGACTGCTTCATTTTCCTCCCAAGCCATCCTCTCTAACGCTACGTTACTGCTGCATGGCTATTGTCTAGCCCCACTTTGCACGTCTCCTTCCCAGGATGGACCCCTAGCCAAATCAGTGCCACCACCGCTACTGCCAAGGGTCTGTCTCTACTTACCAGCCCTGTAACTTTCCAAACCAAAACTCCTCTTCCTGGTCTCCACTCCCCTTTATATATCATCATCACCAATAGAATTGTGGGATTCAAGATACAGAAAGAGGAGTACAATTTTGCACAGTGGACAATGTTGGAGTTTGTTTTGTTTAACTATGCATATTCATTATAGGGTTTTCTCTTTTTTTCTTTCAAATGGGAGAGGGTAAAAGGGAAAGAAAATAAATGCTTATTGATTGAAAAATAAAATGAATTTTTAAAAATGAAAACCCCCTAAAAGAAGGGACCGATTTCACATTTTCATTCATTCATGTAGGGGAAAGAACTTGACTTGGAGTCAGAGGGTTACAAGATAATAGCTTTATGCCTGGATTAAAGCTCAGAAGTCATCTAGTCACCTCATTTAATGTGGAAGGAAACTGAGGCCCATGGGAATCATAAAGGTACAACAACTAGCTGTTGGGCTAGAGACTATAGAGAGAATGAGGGGGAATAATGTGTGATCAACCTGAAATGATGGGCTGGGGTGACACTGGGAGAGGGCGGAAAGAGCAAAGAATATCAGACTTTATCCTAGAGGCAATAGGGAGCCACTGAAATTTCTTAAGCAAAGAATAACGTGGTGCTTTGGGACTATTTTGATGTGTTGTCAACGATGCTCTGATTACAGAATGGATAAGAATTTCTGACCTCTCTTTGTAATAGGATATTGCCCCATTCAGTACAAGGGGCTGGCATTCCCTCAACTCTCTGGAAGTTCTTTTAGCCTTTTTCCTCCTATCTAGGAGGAATTATCAATTAATATGATAGTATATCTTATATAATATGTACAATATAGATATAATACAGGGTGTTCCTAAAGTCTGGACACATAGGCAAAAATGCATATTTTCAAGAAACGAAATGAATGAAATTTTCAACCATATTTTATTTAATTGGAATATTAGCAAATAACATCATCAATATCATTTCCATCATTTGCACTGCCCTCCCTCATTTCACTTGCAAATCATGGCATCACCTTCCTGATGTTGTAATGCAAAGATTCACGTAAACTCGATGCAATAACTCCACATTGCTGTCAATTTGCCTATGTGTCCAGATTTTAGGGACACCCTGGTATGGTATATAGTATTATAATATAGATTAATAATATTACCATAGATTAATAATATTCTGTCTTTCCAAGTCACCTGCCATATGAGGATTCTCTGAAGCCCTTGGTTGGGGTCCCAGGCTGGCAGATGTGAGCCACCCCAATGCCCACCAGGCTGACCTTTCCACATTGCCAGGTGAGACAGGACAGCTCAGAGGTAAACAGCTGGGGAAGATTGGTTTCAGGGCTGGCTGGAGGGCCTGGCCACCTTCTGCTCACTTTTCCTGCCTGATATGCCCATGAAGAGCTTATTAGCCAAAGCAGAAGCTCCCAAGAGGACCATGGCATTTTCCAGAAGACCATGCTAGTGTATGACAGCTGGGCAAGCTTTCTCAAACTCATGTCTAGTTTGTTGACAGTGGCAGAGCCAGCCTGAGGGCAGATTCGGAAGCAGGAATCTTCTCCCCTCCCCCCACCCCTGACCCCCACCTCCTTCCTTTCTGACCTCCTCCTTCTCTTCCTTCTTTCTCAGTCAACCAAGCCTATTTTTAGGGAAGGTCGTGTTCTCAATCTCCCCCTCCCCAACACACTCTCTTGCAGAGCTCCCTGCATTTAGAGCCTGAATTTCCTCTGTGCCATTAAAAGTTCTGTCTCCAAAAAATGCCTTTCAGACCATAGAGTGAAAGAGAAATATAGCATTTGGGGTGAAGGAGCCTTCCCAGGTCCCCCAAATTCAAACCTTGGGTTAGTTCATCTGCCCCCCTCCCCAGCTCATAGGGATTAGAGCAAGAAGGAACCTTGGAAAGCACCAATTTCCAATACTTTATTTTGCACCAAAGGAAATTGAGGCCCAGAGAGGTGGTGTGCTGTGCAAGGTCATGCAGCAAGTAAATACTTGAGTCAGGATTCAAACCCAGATCCTCTGCCTTCAAATCTGACATTTTTCCACAAAATGATGTTTGATGGCAGACAGACTGTTGGGAGCATTCTTGATAATGGAAATCACTGATGACCTCTGCTGCACTGTTCATATTGTCGTTATCACAGATTGGAGAAGAGGGTTGTATGCAGGGGTGGGAGAGAGGAGGAGAAGGGAGCTGGGATTTCTTTGGTGTTAGGAACTCCCAGGGATGAAATGCAGATTACCACTTTCTCTTCCCCCTTAGGATCATAGATTTAGAGCTCAGAGGGACACTCTTGAGGTCATTGAATATAACTCCCTCATATTAAAGATGAGAAAACTGAGGTAGATAGGGTTAAGTGACTTGCCCATGGTCACACAGCTAGTAAGTGTCTGAAGTCAGATTTAAACCCAGGTCTTCCTGACTTCAAGCCCAATTCTCTATCTACCATACCTCATTGCCCCTCAGTCTATAGAGTTGACCAGAGTCCTGTGTATTTAAATGATTTTCCCAGGGTCATTGAGTCAATATGTATCAGAATCTGACTTTCTGTATGCTACAACACATTACCTGTTAACATTATCACTGTCATTGTTGTGTCTTAAAGAGAAAATGGGCTCCACCTTCTCCGATCCCTCAAGTGGATGAAGGCCATGGCCTTGTAGACCTCACCAAGCACTTTGTAGCTTTCATACGTTGGTGTGAGACTTTAAGCTCCATGAAGGGACCACTTCTAAGCCTTTTGTATCTCCCCACTAGCCAGCAGCATTCTTCATGGAATATGTATTTAATCAATATTCATTGAATTCCATTGATCCTGTACAAGTCAGCCAGGCTAGAAACAACCTAAGTGTCGGCCTCTACTCTTCATTCCCTCACACTCCCCATCTGCAATCTATTGCCAAGCCCTGTTAATTATACCTTCCCAACATCTCCCATACACCCCTTTCTCTATTCAGATACTGACACCACCCTGATTAAGGGGTTGTGGCAGTGTTTGAGTCCTATTGGAATAGCCTGCTCGTTGGTGTCCCTGCCTCAACTCTCCAAATTCCAGTCCTTCCTCAGCTGCCGAAGCGATCATCCCTAAGTGCATGGCTGACCCTGTTACCCCAGGTTTTTATTCAATTCAATTCAAGGGAATTATCCAACAAATTCCATTGACTCCCTCCCACCACCAGGCTTCTAACACCCTTCATAACCTAGCTCCTTCCTACCTTTCCAGTCTTCTTCCTCCCCTCCACATACTCTTTGATCTAGGGACCCTAGCATCCTTGTTGTTCCTTACAGAAGACACTCCAGCCCCAGACAGCTTGCATTTTTACTGACTGTCCCCCATGCCTGAAATGCTCTCCCCACTCCTAGCCCTCCATCTCCTGGCTTCCTTGGATTCCTTTAGGTCTCAGCTCCAAATGTATGTTCTGCATGAAGCCTTTGTCCTCCTTGAGGGCAAGGACTGGCTTTTGTCTTCTCTTGTCACCTCAGCACTTAGCACAGTAGCTGGCATACAGCAGGTGCTTAATAAATGTTTATCGATTGATTAAGCCCAGTCTCCCTTAATAAATGCCTGTTGACTGATTGACTGAAATCAAAGACCTAGATAAAAAATCAGTTAAAAAAGAATAGACTCTCCTATAAGTTTAGGCACAGAAAAAGATCACAGAGTCATAGAATTTACAACTTGGAAGGGATAGCAGAAGCCTAGTCAATTTTGGACAAAAATTCCCTCCTTTCCCACACTTACTTCCCACTCCCTCATGTCTATCCACTTCAATCCTACTCTCCCCCCACCCATGTCCCACTCCAGATCTGGCCTCCCATTAGACTGTGCCCTCTCAAATGCCCGATCAATAATTAACAAACTTCCTTTCATCTTGAAACTCCCTCCATATTCTGCCTTTGGGAAAGGTGGATTCTTCTTCCTCTTTTCCTTTCACACCCACAAATGTGACAATTAAATGACTCTCTGCTCTCAAATCTACATGGTATGTGGGGGACCCAGCCAGCAGGTGGGCTAGAGTGGGAGGAGGAGGGAGGGGTGTGGAGAAAGCCTTCTAAATCCATTAAGTTGATAACACTTGCATTCATAGACCTGAAAGAGAAGCACAAGAGTGATGGATGGAGTTGTCATATTTACGGTTTGTAGCCAAATGATTAATGGGCTTCCCGGTTTATAACACGATGCTCGTTTAACTCTGCTTCCCATGCCTGGACTGATTTATAGAGCCCAGCATTTCTGTTGCATTTCAATAGTATGACAGTGATAACGTTTTATCACCTTGGATGATCAATTAGTCTCCATCCTCCAATACTTCAATGGATCTGGGTTATTGTCACCAGGAGGGATCACTCCACTGGGGCAGATTGCAAGCTACCCCTGCTTTCTGATCTTAACGCAATTCTCATCTGCTGTCTTCTCTGCAAACCCTCCAGAAAGGACCCACCCAATGCATTCAAGGCCTTCCTCTGATTCTTTTGGTACTTTATGGTTATCTAGGCCACTTCCTGCCTGTTCTGTTATCTCACTCTCAAAATATGCCCAGTTCTTTTCCTTTTCTGATCATACAAATCAGGGAGTCATGTTCAATCCAACCCAATCCAATAAACATTTATCGAGTGCCTACTATGCGCTAGGAATTGTGCTAAACACTGGAAATACAAATAATAAAAAGAAAGACAGCCCCTACCCTCAAGATGCTATACTCTAAAGGGGAAGATAACACCCAAAAAGCAGTAGGAAAGCAAGGGAGCAGAGAGGAATGGGCCACCAGAGGATACCCAGCACAAAGGCATCTCATTCCATGAAGTCGAAACCAGGCAGGGAAATAGATGCAAGTGGAGTGAACTGAGTCCATATTCTGCCCTCTATAAAGGAAGGTATTGGGAGGAGTTCGGTAACCTGCCCTCTGGCCCTCCAATTAGAGAAGAGAGGAGGCTGAGGGAGGTGGTGTCTATCAAAGCTTGAGTTGGCAGCCTAGTGGTGAGTTTAGAAGTGAGGAGCTTATCCAGAGAGGGGTACCTTATTCCACAGAGTTGAAACAAAGCAAAGCATTAGTGTAGATTTAAAAGCTTGAAAGAATGGAAAAGCCATTGATTTCATCTCTTCATTTTAAAGATGAGGAAACTGAAGCCCCCAGAAGTAAAATATCCCAAGTCACACAAGTGGTAAGAGGCAGAGTCAGGATTTAAATCGCAGTTATAGGATCATAGATTTAAAACTGGAATGGACTTTAGAGGCTATCAAATCTAATTCCCTGCTTTTACAGATAATGAGCTAAGACTCAGAGAAGGAAGAGATTTGCCAAAAGCAAGTGGATAGTATGTAGCAGAGGCAGGATTTGAACCCTGGTCTTCTGACTCTAAATCTAGCACTCTTTCCATTCATACTGCCATACTACCTTCCAATCCTTGATGTCTTTTAATTGAAGAAATCAGTCTCATTTCACAATTGGTCTTATTTCATCTTTAGGTCAAAGTCTTCCAGTAGAAAAATACCACTAGTGAGTATGGGTGGGACTTCAGAACGTTGTTTCTCATACAGGAATCTTTGAACTGCTTGGCTCCAGAAAACCAAAGTAAGAGAAATGAGTGGAAGATGCACAGAGGCAGATTTTGGCCGTCCAAAAGTAGCATTGGCTGCCTTGGAGGTGCTGGGATCCCGTAGGACTGGAGGCCTTCAAGGAGAAGGCTGAGGACCACTCTCCAAAGATGCTGTAGATGAGATTCTTGCTCAGGTGAGTATTGGACCTGATAAGCTCAGGGGTCCCTTCCAGTTCTGGAATGCTGTAACTGTGGTTAGCTCACATCTGAAGTGTCATGATCAGTCTGGGCACCACATTTTAGGCAAAATGTAAGCAAGCTGTAGCAGGTCCAGAAGAAGGCAAACATGACAGTAAGAAATCTGAAGCTTATCCACGATAAAGATTGAGGATACATTGAGTGAATTGGCAGGGGTAGCCTAGAGAAGAGAAAACTGGGGATGAGGGGCATAATAGCTATTTTCAACTATTATAAGGGCTGTTATGTGGAAGAATGACTAGCTGTATTCTGGTTATCCTCAAATGGATGTACTAGGAGCAAGGAGTGGATAGATTTTGATGACATAAGGACAAATTTCCTATAAGAGCTGTTCAAAGATGTAATGGGCTTCTTTGGGAGGGAGCAGGTTCCTACTCAGTGGAATTCTTCAGCCACAGGCTTGTCCACCCTGCCCCACTACTGGCAATTAGCCATTAGTTGGTGGTGGTGGTGGTGGTGGTGGTGGTGGTGGTGGTGGTGGTGGTGGTGATGGTGGTGGTGATGGTGGTGGTAGTGTAGTTGGCTGGCCCCCTCTTTACAAAAGTTGCTTCCCCTGATGATGGCAGCAAGGACTGAAATGGAAGCAGGGCCATTGGTCTGGGGGACATGGCTTTTCTTGGGGTGCTGTAGATCAAGATTCTTGACTTTCTCCCTCAGGATCACAGAGGAGGTAATGATCAAGGTGATTTGGACTGTCACAGGCTACCTCCTGTGTCTCCCTTAGAGTGCCTTGTGGCTTCAGCTAGTTTGGCTTGCCTATCTCCACTGATGGCAATTATTAGGCAAGTGGTTTTGGTTATGGTTAAGAAGGTCAGACCTTTGTCCACAAGGGTTGTTTTCCTGGACCATGATTGATCGGGCTGGTCTGGAAGCATGGCCAATGATGTATGGGTTTTCCACTGGCTATTCCTCTTCCTTCCACATGACCAATGTACTTTCTTTCTCTAGCATACATTTCTTTGATGACATCCTTTACACATTTTCTTCTTCATAATTTCTTGTTTGTAATGAGTCAAACACCTACCACAGACCTCTGGTTGTCCTTCAGGTTGATCCTCAACCTGAATTCTTTTGATCCTGTAGAGTTCCTTGATTCATAGTCATATAACCGTAATGGAAGTCTACTGGTATTAGAAAAATGAGCCTAACTATCTACACAGAAAAAAAAAAAAAGTCAGTTAAGAATGCTTTTTGTCGGGGTGGAGCCAAGATGGCAGCTGGAAAGCAGGGACCAGCTTGAGCTCCCTGCCGAGCCCCTCCAAAAACCTATAAAAAATGGCTCTGAACCAATTCTAGAATGGCAGAACCCACAGAACAGCAGAGGGAAGCAGGGCTCCAGCCCAGGACAGCCCGGATGGTCTCTGGGTGAGCTCTATTCCACACGGAGCTGGGAGCTGGGAGCTGGGAGCTGGGAACGGAGTGGAGCAGAGCCCAGCCTGAGCAGCGTGGACCATCCAGATCAGAAGCCAGGCGGAGGGGGCCCTAGCGCCCTGAATATGTGAGCTGCGGCAGTTACCAGACCCCTCGACCCACAAACACCAAAGACTGCAGAGAAGGTTAGTGGGAAAAGCTGAGGGAGTGGAAGGAGTTCGCGGTTCGGCTTCCAGCCCCGGGGGCAGCGGAGGTGGGGCAGCTACAGCTGTTGTTACTTCCGGCTCCAGGCCCACCTGGTGGGAGGAATTAAGTGGCGGATCAGAGCAGGGGTGCACAGCCTGCCGAAGATCTAAGCCCAGTTTGGGCTGGGGGTTCTTGGGGAAGGAGGAGTGCTGGGGTGACAGAGCTGGCACCTCTCCCCCAAACGTGGAACATAGAACTCTTTAGTCTACAAGCAGTCATACCCCACTGAAAAACTCAAGGGTCAAGTTAGTTGGTTGGGAATATGGCCAGGCAGCGAAAGCACACCCAGATTCAGTCTCAGACTTTGGATTCTTTCTTTGGTGACAAAGAAGACCAAAACATACAGCCTAAAGAAGACAACAAAGTCATAGAGCCTACAACAAAAGCCTCCAAGAAAAATATGAACTGGTCCCAGGCCATGGAAGAGCTCAAAAAGGATTTGGAAAAGCAAGTTAGAGAAGTAGAGGAAAAATTGGGAAGAGAAATGAGAAGGATGCAAGAAAACCATGAAAAACAAGTCAATGACTTGCTAAAGGAGACCCAAAAAAATACTGGAAAATACACTGAAGAAAACAACACCTTAAAAAATAGATTAACTCAAATGGCAAAAGAGCTCCAAAAAGCCAATGAGGAGAAGAATGCCTTGAAAGGCAGAATTAGCCAAATGGAAAAGGAGGTCCAAAAGACCACTGAAGAAAATACTACTTTAAAAATTAGATTGGAGCAAGTGGAAACTAGTGACTTTATGAGAAATCAGGATATTATAAAACAGAACCAAAGGAATGAAAAAAATGGAAGACAATGTAAAATATCTCATTGGAAAAACCACTGACCTGGAAAATAGATCCAGGAGAGATAATTTAAAAATTATTGGACTACCTGAAAGCCATGACCAAAAAAAGAGCCTAGATATCATCTTTCAAGAAATTATCAAGGAGAACTGCCCTGATATTCTAGAGCCACAGGGCAAAATAGAAATTGAAAGAATCCATCGATCGCCTCCTCAAATAGATCCCAAAAAGAAATCTCCTAGGAATATTGTCACCAAATTCCAGAGCTCCCAGATCAAGGAGAAAATACTGCAAGCAGCCAGAAAGAAACAATTTGAGTATTGTGGAAACCCAATCAGAATAACCCAGGATCTGGCAGCTTCTACATTAAGGAATCAAAGGGCTTGGAATGCGATATTCCGGAGGTCAATGGAGCTAGGATTAAAACCTAGAATCACCTACCCAGCAAAACCGAGTATCATGCTCCAAGGCAAAATATGGATTTTCAATAAAATAGAGGACTTTCAAGCTTTCTCAGTGAAAAGACCAGAACTGAATAGAAAATTTGACTTTCAAACATAAGAATCAAGAGAAGCATGAAAAGGTAATCAAGAAAAAGAAATTGCAAGGGACTTACTAAAGTTGAACTGTTTTGTTTACATTCCTACATGGAAAGAGGACATGTATGATTCATGAGACCTCAGTATTAGGGTAGCTGAAGGGAATATGCATATATATATGTTTATGTATATATATAAGTGAATGTGTATGTATGTATATATCTATGTGTATATGTATGTATGTGTATGTATGTGTGTGTATATATATATATATAATATATATATATACATGTAAAAGAGAGAGAGCAGACACAGGGTGAGTTGAAGATGAAGGGAAGATATCTAAAAGAAATAAAATGAAATTAAGGGATGAGAGAGCAACATACTGAGAGAGGGAGACAGGGAGAGATAGAATGGGGTGGATTATCTCGCATAAAGGTGGCAAGAGGAAGCAGTTCTGTGGGAGGAGGGGAGAGGGCAGGTGAGGGGGGAATGAGTGAACCTTGCGCTCATCAGATTTGGCCTGAGGAGGGAATACTATACATACTCAGTTGGGTATCTTACCCCACAGGAAAGAAGAGGGAGGAAGATAAAAAAAAATAAAAGGGGGGGATGATGGAGGGAAGGACAGATGGGGGTGGAGGTAATCAAAACAAACACTTTGGAAAGGGGACAGGGTCAAGGGAGAAAATTCAATAAAGCGGGATGGGTTGGGAAGGAGCAAAATGTAGTTAGTCTTTCACAACATGAGTATTATGGAAGGGTTATACATATGATACACATGTGGCCTAGGTTGAATTGCTCGACTTCTTAGGGAGGGTGGGTGGGAAGGGAAGAGGGGAGAGAATTTGGAACTCAAAGGCTTAAAATCAGATGTTCAAAAACAAAAAAAAAGTTTTTGCATGCAACTAAAAAATAAGATACACAGGCAATGGGGCATAGAAATTTATCTTGCCCTACAAGAAAGGAAGGGAAAAGGGGGATGAGAGGGGAGGGGGGTGATAGAGGGGAGGGCTGACTGGGGAACAGGGCAACCAGAATATATGCCATCTTGGAGTGGGAGGGAGGGTAGAAATGGGGAGAAAATTTGTAATTCAAACTACTGTGAAAATCAATGCTGAAAACCAAATATGTTAAATAAATAAATTTAAATTAAAAAAAAGAATGCTTTTTGTCTAGGCTATGATATGTAGGTAACCCATAGAGCTTGCCTAACAGTATCAATATTTCTGTCAGACTACAAATGGGTAATGGATTGTTCTCAGAATGTCATAAGAGGAAGAGAACAGTCTGGATTGCTTCCGTGCAATTTCAAAGCTCTTTTAATGACCCAAACTTCTCTCTGAAGCAAAGGCTAATGTTTTTAGTCCTGCACGTAGTAGGTATTCCATAAATAATTGCTGAGTTAAATTGAAGTGAATTCACTTAACAAGAAACATTTATTAGGTACTTATCATGTGCCAAGCACTGTGCTAAGCACTGGAGATACAAAAAAAAAAAAAAAGATGAAACCATAGTCCCTGCCTTCAAGGAGCTTATATTCTAATGGTGGAGATAATACATAAATAACTAGGTCAATACAAGATATATAAGGCCATCTGAGGTAGGTCAGACTGGTTCTACTTGTCCACAGAGAGCAGAACCAGGACAAATGGAAGCTGCAAGGAGGTCATCTTTGGTTCAATACAAGAAAACCTTCCTAACATGAGAGCAGTTGTCTTTGTTCCCAGAGAATCAATGCAGGATTCCTGGGGCCAATGACAGAGTAATTAGTCATAAGCTACTACTGAGACAATGGGAAAACTAGCTGACATATTCTTTGTTGATAATCCAGGAAAGGGGGTTTGTCTAATTATATTCATTCACCAGAGTATATAAGGGATTGGGAAATGTCAAAATGAGAGGCAATATGGCAGAGCCAACATATCCTGGAGCTAGAAGACATAAGTTTTAATCTGGCCTTGGAGAGTTAGGAGCTTTGTGACCCTAGGCAAGGCATTTAATGTATCTGAGCCACAGATTCCTCATTTATGAAATGAGGATAATAGTAATGCCACCCTCACAAGGGATTACTGGAAGGGTCAAATATGGTCAAATTTGAAACCACTAAATTAATATCAGTTATAATCAAAATGTTAGTTTATAGTACAGTGTACATTAATTTATCTTAAATGGCCAAGGGAACAGAAATGGAGGACTATCAATTATTCAATTAATCAACAAGCTTTTATTAAGCCCCTATTGTATACTAGACACTGAGGGTTAAAAGACAAAAATTAAAAGAGTCCCTGCCCTCAAGAAGCTTACATTTCTAATGGAACATACACAATATGGAGAGAAAATACACAAAACATATCCAGTGTAGTTTTAAGTGGTAGTGGGGTGCTAGGATCTGGGGGAGCCAGGAAAGGCTTTATGTAAAAATTTTGTTAAAAGAAACCACGAATGCCAAGTGGTGGAGGTAAGGGAGAGAAATCCAAGCATGGGGGCCAGCCAGGGCAAAGGATGACTCAGAGATGAAGCAGAAGAGCCAATGGGCCAGTGTGGCCAGACCAAAGAGGCTGTCAAAGGTAGCAGCACATTGGATTTAATGGAAAGATTGGGCAGAGCCAAGTTGTAAAGAGCTGTGAGTGCCAAATGGAAGGGTTTATATGGTATTCTAATAGGGAGCCCCTGACGTTTGTTGAGTAGGGAGGTGACATGGTCAGATCTACGATTTATGGAAATCACTTTGGTAATTGACTGGAGTGGAAAGAAGATTGAAGCAGGGACATAAATTAAGAGATTATTACAATGGTGTAGATGAGAGGTGATGAGAGGGTGAGCTAAGGGGATGGGAGCTGGATGAACAGAGATGATGAGATGGGCATTGTACATGTGGAGATAGAAAAGAAAAGGTTTGGAAACTCATCGATATTTAGAGCGAGTTAGAGTGAGGAGTGAAGCATGACACCATAGTTGCAAATCTTGGTGGCTGGAATGATGATGATCCCATCAGCAGAAATAAGCAAGTTTAGAAAAAAAATAGGAGTCCTACTAGCAATTCTTCCAATTACTTCATCAACCCTTATTACAGGAAGCTTAGCATTTGGGGAATTGGGGGATAATTGAAGCTATGTTTTGGACATATGAAGTTTAGATTATGAGATATGCAACTTGAAATGTTCAATATGCACATTGTGACTCAGAACTAGAGTTGGGGTGGTTCGGATGCTCAGGTTGGACCTTGGAGTCATCTGCCTAGAGATGATGGTTAAACACATGAGAGCTAACCAGGTCACCAACTGGGAGAGCAGAGGGAAAAAAGAGAGGGGGGTCTTGGAGGCCACCCATTCTTGGTGGGCATGATTTGAATGATGACCCAGCAAAGGACCCTGAAAAGGAGTAATCAGAGCTGGGGGGAGGAGAGGATCCAGGAGAGAGCAGGGGCAATGAAGTCCCTCATGCAGATGACTTTTCCAGGAGTTTGAAGGAGAAAGGGAGGAGAGAGAAAATGAAAGGCAGCACAAGTGCTCCAAACTAATGAGGGTTTGTTTTTGCTTGTTTGTTTGATTTTAGAGTGAGGAGGCTTGTTTGTAAGCATCAGGGAAGGAACCAGTAGATAGGGAGAGATTGAAGATTAGTGAATGGAGATGACAAAGGGGTCAATCTGTTAGAGAAGACTTAAGGGGGAGGGATGGAGAGTGCATGTCAACTTGGGGTGGAGCATGCTGCATACACCATCAGTAACTGTGAATGTGTTGGTTAATTTAATGAAACTACCTTGCTTTTTCTTTCACTTTTAAACTTTGTTACAAGAATCATCAGTCACCAATCAGGGAAGGCATTATTTTAAAATGAGCATTGGGTAAAAATAAAATTAATCAATAAAAATAAGATTTTAAAAATTTGAACAACATGGCTAGGGGAATGGGGTGTTTGGTTAATTTCATACTGTGTAGTGGAGAGCTTCCAGGAGTAGCCGACTGAAGGGACCCAATGGCCCAGGGGACACTGACTCCATCCAGCCCTCAGGTGATAACTGCTTTATTCTTGAAGTTTTAGCCCCAAGAATAATTTCCCAGGGTAGCTTGTTCTGTTTTCTCGTTCAGATACCAAGCTCAATTTAAAGATTAGAACAGCTAAAAAAACTGATAACAGTGGTTAACCAGTTAAGACTTCCAAAGCTTTGGTGGCTTTCATAAATACCAGCCTGTGCCCAACACTTCAAAACCTTCCTAAGCCTCTCACTCTCAGTCTCTCTTGACTTTCCCTTCTTCCTTCTGTCTTTTCCTTTCCTTTTCTTCTGTGTGTTTCTCTCCTCTGTCACTCTCTTTCCCTCTTGATCAGGAAAAAAGCAGCACAGTCCTGTAAAAATGTCAGAAACTCTGAAGTCCAGAAGAAGCTGAGGCTTGCAATGAGTGCTGATGATAACAAACAAACAAAAACCATCATGTGCTCCAGGGTCCTTCCTAAGCCGAAGATGCAGCTCTGGTGGAGCCAAGAGAAAGATCCAGGAAGGGACAGGGCTGCTGCTCAGAGTGAAGGAGATGATGATAATGATGAGGAGGAGGAGGAGGAGGATCAGGATGAAGGTGAAGATGATGATAAACGAGAGAAAGAAGGAAGTATTCAAACCATTTTTGTTTGTTTTCTCCACCAACAGCGATGATCTTCAGACAAGGAAGGATAGAACAAAAAAATGACTGGCAAGGACTTAAAAACCAATGTAATAAAGAAGACGGTTAGAGTAAGGACTTGCCTTGCACATAATTGGTGTTTAGTAAGTGCTTGTGGAGTTGTAAACCAAAGGTCCACCATTGTCATGTATGTGTGACTCATGTTTCCATACAGTCCCTAAGTGGGAAAAAAACTAATGGGAAGACACAAAGGGGAGACTCACCTACAAATCAAAGATCATTTTCCTGATCATCCAACCCTCTCCCAAACTCCCCTATTTCTGTCAAGAGCACCATTTTTCAGTCTCCTGGGTTCACAACCTTGGAGTCATTCTCAACTTTTCACTCTCCCCTCATCTCACATATCCAGTCATTTGCCAGATCTTATTGATTTTCTAGCTACATTTCTCATGCATGTTCTCTGTTTCCATGCACATGACCATCAGGGTTTCTTAATGTATGTGCATGTGTGTGTATGTGTGTGTGTGATATACTGTTTTGGTAGTCTCATTAAGCCTATGGACCCTTTCTTGAAATAATGTTTTTAAATGCATCAAATAAAATACATAAGATTACAAAGGAAAACAATTCTATAGCAACGGTTATCAATTTTTTTAAGTTCTCGGCCCCCAGGCTTAAGAACCCCTGGAAAGTAGTGCTCGGAGGACAGGGAGTGATGTAGGTGAACTCAGGTCAAAATCTTCAATCTAGGAAGCTGTGAGGTGGAACATCAGGCATCCTCAGGTGAGGAAGGAATTTGGGAGAGCAGTGAGACCTTCCTGGTATCTCTAAAACCATAGCATACCTATGCACACCTACAAAAATCACACCTGATGATAATATTTATTATACAAGCCCTTCTCTCAGTCTTGCTGAGCTTGGGGGAAATGGAGCCCAGGGAGCACATGACATCCAACCTTCTGTCTCCTTGAGACTGCTCCAAGGCACCATTCAGCGGGTATAACCTGAAAGGAAATATGCAGTCCAGAGGGAGCAAAAGCAGGTGGGATCTGAAAGAGTCTGTATCTTTTCATAGTAATCAATTCCTCAAGGACAGGCCAAAGAAACTAAAAGTAAACAAGCCTATCTGAGACAGTGAAATCAATAAAATCCATCCGACCTTGGCCAAGTCCTCCCCACCCCCCCGCCGACTAGGGGACTCCTAAGGCTCTTTCCTGTGACATGATTGTAGAAAATGGGATACTACTATGTCTATAGCACACTGGCACAAAATAGATTTTCATAAATGGCATCTGAAATCATCAATTCAATTTTCCCTTTTGTTAATTTGTTTGTGAATAGATTTCTAGAAAGGATTTGGCCCTGGATGGAAGCACAGAGGTCAAGTCAAACCTTGCCTTGGTGGGAAGTGACATGGCCATGGTCACTCAGGTCCTAAGTGGCAAAGCTAGGATTCCAACCCAAGTCCTCCAAGGAGGCAGGGAGTGGCTCTTTCCACCACACTGTACAGCCTCATTCCCAAACTGAACAGTGGGCTCCCTTTGTAATGGTGAAAGGGAATTGAAAAAAACCCTAGGGAACATAACATGCAGACGGTCAGGACTGGGGGGCAGGACATTACAATTCAGAATATCAGATCTAGGAGGGGCCTTAGAACACACATTGTCAGATGATGTCAATTCAGCCAAATGTATTTCCAAATTATCCTACACAGAAATCATCTATCTTACTACCTTTGGTATTTTATACTAAGCTCATCTAAAACTAGGTATGCAATTACGTTCAATTAAAGAAATAATAATAACTCCAATAGTCAGCATTTATTTTTACACATGCTTACCATATGCCAATCCCTGTGCTAAGCACTCCACAATCATTATATCACTTGATCCTCAGAACAACCCTGGGAGGTAGCTACCATTGGCATTTTCCTCTTTATAGATGAGGAAACTGAGGCAAACAGGAATAAGATAATGTGCTTAAGATCACACAGCTAATATGTTTTCTGAGACCAAAAGGTTACTCAGGTTTCCTTGTTCCCTGTATTTTTCCAGCATTTTTTTGGTCTTGCTCCTTTATTTTGGAATCTGATCTAAGATGAGAGGAGTTAACTGGATCAGAGAAAGGGACTTTGAACTGGGAGAATCACCTCTGAGCTGAGGTGGGACTCAGAGGTGAATCTCTGACATGGTAGAGGTCAGCTAAGCTGGGATGGAAAGGGGTGTCCAGGAGTCCCTGATCTGCTGTAGGGGTCAGAAGGGGAATCTCTGAGCTGTGATAGGGGCAGCGGAGGTCCTAAGCCCTGCTTTAAACAATCTTTTTTCCTTTCATGGTCAAGGAAGGGTTAACAAGAGACAACTATAAAATGCAAGCCAAATATTTTTTTTTCCTTCACTCTGGGTTTCCTTCCAAATTACCTGACTTCATTTATTACACTATCAATCTTCAAGAGAAAAAAAATTATCTAAGTTCTTTTTATCCTTAAAACTTTTATATAATTTAATTCTTATTTTTCCTTAAAACAAATTCTACAGAGTGGTACCCAAACTCACTAAAATATTTCAAAAGGGGGGC
Organism: Trichosurus vulpecula; assembly: GCF_011100635.1. NCBI lineage: Eukaryota > Metazoa > Chordata > Mammalia > Diprotodontia > Phalangeridae > Trichosurus > Trichosurus vulpecula. Next base: position 293,734,443 of record NC_050577.1, read on the forward strand.
AGCTAGGTGGTGCAGTGAGTAGAGCACTGGCCCTGGAGTCAGGAGGACCTGAGTTCAAATCCGGCCTCAGACACAGGTACTAGCTGTGTGACCTTGGGCAAGTCACTTAACCCCAATTGCCCTGTCTCCCCCTCTCCAAAAACAACAACAACAAAATCACACAAAAACCCAATTGCCCTGCCAAAAAAAAAAAATATTTCAAAAGGGGATGAGTTCTTGGAATTACTCAAAGTTGGAGGAATTCTCCCCTGCAATCTTAGAATGATTAATCTGCAAACCTCCAAAACCTTATTAAGATGTTTTTAGCAGTTTTTTTAACCTAATGTCCTGCCGAAAGCCTAAAATGGGAGTTTGTCCTGCTTACTAGGACAACCGCTTCAAGTATGAAACTCCATTAATCTTCTCCAATACTCTAAACTCTTTGGAATTTCTGGCTGTCTGCATTTTCCCTTTTAGAAATCTTTCAAGATATCAGAATCTACAAACCACACTAAACACAGCACAAGATGAAGATTTTTCTGGAAAAACACAGACAAAACAATAAGACAAACATGTAAGAGGCTGAACAGGAGGAAGGACAGGATATAAACAAGAAACCCCTTTGGGGGTGTTGGTCAGAAACTGTCACTTAAAGCTGCCCTGCAAAACCAATCTGATCAGAATAAGATTTTTCAATGGCTAGCCTTAATTTTTTTTCAATTTGCAATAATGAAAAGAGCCAAATTGGGGTGGGGGAGGATGAAGAACAAATTACCACTTGAATCCCTTACAGATTTATGCCAGATGTCACGTAGCTCAATAATGTGCTATTTACTCATTCAAATCACTACCAGGAGCATTCCTTGGTCCCAAGACGGAACCCACAGGTATCTTGCTACTATTGGAACCCATCTTCCTTCACCCCATTTCTGGGGCAAAATTCAAAATGAAAACTAAAAGTTAACACTAATCCTAAACTACTCCCACTCCCTGGGGTAAACAATCTAAAACTAAATAGGGATCAAGAGCAGGACTCCTACCTCCACCAGCAATCTTCTGTGGAAAAGTCCCTTGGTAAAAAAAAAATAGCCAAAGATCTCTAGGGAGTTTTTTTCTGGAAGATTGTCGGCCGGAAGTTGGAGTCCTGAGTCAAACAGGTTCAGCTTGCCAAAAAACTGTGGCAGGTGAAAGATGAAATGACTGAGAAAACAAAGGTCTGAGCTTCCAAGCAATTGAATTTATTAAGCAATGCTTGCCAATTATGCAACAAATCAGAAATAGGAGCCTTCCTCAGCTTTGGCACTGGACCCTGGATATAGGGGAGACAGATTTTAATATATTAAAAACAATTAATCAAATAAGGCCTATTAATTAAAAGGAAACGACAGACCAGGATACAACATTGGGTAATCTGATTTCTAATTGGAGGAAAAATGATGGACTTTCCAAGTTGTTCAGGGGAGATTGAACAGCTGCATTCCCCCAAAATTAGAAAAAGAGGTGGCCCACTCCCCACAAGTGTCTGTGAACAGGCAAAGGAATATGGAAACAATAATTGATTGGTCAGTACAGGGCCAATTTTCAGATGAGACATATGGAGTTGCTTGAGATGTATAATTGTGAGAAAACCCTATGCATCAATCTTTAGGTCTAACTGGGTTTCTGCTCAGCATAACCTAGTGCTAATTAAGTGTTAATTAACCCTTTAGAGACCCTTAATTAAGGGTCTCTAAAGAGCAGGTAGAAGAGATCCAGCTTCCCAGCCACACAGGGCCAGGTTCAAACAATACAATAAGATTTTTTTCAAAATTCCCACAATTGAACAAAGTTTTCTCACAAGACAGAAGTTGGACTAGAGCCATAATTAAATAGAAAGGGAACTGGGCTAGCTCCAGAATTGAGTCACAAGATGGAGTCTGTGTGGTTCATTCAATTCCCACAATTAACCGTTTGCTGTCCTAATCCCCTCAATTCCCTCAGAAGTAAGCCTGGATCTGCTTGGTAAAATGAGAGGATAGAGAGCTGTTCTCAGAGTCAGAAAGACCTGGGTTTGAATCCTGCCTCTGACACTAGTTAGGTCACATGGGTAAGTCATTGAACCTCTCCTGCTAGTTTTCCCCATTACTTGGAATCACAGAATCTCAGAGTTGGAGGAGATCTCAGAAGCCATTTCATCTAACTCATGCTGGGCTGAGAGCTGACTCTGCAGCAAGCCTAAAAAATCATCCAGAATTCAATGAAAATCTCCCAGTTAATGGGGTAGCTACCACCTCCTGAAGCAGCCCAATCCACTTTGAAGATTTCTCATTGTTTGGTGTTTTTCTGACAGCAAGTCAAAATTTGCTTCTAAGAAATTTTCACCTATTAGTCCCAGGTCTGTCTTATGAGGCCAAGCACAAGAAGTCTTCCACATAATCCCCCTTAAAATACTTGAAAGCCATCATTTCCCACCTGAGTCTTCTCTTCTCCAAACTAAATACCTTCAGTTCCCTTCAGTGGATGCTCATAAGGAATCATCTCAATATCCTTCTGGGGAGGGATTCCAGGGGGGTCTGGTGACCTGATCTGAATACTCCCCAGTTATCAATGTCCTTCCTAAAATGGGGCACCAAGAACTGAACAAGATACTGCAAATATTGTCTATCCGGAGTAGGGGACGTTAGAAATCTCAGCATGTGAAAAGACCAGAGTTGAATAGAAAATTTGACTTTCAAATGCAAGAATCAAGAGAAGCATGAAAAGGTAAACAAGAAAGAGAACTCATAAGGGACTTACCAAAATTGAACTGTTTTGTTTACATTCCTACATGGAAAGATGATGTGTATAATTCATGAGACCTCAGTATTAGGGTAGCTGAAGGGAATATACATATATACCTAGACAGAGGGCACAGGGTGAGTTGAATATGAAGGGATGATATCTAAAAAAATAAAATCAAATTAAGGGATGAGAGAGGAACATATTGAGAGAGGGAGAGAGGGTGAGATAGAGTGGGGTAAATTATCTTGCATAAAAGTGGCAAGAAAAAGCAGTTCTGTTGGGAGGGAAGAGGGGGCAGGTAAGGGGGAATGAGTGAATCTTGCTTTCATCGGATTTGACCTGAGGAGGGAATAACACACACACTCATTTGGGTATCTTACCCCACAGGAAAGAAGGAGGAAGGAGATAAAAAAGGGGGGATGATAGAAGGGAGGGCAGATAGGGGGAGGAGGTAATCAAAAGCAAACACTTTTGAAAAGGGACAGGGTCGAGGGAGAAAATTGGATAAAGGGGGATAGGAAGGAGCAAAATATAGTCTTTCACAACATGAGTATTGTGGAAGGGTTTTGCATAATGATACACATGTGGCCTGTGTTGAATTGCTTGCCTTCTTAGGAAGGAATGGTGGGGAGGGAAGAGGGGAGAGAATTTGGAACTCAAAGTTTTAAAAGCAGATGTTCAAAAAAAAATTTTGCATGCAACTAGGAAATAAGATAAACAGGTGATGTGGCATAAAAATTTATCTTACCCTACAAGAAAGTAAGGGAAAAGGGGATGGGGGAAAGTGGGGTGACAGAAGGGAGGGTTGGCTGGAGAACAGAGCAATCAGAATATGTGCCATCTTGGAGTGGGGGGAGGGTAGAAATGGGGAGAAAATTTGTAATTCAAACTCTTGTGAAAATTAAGGCTGAAAACTAAAAATTTTAAATAAATAAATAAATAATGATTTTTTTTTTAAATGAATGAAATCTCAGCATGTAAGATGAAACCTAGATCTGACTCCTAGTTATATGATCACAGTTAAGTCTGAATTTGGATTTTGAAGAGCTGTAGTCATGTATGAGTATAGATCTAGAACTGGAAGGAAACTTGGAAATCATATGCAACCTATACTGACCCCTTCACTTAACAAATGAGGAAACAGAGGCCCAAGGGGGGTATGTTACATTCCCAAGGTCATACAGGTAAGCACCAAAGGCAGGATTTGAATCCAGGTCCTCTGATTACAAGTCAGTGGTCTTCCTTTTGTCCCACACTCCAGCTTTGCTACTTACTACCTGTATAATCTTGACCATATCCTTTCCCTCTCTTTGTGCCCATATACCACCACCATCTAACCTTCAGCGACTCCCCCCAGTAATTACTTAACCCTGGTGTGCAAGACCTTCCAGGAAAAGTACTGAATTTGGTCTATGAGGACCTGGTTTTAAAACCCCAGCTTTGGGCTTCATCTTCCCTCTCCATAAGAAATGAGAGTCACTGGACTCCAGGACATAATCTCTAAGGTCCCTTCCAGCTCTGACATACTATAAAGATTTCCAATCCAGATAAGCTGACACTACAAGGCTCTTCTGCTTAGTCAGATTTGAACAGTAATGCTGACTACCACCTTGACTATTTGCTTTGCCAAAAATGTAATGCCCTGGGATCTCAAAAGGAACCCATGCACTTAGGGACCACCTATTCTGCACCACAGGGCTATCAATGGCTTTGCTCCTGCAGCTTCTAGTCAAGCTGGCCTTTGCCAGGGGTGTCCAGGTGGCATCTGGCTTATAGAACCCTGGTGGGGAGCCTCTGTTTTCCCGGGATCATCTTCAGAATGAGCATTCCTCTCTTGCGCTCACTCAATAAAAGCTGTCCTTGGACCATGGCTGTGCAGAGCCAATATCAGTAGCAGAGATTGCATAATGCATCATTAGAGTAATTATGACTATGTCAATTGCTTGGTAATTTTACATCAGAATCGCTAGGGAAATGACATATGAAACACGATTCTGCTCTCCTCTCTCCCTGCTGGCATGTGAGGGTAAGCTTGGAAGTCTCAACTGACGTCAGCCCAGAGAAGGAAATGTGATGTCCCGTGATCTGTAAGGGAGGGAAAAAGATCCTCCTCAGGGAGCAAAGCTGGCAGCCAAGCCTCCCAGGCTGCTAAGGCCATTTCCAGGCCACCAAGGCCTGACCCACAACCCATCACAAACAAGTAATCCTTTCCTAACTCCAAATGGTGAGCATGAGGTGTTGACACATTTCCTTAATAAGAGGCATTATCATCTTTACAGCCTCCCTGAAGATTTTTGGCATGTCTCATTTCACTTGAATAAATTATTAATTTAGTCTAATTAGGATCATCCAGCAGCCTGGAGACAGGTTTGTCTAATTCAGGATTCCTGTGTGGGTCTGCATGCCTCTGCACAGTCTCCATGGAGATAGAGGTGATGATAGGGAAAGCCTCATGGGGGGTAGAAGAGGGAGAGGGGAAAGAGAAACAGAGCTGGGTTGGGGAGGACACGGTGGCTTTAAAACATTAGGTGTTTCCAATCCAATTTCCACCGGTTTTTGTCCTTTTAGGGATTGCTTTACAGTCTCTGATTGGTGGGACACCTGGACATCAGCAGGTTTGCTTGTTTCTGACAATGATGATGCAAAATATGTCCTTTGCCTGTCATTTAAAGCCCACCATCTGGCCCCAGCCTCCCTTTCCAGGTTCACCTCCCACCATTCCACTACAGAAACCCCTCGGTTCAGCCGAGCTGATTTACTCACTGTCCCCCAAATATGCAAGATGTCATTTCCATAACAAGCACAGTCGATCAGTCAGATTCTCCTTCAGTGCTATTGTGGCACAGGAACAATATTTATAGAAAGCTGTTTCTGAATGCTGTCAAGGGAGAGCTACATTCAGAAGACACTTGCCTTAAAACAGAGGGTTTCCACCTCCCTGACTCTGTTCATGCTGATTCACCAGCCAAGGGTATCCTGCCCTCCTCCTCTCTTTACAAGCTCCATTCCCAGTAATACTAACAATACACATTTCTAAACCATTCTATCACGTACAAACACTTTCTTCACAATAACTCTGTGAGGTAGTTATAAGAGGTATTGTTATAGTCCCATTTTCCAGATGAGGGAACAGGGTCAGAGAGATTAAGTGGCATGCCCAACCTGATCCAGGAATCACAGGATCATTGAGTCATAGGATCATAGGTTTAAAACCGCGAGAGAATATAGGATCACTTAGTCCGATACCCTGATTTTATAGGAAACTAAGGAGGAAGGATTTTATAGGAAACTAAGACTCTGAGTGTTTAAGTGATTTGCCCATGGTCTCCTGGCTGGCAACTATCCAATCCAAGATTCAAACCCATGTCCCTCCTGTCTCATCACTACACTATAACACATTGTCTCTGATGAAAAAAAAAAACAAGTGGGACATTGATATCTATATTCAGATATCTGAAAGGCATATGCGGTGGTTAGAAAACTGATCTCAGTCAGGAAGTTCTGGGTTCAAGTGCTGCCTGCTAGCTGTGTGACCCCTAGGCAAATCACTTAACCAATCAGTGACTTAGGCAACTCTTCAATACTGAGCTCCTGAGCTGCCACCAATTTGCATTGGCAAGAGGAGTTTCTTTACCAGGAGCTCCTTACATTGGTAAAATTATAAGTTTAGTCCAAAAATTATTATTGGAAAAGAGTTTAGGATCATAGACGTTAAACTACGGAGGACCTTAAATAGCATTCATTTTATATTTGGGGAACTTAGTAGCAATGTGAAGTGAAATTTTACTTGGTCTCAAGAACTAAGACCAATGAGTTGAAATTCTACCAAGGCAGAATAGGTCTAATATAAGAAGAAACTTCCTAATAGCTAGAAGTGTCCAAAAAGGGAACCAGGTTCCTCTCTAAGTAGTGAGGTGCCCATCTCTGAAAGATTGCAAACAGAGACTAATAACTAGGGCAGTTATACAGGGAATACATATATTATATGGGAGACTAGGCTAGGTAATTTCTATATCCCCCCAACTATAAATTTCTATGATTCTGTGTTTCTTCAAGTTATACCTCAAGTCCCAAATCCCCCACAGAGCCTTCTCTGGTGATCCCAGTCTACAGTGGCTTCTCCCTCCTCTGAAATCCTTTTTCACTAATTATTTGAACCCATTTCTCAGCATATGTGTGAACTTACAATATTAGTGTTGCTTCACTTTTATCTGTATCTTCGTTTATTTATTCAGGTTACTAGGGTCCTCCTGTGAGAAATTGTATTTACCTGTTACATTTTCAAATCGACTTATATATGTAGATGTTGACACCTCACACCTGCGAGAATATAAGCTCTTTGAGGGCAGAGAGTCATGATCTTTGGAAAGCCGTGGAGAACAAGACTGGAGATGGACAGATGTCGCCTTGATTTTCTTTTTAAAGAAAGTGAGAGGCAGAGAGAAGTGTGGCATCTGCAAACCAAAAGCCAATGAACTTGACTTAAATTCTTGGCCAAAAAATTCTAGAACATATTATTGAAGGAAAGTTTGGAAATCATTCATTCCCAAAATTCAACATCACCTCATTCAGGTCAAGCCATGCCAACCTAGGCTCATTTCCACTTTTGAAAGGTTTAGTAGATTGGTGGATCAGGCAAATGCCGTAGGTAGAGTTTACTTAGAACTTAGCTAAGCTCTCGACAAAATCTCTTTTTTTGTGGAAAAGATGGGGACATATGAGCTAGGCAATAGTTCAATTGGTTAAATTTGGAACTGCTTGACCCAAAGAACAGTCACTAGTAGCTCAGTGTGACCTCCGAAGAGAATCTCAAGTGGAATGCCCCAGGGATCCACACTTAACTCTGTGCAGTTTAATCTTTTCATCAATCACCCGCATAAGAATTTAGCTGGCATGATTATCAAGTTCAAAAATGAAACAAAGCCATGTTAAATTATAGTAATGATCTGAAAAGACTTCAACAGACTTGAATGCTCTAATAAATTCATTAAGATGAAGTCTAAGGAGGAGAAATGTAAAGTCACACTTGAGATCATAAAAATCAATCTCACAAGTGTAACATGGGGAGGCGTGGCTAGAAATCAATTTATCTGAAATATGGGGGGTTTAGGGAACTAGAAGTTTAGGAGTAGTCAGTATGACACGGCAAACACAAAACTAATGAGATCTCTAAAAAGAAATCTTATTAGAAGATGTACAGTGCCGAAGACTAATGAGGTGATAGACCTACTATTCTCTGGCATAGTGAAACTACATCTGGGTTATGATGTTCATTTCTGCACACCGCCTTTTAGGGAGGACGTTGATAAACTAAAGAGACCATATAAGAATTGGTTGAAAGCATTGGAGATGTTGAGCCTGATGAAGAGGAGAGAGGAGAAATGACAGCCACCTTCAAGTATTTGGAGGACTGTCACACGAAAGAGGTAAAGTATTTGCTGTGCTTGCCCAGTGTGGCAGAACTGAGGACAGTGCTGTCATCTCTCCTATCTTGTCCTCAATTTCTCTATTCTAAAATCAAGGGGTTGGACTTTACCTCCTATACATCTACAATCCTAAATTGCAAGGAGGCAAGTCTTAGGTCAACATCAAGAAAGCTGTCCAAAATCCAAATGGGCTGCCTTGGAAGGTGCTGGGCTTGCCTCCATGAAGGATCTGCAAGCAAAGGCTGGATTTATATTGTACAGGAGAAATCTCTTCAGACCTAGATGGGTTCTGAGGTCCCCTCCAATGCTGGACATTACATATTTCAATGTGGGCAACAAGGTGGCACAGTGGATAGAGTGCTGGGCCTGAAGTCAGGAAGATGACTTCCAGTTCAGCCTCAGATACTACCTGTGTGACCCTGCGCAAGTCACTTAATCTCTGCCTGCCTCAGCTGTAAAATGGAGGCAATCATAGCACCTATCTCCCAGAGGTGACATGAGGATCATATGAGATCATAATTGTGTAGTACTTAACACAATGCCTGGTGCCTAGCAGGTGCTGTACAAGTGTTAGCTATTATTCAGTGCCAGTATTGGGAGCAAGCAGGAGCAGGAACATAAAGACAAGAGAGGGCAAGACAAGAAAAGAGAATGGAGAATAGTGTCATATTTCTGTAATGTAGAATGTATGCAAGGCAATGACATTGTGTAAATCTGAATGGATACATTGGAGAAATACTGAAGAAGGCCTTGAATGTCAGGATTAGGACACTATACTTTTGTAGTAGGCAATGGGGTGCCATGGAAGTTTTGATCATAGTATAGGGCTGAGAAGAAGATGACTCTGGAAAGCAATGAACCTGGAGGCAGGCAGACTAGTTAAGAGGCTTTTATGAAATTCTAGGAAAGAAAAGAAGAAGGTTTAAACTATTGTGTTGCAATGTGAGCAGACAGGAGAGGCTGAATGTGGGAAAGATTGCAGAACAGGAAGATAAGATACACAGAGAGATACCTAGAAGAGACACCAGTCCATGACAACAGTATTAGAGAGGGAAAAACAGAGTGGGGTAGAAGACAATGAAAGAGCAAGAAAGCAAGGAGAGTAAGAGGAAAGGAAAACATTCCAGGAATACAGGACAGTCTGAGCAAATGCCCAAAGGTGTGAAAATAGAGGAGATATTGGGAAAGAGAATTATTTCTTATCCATTTGACTGGAGCATACATTGAATATTTGGAAAGGCTGAACGTAAGATCAAACTGTACAAGTGGGCTGGTATAGAATCTTAGAGGACTTTCCCAGAAAGTAAATAGAAAAACACTGAAGATTTTGGAGTGGAGGAGTGGACATGACCATATTTGTGGGTATGAAATATTATGTTCTTTGTTATGAAAGATGACTTTACAGAAGAAGGAATGGAGGATTATGGGGAAAATTCTAGTTATCCAAAAATAAAAATCAGTATCAATAAAAAATATCTTTTTAAATGGAAGCTTATTCTGGTGGACATTTATGAAAGATGAGAGACTGGAGACAGAAAGGCCTGTTAGGAGGTTTTTGCAGTAGTCCCAGGAAGGTGGGACTCTAAATGAGGCTCTATCTCAACATAGCACTAGAGAAGAGGGAAGAGATGCTGTGGAGGTGGCATCCACAGGAAAGAGCCACTGTTTGGCTGTGGGTGGTGAGCTACAGAGAAGAATGGCAAATAGTGCTGTGACTCTCAACATGAGATCCTGGGTACCATGGACAGTGGTCTGGGGGAAAAAGAAGGTCATGTTAAAGGAAAGGATAATGACCACAGTCTGGAACTTGTTGAGCTGGAGGTGTTAGAAGAAGAAAGCAGAAGAAAAGGAAACTGAAGTCAAGTCAAAAAGCCTTTACTAAGCACTGTGCCAGATGCTGTACTGAGCACCAGGAATACAAATATAGGCAGAAAGCCCTCAATGAGCTTACATTCTTATGAGAGAAGACAATGCACAAAATGAAGCTGCAAAGGAGAGAGGAGGGAGAAGAGAAGGTCCTCACATTGGAGAGAGAATGGCAGAGAAAGTCCAGAGAGTCAGGAGCGGAGGCCAAAGAGGAATAAAAACATGGCTGACCTGGACACTTTACTGAAAATGCAGGTTCTGGCAGAAACAGACCAATCAGAGGAAGAGTCCACAGGGCTAGCATGAACTTCCAAGGGGAGAAAGACCAGAGACAAAGTCAATTTTGGATGAGAAGGCCACAGGAGTAGAGTGAATTTGCAGGGTGAGAAGTCTGTTGTGTTATGGTGGAGAAAGCCCAGAGAGAGTCAGGATTAGATCCCAGAAAGGAAAGAAGACATGGCTGACCTGGGAACTTTCCTTAAAATGAAGGAAAAGGACAATGGAGTCAATTGTACCTGATTTATTCAACTCAATTCAAATTGCACATTCAATAATTTATCAAATGGAAACTGAGTCACTACTCTGTGCCCATCCCTGGGCTCTGTACTCTGGAGAAAGAGTATAAGTATGGATCATGAACCCCACTCTCAAGGACCTTCCAGTGCACATCAAGAGAGGACTAACATCCATGGAGTACCAACCAGCAAAGGTGTGGCAAGATGGTACAGTAGAGAGAATTCTAAACTGAAAGTCTGGGCCTTCACTACAGAATGGAATGGGATGGGATGGCATGGAAGTTACTGGAATAGGACAGAATGGGAATAAGACAGAATAGAGAGGGATGGGGTGGGATCAGATTTGATGGAATGTGATGGAAGAGAAGGCAATAGAGTAGGGAAGGATAAAAAGGAATGGGGTGGAATGAATTTGAATGTTACTCAGATGAAGTGACAGTACACACAGGGATAACAAACTGAGCGGTCATATCATGGTAGGAATAACTCTGATGGATTGGTGAGACCATAAGAAGACCTACCTGAGGGAAGAGGTGCATGTAGTGAAATAAGAGATATTGGGAGATACGGGCAATATCACTGATTTCCTAGGTTGGGAAAGGGAAGGTCAGGGAAGCATACAATGAAGGAACTTTAAAGACAGTCAGAAGAATTTATGCTTAACTGGTCAATCTTCAAATTGCACCACACTCAGGAGTACATAGATCTACCTCCAAGTGTACATGCAGAACTCATGCCAAAGAGCTCTAGTAATCCTCACAAATTTTAGGGGCCAAAAGGTCTTTCTGGAACTCAGCAAAATATCACATTGTAACAGAAAGAGCAGATAATTTAGATTAATATGGCCTGAGTTGTATCTTTCTTCTATTTCTCAGCCAGACTCCTTGAAAAATCCATCCAACATCAATGCAACAAGTTCTTCTTCTCTAACTCTCTCCTTAACCCCTTTCAATCTGGCTTCTGATCTCATCTCTCAAACTATTAAACAATTCTCCCTAAAGCTATCAACGATCTCTTAATTGCCTAATCTGATGGCCTTTTCTCGGTTGTCATCATCCTTGGCCTCTCCATGGAATTTGATCCTGTTGATTGCCAACTCCCAGTTATTCTCTCCTCTCTGGGTTCTCTCCCTAGCTGTCTGGACACTCATTCTCAGTACCTTTGCTGATTCATCATCCACATCACATGCACTATGCCCTGTGGTTGCCCCCAAAGCTCTGTCCTTGGTCTGACTATCTTTTCTTTCTGGACTCTCTCACTTGGTGACTTCGTCAGTTCCCATAGATCCAATAATGCTCTTTATGCATATGGCTCTTTAGTCTATACAGCACATCCAGCCATAATCTCTAAGCTCCAGTCCTGAATCACCAACTGCGTACTGGACATTTTAAACTAGATGTCCCAGTGACATCTCAAATTTAACATACTCAAAACAGAATTCTTATCTTTTCCCCAAAACTCACTCCTCCTTCAAATTTCCCTTTTATAGGGTGCCAACAGCCTTCCAATCACCCAGATTTGCAACTGCTACATGAACCACGAGTCCCCACTATTACATAACTCAATGTCAAATAAATGGCCAGATCTTGTTTCTTTCTCCATAGCATATTGCACATATGTCCCCTTTTCTCCATTCACACAACCACAACCTAAACCTCATCACTTCTCATGTGGATATGTGCCATCACCTCCAGTCTCTCTACCTCAAGTCTCTCTTCCACTCCAATTCATCCCACACATAGCTGGCAAAGTGACCTTCCTAAAGCTCAGGTATGATCATGTCACCTCTACCCACCCACTCAACAAATTTCAGTGACTCCCTATGGGTCAAACATTGAAAGCTCTCCACAAGCTAGGCCCCTCCTACCTTTCCAGTCTCCTCACAATTTACTCTCTTTCCCTAACTCTGTATTCTAGCTACGTTGGCCTATTCAGTTTTGCTTGCATGTGTACACACACACACAGAGTTCCATCTCTCATTTCTAAGCCTTTGCACTATGTCCCCTATGCCTGTAATGCCATTCCTCTTTACTTATCTCTTGGAATCTCTGGTTTCTTTCAAGACTCAGCTTAAGCCCCATCTTCTTCATAAAGCCTTTCCAGCAGCTCCTAGGGAGCCCCTTCCCAAAATGACCTTGTATTCATTTTGTATATATTCTCATATGCTCATATATGTATATGTTATGTCCTCAACTAGACTAGAAGTTCCTTGAGGGCAGAATCTGTTTCAGTTTTTGTCTCTATACCTCCAGTGCTTAACACAGTGACTCACACACAGTAAGTGCCTAATAATCGCTTGTTGATTGCAGATTGAGATCTATGTTAACTTGAGAAGTCATTTTTCTCTCTTGGCCTCAGGTTCCCCACCTGTATGTAAATATCAGTGGTCCCTCACACACATAGCTTCAGACTTGGGTTACATGATTTTCCATGTAAAATTTATGTGTAAAATCATGGATTGGACCAGATGAGTACAAAAATTTCTTCAAGCTTTCATTTCCCTTAAATTTTGCAAAGACTGGAAATTTCATCAGTATACATGCTCTTTTCATCTTTAATTAAGACCCCCTACTCACCTTGGTAAGTGGTCTTTGGGAGCTGCCAAGTGATAAAAAAAATTCTTCACTTTGAGGATTCCACTTGGTAAAGAGTCACTCCCAGTTTAGGAAGACTAGTCGTCAGCTGACACAGAGTTGACCACTAGGCTCATGAGCCAAGTTTTTGATTGGTAAGGCATGTCAGAGGTGTATATGCACAGCCTCTGAAAGCCCTGAGATCCATCCACACCACAATAGAGGATCCAAGAACTTAGGTAGCAGTCTGACTCTGACATTCTAAATGGTTCTGATCTTGTCATCCCAATGGGTTCAGAGGCTCACTGGGCTAGGAAGGGAACTATAGGAAAGTAGTGTGAAGCTGAGCAAGTCACTTAACTTCTTTGAGCCTCAGTTTCTTCTTTTATAAAATGAGTATGGGGTGTGCTAGATGACCTCCATGATCACTTCAGGCTAGAGATCTATGATCCTCTTATCTAGCACTTCCTAGTGTGTGACTTTCGCCTCTAGTTTCCCCATATGTAAAATAGAGTAAGGGGGACTGGATGACCTCCATGGTCATCCAACTCTAGATCTATGACTCTAAGGGCCAAGGGGAGAAAACAATTCAAAGCCCCTTGCTGGTAACAGGAGCCACTTTGACAGGTATTAGAAAGGTTGGGGAGACAAAGGAGAAGACATATCATCCCAGTGGAACTTGCTTTGAGAAGATGGGAATAATTAGGATGGTGGGCAGCTAAGGTCACAGGAACCAAATCTGTACTGTTTGTTCTCTGTGGTCAGCATTGATTTAGCCTCGCTTGAACTGAGAGGTTATTTAAGCCATAATTCCAGCTTCCCGAAACTCCAAAGCAATAAATGGCTTCTCTGCTACATGGGAGATGTTCAGCTCAGCACATTTGTGCAGGAGGTGGGCCATGGGGGCTGGGTGGAGATGGAGACCATTGATTATCCACAGTTGCATTTGAAATAATCACCGTCATAACAAAATGTCACATGAAAAAAGTTCCTGCAAATGGTACCCTGACATTGGTCTTCCTTTTTCCCACAGTAAACCTTATTGGGGGCTGGTTCTTTCTCTCTTATGCTTCCTCATCCCCCCCCCCACCACCTCTCCTGCCTCTAAGCCCTCCTCAGGCACATTTCAGGGACTAAGTATTTGTTCAGAATTACGTTATTCTTGCCTGTTCAGACAAGGGAAACGATCCTGTCCTTGTTGGCTCCAGGGGGGCTCAGGGGAGAAAGGAAAGGATAAGAATAATAATGTTTTGTATTTATAGAGCTCAGATCAGCAAGGAGACTGAACAAACATTATCTGGCAGTCAGTAATATTAACTGATAACTGAATATTTCTGCTCTAAGTCACAGATTTGAGTGAGGCCACCAGTGTCAGTGAGGACTTAAAACTGTTACCCAAAAATGGGATAGGTATAAGAAATGGACTTGCAATTTCATGATAGAGGGGACTTCCACATGAGGAAATTCCCTCTACCAATGTGGGACAGTACTTTCACTGACACATACAGTCTTGGAGAGTTACCTAGAGTTCCAAGAGGCTGAGTGACTTGCCCAGAGTTCCAGAGCTAGTACATGTCAAAGAGAGATGTGGAAATGTCAAGATCTAATTGATAATGATCTAGGCTGGGAACCAGTATATCCTGGATCCAAACCTTCATGATGATAACTCTTCCCTCTCTTAGGCAGTGTAGTACAAAGAAAGAATGCTTCCCTGGAGTCACAGGACCGGGATTCAAAGCCTGACCCTGACACTGGCTACTTGTAAGACCTAGGGCAAATCGCTTACAATTCTTGGACCTCAGTTTCACAATCTATAAAATGAGGGAGTTTGATTAGATGGCCTATAAGTTCCTTTTCAATTCTAGAATCCTTTAATCCCATGGTTTTATGATCTAAGATCCTCAGCTTCCCCATCAGGTAAACAGAACTGTCACCTTCAACAACAGAGTAATCCACCAGCCCACCTTTGGTTACTATGAGTTATTTTAATGCTATGGGTAAGATTTTGCATTTCACTACCCACACATCCCAAATTTAATTAATCCAACAAGCACCTACTAGGTACGAGGCATTGTGTTAGAAAATGAGGGAAGAATGAAGAGAGAATATTCTGATTAGCTGATTATTCCTAACAATTATCCAAGAGAAAAATGGACTATCTTGGAATGGTAAGGGCCTTCAGGCAAAGGGTATAGAACAGCTTGCCAGGCACATTCTAGAAGGAGCTCTTAATCAACTATGGGTTGGGTGAAATGGCCTCTGAGGACACAGGATCACAGACCTAGAGCAGCAATCGACCTTAGATGCCATCTACTCCACCACTCCCATCTTACAAATGACAAAACTAAGGTCCAGAGAAGATTAATTATTTGTAGCATTCAATGGCAGAGATGGCATTTGAACACAGGTTCTCTAACTCCAAACCCACAGCTCTCCATGGTACCTTGGGCTTTTCTTACACTGATTCTGTGGTTCTGTGACATCATCTGTTGCTTCATCCCACCCTAGAATCTGACAGGGCCTGACAACATATCCTGAGGGTGACAATGTGGAGATTCAGACTGTTTCTGTATCAGCCAGGGCTATCTCTAAAGCTACCACCAAAGACTCCACGCTTACCAGAAAACTGACTTTTAGTCAATAGGACTGAGACCTAAGATCCAAGTGAAGGGACTTGGACAAGGAACTCTCCTCCAACTTCCCCTTCTAGTCATTGCAGAAGAGAAAGAAAAACAACACAGACATGCCACAACTTACCTGTGTATTTTGGTAGAGGTTCTATTTCTACTGCTTCAGTAGAAGGTAAGCTCCTCGAGGAGCAGCTAGGTGGCAGAGGGCAGTTAAGTGGCACAGTGGATAGAGCACTGGACTTAGAATCAGGAAGACTCATCTTTATGAAATCAAATCTGGCCTCAGATACTTAACTTGCTGGGTGAGCCTGGGAAAGTCACTTAACCTTGTTTGCCTCATTTTTGTCTTCTGGAAATGAGTTGGAGAAGGAAATGGCAAACCACTCCAGTATCTCTGCCAAGAAAACCCCAAATGTGGTCATGAAGAGTCAAGTATGACTAGAAAATGACTGAACTAAAAGCTCCTTGAGGGCAAGAACTGTTTCAGTTTTTGTTTATTTTATATCTCCAGTACCTAGAAGGGTACTCGTTAAAAGCTTACTGAATTAGAATGAATGACCCAAGAGAAATATCTCTGGAACCTTTACCATGCTCTAGAGTTTCACCTAGATCTGATTTTCATAGCTCAATAGCACAAACTGCCCAAATATACCAGGCAGCTAGTGAACAGCTAGTGAACCAGCGAGAAAAATCCCCTTTTTCTCTCTAAATAGACTCCCCCATGATTTCGCCACCACCTCACTGCCGTGACTAAGGCCCAGTATCCCCGAGCCTTGCCATCTCCACTGTTTTCCCTGCCCTCAATGCTGAACCAGGTGATAACACCGGTTTCACTACTTTCTCTGGCCATGGTACTGATCCCTCTGCTGACAATACCAATACATTCAAGTCAAAGAGTTCACACACACACACACACACACACACACTCACTCACACATACACACACATGCACACAAACACACACACACACAAACACACACCTTTAATGCAGGTATAATATTAAGTTTATAGGGGAAGTACAAACAGTGTGCTTTGAACAATCCTAGGAAGGAAAGTTTACTTCTGAGCAGAAGGCTTCTTGAAAGAGGTAGCACCTATATTTGGCCTTGAAAGATACAAAGAGTACTCAATTCCCCCTGTGACTAATGGCACATATTGTTGATGTGGCTGACTGGGATTAATGGGACAATTAGTGGATATAAGATACAGACAAGCTAACTGACCTGTGCATTCCAAAATCCATGATCAGTATTATTAACAGCAAAGCAGGTGACATAAGAAATTTTCAGAGAGAAAATGGGAAGGATAATTGAAGGTTTCATGGAGTAGATGGCAGCTTAGCTGGGCTTTGAAGAAAGAGAGAGGCTTCTATAGATAGAGATGACAATGAGAGGTAGGCTTCCATTCCAAGAATTGAGGAGAGCATGAGCAAAGACAGGGAAAGATGGGGAAGTGGTAAAAATAAGAACTGGAACTGAAGGATAATCCAATTCAACTGGAACATAGAATCCATGAAGGGGATTGGTGCGCCAGAAGGCTGGGCATAGGTTAAAGTCCAATTGTGGAGATCCTTGAATGGCAAGATCAAGAGCTCATTTGTTTTCTTCACAGGCAATGACAGTGGGGGAGCCCTCAAGGCTTTTGAGTAGGAGACTGTGTTGCATTAAGATTTCATGAGCTGTGATTTAGGAGTAAAATCTGATACTATTTTGGGAAAGCAAGGAATAGTTTACTTATCAGATTTATGGAAAAGTAAAGAATTCATGACCCAACAAGAGATAGAGAGCATTACAAAATGCAAAATGGATAATTTTGATTATGTTAAATTGAAAGGTTTTTGTACAAAAAAAGCCAATGCAACAAGAATTAGGAGGGAAGCAGAAAATTGGGAGAAAATCTTTGCAACTAGTTTCTCTGATAAAGGCCTCATTTCTAAAATATACAGGGAACTGAGCCAAATATATAGGAATATAAACCATTCCCCAATTGAGAAATGGTCAAAGGATATGAACAGGCAGTTTTCAGAGGAAGAAATTAAAGCTATCTATAGGCATATGAAAAAATGCTCTAAATCACTACTGATTAGAGAAATGCAAATCAAAACAACTCTCAGATACCACATCTCTCCTGTCAGATTGGCTAAAATAACAAAACAGGAGGATGACAAACCCTGGAGAGGATGTGGGAAAATTGGAACATTGTTACATTGCTGGTGGAGTTGTGAGCTGATCCAGCCATTTTGGAGAGCAATTGGGAACTATGCCCAAAGGGCTATAAAAATGTTCCTACCCTTTGACCCAGCAATACCACTTCTAGGGTTGTATCCCAAAGAAATCACACAAGCAGGAAAAGGACCCATATGTACAAGGATATTTATAGCGGCTCTTTTTGTGGTAGCCAAGAAATGGAAATCAAAGGGATGCCCATCAATTGGGGAATGGCTGAACAAGCTGTGGTATATGAAGGTGATGGAATACTATTGTGCCATAAGAAATGGGGATGATGCAGACTTCATAACAACCTGGAAAAACCTACACGATATAATGCTGAGTGAGCGGAGCAGAGCCAGGAGAACATTGTACACAACCACAGATATATGGATTCTGTGAGGACCAACCCTGACATACTTCACTCTTCTCAGCAACGTAAGGTTCAAGGACAACTCCAGGGTACTCACGATGGAGAATGCTATCTTCATCCAGAGAAAGAACTGTGAAGTTTGAATGCAGATTGAGGCGCACTTCATGCTCGCCTTTTTTTCTTCTCTTTTGTTTTTGTTTTTGGGGGTTTTTTTTGGTTCTGTCTCTTCTTTCTCATGATTCACTCCATTGGTCATAATTCTTCTCCACAACTTGACTAGTGTATAAATTAATTCAATGCGAAGTTATACATGGTAGTTATATGAGATTCCATGCCGTCTTGGGGAGGGAGGGGGAGGGAGGGGAGAAAATCTGGATCTCAAAATTAGGTAGAACCGTGTGTTGTAAACTAAAAATAAAAAAATTATTAAAAAAAAATTTCATGAGCTGGAGTGTAGAAGATGGATTGGAAAAGTAACAGACTAAAGGCAGAAAGACCAATTAAGAGGTTCTTGCAATAGTCCAGTTGAGACAATAGAAGGGCCTGAAGTGAGGCAGGTTACAGTGAGAATATAAAGTAAAGGACAGATGCCAGAGAAACTGTGGGCACAGGAACTGCAGGCCTTGGTCACTGGGTATATGTATACATAGAAGACATATAAAAAAATCTTACTGAATGAATGAATGAATGGAAAAAGTGGAGCCTACAATGTTGCCAAGGATATGAGCCTCAGTAACCAAGAAAATGTTAGTGCCATTTAAAGAAATACTGAGGTCAGACAGGACTTAGCCTCAGGACAGCTTCCTCCAGAGACCTAGTTCTACAACGTACATGGTTTCTAAAGCAAGTTCTCAGGTAGAGGACCCAGAAATATGAGACAAGGGCCTATTTGTGAAGCACCAACAAATAGGAGAGAAAAGACATGCCCTGCAAACACAAGCAAATTCTTACAAAGCATGTATCAGAACAAGGCAATGTATCGTCCATTTAGTACCTCAGGAGGAACAAGACAATGGAGTGTGATTAGTTGGGATAAGCTTCCCGAAGGAGGGGTTGTAAGAGGAAGATATATAGTAGAAATGAGAGAGAGGCAGGATGGGAACAGAGAAGAGAGAAATGGGGAGGGGGGAGAAGAGAGGAAGAGAGATGGAAGGAAGGAAGGAAGGAAGGAATGGAGGGAAGGAGGAAAGGAGGGAAGGAGGGAAGGAATGAATGGGGGGACAGAGGGAGGGAGGGAGGGAAGGAAGGGAGGGAGGGAGGAAGGGAGGAAGGGAGGAAGGAAGGAAGGAAGGAAGGAAGGAAGGAAGGAAGGAAGGAAGGAAGGAAGGAAGGAAGGAAGGAAGGGAGGGAGGGAGGGGGGAGGAAGGAAGGAAGGAAGGAAGGAAGGAAGGAAGGAAGGAAGGAAGGAAGGAAGGAAGGAAGGGAGGGAGGGAGGAAGGGAAGGAGAAAAATCACACAAAAGAGAAAATAGGTGCTTAGGAACCCAGGCACAAGACTGAAGGGAACAATCTTTACCCAAGTAAGTTTAGTTGCAGTGTGAGCATGAAGATTCAAATGAGTGAAATAGCGCAGTAATGGAAATGGAACTGAATTTGGAATTTAAAAACCTTGGTTTCCATCTTGGTTCAGTCACAAACTTGCTTGTGACCTTAGGGAAGTCCTTTCCCTTCTCTTTGCTCTATTTCTTCCTCTTTAAAAGTAGGCAATTGTCACAGATAATCTCTATGAGCAGGATGCTCTCAGAAAAACCTGGAAAGACCTACATGAACTGATGCAAAGTGAAATGAGTAGAACAGGAGAACATTGTGCACAGTAAGTGATATTGTAAGATGATCAATTGAATGATTTAGCTGTTCTCATCAATCCAATGATCTAAGACAACTCTGAAGGACTTATGATGAAAAATGTTATCCATCCCCAAAGACGAACAGATAGAGTCTGAATATAAATCAAAGCATGCTTTTTTTTTACTTTCTTTCTTTTTCTTGGGGGGTGTTTTGGTCTATATTTTCTTTTGCAACATAACCAATATGGGAGTACATTTTGCATGACTACATAAGTATAACCTATATTAAATTGCTTACCTTCTCAATGAGGGGGTGGGGAAAGATGGAGAGAATTTGGAACTCAATTTTTAAAACAAATGTTAAAAATTATTTTTACATGTAATTGGGGGTAAATAAAATACTAAATAAAAATTTAAAAAGCACAGATAATCTCTAAAGTTCTTCCATGTCAAGGCAAGAGCATACTGGATCTCTTTTGAGAACAGCCTGTCTCTGCCCACAAGATTCCCAGAGCAATGCCAGTGAGAAGAAACCACTGTATGATGGAAGAGGCCCTGGACAAAGAAATAGTATGTGAAGGTTTAATCCAACACTTAACTATGTATATAACTTTGGGCACAATATTTCAGCTCTGACCCTCAATTTTCTCATCTTTAAAGCTGGGATAATAAAACTTGTGCTGCCTACTTCACAAGGTCATTGTCAGGAAAGTGCTTTGTAAACCATAAAGTGCCTTGTAAGTGTGAATTATTATTATGACATGAAAATTTAATGTGAAAGTTAACAGAATGACATAGCATGATTTGAAAATAAAACATTCCAACTATATGAGGGAAGAAGTCTGGGGTTTGCTCCATGGGTAGGAATTTAGCTGCTCAAGGACAGTAGCTGGGGGAGGAAACTAAGAAGCCGTAGTAACAATGGTAGTGATGCTGATGATGGTGAAGATGGTTGCAATGGGGGTTACAGGGGGGAAGTTGGTAGTGATGATGATATCAATGTCAATAGTGATGATTGTGTGGCTCACATCTTGGCTCTGAAGGCTATTCCACAAATGGTTTACTAACAAAAGCATCATGAGAATGAGGGCACAGTCCTTCCATGTGACTGCTTGGAAGGGACAAAACTTATCTGGATAGATAAATCCTGTCATATAAGTTGCTAAAACGCTCAGAGTTGTAAGTGACATCTTTTGTGTCTAGCCTAGGCTTTGTAAAACCCTGGGACAAGCAGCACAAAGCATGCATTCACTCCAACTTTTTTTTTAACACTTTCATTTTTCTTTTCTTTTCTTTCTTTTTATTAATTTATTATTTTATTTTTAGTTTTCAATATTCACTTCCATAAGTTTTAAATTTTCTCCACCTCCCTTGCCTCCCCCCACCCCAAGACAGTGTACGATCTAATATAGGCTCTACATATACATTCTTATTAAACATGTTTTCACATTAGTCATGTTGCATAGAATAATTAGAATGAATGGGAGGAACCACAAGAAAGAAGAAAAAACAAAACCAAACCACAAAAAGAGATCAAATAATATGCTTCGATCTGCATTCAGACTCCAAAGTTCTTTCTGTGGGTGTGGATGACATTTTCTATCATGAGTCTTTTGGAGTTGTTTTAGGTCCTTGCATTGCTGAGAAGAGCTAAGTCTATCAAAGTCAGTCATCTCACACTGTGTCTGTCACTGTGTACAGTGTTCTCCTGGTTCTGCTCACTTCACTCCGCATCAGTTCATATATGTCTTTCCAGGTTTTTGTAAAATCTGCCTGCCCATCATTTCTTATAGCACAATAGTATTCCATTACATTCATATACAACAACTTGTTCAGCCATTCCCCAATTAATGGGCATCCCCTTGATTTCCAGTTCTTGGCCACCACAAAAAGAGCCACTATAAATATTTTTGTACATACAGGTCCCTTTTCCACTTGTGTGATCTCTTTGGGATACAGCCCTAGAAGTGGTATTGCCCAGTCAAAGCGTATGCACATTTTTAGAGCCTTTTGGGCATAGTTCCAAATTGCTCTCCAGAATGGTTGGATCCGTTCACAACTCCACCAACAATGCATTAGTGTTCCAATTTTCCCACATCTTCTCCAGCATTTATAATTTTCCTGTTTTGTCATATTAGTCAACCTGATAGATGTGATGTGATACCTAAGACCTGTTTTGATTTGCATTTCTCTGATCAATAGTGATTTGGAGCATCTTTTCATATGACTATAGATAGCTTTAATTTCTTCCTCTGAAAACTGCCTGTTCATATCCTTTGACCATTTATCAATGGGTAAACACTCCAACTTTTTAAGACCAATTCTACTGGGGAGGAAGAGAAGTATCTGTTAAAGGCAGGATTTGTAATAATTAATTAATTAAAGGCAACATTTGAACCCAAGTAATTCTGTCCCTAACATTCTGCAATGCCATGCTGGTTGTTACATAAGTCTTTCTTATATGGAAATACATGAAGGCAGACAGAGGGGTCAAGGAGTACACTAGGGGTGTCATAGGGAGGTAGAAAAATCAAGCCCCAAAATATCTTCCTAATTTGAACAATTATTGCTAGGGAGGTACCGATCTTATTGTTTACATGTGAGAGCACTCTAAATTTCAGGTGGCCTGAGGCATCTTCCTGGCTACCACACTCTAGTTATGACACTGGTCCTGTTGCTTTATTGACACATCTTGGATTTGTTGAATTCATCCAAAACCTATGCAACTTTCAGACCCTGATAAAATTGAGCAGTCATACTTTGCCAAGCAAAGCTGAGCCCTGGTGGGGAGTCACGCACTACCTTTTCTCCTACAAAATGTGACTCAAGCATGGAGAGAGGAAAAGAGGGGAAGAGAATTGCAGGCAACAGTCAGTCCAGTTTTTACACTTACATATACAAGGCTATAAGTGGAGTCCCTGGGAATCCTGCCATCATAATGATCACATAATGCCTTTGAAGGCTACATCTCCAGACTTCAAACAGGAAGAAGTTCAAGAAAAATCAAGTGTGTGCTACCAGCCACAAAAGAAATACTACCACTAATACTACTAATACCTGGTACTGTCAATGTATATTTCATTTCAGATATTCCCAGCATCACAGAATCTTAGAATGAGGAAGAACCTCAGAGACTATATAATCCAACCCCAGACAAACAGGAACCTCCTCTACAAAATCACCAATGGGTGGCCATCAGTATTTACATTAAGATATTCAGTGATGGGAACCAACTACCTTCCAAGACAACCCATTCCCTTCTGGATAGTACTCAGGGTTGGCAAGCTTGGGTTTTTTCTTTCTATCAAGCTAAATTCAATAAATCAGTCAATCAAACACCTATCATAGTCAATCACGCATCTACTATGTGGCAAGCCCTGGGGATAAACCCGATGAAGGAATCCTTCTGTAGTACCCCTGAAAATAGTGTAGTCAACTTAAAGATAAAGCTCAGTATAATGCCTACCCACAGCAGCTCATCCCATTTCAGATCTCTCTTATTGTTAGAGATAGGAGATAGTTAGAGATAGGAGACAGGGAGAAAACTTGGGATTTCACTGATACAGGTAAATCCCAGATGAGGGAACTCCCACCTACCAATGCAGGTCACCACCTTTCTGCAATATATATTCTCAGAGAGTTGCCTAGAGCCCCGAGAGGTCACATGACTTGCCTAGGCTCACATAGCTAGTATCTGTTAAAGGCAGGATTTGTAATAATTAATTAAAGGCAACATTTGAACCCAAGTAATTCCGGCCCTAACATTTTGGAATGCCATGCTGGTTGTTACATAAGTCTTCCTTATATGGAGCTCAAACTCCCCCTCTCTGTAATTTTCCTTGTTATTCCTTGTTCTCTGCTATAGAATTAAGGAGAACACATCTAAGCCCCCTTCCTTGACAACCTTTCAAATACTTGAAGAAGGATATCAGAGATGTGAGTAAATCTAGAATGAATAGAAGCCAGCCATGTAATAAAAGACAGTAATATTTGTATGGAGGCAGCCATGGAAGAGTGAGTGGAAAGTTGACTTTAGATTCAGGAAGACCTGAGTTCAAGCCTCACATCTGACACATACTGATCTCACAAATGGGAAAGCTGATTAAGCCTTTGTGATAGTGGGACTAGACCTGCAATAAACTATATGAATACCCAGGTCTAGTCTTTTCTAGAAACAAAGGCATGAATAATCAGATTTAGTCTTTTCTGGAAACAAAGCCCTAGAAAGGGCTAGCCAGGAACATGGACATAGGCTATGGAATGCAAGAAAGCTAGCCAATCCATATGAGGAATGAAACCCATGAGCTTAGCAGCTAGGGGCACAATGGATAGCACATTGGACTTGGTTTGGTACTTACTAGCTGTAGGACTTCACCTTTCTCAGCCTCAGTTTTCTTATCTGTGAAATGGATATATCTACTTCACAGAGTTGTCAAGAGGATAAATTAAATAACAAACATAAATCACTTTGCAATTAGATGTTAGCTTTGTTGTTGTTGTTATCATTCTTTTGGAAAACTTGACTTGTCAAAAGTATGGAACCAAAATGTGGAACTATTATGAACCCTATCGCGTAAAGGGAACTGAAATGTGGAATGTGGCTACAGATGAAATAAAATGACTGGCTAGTATTTATATGCTGCTTTAAGGTTTGCAAAGCACTTTCAGATAGTCAGTCAATAAACATTTGTTAAGCACCTACTATGGGTCAGGCACTGTGCTAAGCACTGGAAACATGGAAAGAGGCAAAAGACGATCCCTACCCTTAAAGAACTTAATCTAACGGAATAGATTATGTGAATTATCTCATATGATCCTCATGATAATCCTGGAAGGTAGATGCTATTATTGTCCCCAGGGTCACCAGCTGATAAAAGTCTGAGGCAGGACTTGGGCTGGGGTCTCCCCCACCTCAAGTCCATCTCTATCTCCTGGGCCACCTAGCTGGCCCTAATACTCAGCACATCTGGTAATCTTGTTCCAGATGTTATCTGTACACTTGACAAAGGATCCATGGGGCCCCTCTAGGGAAAGTGGGAATGATTCCAGTCACATATGGCCAAGGTAAGGGGATGGAGGCTTCCCATCATTGGGGGGCAGTATTTTTATGTTTTTATGGGGACATTCATTAGTGCCATATCCTCGGGGGAGTAACAAGCCCTAGAAACTTGGGACCTTATAAGCCCAATCACAGAGCTGTCCAAATTCCTTCTTTGCCTCTCCCAGTGACCTAGCACCAGAGGAATCTGTGTAGCTCTCTAAGTAGAATGAATGGGTTCCTTAGGATGTGGGGAGTTCCCCCTCACTGAAGCTCTTCAAGCTGGCCACTTTTCAGAGATGTGGAAAAGCGGATTCCTGATCCAGTGTGGGTTATGCTAGATATCCTCCTCAGTCCCTTCCTACTCCAAAGTTCAGAAATTATAAGAAGTACCTCAACCCCAGAGACTTCCAACATAGTATAATATGGTTCAAATCCCAACTCTAACTATTTCAATCGATGGTCAGCAATAATAACTACTTACTTTTTTGTTTATCTGTTTGCCCATTTGTTTATTTATTCATTCGTTTGTTAGTTCATTTACTTATTTGTTCATTTATCTGTTTATTTACTTATTTTGTAGATCTCCCAGGCTTTAATAGAAATATTATTTGGGGAGGGGGTCAACAACAAATCCTAATGCTACCTAAAATCATGGAAGGTCAACATCAGTTTGGGTCATCAGGAAGGCATGACTGCTCAGAAACTCTCAAAGACCTGATCTCAAGGCTGCTACAGGTGAATAGTAAAAAAAATTAACTGCAGAGCAGACCTTGCAGCCATTCCTTCTTTCCAAACAGTGAAGATAGGCAGGCTGGGAACCTTTCTCCCCTCCGGCAATTAAGGGTAGCAGTATGGAAACTGTTAGCTGCAGGCCAAGTAGCTCTGGCTACTCATCAAAAATGGCCTCTGACCAAGAGAGCCTAACAGGAGACCCATATGGACTTCTCCCAGTAAGGTAACTCATTGACAACTGTG
This sequence comes from Trichosurus vulpecula, assembly GCF_011100635.1. Lineage (NCBI taxonomy): Eukaryota > Metazoa > Chordata > Mammalia > Diprotodontia > Phalangeridae > Trichosurus > Trichosurus vulpecula. The sequence goes on from NC_050577.1 coordinate 293,760,574, forward strand.
CCTTCTGTTTCTATGGACACTGTGTAAAGAAGGAGGAGCAACATAATGGAGCTGTCCTCTAACAATGCTGGCCTCCTAGCCAATTCCTAGGCTATATCCAGAAAAGGAAGAAGATTCAACCAACTGTATCCAGAATGGCCTTTGTTTTCTTTGAGTGACTCAATTTATCTCAGTGAGCTTTACTAGGTGCTAAGCCCCAGGCCCAAACCCCATTAGGTGTTAACATAATCCATGTGGATGTGAACCTCCCAGGGTCCTAAGGGGAGGGGCCAACTCAAGAACCGATCACCAGAGCCTGAGCTCTGGTGATTCAGATGATGTTTGATGTCTGAAGTCCTATAAGAAGGGAGGACAGAGCCATTTGTGCAGGGCTCTGAAGATCGTGTTGATGAGGAGACTCCGGGCAGCTGTACCTAAGGAGCCCTCCAGCTTGTAAAGCCGGATGTTGAAATTTGTTGAACTCTGGTAACTATGTGTTGGGATTTGAATCAGACAAAGTCTGTTGATGTTTGTAATTTGTTTGCATTTTGTTTTGAAGTTCAGGGTGCTGGTTTTTTCCCCTGAACTAACTGAATGATATTTGAATTAAAAGTAAGCCTGTCAACCCCTTCACCTTGCTTCTCTTGCTTAAGCAGATCGAAAAACCTGTGCTGGTGGCAGCTTTCTGGGTGCTGGCTGTGGGTGAATCTTAAACCCTCACAGAAGCTGCTAGCCGGATTGTTAAAACACCAACCCTGATGATCGCTCTAAGTTGTTATGTAATTAGGCCCCTAGAAGTCTGGTTCCCAGCCCAAGAGTCTTGGGAAGTCCAGGGCCTCCAATTTGAGGACTTTGGTCAATGCAATCACCCTGGGTTCTAGACACAAGCATTCTTCCTCTTGCGCTCTCTAATGATGATTCTACAACAAAGGGGACCATATCTTTGTCCCCATCCCTGATGCTCAAAACCATAGGACTTGAGTGGAAAGCAGAGCAGCCAAAATTAATATTCACATCTTTGCTGTTGCTGTCCATTTTTCATGTGGAATAAATCATCCTGTACATGAGCACCGTCCACTATGGGAAATAAAATGTATATTATTCATTACCTCATTTTATTCTTATCTTTCTTGTTAGCTTTCATTTTTGCATCACCATTGTTTCTAAATAGTGAGCCATCCCTTGTACCAGAGACTTTTTAAAATTTAAAAAAAGTTCATTAAAACCAATTACCATATTAAGTATATTTGACAGTTCCACACCCAGAATCCCTCATCTCTCCCAGTCAAGGAAGGAAGCTCATCACCTCTCTGGAGCCAAGCTTGATCATTATAATCACAGTTTCTTAATTTCATTCTTTCCATTGATATTTTTGGTAATCCTCAATATGCTGTTTTGCTATTTTGGCTTTCCTCACTCAGCATCAGTTCATATAAGTGTTCCCATGCTTCTCTGATTCTTAATAGTCATCACTTCTCATGGCCCAAGTCATAGGCCACATTTTGAAGAGAGTACACTTCTACGTCACATTGAGGATTGAGAAGTGTTTTCCCTATAACAATCTGAAAACTGAGGCTTAGATGAAGTGGCCACTGGTAAGCATGGAAATTTGGAATTTAGCACAGTTCTTCTGACTCCAGGTCTAGAGTTCTTCCCATCATGCCTTGCTGCCTCATTGAGCCTCATTAATCTTATCTTAGGAAAGTGACCCAAATGACTTCTGAGATCCTATTACTAGAATTGTGTAATTACTTTTTATGGTTCTATTTCTGAAAACAACTACTATTACTATTACAACTACCACTACTACTACTACTACTACTACTACTACTATTACTATTACTACTACAACTACCATTATTACTACCACCACTACTACCACATATCAGTGAGTCAGCCTGTCATCTCTGGGAACAGGCTGATCACCCAGTTTGGGATATTCCAAATGAAAATGGTCATGGACAGCCACTGGCCATAGCAATCAGGAGCTTTGTAATCTCTCTGGCCATGGTAATTACCAGGCTTCACTGAATGGCCTAATAAAGGGGACAGTATGTGCCATGAGTCTGCATTACCTCAATCAGTCACCACGCTCTATATCTGAGTGAATAAGGGACCTCATGCTGAGATTAACTTAAAAGGCATTTAACTCGGCTCGCACATTCACCAGCCAGCCGTATTACCTGCAGAAATCTATTACAGGCATTAACATTTTGATTTCAGTGACACAATGAGGTAGTAGGCAGTTGGGCCTTTTATTTTGTGCATTCCACCCCACCCCCCAACCGGTGAGTTACTGTCCGCTTTTGTAGAATAAATTGCTATAAATTGAGTTACAGGCGGTGTGAAGCCAGGTAATATATTCCTGGCAGCTGACAGTTTTGGAGAAGCATGCATGGCAGATGTACAAGCTTATTCCAAATGGTGATGGGCTCCTACTGATCCTGGGAAGAAGCATCTGAGGGGGCAAAGGGTGGCAGCCTCAGAGGAAGAGAAATTGGGTGCCTGTTTGTTCATGGCCCAGAAACTTGATTAGGCTCTAAAAGCTTCCAAGGAATTAAATATTCAGATTAACCAAATATTCTGTTTACCTAAGAATATGTAGGATTATAAAGCTACAGCTGGAAGGGATCTTAAAGCCCATCTAACCCACCCCTTCTATTTACAGATGGATAAACTGAGGCCAAGAGAAGGTTATATTACTTACTTATGGTCACACAGTTAATAAGCATCAGAGATGGGATTTGAAACCTAGTCTCTTGCTTGCAAAATCAGATCTTTTCCCATCAGACCATGCTGCCTCTACAAATGCCTCAGCTTAGCACTGAAAGTATTTCACAATCTCTTTCTATCCTACCTTCCAGGCTTATCAAATATTGCTCTCTCTGTATACCCTGTGCTCCAAATACACTGGCTTATTTGCTGTTCCCTAAACTCCATGGTCCATTTCCCATCTTTGCATGGGCTGCCCTCTATGCCAAGGAATGCTCTCCCTATTCACCTCTGAACCTACAACCCTTCAAGGTTCAGCTCAAGATCTTCCTCTTCCTTCACCTCCTCCTTCTTCCTCTTTTTCTCCTTCTTCATCTTCATCCTCTCTCTCTCTCTCTCTCTCTCTCTCTCTCTCTCTCTCTGTTACATTTTTAATTTTGCCTCCCTCCCTCTCAACCCCACACTAGCAGAGTCAAACATTTGACACATATATATATATATACACATATATATGTATATGTATAAATATATATGTATATATATGTAAAAGCATACAATACATACTTCCATTTATCAGTTCTTTCTCTGGATGTAGATAGCAACTTCCTTCATGGGGCCTTTATCGTTGATTGGGATATTCATCTTGCTCATAATAGCTTGGCCATTCAACATTTACTCTTCAAACAGTACTGCTTTCACTGTATACAACACTCTTGGTTCTGCTCATTTCACTCATTATTTCATGCAAGTGTTTCCATGTTTTTGTAAAATCAATCTGGTCACCATTTCTTATAGCACAGTAGTGTTCCATCACAATCAAATGCCACAAATTAGTCATTCCCCGAGTGATAGGTATCCCTTCAATTTCCAGCTCTTTGCCACCACAAAGAGAGCTGCTACAAATACTTTAGAACATATATGTTCTTTTCCCTTTTCCCTCATCACCTTGGGAAACAGACCTAAAAGTGGTATTCCGGGATCAAAGGGTACACACAGTTTTATAACTCTTTGGGCAAAATTCCAGATTGCTCTCCAAAATAGTTGGATTAGTTCACAGTTCCACTAATAGTGTATCAGTGTCCCAATTTTTCCACATTCCCTCCAACATTTGCCATTTTCTCCTTCTATCATTTTAGTCAATCTGATAAGTATGAGACAGTTATCTTAAAAATGTTTTTATTTCATTTCTCTAATCAATAATGATTTAGAGCATTTTTCATATAACTATATATAGCTTTGATTTCTTCTTCCAAAAACTGCCTATTCATATCCCTTGACCATTGACCAATTGGAGAATTACTCATATTCTTATAAATTTGATGAAGTTCTCTACATCTTAGAGAGGAGGCCTTTAGCTGAAAAATTGTCTATAAAAAATTTTTTCCCAATATCCTATTTTCCTTCTAATCCTTTCTTCATTGGTTTTATTTGTTCAAAAACATTTTAATGGGATGGAATCAAAATTATCCATTTTACATCTTACAATGCTCTCTATCTCATTTATTCATTAATTTTCTATCCATAAATCTGATAAGTAATAGCGCCACATTTTTTCCAATTTACTTATGATATCTCCCTTTATGTCTAGGTCATGTATCTATTTTGGCCTTCTCTTGGTAAATGGCATAAAATATTGATCTATACCTAGTATCTGCCAGAATGCTTTCTAGTTTTCCCAAAAATTTTACCAAAAAGTGAGTTCTTTTCCCAAAAAATTAAATCTTTATATTTATCAAACACAAGGTAACCATAGTCATGTGTACTGTGCATTGTATATCTATTCTATTCAACTGATTCACAATTCTATTTCTGAGTCAGTATCAAATAGTTTTGATAATTACATTTTATAATACAGTTTAAATTTTGGTACTGCTAGACCTCCATCTTTTACAATTTTTTTCATTAATTCTTTTGATATTCTTGCCCTTTTGTTCTTCCAAATGAATTTTAATATTTTTCTAGTTCAAAATATTTTTGGTAATTTGAATGGCACTGAATAAGTAGATTATTTTAGGTAGAATATATTGGCATGGTCCACTCATGAACAACTAGTGTTTCTCTATTTAAATCTGACTTTATTCGAATAAAGAGTACTTTATAATCACGTTTCATATAGTTCCTGGGTTTATCTTAGCAGGTATATTCCCAAGTATTTTATATTGTCTATTGTTATTTTAAATGAAATATCTGTTCTTGCAGGGCTTTGTTGTTGATATATAGAAATTCTGATGATTTGTGTGGTTTTATTTTATATCCTGCTATTTTGTTAAAATTATTAATTGTTTCAATTAACTTTTTCGTTGAACCTCTAGGATTTTCCAAGTATATTGTCTGCAAAAAGAGATAGTTTTATTATCTCATTGCCTATTCTGATTCCTTCAACTTCTTTTTCTTCTCCTATTGCTCTTGCTAGAATTTATAGTACAATACTGAATAATATTGGTGATAATGGACAACCTTGTTTCTTGATCTTATTGGAAAGGCTTCTAGCTTATCCCCATTACAGATCATGTTTGCTGATCGTTTTAGGAAGATGCTTCTTTATCATTTTAAGGAAAAATCCATTTATACCTGTGCTTTCAAGTGTTTTTTAAATAAGAATGAGTGTTGTATCTTGTCAAAAAGCTTTTTCTGTCTCTATTAATATAATCATATGATTTTTGTTACTTTAATTATTGAAATAATCAATTATGTTAATAAGTTTCATCATATGGAACCAGCCCTGCATCCCTGATGTAAATCCCACTTGGTCACAATGTATAATCTTTATGATATCTTGTAGTCTTCTGGTTAGTATTTTAGTTAGGATTTTTGCATCAATATTCATTAGTGAAATTAGTCTATTCCTGGTTTAGATATCAGCACTATATTTGGTTTTTAAGAGAAGTTTGGTAAAAACTCCTTCCTTGCCTATTATTCCAAATAACCTATTTAATATTGGACTTAGTTGGTCTTTAAATGTTTGGTGAAATTCACTTGTAAATCCATCTGGTCCTGATGCTTTTTCCTTAGGAAGTTCATTTATGGCTTGTTTAGTTTCTTTTTTTAAAATATATTTATTTAGATATTCTATTTCCTCTTCTGTTAATCTGGGCAGTTTATTTTTTTGTAAATATTCTTCAATTTCACTTAAATCTTTAAATTTATTGGCATATAATTGGGTAAAAATAACTTCTAATAATTGTTTTAATTTCATCTTCGTTAGTGGTATACTCACCTTTTTTAAATTTTTTATAATAGTGATTTCATTTTGTTCTCTTTTTTTAAAATCAGATTAACCAATAGTTTAACTATGTTATTGGCTTTTTCATAAACCAATGCCTAGTCTTATTTATTTATTTCATGGTTTTCTTGCATTCAATTATATTAATCTCATCTTTCATTTTTAGAATTTCTAATTTGGTGTTTAATTGCCTACCCAATTCATTGATCTGTTCTTTCTCTATTTTATTGATATAAGCATTCAGAGATATAAATTTTCCTCAGATTACTGCTTTTGCTGCATCCCATAAGTTTTGTTATGTTCTCTCATTATTATAATTGTCTCTAATAAAACTATTTATTGCTCCTATGACGTGTTCTTTAACCCACCCCTTCTTTAAGGTTAGGTTATTTAGTCTCCAATTTAATTTCAATCTGTGAGTCCATGGTCCTTTATTAAGTGAAATTTTATTACATTATTATCTGAAAAGGATTATTCAATATTTCTGCTTTTCTGCAATTAACTATAAAATTTTTATGGCCTTACATATGGTCAAGGTTTGTTAAGGTGCCATGCACTACTAAGAAAAAAGTATATTCCTTTCTATTCCCATCCAGTTCTCTCCAGGTGTCTATCACACCTAAGATTCTATTCATCCATTTGACTTCTTTCTTGCTTAAATTTAACCATTATCATGGTTTTAATCTCTATTTCCACCTGTAATTCATTTACCTTTTCCTTTAAAAATTTGAATGTTATAGCATTTGGTGTGTATATGTTTGTTATTGATATTATTTCATTATCTATGGTACCTTTTAATATAATGTAATTTCCCTATTTATCTCTTTTAATTAAAACTAATTTAGCTTTAACTTTGTCTGACCTCATAATTGCTACTTGTGCTTTTTTTCATCAGTTTAAGCATAATAAATACTACTCCAGCCCTTTATGTTTATTCTATGTGTGTCTCTCATTTTTATATGTGTTTCTTGTAAACAACATATTGTCAGATTCTGGTTTTTTATCTGCTCTGCTATTCATTTCTGTTTTATAATTGAATTCATTCCATTTATGCTCAAAATTAGAATTACTGGTCATGTATCTCCCTTCATCCTATTTTTACTCACTGTTTATCCTTCTCTCTCTTTTTACACTATCCCTCTTCAAAGTCTAATTTACTTCTGACCATTGCCTCCCTAATCTGTCACTTTTCTAAGAGTCCCTCCCTTATCCTATCCCCTTGCCCTCCTGCTTCTTAATCTACACCCTTCTAATATTGCCTCCCTTATACTATCTCCTTACCTTCTTATTTCTCTGTAAGTTAAGAAGACCAGATCTATATACTCTTTTGAACTACCATGGTAATAACATTTTTAAGAGTTACAAATAACATTTTCCCATATGAGAAGTAAGCAGTTTAAACTTATTAAATCCCGTATAATGTCTTTCATGTTTACCTTTTTGTGTTTCTCCTGATCCTTGTAGGTCAAATTTTCTGTTCAATACTCGTCTTGTGTTATCCTGACTATAGTTCCACAATATTAAAATTGGTTTTTCTAGTTGCTTATGATACTTTCTCATTGACCTGGGAGCTTTGAAACTTAGCTACAATGTTCCTGTGAGTTTTCATTTTTGGATCTTTTAGACAGTGATCAATAATTTTTTTTCAATTTCTACTTTACCTTCTAGTTCCAGAACTTGTGAAATTGTCCTTAATAATTTCTTGAAATATAGTATCTGGATTCTTTTTTAATCATAACTTTCAGGTAGTCCAATAATACTTATATTATCCCTCATCAATCTGTTTGCCAAATCAGTTGTTTTTCTAACAAAATATTTCATGTTCTCTTCTATTTTTTTATTTTGTTATTTTGTTTGACTATTTCTTGATATTTATGAAGTCATTGGCCAAGGATGGAGCACAGCTAATAAGGGCCAGAGAAAACATGTTTTCCTAGAGTCTCACCAAACTTGAAAGTGAAAAGGGGAAGAGAGAGATGAAATTGCCTGAATGTATACACGCCAAGTACAGAGATGTGCAGGTAGAGCTGAGAAAAGACCAAAGAAATATTATCATCAAGGTCCAGTAATTGACTAGAGACAAAAGCGAAGAAGAAAAGCAGTGGTGGAATCTCTGCTCTTAGATACATATATACGAATTCTAGAGTAGGAGGAGTAAGAAGTTAAATAATGATATTAATAGAAGGTGGACACATCATTAGTGTTGTCCTACCCACCCTCCAGCAGGACTCCTGTTCCTTCTTTGGTTTTCCTCTTGTCCACCACTCAGTTTTTTAAAGCCAATTTTCATTGTCTTCAGCATTCACCACTACCATTGGTTGCATGTTGCACACCTGATGCTATTCTTATGAAAGTGTGTCGGTCTTTCATATTCATCCTATGATGAGTACCCGTGTATCCACAACAATCTGTTAGAAAGCTCTTCCTTTTAATCCTCATTTGAATAATTTGGGTGTAAGTCATTGAAATTTCAACCTTGAGAGCTTCTTGTCCCTCTCAGAATAACTTCATCTGTAGAATCTGAGGTCATGGTATTTTGCAGATGAGAAACTTTCTCCAAACTGCAAAAATCTAGGGTTTCTGTTACACTATGCCTGGTGTTCTTCTTCAATCAAAAAAAAGCCTAAAATAGATTGATATCTCCTTTCCAAGGTTTTTATTATTTCTACTTCAGCAACTAGCTCCTCCAAATGGATAAAGATCAAATCCATTAGGGCAGTTTCCTATCATTGCTACCGACACCTTTAGAAAAATGAAATTGTCATTGCAGCAAGTCAAGAATCTCAGCTGTTCTGCTTTTGGCAGAGAAAGATCTAGGAGACATCCAGATTCGTTGAAAGCCCTGATCTCAACTACATCATGCCTCCATTCCATGTTTATTATCTGTTTCCCAGGCTTCTCATCTATTTTCTACTTCTTGCCTAATGACTTGTAATATGCTACCATGAAAATATTGTTACATTTCTCCCTCCATTCTCACTTCCCTCTTTGCCCAGACCATTGTATGACTCGTATGAGTACATCTTCTTAAGGAACAATGTTACTCCACTGCCCTTTATATCTCTTCTGTCCTGGGCAAACCACTCAATTTCCAGACCATCTCTAAATCCGTGCCACCTACATTCCAGCCTCCTCCGACTAGAACTCAGACTCCTGACCCTGGGAAGCTGGCCCTGAATTGGTTGGCTTTCGCCTTACTTTACCTGGACTTGTGCTCACCACCACACTTCCCAGCCATCTCCAAGCCAAGTCCCTACATAACTCCCTCCATCATGCCCACCTCTCTCTAACTCTTGCTGCCATACGTGTATTATCTTCTCCTATTGTTATATAAACTCTTTGAGGACAGGAACTGCTTTTCTTGCTTGGACTTGTATGTCCTGTATTTAACATGGTGCCTGGTACATAGTTCTTAATAAATACTGGCTTCATTTTGAAAAAAATTTGACCTTCCATAGCTATATTTCAGTCAAGAATCCCATTGCAACCAATTTCAGTGAAACATACGAAGTCAAATTTACCACCTTCTATTAATATCATTATTTAACTTCTTACTCCTCCTACTCTAGAATTCGTATATATGTATCTAAGAGCAGAGATTCCACCACTGCTTTTCTTCTTCGCTTTTGTCTCTAGTCAATTACTGGACCTTGATGATAATATTTCTTTGGTCTTTTCTCAGCTCTACCTGCACATCTCTGTACTTGGCGTGTATACATTCAGGCAATTTCATCTCTCTCTTCCCCTTTTCACTTTCAAGTTTGGTGAGACTCTAGGAAAACATGTTTTCTCTGGCCCTTATTAGCTGTGCTCCATCCTTGGCCATAGTCCAGCATTACTATATTTTAAGCCAAGATTCAGAAATCTGTCTACCATTTTCAGATACTGTCTTAAAAGATAATTGATTATATCTCAATTCTTCCTTTCCCTTCTGAATCATTTTCCTTGAATTAAGATTATGCCATCTGCCTTCTTAAGAGCTTTAGTGTTGTAGATTATTATTTGTTTTTGCTCTACTTCGTAATCATTAGCAGTGCTTTCTTTGTTGTTCAGTCATTTCAGTCATGCACAACTTTTTGTGACCGCATTTGAGGTTTGCTTGGCAAAGATACTGGAGAGGTTTGCAATTTCCTTCTCCAGCTCATTTTACAGACGAGGAAAGTGAGACAAAGAAGGTGAAGTGACTTGCCCAGGGTCACACAGTCGGTAAGTGTTTGAAGCTAGATTTGAACTCAGGAAGATGGGTCTTCCTGACTCCTAGTCCAGCGCTCTATCTAGGCATTATGGCACCACCTTGCTGCCCCAGGAGGGCTTTCTAGTTTCCTTCTGATAGCATCACTTGTCTCTGCATGGATTGCCAAAAGCTTGTGGTTGTCATTCAAGGTGCACAGAGCTTCGGACATTCTCCATCATGTCCCAGATATATGCCCGAGGAAGCAGCATGCCTCCCTATTTTTCATATCCAATTGACCTATAGCTGTCTCAGTACCCCTCATCAGGGATTCCTGAATCACCCCTTCCTATCTCTTCTTCTTCTGGCTATTATTATATAGAGCTTATGCACAAATTATTGGTTGGTATGCCTGATTCTGTCATGCCAAACCCACACAGGAGCTTTTGTAGAATCTAGCTGGGACAGAGAGTCTGTCCCAGTGACCAATGCTTTCTTAGCCCTCGAGAAGCTCAAGCATTGCAGGAACATAGAGTCCTATGGAGAGTCCCTTTGTATACTTCATCATTTCTTGGAGCACATGCAAATGCCTACTCCTTAGAGGGTCCAGCTTCATCATCTTCTTATTAAAGAGCTTCCCTTCCTTCTCTAGGCCAAATTCTTCTACATTCCAAACTCCTGACGCAAGTTAGCATTCCCATCACTGCTTCTTTCTTCCCTCCCCATTCTTTCTTTTTCATTCTTTCTAGGAACACAAGTCTCTCTGATCAGCTGGAGATGAGACAAGTGTTCCCCCAGGCCTTTCACCTTCCGTAGCAAGGAGATCTAATTGTGTTTGACTCATCAGTAGTTGTTACTGGGCACCACAGACCCATCACACTCCCCATGGGTCACTGCAAAATCCCTCTTGTCCTCCATATGTACTGAGAGAGCAAGAACCTCAGTTCTCTGTTGTTCTTATGCTAATTCTAATCATTTTTTTTTGGAAGGGGGAAGGCAGGGCAATTTGAGGTTAAGTGACTTGCCCAAGGGCACACAGCTAGTCAGTGTGTCAAGTGTCCGAGGCCGGATTTGAACTCAGGTCCTCCTGACTCCAGGGCCAGTGCTCTACTTACTACACCACCTAGCTGCCCCCCTTATGCTAATTCTAATAGCAAACTGTGACAACCAACTTCCTACAAGCTTTGAAGAAAGGCTGTATTTAGAGAGGGCTTCTCTACCTCTTCTCAGGATGGGACATGAGGTACCTCCATTGTTTTCAGCTGTCAAAGCCTTACTGCAAAAACAGGCTGCCAAGTACCGGATCAAGGTAGAAATCAAACTTCCAGATACTTTCCTCCTCTGCCTTTCTACTATTTTCTCAAACATCCACCTTCTCTCTTCACCACAACACTCAGCCTCTTTCATCCCATTATCTTATGAGCAAAGATGCAGGAAGATGCCATCTCTGATTTCCCTTATAGAATGGAATGGTGCTCATGGCCACACACTGCACAACTGGCCCAGTCCAATGTGTTGTGAATCAATCAAACAAAGCCCCTACTGTGCGCCGGGCAGGGTTAAGTGCTGGGGATACAAAGAGATGGGAAGCACAAAAGTGGGCCCTAGCCAAAGGCACCATTTTGGAAAGAAGAAGAGTCTATACTGCCCTGGTCAGATCTACACTGCCTCTGGAATAATGTCTATCTGTCTTAAGAGAGTCCCTTTAAAGAACCAGGGCAGGTTGGCCCTGAGAAGAGAAGACTGAGGGGGTATATGAAGGTTGCCTTCAAGTGTTGGAAGAGAAGTCATGTGAAAGAGCTATGATATTCACCAAAGGAACTTATACTCTAAGGAATGAAACAACATGTATTATCAACAGATACATATAATAGAAATCAAGGTGGCACAGCCAGGCCTGGAATCAGGAAGACTCAAGCTCGAATCTCACCTCTGACACTTGCTAGCTATGTGACCCCAGGTAAGTCACTTAATTTTTGTCTACCTCAGTTTCCTTATCCGTAAAATGAGGGTAACAATACCTCCCAGGGTTGTTGTAAGGATAAAATATTTCTAAGGAATCTGACGACAGTAAGGTGCCAATAAGTGTTAGCTAGTATTATTATCATTAAATGCAAGATACATACAGAGTAGATGGAGGGTAACCTCAGAGGGTAGGCATAGTTGGAGGGAGACAGCCCCCATGCCACCCACCCTCAGGAATTGCTCTTGGAGGTCCAGAGGAAGCCTGGTAAGGGGACATAAGGTTAGAAAGAAGAAGAGGTTGGTGGGATAGAGCCTCATATATATATTACCGCATATACTCCTCTCCATAACCCAAACTTCCATGCCACTCCAAGTATTCTCATATGGCATAAGCATTAGATTCAGTTCAGTAAGATCAGCAGCCCCTTTCTTAGAACATAGACAGTGGAAAGAACACTACCAATGTGGTCAGAAGGCTTGGGTTCAAATTCCAGCTTCGATACATGCTACCCAAGGGACACTGGGTAAGTGACTTTCCTTCCCTCAGCCTCTGTCTCCTCATCAATAAAACAAGGTAATTGGACTTGGTGAGGGTCCTTCCTATTCTAAATCAACAGCCCTATGATCCTAGAGAGATGAGAAGCACAAAAGTGTGCCCCAGCAAAGGTACCATGTTGGAAAGAAGAAGAGTCTACACTGCCCTGGTCAGATCTACACTGCCTCTGGAATAATGTCTGTTTGTCTTAAGAGAGTCCCTTTATAGAACCAGGGCAGGTTGGCCCTGAGAAGAAAAGACTGAGGGGGCATGTGAAGGTTGGCTTCAAGTACTGGAAGACAAGTCATATGAAAGAAGGATGGTACTCACTCAGCTTGGCCCCCAGGGAAAAGGGGAGCACAAAGGAAGAAAGGGACAGAAAGTCAGAAAGTCAGATTTCAACTCCACGTAGGGAAAATCTTCCCAATGATTGGAGCTGACCAAGAGTAGAGTGGGAGAAAATAATATGTGAGTACATCAGGAAATACAAAACCCATACAAAGCAATTTGATTTTGGTGGGGGCCATGGCAGGGCGGGGTGGTACTAAGCCTGGCCCTGACCCCCTCCAGTTCTGTGGTAAGGATCAAACGGCACAATACAGGTGAAGCACACATGTCTAGAGTGCGAATCTTCTGACTTTAAGTGATCAAATTAACATATGTTAAGGGCTTTGAAACCTTAAAGTGCCATGTAAACTCTCTTATTGTTACGCAAATATATGAGAAATGATATTAAAACTTGCTCTCTCCTTGTACATTTTCATTTGTATCTTTATTGTATATTTATATGTGTGTTATATATGTGCTTCTCATATTTTGAGAACGGCAAACCACTCCAGTTTCTTTGCCAAGAAATCCCCGAATGGAATCACAAAGCGTCAGACACGACAGAAAAATGACTAAACAACCACAACTATGTGTTTCCCCATATTTTATGCCTCTACTATCTACATCCCCCCATATTTTGTACCTTAGGTAGTACCCATCTTAGCGACCACTAGTTCCAGCCTCCCAGGGAAGACTGACTTCCACCAAGGCAAGGTGACCAATCTATCAATGCCTGTCGGCCACTCCCTCTGACATCCCTAAGGATAATATTTCAATCTGTGTAAAGGACTTGTTTGGAATTCTACAGGAAAAATGGCACAGAAACAGCACCTGAAACGGAACAAAATGGGCTAAAAAATGAGCAGAGATGATTAAAAATGGCAAAATAATTAACTAGTTTTTTTATTGGAAAGCTTAAATCTTAATGAACCAGCAATGTGAAAAGATGGCATTAAATAATTAATATTATATAAACTCACTGTGATTTCTGGCTTGCCTTTATCATGATTTAGCAATTTTTCAACATTTGATTAACTGATGCTGGTGTTTTGGGGCACTGAACTGCAGGCCATTAAAAAATTAGACTGGGGGACATGGGTTAGATACCCTTGCCCTTGCCCCAAATGATAGAAGGGGCCAGAAGGATTATTGGAATTATTAAAGGAACCGTGTGAATCAGCATAATCATCACTGCTGGCTTTATATAGCATCTTACATTTTACAAAGTATTTCATGGACGTTTATATATCTGGTCTTCCCCAAAAACCCTGATAGGGAGATAACCCTAAGTGTTATTTGTACCCATTTTAAAGATAAAAAAGCTGACGCACAGACGAGTTAAGATTCATACAGGTTATCTCAAGCTTGTAAGTGGTAAAGACAGGATTTGTGCCCAGCTCTTCTGATCCAAGATCTAGTACTATTCCCACACTTCCAACTCCCTTCAGGTACACGTTGTTTCATATTGGTATTGTAGCTTCAGCGCCTGGCACAGTACACAGTAGGGGCTTAAAAAATCATTGGCTAATTGGTCGGCTGGCTGAATACTATAGCTGCAACCTGAGGCAAGTCGTTTCACCTGTTGTGTCGCAATTCTCCAGTTTGTAAAATGGGAATATTAGCTCACACCTCTCAGGGTCATTGTGAGAGTAAGATGAGATAAAATTTGTAAAGCACTTCACAAGTCTTAAAAGTATGATATAAATGCTTGGTTGTGGTGGGAGGAGGAGGAGGAGGAGCAGGAGGAGGAGGAATAATAGTGGTAGTAGTAATAGCAATAGCAGTAGTAGTAATAGCAATAGCAGTAGTAGTAATAGCAATAGTAGCAGTAGTAATAGCAATAGCAGTAGTAGTAATAGCAATAGCAGTAGTAGTAATAGCAATAGTAGCAGTAGTAATAGCAATAGCAGTAGTAGTAATAGTAGTAGTAATAGCAATAGCAGTAGTAGTAATAGCAATAGTAGCAGTAGTAATAGCAATAGCAGTAGTAGTAATAGTAGTAGTAATAGCAATAGCAGTAGTAGTAATAGCAATAGCAGTAGTAGTAATAGCAATAGCAGTAGTAGTAATAGTAGTAGTAATAGCAATAGCAGTAGTAGTAATAGCAATAGCAGTAGTAGTAATAGCAATAGCAGTAGTAGTAATAGTAGTAGTAATAGCAATAGCAGTAGTAGTAATAGCAATAGTAGCAGTAGTAATAGCAATAGCAGTAGTAGTAATAGCAATAGTAGCAGTAGTAATAGCAATAGCAGTAGTAGTAATAGCAATAGTAGCAGTAGTAATAGCAATAGCAGTAGTAGCAGTAGTAGTAGTAATTGTTGTCGTAGTCATGGTAGTGGTAGGCTAGGTGGTACCATAGTGCATAAAGTGCTGGGTCTGAAGTCAGGAACACTTGTCTTCCTGAGTTCAAATCCAGCCTCAGATACTTACGTAACAACAATGTTGCTAGCAGCTACTGTGGCTGAGTAAGACCAAGAGCACTAGCACGCAGAAGGGTGGCCAACACAGTTTCTTTGATCTGCTTTTCTAAGGAAAACAACTTTAAGGGGTTAACAATCCCAGTTTAATTAAACACACACACACACACACACACACACACACACGTGTGTGTGTGTGTATACATATATATATTATATATACATAGATAATGTATATTATGTATATATATATATATGTATATATCTCATTCACTTAGTTCAGGGGGAAAAGATTAGCCCCCTGAACTTCAGGGAAAATACAATCAGAAATTACAACCATATATTATAAACAGATCAAATAACACAAACCAGTCTATCAAAGCCGGGGTGGGGGAGGCTATTTCAGCAGCTTGCCCGGAGTCTTGTCACCCTTTCAATGACAGTACCAAAAGTCGAGCTCTAACCTTCCCGTACATACACCCTGTTCAGGACCCTGAGGGCTCGAGGCTCACCATTTAGGGTGTGGGAAAGTTAGTCAATCACTGGTACCACCATATACACTGTTTCCAATCAATGACTCCCGGTTGTTTTGGTGCTGAGAAATACTCCAAGGCAAAAAAAGATCCCACTTTACCTGCCCCATTCAGGCCAGATTAGTTAAAGGCACTTAAGAGAGAGCAAAAAATCCTGCCCTGATTACCGTTACAACTGACTAGCTGTGTGACCCTGGGCAACTCTCTTCACCCTATTTATCTCAGTTTCCTCATCTGAAAATGAGCCAGAGAAGGAAATGACAAACTACTCTAGGATCTTTGCCAAGAAAACCCCAAATGGGATCATGAAGAGTCAGACGTGACTAGAAAGACTAAACGACAGCCAAAAGTAGTAGCAGAAGGAGTTTTAGTATTTGTGGTCTAGCTAGAGCAGGGTGGCTCTAAAAAAAATACAAAGCAACAAATAATACGAAAGTCATTTATAATGGATTTTGGTTTGCATTGTATGATCTTTTTTTAAATTAATTTGCCTTCCTCGTTATGTTTAGCTTCAGCAAATAACATAAGCATAATAAGCATTTCTTAAGTGCCTGCTGTATGCCAGGCACTATGCTAAACACTTTACAAATATTACCTCATTTGATCCTCACGACACCCCTGCGAGGTAAGTGCTGCTTTTATTCCCATTGCATACTAAGGAAAACTGAGGCAGACAGAGGTTAGGTGACTTGAGCAGGGTCACATAGCTAGCAAACATCTGAGGCCAGATTTGAACTCAGGTCTTCTATTCACTGTGCCACCTAGCTACCTCAATTCAATATAAAATTAATGTAATATAGTCAATCTCATTCAATGTAATAACCGTTTAAGTGCCTACTATGTTCAAGGCACTGTGGTAGGCCCTGGGGATGCAAAGATAAAAAAAAAAATCCAGTTGCTGTCCTCCAGATGTTTACCTTCTACTGAATGGCATCCAAGACATAAAGAGATAATATAATACAAGCTAGGAGTTGGTGGAGACGACAAAAAGGACAAGCAAAATGCCCAAAAACAACCAAAGGAGGTCGAGAATACTTTGGGTTGGGAGAAGTCCGGGAAGGCTTCATTTTGGAAATGGTCCCTGAGGTGAACTCTGTAAGAAAAGAATAGTCAGCTCCTTCAAAACGTAACATTAGGCAAAACAACATTACCGGGGGGCAGTTTATTTCATGGGAATAATGTCATCTATTGACAACTAACCAAATAGCATAGCTGAGCTTCATCATGGGACAAGGCGATTTAGCCCTAATCTGTTAATGACATTACTGCAAAAAGACACTGGGTAGAGTCCAATTGTGTGGGGTGTGCCTGCGTTGAAATGACTTTCCACTTCCTGAGCACATTCTAAGTGGCAGTGGCTTGGGGGGATAGTCTAGGAGTGTCCAGGATGGTAGGAGGAGAGGAAAATCATTTCCAGGAATGAAAATTAACTCAAAGCCAATCACTTAACCAATAATTCCCATGCAAACTACTGAAGCTTGACAAGACAAATCCACTACCCTCTTCACATCATCTTACACCTCAGACTGAAAGAAAGGCTATCTGACCCATGCCCTTCCCTTAGACAAGGTCACAATTGGATAGGGAAAGGGTCATTGGTAATAGACTAGAACTCCCCAAAGTACGTAGTCTGGAGGTCCACTGACTGCCAGGGACTTCTGTTGAAGAAAATAGGGAAGAATTCAGAAATGTTACCAGATATACAGCTGGTTCTGACCTCATGACAGCATCATCACCCAATGCTTTGGTATACTCTGTGCCCAAAACCTCAGGCAGCTGGCAGCTCAGCCCAGTGAGGCTCTCAAGGACATAAACAACACAGGGAAACACAAAAAGAGACACACAGGGGAAGAAACCCAGATTATCAGCCTCCTCAGAACTGCATGGCTCTCATAGGGATCAGTTAAGGACCAGCCCAGAGTTTGGGAATCTCCCTATTTTAACTTGCTACCTAAGGGCAGGCTCAGAAAGTGAACAAGACCAACACCCTCTTTAGGGATACTGGCAACAGCCACTACCTTCCTGCCCTCAGTGCTCAATCGCCCTGCCTCCCTGAATGGTAACAAGACATTTAAGTGAAGTTCAGAGACTCTCTTAACAACTCTGGGTGGAAGCCGGGCTGTTCCCCCTTGGCGCTGTCCAACAACCACACATGATCTTATATCTGTTGACATGGGCTATGTCTAGATAATCTGTCAACTAAATCAGTATGGTTTGAGAGCCTGGCACAGAGTCAGATCACTCATCCAACTCTTAAGATGCTCCAAATCACTTAGCCACAAACCACCAGACAAATTGTTTCATTTTAATGAGAAAATCAAGTCAAATCAACAAATGTTTAGCACAGACTATGGCCTGAGCAGTGTTATGAATTTGATGAGGTGGAGTATGCATGCATGGGGTGTGTGGCACAGAGATTTTTCAGAAGAAATGGAGGATCAGGGAGACCATATGGTGGGGTGATGATGATGATGGTGGTGATGAAAATAACAGCTACTTTTTCTATAACACTGAGATTCGTAAAGCCTCTTTTTTCACTCTCCTAACTCCCTAAGTAATTTGTACAAGTAATAAGCATCTGAACCATCACTGGAATTCAGGTCTTCCTGACTTCTTGACCAGTGTGCTATACAGCTGGTAAGCCACCATGACCCCAAGCTCCCTCTCTAACCTTACTCCCACCCTCAACTGATCACTCCCCAGGACACCCTTACCTTACTCTCCCCACAATGCTTTCCCTCATCATTAGAGGTTCACAGATAGAATCCCAAGATGTAAACACAAAGAAGAGTTATGCTGAAATACTACTGTGCTATAACGAGGGATGAGCAAGTTGATTTTAGAAAGACTTTCACAAAATAATGGAAGACTGAAATGAGCAGAACCAGGAGATGTTGTAGACATGTTCTAGATGGTAACAGTGATATTGCTTGAAGAAAGACTAAGCTGTTCTGAGTATCACAAATATTCCAATCAAGTGTAAAGACCTATGAAGGAAGATGCTATCTACCTCCAGAGAAAGAACTCATAAATAGAAGTCTGTGGAGTATGGTTTTACATACATATGTATGTATCTGTGTCAAATGGTGGTTCTTCTTAGCATTGAGTGGGGAGAGAAGGGAGACAGTTTGGAACTTAAAATGGAACAAAAAATATATTTTATTTAATTTTTTTTAAATCTATAAAAGAGTGTGACCAGTCACAAGGCTCTTGCCTTCAGGAAGTTTACAAATCCTAGGCATGTCCTTTGACCCAACAATATAACCAGTTGGCCTACAGCCCCAAAGGGATCCAAAAAAGAGGAAAAGGTCCTATATGTACAAAAATATCTCTAGCAGCCCTTTTTTGTAGTGGCAAAGGACTAGAAACTAAGGGGTGCCCATCGCTTGGGGAATGGCCAAACACATTAGAGTGTGGTACTGGAAAAATCAGTTACTGTTAGAAAACCCCTAGACTCTGACAAACACCCCCAGAAAGAATGGACTCAGATCTCTTTGGCATTTAGCAAATATCCCTGGGGCTCCATGACTCCACCAAGGAATGTCAATAAGATTATTCCACTTAAAGATAACCTGTCAGAATCTTTTGATCAGTCAGGACCTTTGTTCCTGTTCCCCCTACCCTGTGACCTGGCCTGTAAGCTCCAAAGAGATAATTCTGTATCCGTATTTTCTATATAAGCCACACCTTCACCCCAACTCGGGACCATTTGATTTGGGTAGCAAACCCCTAATAGCCGCTGGCTAATAAATTCTCCATTTAAAACTTATACTCTGTGGTGTGTCTCACTCGCTTCTGGTACAACAAGAGTATGTAAATGTAACAGAATAAAAAATGAAGAGACGGTTTCCATGAAATGTGGGAAGACTTACATGAACTGATTCAGAGTGAAGTGAGCAGATCCAGGGGGACAATTTGTCCAGTAGTGACAACTTTGAAATAATAATAATTATAACTTTCATATAGCGCTTACTGTGTGCCAAGCACTGTGCTAAGTGCTTTACAAATATGGTCTCATTTGATCCTCACAACCTTGGTACCTTGGTAACAGCTATGATTATCATAAACAATAATAACTGATATTTACATAGCATTGACAATGGTGATAAGCCCTTTACAAATCTAATCTTATATGAGCCTCACAACAATCCTCAGTGGGAGGCGCCATTTTGTTGTTGTTCGGTCATTTCAGTCATGCCCGACTCTTCATCACTCTATTTGGGGTTTTCTTGGCAATGATACTGGGGTCGTTTGCCATTTTCCTTCTCCAAGGTAAAGAAGGTGCCATTATTATCCCCACTTTAGAGATGAGGAAGCTGAGACAAACAGATATTAAGTGATTTGCCCAGGGTTATTTGGTTAGTGAATTGAGTGAATTCCAGGCCTGGAAGGCTAGGCTGGGTGGGGGTGGGGGGTGGAGTGGGGGGAAGGTGTGAGATCAGATTTGAACTCAGGTCCTCCTGAATCCAGGCCCAGCACTCTACCACTGTGCCAACAAGAGGTCTGTCTGATTGACAAAATGGCCAACCTCGACTCTAGAGTGCTGATGCCAAAGCAAGCCCCCCACTTCCTGGCAGAGAGATGATGGATTCAGGCACACAACAAGGCATATCTTTTTGGACATGGTCAGGGCAGGAATTTGCTTTGCATGATTCCACATAAGTATTACAGGGTTTTTTTTCCCCCAAGGGGGTGTTGGGAGGCAAGAGGAAGAGAAAACAGATTTTTGTTCATTGGGGAAAAAATATCAAATTGTTAAAAGTAAGCTTCTGAGTGCAGCTGGGAAGAAAACAGCTCTGCTATGGCCTGAGGCCCTTGCCAAGCAGCAAACCAGCAAATATTCTGCGAGGCCCGGATGGCTGTGCTCAGGGGAGGGGTTAAGGGGGAGAGCTCAGGATCTGACCCGTTCTTGGCACTCAGCCGTCGTACCCATTTTTAAAAGCCATGATAAGAATCCTAATGACCAGTTCTGAGTACAGTTATTTGTGGTTTTCTAATGGAATGTTTGCTGCATGTGCTGTTAGTGCAGAAAGACAAGGACTTGGTGGGGGTGGGGACAAGGACACAAAGAGGGCAGGAATTTTTCTGAAAAATCACCAAGTTCCACTAAGTGAATGTAGTCTCTCTCTACAGCCATGGGGGCCACCAGAGGAGAGAGGCAAGGCCTATGGTATAAGCAGGACACAGGATGGGGAGAAGAGGCCCTATGGTGCAATGGGGAGAGAGGAAGGAAATAAGCATTGATAAAGCGCCTACTGCATACTGTGCCAAGCACTTTACCAACATTATCTCATTAAACCTCACATCGACCGTGAGAGGTAGGTGCTGTTATTATCCCCATTTCATAGCCAAGGCAAACAGAGGTTAAGTGACTTGCCCAGGGTCACCCAACTAGAAAGTATCTGAGGCTGGATTTGAACTCAGGTCTTCCTAACCCCAGGCCCAGCACTCTAAGCTAGCATAAGGTTTGGAGTAAGAAGACTTCAGGGCAGCTAGGTGGCACAGTGAGTACAGCACTGGCCCTGGAGTCAGGAGGACCTGAGTTCAAATCCAGCCTCAGACAATTGATATACTTACTAGCTGTGTGACCTTGGGCAAGTCACTTAACCCCAGTTGCCTTGCCTTCCCCCCTCCAAAATAAAAAAGTTCATATAGAGTGGGAAGACTTGTGTGCAAGGTCTGACTCCAATTCAACAGGCCTTTAGAAGGCACACTCCTTCAAAGTAGGAACTGTTCATTTTTTTTCTTTTGGTGGAAGGGGTATTTGTATACCCAGCACCCATCACAGCATCTGGACCATAGTAAACTAAGAAATGCTTGTTGGTTCAGGCACTGTGCTAGGTTGGGAAAATAAAAACAGTGATAAAACAGTCCCTGCCCTCATGGAGCTTATGTTCTATAAAGGGGATACAAGATGTACAGATATTCTTATAGATAAAACATATTCAAAACAAACGCAAAGTAATTAATAGCTAAGGAAATCAGGAAAGGCCTCTTGTAGGAGGTGACCCTCAAGTTGAGCCTTGAAAAGAGGTAAGGCTTCAAGAGATAATGGTGAGCAGGAAAGGCACTCCAGGCATAAGGGACAGCCTGTGCAAATGCATAGAGGTGGGAGATGGGATGTTGTTATATGGGGAACATAAAAAAGGCTAATTTGACTGGAGTTGAGAGCTTTAGAATGTGTGAAGATGATTAATAATCTTGAATGTCAGGATGTTGGCAAGCTATGAAGGACTCCACTAATTATTAAGGTATCATAAAAAGGGCCCTGGACTTGAAATCAGAATTGTTGAATTTGGATCTTCACTCTGATACTTACCAGCTGCATAATCACAGTCTTATGAAACTGGGTCTCAGTTTCCTCATCTGTAAAGATGAGAAAGGTTCACCAGAAAAGAATCTGAGAGTTTCAGTGGATCGCAAGCCCACTACGAGTCTGATCTGTCAGACAAAGAGGGCCAGAAGGGTCACCAGAGGCAGCTGAAGGCACAGTGTAGATGTAGCACCAGGCCTGGAGTCAGCAAGACCTGAGTTCAAATCCATAATCAGACTCTTACTAGCTGTGTGACCTTGGGCAAGTCATTTACCCCCTGCCTCAGTTTCCTCAACTTTGGTTCTTGTGAGAATAAAACAAACTCTTTTTGAAGAGTTTAACACAGTGCCTGGCACATACCAGTTATTCCCTTTCCCCACCTCACCTCCCAAGGTCCAAGCCCCTTTGTCTTTGGCCCTGGCCACACCAAATCTGGCATGTTGTGTTCAGTTCCTAGAACTCAATTGTTAAAAGGACGCTCACTGTTCTTCTCAGGAGCAACCACAGGAGGTGTGCATGGGAGGGCAGCCAGAATGGTCAAAGACTTTGAGGATCATCCCATGATGACCGGCTGAGGGAATGAACAGCCTGGAAAAGAGAAGGCTGCTGGGGAACATGAGAGCTTACTACAAGCATCTAAGGGCCAATCACAGGAGAAAGGGAAAGACTCATTCTGCTTGGGCCAGAGGCCTCAGGACTAGGAATGATTAGTGAAAGTTACCAAAAAAGGCAAAGTTAGGCTTTATCTGATGGGAAAAAAATCTCGTCATGAATTATCAGTATCCCAGAGTGGATTGGGATGCCTCAGGGCTCAGCAGGTTTCCCTTCTCCTCTATCAAAGGCTGGGCAAAATCAACTGCCTGGCTTTCACAGGTCAGCGAGAATTCCTGTTCCACTCTAGCTTGGATGGCCACTGCAGTCATGGAATCGTAGACCTTAAAGATGGAAGGAACCCCAGAGGTCATCTCTACTGATCCCCCCATTTCACAGATGAGAAAACTGAGGAAAAGAACTGGGACTCAGGTCTGGGCCTCCTGCTCCTGAGACTGTGATCTTCCCAGCGGCCAGAGGTTCAAGAGAGAACGAAACAGTGGGAGCAGCCTTCAAAGTGCTCCTTGGTCTCTGCATCCTAGGTCACCACCACCGTGGCCCTGCTTTCTGCTCCCCAGCAGGGTTAGGGCAGGAGCAATCCCCTCTCCTAAACCCACCAGCAGCCAATGAGACCTAAACTAGGTAAAGAGTGCCATCTAGTGGACATCTGGAATAAATACAACTAAAAAGCATGTCATATATGTATATATGACTGTGTATATATGCTTATACACACATATAATGTGTATATATGCATACACACAAATAACATGTATTAAATAACATGTTAATTAAATTATTCAATTTAGTTTAACTAAATTAATTCATTTGATTAAATAGCATTTCTTCAAGCATATATATGCACACGTGAAGAACATGTGTGAGCACATATATACATATAAAGAATGTGTGATGTAGTCATACACCTATATAATGTATGTATCCATATACATGTAACATATATACACAAAGAATATGCATTAAAAGCACATATACACATAAAGAATATATATGTAGTCATATGTGACTGTACACGTGTATATAAGTCATAGCATAGACATGCATGCCACGTATGAGGCAGTCAGATGGCTCAGTGGATAGAGCTGGGCCTGGAGTCAGGAGGACCTAAGTTCAAATCCAGCAAGTCACTTAACCTCTGTTTTCCTTAATCCACAGAAGAAGGAAATGGCAAACCCCTCCAGTATCTTTGCCAAGAAAACCCCATGGACAGCATGGTCTACGGGGTCAACCAACTGCACAACAAATGCCATAAATGTATTGCAAATGCATAGATGTGCATATATGTGACGTGTGTATATGTACACACATATAAATTTCCTATTTCTCAACACTCTGCAGTTTCATAGAATCTCAGATTTGAGAAGGATGGTACTAAGAATTGCCAACAAGCCAATTCTTGCTTGTCTGGCACCTGCTATATGTCAAGTGCTCTGTGTGTGTATATGTGTAAAATATTATACTATAGTACTTAATAACATATGTGTCTATACAACCCTCAGGAACGCTCCTATCAGCCTGGCCACATAGGGAGCACATTGGCTTCTTCAGCCCAGCATTCTATGCTAAACAAAGCCCCCTACAATATGGTACCACCCTAGCCCTTCCAGCTGGATTTCACCATACTGTCCTTACACCGTAGAATAAAGTCAGGCTTCAGAACTCAAGCCAGGTACCAAAGAAAGAACTCAAGCTCTGGAAAGAACCTAGGTTCCTATCCCACTTCTGACACTCACTACCTCTGTGAACCTGGGTCTCCGTTTCTTCACTGTAAAATTGGGGCGAGATGAAAGATAACATGGCTGCAATCTATGATCTAGGATTCACTGTCCCCTAAACACGTCCTGGGCTTCCCCATTTCCCTGTCCTTTCTATAGAGTACATGGTATGGTAGATACAATGAGTACTAGATTTGGCGTGAGGAGCCTAAGTTCAAATCCCAGGTTTTGACAACTGATTGGGATGTGGAGGGTCAGAGAGAGGCTGACAAAGGATGACTATGAGGCTTGGTACCTGGCTGCTGGGGAGATAGAAAGGTCTAAGTATCAGGAACTGGGAGAACAGGATAGGTTTAGGAAGAAGGGAACAAATTTTGTTTTCAATATGGTAAATTCGAGATGCCAGTGGCACGTGCAGGGAGGTGTCCAGCAGGAAGTTGGACCCTCAAGGACTACTATTATTGCCCAACATGTTACTTTTCTTTTGGTCTGGCTGGGAAAAACACACACACACACACACACACACACACTCACACACACTGGGAGCCAAAAGAACTGGGTTTTAGTCCAGCTATACCATTTAATACAGTAGAGAGCACAAAGCAGAGCACTCCAAATTACTCTTCTCAGAGACAGAGGGGGAAGGATTTTGAATGCCAAAAATATCCTAAAAGCAATAGGGATCCATAAAAGCTTCTTGAGGAGAGGAACATGCTCAGAGTTGTTCTTCACAAATGGCAATTTGGTGGCTGTGCAGAAGACTGATTGGAGGGAGAGAAGAGACACTAGAAGCAAGGAGCCCGATTCAGAGACCAATGCCATATTCCAAGTAAGAGGTGATAAGGTTCATCTGAACTAGGATCATGGCTGTAGAGAGAAGATACAAGTGATGTGGAGGCAGAATCAACAAGAACCTCAGATTGCTAAGAAGCTACAAACCTTGGAGGCTCAAAGGATGGTGGGTCCTTGACAGAGATGGGGACAGTTTAAGAGGACAGGTGGGTTTAAGGGGAAGAATAACAAATTTCATTCTGGATATGTGGCATGGGGGAAAGTTCTCTGAAAAAAAAGTTTAATCCCAATACAAAAGGATCCCTGATATTATTACAGGGGCTCCAGGTTAGAGAGAGCAGTGTACTCATTACTATCCCTCATGATCAAGGGAAAGGACACCGGAGTAGGGACAGGGGCCTGGGTTCTAGACCTGGCTCTGGCACATACTAGGTGAGTGACCTTGGGCAAGCACATTTAATCATCTGTAAAATTCACCCAACATTAATTATGCGTTTACTGTGTGCCAGGTCCTATGCTGGTCAATGGGAAACATACAAAGTTTAGATAATTCAGGCTTCTTGCCCTCACACAACTCCTAGTCTAGTAGGGGAATAAGACCCAAAACAAATAAAGATAATATTCTAAATTACAGGACAGTGGCTTTGTTTCAGAACCAAGTGCTTTGAGAGATCAGAAGGGAGGCATTTCCAATCAGGGAAGACTCACTGGATGAGGTAGAATGTAAAGAGGTCAAGGAAAGACAGAGAAAAAGGGAGGGGAGGAGAGGAGGGGAAGGGAGGGGAGGGAGGGGCAAAGACAGACCGCTATGGAAAAGCCACATTGAGGACCCAGGCAAAGGATGAGGACTGTGCAGAGGAAGCAAAGGGGACTGAGGGAAGGAGGAGACACTAAAGCAAAGGGAGAGAGAATCCAGCAAAGGGGGGGGGGGGGGCAGGGCAAGAGCATCAAAGAGCTCAGGGAAGATGAAGACAGGGAATGGGGAGGGGACCAATGGATTTGGCAAGTAAAGGGAAATCTTTAAGCATGTGAGTTAAACAGCTGCAGCCAGAACCAGATTGCATGAGGTTGGTTAAGGACAGAGTGGGTCCCAAAGAAGTGGGTCCCCCAAACATTAGGGGGAAATGACATTGTTACAACCTTTTTCACGAGAAGCCTTTCCCAGCCCTTAATTTAAGTGCCTCTCCTTTCAGATTATCTCCAATTTACCAGAGACAGACAGAGGCAGAAAGACACACAGAGACAGAGAGAGAGGAGGGAGAGGGAGACAGAGTCAAAGAGAGAGAAAGGAGAGAGGGCACATTGAGAGAGAGACGGAGACACGGAGACACAGAGACACAGAGACAGTCAAAGACAGAGAGAGAAACAGAGACACAGAGAGAGACAGAGGAGAGACAGAGACAGAGAGGGAGAGATGGGTCCAGAGGTGGAGACAAGAGTCTAGGACCAAGACAAAGAGTGAGATTGAGAGAAAGGAGAAAGGGGAGAGACAGAGAGGAGGGAAAGAGACAGAGAGAGGACAGAGACAGAGAGAGGAGAGGGAGGAGAGAAATGAAGGGAGATAGAGATTCTATTTGTACATAGTTACTTGCATGTTGTCTCATTAGATTGTGAGCTCATTAGATTGAAAGCAGGGTCTGTTTTTGGTTTGTTTTTTACTTTCATTAGATCCCTAACTCTTAGCACACTGCCTGGCACATAATAGGCACCTAATAAAGGGTTACTGACTTGTCAACTTTTCCATAAATTTAGCTCTGAGGCAGAAGAGAGAGGTGGAATGATAGCTTGATGATCAAGAGTCAAGGAAAGACTTTTGGAGGGTCTTGTTTGGAGGCAGCTGGAAAAACTCTTGTGGCCAAGCAAGGCCTCTAGGAAGATGGAAGGGTGGAGGGAGGAGCAGAGACACCCTTTGCACTGAGCAGGGGGAAACAGAGAAGAGTGGGTGATGATGGAGCTAACAGAGGGAGTTCTTGTCAGACATCCTCAATCACTTCTGAAGTAGGAGGCTGTTGCCTGCTCTGATTGAGAGGGCTGCTAATGGAACAGGGGCCAAAACAAGAAGGAAAAAAAAAAAACAAGTTTTGGAACCACTATTACAGGGATGTGTAACCCCCACAAGGTGGCGATGAGGAGCAGAGGCAGTAACATGGGAAAGCCCTTTGTCATCTGGACAGCCCAGTTGGAAACATGGGAATAAGGCTGCTCGAATCCCAGCTCATTCTTGTGACTCCCCCACTCGTAGGCCTGCCCTCCAGAGCCACCCAGACGAATGTCTGTTCCCTTTTCTTCACGACAGCTCTTCAGAGATCTGAAGGCAGCTCCTGGTTCTAAAGATGCAAATAACTTTTGCAATATGCCAGGGGATGATTCAATATGCAAATGACTTCCCAATGCACTCTTCTAAAGACAGCCCCCATACACTCCCAACCCCCTCTGTGACCCTCTGGAAATTTCCACACAACCATTGATAGCTCACATTTCCAGTGTCTCCCAACAACCTTTTAAGGTAGGTAAAGGATCATTATCTCCATATTTTTTAGTAGTTTTTTCAGTCCCTACTGACTCTGTGGCCCCATTGGGGGTTTTCCAGTAGAGATACTGCAGTGGTTCACCATTTCCTTCTCCAGCTCATTTTACAGATGAGGAAACTGAGGCAAATTGAGTTAAGTGACTTGCCCAGGGTCACACAGCTAGTATCTCAGGCTGAATTTGAACTCAGGAGATGAGTCTTCCTGACTCCAGGCCTAGCACTCTATCCATTATGGCGCCATCTAGCTGTCCTATCTCCATTTTACAGACAGGAAAATTGACGTTCAGAGAAAGGGAGTGATTTGCCTACAGTCACCCAGCCTGTAAGCATCAAAGACCAGAACAGAGTCTGGGTCTTCCAGCACCAACTCCATGTGTCACTCCACTATACCTCTTTCTCCTACTGAAAGGACTATTTATCCAAAAGAAAATGGACTCAGACAGTAGGGAGAAGGGAGAGAGGGTTACTTATTTTATTTTTAAAAATCAAATAGTCAAGAGTATTATCTACCTTAGATTGGTGAATCCAGAGTCAGAGGACCCAAGTTCAAATCCTTTCCCTGACAGTATCTACCTGTCAAACTTTCTGGTCCTCAGTTTCTTCCTCTGTGAAATGAGCTAATCTCTCAGGCTCAACAGGGTCAGGGGGTAGAAGCTGGGAGAAAGCCGACTTCAGCTCAATGCCAGGAAAACTTCCTAACAATGAGAATAGTACTAATGTAAAATGGGTATCTTAACAATGGGTCAATGAGCATCTATTAAGCACCTACTGTGCACGAAGTGCCAGGGGCTCCAAAGAAAGGTAAAAGACAAATCCCTACTTCCAAGGAGCTCATGGTCTAAGGTTAGGTGGTGAAGTTCCCATCACCAGAGATATTCAAACTGAGGCTGAAGGATTGTAGATGTTGAAGATGGAAGGAGGGTTGAACTAACTGCCCTCTGAGGGCCCTCTCGTCTCTAAGATTCAGCAAAGTCCTGATTCTAACAAGCATTTATTAAGTGTCCACAGTATGCAACGGGGAGCACAATGGATAGACCCTGGGCAAGTACTTAATCTCTCAATTAGAAACTGCAGCTGATGCATTGGCTGAGAGTTCCCTAAATGGATGAAAAACTAGGCTCCTGTGGAGGTTTTATTTTTAGTTCTGGTCCTATACATCTAATGGCATACGGAACTCCCAGGCAGGAAACTCCCTCTACCAACACACCCATCAGCTGTTTGTGCTTCATAGCTGAAGAGAGCAGGTGGGACAGCTAGGTGGCGCCGTAGTGCACAGAACACCAGGCCTGGAGCAGGAAGACCTGAGCTCACATCCAACCTCAGATGCTTACTAGCTTTGTGACCCTGGGCAAGTCACTTAACCCGGTTTACCTCAGTTTCCGCGCTTGTAACCACTGTCTGTCCACTTCACCATACCACAATGCCTCTCATGATTAAAATACTTTGGGAGAGAGGGCACCAGCCCCTAGGGATGAGGGAAATCCCATCTGTTACAGCTTTAGAGGAGGCACGAAGCATGTCATGGCAGGACACGGTCAGAGGACCTGGGTTCGAATGGGAACCTTAGACACAGTAACAGGATGACTCTGGGTAAGTTCAAAAACTTCATCTGTAAAATGAAGAAGGCTGGCCAAGGCCTCTTCCAGCTCTCAATCTAGGATCCCACAAGGAGGTGACGGCACTTTGAGACCTGGGTTCAAATACTGAATCTGCTGCTTACCAGCTGGGCAACTCTGGAAGGAAGAAGGAGATGATAAGCACTAGGGTATGTTATATTATATTGCATTATATTGTATCATGTTATATCCCATTGTATCATACTGTATCTATCATACTGTATCATGTTATATTACATCCTATTTTTAACACATAATATGTAACAATGTAAGAATATAATAAGGAATGAGTGTGAATACTATGTTTCAGGCACTGTGCTGAGTTCTGTAACTTCTCTCTTTGAGACCAGTCATCCCAGTTCCCCATTCCTCAGTTTCCCCATCTGTAAAATAAGGGGAGATTGGCTAAGGTCTCTTCCAGCGCTGAATCTACGATAAGGGAGGGATGCGTCTGAGCCCCGGCCCTGCGGGTTAAGCTTCTCCGAGTTTCGTTATACGTAAAAGGCGAGCGACTGCGAACAGGACACTTCGGCGCTGCCTGCTTCAGTTTCCCCATCTATAAAATGGGACTGATGACAAGAGCCGGTCCCTCCCAAGGGTGCTAAAAGGATAAGCAGGGATCATACTTGTAACATACCCTGCAGACCTGAACGCGCCGGACGGACGCTACCTGCTGTTCTGATCGTTATTCGTTATTCCAGCGGGTAGCGCGGGTAGCGCAGTCAGCGCAGATTGCGCGCGCCGGGGCAGGGGCGGGAGCTGGACCAGGAGCTGGGCAGGTATTCGATGCGCTCGGCGCTCCTCCCCTCTCTCTTCTCCCTCCTCCCCTCCCTCCCCCACTCCCCCCACCCCTCGGGCCCGGCTGCCCGCCGCGGTGGAGGCGCTCGGCGCTCGGCTGCGGCGGCCTGGCGGCTCTCCGCTCTCCTCTCCCTCTCAAGATGGCGGCGGTCGGCGGCGCTGAGGCGGGAGCCGGGCCCGCGGAGTGAAGGTAGCGCCGAGCAGCGACCCCACCCGCCCGGGCC
This sequence comes from Trichosurus vulpecula, assembly GCF_011100635.1. Classification (NCBI taxonomy): domain Eukaryota; kingdom Metazoa; phylum Chordata; class Mammalia; order Diprotodontia; family Phalangeridae; genus Trichosurus; species Trichosurus vulpecula. Next base: position 293,791,036 of record NC_050577.1, read on the forward strand.
GGCCGGGGCCCCCGGGCGCCCGCCACCCCCGCCCCGCGCCCAGCCGCCGCCCCGGGCCCGCGCCTGCAGCCCCAGGCCGCCCTCCCGCGCCGCGCGGCCTAGGCCCCGGGCCCGAGCCGGGGACTGGAGTGGCGGCCGCGGCCCGGCGCGAGGCGGCGGCCCGAGGCGGCCGGAGCGGGGCCGACGGGGGCGGGACGCGTTCAAACAGAAGGCGGGAAAGTGGCGGCGGGGGCCAGGGGCGGGCGCGCGCGCGCGCGCGGGTGCGCGCGAGGCCGGGGCAGCCCCGCCCCCCGCGCCTGCCCAGTGCCCGCCCCCGCCGCGGGGGGCGCCCTGGAGGCCGCGGGCGCGAGCGCGGGACCCCGAGCTGGGCGGTAGCTGGGAGCTGGCGGGCGGGCGCGGGGTTGGGGGTCCGGGGAGCGTGCGTGCAGTTCGCCCTTGAGCCTAGGGGCCCGGAGCGCGCCGGGACTCCGTACCTAGAACCCGAAGGCACCGCGGTGCCGTCCAACCCGGCCCCTTCCGCCTTACAGACCGGGAAACTGAGGCACGGAGCAGGGAGGCAGAGGAGGATGCCCCTGGGAGCCCAGAGAGGCCGACTCCCCAGGCCAGGGCACCCGAGGACACCAGACTTAGAGCTGGAGGGGACCTGAGAGGTCTAGTTCAACTCCCCTCGTTTTTTACAAATGGGGAAATTGAGTCACCACACAAGCAAGAGTGCAGAGTGCATGTATGTGTTCAGGTCTTCTGACTCCTAGTGTAGAGAATCCAAGGACTCTAAACTAGCACCTGGAAAAGACTTTAGAAGTGACCCAATCCAACTCCTTCATTTAATAGAGGAGGAAACTGAGTCACAGAAAGGACTATAGAGCCATAGACCTTGAGCTAGAAGGGATCTCAAAGGCCTTCAAGTCTCACCTTCCTGTATAATGTTGGGGAAACAGACCAGAAGGGTCATGGGAGCGTAGATTTAAATCTGGAAGCACCTCAGTGGCTATCTAGGCCACCCTCCTTCCTCATTTTACAGACCAGGAAACTGAGGCACAGAAAAGGGAAAGAGTATGGAATGAACCAGGGAGTCCAAGTGTTCTGATCCCCTGGACCCATAGACTCAGAACCGGAAGGGCCCTGAGAGTCTATCTAGTGCAGCCCCCTCATTTTACAGATGAGGAAACTTGAGAGCCATTGAGGGGGTCACAGATTAGAAGGGGACCCTGGAGGCCTTCTGGGTCCACCCTCCCATTTAACAGGTGGGCAGACTGACACCCAGAGGTGTCTTAGAACGCTAAATACTTCCTCCAGGCCCTCATGGTATAGATGTGGAAACAGAGACTTGCAGAAGGCAAACAATTTGCTGAAGGCCAGACAGGTAGAAGGTGGTTGCAGTCATACTCGAACCCCAGACTTCTTCCATTAGCCCGCAGGAGGGACCAGAACTCATCCATCCTCATTCCCAATTCCAGCTGGAAGAGACTTTAAGGATAATCTGGCCCAGAGCTGTTTTTCAGGTGGGCACTGAAGGGAAACATGGGGATTCTGCTCCCCAGGCCAGGAGATCATGGCCCTAGGGAGGACTTTTAAAAGTTAGCTGGTGCAACACAACTGGCTTGAGCCTGTTTCAGATGCCCATTGTGCCCTAAGCACCCGAGATCCAAAGACAAAGCCCAGTCCCCAGAGAAGGGACCAGAACTGAAGTCAGCTCCCTCAGCTAGGCAAGAGAGGATCCTGCTTAGATTTAGAGCTGGCAGGCACTAGAGAGGTCATCTGATCTCCAGTCTGGGGTTCACAGAGTTGGAGCCGGAAGGGGCCTGACAGGTCACTTAAGATAACCCCCTGTTTTTACAGATGAGCAGTCTAGTCCAACAAGCATTTATTAAGCTCCAGGGCTGTGTTCTAGGTACTAGGGAGAACCAGACAGAGGGGCAGAAACTACAATCCAGATGTTTTCATTCCCAGCCTAGTGGCTCACAAAGAGCCTAGATTTCAAGCCAGAAAGGACCTAATACCCTAGTCCTAGCCTGCAGTTTTACAGATGAGGAAACAAACAGAGAGGGGAAAGGGGCTTGTCCTATGTTTTAGCTTGATATTTCCCCCCCAGAGCCCTGCTCCAGTGCCTAATGGTCTAGGAAGCCACTTCAGGGGAATCCAAGGGCTGGCAGGGTTTTCAGGGTGACCGTGTGGCCAGGCTGTGCTCCAGCCTCACTGTCTTCTGAGGCTCTGCAGCAGAAGCTCGGGAGGGAGCACTTTCTGCTGAGACACAGGAGAAGTCATGCTCACATTGGTGCAACCACCATGCGAAGTGAAGACTTCAATGGTGTGCACAATGAATGTGTCAGTAACTTGTTAGAGGGACCCGAGGGCATGTGCAATCCCCCCCATATCTCCTCTTGGATTATTATCAATAATGTGCTGTGTGTGTTAGCCTTGTCTCCAGAGCTGGATCCTGGGATTTCTCCCTAAAAGAGAGCTGAGAGGTCATGCTCTTCACTGGGGTTTCAGTTAGGAAGGCGTGCCCCACCATGAGGTGTCTCTGGGGCCTCACACAGCTCCTGGCACACAGTAGGCACTTAATAAAGGCTTCTTAGATTGAGCAGGTAGCAGAGCTAAGGTCCTCGAACCCAGTACCTCTGTATACAAAGCTTTCCATCAAGTCAGCTGCCTCCCTGGGTAATTTGGGAGCTTTGTTTTCACCCTGGGGAAAGCAACAAGGTATTGGAGAAAGGAGTGGATTTGGAGCTAGCTGCTCTGGGTTTGAATCCTGCTGCTTCATAGACACATAGAATCTGAAGGGGGTAAAGAGGCCAGCCGGGAGCTGAGTTGCAGTCCATCTCCAGCCTGTTAACAAATAGCTGGCCATCCAGCTGTGATTAGACCCCAGTCAGGGGCACTGCCCCGGGAGGCCATTCATTCTCTGCAAAGTTCTGATTCTGATAAGTCCTTGGTCCTTCCTGGGGGTTTGGTGTGCCTGGAGGCTTCCTCATGAACTCATCCTCACTCTCCAGCCAGGCCAACTTCTTATTGCCCTTCCACTAAATACCTTGTATTTCCCTATAGATCCCGGAGGAAGTCCTTAGAGAAGTTCTTAATCTTTTTTGTATCGTAGATCCCTCTGATGACTTGGTAGTACTTTCTACCTCTTCAGATAATGTTTTTGAGTGCATACAACTTATATTGAATGAAACCAATTATATTGAAATGAAGATGTCATGTTTTCTCCCATCCAAGTTCCCAGAACTCTTGAAATCTATCCACCACTTAGCCTAGTTGGACTCGTTAGTCCAACTTCATTCATTGGAGCCCTTCATCTTACAGATTGAAAATAAAACCTGACAAAGAGAAGCGATGTGCCTCAAATCATACAGGGATTGAGTAATGGGGCTAGGATTAGAACCCAGGCCCTCTAACTCCAAATCTCACACTGTCCAGCGCACTAGGTCATGACTGGACAAGTCAATTTCTTTTGCTCTTTGGTTTCTTCATTTAACACCCATCTATTACATGCCTGCTGTAGGGAAGGCAGCTATGCTGGGCTAATAGAAGAAAAGGGTAGGATGGAGCAAAAGAAGAACCTCAGGTGGTATATGCTAGACAAGTTTGTGGAGGGAAGGGACCCTGGGTCATCTCTAAGATCCTTCTTAGCTCCAGATTCCATGATTAAGAATTGATGCATTAATTATTATAAATTGTAATGTGTGGCAGTGGTTCTTCACAAAAGGTCCACGAACTTTTTAAAAATGTGTTTTGATCACTTTTTCAATGTAATTGCTTTGTAATCCTGTGCCTTTTATTTCGTGCATCTAAAAACATTGTTGAGAAGTGACCCATAAAAGTTTGGCCAGACTACCAAAGGGGTCCATGCACAGGAAAAGTTAAGAGCCCTTGATGCTAGGGCAAGTCACGGCCCTTCTCTGGGCCTCTGGGTCAGTTGAGGAGGTTGGATTAGGTCATTTCTGAGGTCCCTTCCAGGTCTGCTGTGCTGTGATCCATAGGGAGAAGAATGGAAAGGCTCTCTTCATTCCCTTGTCCTCAGCCTTTGCTAGTCTAGCAGTTGCTGCAGAGGTGTCCACCAGGCCCCCCTGGTTTTGCAGGGGGAACAATGGTGGCCTTAGGTATTTGAATCAATAATGGATTTTGTATGCATTTTCTCCTATAGTGTACTTTGAACATACTTCACTAATGGGATTGCCTATTTGCAGGACAGAAATCATATTTAATTTCCTCTCACAGAATATAATACCGTATTGCATGGTATTGTATACTCTGAGGGAGAAGATTCGTATTCCTACCTTCTGTTGGCCAAGCTGGTCACTGCTGATTTCACATTCTTACTACAGCTCAAAAAATAAAACTTACCTGAGTACAAACAAATCCTGTTTATTGGGCAAAATTTGTATTGGTGGAGGTTTTTTGGCATTGTTTTTAAATGAACTATTGCCATAAATTCTCATTTCTCTTAGTAATGAGTTATTGGTACTAGCTGAGCCTCTTTCTGGGTACAAAGACATCTGTCTCCATCCCAGCTTGTCTGTAGCTCAGAAACTTGCAGAGCTGGTAGGGGCTAGGAGTGCTGCAGAGATCCGGGGAAAGTTAGGGTGCCCTGGCTGAAGGCTGGAATTCTGTGCTATGAGAAGAACCTGGGACAGAAGTGAGAAGATGCCTCTGGAAATCGTTGGAGAGATGCACTTTGGAGCTAGCAGAGACTCTGGAGATGCTGGAAGAAGCATCTGGAGCTGCATTGGCCGACACTCACAGCCTCCAAAAGACAAGTTTGGGAAGAAAATGAGGCAGTTTGGAAGACAGCATCTTGATTCTCAGCAATTCCTGGATCTAAAATGTCCAGTTTATAGATTTTACTTTGTTCTTTTGCCATAATCAGATCGCACCCCAGGAAGAAAAAGCTTTTTAATGTTAGCTGGGACTTAAGCGATTTTTAAATCAAATTTTGAAACTTTTAGCATTGTAAGTCTAGATTTTTCATTTAAAGTATATCATATCAAATAACCCCCTTTCCACATCTTATATAAAAATGCCAAAGGATCCATAGATCTTCTTAAACATTTTTCAGAATTGTCTCTTTGTGTGCTTAAAGTGCCTCTCGCCCCTCTAGAGTTTCAGCTTCCCTCCTGTCTTGAGGGTCAGTTGTATTTTCTTAGCTCACTGAAGTTTGATCTTCATTTCCAAGTTTAAGGAATCCCCAGATGTATTTTGCCATTTTATAGGGTTTAATTAAGGCCTGTTTTCTGTAGGAAAGACGAAACTAATCTTTTGAACATTTTTCCTGAATTGGTGTCCTTCAAGACCTGCTCCCTGAGTTTAACTCCCTCTGTCATAAAACCCAAGTCCTGTTAGGGGACTCATGATAGCAATGGGTCAGAACTTGACTAGACTCTACGTTTAACACTGATCTCTAAAACCTTATCTCCCCCGCCCCCCATCTTTTCTTTCTAGCAATCAGCAGAGAAAGCCAACAGCTGCATACTGGATTAACATGTTGTTTTTAAAGACTATAGAAATTAATTTCTACACATTATGGCTAAAACAGTCCAGTGTGCATCTCACTGCAGATTTCCAAATTCAGGCCATGCTTTCTTTTTTAAAGAGATATTAGTCATCTCAGCATCTTTTTCTAATTTATTAGATTACATCTGCATGTTGTTTAAAAAAAAATGTAGCAGTGGGATTCCTAGTAACAGTGTACAAAGTAATCTGGTTTTACCTCTCCTGGGATGAGTAGCTCCTTATTGGTCTGTTTCTCATCCCAAGCAAATTTTTAAATCCACTGGCAGTTTTAAGAAATGCTCTTTTTATAGGCTAAGTAAATCATCTTCACCCTGTTCTTTCTTAGGCTTTTCTTGAATGTTTCCGTTCCCACTGTGGAACCCATTATACGGCCTTTTGACGTTCAGATGAGGTTTTGAGTATAATTTCTAGGCTCTATCTTTGTCCCAGCTTTTAAAATTTAAAAAGAAGAGACTTTTTTTACTTCTTTACACGTCAGTGACAATATTCAATGTCACTGAGTATTTTGTGATTATTTCCCTGTTCACTTTCTTCAGTTTTACTTAGTTAAACAGGATTGACTCTTAGGCTCTTACTATCCTTGAGTTCTCAAATTGCTATATTTTTTAGCAGTGGAAACCTTTGTCAGAAGAAAATGATCTATCTCTGACAAGTTCATCACCTTGAAACATACGGAGTTAATAAAATAGCTTTAAAACTTTTGAGGAATAAAGAGGAAGTACCTTTCATTACTCCATTGGTGCCATCACTAGCTAGGTGGAAAGGTGAAGACATCAGGGGCCTGGTTTAGAACTGGGGTATCCAGTACTAACTTCAGGGATGTAGGAAATATTGCATATGCCCCCCAACCCCTTTCTCTGGTTCCCCTTCTTTCCCAACAATAAGAAGGTAAGGCCAGTAATTCCCGTAGGGTTAGTCTGTCTGACTTCTCTGGCTTCCACCAAGTCTGTTCTTCATTTCCACTTCCTGCTTTGTAAAACAGCACAGATCTTTTTTGATTTTTATTTGTTGACAAAGTGTTCCCCCCATCTAAAGGAGTGTATATGTGTGTACACACACACACATACATATATATGTGTGTGTATATATATATAGCAATTATACAGAATTTTAATTCCCCTCTTTTTAATCTAGTTCCCCTCAACATTATAACATCTCCTTGATGAGTATTACCTAGTGAAGCATCCTTAAAATTTCTAAATCTTCAATATGAATGTAAAATACATTTTAAATAACTGCCAAGCCAGAGTAAGAATCTAAGTTATTTATTGGTTTCATGTGAAAATTTCCAATACCTAGTTTATAGACTAGTGTGTAGTGTAAATATACTGAGTGTCTAGAGTCCTTGGAATCCCCTGCAAAGATATGTGTGCTGCTGTCTTGTGACATGTTATATCCCTTAGGATATTTGATAGACTTCAGTTATTTCTGTACTTAACAAATTAACGGGGCCATCTTTGATGTTAAAAAAAAAAAACAACTTATGAACTTGAATCCTAGTAGATCTTTTTCATTTAATTCTAGAGTATTTATAAACTTTCAAGTTACTGTGAATGCTAGTAATACATGACAATCTTAACATTTTTTGCTGATTCAGATTCATCTCCATTCAGGAAAATAACGTCCTTTTTGCCGAAACAATGCAGTTAAAAATCATTTCGCTAGTGTTGAAATATACCATTGAGCCATTTAGCATGAGTCACTTACTTTTTCAACTATTTTGATAAATTTTTTAGCCTGACAAAATCCTTTTGTAAAAATTCTACTCTGAAGAGCTATATAACATTGCTACAGTGATATCCACCTGTTTATTGAAATTGCAACACAATAGATTCCCTTCTGTCATCATTTTCTTACGCTCTTTTTGTACGTACAATGTAATCTGTTTGTCCAACAGCCTCCCGGATCTTTGTAGCCTGTGGCCAGGAATGAACCTAGCCCACTGACTTAGGCCTTTTCACCCTGCTCAGTTGTATCAGGCATTCTTGACAGGCCTTTTTTGGCATAGGAATTTGTACTTCCAAGAAGCACAACTTTATATATTATGAATCAAGCCACGTGATTAGGTCTGGTGCACCTTCTGCAATCTGAATCCCTCTAGATTTACAGGGAATGTGAGGAGGTGACAAGATGCCCCTTTGTTTCTCGCTGCCCTTTCCTTCAGTGGATGACTACTCATTTCCATCTGGAAGCCTTCTTGGCCTCCACAGTGATTCCCCTCACAGGAAGGTTTTCATTCTTTGTTTCTCAGGCCTGGTCCTGTAGCCGGGAAGGAGTCTGGAAACGGCGCCACATTCTCAGGTCCTGCAGGACGGCCATGGCTTATGATGACTCCAGGAAGAAAGAAGGTATGAGTCCTTAGTCTGCGAAGCATTCCAGAGGGGGTGCCCTCTTCAGTCCCTGCGGGCCATGGAGTGAGAGGCCAGGACTGAGAATCGCAGCCTGCTCTCTCCTAGGATGGTCCAGAGCACTGTCCTTAGGAGGCCCAGTCTCTACAGCATTCCCAGACTGGGTCCATGGAGATGAAAAAGCAAGACAGGGGGGGCCAGCATGAGAACATGGAATGTTAGCTTCTGTTTTCCTGGGCTGAGCTTCTGCAGCACTCTTGGACCTTGCCAGCTCCATGGAGCAAGAGATTGGGGATAGGAACCACAGTTTGGCCTCCCACACAGAAGCAGAGCACACTAAACTTTCTTCTTCCAAGCCTGCCCTTTGCAGTGCTCTTGACCACTGCCTAATTGAGAACTGAGAACAAGAGACCCCACCCGAGGGTGGGTGTTAGGTGTTTGTACTACTGCAGGTGTTGGTTCTGGAATTCCTGCTGGGGGGATGGAGAAATCATCCTCTCCTCTTGGATCCAGGCCCTTTCCTCTGGTGGAATTATCAACCATCATTATGGTGCAGAGGGGCTACGGCCTTATGTGTACTGGAATTGAAGAATTGATCAAACTCCTTGTATTCTTTTCTCATGTGCTCATATGGCTTTCAGATTGCTTTGATGGTGACCAGAGTTTGGAGGACATAGGACTGGTGACTGGCCGGAGCCAACGAGAGAAGAAGCGTTCTTACAAGGATCTTTTAAGAGAAGAGGAAGAGATTGCTGCTCAGGTCAGGAAGTCCTCCAAGAAGAGGTTGAAGGTAAGCAACTGATCGTTCAGGAAAGGCGCAGCTGTGCCCTCTCACAACTAACAAAGAGAGAACCTGTCTCCTGTGCTGGTTTTTTTTTTCCTTTTTTTGTTTCATTTATTTGTTTCTGAAGTCATGAATGGACAGGGAGCAGAGCATGGTTCTGAAGAGTTCTTGACTTGCCTCCTTGAACAGCCGTCAATGCCTGTCCCTCTCCCTTGGTTCTAGGAGAGAGCTCTCTTCTCCCTGGGCACGGACGCGCACAAGAGGAGGAGGAAGCATTCCTCCGGCGAGTCCTGCTATGGAGGTGAGGACAGGAGGGCACCACAGGAGTCGGGGCAAGGGAAGGGGCTCCAGATGTTGCTGACTCAGTGGCCTATTTAACAGGACAGTGGTTCTTGTTCTGATTGCCGATAAACCAGTGTGAAGGAGGAGAGAGGTGGAGGGCTGGGATTGTGGAGGATTCAGCATAGAAGAACAATCTTCATTTGTGATACACCAGGTACCAGGTTCCCTCTCCCCCCCCGCCATCCACTCGTCTTCTGCCCATTCCTCTCTCGCACCCCCTTTGCCACATGTGGTTTTCATGCCCTCTGGCCTGCACCTGTGGGTCACCTCTCCCTCTTCTGGAACATAACTGCATAGCCACTCCTGACTAAGACCAGTTTTTCTTGGCCATGTAATAAGCACAGCTGAAGAGACTAACCCTTTTCCCCAGTGGGTTTGGCCTGGACACAAAGCCAGATGATACTCAGAATTCTAAATTATAACCTACCTTAATCCCACAGCTCTGTTCCATCCTCTGGGGTGTGCTCTGTTTGGTTGCCTGCGAAGACTCCTGAGTGGCCCGCTGCCTCCCAGGTCCAGAGGCAAGCGGTCACACCAAGCCAGGACATGCGTGGGCATTCACTTCTGAGTGCTGTGAACCATTTGGAGGGTCACCCCTCTCCCCTTCCTATTGGCCTCTTTCTTCCTCCTGCTGGTGGGGTATCTGGTGAGAAGGGGAAGTACATCAGACATTGCCTCCCATCATTCTGAAACTGTCTTCCTTTTGATGATTTTCAGATCTTTCGCCTTTGGAGTCGTCACAGAAGAAAAAGAAGAAGGTGGTGCCAAGTCCCCCGCCCTCCGATACAGCCATGGACCTGCTGAAGGCCATCACATCCCCCCTTGCAACAGGCTCCAAGCCCCCCAGAAAGACTGGGGAGAAATCCTCATTTTCTTCCTTTAGCTCCTCGAGCTACTCAGAAAGCAAAAAAGAGCAGCACCCCAGGAAGAAGGGGAGCAGCGGCAGTAGCGGGGAGCTCTCCCTTGAGGACGGTGGCTTCCACAAGGCCAAAAAAATGAAACCGCTTTATGTTAATACAGAGACCTTGACCCTGCGAGAACCAGATGGCTTAAAAATGAAACTTATTCTCTCTCCCAAGGAGAAGGAAAGCAGGACAGGTGACGAGGAGCCTTTCCAAAATGCTCCTCCACAAGGGACAACAAAAAAGTCCTCCAAGAAATCAGCTCGAGATGAGCAGGGCACTTTCCTCCTCGGGCACGAGCTGCAGAGTTTCCTAAAAACAGCCAGGAAGAAGCACAAGCCAACCCCGGAGCAGCACCCCTCTCCTGGCCCTGAAGGCTTCGGGTCCGATGTGTCCATCTTTTCAGAACCCCATGGCACCGACTACGAGCTCTCCAGCCTCGAGCCCGCCCTGGAGTCAGGCTCATCCTCAGGAGCCGAGCTGGAAGCTGGTGAACTGGTGATCGACGACTCTTACCGGGAGATCAAGAAGAAGAAGAAGTCCAAGAAGAGCAAGAAGAAAAAGGACAAAGAGAGACACAAGGAGAAGCGGCACTCCAAGTCCAAGAAGAGCCCTGGACTCTCCTCTTCGGCCTCAGCTGGGGGAGACGCCCCTGGCACAAGTCCCGGCCCCCCGCCCCCAACCAGCACACCTTTCCCCGGAGCCACGCCTCCGCCACCACCACCACCAGTCTTCCACCCTGATGGACAGAGCGAGAAGAAGAAGAAGAAAGAAGAGAAGGAGAAAGAGAAGGCAGACAAAGCAGAAAAGGTAAAGAATTGGCCAGATGGGGGAAGGTAGCCTGGGGCATGTGGCCTGAGGCGGTCAGGGCCCAGAAGAGTTCCCTTAACCTTCCATCACACACCTACGGAGCTGCTGGGGCTGGCTGGGGCCAGTGCCACGGATGGTCTCCATAACTCAGCAGTGTGGGTGACAGGAGAGCAGTGTCTAAAGAGGGACAGCTGTTAGAAGGCCAATGGAAACGTTGGTCAGAATTGCTAGAGTCATAACCAGTCACTAATGAAACTCATTGGTGTCTTTCCTGGGGATTCCAAACAAGGTAATGTTCTGAGGTGGGACTGGATGTTTTCTTGTTTGCTCTTTACATGCATTGTTTAAAATGCTTCTCTTCAGGCCAATGAGATTTCTGCCAAGTGACTCTTCTGTAGTCTATGATCATATGCGATCATATGATCACAAATTTCATTTCTTTGTCACTCAGCAGTAGAAAGAGCTAAAGGTAAAACAAGGGGACCTTACTGGTTTCTTTACAGGAAAGCAGCTAATAGGTCAGAGAAATTCCATTCACCTCCGCATTTAAGTCACGCAAAGTAATTTTCTTCTCTGTAAAGGTTACCTTTTAAACAACAAAGCTACTTCTCACATAAAGAAATGATCCCAACTAATCTGAAAAACACACATTGGGGAGAAGGTTGGGTGGCATGAACAAAGACAGAGAAGGTCATTTTGAAGTTGGGGTTTTGGGGCAGCTTGTTTTGTGTTTCATTTTGAGTTTTAGGGGCCAGTGGGACATTGAGGCAGGACCATCTGCTAGGGTAGAGCCCAGGAGAAGAGACAGTGCTGCCAGATGGAGACCTCATCATAAGCGGGTTCTCTGAGAGGAGAAGAGGATGAAGGATAGATTCTCAGCAAGACAGGGAAGGGAGAGAAGGAATAAGCAAATGTGGACAGTGTGAGACCAGCAAATGGAAGTTTCAAAAGCGAGGGAGGAATAACCAGGGTCTTGTGCTCCAGGCTGGTAGAGGATGATGGGGACTGAAGAAAGGCCACTGGATTTGGCCCTTGGGAGACTGCCAGTGACTTTGGGCAGAGCACTTTCCTTAGAATGGCCAGGGTGGAAGCCACAGTGCAAAGCGCTGGTGAGAACACAGACAGGGGCAGGCCCTTGTTCAGAAAAGGGGGTGGGGGGACAGGTCAGGATGAAGGTAAGTTATGGGCAGACGAGGAGCCAGTGGAGATGCTCTGAAGAGAGGATGTCACCAAGGAGACAGGAGGAGCTGGACCTCAAAGTGAGAGGCGGGGCCTTAGCACTAAAAACACTAGGGGAGAGGAGAAAATACAGTAGGAAAACAAATAGGGTAGAAATGGGCTGGCGGCATGGTTTTATGCTTTCCCCTCCAGGACTGACTGCTGTCAGCAAGGATTTATGTAGTGCCTGCTCTTTGGCCAGGCCCAGAGCCAGGCTAGAAACAGAGGAAACAGACCCGATGGGGATGAACAAGTTGGGGGCAAGGACAGTTAGTGGGAAGGAGGTGTTCCCTGCATGGAGTTAAAGTGTCTGGGCTTGTCCCATGCCCTAGTTTTGAGCAAATGTAGCTAGAAAGGGACTAAGGAACTTGAGCAACAAAATCCTAGAATTAGAAGGAACTTCAATGACTACCACGTCTGACTCCTCCCCAAGCACAGATCTTCGGTCAGACCCCTGACAGATGGTCAGTCAACCCTGCTTGAAGAGAGTGTTAGGGACCTTAGGACCTCCCAAGGCAGCTCCCTCCTTCTTAGAGCATCTCCCAGTGTTAGGAAGTTTTTTTCATACTGAGCTGAAATGCGACTCCCAGTGACTTAGTAATTCCAATGCCATCTTCATCTGTCTAGTATCTGGAGGTTTTCCAGCAGCACTTTTGGGTGGGCCGGGCACAAGTTTTATTTTCTTTACACAAAGGAGGGAGTGAGTTGAGGCTCAAATAGATTATGACACCTGACCCAGTCTTTCTGACTTTAATCCCAGGGCTCATTCCATGGCTTTTGTGGGGCCAGGCAGAATATCCAACCCCTCTTTAACAGGGCAGCCTTTAAGATACCTGAAGATGGCTACCATGGCCCCCTGGAATCTTCTTTTCTAAGCTAAGCATCCCCAGCCCTTTCAGCCTGTATCATGAAACGTGGCTTGTCTCCTCACCATCTCAGTCACTCTCCTCTCTATGACACATTTGTTGGCACTCACTGTCCCTCCTGAAATGTGGCACCAAGATCTGAATTGGGAGAGGGACAGCATTTAGCGAGCCTATATGCTTCTTGTCAGGGCAGCAAAGTCGAAGGCAGGCAGACCATGGGCTGTGATGAGCTGTACCTCTCTGGAGTTCACAAAGATGGAGAACTCAGTGATGAAATCCAAAGCACAGCTTCCACAGAGTAGCCAGATGGAGGTGGCAGTCAGTGGATTCAGTGAGGTCCATGACCTTGAGATTAGGAAGAAGGTGGGCCAAGTGCTTGACTTCCCTAGGGTATCAGAAGTAGGTGATGAGGCTGACTCACCCATAGTGATCAGAAGGTGTTGGCACAGAAGCAGAGAAAGGGTAACAGTTTCATGTCCTGAAAGTAGCGTTAGGGAATAAGGAGACAGTGAGAATGTTACGGGGCAGAGTATCTTCAGGAAAGAACCAGGTGTTGGTTAGGCAAGAAGGATAGGTGTGGAGGAGAAGGTACAGGTGAAAGAAATAGGGCTCAGATGGATGCCCCTACCACCCCATGAAGGACGTATTCTACAGGGCATAGTGGAAGGAAACAGGAGACTATAGGAGAGAATGGATAGAGAAAGAGGGTGTATGAAAAGGTTAGTAGAAGTTCAGGTGTAGAAGGCCAGAGAAAGAGAGGTGGAGGCGCTGGGGAGAGGGTAAAAAGTGCTGTACTTTTTGGAGCAGAGCGAGTCAGAGAGGGAAAGACCAGGTTCATTAAGGGGAAAGGAAGTGAAAACATACGTAGGCAGTAACATCCTGATAGTCAGGAGTTAGAATGTAGAATGATGACATTTCTTATGAAATAGACATTTGGCAGGTACATGCCAGCTCCAACCCCTAGGCTGGACTGGACCAGACCTCCTGTGAATAAATAGCATAGCAGGAAACATTCTGGAGAACAGAAAAATTGTCCGAAACCAGCTTGGGATTATTTCCCAGATAGTCATCTGTAGAAGTGAAAAGTTTGGGGAGCAGATTTATTCGTCTTTGATAGGAAATGGAGCAGGCAGGGTATCCTCACTTAAGGAACATGTTGAAATCATTTTAATCAATCATTAACAGCCATAATGTCTAGATAGTGACTTAACATTCACCTCTGAAAATTGTATATGTGACTTTAAGACATTTCAAAAACCATATCAGCATTCTCTGTCTCTAGAGGTAACTGGTTGGTTGTTGTCCTTCGTTCTCAGAGAGGACCAAGGTGACATCATCATGTTAGAGTCAAATCACAGTACATCCGACTATGGCTGATCAGACCAGTACGATCTCAGAATACTCTACCATTGGTCAGGCACAAAGAGTCCACGTGAACGTTTAGGGTGGATTCTCTAAATTTGCTTACCTCATGTTTCTTTTGAGCTATTTCAGTTCTGCTTTGCTCATAGAGCACAGCACCTTCTCTGATGAGGGCACGCCATGCTGTGCGGTCCTGTGCCAATGTCTCCCATGTCACACGATCACTTCCAAAGTTCTTAAGAGAGACCTTGACGGTGTCTTTGTATCACTTCCTCTGGCCATCATGTGAGCACTTGCCCTGCGTGAGTTCTCCATAAAACAGTCTTTTAGGCAAGTATCCATTTGGCATTCAAAGTCTAGAGGTAACTAGACTTGAGATAGCATCATATTATCTGTCTACTGGTGAAACCGAGGCCTGAGGCAGTACGGTCCCACCAGACCAGAGACAGAAATGGATTCTAGGTGCCTTTTCCCCACAGGCTAGTCCTCCCTAAAAGCAGCCCTGCCTCAGATGATGGCGACCCCGGAATCCCAGGGTGCCTGTTGAGAAGCGATTTCTAAAGTTCAGCACCTACTGTGGCTGCTGCGATATCCCTTACTGTCAAGTAAAGCATTGTGTGATCCTGGAAGCTTTGTGGATCCTTGAAAAGGATCCCATAAACATTCATTAAACATCTGCTGTCCCACAGCTGCCCTTCGAAGTCATTTATTTATTAGCATATTCTACGTAAGGAAACTCTGTACTTTGATCAGTTCAGCCTAATTCTATAAACATGCATTAAGGTCCTACTGTATACAGGGCATTCTGCTACATATGCTGTGGGAGGTACAGAGATAAACAGGAAACCGTCTCTACCTTCATGGAGCTTCTTATCTACTCGGGGGACAGAAAACCAAATGACTGATTCAGAATGGAATATGGTCAGTTTGGAAGAGGAGTCCATCTACAGCCAAGTATGGGATGTCCAAGGAGGAGAGGTGCAGAGAAAGGGAGGATGAGGGAACGCTGCATGGAAGGAGGTGTCATCTGTCTCTGCCAAGAATTCTCTGTGCCCCCTGCTGCTGCTCGCCTCGTGGGCCCTGGGTGTCCTGTCTACACTGAAGGGGTCATGGTCAAGAATGGTAGAGCCTCCTTCTGGCTTAAAGAGGCCAAAACTGTGTGAGATGAGGGCAAAGAAGAGGCAGACTGGGTGTCAGGAGTGCCATGGGCAGGAAATCATGGCACACATACATATATTCATGCACCTGGCACCCTGATACCTCGAAGCATGAGGCAGTGCTGGGTTAAGAAGGCCCGATGTTCCAGGTGCTCATTAATACATTGGAGCTTTATTCAGTAAACACTAAGGTGTCATTGAAAGGTTTGGAGCCAAAGAGGGGCCTGTTCAAGTGTGTCATGAAGGCAGCCAGGAGGATGCTGTTAGAGTCCAGAACATATGAGGGCCTGAACTGGGGCAGACAGAAGCAAGGCCTGTGACCGAGGTAATTAGGGGTGGGAGATATGGGGGTAAGAAGAGCCAAAAGATGTCCCCAAGGATATTAACCCTTCAGGAGGCGCCCTCTGAGCAGCCCAAAGATAATGTGAGTTACAAGTAGCCAATGTGAGAGGGGGATGGGGCTATTGGAAACAGGCACTTCCACAGGAGCCCTCAAAAATGATTCCTTAGGGCAGAGGAGACAAGAAAACCTCAGCCAGAGATAGCAGAACTCTAGAGCAAGGGAGTTGGGCTGCGCCTGGCAGCAGCACGATCAGCAGTGCTCCCAGAGAGGATGCTCCTAGCAAGGATGGTCCCAGCAAGGGTGGTCCCAGCGAGGGTCCTGGGCAAGGAAGAAACGGATCAGGTCCCAGGGAGTGGGACTTGGCATCCACAGAGAACAGTGGAAGGAAGAAAGGAGGCAGGAGGAGAGAGTGTACAGGACAGAGGAGGATGCAACATGTCAAACGATTTCCTTCCAAAAGAGTTTAGACTGTTGACCATTTTGTTGTTTAGAACAATTAGCCCTGAGCTACCCAGGTCTTGGCCATCCTTAGAGAGGGATCTAGATTCTTTCTGTTGTCACGTTACCGCATGTCTAGAAGGCTCATAGGATTGTGGGTCTAGGGCTGGGAGGAACCTCAGAGACCATCCTTGCCCACCCCTCTTACAGATGGCCAAACTGGAGCCCAAGAAGGTTAAGGTGGTCAGAGAGGCAGGATTTGAACCCAGGTCCTCCAAGCGCAAAGCCAATGTTCTCTACTGTACCATAGATGTGAAACAAGAAACTTGTATGATTCTAGCTTGCTGGTCCACCCACATGTTTGGAACTGCCTCCACAGACTGGACTCTGGATTTGTTGTCCCAGGTCAGTTGCTGGAGACATTATAGGTGCTGGGTGCCTCCACCCCAGACCAGGCAGGGGTGCACGTTGCCAGAAAGGGAGCCCCACGGGGTGTCCAGTGTGTCAGGGCCCCAGTGTCTGACAATCCCCTGGACGTGAGCCAGGCATTGGGAGTTGGCCAGATCTGCTGCCAGTGATAAGAAGTTCATTATTTAATGAGCTGCTTTGCTTTCCATTGTCTCCAGTGTTTTTCTTCTTAGTCTTTTCTCATTCTTCCTTCTTCCCCACCAAAGCACTTTGAGTTTCACATGAATTCTGCCCCCTCCCAACCTCTCCTTCCAGGAGTGGCGGTGAGGATAACTTCTACTTTGTATTCAAGAGATGTTGCAAAGGTGAACCCAACTGTCTTTGGCAACAGATTGGCAACAGTGTGTCTCATTCCGGATTCTACTCTGAGAAGAAAAATTGGACAGTCTCCTTAGAAAAAGTTATGAGGCACTCCTGGCTGCTTGCCACACGAAGCTTAGGCTCAGGCATTCCACCCAGGAGACACAAAATTGAATTTTTAAAAAATAATAATAATTGGATTTTATTTAGATTAATTTTATGTTAAAATATTGTTGGTAATTTTTAGACTTAGTTTTAATTTAGGTAAAAGCTCAGAAAGTAGGGAGTAGGGATTAAGATTTTTATTTACAGTATATAGTATCTAAGACAGTTTTCAGTAGCCTTTTCATAAAAGCTGTATATAGAGATCTGATAGGCCTTTTTTCTTAATTCTTGGTACCAGAGTTAAAACACAACTACTGAAGAAGTATTGTCAATGACAAATGGCAAACATACACATATATACATGCATATGTTTGGGTGTGTATCTATCTTTGTTCAGCGTTTATATATCTTGCATTCTGAACCCTTATCCGAGAAATTTGCTACAAAATGTTTTCCTATTCACCCACTTCCCTTTTTAGGCTAGGTGCATTAATGTTGTCTATGCAGAAGCTTTTCCATTTCATGTAATCAGAGTACTCTCTTTTATCTTCTGTAATTGCCTCCATCCCTTATTTTGTTAAGAATCTATTGCCTACCCAGATCTGTGACAAGTCTGTGGTCTGTTCCTCTTTTCATGTTTTTTTTTTGTTTTTTTGTGGTGTGATCTTTAATATTAGGGGTCACATTTCCATTTAGAATGTATCAGAGAGTGTGGTGGAAGGTGCTGGTCTAAGCCTTGTTGCTGCCAGGCTACACCTCTCTCACTTTCCCAGCACTTTGTATCCCATAGGGAGATCTTGCCTAAGTAATTTGTTTCCTGCTTCATCATTTCTGCTTCTCTGTTGCATTGATCTGCCTCTGTTTTTTAGCCAGTGCTGCTTTATAGTATAGTTTGAGGTCTGGAAATGCTATTCCCTCTTTATCCCTACCTCTTTTCATCATTTCCCCTGCTATTCTAGATCATTTATTTTTTCCAAATAAATTTTATTATTTTATCAAGTTCTATGAACTATCCCTTTGATCCTTTTATTGGTATAAAATTTAATGTTTAAACTAGCTTTGGTCGTATTATCATTTTACATTTATATTATATTGGCATGGCCAAGCCAGGAACAGTGAATGTTCCTCCAGCTATCTAAATTGTAATCTTTGTAACGAATCTATACCGCTCTTTTATGTGCTTTGGTAGATCATTTCTCTTGAATTTTCACCCTCTGAAAGTAGATTGGCTTTGTTATGAGGCATAGTTCCCAGGATGGGAAGGGAGAAGGGATCTGTTCTGAAGAGAATGTGATATAGAAACAAAAAATACTGATAAAAACAAGATCAAATTTGACAGAAAGCAGGTGGACTTTGGGGAAAGAACTAGAGTAGTCGGTGCCAAATCTGGAATACAAAGGAGATGGTCAGACTGGGAATTGACTTTTTCTTAGAGCCTATGGAATAGTGGGCATCCATTAAATCTCGAGATTCTGTTTCTCGTGGGGTTTCTGACTTTCCCTGAAGGCAGCTTCCCCAGGGGAGTTCCACCATCTTGTGAGCAGTAGTAGCATCATGGCAATGGGGACATTCATGGTCTTGCCAGAGGACTGCTCTGAAAGGCAGCATTTGGTCAGATGGATACATGTTGGTGGTTTTTTTTAAATCCATCATGTCATGGTGACACAACATACATTTACTAATGGATGGAACTGTTGGAAGTTCCTTAAGTACCTCAAATCATCGGAGACTAATGAAATGACACGCCCTTTTTTTCCGACATTCAAAGCTTTTTCTACCAATGGAGAAAGAGTGTTTCCTTCCCTTGTACTAACGGCAGCAGGGGGTGTGGTGGAAAGCATATTGGAATGGGAGTCTGGAAGGACCAAGGTGAGATGGGAGTAATGACTGGCTGCACAGGGTGGTTCGCCGAACAGAGAGAGCCCTGGCTTTGGATTGGAATCACTGTTCTGCTCCCCCAAGAAGCTCCCTTCAGCTTCTGGGCTCCAGTTTCCTAGTACAGCTGATCTCCTCCTGAAGTCTTGTTCCAATGTATGATTCTTCCAAAAGTGAGAAGTCAGTCAATTTCACCTAGGAATTGAAAAAGCAGGAATGCATACATGTGTGTTTGGAGTTTTTTTTTCCCAGTTCATGAATAAATAAGAAGGCAAATACCAAATTCAGCATTCGAAGTTTCTCATATTGATATAGACAAAAGTATGTTCAATTTACCTGAGTTCAAATCCGACTCAGACACTAACTGTATGACCCCGGGCAAGTCACTTAAACCCCTGTCTGCCTCAGTTTCCTAGCATGTCAAATGGGGTTGTACGAAAATATAAAGCACTCTACAAACTGTAAAGTGCCATGTAAATGTTAGCTGTCGTGGTAGTGGTTGTTTAGTTAAAGTAGCATTTGTTAATGAAGAAAAAGACCTAGAATACATAATCTCATCATTTGGTTAAAGGAAGCAGCTGCGGTGCCTTAGGATTTTGGTGGCGGAGCTTTTCTGTGGGCCCATTGCTACTCCTGTTGAATTGGATGTGGTTCACTTTTTCTTCACAAGTACGACCAAATCGGCATCTAGTTTCCCAATGCAGCCGCACAATTTGATCTGAAAAAAACAATATAGCATGCTTCAGTGCATGGAATATCAGACGAAGGTATCTCACAGATAAAATAGTCTGACCCCCCTCATTTGACTAAATCATGAAACTGGTACCTTTAACTGATCCATCTCTGAGGTGCAAAGAACATGTAATAACTATCCTTTGGGGAAAAGCTAGCCAGTTTTGTGTCTTTTGTGTTTTCAGTCCTAAATCTACCTCAGTCAGGAAGCATTTATTAAGCACCTACTCTGAGCTAGGCACTGTGCTAAACGCTTGGCATACAAAGAAAGGCAAATGGCAGGCCCTGCCCACAAGGAGCTTAGAGTCTAAAGGGATTCTTCCATTCACTCAGCAAACATTGATTGTGTACTGTGTGCCCAAATATTGTACTAGGTATTGGGGGTGGAGTGCAAATGATCCATGATCCCTAACTTCAAAGAGATGTAACATCTACTTCTGGGCTATCAGTGAAAACTCTCATTTAGCATCCTTCCCCTTGATGAAACAGCACAAAAATCCTTTCTCCTTTGTCCCCTTGGGTCCCAGGTTTCTAAATCTGCATCCTAATTATGTCTCGTCCTGTTCTCTTTTCTCTCTGGGGCTAGCCAAAGAAGAAGAACATGTCTGCCTACCAGGTGTTCTGTAAGGAGTACCGGGTCACCATCGTGGCAGAGCATCCAGGAATAGGTAAGGACACATCTCCCCTTTGGCCTTGGGCCTCTCAGTGAGTCTTCCCAGCGCAGGCTGCCTCCTCATGACCTGTGGGGACACCAAACGTTGGACCGATGGAAAGAACACCAAGTCAGTTTCCTTCAGTTCTGACGTTACTTAAGTAGGTTAGATTAGCATCTGAAATGTTAAATATCTATTTTATAAATAGAAGATAGTCCAGCATAGAAAGGATATCCATGTTTATGTGGGAGTGTGTATAGGTGTTGGTCTTTGCTCTCCAAGAGGCTGCTGCAGACTTTCCATACTTAGGAGGACATAGTCTGGAGCTGTGTGTTACATGACTGATATGACACCATCCTCAATCTTGCCTGTCTGGCTGTAAGGGTCAAGGTGTAAGACCCTGCCATAGATAGTCATTTTTTCTGGCCCTTCTAAGCAGCTGAGATAGTGGTAAAAACTCTCCAGGAGAAGTCAGGAACCTGGGTTCTAGCCCTGGCTCCCCCAATGGCCTTCTCTGTGACCCTTGGGGGAGTCCACCTGTGCTCTCTGACTCTCAGCTCCCTCATCTGAAAGCTGTCTGCCTCCCGTAGCTCACAGTTGTGGGCATCAGGTGAGATGCTGAGGGGAAAGCCCCTTATGATATGTGAAGGGCCTGCTACTAAGATGTCGTTGGTGTGGGGATTGGTTTTGAGGCAGGAGGACAGAGAATAGCTTCTTTGGTTTTGTTCTCTCAGGTACTCGGCCTATAGAAAGCAGCCTAGGAGATTCCTTCTTTGTGTGAAAGCATAAGTTGATAGGTCCTCTTATTACAGGCTTGTTTGATATGGTGAAGAGAGAGAACCTTTGGGAGCCAGGCTCCTTCGGGATTTGGTGCAAGGCTGGTGGCCCGTGCATTTCATCCAGAGAGACGACTGGGAATTTTAAGTCTGACCTTCCTAAATGCTTACACATGCTCTTGTCACCTATTTTTGTTCCTTTTTAATGGAGTTGTTTACCCATATTACCTTTTTTCTTTTTTTTTTTCACCAGATTTTGGGGAACTGAGCAAGAAATTGGCTGAAGTATGGAAACAGCTGCCAGAAAAAGACAAACTGGTAAGTGTCTGAGTAATGTGGTTAGAATAGTCCTAAAAGCCCTGGCTTCATCAGGGGGCTTTGAGCCTATTTTGGCCTCAGCTTGCAGATGCTGAGTGATGGTGAAGGGCGCAGAGGTCAAGTGAGAGCTGACCAGAACTCACTGCCCCTTGGCATGGCTGTCAGGCCCTGATAAGCCACTGGAGGGACAACTCTGTACCTACCAGAGCCCAGGTCATTTCATGGCATCCTAGAGCTGGAGGTTGTGTGAGTTATGTGAGGTTGGATTTGAACCCAGGGATTCCCACTTCCAGGTCCAGTGCCCTATGGTATATATTGCCATGCTTCCTCTCAAAAGAATTTTGAATAACTTGGTCTGGGTGTTCCCTCCACTAAGAAAGCTCACAGCTTTCCACACCTTGGCACACTTGTGGCCAGAACCTTGTGGCAGCAAGCCCCCTTCTTAGAGCCCCTCAGGTGTGGAGCCTTTAGCTGCATTGGATCTTGGTCTCAGAGATGGCAGTCCTCTCTCCAGCAGGGGAGCTCATGGACTCTACACCTTCTCATTCTTCCTGATTCTGACCTACATCCTTCCATCAGTCCCTCCTCAAGGATGGGCCCAAGGCAGTGGGGGCCTTCCTCTGACCCTGGACAGAGCTCTGCCCATCGGCACTCCCTCCGCCCCTCCTGTTCTGGGCATCCACGTCAATAACCGTGTCTTTGGCTGTGCCCACTACTTACACACATTAATCCCCTTTGGGGCAACCACAGCCCTGATTCTTTGGAGAGTACAGTGGTTGTGATTTGTAGCCACACACCCTCACTGCATTGAGAGGCTAAGAGGAAGCAGCCTGAGGCTGTCCTCTGAGTCTGTCTTTCCTCATATCTTCCCCTTACACTCTGTGACCCAAGGAGCCAACTCGATGGAGCTTCAGAATTAGCAGCACAGCAAGAGCCTCCTCCAAAGACAAACAGAACTGAAAGGGACCCCCAGGCTGGGGCATTATAGTGCCAAGACCTCATGCCATTTAAAGCTGCCAAGCACTTTCCTTACCACAACCCCATGAGGGAAGCAGCCTGCAGATTGTTATCTGAGCCTCAGAGAAGGGGAATGCCCCCCATCATGCAGAACCCAAGGCCATCCCCAACTGCCCACTGCATCACCCTGAGAGGGGGCCTACCCCAAGAACAGTCACTAGTGATGGGGGCCCAGTGCACTTTGGGGCAGCTCTGCCATTAATCTCAGTTTGCCTCTTTGCTGCCTCTGTGCCCTGCTTCTCATTCAGCTCCTGGGGCCACAGAGCACACATCTGATCCTCCTCCCAGGGCAGATCCCCTCCCCAAGCCTCCTTTCTCCATCTTCAGTTGCCCCAGAAGATCCTCCTATGCCATGCTTTCCAGCCCCCACTTCATCCCAAATGCCTGGGACTAGACACTGACCGGGGTTCTGCGTGACCCCCTCCTCCTTCCAGACCCCCCAGGGCAGCCTCCTGAAAGCAGACCTTTGGGTCACAGGCACTGTGGACTTGGCTGGTCCTGCTGTCCACTAACACCCCCATTTCTTTTTCATGTGCATTGTCATCTAGCCCTGTGTTGGTTCCCCACAACAACTCAAGGAGGGACACAAGGAAACGTATCCTTTCCCTTTGACAGATGAGAACATCGAAGCTTGTTGAGCTTGTGGCTTAGCTCAGGTGGCAGTGTGTGTTCTCATGCTTTGCCCTGATCCATTACGTTTCACCCTGTTAGATTTAACTCACCAAACCAGCCTGACCTTGGCGTCCTACCTTTTGGTTCCCCCATCCCATTTTGTGTCATCTTTCTCTTGGGTGAACATCCCATCCATCCCTTTGTCAAAGTCACTGATGTAAATACAACAAGCCCAGGGCCAGGGAGAGGTCCCAACAATGCTACACCAGACACCCCTTTCATGGTCTTTGGCAGCTTATTCACTCTTTAGGTCCAATCATTGAATCAGCTCCAAATACAACTAACCATGCTCTTATCCAGCCCATGTCTCACTCAACAAGAATGTACAGGGGGGTTTTGTTCAGTGCCCAGCTAAAGTCCAGGAATGCTGTCTGTGGCACTGGACTACCAGCCTGGCAACCAGCCTGTCATCAAAGGAAATCAAATTAATGTGTCATGACCTATTCAGGATGAAAGCATGCCAGCTGTTAGTGACTTCTTGCTTCCTTACCTTCTTTATGTAGGATTTTATTTATTTTCTTTGGACCTGTTTTACCATGGTGAGGGATAGCTAGAGTACGGGCCCTATCACAGGAGATGTTCCTGCTGAAGGGCTTGGCTCTCTCCCCACTATAGTCATGGGTGGATGGTGGGAGTCCTGTGCACTGAAGCGGGCTCTGGCTGTGGTGTTGAGGAGGGCCTAAGAGAGCACACGGGAAATGGGCAGAGTCAGGCTCCTCCCAGGACTTGATGAAGAGCCTGTTGTAGACCTCAGCTAAGTGCTTACAATCCTTCCCCTGGAGTAAGACCATCTAGAATTTTGCCAGGAACTGCAGTCAGTCTCAACCACCTCTGGTTTCAAGGCACCATCCTTTACCCTTAAAAAAAGTATCCATCTCAGGTCTTCTCCCTCCTTCCTGTTCTCCACACTCTTAACAGATGTCTCTGACTGTAGCCAAACAATCCCACACAGGTTCTCTCCATAGCCTGGAGTGCAGTTCATCCAGGCCCAGGGCCACGACCTCACACTCCTCAGTATCGGGCACTACCTATTTTAAGTAGTCTTGCATTTGGGCCCAAAAGGCTAGGTATACAGGGAGAGAGAGAGTCCACAGGTCCGAGAGCATCGTCTGATAGAGAAAGCCCTGCTGGCGGGTGCATGGTCCGAGGCCTGCGCAGAGGCAGAGTCACCACAGATGAAATCTACATCAAGCTGGGTGGCTGTGGGGCACCTGCCTGACCCTCGCATAGTGGTAGGCTGCTGTGCCAGGGTGCAGATGAGGAAAGGCAGGCCTAGAGAGGCCCATGGTGCACTTGTTAAGCCTGGGCTCCTCTCTCCAGAGTCAAGAACCATCTAATGATCAGAGAGCAAGGATTAATTCATTTGTCCATCAAGCGTTCATTCAGCAGCCATTTATTACTGTCTGCTGTGTTCACAGTACTGTGAGCTGAAGGAGGCACAGAGGTAATCCACTGCCCCTACCTTGATGGAACTTGTGGTGGTAATAACTCACGTTTCTAGGTGCTTCAGATTCATAGACATGTTCCCCTCAACAACCAACACTGTGAGGTAGATAATAAATTGTTAGTAGCATTATTGTTACTGCCACTTCCCAAGGAAGTGCCTGACCTGTCCAGGGCCACCCCAACCATCAGGGTCCCCAACCCCCCAACAGACCAGCAGCATCCACTCCAGCCGCAGCACAGAGGACAAGCCAGTAGAGGGATCAGAGAGACAGAGAGTGCTGTGTGAGAGCTCCAGAAAGCAAGATTAGAGTCAGACCTTGAAGGACAGTTGAGATTTGAGAAAGGGGAGGGCGTTCTAGCCATGGGGAGCAGGGAAAGCAAGGAACACACTCATTCTGCATTTGGAGACTAAATCTACCTGACCCTGGAGCCACTCCCTGCTGCTGACGCCACCACTGTCTCCGCAGCTCTCTGTTCATCAGGGTGGCTTAGCCCTGGGCCCTGGCCCTGCCATCGCTCCTCTTCATGGCAAAATCTATAAAAGATGAAGTTACTATATAGCCCTCAGATGAGCTGAAAGCCAGGCTTTCATTCTGACACTCTGTCACACTCCATCTCACAAGATTTCCACCACCCAGGGCCTCTCTCCTGTAGTCAGCCCTGTGTGAGCCTCGTCCCTGGGCCTCTAGCTTGGGCCTCCTGGCTGAGTCCAGTGGCCAACTTTAATTTGCCTCTTCCCTCTTGTTCCCTCTGCCCAACCATCCTTCCCTCCTGTGACTGCCCCACCCTTTCTATCTGTATAGGTCTGGAAGCAGAAGGCCCAGTACCTCCAGCACAAACAGAATAAGGCTGAGGCCACCACGGTGAAGAGGAAAGCAGCCGCTGGCTCTGAGGGGGCCATGAGAGTCAAAGGTGGGAGTAATGGCGGCCTCCACTAGAGGCTCATGGTTGAGGTGGGAGGTGAAGTATAGGAGAACCACATGTGGGGGGCAGAGTGGAGGCCAGAAGGGCTTTGGCAGGGGAAACATGGGGATTTTCAGAGCTATGATGGAAAAGCCCATCCCTGTCTGCGGGGCCCAGTTTGGTAGCCAAGTCTCACCTCCCTGTTCTCCTCCTTTGGCCTTAGCTTCTCCTGCTGGAGTGATATCGCCTCATAAAAAGTCCCCTTCTAGCACAGCAGTGCTGTCTTCCTCCCCAGCCAAAGCTCCTGAGACAGATCCCATCGACGTAGCTGCACACCTCCAGCTCTTAGGAGAATCGCTGAGCCTCATCGGTCACCGCCTGCAAGAAACAGAGGTGAGTCTAGAGGCCAGGCCTCAGCCAGGCCCTCTGGCCGCCTCCCTTGGCCTCCACTTGAGAAGGTACTTCCTCACAAATCACCCTCGATCTCATGATGACTGCATCACATCCTCATTATCCGTAATCTGTTATGACTGTCCAGAATGACCCTCCCTTCAGATTAATCCTCAAATACAGCTTTGATTAGACCTTCTCCCTGCCCAGTCTTTTAGTGGCTCTCCTTTGCCTTCCTCTTGACAGCCTCGCCCCAAACCTACTCTCCCTTCCTCAGGCTCCTTCCCACCATTGCTGGCATCATCCATAGCAATGCCTCCCCCACGAAGCCCTCCTCCTCCAGGGCATTATGGCATTTTGTCTGTGCCCTCTTAGGATCTTCACCCTCTGTCTTCAGTTATAATCATGTAAATACTTGTTAACTTCCTCTCAGACTGTACATTCAGTGAGGGCAGGGGCTGCCCTTCCTCCTTTTGTATCCCTAGTGCTTGGCACAGAGAAGGGGCTTGATAAGCCTGGGCTCAGAGTACAAGGGGACGGTCCTGGTGACTTGGGGATAATTAGCCTCTGCTTCCTGGCCAGCAGAGTCTGCGTTTGGCTTTTTTGGAATCGAAGCACCCTCATGTTTAGTCAGGGGCAAGTGTGGTCTAGGGGAAAGATGACCACACTGGGAATTGGGGGCTGGGGCTTCCAATATGAACCCTGGAGGTTCATGAATACACGGAGATACTGTGGGGCTGCCACTGTGTAAGCTTGTCAAGCCCAGTACACTTGGCTGTATTTTTCTGGTGCTTGCTCTAAAATCCTCTTAATTTCCTGCAGTTTTCTTCTGCCTTTGTCAAAGCAAATGCCAATTTTGGGGTTATTGCTCACAGCCTGGGGCTCAAACCACTTGGTTACCAAAGACCTATATTCTCTTCTGACCTTGGAGTGTCTGAATTTTCTTCCTAATCTCCTAAATTCTGTGCTTCCCAAAAGGCCTGAATTGAGAGAGTCGATCATGGAGGGATTTGTGGTATAACTAATTAATATGTTTGCTTCGTGCAATCCCGAGGGCCTTCTGCTTCCTGGTAATAGGCAGCAGACAAGGGCTTCCACTTGCTGCACATGAGTCAGCCTGGCTGTGGGCATGCTCACAAAGACTTGCCCTTTGACGCGAGGTAACCCACAGAGTCACTTTGGGGTTTCTTATCTTCATCGTTCCCCATAACTTCTCACCAGATCACCCTCTTTGGCTGACTTGGCATTTGAGCCTTCTGGTGGGTTTCTGTAGTCGACTTGAGTGATTTTATCAGTTCTCTTGGAAATCCCCCTAAGCTTATAGAAGGTACAGCCACTTCTGGGAGGCAGTTGAAGTCACAGCAACTTTATTCAGCAGATGAATGCAGTGGTTGACGTGGGGCTTTAGAAAGAAGGATTTAAGGGGTGGATAATTTTTATCCTCGGTCCCAG
Source organism: Trichosurus vulpecula (assembly GCF_011100635.1). Taxonomy (NCBI): domain Eukaryota; kingdom Metazoa; phylum Chordata; class Mammalia; order Diprotodontia; family Phalangeridae; genus Trichosurus; species Trichosurus vulpecula. The sequence continues at coordinate 293,818,227 of NC_050577.1, forward strand.
GAAGGTCGAGTGTCTGTTTCCTGGATTTTCCATGGCCTCATGGTGCCATGGTGAAGTTGCCCCAGCATTTGTTCTTCCCCCAAGGCTAGCCAGTCTTCTCCCCCAGGAAAGAAATGGGAAGTAAAAAGAGCATCATGTGGAGCAGGTGGGGCAGTCTCTTCCCTGGCTGGGCTTCCATCTCCATCATCTCTGAGGTCCCTTAGTGCCATCCACTCCGTTGGCTGGCACAGCACTAAGTCTCTGTTTCCTTTGTTCCTGGTGCCTCATCCCACTCCCAAATGCAGGCATGGGAGGGTACCTACAGCTGGCCCAGGGCCTGGGGCCCATGCCGATGTCTGGCCAGTGGAGGGTGTACTGCCTCTTTGTCCCTCAGCAAACAGCAAGCATGGGCCAGATGGGGGCAGAGCTTACGGGTCCCAGTGTGTGCCCTGACACCAACAAAGGATCTGTCTCCTGAGAAGCAGCTGACCCCAGTAGAGAGAGCCAGCACAGCGACCCCCACCATGATGTGCTGGGACTTGGCCTTGTTAGGGCTCAAACCCAGGCTGGGCTGCCATCCTAAAACAAGGCCATGAGGCAGGGCTGCCTGGAGGAGATTGGGGGGGTCAGTATGGTATCACTGGGGAAGGAGGAGGACAGTGGTGGGCTCAAGAAAGGCTGGCAGAGCACTTGACCAATGGTGTCTCCTTTAACCCCCACAACAGCCCCGGCAGGTACCTGCCATTATTTCGCAAATGCCACATTTCACAAATGAGGATACTGAGGCAGAGGTGAAGTGACTTATCCAGGATCCCACAACTAGACCTAGGATCTCAGGCAGGATTCAAGCCATGGCCTCCCTGACTCTGGAATCGCTATGCCACCTAGATCATTCTTCAAAGGCTTTTCAACAAAGCAGAGCAGGAGCATTAACTCCCCAGAAGTGTGGGCAGTAATGGTTGTGCAGCCACAGTGTACAGTGCCGTGGGGTCCAGCGGGCATGTGGGTGGCACATGGGGTAAACTTAGAATCCCCTTCGCATTTGGTCATAGGATTAGTGCTGTTTCCCAGATAAGGAAATTAAAACCGAGAGAGGTCAAGGCCAACTAGGTCACAAGGGACAGACACAGGCCTGCTGCTCCTCTGCCCCATAGTCTGGCCACAGCAGCTCTGCATCTCACTGCCATGGCGAGGCCTCGTCACCCTGACCTTGGACAGGAGGTGGACGGAGCTGGCACCAGCTGGTGCCCATACCTCACTGAACAGGCACACCCCAAAGGGCCTTGCCCAGCGTCTTAGCCTCCCAGCGCCTTCAGCACAGCAGAGAATGTAAGTATCACTCACATCTTGCACATGAGGGAACAGGGGCTTGGAGAGAGCCAGGAGCTGCCGAAGATAGCACAGCTCATGAAGGGCAGTGCCAGGCCTGGCATCCAGGTTCTCACGCCCACATCGGTGCCGTCTCCACTGCACCACCCTCAGAAGGCGAGTCATTGATTCTAGGCCCTAGTGACCATGGGACTGGATACAGGTAGGACCCACAGGGCCACAGACACACTAACCATCCAAGGAGCCTCACGCCACGTCATGCCTTGTGCGCTCGGCATGGCCCAGGACCCATGGCATCAAGGATGAGATCAGCCAAGCAACGATGCAGCCCTGAGAAAACACTGACAGCTGTGACCCTTCTTTGCAGGGGATGGTGGCCGTTTCCGGAAGTCTCTCAGTTCTTCTCGATTCTATCATTTGTGCTCTCGGCCCTCTGGCCTGCCTGACCACGCAGCTGCCAGAGCTGAATGGCTGCCCGAAGCAGGTCCTGGTGAGTTGTGCATGTATGGGGCATCTGTGCCAGGCTCTGAGGGAGCCCCTGTTGTGCATGTGTCTGAGTGTGTGTGTGTGTGTGTGTGTGTGTGTGTGTGTGTGTGTGTGCAGCATGTCCACCTGAGGGAAGGGGATGCCACACTGAGAGGGAAGCAGTGAGACAGGCTTAGAAAGGAACAGACATAGTCGAGCTGCCCCAGAGGTATATGGCCACTCTGGCCCTCCCCCTCTTCCCTGTTCTCTTCCAGGTTTCCCTCTCTCCTAAACAGGGATAAAGGGAAATTCCAGCAGCTCTGCAACTCATAGTCCCTCCCCTGGGCCCTTTGCTGTCTCACCCCCCCATCTCTGATCCCTCCCCTGGGCCCCTTGCTGACCCTCTTCCCCCAGCACTGGGTCCTCCCCTGGGCCCCTCACTGACCCCCCCCCCCAACTCTGATCCCTCCCCTGGACCTCTTGCTGACCCTCTCCTCCAGCTCTGGGTCCTCCCCCGGGGCTCCTCACTGATCCCCTCTCTCTGATCCCTACTCTGCGCCCCTTGCTGACTCTCCCCCACCTCTGGGTTCTCCCCTAGGCCCCTCACTGAACCACCCCCCCACCAAGCTCTGAGCCCTCCCCTGAGCATCTCTCTGACCCCTCCCCACCTCTAATTCCTCCCCAGGGTCCCTCACTGGCCTCCCCCAAGATCTGGGCCCTTCCCTGGGCTCCTCACTGATCCCCCATCTCTGATCCCTCCCCTGGGCCCCTTCCTGACCCTCTTCCCCAGCTCTGGGTCCTCCCCTGGGCTCCTCACTGAACCCCCCCCAAACTCTGATCCCTCCCCTGGACCCCTTATTGGCTCTCTCCCCCAGCTCTGGGTCCTCCCCTGGGCCCCTCACTGATCCTCCTCTCTGATCCCTACCCTGGGCCCCTTGCTGACACCCCCACCTCTGGGTTCTCCCCTAGGCCCTCCTCTGAGCCCTCCCCTGAGCCTCTCGCTGACCCCTCCCCACCTTTAATCCCTTCCCGGTGTCCCTTACTAGCCCCCCACCAAGATCTGGAACCTCCCCTGGGCCCCTCACTGACCCTCCCCCAAAATCTGGGCCCTTCCCAGGGTCCTTCACTGGCCCCTCAGCTCCCCTGCACAGAGAGCTTTCATAAGGTTCCACTCAGCCAGTGCCATGTTCTTCCTTTCTAGTCCAACACTCTGGACAACATCGCCTACATCATGCCTGGACTCTGACAACTAAGGATTCTGGGACACACCCCCGTCCTGCCCCTTTGCTGGCTCACGTGGACATGGACTCTTCTAACGCCCTTTGCTGGCTTCTGGGTGTAGGTTTTAATGTTTTTAACACATGTACCATATATACATAGGATTGTAACTACCTACTTTTAACAATTTTATGGAACGTGAAGGCTCAGCCAAGGGGAGCCTTGGCTTAAATGTGGGTTTGGGTTTTTAATTTTGTTTTGCTTTTCTTTTCTCCGGTGGTGGATCAATCTGCCTTAAATCACAGAAACTTGGGGGCCTGGGGGGGGTGTTCTAGGCACCGAAGGCACCTCTTTTATGGACAGATAAAATCTGGTGGTTTTGTTCCAAGCCGAGCGTTGTCCCCCAGACCTATCATTGACCGTTTGCCTTATCTATCTTGCAGTCTGAAGTGTACCAGGAAAGAAGGGGATGGGGAGAAGGGAGAGAAAACAGAAATCCTTTCAACTCAAGGTGACCATCTCCACTTCACCCCCAGGTGGGAGTTGACTAAGTCAGCTCCATCTGGAGGGAAAGAACAGGCTTAGGCAAGGGATAACTAGCTCTTGGGCCCGTCGTTAGTCTGGATGGAGCCGAGGACATAGGAGAACCCCAGCCCCTGTGCACTGGGTGGGTCAGCCCTGCCAGCACGCCATCCCTTGGGGACTGGTGCCAGAGCTCTTCCTTGAACCGCACTTACTGGGATCCTGTGGCAGAGGGCTGGCGGCTCCAGGGCTGGAATCTGGACTCATTGTGCCACCGAGGCCTCCTGAGGCTCATTGCTTCAGGTGCTCCATGGCAGGAGAAGACATCCATGTGCTCAGTATGGCTCTCCCAGTGTGGGAGTGCTGAGAATTCAGCCCTCTGCTCGCACAGGAGCTGCAGGAACGCACTTGAGTCTTAGGTAGTTTTGTATATGTGTGTATGTCTGTATGCGTGTGCGTTTTAATCATGTATATTTAACTCTTTAAAATCTGTTAGTTTTTAATTTATCCTGTAAATTTCTGTGTATATATAATTTAATAACAAAAAACCTCCACCAGCAGCAGCATGTGGAAGATTCAGATTTGTTAAAGTTGTTCCTCTTCCCATCCCTTCCCCCATCCTCCCTCCAGGCTGTCCTGGAAACCCTAACACACATGTAGCTTGAGGCATTTCTTGACAAAGAAGAATCATTCCTTTAGGATTCTTACTACTCATGGAAGAATGTGTGGACTGGGCCGAAGATGAAGGGCTAAGGGGTGTGGGTGTGTGGGTGTGTGGGTATGTGTGTGTGTGTGTGTGTGTGTGTGTGTGTGTGTATGTGTATGTGTGTGTGTGTGTGTGTGTGTGTGTGTGTGTGTGTGTGTGTGTGTGTGTGTGTGTGTGTGTGAGAACATGCCCTCTTAGCTTTTTTTCCACACAACCGGAATAATTTTACTTTCTCGTAGGAGAGAAAGCAGTTGAAGTTTGGGAGCAGGGGTTCTGCTTGAGTTAGGTTTGGCCCCTGTGGTCTGCCTCCTGGACCGCTGCGTGCTGGCCTCTCCCTGAGTGACTCCAGCCCAGGAGGTTCAGAGGAAGTTCTTGGGGAGCTTCTGAGGCTCCCCTCCCCCCATCACATAGCCATACTGTCACAAACTCAGCTTTGGGACAGTTCATTAGGAGCCGTATGTGAGCCCCCTTACCACTCAAAGCTGCTGTGTGGTTTCACGACGAAGAGGGAGGAAAGGGAAGGAATGGGAGGTAGCTGGGTTGGCCTCTTGACCCAAAGCTTTGTTGCACACCAGTAAAAGCTTCCATTTTGACAAGGAGGGAATGCTGAGACTTGGATCCAGAACCAGATGAGGTTCCTTCTAAGTTTGCCATTTATAGAGTAAGGAAATTCTGATGTGGGCCCATTCTTTGTTTTTGTTTTGTTTTCAAAACCGAACCCTATTGTATTTGTATTTAAAATTTGTACACATTTGTATAATAATCTGTACCTTGTGGCATTTGGTACTATTAGAGGGAAATCTTTGGATTCAGACCTACTTAACAGTTTTTATATCATTGCTTTGGTTTGGTTTTTTAAACAAATCCTAGTGGTTTGGTCCAAATCCCATTAAAGTTGTATAAAGAAATAAAATTTTGTACTTATATATTAAAAAAAACCCACATTTTTAATATTTGGAGTACGGTCTCATCTGTTTTCCCTGTGCTACAAAGCAGTAGGTCTTAGACTCTTGGAGAACGCATAGTACGCCCCTCTTCTCTTTCCCACTGAGAATTCCAACCTCTTTTTCTAATAGGACATCAGCCTTGGCCATTTGCCTGACCCCACGTCCACCGGTGCTGTCAGGTCTCACATTGTGAGCATACTTGTTTCCCCTCTCCGTGTGCCAAGGACAGGGAATCTCAACAGTCCAGGGGAAATGTCCCTGCTCAGTAAAAACTCGTTTTTCTCTAGTGCTTTGCAAAGCGCTTCACCCACAACATGAATGAGGGAGCAAAAGCTCAGGGCCTTTGCTGATCTGCTACTGTCACACAGCCAGTGTCAGGGCCAGGATCCAGACTGGAATCTTCTGACCTGGCCTCTCTCTCCACCCTCTAAAATGAGAGTTCTGGACCATGATCTGTGAGGCCCCGTCCTGTTTGAGGGCCGTGATCCTGTTAACTCCTCCCTCCAGCCCCCTCTTCTACCTTCCCCTGTTGCTTCTCTTTATGCTGAATAGCTGGTTGGTGCAACTGGGGACCAAAGCATCCTGACCTCACCCCCTCCCCAGGCCTGTGGCTGACAGAAGGTCCCTGGTGACCTCATTTAGAGACTGCAGCATTAGGGAGAGTGAACAATGTCTACAGGGCCCTGTTCATGGTTCATCCGGGATAGCTGCAGGGAGCCAGCCTTCTTCATCTCTTAGTGTTCATGCTGATGGATTTCTTTCCCTCCTCCCCTTCAGCGTCACATTAAGGGGAATATTAAGACTTGTCTAAAAAGCAGAAAATAGTGGACATGAACATTACTCCTAGACACAACAAAGTAGAGATATCACAAGGCTGAGGGGAACAGAAATTGTGTCTTTGTTTTGACTGGACCTGTGATTTCCAGGAATTCCCTCCTGTCAATGCAAATCAGCACCTTCTCTGAGAAGCAGTCTTAAGAGCATTATGTAGAGTCACAGCCAGGATGTGTCTGAGGCAGGATCTGAACCCAGGTCTGTGACTAGCCCCATCTGCTAAGTCATACTGCCTCCTGTGCCTTTGTTGTGGGTTAAAATTGAATTCAACTCATAGTAAGCCCCTTCCATGTATCTTCAAGGCATTAAGCACGAGGACAATCCTTACCCTCAAGGAGCTAACATTCTACCAGGGAAGGGTATAATAGGACAAATACATAGCATTTGATTAGGTGGGGCATAAGGAAAGGATTTCTGTAGAGGGAGCAGATGAACTGTGTTTTTGGAAAAGAAGCTGGGGGAACTGGAGGGAGTGCATTCCAGGCATAGGAGACCACCTCTCAAAGACATGGGAGGGGTGTTTGGGACTAGGGAGCAGGACTGGCCTCCTGATTGATACAAAGAGGGAGGAAACCATAGAAATGGGGAGAGGCTGATTATGGAGGGATCCTGTGTTTGAAGGATTTCCTTCCCTGGTCTCTCCATTACTGGCTGTGGAAAGTAGCCAGAATTCCTTAATAAACAATGAATGTGTGTAGACGACCTTGCTAGGCCCTAGCTGGGAAGCGGGAGGCTTGGATCAGACTGTCTTCTCTACCTTCGTGGAATGTATGGGGTAGCCAAGGGATGTTTACACATATCCAGATACTTGTCGAATGAATTCAATAGCTGTGGAGCCAAATGTTACCTGTGTAGTAGGAAGTTTGTCTTTGGAGGCCCAAGGAGAAAGAGGCTGCCGACTTCCTTGGTTATTAGCTGTGCGGTCTCCCTTGTTAGTCTGTGACCTCCCTGAGACCAGGGACTACTTCATTTTTCTTCATATCCCCAGCATTTAGCACAGTGCCAGGCACATAGACACCTAATGAATGCTTGTTGACATGACCTCTTGTGAAATCCTGGTTTCCTTCAAAACGCAGCTCATGCATTGAGTCTGTAAAGCCTGTTCTCAGCTTCCAGCCTGCTCCATCCCTAAAGAACCTCACATTCATTTTGTACATATGTCTTCTGCATATTTGTGTGTGAGTCCCTTTAGAATGTAATCTCCTTGAAGGCAGACTGTTTCCCCTTTGTATCCTGAGTTCCAAGCACAGGGAGTGCCTGGAACATTGGATGTTTAATAAATGCCTTCTGATTAAATAAGTCATCATCTGGACCCGTCCCCCATCCCCCCACCTTGTAAGTAAATGACTTGGCCAGGGTCATCTACAAGTGGCATCTAAGCAGGCATTGGTGACATCCAAGTGACTGTTTTGTGAGCAGTAGTGTAGAAATAGGGGACTGAGCCAGTCAGTTAGTAAGAATGAAGGGTAACAGAAGGTAGGCTCCTCGTACTGTGGCCCCTGGCATGCCCAAAAGTTTAAAAGGAAGACCTTCAGTCCATTTGGTCACTCCTACACGGAGGACTTATGGAAAGACGGAAGCAAGAATTCAATCAGTCATCATTTATTAAATGCCTACTGTATGCCAGACACTGTCCTAAGCCCTGGAGATGCAAAAAGAGGCAAAAGACAGTCCCTGCCCTCAAGAAGCTTACAGTCTAGTCTTGAGACAGGGTGGTATGATGGAGAGACCCCAAAAGCTGGGAGATCTGGGTTCCAGAACTGACAACCACATCCTAGCTGTGTGACCTTCAGCAAATTCGTACTCTCCCGTGACCCTCCCTTCTTCCTTCATCTGTGAAAAGTAGAACGGGAAAAAAGCAAGAAGCCACCTGGGTGCCCATCAGGGGGATGGCTAGAGAAACTATAGTACGTGATTGGACGGGAATAAAAGAGGCAGAGAGAGTTAGTTAATGAAGCCAAGGGAGAAACAGAAGCCTGAAGAATGGGTGTAGACAGAGCTGGGTAGAGGGAGAGAACACTAAAGTCCTGCAGATAGATGCAACTATGTTGATGCCACCTTGTTTTAAACTCAGTCTCTTCTGTCCAACAGCAAGGACACCAGCTCAGTCACCACTTTTAACTATCATTTTCCTTGCCTAGAGCAGGGGTTGGCAACAGGAAACGAGGCCTGTTTTTGTGTAGACCTAAGGATGGTTTTTGTCCCCTGGGCTGTAATTTGCCAACCCACACTCTATGGGATCAGGGCATCTTAAATCTAGAACTGAAAAGGACCTCAGAGGCTTTCTGGTCCAGGCCTGCACAGGGTCACCAATAATATGCAACAGAGGCAGTATTTGAACCCAGGACCTGTGACTCCAAAGCCGGGAGGCATGTTCTCTTGTTTTTATTTTTAGTTGGTTGGTCAATGGGTCATATGTTTATTCTGTGATTTGTTCAGGAGTTCTGTTGTGCTGGAGATTTTTCTGGGTCGGTCTTTGCTTCTCATGCGTCCACGTCCATTGATGGAAGGTAAAGCAATTTGATGAGTTGAATGAGGCTGAGTTTGGACAACTCTAAGATCGTGTGGGTTTTGACATTGTTCCTCTGTCCCCCCTGAACCAGACAGATGGGAGAAGGCACCCCAGCTTGGTGTCCAAATGTGCTCCACACCTTCCCGGCCACGCCAAGGACTTGGGCAAATGGCTTAGTAAGCTCCCCCCTTAGAATGTGACTTATTTTTCTGTCTGCACCCATGCTTGGCACAGTTCATTCATTCGTCTCTGGGTTTCAGGCTCCCCCTCTAACAATGCCTGCCTACCTCACGGAGTTAAGCATATGGTATTATGGGAAGAGTTCTTAAAAGGGAGGCAGAAGATGTGAACCTGTCTCTTCTTTGCTACTCTATCTGGGTGACTTTTGGTAACCTCTCGACCTCAGTATCCTCATCTGTAAATTAAGGGCGTGAGGATCTCCCTTTCAACTCTGGAAGGTTGACGAGGTGCTTTCCTGACAGTGACCCTCTAAGGTAGATGGCACAGGTTTACAGATGAGGCAGGGAGGCTCAGAAAGGTTATCATTTGTCTGTGGCCACACAGCTGGTAAAGGGAAGAGCCAGATGGTTACTGAAGTCCCTTTCATGGCTGTTGTGAGCATTCGATATGGATGGGAAAGCACTTTGAAAACTCTAAGACCTATGCAAGTGTGAGACCCTGGCACCCTACAGTCAGGTCTTTCCTTATTCCTCCTAATAGCTTTGTATATGTTTTTATTCACTTGTCTATATACATTCTCTTCCTCTCCCCCGTCCCCCAGTAGAATGTAAGCCCCTTGAGGGCAAACAGCGCTTCCAATGTTTACTTTGTATCCCCAGGACTTGGCACATGCAGGTGTTTAATGAATGCTTGTTGAATTGAACCGTAAGAGTAACCAATGTTTTTTATAGCACTTTAAGGTTTCCTCTGAGGCCTAAGCAGATTTCAACTTCTGTTTAGGTCTTTAAAAATCACATTATTGTAATCAATGAATATTTAACGCCTAATAATAATAAAGAAGTTTTTATGATTCTTTTGGGTTTATGACATCTTCCTAACAACTCTGTGGGACAGCCAGTAGAAGTGTAATTATCTCCATTTTACAGATGAGGAAATAGGCTTAGAGAGGTCAAACATCCAACAAAATAACTTGAAGCTGCCCACCTGATTTCCATCTTGAAAGGGCAGCACCTTGCCAAGTGGACCCCCCTTCCCCCAAGGGATTTCCAATTCCTGGCTTTTCCTTCTTTTTTGAGAGCAAACAGATAGGCTTGTTGGAAAGGACCCAGTGGGAAGAAGCAATTCCATTGCGGGCAGGGACCGCTGGGTGTGCTTCAGGAAAACAATGAAGGGCCTAATTGTTCTAGGCCTCACAGGAAGGGTGGGGGAGGATGACTTCATAGATAGAGCCTTAACCACCTGAGTAATTTTACCAGCACTTACAACAACAGGGAAACCAGTCCAACCCTTAGCCACTTTAGGTGTCCCTGTCCTCCAATTAATATTCAAAGACATCTCCTTTTGCAGACAGAAACTGAGACAGAGGGAGATGGACTTACCCAGGTTCCCATGACAAGTTACCAGAAAAGTTAGGATTAGAGCCTACGTCGCTACATGACGTCTGGGCCTCAATTTACACATCTGTATGAGGAGGAGGAGAGCTAGAACCTCTGTAAAGTCCCTAAAACAGACACTGGAATGCCAAGCAGTTGACTAACAGGGGAGGCCTCCTTGGAGAGCAGTGAGACATCATCATGGGGCAGGAGTGCGAAAGAATCCCACAGTGTCAGACCAGGAAGGGCCCTTGCGGATCATCACATCCAGTCTTTGAAAGTCAAGTGGAGCCCAGAGCATTTATTGAGTGCCTACTGTGTGCCAATCATCTTGGTAGGGTAGGGGTGGGGCCTGCACAAAGTCCTACAGGTCCTAGTAGTTTGCATGTCATCTCCCCGCCCCCCCTTTAGATTGGAAGCTCCTTGAGGGCAAGGGCTGCTCCTGCCTTTCTTTGTATCCACACTGGGCCTGGCACACAGTGGGTACTTAATAAATGTTGATCCACCAAGTGACTTCAGCAGGAGAAGAGAGTGGAGGCCAGGTTTCCTGATACCAAACCCATCCCCTTTCCATTCTCCATTCTTTTCTTTTGTCCCATCCTTTTATCATGCTGAGAAAGTAAGGCAAGAAGAGCCAAATTCCTTTTATTTTTTTACAGGTGGGGACATTGAGCCCCAAGGTACAAGCCAGGCCTAGGCCCTGTCCTCCTTACAAAGCACCAGAGGGCCTAAGGATTCCGAAAGTCCAGGCCAATACATGTTGCACAGATGAGCAAACTGAGGCTGGGAGGCATCCGTAGGCACTTGTGGGTGTGGCTACAGGCAAGTCCCCGCCTCCTCTCTGGGCCTCAGCTGTAAAGTGAGAGGGTGGGGCTGGATGAGGGGGTGGGCCCGAGTCTAGGGTGGAAGAGGGGAGGCAGGGACTGCCCTTGATGAACTCCGACTTTCTTTGGAGGAGGCTGTGGGCTGTAAGGGCTCGGTGACGTCATGATGCCGACGCTGTAGCGGTGAGGGCCACCCCCTCCCCCCGCCTCCGCCTCGTGCCGGTGATTGGCAGGGCACGGGGCGGAGCCTGTGGCTACGCTCCTCCCGGCTGCGGGGGGGGGGGGGGGAGGGGTCACGTGACGACTCCGAGGCCGTGGCAGTTGCTGTCAGCTGATCCCTTGGGCTCGGAGGGGCAGCGGTGGCGACCATGGACTTTCTCCTGGGGAACCCGTTCAGCTCCCCTGTGGGGCAGCGCATCGGTAAGTGCCCCGCGCGTCCCGGTCTCCCCAGCGCCGGCCTCCGCCTCCTGGGGACCCCTGGGACTCGAAGCCCCAGATCTAGGGGACTCGGGGGATCCTCCCCACTCTGCTACCGAAGAGCGCAGAGTGACAACGTCCGCGAGCCAATAGAAAGCGTCTCTGCGCCGACTGGCGGGGACCCCGGCCTATAGGCTGCTTGGGGGGCGGGCTCCGGAGGCCGTAGTTTATCCAATCAGCGCCTGAGGAGGTCCCCGGAGCCGGGCAGAAAGTTTTCTGTCTTAAAGGGCCCGCAGCGTCCCCGCCCACCCACGGGCTCCCGGGGCTCGGAGGGTCTGCCGCCTGGACAGGGGCGTCGCGGGGCCCGGCACTTGTCAGTTGGGCGAGTGGGAGACCTGGCGCTGAAAAGGGCCGTAGAGACAGCGCGATCCAAGGGAAAGAGTCTCTGGAGGCAGAGGATCTGGGTTCAAATGCTGCCTCTGACGCTTACTACCCGCGTGACCCTGGGCAAGTCCGGTCACTTCCCTGAGCCTCAGTTTCCCCGTATGCAGAATGAGGGAGAGACGGACTAAATGTCCCCCAAGGGTAATTTCCCCTCTCCGAGCCTCAGTTTTACCCTCTGTAAAAATGGGGATTCAATCCCACGGATCTGAATTGGTCAATAAGCATTTATTTGGCTACTACTGTGTGCAGGGCACAGGATATTTGTATCGTGGAGGGCTCACGAGCTAATGGGGGTGACCACGTGCAAACAACAAGACATCTAGATAAAAGGGGAAGGGGCCCTGAAGGACACCAGGAGGGGGAAGAGGAGGCATTAAGGACCTAAGCTCCCAACTATGCGCCGGGCTGGGTAAACAAAAAGTCTGGGTCTTCTTTCTCTGTGTCCCCAGCACTTAGCGCTGCACCACACACAATAGGCGCTTAATAAATGTTGGCCGACTGGCTGACAGAGCCAGCACCGGGTGAAGCCTGCCTCTGACTACTTCATGCTTTTGCCTCCAGGACCATGCTGTATCTCATCTGTAAAACGGGCAGATTAGACCTCATAAAGCGCCCCCCCCCCCCAAGAGATTTCCAGTCCTCTGAATGAAAAGGCATCTATTAAGCACTTACTGTGTCCTAAGCACCGTAAAATCAAATGACACAAATCTAGACAAACCCTGGCCTTGAGAAGCTCATGTTCTGTCCAGGGGAGACCACACACTTAGGGGAAGAGTGGCCGGGAGGCCTGATGTTCTGAGAGGTCCCTGGGATGGTGAATGGAGCCTCGGAGCAATGATTAACTTGTCAGGTGTATACAGTGAGTGTCATATGTGTGCAGATGAATGAAAAACAGATCAGAGGAAGAGGAAGGCGGGGAGGGCTTCATGGAGGAGGTGGTGCAAAGCTGAGCCCCCAGAACAGCAAGTGGCCATTCAGTCCTGTTGGTCAGGGACAAAGAGGCCGGCGAGACCCAGAGAGGTGGGAGCCTTCGAAGCCAGGCTCAGGAGGGGCAGGAAGACCTGAGCCCGGAATATGGTTTTGGTGGCTGCCGGGTGATCTGTGCCAGGCACTGGGGGAGGGGCTGGAGATCCAAAGAAGAGGCAGAGCCCCTGCTCTCAGGGAGCTCCCACTCTATGGAGGCAGTGAGCAGATGACTGCGCATAGGAAGTGGGGACAGAGGAGAGGGAAGGTCATCTCAGAAGAGAGAGCTGGGGGACCAAATCGTGAAGAAGCCAGGGAAGCAAAGAGGAGAGGCTTCCAGGCATGGAGCATAGCCAGTGCAAAGGCCTGGAGGTGGGAGACTAGAGTTCTGTGTTCTGGGAACAGCAAGACCAGCATGGAGGAAGAAGGTGTGAGAAGAGTGGAATGGTGTGCAGGGCTTTATTTTCTGTCTCATCCTGGAGGTGATAGGGTGCCGCTGGAGGCGGGGAGAGTGACGTGGTCACATCAGGGAGAGGGGACAGACCGAGCAGGAGACACTGTTGAAAGGCCAGAAGTGATAAGGGCCTGAGCCGGCTTTTAAGATTTGTATGGCCTCCTTAATCAGGCTGTGCTGAGGATCACATGAGATTCGGATGGTGGCTGGATCGCTCAGTGGATGGAGCACAAGTAGTCCAAACCTGGCCCCTGAGTGAATCACAGCTAGGTCTGCCTCAGTTTCCCCAACTGGAAAGTGGGGATAACAACAGCACCCACCTCCCAAGAGGAGGATCTGACTCTTCCCCTCCCCTGGTCCTCCCCCCCAATCCCTCCCCCAGAGGCATCTTCTAGAGAATGGGAGGTGCTGATCCTAGAACCAGAAAGACTTGAGTTCTGGTCCTGGGACTGGCCCAGCAGGGCGACCTTGCAGACCGAAGGCCTCTGAGGTCCTGTTCAGCTCCAAATGTCTGCCCTTCTGATTCCATCCCAAGCTGATTCCCCCGCCTTTGTGGTCAGAATAACTCTGTTCTCAGATTCCTCCCGGGGCGGGTGATCCCGACTTTGGACGCGGCCAGGGCTCCTGGAAGGCCACCTGACCATGAGTCAGGCTCTGGGCTCCAGCCCCGGACAGCCCCGCTTTCACTTCTGGCCCAGACAATATAATGGATTCGGGGAGAACATTCACCTTTCTGAGCCACACAATTCACAGTGTCAGTCCGAAGGTATTCAGGAAGTGTTTACTTCCTCTGCGCCAGGCGTGAAAGCAAGAGGCCAAAATGAGGAGGGGTGGCATTCCAGGCGGGGGGGAACCGTCGGGGCAAAGGCTTCATCTGGGGGAGATAGAGCATGATGTACGAAAGACAGATTCCCCCACCGGGGCAGGAGAATGTGGAGGAGAATGAGCTGGGAAGGGCTTTCAGCGCCAACTGCAGGCACAACAATCCCTCCAAGGAAGTCTTACCAAGACCCATTTTACAGATGAGTGAACTGAGGCCTGAAAAGAAATCATTTCCTAAGCATCATGTAGCTAGTAAGTGTCAAAGGCAGGATTTGAACCCAGCTCTGTCCTCACTCCTTGTCCAGTGCCCTGACTTGGGCCGTGGTGCTTCTCAGATATGACAAGTTTTCCTGAGGGTCTGCCTTTCTCAGCATTAACCAAAAGGTCCAGAGGGTCTTGGAAGGCTAAGGAAGCTCCTCTTGTTAGCCCAAGCTGCTTCCATTCCCTGCCAGCCATCTGGGCATCTCGGCAGCTCTGGAAGGGGCCTGGCGGGTCCTTTGTTTGGCCCTCCCATCCACACTGGAGCACAGTAGGGAACTGGCGACCCAGAGTCAGAGGCAGACCGCCCTCCCTGCCCAGCGGGCACCTTTGACATTAACCCACAGCTCAGAGGAGACTGCCCTTAGCCCTCTGAGGTTTACAGCAGCCTTGTGGGCTGGAGAATCCACTCAGTATCACGCCCATTTTATAGAGAAGGAACACGAAGCTCAGCGGATGAATTGATGTGCCAGGGCCCCAGATCTAAAAGCACAGGACATGTGAGTCTGTACTAACCCAGTGTTCTGCACATTGTAAGCCCATAAGTCCATACTGATGTAGTATTCTGCACATAGTGGGCCTCTAAATCCGTAGTAATGTAGTGTTCTGCACACAGTAGGCCTGTAAGTCCATACTACTGCACATATTAGGCCCCTGAGAGGCATTTGTTGAACAGTCCAGTCATCCTGATGCAGACAGAAGTCGAGTGAAACCACACAGCACTAACCTAGGTTCATCCTGAATCCCTTCTGTTGGCCCAAGGCCATCTTCTTTGGGAGTGGAAACCCAATTTGCACCAAAAGTGAAAAGGTTCTCTGCAGAAGAGGTGCCTCCCTACCAGGCCTCTGGAGCCCATCAGAGCAGTTGTAATGAGTTACTCCCTGTGGTTCTGTGTTGACAATGGAACAAGGATACTTGCATCCATTCAGAACTGTGTCGTTTTACACTCACTTTGGGGGGCCACAGTGTGCAGGCTTGAACTCCACAAGCTCCTCCAGCCTCTTCCCTGACAGATGATGGCTCTGCCAGCCCGTGGGGTCCACATGGCCCTTGAGTCCCCTCATCTCTGCAGGCTGACAAATATAATTCGGTTTATACTAACCTTCTTGCTGCCTCTTGTTTCTCTGTCTGTGGGCTCCTTCCCTAAGGCAACAGCCCAGTGGGAAAAGGTTTCCAGATTAATCAGTAATCACTTGTGGTTACATAGTGGTTATTTACACGTTTTCTAAGTACTGTCCCAGGACAGGTCCTGCTAGCACCAGACTTAGGGCAGGAGACAGCCTGAGAACAGCTGACAGCTCAGGAATCCTGTTTCCCAGCTATGGGACCTCCCGGAGGCTGAATAAACAAGGGATTTGTAGCTTCCACTCATAACATAGACCGAGCCTAGTTTTCATTCTGCTCTGCCTCCTACCTGTGTGACTGGCCAAATCACTTACCTCTGTGTTCCTCAGTTTCCTCTGTGAAATGGGGCTGAGATAAACAGCAATCACCTCCCTGACTCTGGCCACTGGGAATCCTGTACATCTGATGATAATCCTTCCGTTTTTCCTAATGGTTGAGTGGGGAGGGCAGAGGAGGGCGGGGAAGAACAAAAATCATTTCTGGGATTGTAAGCCTGGTGGTTTGGTTAGGCAAACAAGAAAGAGGCATGTGCTTAAGTGCAAAGATGGCCCAGGCCTCCTGGGGGAATGGAAAGGTGGCAGGGCCTTTGGAGAATGTTTAAAGGCGAAGGTGCTCGAGCCTATCTGGGGAACATCAAGCTTCTGGGGAGTGGGACACGGAAGTAGAGCTTTCCCCTGGGCAAATGGAAAGGGCGAAAGTGAAGATTTGGAATTATTCTCTTATAACCCCTTAGGGGAAAGACTGCCTTTTTTTATCTGGAAGGATGAAGGCGGGAGTTAGGGAGCTGGAGGAAACTGTCTGCATGGAGAGAATGTCCACTGGGACAGAGAATTGGCAAAGCTAGTTAAGGAAATGATAAATAATCTGGAGTTTTAAAATAATAGAAAATTTTTTTGAGATCTTCTGTTTTTCTAACACTGAGATTTCCTCCTGTGTCTCTTTCTCCACTCCTAGACAGCCATACCTTAAAACAATTTTAAGAAAGAGGAGAGAGAAAGAGAGGGAGGGAGGGAACAAAAAAAAATTTTTTTAAAACAGAGAAAGACTTGGTTCTAACTCTTCTTTATAACATGACTAATGTGGAAATATGTTTAATATGATTGTTCATGTATATCCTGTATCAGATTGCATGCCGTCTTGGGGAGGGGGGATGGAGGGAGGGGGAGAAGATGTAGAACTCAAAATCTTATGGAAGTGCATAATGAAAACTAAAACCAAACAAATAAATAAGATTTTAAAAGAGAGAAAGAAAAAATTCAGCAAAAGCAATCCACATGGCCAACAAATCTGCCATTCTACTCGGTGTTCCATGCCTTCAGAACCCCAAGTGAGGGGTGGGAGAAAGTATCTTCTCATATCTTTTTTGGATCGAGACCTGTTCTTTATATTTTTGGAGCATTAAATTTCAGCTGTTCTGTGGTTATTAGCTGCCTTTGGAGGATTTTGAAGAAACACCAATCCCTTACCTGAAAAAAAAACCTAGGTGGAACAATATAGGTGTCTTCTGAGTATTTCAAGGGCTGCCATTTAGGAGTAAGGTTGATTCTTCTTGGCCCCACAGGGCAGTAATATAGGGTGGGAGTTGGTGAAAGGTAGATTCTGGCTTGCTGAAAAATGAATTTAAACAATACAAAAGTGGAATGGGGTGCATGAGAAAAGGGGGTGGTTTTCCCGTCCCTGGAGGTCCTCCAGTGGAGGGAGGCTGGATGAACCCAAGGCTGGGATGTTAGCGAAAAGAGTCCTATTCACTGGAGGAGGATCTAGATGGCTTCTGGGTCCTTTCCAGCAGAGACAGTCCCAGTCACACTAGGGAATATCTCAAGAGAAAATGATGACAAGATTCATTTAGAGGAGCAGGCCTAAAGTATCGAGAACAGCAATGACACAGAAGTAGGGAGAAGCTTTGAATCTCACTTCAGGAAAGCCTTCTGGCAAAAATTAACTGTAGGCAAACATGCTAGACCAGGGGTGGGGAACAGTGGAACAGACCAGCCAACAAGGAATCAGGAGCAATTGCACTGAGAAACCCAGAGTTTGATAAGCCTCCCTCCCCACTCCAAAAAAGAATTATCTGGAGAACTCCTAGGAAAACAGGAAAGCCTTCTGGCAAAAATTAACTGTAGGCAAACATGCTAGACCAGGGGTGGGGAACCTGGTGCCTTGAAAGTCAAAAGGCCACACTTAAGGACCTAGAAGGCCACATGTGGCCTTAAGGCCCCAGGTTCCCCACCCCTGTGGCAGACCATATAGCATATTAAACAACCTGGTTAGCAAAGATCATACCATAAAACAGAAGAGAAGCAGACCAGGTACTTTTCACAGCTGAGGGGCCAGAGTGGGGGTCCCCCCACCATTCTTAACCACCTGTGAGATTCTGTTATTCAAATAGCCATGTGTTAAAGACTGAGGGTAGATTCTCCATGGCGTAGTGGCCAGGCTGGCTATATGACCTTACACAAGTTATTTAACCTCTCTTGTCTCAACCCAACATCAAAATAGATAGAATTCCTGCCCTAGTCACCCAGGAGTATCACAGAACAACAGGGAACAATGGCTGTGGAAAGGCTGGCGGGATTGTTGTGAGCCCAGAGCAGGCACGTGATAGACTTTCAGTGAATGCCTGTTGAATGAAATGAAGGCAGTTCTAGAATGGAGCCCGGAAAGGCGGGAGAGGTGGGGCTGAGCCGTGCAGGTGTGGCCAGTGAGGCAGATGCCCATGGGGAGAGAAGCCGAGGATGCAAGAGAGTGGGCAAGGATGTGTATGAAGGCACGAGTCAGGAAGCTTGATGAAAACTGGTAGTGAGTGGGGTATTTGAAGGGAGGGAGGAAATCTGTCATGTAGAAAGAGCACACCCAGTTCTTGGATTTAGGGGCACCCCGGGTTTGAGAGCCTCCTCCGCCTCTCACCAGCTGACTATGGACAAATCACCTCCTATCCCTGGTTTTCCTTTTCTGATGGGGTCTTGGCCTTTGCACTACCAGGGGCATTTTTAATTTACTGTTTATTCATTCATTCATTTATTCATTTAATTAGGGCATTCTTTTTTTAAACCTGTGAATTCCAAATTCTCCCCTGCCTACAGCTCTCCCCTACTCGATGAGAAATCAAGGAATATATCAGTTATACACATGTAGTCATGCAAAACAGGTTTTTTAATTATATATTTTTGGCACTCACTTTTTAAAATGTTGAGTTCCCAGGGGCATTGAAAAGATCACTCTGGTAGGTCTGTAAGCTCCTTGATGATGTGGCCATTCCCTCCACCCATACAGGTTTCATCCCATCCAGGCCTGTCTTATCCAAGTCCTCTCATAAGTTGGAGGAGGGGGCATGACACCGTGGAGAGGTGTCCTGCGTTCTGGGGGCCTTCCTTCCTTTCTTCCCACATCATGAAGGTTTGAGGGAAGTGCCATTAAAAAAAGTGGTGGTGGCTTTTACTATGAATATTTGACGCATGCCAGACAAATCCCAAGTTCTCCCAGTTTCAGGGCCCAGAGCTGCCCCAGGACTTCTTCCAAGATCTTCCGAGATATTGAGCATACCCCGGTCTGCTGGGAAATTCTCCTTCAGTGGAAACCAAACTCACAAATAGCTCATCTATATCCTAGGATTCCAGGGTTACCTGCATTTTACAGATGAAGGAACTGAGGCTCAGAGAAGGGCTTTTCACTGAGGTCGCATAGCTAGTGAAAGCAAAGACTCAAACCCAGGCCTTTTGCACTCTCACTTCTCCCTGTGTAAGAGTTGGTACCATATTTGGCACCTTTCTGGCATCTTTACTGCAGGCAGAACCACCATGGTTCCCCCCAGCTCATGAGCCAACCTGTGGTCAAGTCTGTAGTTCCACTTTGTAACGTTCTCTGTGGGCCCCCATTCTGGGTTTATTTCAGAGGCCAGAATTCAGTTTCTAGCACCTCCCCCTCTGCAAAGCGAGGCCTCTGTGTCCCAGAGAAGAGAAAATATTAGGGTTTGGAAAGAAGCAGGGAGGCGTAGCTGGGTCTGTGGCTTCAGACTCAACACATCAGCTGCCGGGGGAGAGAACGGTGAATCACACCACATCACAGTGACCTCAGGGCTGGAGGGGACAGCCCGGCCTCATGGATCGCTGACTATATAAAAATTACTCTTGGGGATCAATGGCTGGGGGCCTGTGGGGGGAGGAGATGGACTGAACGGCCTGGAGTATTTAGGGAAGACTTCCAGAAACATCACCAGGGTGAGCATGGACCGGGCCGGGGAGGGGGAGGCAGAGTCATTGCCACAGACCACACTGAGCTGCTTGGTTTCAGAAGAAGCCAGGTGTTCATCAAGTTCGGAATGAAAATCAGAAATAATTTTCACTAAATAGAAGAAATGACAGATTTTTAGAGGGACCTTCAGAAATTATTTGAGGCCATCCCCCCTCTTTTTACAGAGGGAAAAACTGAGGCCTGAAAGGAGCTGGGCCAAAGCTGAGTGATCCTCAGTGAGGCAGCTTCAAATCTGGCTCTTCGGGTTCTCGGTCCATTGTTCTTTCCATTAGGCCACACTGCCTGAGCCGGATCAGCTGCCGTCTTTTGCCTTTAAAGCCTGGGAATTACCAAAGAGTCGTCATTTGGGAGGGGTCCCTGGAGGATCCATCACAGCTGCTAAAAAATAACAGTTAGTGTTGAAAGAGCTTTATAAACATCCATCTGACCCTCAGAACAAGGCTGTGAGATGGATAGCGTTATCACCCCCATTTTACAGGTGAGGAAACTGAGTCTCAGCAAAGGTCAATGACCTGCCCGAGGTCATACGCCTAATAAGATTCTTTGTCCAATGCCTGCCGAAATCCCTGCGCCGAGGTGGGCCAGCTGTCTCGCACCCCGGTTCACACAGGGTTTGGGTTCCACCAAAGCTAATCCCATCTTGCATATCTGGGTCTTGGCATCTGCCTTGAGTAGGACTGAGTGAATAGGCTTTGTTCTTCCCCAGTGGGGCAGAGAAAGAGCAAATCCAGGATTTCCTCCGCCTTTCCTTGTGACCCTTTATTATCCAGAGTGCCTTAGCACATGGGAGCCCTAGATTAGGAAAGGTTAACTCCTCACCTCCTGAGCCCTTCCTAGAATCCCCCCAACAACTAATGTGGCCTCTGGTCCTGTCACAGACCACGATCACATGGCCATTCTGTTTCAGGAGAGGGTCTGCAGTTGAGTCATATCCTGGCTAGCCATTTGGATGGATGGATGGATGGATGGATGGATGGATGGATGGATGGATGGATGGATGGACGGAGGGAGGGATGGATGGATGTGTTGGTGGGTGGATGAGTGGGTAGAGGGATGGAGGGATGGCTGGATGGGTGGGTGAGTGGGTGGATGGATGGATGGATGGATGCATTGGTGGGTGGATGAGTGGGTAGAGGGTTGGAGGAATGGATGGATGGATGGATGGGTGAGTGGAGGGAGGGAGGGATGGAAGGATGTGTTTGTGGGTGGATGAGTGGGTAGAGGGATGGATGGATGGATGGATGAATAAGCATTTATTAAGCATTTTCTATGGACAAATCCCTGGGGATACAAGTAGAAAAGTCTCCTATTGTCATGGAGGAGATCACACATAGGGGAGGTTTCAGCTGAAAGTCCGATGGCACAGATTCAGGGACGTGGGGGAGGAAGGAGTGTTTTTCTTTACTCTGAGAGCATGATATGACCTTCCTTGTGGTTCCTAGTCAGGGTAAAGGGGGTGGGGCAGGGCAGGGCAGGGCAGTTGGCTTAGGGAGTGGCAGCCAGGCAGCTAAGACAACAGCTTAAACTGCACCAAGCTACAGCTCCCTGGGAATTAATCATTTGGAAACTATGTCCTGAATGAGTACACAGGCTTAAGGAAAACTGCTTCTAAGCATGTGACCCTTTTTCCAAGCCTACCATTGTCCCAGAGTGCCCAAGGCTCGGCAGGGCTCTGAAGTGTAAGAACACCTGGCCTCTGGGCTTAACTTGGCTGGCACTTCCTTTGAAACAGCCAAGACTCACAAAGCCGAACCGAGCCAAGCCTCAGTTTCCTCATCTGTAAGCTAAAGATAATAGTGCTTGAGTCCCCTCCCTCTGAGGACAGTTATAAAGACCACCTTCAGGACTCAGCTAACAGCTGTTATTGTTGGCGATTATTCTGGGTTACTGTAAAAAGAGGGGGCAGGGTTCAACATGGCCAGCCCACTCTGTAAGGCTGCAGCCAGAAGAGCTAACTGGGCTTTCATCCAGAGGCAATGGTCACCATACAGAACAGAAGGTCCAGCTCAGGGTGCCGCAGTATTAATAAGGATTGTTGAGTTCTAGAGGGTTCGCATGAGGGTGTCGATGAGTTCTAGAGGATTTTTAATAAGGATTCTTGAGTTCTAGAGGATCTTAATGAGGGTATTGATGGGTTCTAGTAGATTTTAACGAGGGTGTTGGTGAGTTCTAGAGGGAATCCCGAAATCAAGCAACACGAATTGGTCTAGAAATTGTACTATGTGAGGTTTGCTTGTTCAGTAGTTTTTCAATTGTAACAGACTTTTCATGACCCCATTTGGAGTCTCCTTGGCAAGGATACTGGAGTGGCTTGCCATTTCCTTCTCCAGCTCATTTTACAGATGAGGAAACTGAGGCAAACAGTGATGTGACCTGCCCAGGGTCACATAGCTAGGAAGTAGCTGAGGCTGGATTTGAATTCAGGTCTCCCTGATGCCTATCACTCTAACCACTGAGCCACGTAGCTGTCTATGCTATGTGAAGAGAACTGGTCAAAAGACCAGTTAGCTTGGAAAAGAGAAGATTTTAGGGGAGACACGATCCCTTTTCAGATATTAGGTGGAAGGAGGAATTAGACTTGGACCACCAGAGAGCAGCTCGGCAGCTTTGGGGGTCATTATAAAGAAAAAGTCAACAGTGGAAGTCCTAGACCTGACCCTTCCTCCCCCAGCCCCATTGGATGAGCGTCCTCAGGCAGAGGCTAGATGGCCATACGTATGGGACCAGGTTCATAGAATCCTGGATCTCAGTCTGAAAGGGGCCTCAGGAGCTATCCAGCCCAACCCTTGATTTTAGAGATGAGGAAAGGGAGGCCAAGGGAAGCTCATGATTTGTCCAGCGTCACCCAGGTAGTAAGTGTCAGGGGATTTGAACCCAGATCCTCCAGCTCCGTTATGAGTGTTCTTCTTGCAGTCTCTGATCAGCAAGAGAGTGACACCCATGGCCCTGGGCAGGAGGGAAGCCCAGCGACATGGGAACTTTGTTTGTGCTGCCATGTTTTAACTAGCTTAAGTACCCAGTATCCGTGGCTTGCCAGCTCTGAGCCCAGTCCTCATCCCCATCCTTCCTGCATTGCTTCAGTTTACAAACCCATTTCCCCATCGCAAGCCTGGTGATGTGAGAATCACTTCTTCATCTGTAAAATGGGGGGATTCGGCCCCAGAAAGACAAAAGCTTGTGGTGCTCCCATGACCTGTGACTGACTCACAGAGCTCAGGTCTGTTGACTCCCTTGATAAGTCTCTCCTGGAGACTCCAACTAAGGGAGATAAGGTGAGAGATCATTTCTTTATCCCCTGCCCTTGGCTCTGTGGCTCCAGGCTGGCATTGGCAGAAGGAACGGAAGGGCAGTGAGGGCTGAACTTTCCCCAGCGGCTCCCTGCTGGGCCTTGCGTCCCCCTGGGGGGTGGAGGAGCCTGGGAGCTGCCCCTTAGGGTGACGCTGCTCACCCCCCTCCCAAAGGAGACACTGAGTCCAGCCTGTGCCCACCCAAAGCACAACCAGAAATAGCCCTGATGTCAGCCTCAGCGATGGGTTTTTTATCACCACCAGTTCACTTTTATCGAGCAGCTTTATGTCAGGAGCTCTCAGCCTGGAGGATGTGAGCTTGTTTGTTTGGTTTGCATCTGTTTGGGTCATTGACATTGATATTTGATATTTCAAGTTGATTGGTTTCTTTTGTAACCCCACATATTTTACTTTAGGGATTTAAAAACATGCTTCTGAGAAAGGGTCCAGAGGCGCGCGCGCACACACACACACACACACACACAAATTGAGACCCCACCCCCCAACTTAGTGCATAGTCTAGAGCAGGGGTGGGGAACCTGTAGCCTTGAGGCCACGTGTGGTCTTCTAGGTCCTCAGGTGCAGCCCTTTGACTGAATCCAAACTTCACTGAGTTTAGAGTCAAGTCAGAAGGCTGCCCCCAAGGACCGAGAAGGCCACTAGGCTTCAGGTTCCCCACCCCTAGTCCACACCTTGGGAGGACTGGAAAACGGAGGGTGGGGTGCTGCTAGATGAGGCTAGTAACTAAAAACAAGAGACCCAAGAGGGCAGCCTTGGGGGAGTCAGAGCCCAGGAGAGGCCTCTTCTCTCCCCTGTGATTGCTTGATTCCTCATTCCCACCACAAACTCTTCCATGTTAATGAAATGAGTCTATACGGAGCTGTCTCCTTCCTTTTGGCTAAAAGAATCTGAGGTATGGACCCAAAGAGCTCTCCTTAACTAGTCTGGCTAGTCCAATCAGCCAGTTAAATCAGCAGGCATTGATTAAGCCCCTGCTGTATGCCAGGCACCATGCTGGGCACTGTTGATACAAGTAAAGGCAGAACCCAGCACTGTTCTCAGGGAGCTCACAGTCTAAGGACTCATTTTACAGACAAAGAAACCAAGGCTCTGTGGGGAGCAACTGCATGAATATGTTGGAATACACAGAGAGCAGATGGGGTGGGGAGGGCACCTTTGAAAGGAAGGTTAAAGTGCCCAGAATGGTCAGCCCTGGGTTGGCCACCCTCTGGTAGCCCTGGGACTCTGCCTGTGCCCCTGAAGACCATGGGGGAATGGAATTCTGGTCACTTGGCATCAGGGTTTCTTCCCCAGTTTCTAAAAATAGCCTCTTTGAAAACCTAGAAAGATGAAGGCAAAGTTTGTGGCTGGCTGCATGACTGGATTGTAGAGTCCAGACAGGCTCACTGCCTCACAGAGACTTGGGAGGGTCATGTGTCTAAGAGCTGCCCAAGGCGGGATTGGAACCCAGGACCCTCCGAACAGGAGAGAGTGTGCTGGCCTTGGGGTTGGCAGAGCTGGGCTCAAAATCCTGGCTCCGTAACTGTGTGGCCTTGTGCCAGTCACATTCCTCCCTCTGAATCTCAGGATCCTTGTCTGTAAAATGGGTCTAATGATTTTTGCACTGTCCACTTCACACTGTTCCCATGTAGAAAGGATTCTGTCACCTTCGGAGCTGTTGAAACAGGAGCAGGTGCTGTCATCTGGGTCAAACTGACCACATTTGGGAGTTGGGGAAAGAGCCCTCAGGAGTGTTCAGGGCTCTGGGCCTGGCTGGCTCATGAGTTTTATGGCCTATCCCTTCCCCTCAGTTTCTCACGTATAACGCGCCTCCCTCCCCTCTTTGCAAAGGTGGGTGACTGTGGGTGTGGACTATTTCATACATCAGAGGTGGTTGATGAATGTGTTGCTTGGTTTTGCCAAGGTTCTTTTTTCTCTTTTTTAATCTTTGTTATAAGGAATGTCTCACTGAGGAGGGGGAGAGATCTTTCCAATAGGGAAGATGATGTAAAAACAAGTTATAGAATAAATACTCTTGAAGACAAAAGGAAACCTCAAAATAGATAATACCCCCAGGAGGACTGTCATTGGTGGTTCTTCATTCCTAATTGATGACTTTCAAGTTCATTCATCAGTTGAGAATGCCCAAAATCCTCTCAGAATTTGGGATGAGGCCCCCAGCCTGCCCCCCATCAATGGCCTCGGGGGTGTCATCAGCCTCCTCTTTCCTTCTCTGTTGGCAGGCATTTCACCCATCCAGATAGCACCCTTCCAAGTGACCCTGTAGGAGCCACAGAGCAGGCCGGCAGGATCCCGAGACAGAAATGAGAGGCTCTCCACGGCACTGACCTAGACCCAGATCTGAAGTGTCTAGCGTCTGCCCAGTTCAGAGAAAATGTAATTAAGCCAGTGGGCTGGCTGAGTCTCCCAAGGTCTTTGCTTTCTGTCTTTGTTTCAGTCTGAGCCACTGTCTGGAGTTAATCATAATAACAACCGACATTCATATCATGGTTCAAGGTCTGCAAAGGCCCTTCTCTCCAGGCTCCTCACCACAAGCCTGCTGGCTAATTGACACAAGGATGATTGCCCCATTTCACAGGTGGGGAAGGTTCATTGAATTGCCCGGAGTCACATGGCTAGCCAGTGTCCAAGTGGGACATCCTAGCTCCAAGTTCAGGGCGCTCCACTTATCAAGCCAATGTCCCCTTTATCCCTGGAATTGTTACTGTTAATTTGATAAACCAATTACTAATTAATGATAGCTAACATATAGTACTTTAAGGTTGATGAAGTGCCTTATGTATGTATTATGTGACTATTCTGACCCCATTTCACAGGTGAGAAAACTAAGGTCATCCAGCCAGTAAGTGGAGGGGGCAGGTCAGCACAGTGTCCACTTTGCCACCCAAGGCTTGGGGCTCAGGTGGCTCTTGCCGTCCCTCCCTTTCCTCATTTTCTCCGAGGGCACAGACCAGGCAGCTGGGCAGATATTTGGGATGTTGGGCTGTGAGGATCCAGGAAGGCAGCTGGACTCAGAGGCCCCCCCCACCTTCCCACCCCCGTCCTGCTCTGATAGTCTGAGATCCACTTGAGCCACCTGCCATCTGGATGGGGGGAGGGAGGGCAGGAGATGCTGCCGGAGAGTGGAGAGGAGTTAGCAGATGCTGAAGCGGATGCCCAAGTCGCTCCCTCAGGGTGAACCTGCCCTCTGCTCACCACCTCCTTCCGGCCCTGCTCATAGCCTGCCAGAGGCCTCTTTCCTTTTCTTCTCTTGCCTTTATATTCTTCCTAACCTCTCTTCCTATGCCGTTTCCCCCTGCCTCCACTTTCCCTTTCATTAGTTCTGGCCTCTCTGTGGATGCCCACCCTCCCTACCCCACCCCCCTCACACATTATTCAGTACCTTCTCCAGGATCAGACCAGGTACTCATCACCCCAAAACACACCTGTCCCCACCCACCCCCCTGCCCTCCATTTACAGGGGAGGTCTAAAAGGTCATCAGGTACAGACTGAGAGCCAGAAGAGGTTTCAGAGGCCATTTAGGATAATATCATCATTTTAGAAATGAGGAAACTGAGGCCAACGCAGGCAAGGTTACCCAGAGTTACTAAAACAGTATATGAAGTGGGATTGGGAACTCAGGGCTTCAGACAACAGAACCAGCGCTCGAAACTTCACCAATCTTAGAAACTATTTAGCCGGACCCTATCATTTCATAAATGGGGAAGCTGAGGAACAGGTCAATTAAATGTTTTGCCCAAGGACCCCAAGAAGTAAGCAACCACATGTAAATTCAAAGCCTGCCCTGCTCTACCCCCAAATCTAGTGTTGTTTCCACCCCCCACCCTGAGAGATTGCTGCCTGGAGGGCCCCACAGCCTCACTCAGCCCCTCCCCTGGGCCTGTGAGTGTTTATCACTAATGATGATAATTACCTATAAATAAATGCATGTGGCCACCTCTGGGGAGTTGTGCCAGTCCAAAACAACCAGGGAGACTCTGGAAACCTTGATTTTATTCCCCCACAAGAAGAGAAGATGGCAAACACAGATGTACTTTGTAGGTTTCTGGGCACCGGGGCCCACAACCTAAAAGGGGATGAATCAGATTGGAGTACCCTTCAGGGAGTGCTGAGCATTACTGTCTACAGTGGCTTTGAAGGTCTTAAATTCACCAGTCACCCTTTGCAACATTGGTTCTTGTCACTGTACACATATGACCTGGCAGAGAGGTGGGGAAAGGGGATCAGGGCTGGGGCCCTTTTCTACATGGAAATACCTGTTTCTGTTTAGTGTTTATTAAGTTTGAAATAAAAAATAATGCTTTAAAGGCCCCCTTTCAGCATAGGCTTAACATCTGGTGACATTTGAGTGCAGGGCTGTATAAGCACAGTCAGACTTTAACACTCGGCACCCAAACAAAACAGGGGAAGTGGCATCAAAGGTGATTTCTCAGGTCCTTTCTACCTCTACAGGTCTGTGGGTCTAAGGAGCCTGGGTGTTTTCCAACCTTCTAGAACCTACAGCCTTCCTAGAACCACATACTGAGAGACAAAGGACCACAGCTCTTAGCAAGTGACCTTTGAATTTTGAATGAGAGGAAGCTTCATTAAGAAGAGGTGTCTTCCCTTCCCCCGCATGCCCGTGTTATTCTCATCTCTGTAGCTTGAGAGTTTAAGGATTTAAAGCTGGAAATGATAGGGGTTATATAGTTTTCTATCAAGTCTCATGAGGCAGCTAGAAAGCTCAGTGATAGAATGCCAGGCCTGGTGTCAAGAAGACCTGAGTTCAAATCCTGCCTCAGATACTTACTAGCTGTGTGACCCTGGGCAAGCCACCAAATCCCATTTGCCTCAGTTTCCTTATCTGTAAAACAGGCTGGAGAAAGAAATGGCAAACTACTCCAGTGTCTTTGCCAAAAAAACCCAAATGGGGTTGGACACGACTGAAAACGACTGAACAACCACAGTCATCTCTCATAGAGCTGTAAGAGCCCTCAGGGTCCATTGAGTCCAAGTACCTCACTTTACATCGGAAGAAACAAGGGTCTCAAGAGCCGACATGGCAGAGCTGGCCCTCAAATCCAGGGCTCTTCCTGCCACGCCAAGCCTCCCTCTTACTGAGAGCATTCTGGTTCTTGGTTTTCCCCTAGAAGAAAGCGGCTAAGTATGATCTCTCTTTCTCCCTCTCCCTCTCCCTCTCTCTCTCTCTCTCTCTCTCTCTCTCTCTCTCTCTCTCTCTCTCTCTCTCTCCCCCTCCCCTCCTCCTCCCCCTCCTTAGGCCTTTGGGCAAACCATTAACCTCCTAGAGCCCCACAGGAAGGAAAGGAGGAGTGAATGAACAAACGAATGAATGAATAAACAAATGAAATAAATAAGTGAGAGAATCAATGACAAATGAATGAATGAGCCCATATTAAGTGCTTACTGAGTACTAGGCACTGTGCTAAGTGCTGGGGATACAATTAGCAAAAGTTAGATGAAGGCCCTGCCCACAAGAAGCTTACACTCTAATGGAGAAGAAAGTACATGTAGCAGAGTGTTGTCTAGTGAAGAGAGTTACATGATCTCTAGGCTTAGGGAGTCCCAGGGATGGTGAGTTATTAACTGATTGGCACGTCCTGTCCAGAAACAATGTCAGTATTAACTTGATTGCTGTCCCCAAAGGTAGGGAAGTGGGGACAGTGTGTAGTGACAGAGCAGAGAGCCAATGACTGGATGAGAGGTGAAGCAGGGGCTGGTTTGGGGTCAGCTTGACCTACAGTGAGTGAGGTAAGTTTCTATTCATTTGCCACTCAAGACCACCAAACTCCAGGGCAGGAGTTCCAAAGGTGAACAGGTCAGTTACAAAGACCTTGGGTGTTTCTCATCTGTCCAATGAGAAGACTGTATACAGAAGTCCCTGAGGACCCCTCCAGCCCCAAGCTCCTGTGACACCCTCCCCTCCCCCAGCCCTGCTGGCTATATGCTTCTAGTGGACACCTCCTTCCTTATCTTTGAGGACAGATGGGAGAAGTGGACTAGAGCCTTTTCCTGACTGCCCCAGAGGGTGCCTGGACACTGGCCTGTATGGATTGATGTGTGCTTTTCAGACTTTTGCAGTGAGAGAAGGCCCAGCAGCATCTCTGCTATGCCCTGGAAATGTGGGATTCTTGGGTTTGGCCCTCTCTACTTTGGGAGGCAGATCTACCCAGTGGATGGCATCACTGGGTGCAGGAGCAGGTGGGACCTTGGGAGTCATCTAGTCCAACCCTCTCATTTGACAGATAAAGGAAACTGAGGCCCACCTGTAGAGGGCAGGTGACTTGCCCAACCTTGTACAGCCAATATGTGGCAGAACCAGGTGTTCTAATTCTAAATACTGGGGTGTTTTTTTTTTTCCCATCATATGCCCTCTTTCCACGGATGTCTCCAAAGGAGCACTTTATAGGGAGGAGACTACAGATCCCTGGTTGATAGTTAACAAAGAACCCAAGCCAAAGGTTTCAGGGCAGCCTTAATTGCCACTTGGCCTGGGGGAAGTCACATGCTCTTGCCCACTTGTCTTGTGTACCAGTCTCCTCTTCCCCCAAACACAAGCTCTGCTGTCCATAGAGTGAATCCGAGGTTAGGTTGGCACCTCTCTGTCTCAGTCACCTGGCTGAGTTCCAAAGCAGCCTTTCTTTTCTGCTGGAGGGAACAGGGTGGGACTGAGGTCAGGCCTATTTTAGAGCAAAGACAGTGATAGCCAGCCCAGGGCCTAGGATATACCACCCACGGCCTGAGCATCACCCAGCAAAGCTGCCAGTTTAAACCAAGTGTCCCCAAATACACACCCACACAGAACGGATCACAGACTTAGAGGGTGGGTCCTTGGATCTCAGCTGCCTCTGAGCTTCTTCACCTTCTTTTGTGCCCTGGAGCCCTCTGCAGGCAGTCTGGCCAAGGCTCCAGGCCCTTTCCTGGAACCCGCCTCCCCACTTAGTGCTGGGTTTTGTTCCTACAGAAAATACTCTCGTGTATTTTGGTGTCTGTGAGATGTGTGACTTTCTTGGGTAGATGCCCAGTGGTAGGATCTGAGGGGAGGGGACGCCTTAGCAACTTCTGCCTCCTAACTCCAAGTCTTTTCCCAGAATGGGTGGAACAGTTAGCAGTGCTGCCACTCACTGGACATTTGTTTGCCTGACTTGGCATGCCCCCTTCCTCACTGACCACCTCAGTCATCTTCATCTTCCGAGGTCACACAGGTGGTGTGTAGCAGACAGGATTAGAATGTGGACCTTTCTACTCCCAACTCCTCTGCTTGTTCCACCACTCTAGGCTGCCTAGAACTGATTCCTGGGAGCCCCCAGATTGGGCAGGTCCAGCTGAGGTGATCATGTGCTCCAGTCCCGTTATACTTCCAGGTGATAACTCTGAAGTTCACCTAGGTCCTGTAACTTGTCCAGAGTCACCCAGATAGATTCAGTCGGTATGATCAGTTGGGGGCTGTGTGCTCAGACCAGCCTGTGGGCTCTCTGGAATCCACCAGAGCTGACAACTTTAAGTAAAGCTGTTGCTTTGGAGTGTGTGTAGGGTCCAACCTACATCAAATCAATGGGAAGTGGTGACGTTGGACCAGAGGCCCTGGAAGGCTCCCTTCTGTGTTTTCCTTTAGAGACCAGTGGTTTAGGTTTGTCGAGCCTTCTGCTTTAAGCCCAGAAAAAGGCCTGGTGGAGAAGTGGGCATCTAAGCAGTGCTTTGAAGGAAGCAGGGGATTCTGGGAGGCAGAGATGAGGAAGGAGCAGGTTCTAGACATGAGGAACAGGCAGCCTATGGAAATGCTCAAGAGCTATGTGCAGGGAACAGCTTGCCTGGAACAGAGAGTGCATGAAGAGGAATAAGTAAGACAGCTGAGGAATTTTTATTCCACCAGCAATAGGGAGCTGTGGTCTGATGTGGGTCTTTGTTGTTGTTGTTTGTCCTTGGTTCTTAAAGAGGACCATGACCTGTGCAGAGTCACCAGTCTCACTTTCTTCTCCTGAGCCATCTGGGTCCACTGGCCAGATATAGATCAGTACAACTAGTTGTAGAATATGAAAAGGGTGAGGAGAATGGCACAGAGGGAAGGACTTTGGAGGCATAGGCGTTGATTGATGCTTACTGAACCTAATTAAAGCATGCTTGTGTGTGCTGCTTTAATTATTTATTTGCAGTAAATGGTGTTTATTGCTCTGGGCCATGATCCATTCTGCAGGTAGAAAACTCCAGGCATTTATCCTTTAGGCAACTTTGAAAACATAGAAAACTGGGTGCCATTTTCCTCTTCTGTTGTGATCAAGAACCCGTTGCCTCTGCCTGGTTCCTTCCCCACAGGGCTCCCCTCTGGCCAGAGGAGTGGCCCTTCTGGTCACATCCGGCCAACCACCTGTCCCCTTTGTCCTGAGACTCTGAGTCTTCTCTGAGCAGAGTCATCTCCTGCTTCCTCCCCAGGTGTTGTTTCTAAGCTCAGACATTGAACACAAATGGATTAAGTGCCCAGGACCTCCTGTTGTAGGTCCAGCACTCTGCTAGGCACTGGGGGAGCTTACGCTCCCCATGTGCACAGATGAGAGGGTAAGTTCCTTGAGGATAAGGATTGCTTTGTTCTTTGTTTTGGCACCCATCCCCCTCACCCAGCAGAGTGCCTGGCCCATAGTAGGTGTTTCATAAATGCTCGTAGGTTCATTAGCAGATTCCTCTTCGTATGCATTGTTTCTGATTGAATGTAAGCTCCCTGATGCCTATGACTGTTTCATTTTATCTTGGTATTCTCCTAGCCTGGTACATAATAGGTGCATTTAATAAATGTGGCTTATTGATTGCTTGAGAAAAGGTAGATTGAGGCTCAGAGGGTGTGGGCTGAGGGAAAATCAGGGAACGTTTCACCCTGGACCCTGAAGGGAAAAAATCAGAGAGGATGGATGTAAGGATGAGGTGAGGATGAGGTGTGGATGAAGGTGAGGATGGAGGTGTGCGTGGAGGTGAGGATGAGATGAGGATGGAGGTGAGGATGAGATGAGGATGGAGGTGAGGACAAGATGAGGATGGAAGTGCGGATGGAGCTCTGGATGGAAGTGAGGATGGAGGTGAGGATGGAGGTGTGGGTGGAGGTGTGGATGGAGGTGAGGATTGAGGTATGGATGAGGTGAGGATGAAGTATGGATGGAGGTGTGGATGAGGTGAGGATGGAGATGAGGATGAGATAAGGATGGAGGTGCGGATGGAGCTGTGGATGGAGGTGAGGATGAAGTGTGGATGAGGTGAGGATGGAGGTGAGGATGGAGGTGTGGATGAGGTGAGGATGGAGGTGTGTTCCAAGCACGCAGAGGTAGGGACACCAGCAGTAACCCATCCAGTCACTTGGTCATATTCTCAGTCATCAGCCAACTCTGAAAATGGACCTTTTGACTTCTGGTTTCTTCCCCTCAGAACGAGCCACTGATGGATCCCTGCCCAGCGAGGACTGGTCCCTCAACATGGAGATCTGTGACATCATCAATGAGACTGAGGAGGGGTAAGGAGCCTGGGGGTGGGGAGGGGCTAGGATGCCATCAAGTCCCCTGAGCTGTCATGGTTTAAGGAGAGCTGGAAACTTCCATAGGGGAGCAAGCCCTTCCCCTGGAGCATCGGCAGAGAGCCCAGAGGCCAACCCTAGCACCATCGAGACCTGCCCCAGAACCTGGCTCACTGTAGACAGGTGAATTATTTAGCCTCCAGGCTCACCATGGAAAAGTTAGTGCTAACAGTGGGAAGCCCTGGAATGCTGGTAGCCATCCTTCTGTCCATCCTCGGTTGGCCAGGCCCTCCTAACCACTGGCCTCCTCTCACTTCCCCTTCTGGCTAGCTCTCCTACCCCCACTGCCAGACTGACCTTCATCCCCCCTCCAAGGCCCAAGGTCTGACTGCCTTTCCTGGAATCCAAAGCCTCCCTCACATCTGAAACAGCCTCACCTTCCTTTTCTGACATCCTGTTCTCCATTAGGGATTTGTCCAAAACCTAATGAGAATGAATGTTTCCACGGAGAAAGAAAGAGAAAGAGCATTTGCTGTGTGTGAAACTGGGCCCCTCCGTCACCCACAGCCTGGGGCTTTAAATGGATGTGCTGAATTTACCCCAGTCACACGGCCTACGTCCCCTTCAGAACTGCCCCTGCTCCCCTCTGAGGATTTGGTGTTGGGCTTTGTCCTTTTGTAAGAGCTGCCATTGCTATGCCGCCACTTACCCCCTTGTAAATACTTGCCCACCCCCGTCCCTGGGGGGAAACAAAGCCTTCTATTGAAACAATTTAAAATGGTTGAACAAAATCAATCCGTGAGCTGACGTGTCTGAAAATTTATGTCTCACACACAACAGGCTCCCGCCTCAGCCTCCCCTCCACACGCTCCCCCAACTCGTCCTGGCCTCCACACACTCCTGGCCTGGCCTGGCCTCCACACGCTCCCCCCTTGGCCTGGCCTCCACACGCTCCCCCAACTCGTCCTGGCCTCCACACGCTCCTGGCCTGGCCTGGCCTCCACACGCTCCCCCCTTGGCCTGGCCTCCACACGCTCCCCCAACTCGTCCTGGCCTCCACACGCTCCCCCCTTGGCCTGGCCTCCACACGCTCCCTGCCTCAGCCTCGATTCCACATGCTCCCCCACCCCTGCCTCGCCTCCACATGCTCCCTGGGCTGTGGCCAGGTTGGACTCTCACCTCCCCAGTGCTTTTCTGCATCTGTGCCTAGAACCTCCTCCCTCATTGCCCTTGTCTGGCCTCATCAGTAAAATGATATGGCTGAATCTCTGAGATCCTGTCTACTATGACGTCTGTTCCCATGAGCTCAGGAGCTGCACCCCTTCCCCCCCAGCAGGAATCCCCTCTAGAAGGCTCCCAACATGTGGCCTCTGGACTCTGCTGTGGGTCCTCCCTTCCCTTACTGATCCTCCCAGCTTTTAAAGACCAGTTCTGATTCTACCTTCTCTGCATGAAGCCTTTGGACCTCACTTAGCACTGTTTGCTCCTCTCTAAAGCACCAGCATTCATTGCATTATAGTTATCTGTGTGCTCCCCCAGCACTGAGTGCGAAGTAGGTACTTAAGAACAAGGTGCCACACTGGGTCTGTTTGGGTCCCTTCTGGCTGAAATGGCTCCCCTGAGGCAAGTGACTATGGGTCCGAGGTGTGGCCTCGATCCCCGTTCTGGCTTGAGTAGGGATTGTCCCTGCCACACTCTCCTCCCCTGGGTACAGCTAAGCAGACAGTGTTGGCAGTGACAGCCCTGAGGCCAGCTGGGCCCCTGACACCAGTGCTGAGCCATTTTAGGCCTTGATGGAAGTGGGGAGGAAGGACCACCCCTCGCTTAACCTCCCCCAGCACCCTCCGACTTCCCTGAGAATTCCCACAAGCTTTAGAGATAGGAAGCCATGTGCTACAGCCATACCCTCTCCTCGTTCCCCACAGCCCCAAAGATGCCTTACGTGCCCTGAAGAAGAGGATCATGGGCAATAAAAACTTCCACGAGGTGATGCTGGCGCTCACGGTGAGTGCCCAACCCCTTCCCAGCCAGCCCTTGCCCCCTCTGGTGCCCTGGGCACTTTACATCCAGGATGCATGTGCATGTTCCCTCGCCATCTGTGCTATCAGATGAGGGCAAGAAAGGAGAAAGGTCTGGGGCCTGGGGCCCAATGCACTGAATGTTGATGTTGCTTCAGGGGGAATCAGAAAAATGGTAGGAAGAACCAGATGCCCAAGCCAGGGGTCTCCTGGGACCTGCTGCTTCACCTAGAGAGTTCTAGAAACCAGAGACCCAGAAGTCTCAGCCCATGTGGGAGCAAACAGATTTGAGGGACATGTGGGTTAGCCCCGTGTCCAAACTGGTTCCTTAGTTGTCTGCACAGTCCATGACTGGTGGGTGATAAGGAAACAGAGGCCCCTCTGCCTCAGGGCCCCTAGGCCAGAAGCGTGAGTGCCCCCCAATACATCTTGTATCCAAAGGAAGTACAAAGTTATAAGGAATGTTCTGAGAAGTGTAGTGGGGGAGGGGGAGCAGAGCAGGTGACAAGTTCAGAGTGGTGATGGTCGAGGGAGGTTTGCCTTGGTGTGTGTTGGGGGGGTGGGGTATAGTCTGAGCTTTATCTAATAGAGCTTCCCCTCCCTCCCACTGGCTCTGAGGCTGTCCCTTCTCCCCACCTTGGCTCTGCTCTGTCAAAAGGTTGTGGTTCGAAAGACTTCTTTTTGAGGCCTTATCTCCAAACAGCTCCACAACAGAGACTTGGATGTGAACTTTCTCTGTCAAAGTGATCAGCTGTTTGAAAGGAGTAAGACCCTGTTCACAGGAAGAGCCCTTTCCTACCGGGAATCCTCACCACTACTTCTTGGACCCTTCAGGTCTTGGAAACCTGCGTTAAAAACTGTGGCCACCGCTTCCACGTCCTCGTGGCCAGCCAGGATTTCGTGGAAGGGGTCCTGGTGAGGACCATCTTGCCAAAGAACAACCCCCCCACCACTGTCCATGACAAGGTTCTGATGCTCATCCAGGTGAGCAGCAGGCAGGAGGGGCAGGGCCATGGGAGGCGCAGGGAAGGGTAGGGGTCCTAAAGGGAAACGAGGCATCCAGAGAATGAGGAGCATGGGCCTGGAACCCACTGCCCCTAGACCATGAACTGGGAGATTTTTAAGACAAGACAGAGAAGAGAAAGGGCCGAAATCCATAGCAATGCCATACCTGCAAGAAAAATCAATAGACCTGGGTTCAGATCCTATCTCTGACACAATGGGGCAGGTCTCTTTGCTTCCCTTGGCCTCAGCTTCCCCTCCTGTAAAATGAGTGAGTTGGACCCGAGGCCTTTGAGGCCCAGTTCTAGATGTCTGCACTTCTGATCCCAGCCCTGACACCAGCTGCGTGGCCCTGGGACCCTCAGATTGTGGCCCAGTTGGGAGGGAGTCCCTGAGCTGAACGCAGAGGACACAGACTGTTCCCCAATTTGGATAGCGGCTCATTTCTTTGCCTCTGGCTTGGTCACCTTCTATGTTGGGGCTGCTGGTCTCTGGCCTCAACATCCTCTTCCTCATCCTCATCGTACTGTAGGGTTTACAAAGCTCTTTACAAAAACTCATTTTATCCTCACAACAGCCCTGTAAGGGGTTATTATCACCGTATTACAATGGGGAAACTGAGGCACAGGGAGACTAAGTGACTTGCCCAAGGTCATACAACTTGTGTCAGAGGCCAGAGCTGAACTCAGGACTCCCAGTGCTCCACCCCATCGCCTCAGTGCATCAGGGCTCTCACTGGGTGCCGGGGGAGGGTATGTATGGGGGTTTGGCACCAGCAGCTTGTTCTGGGCTGAGACTTAGGAGACCTGGGTTCTGGTCCCAGCCCTGCCACTGTCTGTCAGGCTCTGAGGAAGTCCCTTGCGTTCCCCTTTCCTCATTTTCCTCATCTGCAAAATAGGATTAAGGCCTTCGCTAGCCCTTGAGAGGGTGGTGTGAATGTAGAGTGGAGTGACGAGGTGGGAAAGCCCTCTCAGGCCAGAAGGCACCCCACAGATCTCAAAGGTTCTGATCCTTGAAGGGAGAAAGAAATGAGGGAGTCCCTAGTAGGGGCCCAGTGCCACAGACCTCTGCAGCAAGGTGCTGGAGAGTCAGAGACAAAGAGTGAAGACCCAGTCCTGCCCTCAGGGAGTTTCCATTCTTTTTAAAATGTATTGCTCTCTTCTGTTTTGGCATCATCTCCTTTTCCAAATACATTACTCCTCCCTCCCCTGCCCAGAGGGTCCCTTGTAGCAAAGAATAAAGAAGAAAACCCCAAAGACTTCAGCTAAACTTACCAGCCACAAAGATTGGAATTTGTAGTGAGGCGCACCCATAGGCCCCCACCTCTGTGAAGAATCAGGTGAGGTGCATTTTCAAGGAATTCACCGCCTGGTGAGAGATACAACATACAAGCAGACAAGTAAATGCGATCTCACCTAAGAAGGGAGAGGTGAATATGGAAGGGCATCCTGCCCCCACTGGTCCAAGTCAGGTCCAGGTGAGCCTCAAAGGAGGCTTTGGAGTCTAGGAATTAGAGCTGAGGAGGGGGCAATCAAACCCTGAAGGACATCTGAGTCAGAGCAGGACTGCTAGCAGTTAGAGGCTGAAGACCTGGGTTTGAATCTTGGGTCCGATGATCAGGGGACCACAATGAGAAGGGGAAGAGACTTTAGCAGGCCTCTGATCCAGCCCCTGCTCTATAAATGAGGAAGCTGAGGCCCCAGGGGTCATTTGGCTTGCTCCAGCACATCACAGGAATGGGAATTTGACCTGGCGCCTCTCCCTCTAAATCTAGTGACCTTTCCACAATAGCCTGGGGCCCCTCTGGGTCATCCCAGAACACTTCTGGTTTCCCTCGTGTCCTAGGGGCCTTCTAGCTGTAGCTCCCCAGCCACCTCAGGAATGGGCAAGAAGGGCAGGGGAGGGAAGGTCAGCGTAGTGACCAGCTGGCTCTGTCCCCTCTTCCTCTTGGCAGTCCTGGGCAGACGCCTTCCGAAGCTCACCTGACCTGACGGGAGTCGTGGCTGTCTATGAAGACCTCAGGAGGAAGGGCCTGGAGTTTCCCATGACAGACCTGGACATGTTGTCCCCCATCCACACGCCTCAGAGGGTAAGGAGGTTCACCACCTCCCATGCTCCCAGTCAGGCCAGGGCAAGCCTGTCTCCTTCCCCTGTGTGGACCAAGCTGAGAGGCAAGAAAGCTGGGAAGAGACAGGAGAGCTTGGCCAACTGCTTCCCACTGACCTGCAGGCCTCCCGAGTTCCTCTAGCCAGCCCTTGCTCCTCCCTCTCTGACTCGGTTTTTATCTCTAGTCCGTGTATGGCTCCGAGCCCCTACCAGGACAGAATTCATCAGTAACACAGTCCAGCCAGCGCATAAACTCCTCGCAGCAAGCCGTGCCCCTGCCAAACGTGCCATCCGCCCCCGATGATGTGCCTGTGACGCCAACGCCAGAGCAGGTAAAGAGTGGCCGGGCTCATGGGAGTCCATTCCCCCAGCCCCAGGGTCAGGAAGGAGACTGAGCAAGCAAGGATCCGTAGACTGATCGCTCTTTCAGGACACAGGCTGGGAGAATCCAGGAGTGGCACCATAGTCTTTGGCATTCAGGCAATGGTTTTCTATGGCAGATCTACCGCTAACCACAGACCCTCTCTCCCTCTGTCCCTCTTGAAAGAGTGTTAATAAGAATTCCCTTGAGCCATTTTCCAACCATGTGTAGATCTCTGTATAGAAGATGACTTACATTTCTCTGGCACCCTAAGATTTAGAGTCCAACTTCTAAGAAATCCTAGGGCATATAAACATCATTAATTAGGAGCTATGTTGGATGGAGTATCAGGCTCAGAGTCAGAGGTCCGAGGTTCAAGTCCTGACTCACATCAGCTGCGAGACCCTGGGCAGGTCCCTCTACCCCTCTGTGCTCTAGGCAGCTCACTAAAACCAAAAGGTGCAGAGAAAGTCTCAATCTGCACTGGTAGAAGGAGTTTCCTCACCTGGGAGTTCCCTTTAACCAATGAAATCTCAGGTCCAGACGAAAAAGAACCCTAGACCATATTGTTAGGACAGCTGCCTGGCTGTGTGATAGAACGAAGGGAGCCTAGAAGCTCGAGCGAGCCCTGGTTTTGACCCTCCTAGTTGGGTAACCAAGGACAAAGTACCTGACCTTTCTGACCCTCAGACTCCTCATCCTTGAAAGGGTTGGAAGTTGTGCAATGCCCCTGCTCAGTGTGAGTGGGCGATGGTGCTTTGGAGAAGTGGTGTAGGCTACTGAGAGGCAGGGTGGCCCAGTGGATAGAGACTACCTACATTGGAGTCTGCCTCTGCCACTTGTTGCCTGTGTGTCCCTGAGCAGGTGGCAGGACCCTTCTATGCCCCGGGAAACTCCCTGAGACACTCAGGTGCCAAGGAGGCACTGGCAGGCCCTGTGTGAGAGAGGATTCCAGCCCAGTCTAAACCTGTACAAGGAGGCAGCAGGCTAGGCCAGTTTTAAGTATCAATCACTCAATGAACATCAGTATGTGCCAGGCGCTCATGCTGGGGGTACAAAGTCCCTGCCCTCAAGGAACCTGCAGTCTAATGGGGAGGAGGGGGGGTGGAGGGAGAAGGAGCTGGGAGCATGGAGGAGAGTCTAGAGAGGTCCAAAAGCTGGTGGGACATGAAGGAAAAAACTGGACTGAACCCCCTCCTTGAACCAAGGTCCTGGAGCCCATGGCTCTGCCCTCTCCCCCTGGCACAGGGCCCTGATGACATAGGACCAGGCACATTCAAGCCTGAATCATCACACGCTCTCCTAATGATGAGCCTTCTGGGGGGAGGAAAGCACAGGGGAGAGTCCAGAAGAGTCCAAAAGTGGCCAAGCCTCTGGAGCTGGTGGGAGATATGTTTGCTATTCCACCACCAGCCCACTCCTCCAGCTCTCAGACACACATGTACACCTTGGTTCTAGGTGACCCCACCAGTATTTCCAGCCTTTGTACCTGAGGCCATCCCTCTCTGGAAAGGGCCTCAGGAAAGCAGCGGGCCCTCCTGTGCCCT
This sequence comes from Trichosurus vulpecula, assembly GCF_011100635.1. Taxonomy (NCBI): domain Eukaryota; kingdom Metazoa; phylum Chordata; class Mammalia; order Diprotodontia; family Phalangeridae; genus Trichosurus; species Trichosurus vulpecula. Next base: position 293,857,683 of record NC_050577.1, read on the forward strand.
GGAGCAGACCTGGCCCTGCCCATTCCCCTCCCTGCACCCCAGGGGGGAGGAGCCTGAGGGTCTCAGTGGCCTTGTCAGCAGCTGCCTTGGGCCCCTGGGGGTGATGCTGTAATTCTGTCATCAGCACACCTTGGGGTGCAGTCATTCTCACCTTGCTTTCCCTCCCTTCCCAGCTGTGCGGTTGGCTTGGAAATGGTAATGTTTGGAAAGGGCCAGGGGGTGTGAGGGGCCAGAGATGAGTCCGGTAGGGGATGGGGGAGATCAGATCCCCACAGGAGACCTGCTTACATTCCTTTTGGTGGGGGACGGGGGAAGATCAGATCCCCAAAGGAGACTGTGGGCCCTTGAGCTTCTCTAGACAGGACCTATCTAAGCCTGGGGCTGGCTCTGTGGGGCCCTAGGCCTTTATCACCCATGCTGACCCCTCAGATGGCCATCCTCATCTAACCAGGCCAAACATAAATGTGTATCTTCAGATTGGGAAACTCCGCACTGAGCTGGAGGTGGTGAATGGGAACGTGAAGGTGATGTCTGAGATGCTGACTGAGCTGGTCCCCGGGCGGGCCGAGCCCTCAGACCTGGAGCTGCTTCAGGTAAGGATCACTCCCTGGGGGGCTCAGCAGCCCCCTCACCTCTCCCCTTTCCAGGTATCTCTCACCTGCTCATGAAGATGCCCTGGGGGTGGTGGGAGAGTGACCAGAGGAATACCAGGTGACTTCTACTCAGCTGTGTCGTGTCAGCTGGTCAGACTGAGAGGGAAAGGGTCAGCACCCTGGGCCCAGCCTGGCCCAGGTGGGGACTCTTGGCATCCCTGCTTGGTTACTTCCTGGTGACAGACACCACCATCATCATTCTGTGTAGACAGAAGAACCCCAAGACACCCAGCACTGGTGGACTTGGACGGTGTCCTAACATTAGCCAAAGCTGCTTTAGTTTTTTAATTAAAAAAAAATTACGCTCACCTCTGTTTCCAAATATATCCCTCCCTATGCCGCTATCTGGTGAGTCATCTCCCAGAACAGAATTTAGTGAGGAAAAAAAAAGGCACCTTAGCAAAACTAACCAAGGTACAGCCGAGTGTGCCAGCATATGCAGTATTTCACCCTGCAGCCCTCCGCTTCTGCAAAGGAGAGAGGGGGAAGCTTCTGAGAAGCACACTGCGTGACTTTACGGCCCTGAGAAGTAGGTCAGAGTAACAAGAATTGTTATCCCTCACTTAATAGATGAGTTACTCATCTGGGTTGCCTGTTATAGCTAAAAAAAGGGCCAGAGCCTGAAGAAGGATGTTGGAGGGGGGGAACAGAGGCAGCGGCAGCCTCTGGGGGCTTGTCTAGAGACCCCACTGCCTCTGGGCAGAGAGAGCAAACTGAGCAGAAGCTGGTGGGGGCAGTCAGGGCAGTGACGTGGGTGTGCCACAGATGGCAGGGAATGGGTTGATTTGTCAGGGTGACTGTGTCTTTGAAGGCTGGGGCCTAGTTTAACAGAAGATTTGGAGCCTGAAGGCCCGGTCCAGCCCCTCCCCTTACTATCTCTCAGACTTTGGGCCTCATGCCTTCTTAAGGTTTCCTTCCCTGGGTTGTTTTGAGGTCAGGCTGATATTCTCTTGAAATGGCACTTTGCAAGGTCCTGGACTCAATAAATTAAGGGCTTCACAAATACATTTTGAGATAGAGCCTGCCAGCATGGCCAAGCTGGAAGAGCCTGACATCCCCAGAGCCTTTGGGGGAGGGGGAAGAGGAGCATCCTGCCTAAGATGCTAGAATAGGGTTGAAACAGGCCAGCCTCGGAAGGAACCAGCAGCTGCCCAAGGGAAGCTTCTCTGTTGAGGGAGAAGGAAGTTGAGATAGAACCACAGAATAGTTTGGTCACTGGAGGGACCAAAGGCTGGGGCCAGTGATGAAGCCGGAAGCCACCCTGACATCCCAGCATCCAAGCAAGCAGGAAACCCCAGGCCTCCAAAGCAGAGTCTGATACAGGCTCTTGGGGCCCTCAGGAAGCACAGGACCAGAAGAGCCATTTGTGGACCTCTTAAGGCCCTCCTCTGAAGGCTGTGGAAGCTAAAGCCTAGAGGGAGGAAGGGGCTTGCTTAATCTCCCTCAGCCAGTCAGTGGCCAGAGAACAAGGAGGCCTGATCCGCATCCCGCCCCAAGGGACCTCAGGTCCTAGGACATTCTCATTTAGGTTTCAGGATGGTTAACTCTTTGGGACTTTATTAAAGAATGATATTTGATGGGAAGGGCTGAATTTAATAAAAGCCTGTGCTGATTGGTGATTCCCCAGAAGGCCTAGTGATTCTGGCCATAAGTCAGGAGACAAGGGACAGCTTCCCAAACTGCCACACGAGCTAACTGGTAAGAAAGAGCCTCCAGGACAGCAATGTCAAGAGTCGGGGTTGTGGCCTGAGCCCATGGCGGGGTGTGATGAGCCACCAGGGTATAGAGATGGGCCGGGGCTGCCCTTCTCTGTGACAGCTAAGCCTAGGGCTTGTCTCCACACGGCCATGCTTACCCTGCCACCATTACAATGTGGTACCCTGCCACCTGAGCCAGGCTTTAGCCTGTTACAGCCCCACCTGTCCTGGTGCATCCCACACCCCAGCCTCCCCACCAGGGATTTTTTTTATTTGCCTTAGAGCAGGTAAGTAATTTGGTGTTTTGGAGACCGATGCCCAGGGAGCTGGCCTTGCAAAACCCAACTCTGCAAGGCTGCGGCAACAGAAGGCATGAGCCTTAAAGCTGGAAGGACCCTAGGGATCATGGGATCATATACCAGAGTCAGTCAGTGAGCATTTACTAAGTTCCTGCTGTGTGCCAGGCACTGGGGATACAAAGAAAGGTCTTATGGGGTGACATCGTGTAAATAACCGTGAACACAGGAAATCTGTACGGAAGGACAAAGGTTATCTGAAAGGAGAAGTGCCAGCAGTGGAAATGGGGGGAGGCCTCTAGAGGCCATCGAGTCCATTTTATAGATGGGGAAACTGAGGCCCAGGAAGGCTAAGTGACTGCCCCAGGTGAGACAGGAGATGCAGGGCTTGGATTCGTACCTGTGCCTCTGAGGGAAGCGGTTGGGGAGTGGGAAGAGTGAGGGTGCCAGGCTTCACTCTGGGCTCTCCACTCATGCCTTTGCGACCCCTCCCCTCTTGGGCCCGCTCTGGCTCTAGAGCCCTGGTCCTGCCATGGATGGCCGCCATTTTCATTGCAACATAGATCGTCATGTTAGATTCTCACTCTGGCCTTGGAAGTTGGTGCTGTGAATGCCTCTGCTTTACAGATGAGGACACTGAGACATAGAAGGGTCAAAGCCAGGCTCACAGCTACTTGGCAAGGGCCTGAGGCAGCATTCTCACCCAGGTCCCACACTCCCTGCCCCCTACTGGGGAGGTACCAACACGTCCACACATGACATTAAGGCCCTGACCTGGCTCCATCCCTCCCCCGGACACCCCAGCCTGGAGGGACCCGCCCACCCACCTGCCTTCTTTCCTTGGTGGGTTCCCACCATCCGCTTGCTTCCCCCTCCGTGGTCAGGAGCTGAACCGGACATGCCGAGCTATGCAGCAGCGAGTCCTTGAGCTGATCCCTCGGGTCCTCAACGAGCAGCTGACCGAGGAGCTGCTCATCGTCAACGACAACCTCAACAATGTGTTCCTGCGCCATGAACGGTAGCCCTGACCCTGCCTGGGCCCTTCCCCCTCCTCTTCCAGGCTTAGCTCGCTGGGTGGATTCCGTGTCTGCCCTCTCTGGATAGAGCCAGACTGGGAGTAAAATGGGGGCTTCGAGTTAAGACATGCAGGCCAAAGAAGGCATCCCTCCAAGATCTATGCTCCAAGAGCTCAGGGTGCTACATGGCCTCTGTGCCAATCTGGGGGCACCTGGGAATGTCTCCCTGAGGAATCCGGGGTGAAAAGAGATCTGAGCCCCACCCCCCCTAGACCATCTCCTTAGTGTTTTCCAGTCCAAAAGGACAAGATGGTAAGGGGGCTGCAAACCAGGCTGGACCAGAATGGGACCTGGAGAAGGCTTAGGGGGCTTGGGTCATCAGGTCATTCACAGGGTTTCCCTGGGGCCAGTGGATGGAAGACCCAGAGAGGTAGCCTTCAGTTCTGTATAAGAGACAGTTTTCTCAAAATGAGACTGTCCCAAAACAGTGTGGGCTGCCTCAAGAGACCCTGAAGGTCTTCCAGTGGAGGTGGATACCCACTTGTTCCATCTCGTGGGGGCTGCCCCACCCATTCCTGAGGACCCTTCCAGCTCAGGGGTTCTGGGGTTCAGAAGACAGAAGCTCCATACCTGACCCCCCTCTCTGCTTCCTCATAGGTTTGAGCGGTTCCGAACAGGCCAGCATAATAAGGTAAGGGACTGGGCAGAGGCCTATTCAATCCCATGGGAAGTCCCCATTGGGTAACCTCCCACACTTAGAGCCCCATGTCCTAACAGTGCCATCCGTGTCAGTGGGACACCTCTGCTTGCTTCCAACAGCCCTAAGCCACCTGACCCCACTTTCCACAGCTGGTGGTCCAGCCTTTCTTACCTTTCTTCACACCTGACACTCCCTCCATCTCCCACCTCTACACTTTTGTACTCACTAGCTGTCCCCATGCCTACAGTCTCCTCCCTCCTATCCTCTAGACCTCTTGAAAGTCTTTGTGTCTTCCAGAATTCAACTTAGGGGCCACTTTCTACATATGGTATTCTTTCTGACCCCCACCCAAAAAACTGTTAGTGACCCTCCTCCCACCACCCCCCAACCCAAGTCGCCTAGTATTTGTTTTCTATGTACATTCTTATGTCTGTACAGGCTACCTCCAGTTAGACTGTAAACGCCTTGAGGCCAGGGACTGTTTTGTTTCTGTCTTTGTGTCCTTAGCAACTGGCATGATTCCCTAACAGATGGTAATAAATGCCAATTGATTGTGCAACCATCGAGTCAACCAGCAAACACTGAGTAAGCACCTACTGTGTGTCAGCCACTGTGCATGTGCTGAGGCTACAAAGAAAAAGCAAAAACAGCCCCCGCCTCAAGGGGCTCTCATTCTGAGGGGGAAGGTAATGACATAGAAATCATTATACACAAGATAATTTTAGAGTGGACAAAGAGCCTCCAGCCAGACCCAGGCGGACCTGCGGGCTGTAAATTGAGCAGGGGAGCCAAGGAGGAATTAGGCCTTTCCCAATGCTCCTCATCCCCACCCAGCCTGGGATGGTGCATGGGCTCTCATGCCTGGTTTCCCAGAAGCCAATGGGGCAGGCAGCCCCCTAAAGCCCATGTTCTGTGACCATGGACAGCTGCCTTCAGGAGGTGAGAATAACTGGCCTTCCCTTCTGAAGGTCCCAAGTGAAGTGGAGCCAGCGACCAATCTGATTGACCTCAGCAGTGCCGGTCCTGCCCCCTCTGGGCCCCAGCCTGAAGCCCCCAGGACCCTCTCCTCCCAGCTCGCCGGGATGAGTAAGTGAGTGGGCAGGATTCTAGGGAAGAGCATCTGATTTGGGATCATGGCAGTGTGCCCTCTGCCTTTTGGATGGTCAGGTTCAAGCAGGGTGGGAACCCCCCAGGCCAGCCACCACCTTCCTGGTTTCCCAGCAGTTGGCAGAGAGCTCTGCAGCCCCAGGGTGGGGCCTGGCAGCTCTGGCCCAGGCCCTCCCAAAGAATAGGGACATTCAGTACTGTCCAGCCTGAGGACCCACCAGTCACTAGGTTGGGTGCTGGGCCTCTGGCCCAACCAGCTGCTTGCAGTATGACCCACTACATGAGACTTTCCCAGGGACACAGCGAGCTTGGGGAGTGACCCCCGGGGAGTGACCCCCAGGGAGTGCCCTGTAGTTCCTGTCTAGGTGCCTTGGCAAACTCTTCTTTTTTTGCTGGTCTTGGGGCAGCCTCAGGGGAGAGCCCTGGGCGTGGGGACTGGCAGTCGCTGCTGCCAATCTGCCCCACTAGTACTGATTGTGGAATCATGGGGAGTCTTGCCATGTGTAGGAAGGAGAATGGTCCCTTCTCCCTCCCCCCTTTTCTAGCTCAAAAATGGAATGATTCTCCCAGACCGATCAGATCTGCTCCCATCTCATATCACAGCCTTTGCATTGGCTGTGCCTCATGCCTAGAATGCCTTTCCTCTTCACCCCCTCTCCCACCTCATAAACTCCTTCTCCTCCTCCAAGACACAGCTCAAACTCTACTATCTATGATTCTCAGCTCCACCCGCCACTGTCAGGGAGGCAACAAGGTGGGACCAATTGCTAGGCCAGGGTCTGGCTCAAATCTGACCTGGCACTCCGCTGTGTGGCCCAAGACAAACCAAGGCTGGTCCCTTCCCCCACTCAGATAAAGATCCTGAGATCCCAGTGCCCTCCCTCCCATACTTTCTGGCATCTGTGGTATTTGTTCTTTAGATACTTCATGCATCCCTGCTGTCACCCCACATTGGGAGGCAAGCTTCCTGAGGGATCTGAGGTAGTAGGTGCTTTATCAGTACCCTCTGACTGCCTGGCCTTTCTCCCGCAGACCTTGGCACTGGCAGTGTCAGTGCCACACTGCAGTCTCTGAACACCTCAGGAAAACTGGAAGACGAGTTTGACATGTTCGCCTTGACCCGGGGGAGCTCACTGGCGGATCAGCGGAAGGAGTGAGTGGGGGGCGATGGAGGGGGTGGACCCCTCCCATCCTGGCTGCCCCATGTGCTTTGGTCCTTGGCGCCTGCTTCTCAGCTGACCTGGGCACTGCGTGCACCTGCGTGCACCTATGTGCTCAGCCCCCATGGTCCAGGCAGGGAAACTGCCTCCAAGTTTGGCCTCCAGTGGGGACCCACCAGTGGGTCTAGAGCAGGGGGACCTGAGTCCTATCACCGCCAACCAGAGCCTGTAAAAAAAATGGGCGACCCCCCCCCCACCATGACTTCCCATGATCCTTCAGGGCTCTTCCAGCCATCAGCCCTCTGGTCCTACCAGCATCTTACACCAGATCCCTGTTAGCTCCAAAGGGAGCTGCCCCCTGGGCCTCAGTTTCCTCATCTGTAAAATAAGGCCTTCGAGGGCCTGTCTGCTCTAGCCTCCAATCCTGTAAGTGGGCCTGGGGCCCTTCGATCTCCCACCCTCGAGGCCTCTCCAGCTTCTTTGGGGTCCCTTTTCCTTCTCTGTAGAGTAAGTGGCCCAGACTCCCTTCCCATTCCAGTGCTGTGTGACCTGACTATGAGTGGTCATGCCAAGAGTCCCAGGTCACCTCCATGGCTGGGGGAGGCTGGAAGCCGTCACAGGTGACAAAATGCTCCTGTAGATACTTCTGCACAAATCCGAGGTGTTCTCCTGACCGGCCATCTCTTGGAGTGGGGGAGGCGAGGGCAGAAAGGCCCCTAGAGCCTGAGCCCTGGACCCCTCCTGGGCGCCCCCCTGCCCTTTGGGTTTTTGGAAAATGTTTTGGGGTTCAAGTGGTAGCGGGAGCGGGCTTGTACTCAGCCCCATAGGCGTATTTGCCCATCTCTTTGGTGTCCGCAGTAAAATGTCAGCCAGGGAGCACAGGGTAGTGAACTTGGTGAAAGGCAAGGAATGGGCGGTGGAGGCCAGCCTCATTATCCCTGGGCTCTGGCCAGCCAAGCTAACATCTGGACTATAGAATTCCTGGCCCTGTGAGTGTACTAGCCCGCCAATGTGCCTTTCTCGTGCCCTGCTTTCATGGAGATTTACTGAGAATGGCCTAGCAAAGTTCATGGAAGGAACCTCGTGGCCTGTTTGAGAGTCAAGGCCACTCCTTGGGGGTAGTGCCTTGGGTTTGATTACTTGTTCCCAGGCCTGCTGGGATCTCTCTTATCTCCTTCCCAGGGTCAGCTTTGTCTGGACAGGCACAGACCTGGGGCTTTTAAAACCAGTAGCCCCCCAAAAAGCTGATGTGATTTAGGGTTCATTCAGAGAGGCACAGGGCCTGGAATAGAAAGGCATTGTGGGAGAAGGGGTGGAGAGCTGGCCTCAGTCAGGATGACATACGCTGGCTCTATAATCCTGGATGAGAATCTTCAGCCTCTGAGCTTTACTTTCCTCACCTGTTACATGGCAGGGTTCAACGTGGCCTCTGTTGGGACTCATGGAGAGTCTGATTTAGGACGACAGAAGGAAAAGCTTTGCCCAACAGCGAGTCACCCCAAAGTGGAGGGGCTGCTGGGGGAGGGGAAAGGGGAGTGGGAGCCGGTATCTCCTCCTGAGGGATTTCTGTTCAGGCATCCCCTGAAGGCTTTTCCATCAAGGAGGTCTGTGATTCCAGGGTTCCTCACTTCTTCCTTGGGTGCTCCAGTCTTCCTCATCCTGGGCCGTAGCCCATTTCTGACCTCCAGCCTGCTCTAGCTCATAGTCTCTGTCTTCTGTATTTCTCCTTGCCTGCCCAGCCCCTCCCCCCAGCTTGGCCTCAACCTTCACTCCATCATCTTGATGTCAGTGTGGCTCATTGATTGCTGACCCTCCTCCTGGGCTCAATGCCCCAGTTTCCAGCCAGCCCCACATTTCCATATGCCACCACCTCTACCCAGGGTCACAGCAGCGGGAGGAAGCACGTGCTCCTTTACCAGGCCCTGGGATGGGTGAGCTGGTCTGGGGTGGAGGACGGGGCTGCTCTAAGGCAGGAGAGTCTTCACCAGCTTCCTGTAGCCCTGATCTGCTACCATGAAATGGAGGGAGGCCGGACGAAACCTGACCTGCTGGCCCGTGCTCCTCTCTCCCATCCCCCAATGGATTGGTTGGCCAGCCTGCTGCTTGGGAGGGGAAGCGCATGCCCTGTGTATCCGGTAGGGCCCAGGAGACTTTTCTGCCCAAGGAGCATCTTCTATTTCTTCCCTGCATTCAGCCCTTGGCCAGCAGCAGCTGAAGCTCCTCTCGCTGCCTGTGTGTGGGCATGTGGGCCCAGCAGTGCTAGAAGCACCTGAAGCCCTTCCTTCCCTTCTTCCTCATCAGCGGCCTGGTGGTGACACTCTTCGTCCTGCATGCCGTCGAGTACGGCAGCTCTTTCGTGCAGATGTCCCAGGCCCTTGGCTTTCAACCACACTGGGAGGATCTGATTCTCTTCTCTCCCCCATCCCTGCCTTCCTTGGCCACTAAGGATTGGCAATTAGGGAAGCCCACCCATGGCCCTGAGTATCCCAACCACCATGGCCTCCCTCTCCTTTGAGAAATTATGTATGTACAATGTGCACCCTCCCCTCCTGGGAGAACAGCCTAGAGGAGATGGAGAGGAGCTGAGTTACAGGGCAGAAGCAACAAGGGATGCAGGGCCCACAGTAGTCGTGCTTCTTGCTGAACAGTGTGAGATTCAGGGCACACAGTAGGTGTGATTCTTGGTGAACAGTGAGGGGTGCTGGGCACAGTAGTAATGGGGAGGGTGGAAAGGGAATAGTGTGCTTCTTGGTGAATAGGGGCACAGGGCGCATACTAGGTGTGTTCCTTGGTGAACAGCAGGGGCACAGGGCGAAGAGTAGGTATGCTCCCTGGTGAAGAGCAGGAGCACAGGGTTCACAATAGGTATGGGGAGGAAATGATGTGCTGCTTGGTGAAGAGCAGGAGCGCACAGTAGGTCTACATCTTGCTTAACAGTGAGGGTTGCAGGGAACACTGTCGGTGTGCTTCTTGAACTGATGTCTGCCATTCTAAAGGGAAGGCAAGTCCTGCAACCCCTTCAGCATGGGTATCTGCAGTCTCTATTTCTCTTACCAGGACTGGAGGAAGTGTGGTGTAGTAGGAAGAGCCCTGAGCTAGAAGTGCCAGCTCAGCCTCCCTTTTCTCTAAACCAACCTGAGCCTCAGTGACTCAGCCAGTCATCTCTAGTCCACCCCTCTCATTTGACAAATGAGGAAACCAAGGCCCAGAGAGGTTGGGATTTGCCTAACTGACCTCCCAGAGGTGAGCTGCATCATGGGTGTCAGGGCAGGCAGCCAGAGTCCCAGCAATGTTTCTTTGGTGAGTTCTTTCTACCTTGAGAGATGTTGTCTAGGAATTTGGGCTAATTCATTCACAAGGCTCCTTTGAGGCCAGAATGAATTCAGCCATGCCTAGGAGCCAGGAGAGTGTTTAACATGACCTGGAAGTCATGGGGTCACTCACCAAGCATTCGGTTGCATAGGTATCCAGAGGCTCACATGGGTCAGTCACAGCCCACCCGGCCTGTCTGCCCAGAACTGGCACCCTCCAGACCGGGGTTCTCTGAGATGCCAGGGAAGCTACTTGGCCTCCGCCCTCCCTCTAATTACACCCTGGCTCCCCCGGGCCTTGCTCTCAGACACAGCAGCGTCTGTCTCCTTCCCTCGTTTTCCTGGCCACTGGAAGGCAGGGTCTAGGCTGCCTCCCGGCCTCTGCCAGGCTCCCCGCCTTTCTCGGCCTCAGCTGCTTTTTCTGGGTCTAGAGAGGCTTGGATCCAGTCTCCCCTTAATGCTGCCAAGAGAATGGGCTGACTCACTTCGCTGGGGTGTGGAGGGAGGAAAATGGGAGTCACTCTGCACCCTGGGACTCAGTCATGGTAAAAACAATGTTAGGGATTAGAACAATGTTGTCATTCCTTTGGGAACTCCCGGGCGAGGCCGCTCCAGCTCCCAGGGCTGGACTGGAGGCAGGAAGACGGGATTTAGAATCGTGCTCCCCACCCACCCACCCACGGGCCCCCCCCCCCGTGACCCGGCTGGGCACATCACTTCGCTTTCCTCTGCCTCAGTGCCCTCATCTGTGGAATGGGCTTTGTAGAGTTAAGTCCTTCTACAGGGAACTCTTCCCTGTCCCTCTTAGCTCCTCCGTCTGTAGCTTGTTTGTATATATTTGCTTGCGGGAGCCTGTGAGCTTGTGGAGGGCAGGGGCTGTCTCTGACCTCTTTCTGCATCTCCAACTCCTGACACATAGTAGGTGCTTAACAAATGTTTGTTGAGTGACTGATGGACACCATGCTGCCAGGCCTATTGCTGGGTCCTAATAAGGATCTAGGTGACATTTTGTCTGTCACCTGAGGGTTAACTAAGACCTCTGCATACATGTCTGCCTTTGAGCCTGGCAGTAATTCTCTGAGGTTGTTTCATTTTTCAAATGAGGAAACTGAGGTAAGTGGCTTGGCCATGGCCATGAGGTCTGAACCCGGGTCCTCCTACCTCCGTGTCCAGTCCTCTGCTCAGTGATCCTCATCCCCGGGTCCTGCCTCCGATGCTGCGGGGGACCACTGACACCATCCTGTCCATCACTGGGCAGATAAGGAAAGTGCCCATGGAGCCTCAGTGCCGTGTAGGAGGTCACCCTGCTCCTCGGCTCGACTGGAAAGGACCCGGAAGCCAGGGAGTCCGTCCTTGCCCTCCCTGAGAGCAGGATCCGAGCATCATCCCAGTGGGTCAGTGCTGAGGAGGCACCTAATGAAGGGAGAAGGAAGAGTGGGGCAGATGGGCAGAGCCAGCGGAGGAGCCGGGGGAGGGGAAAGAGAAGGAATAAGCATTTCTGTGGTGCCTGCTGTGTGCCCGGCACTCCACTCAGCACTGGGAGGTGGAGGCTATTATCCCCATTTTACAGATAGGAACCGAGGCAAACAGGGTTAAGTGACTTGCCCAGGGCCGCCCAGCTAGTCGTTATCCAGAGTTAGAATTTGAACTCGGGTCTTCCTGACTCTCAGTGCTGCGGTGCCCCCTCGCAGCCTCAGTGGGGTAACCCTGTGTTGGCCCCCAGAATGTGCTGGATGAGAAGACCTAACGGTCCTAGGCTCTTTGGCGGATTGTGGAACCAGGGGCGGCAGGGCCAAGGTTCAGCTCTGTTGTTGTTTGTCCTTCATTCTCAAAGAGGACCGACGACATCACAAGGATAAGGTCTGGACTTACCTGTGTGACCCTGGCCAAGCCCCCCAACCTCTGTGGACCCATTTGGTTCTCTGTAAAGTGAGAGTGGATCCGAGACTGGAGGTCCCTCCCATCATCCTGTGACTTGTACTCTACTCAGAGTTCTGATAGCATCCGCACCGGTAGCAGTGCACCCCCCCGCAGGTGCAGATTGCAGCCCCTCTGCCTTCTCAGCCTCTGTGATTCTCCTCTAGGACCTCCCATTCTGGGACTAGAGGAGGCCACCTTCCCGCTTGGCTTCCTCCAGGCCAGGTGGGCTGGCTGGGAAGCCGTTTGAGCTCACCCTGGAGAGGAGGCTCCGTGGTTTAGAGGGAATTGTCACTGACAGAGCCTAAGTGGAAGAAAGGTTCTCCAGGACTGACATCCCATTAGTGGGGCCACAGTCTAAGTCGGTGGCAGCTTGCAGCCTGATTAATCAGTCAATTAATGAGCATTTGTCTGTCTGCCAGTCACTGTGCTAGGTCCTGGGGACACAGAACAAAAGTTAGGCACATTTCTTAAGGAGTTTACCTTCTAAGAGGGGCCTGGTGGCCTCCCAGGAATGAGGGCAGAGCTGATGGCTAGCTGGAGGTAGAGCTTGGGCCTGGGTGGAAGCCTCCTCCATCAGTCGTTCCCCTCACAGCCCCCAGGACTTTTAATAGCTCCTCCCAACAGCCCTGGGTGGTTGGCACTGTCTTTATTTTACTGGTGAGGAGGAAACCAAGGCTAGGAGAGAAGGGACTGGCCTAGGGTCTCACTGCTAATAAGTGGGGCAGGATTCAGGATTCCTGTCTCCAGGCCTGGCCTTACGGGCCTCCCAGGGGCTGAGGACTGGGTCTGGTTCCGTTTTGCAGAGGAAGGGGCCCAAAGAGACACGGGCTTAGGCAATCTGTACCCCACACCCTGGGTCTTCCATCGGCTGAGACCATGTGGGCCCCTGGGTGCCTTCTCTGGCTCACGTCATCCACATTTCCCATCCTGGGCCCAGCTTCATCCTGAACCCTCCCATTTGTCTCTTTCAGAGTCAAGTACGAAGCCCCCCAGGCTAAGGACGGGCTGGCAGGAGCCCTGGATGCCCGGCAGCAAAGCACTGGAGCGGTGAGTCTGGGAAGGGCCCACACCTGGTACAGGCACAAAAGCCTCACAGTCCGCAAGCACAGGAAGCTTATGGTCTCATAGATCTCCGTGGTCACAGGCTGCTCGCCCAGGGTCATGCAGCCAGGCAGGACAGCAGAGTGGGGAGAGCTGTGGCGTTGGAGTCAGGTTGAGTGACACTGAGCGAGCCCCTACAGCTCTCCGGGCCCCAGGTTCCTCTTCTTGAAAATGGGGAGATTGGACTCAGGGACTTCTTTAGTTCCTGGAATTCCATCCCTAACCAAGGACCCTGTGAGGACGCCTGGGGCCAGAACTCAGGGCCAGACGTGCGGTGCCAAGCAAGCCTTTATGGGAGCCACACTCTGGCCTGGGGCCCAGCAGGCAGGCCCCACTATCTGTGTCCCAGCCCCAGCTCCCTGAGAGAGCAGAGTGGGGCATGTTCGCTTACTCTGAGTGGGGGATGCTGGGGAGGGAGACAGGGTTAGCTCAGCTCAATTCATCATATCCCGGGAATGGGCCGAGGACGTGTGGCACGCCGGCATCAGCTGGGCCGGCCCTTTCGTCTCACAAAGGAGACAGAAACCAGAGAGGGGAAGCACTCTTTCCAAGGTAACCCAGCTCGTCAGTGGCAGGACCCAGAGGAGAAGCATCATGGCAGAGCACATGAGGGATTCAGTGACTTGCCCAGGGTTACATAGCATCCAGGGCAGGATTCAAACTCAGGTCTTCCTGACTGCAACACTAGCCACTATACCACCTGGAGGCCCAGTGGGTTTTTACTAATAGGCTGTACTCAGAGACAGAGGACGTGGGTTTAAATTCCACTTTGTACCTGTGTGACCTTGGACAAGTCCCTGTCTCCTCATCTGCAGAGTGAGGGGGTTGGGCTGAGTGGCCCCTCGGGGCCCTGCCAGCTCTGGAGCTAGGATCTGAGTTGCTTCCCCTCCCTGGGTTTCAGATTCTGCTCCTACAAAGTCGTGGGGTCCTTGGGCCCCTTTCCCTGCCCTGTGTCCCAAGAACTCCAGCAAACAGCCAGGCAGGAGTTGGTGGAGGTCAAGGGGGTGGGGTGTGTGTGGGGTGTGTGTGTGTGTGTGTGTGTGTGTGTGTGTGTAAAATGTGTGGGGAAAGGAGGCGTGGCAGGAGGGGTGTATGAGTAGGTGTGGGGTGTGGGGTGTGGAGTGTGGATATGGGTGTGGGTGTGTTTGGGGCCAGAAGGGCTGAGGGATGGGGCCAGGGGAGAGACTTCTTTACTACATTTGCAAGAAAACCCTAGAAGAGAGGGAGCATCACTTCATTAGTCTTTGGTGGACACGGGGGATCTGCTTCCAGCCTGAGTGGTCGTAAAGATGGGACTTTTCATAGACCATCACAGCTACAAGGGACCTTTGAGGCCACCTCTGGTCCAACAGCCTCATTTGACAGAGGAGGTTGCTGAGCCCCAGGCCTTCCCCTATTTCTCAGAGGAAGAGACTGAGGCCCACCCCATATGGACTGGCCTTATGGGCCGGCCAGGAGCACAGCTCAGACTTGGCCTCAGACCCCCAACTCCCAGGCCAGTGAGCTATCCACTGTCCCCCCTCCCCACCCCCTCCCATCACATAGGAAATGATTAGAAATCAGTGCTGATATTGAGTAGCCCTGATACCTCCCCTTCCACATACCCTCGAAGGCAAGCTATACAAGCACTATCTCCATTTTTACAGATGGGGAAACTGAGGCTCAGAGAAGGCTAGTGACTGGCCCAGAATCACACAGCTGGGTGCGGCACAGTAGACAATGTCCACTTGGAACGTGATCAAGGACGCAGACATGGTTCAGACCACAAGGGGATTGGTACTGTTGGGGGTGGGAGCAGGGTCATAGTGGGCATGGCGGATTTCCAGAAAAGGAAGAATCCTAGTCATTATTAGTACTTCTGAGTGAAGCTTGTGTAACCATGCCTGTTTGAAGGACCCTAATAATTTCTAAAGGGAAAGGATTTCTGCTGGGGGAGGGCAGGGGTGATAGCTCTTTGAAAAGTGGTGAGTGGGGCAGTGAGGCGGCGCAGTGAGTAGAGCACCGGCCCTGGAGTCAGGAGGACCTGAGTTCAAATCCAGCCTCACACACTTGACACAGTTACTAGCTGTGTGACCTTGGGCAAGTCACTTAACCCCAATTGTCCTCAAAAAAACCCCAAAAGTGGTGAGCATCCCATCACTGAAAGTATTCAAGCAGAGAGCTTATCTATAAGCACTCATGGGGATTGTGAGAAGAGATTCCTCCCTAGAGCAGGAGACTGGACAAAATGACCTCTGGGATTGTGTGAAAGTTCATACCACCCTGGGCTCCACTCAGAGCCTGCAATCCCCAGAATTTCCATACTGTGCCCCACAAGCTTATGAGCTCACTTCTCTCGGAGCCGTTTGGATCCTTGGACCAAGACCCCCACCATTCAGAGCTTGAGAGGTTCTCTGTGAGGGGGGCCAGAGATGGAGCAGCCCCTTTTCCTCCCCCACCCTTAAAATCAATAAGGCAGATTGAATCAGTGTTCCCCTAGGGGAAGACTTGGGCTTCCTGGGAACCCCTAGACCATTGTCCTGTGTCCACCCCATTGGCAGCAGCCTTCAGTGCTGACGTTTTCTCAACTAGATGGAAGGCAGCAGTGAGGAGGCCCTCAGCGCTTGGATGGTGAATCAGGGAATGGTGAGGCCGGGCCAGGGGAGCCCAGAACAAGGGAGCATTTGGGGGCATGGCCAGGCAAAGAATTGGCGAGGGGATGGGGAGCCCACAGGGGCATCCCCTCGTCTAGGCATGCCTGTGCTGCTCCTCTGCCAGCCTGGGAAGGCGGGTGCAGGCTGCCCAAGGGCTCAGGCCACTAGTCACTGCTGCAGCTGGGTGGGGCTCCTCCTTCTGCTTCTGCCTCTGCAGCTCTGGGCATCTGGCGATTCCTCAGGGTCAGGACCTTGGCCTAGGCTGCCTGGGACAATTCCGGGGGTGAGCTTTCTCCTGGGTGGGGCTGGAAGGGCTGTGGTGGCTGATGGTGCCCAGGGGGGCCCCTGCTGCTTGGCTCTGGTCTTTTTGCCTTCTGCCCTGGGAGGTTTTCTGAACCATTCTGGGGTGATGGCCCATGGAGGGCACAGTGCTTGGCGGTATCTGGAGCCTGGGGATGAGTGTTTGGTTGAGAACAGTCAATCTGTGTGTGTGTCTCTGTCTTACTCCTCCTCCTCCCTTTCTCTCTCTCGCTCTAAATCTGAATGTCTCCATTCATCGCTACCCCTCCATCCTCAGTCTGCCCCTCTCTCCTCCTTCCCTCACTTGCCCTCCACATCCCAATCCATATGCTCTGTCCTTGTCTCTCTGTCTCTCTGTCTCTGTGTCTCTATCTCTCTTTCTTCTTCTTCTTCTTCTTCTTCTTCTTCTTCTTCTTCTTCTTCTTCTTCTTCTTCTTCTTCTTCTTCTTCTTCTTCTTCCTCCTCCTCCTCCTCCTCCTCCTCCTCCTCCTCCTCCTCCTCCTCCTCCTCCTCCTCTCCTTTGTTCCCTCCCTCTCTCCCCCACTCTGCCTCTCCCCCTTCCCCTCTCTGTCATTGTCTTCTCTTCCTTCCCCCCCATTCTTCTTCCCTCTCTTCTTTTCCACCTCTCTTTCTCCCCCACCCCCCCATTATTTCCTAGCCATGGTTTATGAAGAAAGACTGGCCCCCTTCAAACTCCTTTGCTGCCTCTGTGGCAGCCAGGACCCCATGCAGCAACCACTGGCCATGGCCATCAACCCAGTTTTTCTTGGTCATAATGCTTCTATCCCGTCTAGTGCTTCATAGGGCTCCATTATGAGATCTGAGCCTTCAGAGGCAGATACAGGAAGATAGGGGGTCAGTCTGTGGTTCTCCCATCAAAGAGCCAGCAGCCAGAGGTGAGGTGGGCCTTAGACAAAAGCCACAGTCACTGTGTGGGCTCAAGCAAGATGGGCACTCCTTTGGACAACAGCCCCTCAACCTGAAGGGAGCACCCTGGACTAGGAGGGGCCTTCACCAGTGGCCCACACTGGGCTTGGCCTACTGCTCACTGTCTGTCTCCAGACTCCCTGGGCCCATCTGTCAATGGGAAGCCTAGAAGCCCTCAACCATATACTGTCACAATCCTGCCAGATTCTACCCTGTAACCATGTGAGCTAGAGGAAGAACTCCAAAACCCTCCCATGAACCTTAACCCACCAAGCCAGGACAGCTAGGTTCAAGTCCAGCCTTTGACAAGTCCTGGCTGTGGGACCCTGGGAAGGTCACTTACCCTCCAGTCTAGTGGCGCCAACCACAAATTAATATTATATATGTTGTATTGCATTTTTGTTTATTTTCTTAAACACTTCCCAGTTACTTCTTAATCTGGTTGGGCACACTCATGATGTCTTGGGTCCTCTTCAAAAATAGGACAAACAACAAAAATCTGGCAGGAGCTCTAGACAACTCTCTGAGTCTCAGGCTTGAGAGAAGGTGACAACCTGGATCAGTAGAGAGGGTTTCCTTACCTGGGAGTATCCCTTTAACATCTCAGGTGAAGGGCTTGCCCCGGGGCCACCTGGCCAGTACATGGTAGAGCCAAGCCTGGGCCCAGATTTTCTCTCTCTGACCAATGGCAGGTGCTTCCAGAGTCACCCACAATGCCATGCACAGGCGGCTCCTCTAGGATCTGTGGCTTGTATTCACGTGTCTCTCTCTCCTTGCCTTCCAGATCCCAGTCACTCAGGCCTCCCTCATGGAGGACATCGAGCAGTGGCTTTCCACCGATGTGGTGAGTAGCCCCCAGGCCCCAAGTAAGGAGCCAGGTGTCATGGGCAGCAAAGCCTGAGGAGATTCGATCATGCCCTGTGCTGGTCCCTGGGGGAGCAGACAGGGAGCCTCATCCTCTCCTGAGGGCAGGACCAACCCCCCCACCCCCTTCCCCCATAAAAAGGATGGGAGAATCTTTATGAAGTGGCCAGAGGAAAGGGTGGGCAGAGTGGGAAGAGCCGGGGAGCCTGAGGAGGGGGCTGCTAGGATGCTAGATCAGAGCTGGGCAGTAGAAGGACTGGGTCGACAACAGGGAGAAGGTCAGTATAGCTGCCTGTTGAGTGTGTGGAAGGGAGGGAGGTGGAAGAAGACTGGAAGGAGGAGAAGGGCCCATCTAATCCCACCCCTCCTTTTAAAGCTGAGGAAACTGAGGCCCAGGGACATCAGGAGACATGCAGACAGTGAGAGCCCTGTTGGGAGCCTCCCTTCAAGGAAGGAGGTCAGCGGCCTAACCATAAGGGGCCACTTGGTCTATCCAGGGCAAAGGCTGGAAGGGGACGAGAGGGGAAGGGGAGGTTTCCTAACAGCTCAGGATGTCCAGAAGGGGACAGGGGCCCCCTCAGGAGGCAGCGGACCCCTCCCCTCTACCAGCACAAGCCAGGGGGGCCCCTCGCCTCCATCAGCACAGGCCAGGGGGGCCCCCTCAGGAGGCAGCGGGCCCCTCCCCTCTACCAACACAAGTCCCTTCAAGTATATTGTTCACGTATGAGTTGGACTAGGTGGTCCCCAACTCCAAGATGCTGAGGGACTTCGGGGAGAAGGGAGCAGGGGCCCCTGCCATAACTCACACCCAGACTTCCAGGGCTCTCCATGCCAAGGCTCCATTCTCCCCTGGCGAAGTTGGCCTTGGGGTCTTGGCTGAGGGGCAATGTTGAGCCCATCTCCTACCCTGTCCCAAACCATCATGGCCCTCTTCTCTTGACCGGTCAGTCAGCTACAAAGTACAAAGAATAAAACAAGCCTGTGCCCAGTGAACTTACATTCTAATGAGGGCAACAAGTATGTATATGAATGGAGACTGAATTCCTGTGAATCTGCACATGGGAGTCAGGGATAGAAGGTGGGGGGGGGGAGGGGGGAGAGGAGGGAGGCCCTTCCTGGCCCGTCATGCAAAGCCACAGAGGTGGGAGATGGCCTACTGAGCGAGGAATAGAGAGGACATATCGGAAGAGGCTGGAAAGGGAGGCTGGGCCCAGGGTGTGAAGAACTTTGAATGTGAAACCAAAGAGCATGTGCCCCAGGTGAGTGCAGGGAGGGTCCTGGGGCTCTTAGGTACCCATGGTCTAACTGCATCTCCTGGGACTTGTGGAAGGACTCCAGAGAAGGATGGGCGGCCTTGTGGTCTCCGGCCCCTCCTCCCTGCCTCCTCTCCCCCACCATTCTTTATTCTGGGTATCAGTGAAAGCTGCCTGAGAGGCTGAGGGCGCCTTTGGTAGGTAGTGAGGTCCCCAACACTGAGGGTCTTCAGGAAGAAGCTGGACACCCATTTGTTGGGGATGCCATGGGGGGCTCCTCTCTATGTCCATGGGGGGGTGGGTTGATCCCAGAGGCAGAATCGGAGGCTGAGTCCCAGCTCTGCCCCTCACATCCTTTGTGATTTTGAGTAGACCCAGCTCCTTTATATGTGTATAGAGAATGAAGAGGGTTGGGCGTAGCTAACATGCCATGGTCGACCCCATGATCCATTTCCTTCTTCCTCAGGGAAACGAAGCGGAGGATGCCAAAGGGGTCACCAGCGAAGGTAGTGGTCTCCCTTCCTCCTCTTCTCTACTCCTTTCTGCTTTCTTGGCATGCCCATATGAAAATCTTGTTTCTTTTAAGGAAACTTGGTGGCTTACAATGAACAAAATTTACTCCTTTATCCCTTTATTTAAAAAAAAAAAGTTTTATTGATGCTTTTTTGGGCATTGCTGTCCCTTTCCAATACTAACGCCCCACTCCAAGTAACTAAGAACCATTAGGCAAAAGTAAACTGACACATTGACCACTTCTAACAGCATATGCCCCATTCCAGGCCTGTGGGCCACCACCCCTCTACTGGGAGGACATAGCTCTTAGTCTGTCATCCAACCTTTGGGGCCACTGTACCCCTCTCTCTGGCACTGGACACTCCATTTCCTGTATTCTGGCCATCCTGACCCTCCTCTCTTTCTTTCCATCAAAGAATTTGACAAATTCCTGGAAGAACGGGCCAAGGCTGCCGAGAGGCTCCCCACCCTCCCCAGCCCTCCAGAAGGATCACCCAGCTCTGCGCCCCAGAAGAAGAAGGACAAGGATGATGACTCCCTCTTTGCCTTGTGAGCCCTAGGTTCGAGGGCACTGCACCTTGGGGGACTGGAGGCCCCTTTCCTTTTACCTGCTAGGCTGGGGCCAGGACAGGGAGGTCCCTCTGGGCCTCCTCTCCAGCCTCAGCGATTAGGCTGCTTTGGGGTGGTTTGTTAGCTTTTATCCCAAGAGGTAATGTGGGCTGGGCCAGAACTTGGCAAAACTTTGTAGAGGACATCAGCTGCGTCGAGGGGGCCAGGGGCTGGGGTGGGTGGCCCAGTATCAGGGGACAGTCTGGCCTCTTCCCTCCCCTCCCCCTCCAACCACTACCTCTGCTGAGTGTTTGTGGCATAATTAGATGCCCCCCTGCTATTTCCCATAGTTTCCACCTCTAGGCTGACTGCTTCTGTCGACCTCCTGTGGTCCCCTTCTCTCTCAGGGCATCTCTCTTCCACGTACCTCTCCCCAGGGTGGCCTCCTCTGCCCACCCGACCCTTAGCTTCAGTTCTCAATCCTGTCTGAGGATCCCAATCTCAGCTCACCCTCAAGGATGGGCAGGCGGCATTGTCCCCCAAGCATCCCTGTCAGGTTTATGATGCTTCTCCAAGATCCAGCCCTTGGACAATCAGTTCCCCTTCCTGCCGGCCCCAGGAATGCTGCACACAGTTCCAATTCCTCACTTCCCAGGCCAGGCCCTCAGTCCACAGAAGGAGAAGGGCCCCCGGGGGCCCCTTTCTAGCTGCACAAAGGCCAGGTACCAGAGCACACAAGTGAGGGCTGAGGCTCCGCTGGCACCGGGGGTCTCTGCAGAGCAAGCGCACTTTCAGGGGTGAGTCTGGGCTCCCCTTGGCCCCAGGCCAGGTCTACAGCTGTGCCTTAGAGCTGCCTGCTCATGACACCCACTCCACCTACCCCTGTCCCCCTCTTCCTAGGGAAGAGGCAAGGCCCCACCACCAGGCAGCCTCTCCAGCAACCAAGAACACACATGCGGGAAGAAATGAGGATCTAGCTGGGCCAGACCAACTCAGAGATATCCATGTACCTGGGAGATTGGCCTTTTGTGTATTCCATATTAAAAGTGGAAAAGCAATTCCTCCAGCCCTTTGTTGACTCAGCCCTCAGAGGGGAAACCCGGACCTGGACAGGGCAAAGACCATCCCAGACATGCGATATGATGTGAGTGGGCGGGGGAGTGAGCCAGAGTTGTTCAACAGAGCTCCCAGCATCACCCAGAGGCCCCTCCAGCATGACATAATCACACCCTGAGCAGGGTGCCAGCCAGGCTTCCTCCTGCCCATGATGAGCCTTGGAGACACTGTCCCAGGTCACACAGCTGGTAGGGACAGCGGGGCTTCCAGTAGACGTGGCAGGCTTACCCCGGCCCAGCACCTGGGCACCAGCCAACTCTGCCCACCCTGCACCCCCCAGGTCCTGCCCATACCCTCCTCCTCCCCCAGCCCGGTCCTTCATGTCAGAGTTCGTGGTGTTGACCCCCTCCCCCCACCCCCGACATGAGACTCACAGCAGAAGAGAATGGGAATGGCAGGCTTCCACTGAGCTGCATACGTGTAGAGGAATGTAGAGTGGGCTTCCTTGGTGGGTACTGAGCACCTCGTTGCTGGAGGTCTGCAAGCAGGGAGCCCCTGCAGGAAATATCATGGAGAGGTTTCTTGATTTGGGTAGGAGCCTCCAAGATGGCTTGAGCCTGACACAAGTTTACAAACAAACACTGACACCTATAATGAAAAATGCATTTATTAAGTGCTTACTGTATGCCAAGCACTGTGCTAGGTGCTGAGGATACAAATAGAAAAGAGGCCATCCCTGCTCTCACAGAGCTTGAGTTCTAAGGGGGACCCCACCCATGGGGACCCCTGCCCAGCTCTTCAGGCTGCAGCAGCAAAGCTGATGGCAAGGCATTGAGTCATGGTAAATCACTCAGTAATCAGTTGTCATTTGTACCCTCCCAACATCTTGCATCAGCCCTTCTCTCCACCTCCACAGCTGCTTTCTGGCTTCCATCCCCTCTGAACTAGGCCTCCCCCCACCAGCCTCTGTAAAGCTACCAAAAGCACAGATCTGACCATGTCGCCGCCAGACCCAATAGCCTCCAGCGGCACCTCTAGGATCAAATACAAATTCCTATGGTGTTCACAAGCTGGCCTTAGCTTCCCTTTCCAACCTTGTTCTGTATCACTCCTCCCCAAGCATCTTGTGGTCTGCCATGATGCCTGGCCTGCTTCTCATCTGTGGCAGTCCCATCTCCACTCCCTCATACCTAAAATGCACTTCCTCCTCACCTCTGACTCAGAATCCCCAGCTTCCTTCAAGTTTACATAGGTTCTTAAAGTAAAAGTGGGACAACCATTGTTCATAGATGTTAAAAGATATTTTTCTCTATCAAGAACTGGACTGGATGGCCCTAAGGGACCTTCCAACAGGCCTTATGTGGGTCCTCTATCAAGGATCTTAACCTGGAGCCCATGAGCTATTTGTTTATTTTGATACAAGGTGTCCCAGAAGTCTCGACTTCTGGACATTCTGATTTTGATCGCTGTATTTCCATAGAATGGGTTTCCTTTCCAATCCTATGTATAGTGTTTGGTGCATTAAAAACATCCTTAGAAGACATGAAATTGAGGACTCCTTTTTTTCAGAATCAGGCCTCTGGCTTCATCTTTGTAGGGAACCCCTCCCTCTAACACAGATTAACCCCTGCTAAAAGATGAACTGATTGGCCCAGGGCCACAGAGCCGGTACACTTCAAATTCAAACCCAGGTCTTCCTCGCTCTAGCCATCTCTCAGCTTCTCAATGAAGCAGACACTTTGTGCAAAACCGTGCTTCTCATGCAGCAATGATTGAATGAGGCACCCCACACACTCAAGGCTAAAGCATGAATCAAAATTGCTTTCTCTTAGCCTCAAAAGTTATGGTTTTTCTTTACATTTTGGGCATTTTGGAAGACACTTAAAGACATATTACACAAATCCTGCCTTAGCGAACACAGCATCCTAGAAATTATTCCAACTTTCCTTCCCAACTCAGGGACCTCAAGAGGAACATGAGTTACTGTGCTTTAGCAGTGATGCTGTTAGGATTGCTGAGATGGGCAGGGTCTTCACTCCTACACTAGTAGGAGTCCCTCTTTCCCTTAGAGGGTTTCAGTCTCTCGAGTCAGAAAGGACCTCAGAGACCATCCCATCCACCCCTTGCCTGAATGAGAGTCCCCATGGCACCAGAGCTTTCAATTGGACATTCAGTTTTGGCTTGAACACATCTGATGAGGGAGAGCTCACTACCTCCCAAGGCAGTCCACTCCACTCAGGAACAGCTTCCATCATTGAAAGGTTCTTTAGAGCAAGCTTAAATCGCATTTTTCCCCCTTTCTTCCAGACTTGGCACCATTGTGCCTGTCTACACAGCAATCCTTCAGATAGTTGAAGAGTCACCATGCCCACTGCCCCCAGTCTTCTCTTTCTCAGGCTACACATCCCTAGTTCCTTCAGCCAACCGTAGTGTAATGTGGACTCAAAGCCCTTCACTGTCCTAATTGGCCCCCTGCAAATGCTATCCACCTTATCAAGGTCCATCCTAAAATAAGCCACCCAGAACAGAGAAGAATAATCTGGGCATGGTCTGAGCAGGACAAAATCCAGTGAGCTATCACCTGCCCAACCCTGGAAGCCAAGCCTGTCACTTGAGCCTCAGATCCATATTCTGGATTTCATTACAGCCCTACATCCACATAGTAGATAGAGTGAGGAAGACCTGGTTCAAATCCTTTTTTTTTTTGATACTTACTGGCTGTAAGACCCTGAGAAAGTCATTTAAACTCTGAGCTTCAGGTTCCTCGTTTATAAAAGGAGTGGATTGGGCTGGGTGGCCTCTGAGCTCCAGCACTTCCACCTATAAATCACTGCATCTGTTGGCATTTTGTGGGGTATGGGAACTCATGGCACCTGTGACTCATCACCCTTGGAGACCACAAAATATTTGTTCCTATTGTGCCTCCTGGCTCCTCCTTTGGGACCGAGGGCTTCATAGACAGGAGGCCAACTCCATGGGGGAGTTTTTATCTTGGGACTGAGAGCTGTTAGTTACTTCATAGACAGAAGGCCAACTCCATGAGGGAGTTTTCGTGAGTCCTCAGCCCCAGCAGTGCCTGGCATACAGAAGGCACCTAATTAATGCTTGTTGATTGATGGGATTGGCTCCATCATGTCAGCTTTCACCAGCACCCCCTTGCCTCTCCCCACACAGACTCGTGTCTCTCTTCCCTCACCTCCTCACCCACTATATACAAACACACACACCGTACCATATCTGATTTGCTATCAGCAAAAACAAACCAAATAACACATCAAATCCATTTGGAGTCAATATTTGTTGTGGTTCTATGATGTAAGAATGCTCTGGAGCCAGAGGAAGGAGCTGATGTTAGTTGCTGAGTCTGCTCATAATGCCCTCAGTCACCTTACACAAGTCAGTCATTTCTCCGGGCCTCAGTCTCTTCAAGCATAAAATCAGGGGCCTGGACCAGAAGGTCTCTGAGGTCCCTTATGGTCCTTGATCCATGATCATGATCCATGGTACTGTGGAAAGTGCTGGGCTGGGAGTCATGAGCACTGGCCTGGGAGACCTGAGTCCTAGATCTGATTCTCACACTAACTTCCTTCTTGGCTTTGGACACAGCCTTCAATTTCCTTGTCCAGAAGATGAGAGATTTCTGGTTAAATGATCTCCAAGGGCCTTTCCAGCTCTGAAATGTCAAAATTCTAGGGTGCCTTGAGACTCAGGTGGTGGGCCTAGAGTCAGGAACACCTGAGTTCAACCCTGGCCTCAGACGTTTACTCACTGTATGACCATTAACCCTGTTTGCCTCAGTTTCCTTATCTGGAAAATGAGCTGGAGAAGCAAATGGCAAACCACTCCAGTATCTCTGCCAAGAAAACCCCAAATAGGATCACAAAGAGTCGGACACTGAACAACTGAACAATAACACAGACTCTCTGCATGAGCTTTGGGGCTATTCTTCTCCATGGTGTATGGAGGCTTTTCCCAATTGCTTGGAGGTCCAACAATAATGGATATTTGTGTAAGTGTTTTAAGACTTGCAAATCACATTCTTTTAAAAAAATAGACTTGATAATATAAAAATTAAAAGCTTTTGCACAAACAAATATAGCAAGATTAAGAAGAAAAATATAGAGTGGAAAAACTTAGCAAATCACATTCTTCACAACATCCTCATGAGGTGGGTTGGGCAAGTAGGATCTCCATTTTACAGAGGAAGAGACAAAGGGTCAGAGAGGTAGCTTGCCCAGGAGCACACAGCTGGTAAGTATCAGATGGAATAGTCAAAGCCAGATCTTCTGACCCTAGGCCCTGCCTTCTTTGAATTATGATTCCGTGACAGTAATGCTTTCCACTAGTTTTACCATCAGATAAATGGGGGTGTTACTATAGTTAGTCACCCCAAAATCTTTAGTCAGCTAACAAGCATCAAGGACCTACTAGAAAAAAGAAGGGACAAAACAGGGTCCCTGCCCTCCAGGAGCCCACAATCTAATGGGGAGACATGCCAACAACTATGTATAAACAATATATAGAGTCTAAATGGAAGGTAATCTCAGGAAAGGCACTGAGTCACTCAGTCAGGAAACTGGCCTAGCAAAGGGAACGGATTTGCCCAAAGCTGAAGTGATTGGCAAACAGCCACACCTTGGACTGAGGCCGTGAGGGCGCACAACTGGACAGGACTTGGGATAGTCTAGCCTGTAGGAAACAGACAAATACTTTGTATCCCCAGCACCCGGCATAGTGCCGGGCACAAAGATGCTTGTTGACTGATTGCTTGACAGTTTGTATTTCTTTGTGTATACTTTGTATTTCCCCTGTATGATGCCCTAGGTAGGAAAGGGACCTCAGAGGTCATCTAGTCCAGCCACCTCCTTTCACAAATGAGGAAACTGGGGCCAGCACCCAGCCCAATGCCTTGTTCATGGGAATAGGGACTAGAACTGGGAATTCATCAGCATAAGACACACCTAAGTGAAGAGACTCCCTCTACCAATATAGGTCAGGTTCTTCTCTGCAACTTTTAGTCTCAGAGGGTATGCCGAGGGCAACTGTCCAGGGAAACACAGCCTCTGTGTGTCAGAAGTTTTGAACTTTGAACCCAGGTCTTTTTATCTACTAAGCCAGGCAACCTCTAGGCTTGTTATCACAAGTGCCTAATAAATATTAATCAGAATTAAATCAAACCAATTCCGTGACTCCCCCTCTGTGCTTTCTCTTCAGATTCTGATGTGTTTTGAGAAAGCCGAGCCAGTGGAAGGAAACCATTAGGTCTTGGGGAGGGAAAGGGGGCTCAGGTTTCCTGGAGGCTCCAGTGTTTGGGGCCTAGGGCTGCTTTAAACCTCCCCTCAACAGATCACTTTACAACTCACAGGAAGTGAGCCCTCCAGACTAAAGTAGAACCAGATGCTTGGTGGAGCCCGCCCAGGCCACCCCAAACAAGGCAGAGGGGCCTGGAAAAATCCCCAGGGGAGGCCCCCTGGCACCTGGCTGCAGGCTGAAGGAGGCCAGGCAGCTGAGGAAGGGGGCCCCAGAAGGGAGGGGAGGCTGGAAACCGCCAGCCCCACACAGGAATCATACCCTTCCCCACCTCATCCATTCTTAGACTGCAGTTACAGGACAGGGGAGGGTGGAGTGTCCTTCCATACTTTTGTGCGGGGGACGAGAAAGGAAAGAAATGGAAGATGGGGGCGGGGGGGGGGGGGTGGGAAGGGAAGGAACTTGGTAGGATACCACCAAGGCCTTAGCTCACCTCTTCTCCCAGCTCCCCAGGCTGCCAGGAAAAATACCACAAGCATCCCTCCTCAGATCCTTGCCTCTTTTTCTAACCACGCCTTATATTTAACTGTTAACTTCTCTACCCACCCCATGCTCTGGATTCTAAGCCCTGGGTCAGAGAAATCACCACATTTGAGAGTTGAAAGGGCCCTAGTCTATCCTACACATGAAAGTCCTTCCCTCTATGACAACACAACCTCTCAGGTCGCAATATTCCCTTTGGCCCTGGCTCTTTGTCTCTGGCATTGTCTCCGCCTTAATGTATGGCCCCACCTCCAGCTCAGCCTGGGGGGAGAGGGCGCATCCCCCGCTGAGCCCCCAGCCTTCCTTCTTTCATCTCTCCTCTCTGGGCCCTGGGAGGGTCACCCTTCAAGTCTCCTCAACTCTCTACCCATCCATGCCATCTGTGATATGCCCAGTGCTCTGGAGGCATTCCAAGGAGGCATAAAAGAAAGAGATTTGGAGTCAGAGGACCTGAGTTTGAATTCTGCCTTACTTTGGCTTTGGATCAAAAACAACCTTGCTGGGCGTTAAGAGTCTTTATGAAATGAATGGGTTTAATTAGATATAAGACTCTTAGCCTGATTCCCTGATTTTTTATTAATTTATTCAGCATAATTGGTTTCCTTTGTAATCCTATGCATTTCATTTTGTACATCTAAAGACGTAATTCTGAGAAGGGGCCAGTAGGTTTCATCACTGCCAATGGGGTCCAGGACACAAAACTAGGGGATATCCAAGAGCTCTTTCAATCAATCGACCAACCAGCACTTATTAAGCACCTACTGTGTTATTATTCACTGGTGATACAAAGATAAAAACAAGCTCAAATTCTATGACTGTGGTACTGATTCTGTCTGGAAGATGACAAAGTCCCGCCAATGGAGCCTTATGTTCTTGCTTCTAAAGGTTCTAACATTCATTGGCCACTAGATGGCAGCAGCACCCCACCGTGGTCCGGAGCCTGGGCAGCAATCGTCTCCCACGCCTCCATTTAGAGCCTGAAAACTCCAGCCCAGAGAGCAGACTCCTCTGAGTGTCTCACATTTCTAGAGGGCTCTAAGTGTGACCGAGCACTTCCTTCCAGTAATCCTGGGAGAGCAGAGAAAGATTCCCTCAAGCACAAGTGGGGACTCCGGGTCCCCTCCCCCGCATGGATTTAATGCTTCTCGAGCCCTTCTCCCCCGTTCAGACCCTCCTCGGTTCTCACCTAGCTTATTGCAACAGCTCCACCTTCTCCCTCTCCAATTCTTCCTCCATACTGCTGACAAGGCGAATTTTCTTATGCACAAAACTGTCCCTGTCACTCCCCTCCTCAAGCGACTCTAGCGGCTCCCTATTGCCTGTAGAATAAAATGAAAACTCCTTTTTTTTTAAAGCTACAAAACCCAGCCCCAAACTACATTTCCAACATCACTGGACACTGATTCCCTGTCCTCCCCCGCCCCCACCCCACACACACACACTCTGATTGCCAGGCTAGCCTTCTTCTGTTCTTCACACAGGACACTCCACCTTCCATCCAGTGCCTTTACGCTACCCCTACCCCAAGCCCGGAAGGCATTCCTTTCTCTTTTCTCTTCCTTTAAGACTCAGCTCAGCATTATCTTCCGCATGAAGCCTTTCCTGATTCTCCCCGAAACTACCTTCTATTTAAAATAGTACTTAATAGTTAGAAGGACCTGAATTCCAATCCTGCCTCTCGAGTTGTAGCTGTATGACCTTGGGCAAGTCACGTAACCTCAGTTTGCCTCAGTTTCCTCATCTGTACAATGCGGATAACACCTACCTCCTGAGGTTGTCGTAAGGATCCAACGAGAATGCACACACACACTTGTGTGCGTAAAAATATAGACGCACACATATGTTTATTTAGTGTGTGTGCATGTGAATGTAGTCTGTGTATACCTATGCACATGTGTGTCTATAGTGTGTGCATATGTACGCACACATACACACACATACAATACTTTGCACGTTTTAAAACATTACGCAAACAAGTACTGCTGTTATTCCTGCGGGCCGCTAGGTGGCGCAGCAGGTGAAGCGCTGGGCCTGGAGTTAGAAAGACTCATCTTCCTGAATTCAAATCCAGCCTCAGACATTTCCTAGAGGTGTGACCCTGGGCAAGTCACTTCACCCTGTGGGCCTCAGCTTCCTCATCTGTAAAATGGGCTGGAGAAGGAAATGGCAAATTATGCCGGTATCTTTGCCAAGAAAATTCCAAATGGGGTCACCAAGAATCAGATACAACCGAAAACAAGTGAACGACAATTATTAATCCTTCTATACTTCTACTGCTGTTACTGTTACTTGTATTTATCTTGTATGTAGTCATCTATATTTAGAGAGATTGATCCATAGACAGATGGACGGACAGACTGACTTACCTGCCTATGTACTTGCCGTCTCCCTCATCAGAATGCCAGCACCTGGTGAATAGAGTTAGTTTCCTTCTTGGTCTTTGCATTCTCAGTGCCTGCTTTCCCAGGGAGTGATTCCATTTCTGCCTCTGACCTTCGTCACCTGGGTGACCTTGGGCTAATCAATGAACTTCTCCAGGTCTGGTTCCTCATCAGTGAGAGCAGGGTTGGCCTTTAAATCTGTCATTCTATGGACAAAGTGCAGGACCTATTCCTTCTCCCTTAGGCCTGACCTCCCTAAGATCTTTCCACTGAACCAGTAAGAGCATCATGTTAGAGGAAGAGCTCTGAGCCAGTGGCCAAGACCTGAGTTCTAGCCCAATCTGCCACTAAACTGATATTGGACCCAAGTCACCTCCCCTCTCAGGGCCTCATCTGTAAGTTTGATGGCATCTCCCCCTCTTCTCCCCTCCCTCAGAGAATGGTTCAAAGTGTTCTATTGGTCCACATCCCCTAAAACCACAGCTCATGAACCCCTACCAATGTGTTTCCCTTTAATAGTCAGCCAAAGGACAATTAGTCCAAAGCAAAGGCATGAAATGGCATTAAAAACAAAAAACAAGCATTTCCCCCATTGACTTAAGTGTGTTCTCTCACAAATACACATATAGGGAACTCAAGAAAATAAGTATAGCCACAAATATGGGGACTTCCAATACACATATAGGGAACATAAATGCATATATATATGTTATATATATATATGTATGAATGCAAATAGGGAACTCAAATATACACATGGAGAACTCAAATACAGATATATAAATATAAATATAGGTAACTCAAATGCACAAATACAAATGCATGTTTAGGGAACACAAATGCAGATATAAATACAAATATAAAGAATTCAAATGCAGATATATGAATATAAATATAGAGAATTCAAATACACATGCACAAAAACAAAGACACAAATATAGAACTTGTGACAAGGACATGGTTGTGTGGGAGAACACATGAAGAGGAAATGTGAGGCTCATGTACACACAAAGGGATAGCTCAAGCCACTGGCCCTCAGAGCTGCTGATGTCATCTGGGGATGTCCAGATGCTGCTCCAGCCTCCAAACCTGTTCCTGCTGGTCTCGTAGCTTCTTCCTAATGTCCCTCATATGGATGCTGGAGACTTCTCTGAAGGCCACTCTGCTACCCACACAGTGTCTGCTGGATGCACTCAGCTGTCTCAAGATGATGACTCACCCTATTGTGTTGTTGTTTGTTGTTTTCTGGCCACAGTTTTTTGGAAAAGGAAGAAACTCTTACCTTAAACAGCAAAAAGCTGGCAGGGGCGGGGCGGGGGGGGGGGGTGGAAGGTTGAGGGAAATCTCAGCTTTTGGGCTTGGCTATGTGGCCTCTCACTTCTCAGGAAATTAACAGTGACCCAACAAAGTATTTATAGATCACTTTAAGGTTTACAAACAGCTTTACAAATATGATCTCATTTGATCCCCACAAAACCTCTGGGAGGATTATTATCCCCATTTTAGGGGTGAGGAACCCAAGGCAGATAGCAGTTAAGTGATTTGTCTAGGGTCACACAGCTAGTAAGCATCTGAAGCCATATTGCAACTCAGATCTTCTTGAATCCAGGTCTGGCACTTCACTAAATCATTAGTCAGTCTTTTCTTTCAATCAAACTTCCTATCTCTGGACTTGAAAGGTCTCCATGGTCAGCTCCACTCTAGCTAGCCCATGGGGAGCACACCACATTCAAATTCTAGAGACTCAACTATAAGCTATATAAGGGCTATTTGCCCAAGCACTAGCCACAGCTCTGGAATTCAGGGTTCTCTGATTCTTTGAAGCCTAGATCTCTTCTGTCCCCCTGCCCCCCAAATATGAATGGGGGTGGAAAAGGCACAAGACAAACTTAAGGTCACAGGCAGGATGATTCTGGTCTTTCCTACTGGCCAAGCCTGTTTACTGACCTTTCGTGTGTAAGCAAAGCCAGCGAAAGCTGGAAAAGGGCTTTACACCCTTGCATGTGAAAAGCTTAGGTCACATTGATTTCTAGGGCTTCTTCCTAGTCTAGATCCTAAGATCAAACGGGAAAGTTAAGAAGGAAAACAGGAATTCACTTGACAATGTCATTTCCTCCTAAAGTTGGAACAATGACTCAACAGGCACCAGAGGCAGCCATTGTGCATTGGACAGAACACGGACCACAGAGTCAGAGAAAGGTTTGAGTCCTGACCCCTACTTACTTCTCTGTGGGACCCCTTGATCTCAGGATCTGTAACATGAAGGCGTTCACTTCAACACGCACTAATTAAATGCCTACTACATGCCAGGCACTGTGCTAGGTGCTTGGGAACCAACAACAAAATGAAACAGCCCCTACCCTCAGAACTTACATTGTACTGGGGTTGGACTAGATGGACTCCAAAGTCCCTTGAGTGAGTCTAGTGCCGGCCAAACAGAAGGCACTTAATAAATGCTTGTTGACTGACACTAGAGTGACACCCTATGATTTTATTCTTGACATATCTATGTCATTAAGGTTTGCATTATGGCACATAGTGATCAGAAGGTAGCCAGTATCTTAAATTATATCTGAAGTCTGGGACCCAACATACTGACAATGGGAAAGGGAAGAAGGATTGATTTAGAATCATCAGGTTGAGAGCCGGAAGGAACCTAAGGGATGATCTACCATCTGATTTTACAGACGAGGAAACAGGGCTGGTGAGGTTAAGTGATTTTTCCTGATGTCTCGAAGGCAGATAGAGGCAGAGCTGGGATCTGTTTCTCCAAATCCAGTTTCTCTTCTCCAAGGTCCTGCCAGGGGCTCAGGGATGCCTCGGCGCAGCGATTCCTCCGCCATACACTCCACAGGGTGGGATCTGGGACCTGTGGGGGAGACTGTCTGTGTCCTCCAACAGCAGGGAAAGCAAATCATAAGACTTAGGTGTGGGAGGGACCTTAGAAATTAGCTCATCCAAGCCCTCTCATTTCATGGATGAAAAACCCGAAGCCCAGAGAAATTATCTGATTTGCCCAAGGTCACGCACAACAGATCTTTGAGGGGGAGCTAGGAGGGTTCTCAAATGGCCTTCTGGTCCAATCCCTCATTAAACATATGAAGAAACTGAGGCCCAGTGACTTGTCCAAGGCCACAGAGTAAATGTCAGTAGCAAATGTCAGAGCTGGGATTTGAACCAAGGATCTCTTATCACCTGGCCTGTGGGTCATGGCTGGTGACATTACTAAATTGATTAGGATGCTTATTAAAAGTGGCATGTGAGAAAACTTGGAGTGGCATGAAGCCTAGAGTCATGGGAAGGGATAGCGTGCATGAGGTTCTGTCCCACCAGCCCCCTCCTCTTTCCAAACTTCCATCCCCAGGACAGGTTTCCCTGGGCATCCAGAGATAACAGGATTCTAGGGGACACAGACTCAGAGGGAGCCCAGAACCGCAACTCAGACCTTAGACCTCTCACCCTGCACTCTTGAACAATGTCCCCATTGAGAACTTCCTCCTGAGGATGACACCAGCGCCCTCTGACATCAAGAGCTGGGGATTACTGGATGAGTTAGCTGGACAAGTGAATCCTTGAACATGGAATGTCAGAGCTGGGAGGGGCCTTAGAACATGGGATGGGATGTCAGAGCTAGAAAGGGACTTAGAACAGGGAATGTCAGAGCTGAGAGGTGCTTTAAGAACAGGGAATATCGAAGCCAAGAAGGTCTTTAGAACATGAGATGGGATGGGATGGATGGGATGGGATGGGATAGGATAGGATAGGATAGGATAGGATAG
The DNA here is from genome assembly GCF_011100635.1 of Trichosurus vulpecula. NCBI lineage: Eukaryota > Metazoa > Chordata > Mammalia > Diprotodontia > Phalangeridae > Trichosurus > Trichosurus vulpecula. The sequence continues at coordinate 293,890,692 of NC_050577.1, forward strand.
GATAGGATAGGATAGGATAGGATGGGATGGGATGTCAGAGCTGGCAGGGCCCTTAGAACAGGGAATGTCAGGACTGGGAGGGGCTTGAGAACATGGGATGGGCTGTCAGAGCTAGAAAGAGACTCAGAAAAGGGAATGTCAGAGCTGAGCAGGTCTTTAGAACATGGGATGGGACGGGATGTCAGAGCTGGGAGGGGCCTTGGGGATTGTCTACTCCAACCCCTTCACTTTACAGATGAGGAAACTGAGGTTGTGATTAGGAAGCAGCATCCCTCCCACCCTCCTGCCACCCTCAGAGGATGTGGGGTTCTTTCTCTGTAGCTTCAGCTACTTCCCATCCTCAGACACCATTTCTGGTGACTCAGAGCTGATGAGCCACTGCACCCCACTGGTAGCTCTACCATAACTGGGGTATGGGCATGAGAGGGGCTGCCCCATAACTGGGAGGGGAGGCACAGCTCCTGCTTAGCTACCTCTATAGTGCTGGGGGCTTCCAGCAGTGGAGGGGCCCTCTCTGGGGACACAGGAACAGCCAGAATCCTTTCTGAAGGAGGGTGGGAGTGGGAGTACTGGGGAAAAGTCAAGTCCCCAGAAGGCTGGCAGGGTCAGGTGGCCCTCAGGCCAGGAAGGTCAGGATGTTGACTTTGGAAGTGCCATGGATGTGGCAAGCTTTTCTGTGGAGGCTCATAATAATGATTCACATTTCCATGGAACTTCAAGGGTTAAAAAGTTCTCCATTCCCAGCAATCCTAAGAGACTATAGCAAGAATAACTATGCCCATTTTCTACAGAAGGAAACTAAGTCTCAGAGAAGCAGGTGACTTAGCCACAGTTCAGACTAGCTAGGAAACATCAAAACCTAAATCTGCTTCTATCTAACACACACCTCCTGCTCCTGGTTCTGCGCTCTGGGGCCAAGCAGACTAAAGCTAAGCCCTCCTCCATGCCACAGGCCTCCCAATACTTGAGAACAGCTACATGGGGACCTAAGTCAGGATTTCAGTGATAATCAGGTGAGTTAATGCATGCGTGAAATACTTTGTGATCCTAAGTGGAGACATACACGAGTATTCCTCCACAAATGTCCTCCCACGCCAGCCACCCTGCATTCCAGAACACTCACAGCAGGGGCAGGTCCCAGAAAGCTGAAGAGGCTCGAAATGCTGGGCCAAGTGACGAGCCGTATGTCTGAGGATCCACCTTATCAGAGAAGCTCATTCCCAGGTCAGCTGGTGTGATAAATTCTTTGGGCTATAAAGCCAGGGGTCATTGTGTGAAGGGAGGATCCTCAGAGGAAAATCTGGATCTTTTGAAATATCAAAGTAATATTACTGTTACTGCAAAGCAGCATGAGTTATCACATAGAAAGCCAGCCTCAGAGCTAGGAAGAGCTGGGTAGAGCTGGATTTAAGTTCTGCCTTTGTGATATACTAGCTATGTGACTCTGGGCAAGTCACAATCTTTTAAGATGACCAGAAAGTGTTGATCTACATTGGTAGAGCACTTTCTCTCACTAGAAATCCCAAGTCTGGACCCCTACCCTGAACCCAACAAAAAAAATTATTGTTAACAGTAGCAGCAGCAGAGTTAGTTCTAGACTCAGGTCTTCTGACTTGTCACCTGGTTACTGCAGCACACCCTGCTGAGCTCTGGGCTTGGCTCAGGTCCCAGGAGTGGGCAGACACCCATGAGTTATGCTCCATGGATAGAGTCATCATCTTGATCTCTTTGTCCCAGCTATCAAACCCAGGGGCATTTTGAGGGCTGAAGATTCCCCAGGTACATCCCCATGGCAGGGGAAGGGAGAACAGTCAGTCATTTCCCAATCAACTTAACAAACTTACCTTTGAGCCTTTGTCTGGAACCTGTCCAGACCTCTCTCCCTACCAAGTGTGGACGTGCCCATAATCACACTCTTTTGAGAGGACAAAAGGTAACTCTTGATTAAGTCTCAGTGACTGGAGTTGTCTTCAAGAGAAGTTGGTTCATTCATTCAGCAAATGTTTATTTAAGTAAAAAAAAGGTTTTGGCTATCTGTCTTATTACTGTCACGACGATCACTATTCCTGAGAAGCAGAGTTGGAGTACATAACAACAATGTTGCTGGCAACTGCTGTGGAGATGAAAGACCAGCAACAAGAGCACACAGGAGGGCTGCTAGCACAGGTCCTTTGATCTGCTTTTCTAAGAAAAGCAACTTTAAGGGGTTAACAATCTTACTTTAATTAAACATTCATATACCACTCACTTAGTTCAGGGGGAAAAGTCAGCACCCTGAACTTCAGAGCAAATACAAGCCGAAATTACCAGCAGGGACAATGTAAACAGAACAACAGACAAGCTTTTGTCTGACCATAGCATACATGCATAGTTACCAGAAAGAGAAGCATCAATATCTGGGTTTTCAAAGCTGAGGGGGCTCCGTGACAGCTACCCGAAGTCTCTTCTGGTCAAATCACATGACACTCTTCCAGTAAGTGAGAGCCCCAAAACAAAACGCCAACCCCAGAGTATGCATACCCTTTTTTAGAGTCAGAGGGTGCCACTACCCTGTGATTCAAACTCATTCAATTTAGGCTTTCATGTGATTTGAGCAGGTCATCACATACTCCTGATCAAAACAATGGCAAGACTCAGTCAAAGGCATTCCATCACTTTAGTGCTGAGAAGCACTCCAAAATAAAAGACGACAAAAGGTCCCACTTTACCTGCCCAATTCAAACAAAGGCAAGACTCATTAAAGGCACCTGATTGCCTTAGCATTCCAAAAGAGAAAACAGTACCACCCTGCTTAACATTACAAGTGTAGTGGACAGAGAGTTAACCTTAGAGCCAGGAAAATCTGGGTTCAAGTCCAGACCCTGACATATATATGGTCATATGACCCTGGGCAAGTCCCTTGACCTCTCTGACCCTGTTTCTTCAACTTTAAAATGAGGCAGTTGCATTTAATGACCTCTAAGGTCCAGCTCTAAATCCATGGTCCTATGAATTAGAAGCAAAGGTAGTGACTTGCTTCAGTGGAGGGAATTTCCTCATTTGGGAGCTCCTTATGCCAATTAAATGTCAAGTCCTATCCCTATCTTTTTTGTTTTTATGTCACTTTCCTTCCTGAATATATGGTCACACATACACCACATACACACTCACACACAGACACACAGATACACACACACTCATACAGACATACACACACATACACACATTCACACACATACACACACACACATACACACACACATAGGAAGGATGGGAGGAGAGGTTGGATGGATGGGGGTCCCTGGAGAGGGCGGATGCCCAGCCAACTGCCCTTACTTCACCTCCCTAGGCAAGAGTCCCTGATTCCAACATTAACATAATAAGAGTGTCTGTGAGAAGGAGTCAAATAAAACTTCACCATTCCTTTTCCCCCAGTTGATTCAAAACGAATGATCCCATCAATCAGTATTTCTTCGTCACTTCTGCATGCTGGGCACTGTGCCAGGGAGTGGGCAGACAAAGACCAAATAACAAGTTAAATCGGGTTCATCTCTCTGGGCCTCAGTTTCCGCATTTGTAAAGTGAGGGGGTTGGATTGGATGGTCCTTAAGCTCTGGCGCTCTAACTCTGATTCTGTGAGAATGATTGTAGTTAATGTAACCCTAATTCTCTCCACTAGTCATGAGTCGCAATTTCCTCTGAAAAGGCATCATAAAGAAGTCCCAGGACTGTCCCAGATCAAATGAGCTCACCTTTGTAAAGGTGGGTAAAGTTAACACAGTGCCTGGCACATAGTAGGTGCCTAATAAATGCTTATTCTCCTTTTCCCTTCCCTCCGAAAAGCTGTCCCAGGCTTAGGCTAAAGGTAGGGGTAGGGGAGGGGGGTACATTAACATTCATATGCTGAAAGGATCCTTGAAGGCCATCTAGTCCGACCCCTCATTTTTATAGACAAGGAAACTGAAGCCTAGAAAGTTAAATGACTCACCCAAGGTCTCAAGGAGACAGCAGCATGATATGTGGCAGGGGCGGGGAATTTTTAGATTTGGAATCAGAAGACCAGTGTGGTCCCCTAGAAAGAACGGAAGGAATCCTGGGATTTTGAATCAGAAGGCCTGAGTTCAAATCCTGTTTCTGCCTTTTGCTACCTGTGTGGCTGACTCAGTTCCCTCGTCTGTAAAATGAGGGGGTTGGACTAGATGACCTTGAAGGTTTCTCCTGGCTCAAAACCTGCGATTCTGTGACAAAGGCAAGATTTGGACTCAGACCCTCTCCTGTTTCCAAGGTACCTACATGACCTTCCCTGCTTTGCCTCTGTTTTGGGTTCCTAAGGTCACCCATCCAGCTTTTCTGCCTTCCTCATCACACAAGGTTCCGTAGGAGCATAAACCAATCTCAGCCCTGGCCAAAACAGGCACCTGGGAGCCCCTGGCAGAAGGAGCAGGGCTGAGTCATTGAGGAGGACAGATGCCCAGATAATCCGATAAGGTATCGATAGCAGAGGCCTTAGGGGAGCTTTCATGGTCTCCTTGCCAGGGCAGTATCACCAGGACTTACCTGGACCAGGGCCTGTGGGTAGAGGGAAGTGGGATCCCCCGGGTTGGGGAGATAGAGTAAGGGGATAGACCACAGGAAAGCTACTATTGGCCAAGTCCTAACTCTTCTACCTATCCTAGAAAGCCCAGCTCAAAGACACCCCCTCCTACAACAGCCTTCCTTGATCCCCCATGCTGATAGTGACCTTCCTACAGGCCCACATCCAACACTTGGTTTGTACCTCTTGGGTGCGTTTTGAATGTACTATACATGAACCTTAGACTGCTCCTGGAATCATTTGGGTGCCTCTGGGCGAGCCTGTGCCTCCTCTGGCCAGATCCAGATCTCCAGCTCCCTCCCAGGCCCCCAGCTCCAAGCCCTGCAGCTTCTCCCCAAGCCCCAGCTTTTCCCCACTTCCCTCTGTATTGTCCCTTCCATTAGAGCATAAGCTCCTTGAGGGCAGGGCCTGTCTTGCTGGGTTTGTGCTGCTGGGACTCAGTACAGTGACTGTCACTTGGTCATGCTTAATGAGTGCTTTATCTAATATAATATAACAATAGCCACTATTTATATGGCACATTAAGGCTTGCAAAACAACATGCATGACGTCATCTGGTCCTCAGAGCCATGTTGTGTAGGAGGTGCTATTGTTTATCCCTGTTACACAGATGAGGAAACAGACTTGCCCAGGATTAGGGGGCAGGAGGTGAGCTCAGGTCTTCTTGATTCCCAGGTCTATCCCCTCTATCCACCGTATCACCTAGCTGCTGTCTGTCCATCCATCCATCCATCCATCCATCCATCCATCCATCCATCCATCCATCTATCCATTTATATCTATCCAAGAATCCATCCATCATCTATCTTTCCCTTCATTTATATCTATCCATCTATCCATTTATCTATCCATCAATTTATATCTATCCATCCATCCATCTATCCACTTATATCTTTCTATCCATCTATCCATCCACTTACATCTTTCTACCCATCTATCTATCTATCTATCTATCTATCTATCTATCTAATATTCTTCTATCTAATATTATGATTTTCTGTGTTCATATAAAATCCCAGCTCTAAATCTCTGATTCTATGATCCTTGGATGTTCACCAGCTCTCTGACCTTGGAGAAGCCACATCCCCTCTAAGCCTCTGTTTCCTGAGCTGTAAAATGAGGGCATTGGGCTCCATGAGCTAACCTCTCATGATTCTGTTATTGGTTCCTCTTTCCTCAGGATCCAGGCCAAGTCGTTCCTGATCTGGCTGTTTCTGTTCCTTTTCTGACCCTGAGGCCCATGGAGCTCTTCCTCACAGTGTTGTCAAAACACCCCAGCGAACTCCAGGACACTAAATCTACTTCTGCAAAGATCAGATTGTGAGAGGGTGCAGGGAGGGAGAAGGGCTCCCCACACTCTGGCTGGCATGACAGTATTTGTGACAATGACACTATTTATATCATTGCAAGTCTTTCATTTTATATAAAATAAAATCCTCTTTGGGGCTTTTAAAGCCATTCATTGGCAAAGGCCCTTCCTACCTTTCCAGTCTTCTTACAGCTCACTCCCTTCTATTCACTCTGAAATCCAGTGACACTGGCCACCTTGGGGTTCCTCAAACACAGTACCTTCAACTTCAGACTCCAGGCCTTTGCATGAGCCGTTCCCCATGCCTGGAATGCTATCCTTCCTCATTTCCACCTCCTGGCTTCCCCGGTTTCCTTCAAGACTCAGCTCAAACCATACTTTCTGCAGGAGGCCTTTGCCACCCCACCCTTCCACACTGCTAGTGCCTTCTCTCTAAGATTTCCTTCCATTTATACCATATGGATCTTGCATGGACAGTTATTACACATTGCCTCCTTGATTAGAATTGAAGGCAGGAACTATGTTTCTGTCTTTCTTTGTATTCCCAGCTCCTATCATAGTTCCTAGCATATAATAAGCACTTAATAAATGCTTATTGACTGACAGATTTAGCAGATCCTGTCAACAACAATCAGCATTTGTTAAACTCCTACTCTGTGCCAAGCACTGCACTAAGGAAGCACAGAGACAGATGGGTAGCAGTCCCTGTCCTCAAGAGACTTACATTCTACGGAGGAGAACACAACATTGGGAGGCGACATAATGAGGTAGAACGAGACATAAACATGGAGTGCCCAGACCCAAGTTTGGATCCCAGCTCTCCCTCTTACTGCTTATATGACCCTGAGCCAGTCACTTGATCCTGTTTCCTCACTTTTTAAATGAGAACATTGGACTAGAGATGATCTTTTAGCTTTGAATCTCTGATCAAACCTGTCTATCTATCTATCTATCGATCTATCTATTTATCTATCCATTCACTTGTCCATCTATCCATCCACCTATCTTTCTAACCATCTACCCCTAGAGCAAGTCAGATTTCAATACCTGAGTATGTTATTCCCGTGAGCTAAATTCAATGAGAGTAAAGTTCAAACAATGCTCATCACCCTCCCTTCTTTCCCTCTATTGTAATATGTCTTTGTGCCTCTTCATGTGATGTAATTTACTCTTTTCTGCCTCCTCCTTTTCTCTTCATGCATTACAATCTTTTTTCAGCACTTAATTAGGTTTATCAACACATCAAAATCAACTTAAACCCACCCCCTCTGTCTAAATATTTCCCTTCTATATGATGTAATAAAGATACAGTTCTCAAGAGTTATAAGTGTCATCTTCCATTGTAGGGACATAAACAGTTTGTCCTTATTGAATAACATGTTTGTTTGTTTTCCCCCTTTCCCGTTTACCTTTTTATGCCTCTCTTGAGTCTTGTATTTGAAGATCAAATTTTCCATTGAGCTCTGGTCTTTTCATCAGGAAAGTCTTTAAGTCTCCTATTTCATTGAATGTCCATCTCCTACCCTGAAAGATTATGCTCAATTTCACTGGGTAGTTGATCCTTGGTTGTAACCCAAGCTCCTTTGCCTTATGGAATATCATGTTCCAAGCCCTCTGATCTTTTAATGTAGAAGCTGCAAGGTCCTGTGTAATTCTGACTGTAGTTCCACGATATTTGAATTGTTTCTTTCTGGATGCTTGCAGCATTTTCTCCTTGATCTAATAACTCTGGAATTTGGCCACAATATTCCCTGGCATTTTCAGTTTGGGATCTCTGTTGGGAGATGATTGGTGGATTCTTTCAATGACTATTTTATCCTCTGGTTCTAGTACCTCAGGGAAGGTTTTCTTGATGATTTCTTGAAAGATGCTGTCCAGGCTATTTTTTTCATCCTTGTTCTCAGATTCTTAAATTGTCTCTCCTGGCTCTATTTTCCAGGTCAGTTGGTTTTCCAATGAGGTATTTTATGTTTTCTTCTATGTTTTTCATTCTTTCAATTTTATTTGACTGATTCTTAATGTCTCATAGAGTCATTAGCTTCCAGTTGCCCAATTCTAATTTTTAACATATTGTTTTCTTCCGTTAACCTTTGTACCTCCATTTCTATTTGGCCAATTCTACTTTTTAAGGAGTTGTTTTCTTCAGCATGCTCTTTTTTCCCATTTTGTCAATTGTATTTTTAAACTTTTCTTTTGCCTCTATTATTTGACTTTTAAAATCCTTCTTGAGCTCTTCCAAGAAGGCTTTTTGGGTCTGAGACCAGTTCATATTCCATTTTGAGGCTTCGGATGCGCGTATATTGGCCATGTTGCCCTCTCCTGAATTTGCGTTTTGATCTTCCCTGTCACCAAGATATTTCTCTATGGTCACTGATTTTTTTTTATTCTTCTTGTTCATGTTGTTTGCCTTTTTTCCCCTTCGCTTTTAAATTTGACCTCTGCTTCTGGGCCCAGGGACACTGTCCCAGACTTCTTATGCCTGGGGCTAGAGGCTTGGTTATTGGTTTTTGTGCTGGGGCCTCAGGTACTTGCAGTTGGATGTTGTAGTGGTCTGGTATTTTACCTGGTACTGAGATGGAGGTGATGTGTGCCCGATGTTGGTGCTTGACTGCTTCTCCACCCTGGGGATCAGGCTCTCCTGCTGGTCTGCTGAGGTGGGGCTTGATGCTAGCTTGCTGGGACGCCTCTCATCCTAAACTGGTCCCCTTCGGCCACAGCAAGAAGGAGCTTTCGCATTAATTCCCTAGCCTCCTGAGCTACAGCTAAAAGACTGCTGTCTTTCTGCTGGTTCCACTATTCCAGGATTTTTCCTGGGGCAATATTCTCTGGGTTTTTCAAGGTCAACAAGGGAGGGTGAAAGTGATTTACTGTTTACTCCATCTTGCCTCCTGGAAGTTTAAATAGGTGACTTTCAAACATTCAGGCTGTGGGCTGATAGCCACAGGAGTAGCTGCTGCTGCTGCCACAGGCCCTGCACAGGACTGTGCTTCTCTCTCTTTTTTTTCATGATTTTCTTGCATCACTCTCATTTCTTTTCCTAATTTTTCCTCTATCTCTCTTACTTGATTTTTGAAATCCTTTTTGATCTCTTCCATGATCTGAGACCAACTCATATTTTTCTTGGAGGCTTTAGATGTAGGAGCTTTGATTTTGTTGTCTTCTTCTGAATGTGTGTGTTTTGATCTTTGTCACCATAGGGTCAGGATTTTTTTTTCTGTTGTTTGCTCATTTTCCCGACTATTATGTGACTTTTAACTCTTTATTCAAATAGGGCTTTGCATCCAGGGTGGAGGGCACACTGTCCCAAGCTTCAGGGGTTTTGTGCATTTGTTTTCAGAGATACTTCTAGAGACCTGTAAGTTTTCAGTTCCTCCAAAGTGGTATGATCTAAGGAGAGGTGTGTTTACTACTCTCCTGGCCTGTGCTCTGGTCTATGAGTGACCACAAGCACTATTTTCTGCCCTGGAACTATGAGAAGGGTCCCCACTATGTTGCAGCTGCAAGTTTCCGTGTGCTAAAGCTCCTCCTGGGGTTGCAACCCATATTTGAGTATGGGTAAAGCAACAGAGTTCTGCCTCAGTGTTAGCAGAGACCCCTGTAATCTCCTTCTGACCAGTTGTTTGATCCCCTTACCATCTGTGGTCTGAGAGCTCTGGAAACAGCTGCTACTGCTCCTGATTCAGTCACCCTGAGGCCTGTTCCACTTTTGCTGGGACCTGGTCTATGCTGGCGTGGTCTGAGCTGGACTGTGCTTCTCTCTCAACCTGGTGCAACAGACCTTTCTTGTCAACCTTCCAGGTTGTCTTGGGCTGGAAAATTGTTTCAGTCTGTCGTTTTGTGGGTTCTGCTGTTCTAGAATTTGTTTAGAGTCATTAATTAAGGTTATTTGGAGGAGTTTGAGAAAGAGCTCAGATGAGTCTCTGCCTTTGCTCCACCATCTTGGTTCCCCATCCTCTGTTGGCACACTTCTGCTGGGCCATGACACCCATCCTCACTTCCAGCAAAGCCTCAAGCATGAGTGGTTCTAAGGTTGTAATTACAGCTACACTTACCTTTATCAGGTAACTCTTATGCCCAGTATCCATATATCCATCTACAACTAATGGATAGAGTGCTGGGCCTAGATTCAGGAAGACCTTAGCTAAAATTCTTCCTCAGATACTTATGATGAGAGACAGAGAGAGAGAAAGAGAAGGAGAAGGAGAAGGAGAAGGAGAAGGAGAAGGAGAAGGAGAAGGAGAAGGAGAAGGAGAAGGAGAAGGAGAAGGAGAAGGGGAAGGGGAAGTAGAAGGAGAAGGGGAAGGAGAAAGAGAAGAAGGAGAAGGAGAAGGAGAAGAGGAAGAGGGAGAAGGAGAAGAAAAAGGAGAAGGAGAAAGAGGAGAAGAAGGAGCAGGAGAAGAAGAAAGAGAAGGAGGAGGAGGAAGAGAGAGGAGAGGGACAAATAGAGAGAGAGGGAGGTGGGGAGAGAGAGCACAGAGACAGAAAAGAGACAGAGAGAAAAAAAAGGGAGAGAGAGAAACAGAAAGAGAGAGAAAGGACCACCAGCACCTCAGGCCCAGCAGCAGAAAGCCAGTGACCAGTCCCCTGGCCCCCAGCACAAGAAGCTTGGGGCAGTCCCCTCTCTGCCCCAGGAGCAGAGCTCAACTTTTTTAAATGAGCAAAAACCAGAGAAGAGCCCTGATCACAGAAAGCTACTATAGTGACAGGAAAGATCCAAATACAAACTCAGAAGAGGACAAGAATGTCAAAATGCCTACATGGGAAACCTCAAAGGAGAATATGAATTGGTCTCAAGTCCAAAAAGCCTTCTTGGAAGAGCTCAAAAAAAGATTTAAAAATCAGATAAGAGAGGTGGACAAAAAATTGGGGAAAGAAATGAGAAATGCAAGAGAGAGTCAACAGCTTGGAAAAAGAAGGGCAAAAAATGACTGAAGAGAACAACTCCTTAAAAAATAAAGTTGGCAAAATGGGGGAAAATCCGCTGGAGGAAACAACTCCTTAAAAAGTAGAATTGGTCAAATGGAAAAGGAGGTACAAAAGCTAACTGAAGAAAATAATTCCTAAAAAATTAGAATTGGGCAAATGGAAACTAATGACTCTATGAGACACTAACCTAACCCTTACATGACCCTAAACCTAAATCAGTCCAACAAAATCAAAGGAATGAAAAAATAGAAGAAAATGTAAAATACCTCATTGGAAACACCTGACCTGGAAAATAGATCCAGAAGAGCTAATTTAAGAATTATTGGTCTGGCTAAAAGCCTTGATAAAAAAAAAAGAACCTGGTCAGCATCTTTCAAGAAATTATCAAGGAAAACTGCCCTGATATCCTGGAACCAGATGGTAAAATAGTAATTGAAAAAAATCCACCTGAAAGAGATCCCAAAATAAAAATTCCAAGGAATGTTGTAGCCAAATTCCAGAATTATCAGGTCTTGGCTCCTCATCTCTGTTCTGGAACTGAGTGGCATCAGGACACCACAAGCTGTAGTCTCTGCCCTCAGAGCCCAGCTTATTGTGCCCAATAATGTGTATGAGAAGACAGACAAACAGGCATGCAGAAAGGTAGACAGACAGGCAGACAGACAGGAAGGCAGGCAGGCAGATGGGCAGTCAGAGAGGCAAGCAGGCACATAGATGGGCAAACAGGCAGGCAAGGATGCAGGCAGATAGCTCAGTATACAGATGGGCAGACAGACAGAGAAGCAGGGAAACACACAGAGATGGGTAGGCAAACGAGCAGGCAGGCACATGGATGGGCAGACAGGCAGGCAAGTAGACAGGTAGAGAGTCAGGCAGAAAGATGGACAGTCAGACAGACTGGCAGGCAAGGACACAGGGAGATGGGTATGTAGACAGACAGGTAGTCAGGCCAGCACAGAGATGGGTAGACAAACAGATTGGTAGAGAGACAAATGGGCCAGCAGGCAAGCAGGCAGGCAAGCAGACAGGTAGACAGGCAGGCAGGCAGACAAATGGGTAGGCAAATAGGTAGGCAGACAGACAGAAAGGCAGTCAGACAGACAGGCAGACAAATGGTGGGCATGCAAGCAGAAATAAATATAGGTAAGCAAAGAGGCAGACAGATGGGCAGACTAGAGCCATGGTAAGGTGTAGCAGACCCACAGGCCTGAAGCGTCACCTTGAAGAAGAAATGGCAGGATCCAGCAGGATTCCACAACACATGCACCTAGAGACACATGCAAAGTTTATATCATAATTTTTTCAAACTTCTAAGTGCCTCTGGACTTAGGAGACAGAGGAGACTCCATACTGTATTGGGAACAGCCTGAGTGAGTTCAGTTTCTCACCATGAACTGGTCAGAACTGAGGATTCTGGACTCCCAAACTCAACTCCAAGCCACAAACAGACTGTGGACCCACAGCAAAGGTCCCTTCCTGGTCTCCTTCAGGCTTGAACTGACTGGAAAATCCTCCCTGGCCACAGGATATTAGAAACAGCAGGATCTTTCCTTCTCCCAAGCAGCTGCCCCTGAACTCATCCTGCCTCAAACAAGGCCCCCTGATCTCATGAGGGAAAGGAGAGTGGTGGGACCTTGTCTCTGAGCAGGGATAGCACTGTTCCCAGTGTGTCCACAGGTCCTGGCTTCATGTCTGTGCCCCATCGCCAGCTCCTTGAGTCATTGGTCAAGGCTCCATCCTCCCCCTCACCTATAATAGAGAAGGAAGGGCTTTTGCTCCAGGTCCTATCAGAGGTACAGAGACAAGGGAGGACTTACCAGGCTGGCCTCTGCTTCTGAAAAGGGTGTCAGTCTATAGCAGCTAGGGCTCCAGGGTCTGAATTCAGGGACAGTTATAGGGGCTGCTGGACGGCTGAGCTCCTCTCCTCTTGGAGCTGTCATAATCAATGGTCACGTCACCGAGAAGTAACACTGTCTGCAGGGGGAGATAGGGATGTCTCTTCAGGAGTCCCCCCAACCACCACCTCCAGTCAATTACCAGCAAGTATCATGGATTGATGAGCAAGGTCATGACAAGTATCTGGGAACAAATGACAGCAAAAACTTTTTGGTGCTTCCTGGGAGGTGGGGTAGTGATGTGAGAGTCACACAAGGCACTGAGTGAGGCTTGGGGAATGGTCTCAGCTTATGCAGGCCTATGGTCTGGACTAGTAGCAGATGGTTAGACCTGGCCACTACAGACCCTCTCCGGGCATGCTGCCCAAAGATGTACCAACAAGGATGACAAAGACCTTCTGATCATACTCATTTCTTCATCCTGTGTCCTTCCTTGAAGGCCTGGAAGCCAAGACCCACAGTGATGGTGGAAACCAAAATGGAGTAAACAGACATGAATGTTACAATGTTAAGTGAACTTTCCCAGAGTCCCTGAGGCTGAGAGGAGTTAAGGGGCCAGAGAAGGACCAGCAGTTCTGTTTCCATGCAAATTGAAATGCTTTCTTTTACATGAAAGACCTTCTGCCTGCACGACTGCCCCCAAACCAGCAATGACACCAGAAAGCATGAGTCAAGGTCATTCCAATGACAACTGAAATGGTGGCGGTTGCATTCATAATTGAAATACTGTATTTCCAAATAAGGCCTTTTTTAAAATTTCCCTGGAGACTTCACTGAAGAAGGCAAACAGAAAAGTTGCCACTAAACTCAGCTTCTCATGACGCCAGAGTAACAGGAAATTTGCACAATCATGTCACAGCCCAGCCATAATTAGAAGAGGAAAAAGGAAGAGAATCCTAACAACATAATTCTTACATGAAAAGACAATGACAACACAGCCGAAGTCCTCATTTGCTTTGCCACTTCCAGCCCTCCACCCATGCAGCCCACCATGTTGGTCTTCTCTGCGATTAAAGCTGTGGCTGACGTCAGTCTCTGGGGTCTCCACTTTTCCACTCATCAGTGTCCTGGGTGAACACACTTCTTCTATTACTTAAGGGACTGAGTTTCAGGGGTCAAAATGAAAAGCATATGAGACTAGAGTAGGGGGCAGGCAAGAAGTATGGGGCTTTTAATATGATTATTGAGGAAAGTTAGGACCCAGCTTTTGGCAGGAAGATTGTAGAAAATAGGTCTCTCTGCAAAGGTTTCCGAAAGTCATCCTTTTGGCACTCTATAGCACCCCATATTGAAAAAGGGTCAAAAATTCACCCAACCCATCTGGAAAGGAAGGGAAGCCATGTTTGAGAGATTCACATGATAGTACTGGACCTTCTGGAGAAGGGTGAGGGCTTCTGCTGGAAGAGCTGACTATAGGAAGGCAATCATGAGAAAACTAGCAGAGAGAAACCAAAGGAATCACTGGAATTTTATATTCCTAAAGGCCAAGTTTGGTGTGTACCTCAAAATAACATCTGGAAAGGTGACTTTAAATATCAATAAAAAAGGTTTTTCAATAAAAGGAAGGAATAAAAATCACTCTTTCAAAAGAAAAACCAGAGGTGGAGGAAAGGGGGAGAAGGACAAACGTGTATAAGTGCTTATGATGTCCACTGTGCAAGGACTTGACAAATATTATCTCATCTGATTCAAGATGGCAGTTCAAATTCAAACTCATCAAAGAAAAGGAACATAACAAAGATAAGGTGGTTCAGGAAGTATAAGGAGAAGTAACGAGATGAATGCTTCCTTATACCAAGAGCTAGGCAGAGATACAGTTGGTTCAAAGAGCAATCTGGCTAAATTCAGGAAAAATGATGAAAAGAAACATTTGCACCCAATAATTCTCACTTGGGGAATGATATATCTCATATACATATAGACACATATGTACACATGTGTGCATGTGTTTGCATATATGTGTATGTGTGTATGCACACATGGATATATACACACGAATATATTTACATCAGAATATCTATACACATATATACCTGAATATATATGTGTATATGAATGGACACATATATGTGAACATATACATCTCTATGTAAAGAGACATCTTTTCAAAGATCACTTTCCTGCTCCTCCTCTATGGTGGCTGACTTGTCTTACCCTCCTCACCACCCTTTCGCCCCTCCTCCTTTACAGCTCCCCTTCAGACACTGTCTTCTGCTATTGGAATGTAAATTCCTTGAAAGTAGGGACTATTTTGTTTCCCTATTCCCCCAGTACAAGTGGGAGGTAACCTCACAAGGAAAGTATTGACAGTGATGGGGTAGAAGAAGGGGAGACCAGGAAAGGCCTCTTGCAAAAGTGGGATTGGAACTAAGTTTTCAAGAAAACCAGGGAAGGCAAACAATGCAGATGAGAAAGACAAGCATTCCACTCATGGAAGTCAGCCAGTGTGCGGCTGTGTGTGAGGAACAGCATGGGAGTCAGTGTTGATGTATCATGGCAGCCATGGAGGGTGGAATCTAGGACTGGAGTGGACCTGGGGCAGGCAGATACAGTAGCAGATCATTGCAGAAGTCCAGGTATGGAGCGATCATGGCCTTGACCAGGGTGGTGGTAGTGTGAGTGGAGAGAAGGGGCTATATGTGAGAGCTTTGGCAAGTTTAGAAATGAAAATATTATGAATGACAGCATATTAAAAATGGGCAGTAAGAGAAATGAAGGACTCAAGGATTATGAGTTTTAGAGCCTGGGTGGGAGACTGGTGCTGCTTTGGGCAACCACAAGGACATTCTGACCAGGGGAGGATTCAGGGGGAAAGGTGAGGATTCCTGTTTTGGATTGCTATGTCTAGTTGGAGAAGTCCAGTGAGCAGCTGGAGATACAAGACTTGAGGTCAGGAGGTCATGCAGTTAGGGTTGGATAAAGTGCATCTGAGAATCTTCAACGCAGAGATGATAGTGGAATCACTGGGAGCCAATGTGATCACCTAGTGAAATAGTTATAGAAGGTTAAGAGAAGAGAGCCCACTACAGAGCCTTGGGGAATACCCACAGTTAGTTGGCACGCTATGAATGAAAAGCCAATCAAAGAGATGAAAAAGAAGAAGCCAGAGAGGTGGCAGAACCAGATGTGTCATGGAAACCTTGGGAGAAGGGAGTATTAAAGAGAAGAGAGCGATTGTGTCAAAAACTGCAGAGAGATCAGGAAGGATGAGGACTGAGAAAGGACCATTAGAGCTGATGATTAAGAGATCATTGGGCAATGATCCAAAACAATCAGAAAGGACTCAATGAGGAAAAATGCTATCTACTTACAGAGAAAGAGCTAATGGAGTCTGAATGCTGATTGAAGCATTCTTCCTTCCTTCCTCCCTCCCTCCCCCCTCTCTCTCTTCCTTCCTTCCTTCCTTTCTTCCTTCCTTTCTTCCTTCCTTCCTTCCTTTCTTTCTTTCTTTCTCTTTCTTTCTTCCTTCCTCTCTTTCTTTCTTTCTCTCTCTGTTTCTTTCTTCCTTCCTCCCTTTCTTCCTTCCTCCCTTTCTTCCTTCCTCTCTTTCTTTCCTTCTTTCTTTCCTTCTTCCCTTCCTTCCTTCTTTCTTTTTTTTCTTCCTTCCTTCCTTCCTTCCTTTCTTTCTCTCTCTCTCTTCCTTCCTTCCTTCCTTCCTTCCTTTCTCTTTCTTTCTTTCTCTCTTCCTTCCTTCCTCCCTTTCTTCCTTCCTCCCTTTCTTTCTTTCTTTCTTCCTTTCTTCCTTCCTTTCTTTCTTCCTCTCTTTCTTCCTTCCTCTCTTTCTTTCTTTCTCTTTCTTTCTCTCTTTCTCTCTTTCTTTCTTTCTTTCTTTCTTCCTCTCTTTCTTCCTTCCTCTCTTTCTTTCTCTCTCTCTCTCTCTCTCTTTCTTTCTTTCTTTCTTTCTTTCCCTCTTTCTTTCTTCCCAAGTCTTCTTGGTTGACTAATGTGGAAATGTTTTCCGTGATTGTACACATATAATCTATATCAAATTGCTTACTGTCTCAGAGAAGGGGGAGGGAAGGCAGAGAGGGAAAGAATTAGGAACTCAAAATTTTTCAAAAGCCAATGTTAAAAAAAGATTTTTTACACGTAGTTGGAGAATAGTATAAAATGTTTTCCAAAGCGATCACTGGTAACTTAGCAGCAGCCACACTGCGAAGGGTTTGAGAATCAAGTGAGAGGAAAAGAGGCAAAGGCATTGCTTAGATGCCTTTCCCAAGTTTACCTGAAAAGAAAAGGAGACATTAAAACTCTAGCTAGTAGAGATGATCAGATCACATGTGGTTTTTCTTTTAAGGATGAGGGAGATGAGTGTATTTATAGGCAGCAGGGAAGGAGCCAGTAGATAGGGAGAGATTGAAAATTAGGGTGAGGATTATAGAGGGGTAGTCTGATGGATAAGGGACAGGACATTATCAAGGATGTGCATACAGCTTGGCAAAGACAAGGACAAGTTCTTCATGGGAGAGAAAGAGGTGAAGTAAAAGGTGGGAGGAAGACATTTGAGTGATGTGAGATGAGGAGGAGGAAAGAAGAGGCAGCTTTCCTTGAATGTTCTCATTTGTTTTCAGTGATGTATGAGATGACTGTCTCAGGTGAGAGGCTGAGGGTACCACCTGTCATGGCAGTCTTGAGGAAAAGGTTTGAAATAACTATTTCAGCTGTTTAAGAGTTTATGAACACAGAAGTAGAACATCTGTGTGTGATGGCAAGGCCAAGGGTATGATGAGCATCTGTCTCTGTAGCAATCCAGGTGGAATGGAGAAGTAGGTGACAAGGAGGTGAAGGTATTTGAGTGAGAATCACATATATTGTGAATCTCCTCTTAACATGAAGACAAGGGCAGTATTCTGGGAAGAAAACAGAGTAGGTCAGAAAACTTTCAGCTCTCCAAATTTCCTCCACAAAAAAAGACAGAACATCACCTCACAGGAGCAGAAATATACACAGGCCCAGTAGAGAGCCTTAGGGGACACCCACGGTTAGTAGGCATGACCTGCATGAAAAGCCAATCAAAGAGATGATGATGATGATGATGAAGAAGAAGAAGAAGAAGAAGAAGAAGAAGAAGAAGAAGAAGAAGAAGAAGAAGAAGAAGAAGAAGAAGCAGCAGCCACCAGAGAGGTAGCAGAACCAGATGTGTCATGGAATCATGAAATCATTCTCCTAAGACAATCTGAGCAGAACCCAAGAAAGAGGAGATCACTAGGGACAGAGGTTTGGCCCGAGTGAAGGGCAAACACCTCCAGACCAACTCTGCAGAATAAACAAATAACAAGGCCTAGGGGCAGCTGGGTTGAGAGGCAACCTTAGCCTTAGAAACTTCCATTTTGCAGACAGTGTGGGGGTCTGATGGATGAGTAGGAGAAGATTGATGGATCTTCCACTGTCAGGAACACCAAGTATTGACCAGGGCAGTGTGTCATAGTCTATGGCTGTGGGGAGAAGGAGCTAGCACACACTTGGTGAGTGCAAAAGTGAGGGCAGAGACACTGTTGGCTGTGGGCACCTGCAGGAGAGCAGAGTCCCTGGTTTAAGTTCTGGGGCAAAGAGGACAGCTGTAGTTTGTAAATACTGGAGGGACTGCAGGGAGCAAGATCATTTGTGGGACAGTGTGCCTCGGGGCCCTAGCTGTGGTTTAGGAGCAGAAAGGAGAACCAAAGGCCGGCCCCAAGACAGACCTCAGAAAATAACAGTAGGAAGGACCTGAGGCTTGGAGCATCATTCCCTATGCCTTATGACTACAACTTGATTACACTTATAGCTGCCCAAACCAAAATCAAACAAAAATAAATAAAAATGAGTAAGCAATGGAGAAAGAACCCAACCTTAGACAGTTACTACGGGGATGGACAAGATCTGGGTTCATATTCAGAGGAAGATAATGGAGCTTTAAAAAAAAAAAAGAGCCACTCCTTTTTCAGTGAGAAACATCAAATGGTCCCAAGCATGAAAAGAGTTCTTGGAAGAACTTAAAAAGGACTTCAAAAATCAAATAATATCAAGGAAAAAGTAGAAAAAATAAGAACAATTCAAGAAGATCATGAAAAGAAAGTCAACCTACTGGAAATAGAGAATCAAAAACTTAAGGATGAAAATAATTCCTTGAAAACTAGACTTGGGCAAGGGGAAGCTAATGACATTTTTTTGGGAGGGATGAAGGCAGGGCAACTGGGGTTAAGTGACTTAGCTAATGACATTTTAAAACACCAAGAAATCATAAAACAAAATCAAAAGAATGAAAACATAGAAAAGAAAGTGAAACAACTCATCAGAAAAACAACTGATCTGGAGAATAGATCAAGGAGAAATAATATAAGAATAGTCTGAGTACCTAAAAATTACAATAAAAAGAATCTTGATAGAATATTACAAGAAATTATCAAGGAAAATTGCCCCAAATTTCTAGAACAAGAAGGCAAAGTAGAAATAAAAAAATCCATCACCTGAGAGAGGTCCTAGGAGGAAAACTTATAGGAGTATCATAGCCAAGTTTCAAATCTCCCAGGTTAAGGAGAAAATATTGGAAGCAACAAGAAAAAAAATTGTAATATTATGGAGCTACAATAAGGATTACACAAGACCTAGCTGCTACTACAATGAAGGACCATAGGTCTTGGGATGTAGAGCAAAAGAACTGGGGTTACAACCAAGCTTGATTTACCCAGCAAAGTTTACTATATGAAAAAAATGGACATTTAACAAACTCAAAGACTTTTAAGTTTTTGTGATAAAACCCCCAGAACTTAAGAGAAAATTTGATATATAACATCCAGGAGAAATATAAGGTAAATATTAAAGACTAATGATAAGGGACTCAATAAGATCAGCTTTTTACTTCATATATGTGTATTCTTATGATTGTCATCATTATTTGTGTCAATTGAAAGAAAGGCATGGGCTGAGCTGAGTATTTTGGGACAATTATAAAAAAATAAAACTACATAGGGAGAGACAAAAAGGAGGGATTATCTCATTCAAATGAGGCATAAAAGGAAAAATTGATACAGCAAAAGCTAGTGGGGGAGGGCAGGTAGCACTGAAACCTTACTTTCATCAGGAATGAGTTAAAGAGAGAACAACATACACACACATATATACATATATACACAGTTACACACATATATATATACATACATGCATACATATACACATACACATACATACATATATGTATGTATCTAGAGGGGTATAAAATTCTTTTAAATTCAGAAAGAAATATTAGAGGGGAAGGTGATAGGGTGGGGGAGAGGATAAAGGAGAGACTGAGTGGGGTGGGTAGGTTAAGAAATAAGAGGGCAAAATAGTGGGTAGAAGTAAAGCAGAGGAGTTAGGAGGGTAGGGTAAATAGGGTGACAAGGATAGTGAGGAAAATAGGAAGGAGGAAAATACATAACAAGTAATTGTAGCTTTGAATGTTAATGGGATGAATTTACTCATAAAATGGGAACAGACAGCAGATTAAAAATTTAACTTCAACAACATGTCACTTTCAGGAAACTTTATAAAAATGAGAGATACACACAATGATAAAATAAAGGGCAGGAGTAGAATTTAGTATGTAAAAAAAGTGGGGATAGTAATCATGATCTCAGACAAAGTTAAAGTTAAAATAGATTTAATCAAAAGTGAAAATGGAGAAACTACATTATGTGTCAGCAATATTATTCAATATTGTTTTAGACCATTTAAAAACCTAGACAATATAAAATAGCTGAATGTATATCTGCCAAAATAGACACAGGAACTATATGAACATAAATGTAAAATACTTTTTAGCAAATAAAATCAGATCTAAATCAGATCAGATCTTCTATGAAGAAGGTGCACCAAGACCAAATCTCCTAATTCCAGGCTGGCTCCATTATCTTCTCCCCCAACTCTCCCCACAATAAATGTTATGGAAACTCTCCTTCAGGAGTCCTGGGAGCCAACCTGGGGTCCTTGCTTTCATGCCCCTGGTGTTGCTAGGAATAACAGACTAAGCAAGAATCAGAATTTGGACCAACAAGGGTTTGTTGAGTTTGCCACCAAGAGACTCTCACCCAAAGATGCAAACTCTCCCTGAATAAACAGTATGTAAGATTTCTATAGGTTTCAGGGAATGAGGAGCACCGTAGAAGGAAAAAGCAAAAGATGATTTCTCAAGGTCGTTGTTGCTGGGGCCTGAGACTAATCTGGCCCAATAACCCTTTTCCCCCAGTTTTGGGGTCAGGAGTTTCTGCCAGAATGGAACAAGACAGGATGGGGCTGGGGGAGGGGGGAGGTGAAGTGGAGCAGAGATTTTGGCAGTTTCTCAGAACAGATCAAGTCACTGCTGGGTGAGTAGAGACTCATGTGTGACAAGAATGGAGTGATTCTCCAAATGGAGCCACTCTGGATCTGCACCCCTTTCCCTAAAGAGAATTAAATTACACATTTCTCATCAAGCTCATCCATGACTGACTCCCCATGCCCAGGGCTTCCAATTCCCAGAGAAGACATGATCTCTTATTTTGAGCAAAGGGAAGCACCATGGATGCTGGAGCAAGAAGGCCTGGGGAGCTGCTGTCCAGGTGAGTGAGGTGAAGGCAGGTATAGAGCCCAGATAGGAGGCTACTACATGGTGTGGGGAAGCAAGTGCTAGATTTGGGGGCAGGAAGACCTGCCTTGGAATTCTTTTTCAGATATTTCTCAGCAGCAGTCCCCTAGGCCAGTCACTGACAAACCCCTGAGCTTCATTTTCCCCATCTGTAAAGTGAGGAAGTTGAACTCCATGGCCTTTCAGCTCCTTTCCAGGGATCAATCCATAATCCTACAAGAAGTCACTGTTTGGAGTTTGGGTGCATGGAATTCTTCTGAAAGTGCAAAAAATTGATCAAGCTTTCCAGTATGATCTCTTTCTTAGACCTTCAAGTCAACAAAGTATCTACTCTGTGCCAGGCCCTGAGCTAACCACCAGAGACATAAAGAGCTGCAAGGTGGGTCCCCTGCTCCCATGGATTTCATAGTCTGCTGGGTCAGACAACGAGTCAACAACTATGTAGGAACGTACTATTGTGAGAAACAATTGTTTCTCTTGTATTTAATAACAAGTTATTGTATTAGGATCAAGGATTTTCCCCTTTTCTACTTCCTTGGTATTTCCACAGATATCAGTGGGAAAGGGCAGGAAATCTCTTCAGACAGTAAAAGAACTTCTAAGTTTACACTAATGGCTGCATTCCTGCTCATTGCTCGCTCCGACACATCTGGGAAGGGTTGATTCTCCCTTTTGTCAGACAGGTGCTATGGAAATTGACAAGTCTCTTTGACCAATATTTGGGTGACCCAAGTCATGTACCCCAAGACCCACATTATAATATAGCCCTCTCTCTCACTGTAGTATTTACTGTCCCATTAATTGTTAACCAATCAGTGTTGATTGCCATTCTGAGGAACACCTCCTCTTCTAAGGGTATATAAACTGTGAGCCTAATGCCATGAGGGATCTTTGGTGTAAGAGAGACAGACAAATGACTATCCTTTTATTAATAAATGTGCTGGCCTTGTTAAATAAAATATTATATTTAAATAAAGTTAAACAAAATATTTAATCAAAAAATAATTATATTACCTAGAAATTATGTCTCTTGAACCTTTCTAAATGCCACATTATAGACAGGATAAATTGGAGAGGAAAGGCCCTAAAGTTAAGGAGGACTGGGAAAGGCTTATTGTGGAAGGTGGACTCTGGCTGGGGCTTCAGGGAAGCCAGGGCAAGCACTCTGGGCAGAGGAAGTGATAAGGAAAAGCCATAGAGTCAGGAGGTGGAGTGTCCTGTTCGTGGAACAGAAAGCAGGCCCCCACCACTGGATTATAGCATATATGGTGGGAGGAGGGGCAATACAGTGAAAGCAGACTGGCAGAGTAGGTGAAGAGAAGGTGATGACATGCTCTAGCTGCCCTAGGGAGGATTTTATACCAGATTCTTTTTCTGGGGAGCCACTGGAGATTGATGAGTAGGTGGGGATATGGTCAGGTGAGAGCTTTAGGAAGATGAACTTGACAACTGCAGGGAGGATTGACTGGACTGAGGGGAGACTTGAGACAGCTGGACCAACCAGCGGGCTCTGTGAGGTGATAGGTGCCTGAACCAAGAAAGTGACAGCATTGGGAGAGAAGGTAGTAGGTGTGAGAGATGCCACCAAAGTGGAATCACCAGGACTTTGCAACAGATTGAGCCTGGGGACCAGGAGTGCAGATGTGTGAGGCTCAGTGGTGAGTGCATGGCACCTCCTATGTGAGACTGGATTATTGGAATGATGCCTCAGATAGTGTTAGGAAAGTAGGAAGATGGGAGGGTTGGGAGAAAGAAAATGAGTTTAGTTTGGGATATGATAGAAGGAGAACCAGGGGAGAGCAGTGTCACTAAAGCCTAGAGAGGAGAGTATCAAGAAAAAGGGGTGGCTGATGGTGGCAAAGCCTGCAGAGAAGTCAGGAAGGATAAGGATTAAGAAATGGCCATGAAATTTAGCAATTTCAAAATTATTGATAATTTTGGAGAAAAAAAGTTTCAGTTGAACAATGAAACTGGGAGTCAGACCGCAAAGTTTCAAAGAAAGCAAGGGAAAGGACAGAGACAGCAGTTGTAAATGGCCATCTCCAGCTGTTCAGCTCTGAAAAAGAGGAAAGGTATTGGACACTATCTCGTGGGGATGCATGGATCAAGTGAAGGTGTTCTGAGGATTGGAGAGAAATGGTTTTATTTGTGGCAATAGGAAAGGAGTCATCAGTGTGGGAGAGAGTGAAAATTAGTGAACAATAGGGACACCAGAGGACAGAGTAGAACAATGTAGATGATGGGGTGGAATGGAGTCATTCGCACAGGTAAAGGGGTTTGCTTTAGCAAGCAGAAGGATGATCTTTTCCTCTGGTACTGGGACCAAAAAGGGAAAGAAATGGAACAACAATGTTGCTAGCAGCTGCTGTGGGGGCATAAGACCAACAACACCAGCACACAGGAGGGCTGCTAGCACAGGTTCTTTGATCTGCTTTTCTAAAGAAAGCAACTTTAAGGGGTTAACAATCTTTTTTCAATTATACATACAGGTACCATTCACTTAGTTCATAGGGGAAAGCAGCACCATGAACTTCAGAGAGAATACAAATAGAAATTACAAACAGAGACAATATAAACAGATCAATAGGCAGGTTTCTGTCTGACCATAGCATACATAGTTACCAGAGAGAGAGAAGCACCAACATCTGGGTTTTCAAAGCCAGGGGGGCTCCTTGACGGCTACCCAGAGTCTCCACACCGACACTCTTCCAATGAGTGTACCCCCAAAACAAAATGCCAACCTCAGAGTTTATATGCACTCCCTCAGGGTCAGAGGGCATCACAACCATGTGACTCAAACCCATATGACCTAAGGCTTAAGCAGTCATCAAAGTCATCAAAGACTCTTGATTGAAACAAAGACTATTGATTCAAACAAAGGATTCAATCAAAGGTACTTGATTACCTCAGTGCTGAGAAGAACTCCAAAACAAAAAACAAAAGGTCCCACTTTACCTGCCCAATTCAAACAAAGGCAAGACTCATTAAAGATACTTGATTGCCTTAGCATTCCAAAAGAGAAAACAGTAAAAAAAGTCCCACCATTCTTAACATTATAAGAAAGCATCACATTCATGTGAGATGACTAGGATAAGATGGCTCTTGAAAAATATTCGGGTCTTTTCAGTGAAATAAGAGACCAGGGTGAGAGTTCTGTGTGGATGGAGGAGGCGGGTGCAAGCAAAGCCATAAGGGAAGAGTCGAAGAGGAAAGAGAAGATTTGGAAAAGCTGCTGTGGTGAGTGGCATGGGGATTCAGTGAGAGAGATGGCAAAGAAGCCTCTGTGATCTTCAGTGTTGGATCTGGTCAGCTTCCATCAGGTTTAGAACCTGACAAAGGTGACAATGTAGAGATGATTACATGCAAGAGACAGAAACCTGGCTGAGGCCAGAATATGCATTCAGCAACAGACCAGAATGGGATTGAGGTTGAGGCTGGGGCCTGGGATCAGCCTTGGGCCCAGACCGTCAATAACCATTGATGAAGCCCCTTTCTAGGCCCCTTGCTAAGCCCTGAGGCTACAAAGGAAGGCAAAAGACAATCCCTGCTGTCCCAGAGCTCAGAATGGAGTTTACAAACACAGAGATGGTTTGAGAAGAAGCAACAGATCCTAAACCTCACTTTTAGCTGACTGTTTGGAATGGAAACACATGTCATTCGAAGGGAAATAAAAGACTATCAAAAGCGAGGACACTAACAGTTTAAGAAGAGCAGAACTGGAGAGGAAATAGTCAACATCGAAATAACCATGATAAAAACCATAGCGCATTTCCATAGCACCCACTATGTGCCACACACTTTACAAATATGAGCTCATCTGATCCTCATAAGAACCCTGCCAGTTAGGTGCTGTTGTTAGGCCTGTTTTACAAAGGGAGAAACTGAGGCAAACAGAGGTTAGTGAGTTTCTGAGGTGGAATTGGAGCTCAGATCTTCCTAACTTGAAGACCAGTGTTCTAGCCACTGCACCATCAGCTATATTCTGATTTTTAAACAGAACACTGTGAAAATACGCACACACATATGAGGCGGGTAATGGGAGGACAATTAGACAAGCTCTCTTGCTAAGGGATGGAAATTAATTTTTTGTTCCCTAGCAGCCAATAAAATGAATTGTTAATTACCATATAAAAGGTTTATTTTTCTATTGGCTCATGATAAGTGGTGTAATAAATGGTCAATTGCATGTATTACTTTTTTTTAATTAAGATTATTTATTTTTAGTTTACAACACTCAGTTCCGCATGATTTTGAGTTCCAGATTTTCTTCCCCCCTCCATCCCCAAGACAGCATGGAATCCGATACATCTTCTACATATAACTTCACATTAAACTTATTGCTTTTTTTTAAACAACGTTTACACATAAAACCACCTTTGTAAGGATACTATTTCCTCAATGTAACTTTTTTTTCTGCCACTAACAAACTGGCTACACTCTCACTGAAACTCTAGTGAATGACTAACCTGTATCAGTGACCAATTCCTTCGAAAATCTTCCAAATAGAAGAATAGTAACATAAGTGGAAGATGAATCCAAATCAGAAAACACCTTTAGCATGGCAATGAGTGGCAATTTAAGGTCTGTTTTCACAAAACAGTTGTGGGGGTCCGTGATGGCTTGGTCTCTACTGTGAATGCCTGGCAACCACAGTTTTCAAAGAGCCTGCCATCTCTGCTGCAAGATTGACAGACGGCTCAATCTGGTGATTATAACTTTGAATGAGATGTGATTACAAGGTAACCCAGGAATGGGTACAGTAACAGCCAGCCAGCCATGGTCTGTGCATGCCTGTGACCATGTGCACATGAATGGCCAACCTTCCTGAAAGTTTGGAAACAATTTGGTGTCAAGCTGAGAAACTGAAAGAATATGTTGCACTTAGTCAGAAGCAGTCAGTTTGATGTGATCACAGCATGATGCCCAAAAGCATTATAGGCCTGATTGTGATAGTTAAGAATCACTGAAGAAAGAAATGTGTTATGGTGGAAACATGCACGTGATTGTTGTCCCAGAGGAAAAATATCTTTGTAACCAAAGTGAGCAATTCTTTTTTTTTTTTGGGGGGGGGGGCAGGGCAATTGGGATTAAGTGACTTGCCCAAGGTCACACAGCTAGTACAAGTGTCAAGTGTCTGAGGTCACATTTGAACTCAGGTCCTCCTGACTCCAGGGCCAGTGCTCTACTCGCTGCACCACCTAGCTGCCCCAAAGTGAGCAATTCTTTACTGCTTAAGGTGCCATGAACAAATTTTTTGCTCCAGTCCCTTGGACCATTGTCTCAAAGCTCCAAAGGGTTTGTGAAGGACTAAATGGGAAGGGCTAGGAAAGGACTAATAGTGAAGCATGCTGTCTATCTCCTTACAAAAGGATGGTGGACTCATGTTCTTGTATGAGACATATTTTCAGACAAGGGAAAATGACATGCATTTTTATTAAAAACTTGTGTTTATTATAAGGATTTTATTTTTATTTTTGTGACCAGGGCCATTTAAATAAAATTGTTTAAAAAGAAGTAAGTAATGGCTGTCCCAAAAAAGTAATGGGCCAAAACAAAACCTCTTATGCCTCAGGTAAGTACAAAAAAGAGTGCTAGCATACGTCATGTGATCTCAGTGCAACAGAAAAAATAAGATTGAAACTGATCACCGGGAAAATTACATTATGTTTACGGACATTATAGATCATGAAATAATATGAAATTTAGTTCCCAAATGGCATAATATGTATGAAGAAAGGATTGAAGGTACAGACAAGGAAAGTGAAAGTAAAATGGAAAGACTGAAAGTGGAGCCAATTTGTCTAGCACTGTGGACAGAGCATGCCCAGTCACAGGCTCTGAGTTCTAGTCTCAGCTTCTGGGAATTGGGTCAAGTCACTCTAAACCATTCTGAGCTCATGGCCTGACTTGTGAATGTAATGAGAATGCCAGCCCTGCCTATGTCACAGGTTTGTTGTGAGGATCCAATGTCATTGTGCGTGAAGTTGAGATGTTGGCATTTTCAAATGATTGTGAAGTTGAGCTAATGGCATTTTCAAATGATTGATTCTGTCCAGTTAAGTTTGAGGACTTTTTTCTTTGTCCAGGGAGAGAGAATGTAAATCAGTTTACTTTCTGCCCATGGAGGGAAGGGGGATATAACTATGTATGTGTGTATATGTGTCTGTGTATATACAATTATTGTCTGTTTCTTTCAGAAGGAGAGATCAGACTTGAAATAAAGAAGACTCCTCCAGAACTAAGCTTTTCTGTAGAAGAGACTCACAAGCAAAGATTCATGAATGGTGGTCCCTGTGACTTCACTTAGAGAGTATTCTTTGCTGTACATCAGAGAATCCACACTGGGGAGAAGCCTTATGAATGTAATCAGTGTAGAAAAACTTTCTCAAAGAGCTCCATTCTTGCTTTATATGAGAGAATCCACACTGGAGAGAAACCTTATGAATGTAATCAATGTGGAAAAACTTTCAGATGTAGGAAGAGTATTGCTGTACATCAGAGGATCTACAGGGGAAAGAAACCTTATGAAGGTAATAAATGTGAAAAAGTTTTTATACAGAAGACCAGTCTTACTATACATAAGAGAATCCACACTGTAGAGAAACCTTATGAATATAATCAGTGTGGAAAAACTTTCAGATGTAGGAGGAATATTGCTCAACATCAGAGAATCCACACTAGAGAGAAACCTTATGAAGGCAATCAATGCAGAAAAGCATTCACCTAGAGCTCCCATTTTGTTTGACATCAGAGAATCCACAGTGGAGAGAAACGTTATGAATGTAATCAGTGTGGTAAAGCCTTCAAGCAAAGTCAGTCCCTATTTCTCATCTGAGAATTCACACTAGATAGAAATCTTATAATTGACATGAATGAGGAAAGGCATTCAAATGGAGTACAGAGCTTCTCAGCAGAAAATTCCCTCTGGGTACAAGCTGTATATAGATTCAAAGTGGGAGAAGTGGGAAGCCCTTCAGCCAAAGATCATCTTTTCCATCAGAGGACTCACACTGGAAAGAAGCCTTATGAATGTGCTCAGTGGGACTATGCCTTTCTCTGGAGATGGGGGTCCCTGGTGAAGGGCTCAGTTTTGTTTCTGACTGTAACAGAATAGTGAAATAAGGGAACAGAATTCATGCTGACCCACCAGCTGCAAAACAGGAAAACAAGGCAGTAGAGTTGTTCATAAACTGCAGGATCCCGTGAAAGGAGCCATCTTCAGAACAAGGGAAAAAATGTTTCAATATTATGTCAATGGGGGGACAATGTTTGGTAAAGAGAAGACATCAGAGGTGTTTGTTCAAAGGTATAAAAATTGGTCCAGTTTAGGGGAAATTGCAGGCCTTCTCCATGTATGTATTTGGCCTACATTCAGGCTGCTGCATGTGACAATCAAGAAACTTCTCATTAACTCCTCAGTTTTGCGATCCAACAATTATGGTGGTGAGGAAGAGATTCTGCTGGTGGACTTGAGGCAGAGCAGACCCATCATGTGAAAAAGCAGCTTTGATTAAGAAGGTAAGAGGCCCTGTGACTTCTATATCAAAGGCCGACCATAGTTGCTCCTGCTTCTGAACAACAACAAAATAATTAAAGCCGAAATTTGTGATTTGAGTAAGGAGGGTGGAGCAAAGATGGCAGACTTTTTCACATCCTTCTGCTGTTTTGGGGACCTGCATGTTGTCAGTGCTTCCAAAGTGGCCCAGTCCATGGAAAGTCTGTTCCCTGCCCTCCTGGTCAGAGTTCTGCAAGTCCATGATGCAAATTTTGGTCTTTTGGATAATGTATGGTCAATTTTCAGTAGATTGCTATTGGACTTTGTCACTGTTAGCCTACTGGGAGATTCTTCAGGTTTAAAGGGACTGAACCACTGTCTTGCCTGTGGCTCCCCTTTGATCCTGGTGCACTGGCTGGGTCAATCCACTGCGAAGGTTAGAATTACACCTTGCTCTGGGGCTCAGAGCCAAAGAGTTGGAGTTTTTGGAACCTGTTCTTTTTGGCGCACAGCTCAAGCACTCTCTTATTCATGACTCCTCTCTACCCTGGAACTGTGACCAGGAACTAGGGAATAGCTGTGAGCTGGCTCCCATTCCTGACAACCTGTCTAAATTTACTCAATTATATGATAATAAATTTAACAGTTTAAGTGAAATGGAAGAATACTTACAAAAACAAAAACAGCCCAGATTAACATAAGAGGAAACAGAATATCTAAATAAACCTATTTTAGAAAAAGAAATTGAATGGGCCATTAACAAGCTTCACAAGAAAAAATGATGAATTTTGCCAAACATTTAAAGACCAACTAATAATAATATTAAATAAATTATTTTGAATAATGGGCAAAGAAGGAATCCTACCATACTGCTTTTATGAAAGAAATATAATGCTGATACCTAAACCGGGAAGAGAAAAAACAGAGAAAAAAAATTATAGACTAATTTCACTAATGGATATTGATGCAAAAAATCCTAAATAAAATAGTATCTAGATTACAGCAATATATCACAAAGATTATACATTGTGACCAAGTGGGATTTATACCAAGAACTCAGGGCTGTTCAATATAAGGAAGACTCTGAACATAATTGATTATATCAATAACAATAGCAACAAAAATCATATGATTATAGCAACAGATGCAGAAAAAGCTTCTGACAAAACACAAAACTCATTTCCATTAAAATCACTTGGAAGTATAGGTATAAATGGATTTTTTTCCTTAAAATGATAAGAAGCATATACTGAAAACTACCTGCAGGCACTATCTGTAATGAGGATGAGCTAGAAACCTTCCTAATAAGAGCAGGAGTGATGCCCATTATCACCAACGTCATTCAATACTATATTAGAAATGGTAGCAATAGAAATAGGAGAAGAAATGGAAGGAATCAGAATGAGCAAGGAAAAGATAATTTCTCTCTTTTGCAGGTGATGTGATGGGATACTTGGAAAATCCTAGAGATTCAACTAAAAAAAAGTTGAAACAATTTTAGCAAAGTAGCAGGACATAAAATAAACCCATATAAATCATCAGCATTTCTAAATATCACCAACAAAGCTCTTCAAGAAGAGATAGTAAGAGATATTTCATTAAAATGAATGTAAAATACCTGCCGAGACAAACCTGGAAACTATATGAACATAATTATAAGACACTTTTTATACAAATAAAGTCAAACAAATAATTGGAAAAGTAATCATTATTCATGGGTAGGCCAAGGCAAAAGAATAAAAATGACAATTCTACACAAACTAATCTATTTTTTCAGTGCCATCCCAATTAAATTACCAAAAAGTATTTTATTGAGCTAGAAAAAAATTACAATTCATTTGGAAGAAAAAAAAAGGTCAAGAATATCAAAGGGATGAATGAAAAAAAGGTAAAGGAAGGACATATAGCAGTGCAAGATCTAGCAGATCTTAAATTGTATTATAAGGTGGTAATTATCAAAACTATCAGGTAATAGTTAAGAAATAGAATGGTGGATCAATGGAATACAGTAGGTATACAATACACAATGGTAAACGATTACAGTAACTTTTTGTTGGATCAAACATAAAGATCTAAGCTTTGGGGATAAGAATTATTTGGAAAAAATGCTGGAAAAACTGGAAAGCAGTCTGGCAGAAACTAGGTATAGACTAATGTCTTACACCATTTACCAAAATAAGGTCAAAATGGATACATGACCTGGACATAAAGAGAAGATATTAGCAAATGAGAAGAGTATGGAACATATTACCTATCATATTTATGGGACAGGAGAAGAATTTATGAATAAGAAAAGAACATTGTGGAATGTAGAATGGATAATTTTGACTACATTAAATTTAAGTTTTATACAAATAAAACCAATGTAGCCATGATTAGGAAGAAAGCAGAAAATTGGGGGAGAGGGGAGATTGTACACAGTTTCTCTGATAAAGGCCACATATCACAACTATATAGAAAATGAAGGCAAATTTATAAGAGTATGAGTCATTCCCCAAATGATAAGTGGTCAAAGGTTATCAACAGGCAGTTTTTGGAAGAAGAAATCAGAACTATATCTAGTCATGTGAAAAATGTACTCTAAATCATTATTGACCAGAGAAATGCAAAATAAAACAACTTCAAGGTACCATCTCACACTATCAGAACCATATTTGTGTCATAAATATAATTTGGTAAGACTCTTGCCTATTTAAAAAAAATAGTTTTTATAGTATTGGAATCAATTGTCCTTCAAATGTTTGGTGGAATTTACGTCTGGTCCTGGTTATTTTTTCTTAAGGAGCTCATTTATGGCTTGTTCAATTGTTTTTTCTAAAATGAGGTTATTTGTTCTTTTTCCTCTTCTGTTAATCTCAGCAATTTATATTTTTGTAAATATTCCTCCATTTCACTTAGATTGTTAGATTTATTGTCATTGAATTGGGCAAAATAGCTCCTAAGAATCACTTTCATTTTCTCTTCATTGGTGATGAATTCACCCCTTTCATTTTTTGATATTGGTAATTTGGTTTTCTTTTTTAAAATCAAATTAACCAATGGTTTATCTATTTTATCGATTTTTCCATAAAATCAACTCCTAGTTTTATTAGTGAAATGGTTTTCTTATTTTGGATTTTATTAGTTTCTTCTTTGATTTTTCAGGATTTCCATTTTGGTGTTTAATTGGGGGCTCTTAATTTGTCCTTCTTCTAGCTTTTTTACTTGCATGCCAAATTCAGTAATCTGCTCATTCTCTATTTTATTGATGTAAGCATCTGAAGATACGAATATTCCCCTAATTACTACTTTGGCTGACTCCCATAAGTTTTGGCATGTTGTCTCATTGTGGTCATTCTTTTTAACAAAATTATTGTTTCTATGATTTGTTCTTTGACCCACTCATTCTTTAGGATTAGATTATTTACATAATTAATTTTTAATCTGTGCTTCCATGGCCATTTTTGAATGATTGAATGTGATTTTTATTGCATTATGTTCTGGAAAGGATGCCTTTAATCTTTCTGCATATGGTTGTGAGATTTTCATGCCCTAATTGCCAATATTTATGAAAGTGACACATACACCTGAGAAAAAGGTATATTCTATCCTATTCCCATTTAATTTTCTCCAAAGGTCTATTATATCAAACTTTTTCTAAAATTCTATTTATCTCCTGACCTTACTATTTCTTCCTAACTAATTTAACTTTCCCTTTAAGTATTTGGACGCTATATTATTTGGTGTAGTATTAATATTACTTCATTGTCTATGGTACATTTTAGCAAAATGTAGTTTCCCCCTTCTCTTTTAATTAGGTCTATTTTGGCTTTTGCTTTGTCTGAAATGATTAACACTACCCCTGCTTTTTTTTTTTTTTACTTCAGCTGAAGCATAGTAGATTCTGCTCTAGCCTCTTACCATTGCTCTGTGTGCCTCTCTATTTCAAGTGTGTTTCTTGTAAACAGCGGTGAACTCCGGTTTTGAATCCACTCTGCTATCCATTTTATGGGTGAACTCATCTCATTCACATTCACTGTGTATTTCCCTTCATCCTATTTTTTTTGTTTATCCTTCTCTCTCCTTTCATCCTTTTCCTCCTCACAAGTGTTTTGCTTCTGTCTACTGCCTCCCTCAAACCCCCCAACTCCATGGCATCTGGGCAGGCAGCTGGTGGGGTATGGGGTTTCAGGGCAGATGTAGCTCCCTCTGCTCCTGGTTCTAGCTTGGACTCCACCCACCCTGTTCCCTCTGGGATCAGATCTCCACCAACCCAACTGTGCTCCACTTTCAAGCCAGTGTTTTGTCACCACTAGAGACACCAGAAGACAGGAAAAGCAATCCCAGAAACCCAACAGTCCTCCAGCAACGGAAGGGCCCCAGCAGTGTATTCGAGTGATGGACTGGAAAGTTTGGAGGCCTGGCCATGTCTCCAAAGACATGGAGGAAACTCGATCTCCCCCCTCCCGCCCCCCACTAATTCCAGGACCACCTAAATGAAAAGGGCCTGTTCAGGAGCAAAAGCAAAACCAAGGGGGAAGAGAGGGGATGATGATGTTCCTTCGATTTGGTGTGCTTAGGCTCAATTGTACTGGTTCTGGGTCCTCCCTTTTCCTGCTGTTCCTTCCCATTAGCTGCGCCTCCTGTGCCCTCAATTCCCTGCAGGGGGACTGTCACCTGCTAGCTGCTCTTTCCCTGGAAGGAAGATGAGCTGATCTCTAAGAAAAAAGAAGGGATGGCAAGTCCCTGAGGCTGCGGTGACCCTCCTGGGATTCTGGTTTTTCTTCCCTCTGGCCTTCCTGTCTGGAGTCCAGAAGGGATCCCTTGTTTTGGAGGTGGTTAGCCCCACCCAACAGATGACTATGAAATTCTGCTCCTGCCCCACCCCCACTCCCACCCCCATCTGCTGTCCTCCTCCCTGCCCACTTCCACCCCACTTTTCCTGAGCCACATGAGCTCCTCTCCCCACTTCTATAGACCACTCCAGTTCTTCTCCTCATGCTGCCATTGCAGGCTTCCTCCTGGCACTCTCAGGTGCAGGCATGCTGTAAAGAGCAAATTCCCAATGATGGGGTGCTGGGTGCCTGTGCTTGGACCCCAGTTTCAAAATCACATCTCCCCGTAGCCTCAAAACAATGTCCCTAGCAGTTCACCTCCAGTTCAAGGGCAGCCTGCCCTAGCAAAATACTTATCTCTTCTCATGACACAGTAGCCAGCTGCACCTATAGAATTTATTAGTTTGGACTTGCTGTGCTGAACTGGCTGTGTACTTGGTCATAACGATATTTATGACTCACTGACCTGTCATATGCATACCAGACCTAGACATACGTATACTTCTTTACATTTGTCTTGTCTAACAAGACGTTAATGGAAGCAGCCTGGGTATTTCTTAGTCAGCCCTAAACGTTAGTTGACTTAGTGAGGTTTCAGGCCTAAAAACACACCTCCATGCAGCCCCACCTTGGGCTATTTCCCAGTGAACTCTGGGTAAGATACCTGCACAGTAGATTCAAAAAGTGCATGTTCCTTTAAGACCTGACCACCCCTTGACCACTCCCTAATCCCACCCCAAATCATCTAATTAGCATATTTGGCACATGTTTTACTAAGGTTTAAACTATATAAACTTTACCTGCACCCCTCCAAGGTTGCATGTTCCCTAAGAACTCTTGCCCACTGAAAAGCATAATAAATCTTTGCCACCTCAGCTTAAAGAATGCTTGAGTCCTCGAATTCATTCCAGATGCTCTTACCCTCTCCAGTACTTGGGTCCTTGAGGGGTACTCCCCCTCAATGACCCTGTCTGGGAACTCAGGTCTTGGGGTTCCTGGACTTCGTCCCACCCTCAACACCAACACAAACAAAAAAGTCCAAATAAAGTCCTCTTGGGGTACATCCTTCTTCCCATGCTGATCCAGCTCCTGATTCCAAGTCCTGAGGTGGACTGGGTAATAAAGCCAATAGGGTGGGGTCCTTGGGGTCCACAGCACTTCCCCTCACTCACCACAAACAACTCCATCCTCCCTCTGAGTCCCAAAAGATCCCAGGGGAACCAGTAGCAAAGCCCTTATCTTGCCCCCAAAGCTTTTATCTTGCCCAGGGGCTGAATTCTGAGCACTGAGGGCCCCCCACATATTAGCGCTGGGTGGGAGGGTCCCCTGCAGCCCCGGGCCCTTGGGGTGGGGTGCTGGGGGCTCCCCACATATTAGAATGGGGTGGGAGCATCCCCTGCAGGCCCAGGGCATCAAGGTGGGGTTCTGTGGGGGCCCCCCACATATTGGCTCAGGGTGGAAGGGTCCTCCACAACCCCGGGGCTTCCCACATATTGGTGCTGGGTGGAAGGGTCCCTGGGCTTCTGGTTGGGGAGCTCTCGGCCCCCCCCCAGAGGGTGCTGGGTCTGTGGGTCCCCAGCAGGGGGCCTCTGGATGGGGTCCCTATAATTCCCTTGGCTTCTAGTCTGGCTCCAAACAGAGAACACTGGGTCTGGGGGTCCCATGAAACCCCTGAGTCTCTGGACGGGTACTGTGTGCACACCCCACATATTGGCATTGGTGGGAGTGTCCCCAAAAACCCTGGGTCCTCAGGGTAGGGTGTGTGTGAGCCCCCCACATGTTGGGGCCAGGTCAGAGGGTCACCCTGGGGCTTCAGGGAGGGGTGCCGTGGAGGCTCCCCACATATTGGCGCCAGGTAGGAGGGTCTCCTGCAGGCCCCAGGCCTCTGGGTGGGGGGCGCTCTGCACCCCCCCCACACATACAGGGTGCTGGGGCTGCAGGTCCTGTACAATTCCCAGGCCTCTGGGTGGGGTCCCTCACATTCCCTTGGCTTTGGGGTATGGCTCCAAACAGAGAGTCCTGGGTCTCAGGGTCCCCTGCAGCCCCAGATCCTCTGGGTAGGGTGCTATGTGCACCCCACCACATATTAGTACCGGATGGGAGGGTCCCCCGCAGCCCTGAGCCTCGGGGTGGAATGCTGTGCCGGTTCCCCACATATTGGCCCTGGGGGGTGGTTCCCCCCCAGCCCCAGGGCCTCAGAGTGGGGTGCTGTGAGGGCCCTCCACATATTAGTGCCTGGTGGGAGTGTCCCTCTCAGCCTCCAGAACTCTGGAGTGCTGTGTGGGTCCCCCACGTATTTTGTACCAGAAGGGAAGGTCCTCCACAGCCCTGGGGTCTCAGGTGGGGTGCTTTGTGGGCCCCCCAGAGCTCACTGGGCAAGAGAGAGAGAGAGAGAGAGAGAGAGAGAGAGAGAGAGAGAGAGAGAGAGAGAGAGAGAGAGGGAAAAATTTTGGTCATGTTAAAAAAAGGACCAAAGATATCAATAAAAACATATTTTTAATATAAAAAATATATATTTTCAAATATATTTGTTTTATGTGTCATATATACATACACACACACATATATATAGATATAGATATAGATATAGATATAGATATATAATAATTCCAAAGAAGGAAACGCATTATGGTACAAAGGAAGGGTCTAACCAAACTGAGGAGAGCTTTTCATAGCAGGCCCCTGAAGACTTTGGACTTCTCTTGGCAGACAGTGGGGGGGGGGGTCCTTTTAAGGTTTCCACTCTGCCTCATAAAGGCCTTCTCTTCCTTCAAGACATGCCTCAAATAATTAAAGGCTATGAACAGTCTTGTTTCAGAAGAGGAAATCAAAGTTACCAGTAGTCATAAGAGAAAATGCTCTGAAACATTGTAATGGCAATCAAAGTGGGGTTTTTTGTGGATTGAAAGTGGTTGGAGTTTTAACCAATCAGAGATTTGTATGAGAGTTGATTTCTCGCTAATCAGAGGTGCATAAAGTTAGCCAATCAGAGACCTGAGGTTTATCCAATCAGATCTGCACAATTAGAGTCCTGAGTTCTAGCCAATCAGATGCGGGCTAGAATTGTATGTAAGGATAGCCCAGCATGTGAGAGAAGTAGACATGGGGAGGGTCTTGAAGGGCATCTAGCGAGGGAGCTGCTGGAGGTGAGAAGAAGACTGAGAGAGGGCTAGAGTCAAGAGAGCTGCCAGTGTTCGGAAGAGAAGCAATGAAGAATATTGAGTTGTGAGCCTTGAGTACAGAGGAAACCTGAAAGAGTTGGGAGGAGACCTTTAGAGCAGAAAGGAGAACTCCAAAAAGGAAGAGACTGTTGACGACATAGACTTGCTGAAGTGGGCTCAGAATTTTGAAGGCCAGTGGAGCTGTGTGGCAGAGACCTGCCCAGGTGAAAGGTTTACCTTAAGCCTCTTGAGAGCTGTTAAAGTACGCTGAGCTGTTAACACAGAGCCTCTGGGCTTTGGAGGTGAATTGAGATGGTGGTGTTGGTGGTATGTGTTACTGCCCTGTTAAGCTTTGTTGCCCAGAAACAGGGGTTAAGTGACCTGTCCCGCATCACACAGCCAGGATGTGGCTGAGGCAAGATTCAAACTCAGCTCTTCCTGACTTCAAGACTAACTCTCTACCCACACGGCTCTTCATCCCTTCCCCTTGTCCTCAACAAAATGTCTCTCCAAGAAGCCTTACATCACCGTAGCCATCTTGGCTGGCCATATCAACAGACTTATTCTGAGTTTACAATCCAATGAACCCCCATATCTTTTTCTGACTGACCAGTCTAGCCTCACCTCCTACATTGCCATCCACTGTGAAATCTGGGATCCTTTAACCCCAGAGGAAGGTTCTCCCTAGCTTGGGGAGGGGGCTTCAGTGACCTGAACTCTGATTTGGAAATGGTCTCTTCGATGGAGTCCACTCCCCTGTGGCTTTGAATCCTGGGAGCGGAGTTCAGCCAACCGGATGCCCAAAGAGTATCAAAGTCAAGCCTTGTTGGACCGAACTGAAATGAATGACAGATTGTTGGTTTATCATACAGGTAGCAAGGAGGGCAATCCATGATGAGGTTGTGCTGTTAACTAGTTCCTGACACAGAGGCAGATCCCTTCTCCTTTGAACCTTTTAACAGATGGTTCTCATGAGTGGCAATTGCTGAAAAGTACCACCCAGCTCCCTCCCTGAGTCTCAGCTCAGGGGCTAGTTGCAGAGGCTTCAGGATTCCCTCTACCTGTCAGCTGTTAGTGATTAGATGCCCACTTGATAATTACGTTGTGTATAATTTGTTTTTTATTTTTCAGTGCCCAAATTGCCCACACACACACACACACACACACACTCACCCACAGTACCTGCTTGTAAACACCTTGAGGTCCAGAACCTAGAACAATGCTTGGCATAGAATAAACACTTAATACGTGTTTATTGAATGCATGAATAAAATGAATGTGAATATTCTATAGCCGGTGACCAGCTTTCTAGTTAGAAGACTCTCTAAACTTGGCTAGTCTGTCCTTCAGTTGATGACCACACAATCATTCCTTTACTGGGCCCATATATTCAATAGCCAACACAAGGCTTCCCACATAGCTGATACTTAGTAGCTGTTTGTTGGTTGAATGAATTAATGAATGAGTAAATGAATGCATGAATGAATGAACAAAATATTTCCAAATTATCAGAATGTCACAGGATTATAGATTTAGAACTGGAAGAAACCTCAGACGTCATAGAGTCCAATCACCTCATTCCACATACTGAGAAACTAGGCCCAGGCTGTTTAGGTGACTTGTTCAAGGTCATACATATAGTGTCAGAGGTAGGATTTGAACCCAGGCCTCCTGTCTCCAGATCAGCACTCTTTCCACTGGGCCCCATAAGCCCTTAAGAACTCAGGGTTTTAGCCTCACAATGAGACATCAGAGGAGGCCTGAAGTGGAGGCTAAACAGCTTATATCTGCAAGAGACCTTAAAAGTCAACTCCTACTCCCTTCCTTTACAAATGAGGAAAGTGCCTCCTGGGTGTGAGAAATGACTGTTTCTCTCTTGTATTAATAACTAATTATCGAAACAGAACCAAAGTTTTTTCCCCTTTTCTACTTCCTCATCCAGAAATCAACCACTGTGAAAAATCTTACCCAGCCAAGATGGCTGAGATCTAACAAAGACAGTGAAAGAAATTCTAAGTTTGGGCTAATGGCTGCATTCCTGCTCATTGTGTTTGCTCAGATAGGTTGGGAAAACATGGATCCTCTCTTCTGTCAGACAGGTGATATGGAAATTTATTAGTTTCTTTGACCAAGATTTGGGTGACCCAAGTAAGGTACCCCAAGACTCTCATTGTAACATAGCCCACCCTCATTTTAATATTCTTTCTCATTAATTGCTAACCAATGCAAGTTGATGGCCTCCCTCAGGAGTATCCGCTCTTCAAAGCCCATGGCCATGATTGTCTTTGGTCCAAGAGAGGCGCCCAAATGGCCATCCTTTCATTAATAAACTTGCTGGCCTTATTAATAAAATGATTAAGTTACCCAGAAACTATGTCTCTCAAACCTTTTTAAACCCCACCCAGAGAAGCTCTGGGACTTGCCCCGAGTCCTACAGAAGGCTAATTCTCACAACCAATCACATCACTCCTGATGGCCAAGTAATCATAATAATAGAGAGCATTTATATATTACCTACTGTATACCAGGCGCTTTGCTAATATAATTTATGTGAATCTCCCAACAACCCTGGGATGAAGGTCCTATTATTAATTTCATTTTACAGATGGAGACACTGAAGCTGAGAGCAGTCAATTGATTCACCCAGGGTCACACAGCTAGTAAGTGTCTGAGGCAGGATTTGAACTCAGGTCTTCAATAAAAATAAGATTTCCCCCAAGGAAAGTCATTCCTCCACGCTCAAGAATCATTTGTCCACCCTCCCTATCCCATTTTACAGATGCAGACACTGAGGCCCAGAGAACTTGCTCTAGGTCATACAGCGAAGCAGTGTCAGAGCCAGGAGGAAATCCTGGGTCCCAAACCACCAGGTTCCTGCTCTTCTAGTCAAAAGACACCAAATTTATTAAGTGTAGGACTGTGTGACTTGCTATTCCCAGAGAATGTCACCCTGCCCCTGCCCCCTTGTGAATTGAATTTCAGGCAAGTTCCATGATTTGTCGTGATGTCTCTGCCATTAGATCATGAGCTCACTGAGGACAAGGACTGTCTTTTGCCACTTTTTGTAATGTTGGGGTTTAGCACAGTTCCCAGTACATAGTTGGTGCTTAATAAATGTTCATTGAGTGAATTGAATTGATGAAGACATGTATGCCTGGGATGCCCAGAGAGTATAATAAAAGCATCCAACCATTAAGTAGGTGGACAATCAGTCACAGAGTCTTGGAGTTGGAAGGATCTCACGTGAAGAGCTGAAAGGGGCCCACAGCAGTCACCTAGTCCAGCTCCCTCATTTTACAGATAAAGGGATGAGCTAGGTGACCCTGTGGATAATGAGTCTGGAGTCTGGAAGACCTGAGTTCAAATCCAGCCTCAAACACTTAATAGCTGTGTGATCCTGGGGAAGTCACTTAACCCCAATTGCCTCCAAAAAAGAGGAGCTGCCTTTTGTAGGGGGTCCTTCATTATCCCTCCAAATGCTAGTGTGCTCCCTCCCAAACTACCCTGTATTTAACTACTATATAATTAGGTATTTATTCACTTAGATCTGTGCTTCTGTAATGGCAAACAAAGTGGGACTTTTTGCTGTTTCTTCTTTTGGAGTGCTTCTCAGCACTAAGGCAGTCAGGTGCCTTTGATCGAATCAGGAGTCTTTGAATTGAGTCCTTGATTGGAAACAGTATATATACTCTGAGGTTAGCATTTTGCTTTGGAGCACACTCGTTGGAAGAGTGTTCTTGTGACTTGGCCAGATGAGATTCTGGGTAGCAGTCAAGGAGCCCCAAGGGCTTTGAAAACCCAGATATTGGTGCTTCTCTCTCTGGTAACTGTGTGTATTGCTATAGTCAGACAGTTAGAAGCCTGTCTGTTGATTTGTTTTAATTTTTCTGTTTGTAATTTCTGTTTGTATTTGCTCTGAAGTTCAGGGTGCTGACTTTTTCCCCTGAACTAAGTGAATGATATATGTGTGTTTAATTAAAGTAAGATTGATGACCCCTGAAACAGCTATCTTTCCTTAGTAAGGCAGATCTAAGAACCTACGCTAGCAGCTATCCTGGGTGTGCCAGTGTGGTTGCCCTTACTGCTTCATATCTTTATATATGTTCATGTTGACTCCCTCATTAGAGTGTAATTCTCCCCCTTGTGAGTGGGGACGATTTCATTCTTCATTCTTGTATTTTCAGTGCCTGGCACATAGTACAATTTTTAAAAATAAGTGCCTGCTAATAATAGCTAACATTCGTATCGTGCTTTGAGGTTTGCAAAGTGCTTTTTAAAAATCTTACTTGATATTCACAGTAACCCTGGGAGGTAGGTTATGTTATTATCCCCAAACTATAGATGAAGAAACAGAAGTTAAGTGATTAACCTCTGGGGTCACATGCCTAGTGTCCGAGACCAAATTTGAACTGAGTCTTGCTGACTCCAGGCCCAACACTATCCAACTGACTGATTCTTTGTCTTTGTATTTCTATTAGACTGGAAGTGCCCTGAGGCCAGGGCCTGTGTCATATCTATCTTTGTGTCTGCACTGAACACATGGCCTTGAACCCAGTGGCCAGCACATAGCGCAGAGTGTTTCATATATGCTTGCTGACTGATTGATTATGCTGGGCTAGAGTCTAGAGGGGAAGCTTTTCAAAGGATTCCAGGCTCAGGATTAGGGATGGAGAAGAGAGGAGGATGGGAAGGAGGCTGTGATCAGAGGCCTGGAGGCAAGAATGAACATGGCCTCTGTGTGGGAGCAGGGAGGTGCCCAGCCTGGCTGTTAATTAGAACCTTATGATGAAGCATCATCTTGGGCTGGCAAAGTACAGGTTGGATCATGTCCCCTGAAGCATAAACACTCAGATTCAACACCTAAGAATATAGGATTCCCTGGGGACAGGCAGTCTTCCCATCCACCCTCCAGAAGAGCTTAGCCAGGGCTAAGAGTCCCCCAGGATTTCCATTAGGGTGGGTGGGGGCTGGGTCTTTTTTGTGGGGGGAGCAAGGGATGACCAAAGTAGTTATCAGAGGCAGCCTGTGTAATATAAAGAGAACTAGATGGAGTCAGAGTTGCTAGGTTCAAATGCCCCCTTGTCCTCTCTGTGTGGACACATACCACTAAAAATTATGAAACAAGTGTTGAGAAGATGCCTAGGCAAAAAAGGAGGAGAAATTTGGGCAACCCATTTCCCCAACTGGGTCTCAGTTTCCCCATCTGTAAGATGAGGGGGATTAGACTTGATGGTTCTGATCTTATTACATATACCTGGATCTCATATACATATGGGCTGTATGAACCTGGGTCAGTCCCCTCATCTCTTAGCGACCCCAGACAACTTTCTAAGAACAGAGAATTTCCAGAACAATAAAATCACAAAATCATGGGTACGGACCAGAAGAAAACCCCAAACCAGGTAGCCAAAGAAGCTGGGAAGAGACAGGTGTCCATATCTCCTGCCGTTGGACAATTAAGCAGTTGGCATACTTCATCCTATGCTTTCTTTGGCAGCCACTGAGAGTGCCCAGGGGAACGACATCTACAGTTATTCATTCACCTGCCATGGGCACAGAGGAAAGACAAGGATTGTTCATTCATCAGCAACAGGGCAATTCCTGGCCACTTAGCAGCTTCATCCAACTGAGGCAGTGATTTTGCTCCTGCCTGGACTTCTCCCCTTCCGCAGCAGCCCAGAAGCCCCTCAACTCAGCCCAGCCCCAAAACAAGGGCTAAAATGTAGGAAGGCACATGCCCCAAAGTTCCCAGGGGAGCAAGACACCCACAGAGGCTGGACAAGGGAAAGGGGAAGGAGACAAGCATTTATTAAGTGC
Source organism: Trichosurus vulpecula (assembly GCF_011100635.1). NCBI lineage: Eukaryota > Metazoa > Chordata > Mammalia > Diprotodontia > Phalangeridae > Trichosurus > Trichosurus vulpecula. Next base: position 293,933,263 of record NC_050577.1, read on the forward strand.
TTACCGTGTTCCAGGCACCATGCTAAGTGCTTTAGAAATATTATCAACAAGAAAGATCATAGAACCATAGACTTAGAGCTGGAAGAGATTTTAGAGATATATAGTTCAGAGTTTCTTAACCTGGGGTCTGTGGTAACCTGGCTTTTTATTTTAAAAAAATACATTTTGATAACTATGTTTCAAAATAATTGGTTTGTGTTGTAATCATATATATTTTATTGCTAAACACTAAGAACTCCTGCTCTCAGCTTTGGTTTCCTGCTTTAAGACCCTAACCATGTTCTAAGGCCCTTCCCAGCTCTGACATTTTCAGCTCTAAGGCCCCTCCCAACCCTGACATTCCATGTTCTAAGACTCCTTCCAACCCCGACATTCCACATTCTAAGACCCTTCCCAGCTCTGACATTCCATGTTTTAGGGCCTCTTCCAGCTTTGACATTCCCTTTTCTGAGGCCCCTCCCAGTCCTGACATACCCTGTTCTAAGCTCCCTCCCAACTCTGACATTTCTTGTTCCAAGGCCCTTCCCAGGTCTGATATTCTCTGTTCTAAGGGCCTTCTCAGTTCTGACATTCCATGTTCTAAGAGATCTCCCAGTTCTGAAATTACCTATTCTAAGGTTCTTCCCAGTCCTGACCTTTCCTATTCTAAGGGCCCTCTCAACCCTCCTAGTTCTGACATTCCCTATTCTAAGGTTCTTCCCAGCCCTTACATTCCCTGTTCTAAGGTTCTTCCCAACCCTGACATCCCCTGTTCTAAGGTTCTTCCCAGTTCTGACATCCCCTGTTCTAAGGGCCCTCCCAGCTCTGACATCCCCTGTTCTAAGGCCCTCCCAGCTCTTACATTCCATGTCCCTCTTCTATGTCCCCCTTCCTTTATTCCCCCAATTCTGCAGCTAATAGATGGTCTCTTTCAGTGGCTTCTGCTTCTTCTCCGTCTCTTAATTTGGATGCCAACAAGCCCCAGCACAGGCCCGTGGGCTGAGTTCCCAGCTGGCTCTGGGGTGATTATGTCTGTGCCCTGACCTGGGTGTACTCTCTGACCCCTGACCTCCCTCCCTTCCTTCCCTGTCCCACTGCTCTCCGCAGCTGCCCTGCCAGCACCTGAAAGGTACTGGCAAATAGCCTGCCCATACTGGAAAACCAGTTCAAGTTCTATGTGCAGACAAGCATGGACGTGGCACTTGGTCCACAGTAAACAACCTAATCTATTTCCTGTAAAACACCGCTGAATTCCTGACCATCCACTTGGATCAATCAGCAAGTGTTTACTTAGCCCCGATTGTTTCCATGGTCTAAAAGAAAGGCCTCTTTAAAGAGTCAGGAGACCCGGGTTCTGGTCCTTGTTCTGAAGGTACCCTCCTCGCAGGGCTGTAACTAGGGTGGAGAAATAAGCACTTTGTCTTGATGCACTAAAATTTAGAGACAAAAACCCAACGCACCTGCTACCTTAGTAGAACAGAAGCCAATGTTGTAGTTGCTCCTCGACTAAATTTGTCTTCATTTCTTGCACTGTTTTCACATCACCAATTATAAAGGTGATGCAGGGGCACAGAGCTTTCTGCTGCTTTATCCAGGAGCATTTCAAAGCTGTTCAATTGTTTCAGTCCTATCCTACTCTTTGTGACCCCATTTGGGGCTTTCTTGGCAAAGATACTGGAGTTGTTGGACATTTCCTTCTCCAGCTCATTTTTACAGATGAGGAAACTGAGGCAAACAGGGTGAAGTGACTTGCCCAGGGTCACACAGCTAGTAAGTATCTGAGCTGAATTTGAGCTCAGGGGTACTATGGCACCACCTAGCTGCCTCCTCACCCCCAAATTGTTAATTATGGACCAAAGGAACATAGAGGTCATCTAGTTCTACCCTCTCGTTTTACAAATGAGGACACTGAGGTCCACAGACATACAATGAATTGTTCAAGGTCCCAGAAGTAGTCAGCAGGACTCAGGTCTTTTGACTCCAAAATCTATGCCCTTTTCACTGATCCCCGTTTCTTGGCTTTTCTTCTCCCAGCTTTAAAAGGAGGTTGACGCACTGAGCTTCTGAGGTCTCTTCCAACCCTAAATATGATTTGTGCTTTAAGATAATTATTTTGGCCGGTATGTGGAAGAGGGTATGGGAAAGGGAGAGCCTGGAAGCAGAGAGAACAACTGAGCCTAGGAGTCTAGGGGGGAGTTAATGAGGGCCCCTTATGAGTAGAGAAAGCTAGGCACACACGCAGAAGACGGTGTGATGGGAGAACGAATGACACTGAGAAACAGACTTCTCCCTCCCTTCTCTGCCCCCCTCCCCCAGCATCTGTCTGTCTCTCAGCTGGGGCAGGAAAGTGGATAAGGAGTCGGTCAAGGCAGAATAGAGATATTACTGCGCTGCAGAGAGACAGAGAGAGCCCGCTGGAGACGAGACAACGTGAATTTGTGTTGGCTCTAGTGGAACTTCCTCGGGAACATTCAGTGACAGTAACAGTAACAGAGCAGATGGTGGGTAGGGAGATGAGGGGCTGAGGATTGGTAGGGAAATACCACCCAAGCAGATCGTGAGGTGTGCCTTCCGCCTCTCACTAGAGAAGTGGTGGACCGGAGGGGCAGAATGAGTCATATGTGTTCACATTTCAACAATACCCTCTACTTGTTTTGCTTGGCTCTGTTTGTTTGTTCGAGAGAAGGGTGCTACGGGGAGAGGGAGAGTCAATTATACTTTTTTAAAAAATGATCAAGAAAACATGTTTTTGAAAGGATTGGCAAGGCAGGAGTGAGGACAGGACAAGAGGGCAGAGAAGTCAAGCTGGTGGCCAGTGTGATTGTGGAGCTGACCAGCTCTCAGGTCAAGGTGGTGAAGGGGGCAAAAAGACTTTGGGATGATGGGGGCAGGAGGAGGCAGGACACCTGAGTGCGAGTCCTTTTCAAATACGTTTCTGTTGATGTCTTTTGTTTTCACGGCCCCCTCCCAGAGAGCCAGCTTTATAACGGAACCGTTTGTTGTTGCTGTTTCTTTTATATATATTTGCATTATTATTGGCTTGCTGAGAACGCCTTCTTTTCCACTGCTCTCCTAAATGCCTTCACTTTCCCAGGTATGAGTGTTTGAAAGGCTGTCCTGTAGAATCAAACAGTTGGTCATCAAGCAAATATTAAGTGCCCAATGCATGCCAGACATTAGGTTCACTAGGTGCAGTGAAGACAAACTCCAGAATGCTGCAGTGCCTTGAACTGAACAGAGAAGAGGAGTTTCTGCTTCTTCTGCTTGATCCAAAGATCAGAACTAGTGGAGCTAGGTGGCACAGGCATGGGCCCTGAAGTCAGGAAGGCCTGAGTTTAAATCTGGCCTCAGGCACATGACACATTCACTAGCTGGGTGACCTTGGGCAAGTCACTTAACCCCAATTGCTCTGCCTTCCCCCCTCCAAAGTAAAAAACAAAGATCAGAACTAGCATAGGCATTTTGGAGAAGCCAGTAGAGGAGCATAAACCCAACAACCGGGGACCGCAGAAGTTATCTTCTCTAATCCTTCCATTCAGTGGCCTGGGAAATAGGAAGGCCTGAGTTCGAATCTGTTCTTATACACTTACTAGTTATGTTAACCTCCACTTAACTTGTCTGTACCCCATCCATAAAATGGGGGAAATCCTAATACCTAAACCCTAGGGTTGTTGTGAAGAGCAAAGGAAATAATTATAAAGAATTATAAGAAATAATTATAAAGCACCATTATTAACATAGATGAAGAAACTGATGCTCAAACAGGCCTTTGAAACTTGACCACGATTTGAACTCAGGTCCTGTGACTCCTGGGTCAGCACAATCTTTCCCACCTAGCCCAGGTGATGGCTGATCAGGGTGGGATTGTAGAAGGTAAGCTGGTTAGGACTATATGACCTCTGAGACCAGTTAGTTGCAACTCTGAAAACTGGAGGTAGCTAAGGGAGTGAGGAAGGTAGCATCCTGGGACTGGAGTAAGGAGTTCAAATCATGCCTCAAATATTTGCCAGCTATGTGACCCTGGGCAAGTCACTTAACCTCAGTCTGCCTCAGTGGCCTCATCTATAAAGTACGGCAGTTGGTCTACGAGGCAGAATTCTCCAGTTCCTTCCAGTTCTAGAGCCTTCGCCTTGATTTAGCAACAAGTGAGCTCCTCCCTTTCCTCCACCGGTCACCAGACCCCAGGGGTTTGGAAGCAGGGAGTGGGAATTGTGCTGAGTAATGCTTCTCAGACTCTGCTTCGCCTCCCCCCCCCTTTACTGCTGAGTCACGCTTTCCCGGGCTGAGTTCTGCTGAGTCACGGGAGCCAGCCGGGCCAGCATCCTGCTGGGCTGAGCTGGGAGAGAGGGGGTCGGTCACGAGGCTGTCCTTGCAGGCTGAGTCACAGGATGGGCTAGGAGGGGTCCCTGGGGGCTCAGCCTGCCCTGGCTGGGGCTCAAGAAAGTTCAGCTCGCCCTGCCACGTTCAGAACGAAAAGCAGCCCCAGCTTTGGGTCTGGAAGCAGAAAACCTGCCCGGCTTCTTCCTTCCAGGCCCTGTAACTGACTCGGAGGCGTCAGTCTGTTTCCTCTCTGTGTCAGTTACCTCTTCCGGCTATTTCTCCAGCTTCTCTGAAAAGCCTTGTTTAGCCGAGCAATGGATGCTCCCCTTCTTCCTCCCTCCAGTCCTATCCTGCCACCCCCTTCACTGAGGATTCAGAGAGTTTGATTCATCGGGTCCAATCCATACTTGAAGGCCTCCCCCAACTAGGATATATCCCCCAAAAAGGGCCGTCCAGCCCCTGCTTGGACACCTCCAAGGAGGAAGAAGCCAGCCCTTCCCAAGGCCCCCATTCCACTGTGGGGCAGCTTTCCTGACATCAAGTGGAAATCTGCTTCTTTGAAATTTTCCCCTATTGCTCGTCATTTCTTCCTCCAAGGCCAAATAGAACAGGGTCTAATCCCTCATTCCCATGGCAACCCTTCAAACATTAAACACAGTTATTATGTTCCTCCTGAGTCCTCTCTTCTCTAGGGCTAAACATGCCCACTTCCAGAAAGCAAGGGCTGGGACAGATTCTGTGAAAATTCAGCTCCTGATAAAAATTTCCAGAAAACAACACCTGTTTTTAAAATAATAATAATTATAATCACAATCTTAAAGATGGAAGGGATGTTAGAAACCATCTAGTCTGGAAGTTCTCAAAATATAGCCTAGGGGTCCTTACACCCTTTCTGGGAGTCTGAGTCAAAACTATTTTTTTTTCATAATACTAAGACATTTTAATTTCTAAAATGGTAAAATTTGATAGACTGTAATCCACATAAACAAAAGGTGGGGGTGGAGGTGGGAATCCTCAATAATTTTTAAGAGCATAAAGGAGTCCCAAGACCCAAAGCTTCAGAAACGATTGATGGAGTCCATAAGGGTCTTAACCTGGGGTTCATGAAAACCCAAGAGATCTGTGGATATAATTTCAGGAGTATCTGTGAGCTTGCATGGGAAAAAAAAAGTATATATATATATATATATATATATATATATATATATATATATATATATATAATTTTTTTTCCACTAGCCTCTAATTGAAATGCGGCATTTTCTTCAAATATGAATTCATTCAAAAACAAGCATTGTTTTGAGATCCCTAGACTGACAAAGGGGTCCATGACACCCAAAAAAGCTAAAAACCTCTGTTCCGAATTCTAGTCCAACCCTCTTGTTTTACAGACAAGCCCCAGAGAGTCTTGTCAGGGTTATACTACAAATGGCAGAAGTCAGATTTGGACCCTGGGCCTTCAGATCCGATAAACCCCATTGCCCTCCTTGAAACTTTTCCCTACCCAGTAGGTTCTATTTCTAGGGTGCAAAGCATTTTCTTGACTGCAGCCCTCTGAGGGAGTAAGTGAGGGTGGACTCTTATGACCTCTCTAGGTCCCTTCCAGATCTCAGATACTCATGTCTCACAAACTAGATTCCAGAGGACCCCCAATCAAGCATGCTACCTACTTCCTGACTGAGAAGTGGGGGACATAAGATGCGGAATGAGACATACATTTTTGTATATGTCTGAGACCTCTCTCTTCTTTGAAAAAAAGCTGTTTAACAGTCTTTCTTTTCTTCCTCCTTCTCTTCCCTTTTTTATTTTTCCTCTTCTCTGGTCCCTTCACTGAAGAATCACAGAATTTGAGAGTTGGAAGAAACCTCAGAGGCCAACTCCCTCATTTTAGAGATGAAAGGCCAAATGACTAGCCCTGGGTCATGCAGCTAGGAAGTACAGAGCAGAGGAAGGATTTGAACCCAGCTCTTCCATTAGATTGTAAACTCCTTGAGGGCTTTTTGTATCCCCAGCACTTAGCACAGAGCCAGGCACATAAGGCATGTTTCCTGATTAATTGGTTGATTGATTCCTGATCCCATAGTGTGTCTCAAGCTAGGACTCTTCCGGGTCCAGAATGGCTCTCTCCCAGGGTGACCCTAATCAGAAGGGCGCACATCCCTCATACCTCCTTCAACCTCAAGACACCCTCAAGGGTAAATTTGTGACCCTTTCCCAGGCTCCAGTGTGGCAAGAGAAGGATCATCACACTTTGATCCAGGAGAAGAGACACCAAAGGAAGCTCTCCCAGAAAGTAATCATGTGACTGTGACAAAGTCCCCCACCAACACTACCTCTGGGCACCTCAATTTTCTCTTTAAAAAAATAAAAATAAGTGTTTCAAAGGTCAAGTGAGTTGGGTTAGGTGGATGACCCTGAGGTCTTTTTCCAGCTTTAACATTAGATGATTTTTACTCACTGCAGGTATCACTTGCCCTGCTCCTCATAGGATTTAGACAGACTTTGGACATCAGCCCCCTCAGCTGATGTTTGTGACAATTAAATAACTCAGGTAGAAAACAGCTTCTTGGAAATAGGACTCTGAGGTGGATATCAAGGAATAGGTCACCAGATGGAGCAGAGGGTGAAAGTCAGCAGAAAAGTAGGGAATAGGTAGAGGTTAGAAAGCAGGAAGAGCACAGGACTGGGGGTCTGGGATGCCAAATTTCAGATTCCATCTTCAGTTCTTATTCCCCACAGGACCTTGGCCCTTTTCTGGGTTATGGTTTAACTATCTCCTTCTAGCTCTAAATTTTGTGAGTTCTTTGAAAGCCAAGACTTTTTTTTTTTGTCATTTTATTAGACAAGTAGGTGGACAGCTAGGTGGTACAGTGGACAGAGCATTGGCTTTGAAGTAAGGAGAACCTGAGTTCAAATCCTGCCTCAGACACTTCCCAGCTGTGGGACCCTGGGCAAGTCACTTCACCCTGTTTGCCTCAGTTTCCTCATTTGTAAAATGAGCTGGAGAAGAAAATGGCAAACCACTCCAGTATCTTTGCCAAGAAAACCCCCATTGGGGTCACAAAAAGTGAGACACAACTGAAAAAAATGACTAAACTGAAAAGTTATCCGGTGGATTGAGTACTGGGCTTGCAGTAAGTTCGAATCCTACCTCAGATACTTCCCAGCTGTATGACCTTGGACAAGTCACTTAATCGCTGCCTGCCTCAGTTTCTTCCTCCATAAAATGGAAGGGGCGGGGTGGTTAATAATAAGAGCCGCCGTCCAGGGACGCTGTAAAGATAAAATGAGATAATATTTGTAAAGGACTCTGTGAAATGTTAGCTCTAATTACTACTATTGGCTCTAGGGGTCATGTGGTACAGTGAATACAAAGCCGGTCTTGGAGTCTTCGGTTAAAGTCACGTTTTAGTAACAACATTGACAATATACAATCTATCGATTGATAAATTTCGGGGGGGAAGGCAGGGCAATTGGGTTAAGTGACTTGCCCAAGGTCACACAGCTAGTAAGTGTGTCAAGTGTCTGAGGCTGGATTTGAACTCAGGTCCTCCTGACTCCAGGGCTGGTGCTCTACTCACAGCGCCACCTAGCTGCCCCGACTGATAAACTTTTATTAAAATGATTATTTATAAACAGCACCTGGTGGTAGCAACGGTCTTAGAGTGCAGAAGACCTGGGTTTAAGACTTGCCTCTGACACATCTGATTCTGTTTTGTTTTTGGAGGGGGGAAGGCAGGGCACAATTGGGGTTAAGTGACTTGCCCAAGGTCATACAACTAGTGTGTCAAGTGTCTGAGGCTGGATTTGAACGCAGGTCTTCCTGACTCCAGGGTTAGTGCTCTACTCACTGGGCCACCTAACTGCCCCTTGATTCTGTGACCCTGGGCAAGCCACTTAAACTTTAGGCAAAATTCTAAGACTATCAACTGAGGTGGAGGTCAGACCTCTGAGTAGAAGGAGCTTCCCCCTTTGGAAGTTCCCTAAACCAATGAAATCACAGGCCCTGCCTCTATCCCTAATCCACATCTCTATCTCCAATGACTAATGGTGCCTGGCACCATATTAGGCACCATCCTAGGTGCCTAATAAATGTTTCTTGGTTGGTTAGAGGACAACAAGAAGTCTGTTTGAGCTGGAGCCTAAGGTATTGGGGGGAATCATGACGGTAAGAAAGGTAAAGGGCAGCTTGGTTGTGAACGCTTGGCCACTCATGATACAAATGGTGGATTTAATCTACACTCAGCCCAACACTCTCCTTGGTACTGGATTATCACTAGGCCCAAATCTAGGTTACTCTTAACCTAGCCTAGCCCTTTACTGTCAGGATACTTCCCACCCTGGACCCTATCAAAGCGCCTAAGCCCAAATCTGTTACCCTTAAACAAGCCTAGCCCTACACCATCTGTTACCTCCAGGCAGCCTTCAGCTCCTTCCCACCCTTAATCCCATTCTCTTGGTTCCAGGAGTCTGACCTCACCCCAATCCCAACAAGCTCCTCCTTAGACTCCTTTTCAAGACCCTCCCTAAACCCCTCCTCCCAGCACCCCAGGACCACCCTAGATCCCTTCCACAATCTTTCTGTATATAACATCCCTCTTGCCTCCATGAAGGTGCTCAGAGTCAATCTAGTTCAGTAGACTGAATCTGGCTGGCTTGTGAAAATGAGCTTCATGGGGGCAGCTAGGTAGCCACAGTGAGTAGAGGGCCGGCCCTGGAGTCAGGAGGACCTGAGTTCAAATCCAGCCTCAGACACTTGACACACCAGCTGTGTGACCTTGGATGAGTCACTTAACCCCAATTGCCCTGCCTTTCCCCCTCCAAAAAGAAATCCAAGGGGAGGAGGAATGGGCAGCAGAGGTGGTGGACTTGGGAAGATGGCTCCCTCTCCCACCAAACATAAAGATAGAACCGATGACAAGGCAAAGGACCGGTGTAAAGATAAAGGGGCGACCAAAGAATCAAGTGAAAAGGACCATGGTAGAGACAAAGCTCGTAAGAGGCGCAGTGCCTCCAGTGGTTGCAGCACCTCCAGGTCTCACTTCAGTTCCACCTCCAGCTCTGGCTCTAGTACTAGCACTGGCTCTATCAGTGGGTCCAGCTCTTCTTCTGCATGAAGTCGTTCAGGAAGCTCTAGCACCTCCCAAAGTTCCACCTCCAGCAGTTCCTCTGGATCTCCTAGTCCCTCTCGACAATAGAAGGCATTCCTGCTCCAAATCGAAACCACCTAAAACGGATGAAAAGGAAAGGAAGAAACGAAGTCCTTCACCCGAAGGATCACATCATGGAAATATTTTCCACTTATGGGAAAATTAAAATGATTGATATGCCTGTGGAAAGGATGCATCCTCATCTATCCAAAGACTATGCATATGTGGAGTTTGAAAATCCAGATGAGGCTGAAAAGGCATTGAAGCACATGGATGGAGGACAGCCACTGCGGTACTGCCCCCTGGCCCAGGCCCAGCCAGGCGATTTAGCCCACCCAGAAGGATGTTGCCACCACCACTGATGTGGCAAAGATCACTGCCACGAATGAGAAGTTCCCGCTCTCCTAGGCGCAGGTCTTCTGTCCACCGACGATCCTGCTCCCCAGGCTGCCGGCGTCACCGCAGCGGCTCCAGCTCCAATTCTTCCCGATAAAGAAGGCAGCTGTTATCACTTTGTTACTTAAACATGATTGAACACAATATTGGAGCATTTATACTGAGGGTGGGGGAGAGAAAAATGGGAATCAAGCACCAGCTAGCAAAGGTTTATTTAATTCATTGGATGTCTCCTTGCCCTTGAAGGTTTCTAGACAGCAAATTTGATTCATTTCTCAGGGCTGATTTTGGCTCACAGGAATATTTAAGGTTCAGAACTGCAACCTAAATAAGGTCCTCTTCTTTTTTTTTTTCTAGCCCAAACAGAAAGCTCAGCTGTTAGCAACTTCTGAGAAAATCAGGAAACCAGCAGAGCCAGACCAAGCAAAGCAAAGACCAAGACGCTGAAGCCCTGCCCATCCCAAAGTGGTGGCGTTTTGTTTTTTTCTTCTCCCTAAGTAAATTTTTGACAAATATGAAGACTTGATGCTTGCTTTTTGGCCAGGCTGATTCTTTAAGAAAAGAGGATGTGAACTTACGCATGTCCACTTTATCTCCTGCTAAAGCTAGGCCAACAGTCAGTCTGCTGCTTTGATTTTTTTTTTCTCCTGATTTTGAGGGCCAAAAGACCCTGGGAAGGAGTACAGATTTTTCATACCACTCCTTTACTCGTTGCTGTAAATGGTTCTTTACACACACCAGTGCCCACCTCTCTGAGAAATTGGTAAGCAAGTTGTGGGCCAGCCTCTGGGTGCTACCTCATCAAGGAGCCAGCCCTCTGAGGCTGTGGCCCCTTGAAAAGCTAGCACGTTAATTTTGCAAAACGTAAATTGCATTCTTGGCTTTTATTGTACAGTCAATACTAGAAAATTTCTGTGTTGAGTTTTGTATCTTTGTAGCATTTTAGATGACCTTGTGTTTGTACTTTCGTTGTGTAGAATGGAAGGAAATCGTATTAAATAAACCTCAAGTGTTGAAAAGAAAAAGAAACCCAAAACAAAAACAGAAAATGAGCTTCACAAAGGGTGAGATTTCTTAAGACTACTTTCTTTGGCTGTGAGAAGGCTTGAGTTGAATTCATTCAAACAGGACCCGGAGTATTGGTATTCTGGGGTCTCAAGCACCCCTAAAAACATATGGTTCCCTGATCTCATCAATGCCACTGCTCTAGACAGGTCTCCCAAGCTATAAAGTACAGAAAATGTGCCAACCTGCATTGGTGAAAGGACTTTGCTCATCTGGGAGTTCCTTTTGCTAATGAGGTCACAGGTCCTGTCTCTATCCTCTTTATCAATATTCAGCTCAGCCAGGGCTCCCACAATATACCAATTTCTATTTCTACCATAACTATATTGTAGGTTTGGATCTTAGCTCATGGGACAAAAAAGTTGTTTGTGGAAGGTCCCTTCTGGAGATAGAGGTATCACGGGATCATAGGGGCCTGAGAGGCCTGAACTCCAACCCACCAGGGCAGAAATATGGTGCAATGGATAGAGTGCCAGGCAGGGAGTCAGGAAGAACTCAGTTCAATTCCTGCCCTTGGATTTTTCACATCATATGACTCCAGGCAAATCATTCTTCTGTTCCTCCATCTGCCAAATGGGGATAATACGCCTTGTGAGGATCAAATTAATCTATGCGTAGTGCTTTGCAAATCTTAAGTGTTTTATAAATAAATGCTAGCTATATTTTTTTACAGATGAGGAAACTGAGTCATAGAAAAGTAAAGTGACTTAGACCCAGAGCTGTGGAGCTGAAAGGGATAGTAGTGGCCCCCTAGTCCATTTTACAGAAGAGGAAATTGTGTCAGAGCTGGGATTGGAACCCCAAACTCCCGGTCCCCCAGGCCAGTGCTCCATCCATCTGTACTCCATTCAGAGGCAGGGGAGGGGGCTGCTCCCCACCCAGTCTAAGATGCAGTGGAGCCCAGGGGCCCCTCCAGCCTATGTGGTCAGGTTAAGGTCACTCGCTCCCTTGTTACTCAGCTCCAGATTTGCTGACTTTGTCCTTGCGGGCTCCTGCCTGCGGTGGATGAGACTAAGCAGGTCACCCTGCCCTCCAGATAGCCAGGTCTCCTCAGAGACAGGAGGGCTGGGCTGGGGCCCCCAGACATCCGCAGGCATTCCGCTGCTGCTGCTTCCCCTCCCTGCTCCGTCGGCCAGGTCTCCTTCAGCAATCCCAGAAGTCTCTGCTGCTGTTAGGCTGAGGCAGTTTCCTCAGGCTCTCGGCCAAGCCCGGGCTACTGCTGAGTCATTCTTTTGTCCTCTCCAGGCATCTGGTTTCTGCTTAGTCATGGTTCAGGCCCCACGGGATATGGGGGTGGGGGGGAGAGGGGGAAAAAAAAACCAGAAACTGAAGAGATGTTTTTGCTGAGTAATGGTTTCTCTTCCCAGCTGAGATTTCAGGGTGCCAAAGGCCAAGTTAGCAGCTGGCAGAGAGAAGTGAAACCTCTGGAATGGGCTTTTGCTTTTCTGTCATCCTTACTTATTAACATGGGTTTATTATTTACCCTGTTGAACCCCCGGGGCCTCTCCCTGTCCTATCTGTATGGCAGGAGCCTAGGTCGAGCACTGGAAGGGACCTCAGAGGCGCCTTTTACAGAGGAGGAAAGAGGCCCAGAGAGCTGAAGAGAACCCAGGCAGGGCCATAAGACCAGAGACATGGAGAGCTGGAAGGGACCTCGGCCTTCTCTCCCCTCCCTATCTCATTCCAACCCTCTCTCCCTCAGGCATCCAGGGCACATCTGATAGCATCTGTTCATTTAAATGAAAACAGCTGGAGCTAACTTACCATGCCCACCTATTTGCATTTTAAAAGAGAATTCTAGAATAATACTTAATTTTTTAAAATGTACCTCTAATGATTGGACATCTGGCAGAATTGGAGCAAGATTTTTTGAGGGAAAGAAGAGTGTGACATGGGAGATAAAACTTGGTGATCTTACAATCACGCCTTGAAGACAATAACTTCGAATCACAGAAAATCAGAGATAGAAGGGCCTAGAACAGGGGATGTCAGGGCTGGGAGGGGCTGGAGAATAGGGAATCTCATATAGTTTGGAACAGGGCCTATGTGGAAATATGTTTTGCCATACTGTATATTGAAGTCTCATTTTTCTTTCTGTTTTTAAAAATTTGCTCAGTGGTACAGGGGTACTGGGCAAGATAGATTAACAAATTAAAAATAGGGGATGACTATCTGAGATGATAGGGAGACATACAGGTAGAAATATGGGTTTATGTAAAAATAGAACATATGCATACAGATTTTTATTTAAAAAAAATTTTTAGAACAAAAATGTCAAAGCTAGTAGAGTCCTCCGTGACACTGGAGGACTTATATAGAACTTTATACAGTTATATAGAACTTTATATAGAACTTTCTATAGAACCTATGTAAAACTTTATATAGATCTGTAAGGTATACAGAGTTCTTGATAGAATATGGAAGATTCTAGTAATCCAGTCAAGGTCAAGCACTGGCACAGCCAGGTCTCCCAGGCCCAGTGTGCCATTCATGAGCTCTCATGCTCACCTCTCTTCTTGTCCCCAAGTAACGGCAGATCTGAAAGAGAAGAGGGGGTGGCTTCTGGAACATTCTGATTGCTGTGAGAGAAAGAAGGGAAGTTATCTGAGTCAGCAGCCAGAAACATTCATGAATCTGACCTCTGCAGGAAGCCCAGGGTCCTTACCAATGCCCTGGCTCCCACGTTGCCCCTACTTACTCTCACCAAAACCCCAGAGTCCTGGCCCGGCCGAAATCTGGGCTAGACTAGTACGGTGGGTTGTGGTAAATCCTGGGGTTTGGGTTTTAACCACATAGGTCTTTCGAGAACAACCGTGCCCTTTCACTAGATAAGAATGCCTTTTGTGCCCATACTTCAAGTCCAAGTCAGAGGCCAAGTCCTACAGCTTGTATCACAGAGGGAGTACTCAGTGTTAAGAACGTTAAGGTTCGGATTCTGACAATTCAGGTCCAAATCTGCCTCGGGTGATGACTCACTTTGTGGCCAGGGGCACATCTCTTGTTTATTCCCCACCCCCCTCCTGGGTTTCCCTTTCTTCAATGGTAAAATGAAGATCTAGGTCTAAATAATCACCAAAGTTCCTTCTGCCTTGAAATCTCCATTTTTTGTTTTCATTCAACAACTATTCTTTGGTCCGGTCACATTTAAAAAATTATATGGCACGCTCTGTTATCTCAAGCTGCTCGCTGTCAGAAAAATCCATGGTTTTAATGCCAGTAGTCTCACAGTGACAGTCTCGAGCTGTGAATCAATGACTGGGAAGATTGTTGGATCGGGGGACCTGGGTTTGAATTCCAGCTGGGTCACTTACCCTCTTGGCCTCAGTTTCCCTCTGAGAGAGGTTGGATGCAGCAGCCTGAAAGATCCTTTGCAGCTCTGAGTCTATGATTCTTCCATCTCTGAAAAATCAAAATTGTGGTTGACCCAAAGGGCGATTAGAAGGAATGAGGGTCACGCATAAGGCTGCTGCAGGTTACTGATGATGACTAGAAAAAGGGAAGACAATATCAAGGTCACAAAATTAGCTTGGTGGTGCAGTGGCTAGAGAGCTGGGCTTGGAATCAGGAAGACACATCTTCATGAATTCAAATCTAGCCTCAGATACTTACTGTGTGACCCTGGATATGTCACTTAACCCTGCTTGCCTCAGTTTCCTCATCTGTAAAATGAGCTGGAGAATGAAATGGCAAACCACTCCAGTATCTTTGCCAAGAAAACCCTAAATGACACAACTGAAGGACCCAACAAGAACCTTCCTACCTAGATCATGGTCTCCACCATTATTAGATACTGTTATCAAGTTGTCCACACTCAGCCTTCTCTTCTCCAAGAGAAATGCTCCCTATTCTTTAAGCTACAAGTCACGTGGAAATCTCCCTTTTTGGCAACCAGGTGGGACAATAAAGAAGGCAAGTCCATCCTGGGTTAGATTATGATTTCTGCCTGATGAGCAGTGAAAAGCAGGGAAGGTGTAGCTTGAGCCTCTAGCCCATTTTATAGATATAATGACGGAAGCTTAAAGACTGAGCTCCAGGGGTGGAGTCACATGAAGGGAACCCAGGGCAGGAAACCCACCAACTGTTTATATTGAGATTTCTAAGTGCTACTTTACTGAAACCGCACCAGCCCTGGATCTCAGAACCACTGGGCCATGCAAACTAGGGGCCCCAACCATTCCAGAAGCTCAGGCTTAGGAAGGACCCCAGAAGCCACAGGGTCCAGCCTCTCTCTCAGATCAGGGATCCCACCCCCAAGGCTACAAAGTAGCAGAATCAGTATTCAAATAACTTCAAATCCACTGTTCTTTGCATGATGTGACCATGTCGTTGCCCCTCCCCCACTCTCTCCCCCAGACTCAATTCCAGTGGCATTTTTTACATCCAGAATCAATTATAAAATCTTGTTGTCCTGTTGAAGCTCTTCCAACCTTTCCCTAGACTCCCCTTCACGTACTCTAGCAGAGAACAAGGCCTCCTTTCAATTCTCTAAACAAGACACAATCTCCCACCTCCATGCCTTTACACAGGCTGTCCCCCTTGCTTGGAATGCCCTCCCTCTTCACCTTCACCTGGTTTCCTTTGGGATACCTCAAATGTGGTCTTCAACACAAAATCTTTCCTGGTCTTTCCCAGCTGCCAGTGTCTCTTTTTTCAGATTGTTGCATGACTTTTCCTGACAGCATTTTGGGGTTTTCTTGGCAAAAATACTGGAGTGGTTTGCCATTCCCTTCTCCAGCTCATTTGGCAGATGAGGAAACTGAGGCAAACAGGGTAAAGTGACTTACTCAGGTCACACAGCTACTAAGTGTCTGAGACTGGACTTGAACTTGGGTAGATGAATACTGGTGACTCCATGCCCAGTTCTTTATGCACAGAGCCACGGTACCTACAACAAGGTCAAGTGTTGGGCATTGTCTTTCTCATTAGAAAGGGATCTCCTTGAGGGCAGAGACAGTGTCCCCCCCCCCCTTTTTTTTTGTATACTGCTTGGTGTCTAGAAAGGTCAAAGCCGGCCTAGATACTAACTGTAAAATGGGTGTAGTTGTTGAAAGGATTATAAAACACTTAGTACTAGGGCACACATTTCTAGAAAGATCCTGGTTACCTACCTTGGGGGGATGCTCTAGACTCATGTCTAGGGCTGTAGCTCTCTCCTGAGTTACCTTAGGGTAGGGGCAACCAGGCAGAGAGAAGCCTGACACATCCACCTTATTGGAAGTCAGGCACTCTCAGGATGGAACTTGGTCTGTGGGATGCCCACCTTGTGGGGCTTAATAAATGCTTGTTTCTTTGCTTCCTTGCTAATAAGCCCTTAATAAATACTTATTCACAGAGCACACTGCCTCTAGTTTGACCGGCCCAGAACAAGAAGCCCTTCTAAGAGCATCCCCGAAACGTGGCCCCATCTCGCCTCTGCTGGCAGGCTTCCTCGGGGATTGGGAAATCTGCTAACCCAAAGGTGACAACTCAGGATACATGGCGGGACGTCTCTAATTAGAAGCCGGCCTTTTCACCCAGAAAGGTGCTGGCCCTGGCCTCAGAAGCCGCCTAATTCGTATTCGCGGAGACTCTGCTTTGGGGGGGAACTCAGCCCGAGGCGGGGGGTGGGGGGGGCCGAGGAGAGAGTGAGGGCAGGCTTGGCCAGCTCCCAGCTCTTGCCTCCAGTTTCTCGGGTTATCAGTGACCCAGAGTGAAGCCAGCTCGCGCTTCCGTCACAGTTTGGAGGGTTTTCTTTTGTTTTGAAAGCACATCCTGTGGATACGCTTTGTCGCGTTGTCCGGGAGGATATCCTAGGCCTCCCGGTCCACCGGCTCCCCCCCGCCATTGTCCTTTCTGGGCTGGGGTCCGGGAGGCGGGGAGAGGGAGGAGGGAGGCCAGATGTTTGCACTGGTCCCGGAGAGGCGGTGTTGCAATCAGCCAGAGGGGAGGGCTTAGCCCAAGCACCAGCTATTTCTCACGTGACACTCCCCCTCCCTCCCACACCCCCACAGAGTATTAAAGCTGGCCTCCTGGCAGTGGCCAGAACGAACTCAGTCCACTGCGCTCCCAGAACTTTGGAGAGAGCAGCGCGAGCGGCTTTGGGCACTACGGACCGGACCAAGGGAAGCGCAGACAGGAGCCGGGACAGGCGAGCGAAGAAAGAGGAGATCGCGATTGAAGTGGTCAAGGCAGAACAGCCCGACAGGTGAGGAAGGGAAGCGGGGCCGCCCGGGCCGGGGTCCGAGCTCCGCGGGGTAGCGGGACGTAAGGGGAGAGCGCGCTAGCGAAGGCTGCTCACCTTCCGGGCCTCGGTTTTCCAATCTGTAAAACGGGGGTGGGAGGCGATGAGCTCTCTTCCACTCCTGTGCCCCGCCCGGCGCCCAGCTTTCTCTCCCCTCTGCCTCACTTTGGGTCAAACGAGGAATCTAAAGACCTGGACAATCCAATCTGTCATTCCCAGTGTGGCTTTGGACTGTTACTTCCCCCCTTGCTGGCCACAGTTTCCTCAAATGTAAATTGTGGATGGGGGAGACTCGATGACATCTACAACTCTAACTCTGTGATTCCTGGAGCCGGGGGTTGTTCTGGACCCACCCACCTCCCCCTGTCCTTTAGCTGTTCCCCTTTTCCTGATGATGGTGGGAGGTGATGCCCAGTTCCTCGAGGGAAAACTAAACTGTTTTGAATGGTAGGGAGGGATGCGGGATGTGGGGCACTCTCAAAGCATGTCTCCATCAGTTGGATTCTCCTTGCACCCAAAGATGGGCATGCACTTGATTGACTTCAGCATTCCAGGCTTCCTCAGTTTCCCCATCCATAGTATAGGACAATGTAGGCAGTGCGGTGCAGTGGGAGAAACTTCATATCGATTTCTCGAAAGATCCTGGTTATCTGCTTTTGGGGGAAGCTCCAGAAATGACCCTTGTTCTACAGCTCTCTCCTGAGTTACCTTAGGATAGGGGCAGCCAGGCAGAGAGAAGCCTAACACCTCCTCCTTATTGGCAGTTTGGCACTCCCAGGATGGAACTTGGTCTGTGGGATGCCCACCTTGTGGGGCAGGACCTCCTCCAGGCCATAGGTCCTATCTTGGGCCCCGAGTTCAAATCTTGTCCAATATTTCCTAGCAGAGTGACTTCAGGCAAGTCACTTCCACCTCTGAGTGTCTTGTATCGTCCCATCTTCTGGACAGGAAAACACTTCATAGGATGGAATAGACTAGAGACCATCTGATCCAGCTTCCCCTCATTTTACCCAATCAGATGCTCAGAAGTAGTGAAATGCCTCAAAGTAATTAACAGAGTCAGGATTTGAACCCAGATCTGTGTTCCAGTGTTATTTTGCTCATTGCTATGGCTTCAGTAGGCAAGGGATGGGGCCTGGATGCCTAGACAGGGGATTATGAAGGTTTAAGGAAGAGGAGACATCCATGGCTAATTTTAATAGTCTTTTTTTCTTTCTCTTAAATTGATTTGATTTAACCAATCTGTATTACGTATTATATCAATCTCTATTATAAAAAAGCATAATATTTAAATATGTGTCTCTCTGTCTCTCCCTCCCTCCCTCTCTCTTCCCCCTCTTTCTCACCCCTCTCCCCCCCTCCCTCCCCCTCATTGATACCTAGACTCTAACTTGGCTTCTTAGAGACAGTTGCCTGGGGCCCTGGGAGGTTAAGCAACTTAGCTGGAGGGACCCAGCCAGTCTGTGTCCTGGGCAGGACTTGACCCCAGGTCTTTCCATCTTTCTGGCTACCTTTATCCACCAGCCCAGGAGCCCACAGGTTCCCCACCCCTTCCCTAGCCTGTGCTATATCTCTCTACTGGATTCTGGAAAAGAGACTGATATCATTAATCCCACCCCCACCCCTCACCCATTTCTTGAGAATGTGAATACTTCAGAAGAATAATCTGTTCATCAAATGGCCAGTAAGCAAGAAGTTCTTGGGCCTTCTTCTGACTTGGTCTTCTACTTGTCTTCTTGGGATGGTCTTGACCCCAGATCTCCTGACCCCAGCTTGGGCTCTCTATTCACTTGGCCAACTTCCTCTTTTTTTTCTTCAATGTAGAGAAAAACATTTTCTTCCATTCTGGGGAGCATGAGCATTTTTAAAAATGACATTGTATTTAGAAATGAATATTCAATAGGAAGTCCTATGATCCTTCTGTCTGTGGTTTAATTGTGTGAGCCCCGGGTGAGGTCACCTTCCTTCAGGCAGCCACCTGGAAGGCATGATGGGTGCCTGTCGGAGGCCACCTCACACGAGAAGCACATGAAGAATGTAGGTGTTCATCATCTGAGCCCCAGTAACAATGTGATTCCTGGCCTTCCTTTCCCAGCATGTCTCAAGATTTGTCAGAGGCTCTGAAAGAAGCCACAAAGGAGGTTCACACCCAGGCTGAGAATGTGGAATTCCTGAAGAGTTTCCAGAAGGGGCAGGTGCCCCAGGAAGGCTTCAAGGTATGGTGGGACACTTGGTATTAACAGGGGACCGGGGCTTGGTGAGGGATGGGGGGTGTAGCAAAGTGTGGACATGGGGCCAGTGAGGTCTGACTATATATATATATATATATATATAGGTCTGGGTGTAATTTAAGACATGACTGAGGCCTGGCTGAGTAACATGAACTGGCTGACACTTCACCAGCTATGTGACTTCTTTAATCAACCAGTGTGGGCCAAGTGCCAACTCTGTGCTAGGCACTGGGGATGCAAAGATGATGAATCAACAAGCATTTTTTAACTGCCTACTTTGTGCCAAGTACTATGCCAGGCATTGGGGATGCAGACAAAGAATCAGTAGGCCAATCAACAAGCATTTATTAATCACCTACTGTGTGCCAGGCACTGTGGATGCAAAAATAAAGAATAAGTTAATGAATCAACACATTAATTAATCACCTACTGTGTGCCACACACTAGGGATGAAAAGACAAAGAATCGGTCAGTCAATCTAGAAATATTTATTAATTACCAATTAGGCACTGGAGATGGAGTGTTGTGACTGAAGGGGAAGGACAAAGAGAAGGCCAGTTGACTGGATCAAAGAAGAGGGAAGGGGAGCAACAGATTGAGGTCAGGCTGCATAAGGCTTTCAAAGATAAAAAATAGAAGTTTAATTTTTATCTTAGAGGCATAGGGAGCCATTGGAGTTGGTTAAGTAGAGAAATGGCATGGTCAGATCTGCATTTAAGGAAGATCACTTCGGTCAGGAAATTTAAAATAATCTCAACAGGAGGTGGTGGTAAGAGCCTGAACCAAGGGGTGGCTGTGTGAGCTGAGAGAAGGGTTCAAATACGAGAAATGTTACAAAGGTAGAAACCACAAGATTTTGCAACACATTATGAGTGAGGACTCTAGCATGATCCTGGGAGACTGGAAGGACCATGGCGCCTTTCAAAGAAATAAGGAAGTCTGGAAGAGAGAAGGGGGAAAGAGAATGAGTTCGGTTTTGTACATGTTGCATTTAAGATGACTCAGAGACATCCTGTTTAGAATGGCTAATAGGCAATGGTGGTGCAAGACTGAAGAGGGAGTCTCAGGGGAGAGACTGAGGCTAGATATATAGAGCTGGGAGTCCTTGGCAGAGAGGTGATAGTTAAACCCAAGGAATTGGATACATTTACTGAGAGAGAAAAAGAGAGCTTAGGACAGAGACTTGGGGAACACCCACAGTTAGGGTGGTGTGGATGATGATCTTAAAAAGAGCAGTCAAACAGGCAGGAGAAGACCAGGGAAAGAGTGGGGTCACAAAACCGCAGAGGGAAGAGTGTCCCGGGAGGAGAGGCTGGTCTACAGTGTACATTAAAGAAGGGAGAGGGCAGTGACTGTCAGATCTGGCCATCCCGAAATAATTGCTAACTTTGGAGGAAGTGGTTTTAGTTGAGGGAGGAGGTCAGAAGCCAGATTGCAAAGGGCTGAGCAGAGGGTGAGAAGAGAGGAAGCAAAGGGAGCAGGTATAGACAACTTTTTTCAAGGTGTTTGGCGGAGGAGAGGACAGATATAGGATAATACTCTGATGGTGTCATAAGGCCTAGTGAAGCTGATTTTCTTGGTTTTGTTTTGTTTTCTAAAGGATGTGGGAGACTTGGACATGTTTGCAAACAGTAGGGCAGGGATTATCTGACAGGGGAAAATTAAAGATTCCAAATGAGTAAAGATGGAGTCTGCCAGAGAAGATGGGAGAGGATGAGATCAAGGGCTCATGTAGAGGAGCTGGCCTTGGCAAGGAGGGCCGCCTCTTTGTCAGAGACTAGGGGAAAGGCCCTGGGTTCAAATACCAACTCTGACACTTTACTCCACAAACATTTCTTGAATACCTACTATGTGCCAGGCACTATGCTAGGCACAACGATCTCCATGTGACTCGGGGAAGTCAATTTGCCTCCTTGGTTCTCAGTTTCCCTGGCTGTAAAATGTGGGAGTTAGACTAGGTGACCTTCAAGGCGTCCCTTCCAGCTCCAGAACTGTGACCCTCTGCTTTTGAAACTTTAGAGCCCATATAAAAGTAAGCTACGTTTGCCATTATTATTAATTATTATTATGGAAAGAAGACTCTGCTATTTACTACCTGGGTGACTCCTTAATCTCTCTGAGCCTCAGTTAAAAGGGCAATAATATTGCCACCCTCAGAGGTGGGAAAAATGCCTTGTAAGCTGAACTATGATACACAGATGAGGCAGCTTGCTGCATGATGTAATAGGGAGAAGGCTGGACCTGGAGGCAGGAGTCCCAACCTGCCTCAGCCACTGGCTCACTCTAGCATGAACCCTCAGTTCATGCTGGTGCTAACCGTAACACTCATCCTCTCCCACCTTCAAGCTTTTCCACCTGAAAAATGGGTACAACACAGCCACCTGCCTTACAGGGTTGTTTTGCATCAGAGAGCTATGTAAATGCTTAGCAATAATTATCATTAAGCCTTAAAGCTCTCCAGAAATGTTAGCAGGCTATACGGGAGAGGGTGATGATTAACTAACTCAGGGCAGGTTCTTAGTTTAGTCTAGGCTGGGGACTAAAACATTTGACCATGTCTGAGGTTCCAAGAGGGGCGAACCAAAGCCCAGAGAGAGGAAGGGACAGCAAGCCTTGATCACTTAGGGCCATGATAGGGTGAGACTCTGTCCCATTCCCTTGCACTTGACCAGCTATCTGTCCCCCTCCCTGAGCTGCCAGGTACCTGGTTACCACCTTACTCTGCCCATGAGAGGTTTTGCCACTCTGGAAAGAGGGCTCTTCTCTTTGGGCTTTTATTTGTATTCCCAGAACAGTGTCTGACATACAGAAGGTGCTTAATCAATGCTATGGCTTGAATTGTTGACTGCCTTAGGCAGGGAAGGGAGAACTAGCCTGGACCCAACCATCTGTCTAGGCTCATATTTGCCCAAAGGGAGTTGTTCTATCCCAGCTAAGTTACGGCTGGAATGGATGGCCCCTCCAGCTTGGACTTTGCCTCGGTCATTGAGTTCAGTCTGGGGCCAGAGAGCCACTACCCCACACCAAAGGGAAGGGCTCCAAATGCAGTGTTTTGTTGTTTGGGCCTTTTTTAACTCCCCTGGAAATTTCATGGAATAATACAGTGGGACAGTTAAAAAGGACCTTAGAAAGGAGTAGATTCGTAAGATTTAAAAGCCGGGGGCATCTTAGAGATCATCTGGTGAAATCCCCTTGCTTTACAGATGAGGAAACAGGCTCAGTTTAAGTGAACTGCCCACAGTCACACAGGTAGTAAGTGGCAAAGCAGACCTCAAAACTGGTCGCAACCTTAGACCTCTAGTCCACCCTCTCATTTTTACACATAGGGAAACTGAGTCACAGAGCAGGGCAAGCATTATAAGGACTGGAACCCTGTCTTATCTAAGATGTGTATGACAGAACTTTGCACACAATAGACCCTTAATAAGCACATATTGATTGAATGGCTATTATCAGAGCTTTACCAAAGTCTTGTGAATTAAGGTACTCCTGGTTAGTCTCATCTTCACTTTATAGATAAGGAAACTGAAACTCTGTGAGATTATGTTGCACAGGGTTGCATAAGCATCAGAGGGAGGATTTGAACCCTGCTTTCTATCATGCAGGCTGCCTCCTTGGTATTTACAGAAATACTGACTCCTCAAGTCATCAGTTTCAACTTTGTTCCCCTCTTGACTTTTCACCCGAGTGGCTAACAGATGACTGGAGTTAATGAATGACTAGTTGAATAAAAAAATCTATTATTAGGTCCGTGCTGTGTGCCAAGTTGTGTGCTGAGTGTACAAAGAGATTTAGGCAGCCCCTGCTATCTGGGAGCCTGCATCGTGTTGGGGAGTGGGGCAAGGGAAGGACATTTACGGTGAGGGGGCAGAGCAGTCCTTGGGGGACAGCTACAAGGCAGGTGGCAATGGCTCTTCTCGGTTGTTGCTTCCCTTAATAAAACCATATCACCTACCAAGCCAAACCTTCCTCCCGCCCACCCTTGGGACATGACAGAAATGAGGGAAGTTGTCCTGAGTAAGCATCGAAGGAGGAAAAACAAGGTCGATAAACAGCTGGCCTTGACAGCGATGTAGAAAGAACCCAGGGTTCAACTTTGGGCTTTGCCTTTTTGATGTATGATCATGGGAGAGTCAATTTCCTCTCTCAGAGCCTCGGTAAAATGGGCACAGCATCTACACCACCTAACTCCTAGCTTTGGTTAGTGAATCAAATGAACGTAGTCACTTTGTGCCAAGGGTGAGGTAAAAATCAGCCCTCGTAATTCTCCAGGAGAAGAAAACTAGAGCATCAAACGACTGGGTAAATTGTGCTCACTCTTGCTCAGGAATTTGCAGTTGGCCCACGTGGGCCCTGAGGGCAGAATTAGGAGCAAAGGGCAAAAGTGGGGGGCGGGGTTTACTCATAAGGAAAAAGTTCCTAAAGAGTGGGCTGCCTTGACCGGTAGTGAGTTGCCCATCACTCGAAGTCTTCGTGCAAAGGGTGGTGAATAGGGGATCCCTACCCAGGTAGAGATTGGACTAGGTGGTTTCTGAGGTTCCATCTCCCACCACTCTAGCCCGGAGGTTCTGGGGTTCTTCAAATTCTTTTGTAATGGGGTCCCAGCCAAGATCCACAGCCTTCCCTCTTACCACACTTATTTGAATCCATGTCCTCATTTTCACTCACAGTGTCCTTCTGCCCCCCAACCCCAAAGACAAATGTTAGAGCAGAGCCAGAAGGGGCCTTAGAGGAATCTGGTGCAATCCATTCATTTTACAGAGTGGGAAACCAAGGCCCGGAGGAGTGAAAGGTCACAGGGAGAGTCGAAGAGCCAGTCCATGTCAGAAGTGGACCTGGAACCTGGGCCTCCTGACTCGAAGGCTAGCTCTGCAGCCACTCTGCCTAGAAGGGACCTTAGTGGCCATTTGAGTCCTCTTTTTACAGATGAGAAATAAAGGGTCTTCTTCAAGGTCACACAGCCCAGTAAATGGCAGGGAGCTTCATTTCTGACCAGGGTCTTTTTTCAGAAAGGTTAAATGACTCACTCCTGGTCACACAGAGGCAAGCAGAGCCCAGTTCCTGACTGCAGATTTTATGGTGTCTCCATTAGGCCAGGACACTTGCTGCTTGTTGTCTCATCTCCTTACCTGGAGTGTAAGCTCCTTGGGGAGAGGCACTGGGTCTCTATTCCTCTGGTCTCTTCCTACAGTGCCTAGAACAGGGAAGGCCACAGAAGTGGAGCTCAGGAACCTGTAGACCTAGGCTGCCGTGTGGACCCTTCTTTGACTGGAAGCCTTCCTGAACCCCTCTTAATTCTTTAGTGTTTTCCATTTCCTGTTTATCCTGTCTGTAGAGTGCTTTGTATTTGTTTGCTTGTTGTCTCCTGTCTCCTCTATTAGAGCAGAAGCTCCTTGAGGAGCCTTTTATATCCCCAGTGCTCAGTACACAGTAGGCACATAATGAATGTTGATTGATTGGTTGACTCTCCTCTCCTGTTGGCTGGCTCAGACACATGTTAATGATTACTGCTTGGTTTCAGATGATGATGTCTTCCCTGTATCACATCTACTTGGCCTTGGAAGAGGAGCTGGAGCGCAACAAGACCCACCCTGCCATCACCCCTATCTACTTCCCTGAGGAGTTGAACCGCATACCTGCCCTGGAGAAGGACATGGAGTTCTGGTACGGCCCCCAGTGGAGGGAGAACATCCCATACACGGCAGCCACAGAGAAGTATGTGAATCGGTTTCATGACCTGGGCCACACTGAGCCCGAGCTGCTGGTGGCCCACGCCTACACACGTTACCTGGGGGATCTCTCTGGGGGTCAGATCCTTAAGAAGATTGCCCAGAAGTCCCTACAGCTCCCCAGCACAGGGGAAGGGGTGGCCTTCTTCGATTTCCCAGCCATTACCAATGCCACCAAATTCAAGCAGCTTTACCGTTCCCGAATGAACACCATCGAGATGAGCCCAGACACCAAGAAGAAGGTGGTAGAGGAGGCACAGACATCCTTCCTCTTGAACATCCAGGTAAGCCAACCCCGTCCTGCAGAGCCTGCACAGCAAGTCTGTCTGGGCTGGAGCTGGCTAAAATAAGGGAGGTGAGGTGAACTTGGAGCCACTCTCTTGAAGTCATAGTACTTGTCGAACTGTAGGCACTTAATAAATGCTTGTTGACTTGGCTCACTCACCAATCAAGGCAGTGTCTTCCAGAAATGTGTATTAACATTCCTAGAGGCCATAGACATGGATTCTGAAGGCCTGGTACAGAAGGGGCTAGCCTGGGTAGGGAGATGGGTGGATGGCAAGATGGTACTATTGAATGGGAGGTGAAGCACGGGCTGAGTGCCAGCTCAGATTCAGCCTCTAAGGCCCTTCCAAGATTCAATGTTCTAAGAGTCTTCTTATCTCTAGACAATATTACAATGGCTCTGTGATCTCACTAGCATGGGCATTCCCTCCCCTGATACAGATGGTGACTCATCTATCTCATGTGGCTCTCACCCAGGTCCACCCATAAATTGGGCCATGGAGAGCCTTCCTCACTCTTACTAAAAGTTCTCACTATATTCCCGCCCTTGCCTCTGACCCAAAGGAAGGGATGACTGGTCCAGTCTCCACTCCCACATTAGATTCATTTCCGGAGAAAGAGAAGCACAGGCAAGGTGGGGGAGGAGGGTGGTTCTTAAGACTAAAATGTGGGATGGGGCTAAGGAAAGCCCATTTTGGGGTAAGAGACCCAGAAGGACGGTCTCTCCTTTGGCTCATGGGGCCATCTTGCTCGAGCACCTTCTGATTCATGTCTCCTTTGGGCCTTAGATGTTTGAGGAGCTGCAGGAGTTGTTGTCCAAGAACCAGGAGAACAGAAACATTTCTGGGAAGCAGGAGCTTCGAAAAAGAGCCGGCCACAAAGAACAAGGTGAGACCTTAGAGACCAGGGTCCTCCTCTAGCTAGTTTCCTCATTATCCACCAAGCTTCCTAAGCAGAGCTGGTAAATGGGTGTCTCAGGGTGCTGGGCCAGCAAGAATGAATATTCCCTTAATGTTACACTTGATCTGCTTGGCCTCAGAAGATGGACCTGGAAGCAGCGGGAGGCAGATTTCTCCTTCAGATAAGGCGAAATTTCCAACGGTGTCTCAGTGGACAGCGCTGGGCCTGGAGTCAGGAAGACCTGAGTTCAAATCTAGCCTCAGATACTGACTTATCCTGGGCAAGTCACATAACCCAGTTTGCCTCAGTTTCCTCAACTGTAAAACAAGAATAATAATACCTATCCTGTAGGGTTGTTGTGAGGATATATTGTTATTTTAACAGTCTGAGCTATTCCTCAATGGAATGGGCCCCCCTTGACAATTTGGGGTTTCCTATTACTCGAGGCCTTTCCCATTATGCTGAGGCTGGATGACCACCTGTTGGGGATGTTGTCAAGATGATTCGGGTTTGGATAGGGGGTGGCCTTCAAAGGGGTCCTTCTACCTTGAGAATCTGAGATTTCATCAGCATCTACTCAGTCAAAAGTCAGGCATCGGAGTCAGGGATCCAAAGAGCAGAGAGGGCTCATACACGTCAGTGATTCATGTTTCTGTGGCTGAGATTTCCCATTTTAGCAACCTGAACCAGTCCTGGACCGAAAGCCACCCAGTAATCGATCCGATCAGTGAACAATTATTAAGTACCTACTATGTGCCAGTGTTAAAAAAGAGATCAAAGACGATCCTTGCCCTCAAGGAGCTTACACTCAGAAATGTCTGCCTCTTTTCTTCATGACCTTGGGAAGTTAGTGAGGCCCTCTAGGCTTTACTACTTTTCCTTAAATTAGAATCATAACTCTAGAGCTCCACCTGACCTCTGAGGCTTGGGTGTGGCCTTCTAGGTCCTTGGGTGCCCCCTTTTGACTGAGTCCCAAGTTTGACAGAACAAATCCTTTTATTAAGGGGATTTGTTTTATGACCTTTGGATTCAGTCCAAGGGCTGAGCTTGAGGACCTAGAGGCCTACATGTGGCCTCCTCCCCACCCCTGCTTATATGGTATGATATGGTATTATGTTATATTATCAACTAGTTGGTATCTGACTTCCAAAGTCCCTTCCATCCGTCAGTCCTGTGACCTCCCTATTCCCCCAGCTTCCCAGCCGCATCACTGACTGTCTTTTGTGAGCTTGGTACACTTTTTGCTCTTGGGGCCACATGTTTTTTCCCTTCCCATCACCCTCTTCCTCTGACTGTGACTCTCGCTGTCCTGCCCAATTTACGTCTTGGCTGTGTATTGTGTGATGAGACCTCAGCCAGAGAGGCTTTGGGGATTGGCCCCAGGGGGGCCTCTAGGGCCCAGAGGAAGAAACAGTGGCTGAGGAGGTGTCAGAAGGCTTCGTCATCAAGGGTGCCCCAGAGGTGCTGGTTGATTCTGCCCCCTTCAGAGCTACCTTTCCCTGGGTATACAATTGTCACTTGAGAGAAGCAGTGTACTAGTTAGAAAAGAAAAGCCCTATAGTTAGAGACAGTGTGGTGGAGTGGATAGAGCCCTAACTCTAGATCCAAAGGACCTGGGTTCAAATCCTACCTATGAGACTTAACTACCTTTGTGATTGTGAGCAAGTCATTTAATTTCCCTGGGCCTCAGTTTCCCCATCTGTAAAATGAAGGAGTTGATGGCTCCCGAGGACCCTTCAGGCTTTGTAGAGCCCTAGACTTGGGCTTCTCTCTGAGGACCTTCCTCAGATTCTCTGTCTTGTGGTTACTTCCGTGTTGTCACCTCCATTGGAATGGAAGGGCCTTCAAGGCCGTCTTTGTTTTCCTTTGTGTTCTCTGTGCCTGACACCAAGTAAACACTTAAGTGCTTGTTGACTGACCATCTGCCCCACTGAGGCATGTGGATCCGACCCTCTAGCACCTGCTTGCCAATTTCCCCAGGGTAGTTCAGTCCTGATTCATAAAACAGAGGCCAGAGGACTTCTGGGTGCCATGTTGGGTTTGATGACCTCATTCTAAGATTTTTTCTCTCCTAGGCCCGACTTCCACAGAGACCACTGCCCCAAAACCCCAGCAAAGTCTCCTGTCCCACTCGCCCCTCCTCCGTTGGATCCTTACCCTCTCCATCATAGCCACTGTTGCTGTGGGCTTCTATGCCATGTGAATGAAACAGAAAAGACACTTTGGGGTGACCTGCGGGGCCTCCCCTACTGAGCCTACAGACTGCTTCCAGTCCACGAAAATTCACTCGATGGGCCTTCTCAGGTCACTGTGGGTCAGGTTCCCCTTCACTGGAAAAGACAGCGAGGAGCCCCACACTGACCCAAAGCACTTCTGGCCTGAGGAACCTGAACTTTTAAGGGGGCCTCAGTGGCCGCCCACAGATGTAGCACTCTCCCATCTCCTACCAAGAACCCCCTGAAGAGACTAAACTTCCAGCCCTGAGAAATGACCTGCCGAACCCAGCTCCTGGTCCCCCCCTCCAGCATCCCTGTTTGACCCAGGAGTGACCACTTTCCCTTTGGCCTCTAGACTGGTTTTTGCTTTTGCATTTCAGAATGTTGTGTCTTGTTAGAAGCCAGTTTTATGTAGCATTTTATCTGGTCTGGTTTTCAATGTTTGGGCTTTTTTTTTGTTTGTTTTGCCCAGGGTCAGGGTGGGGAGGTGTTTTGCCTCATTTTCTTGGGTGTGTGTGTGTGTGTGTGTTTTTAAATAATGGTTCCAATGTCCTTGAGCCTGTCTTTATAAACTTTCAATAAACAGTGTTGTCTTAACTTCTGATTCCCCTGGAAGTTTGCTTTATTGTACACATGCCTTGGGGAAGGGTCAAATTCCAGTGTCCTCTTCAGCCCTGAGGACTGTGGTGCCAATTCCAAGAGGCTGGGCCAAGCGCTGGGTCCTAAGTCACATAAGCACACCTTCGTAGATGGAGGGAACTGCAGAGGGGTTCTGGGCCAACCACTTCACTCTGCAGATGAGAAAACTGAGGCCCAAAGGGAAGGGACCTGGGATCATAGATCAGACCCTTTTTTTATTTTCCTACAGATGAGGCCCAGAGAGAGAAAGGAACTGTCCAGACTTAACCACAGACACAAACCCCGAGTCACTCTCCCCCTACTCCAGCCTCAATTTACCTATCTGTTAAATGAGAAGGTTAGACCAGCTGATCTCTGAGGTCCTTCCATCTAACCGTGAGGACCATCTATATATCTCATTAACAGACATTTGTTGAACATATCCTTATAATTCATCCAGACCAAGAAGTTTGCTCTGGACACATCCACAAGGCTCAGTGACTTGGTAACCAAGGCTCCTCCTCCCTGGACAGAGGGGTCCCTGGGGGCTAGCCCCATCAGACCACAGCAGAAGAGAATGTCACATGTGCTGCTCGCAAAGCTGGGAAGTGAGCCGCCCAGACTCCTCGGCTCCAGCCCTGACCACAGACACTAGCCCTCAAACCTGCCCAGCTCTTAGATTCTGGCTTGTAAGCAACAGAACAGGCTGAGATCACAGCAGTGAGCCACAGACAAAACTAAGCGCCATCGTGTATGTGTGTGTGTGTGTGTGTGTGTGTGTGTGTCTGTGTGTGTCTGTGTCTGTGTCTGTGTGTCTGTGTGTCTGTGTGTCTGTGTGTGTGTGCTGTGTCTGTGTCTGTGTGTGTATCTTGGTATTTAATTCAGTATCTGCTTAAACACACATTAGCAAACAGCGGGGAGTAGTAGAAAGAATGTGAGGATTGGGAGGCACAAAACCTGAGTTTGAATTCCAGCTCTCTTGCTTCATAATATGTAGACTTGGTTAAGTTGGAGGTGACGTCTTGGAGGGCAGTGGATTTCTTGCTTTTGTATCTGAGTCCCCACTGCCCATCCATATCTACAGAGCCAGGCCGACAGAAGGTGCTTAATAAATGCTTTTTGATTGGCTAAAATAAAAACCTCTGTTTCCTTGTCCATAAAATACTCATTGCATCCAAATGATCTTTATTTTATAAGGTCCTTTCCAACTGATTGTACAACCCTGTGATGACCTGACACTCCCTGGGTGACCTTGGGTGACTCAGTCTCCTGGCCTTCCATTTCCTCTTCTATAATGTGAGAGGTCCTTTTCTGCTCTAAACCCTATAATTCACTGGCCCAAGGCTCACCCTAATAATATTCGCCATGATAGCTAGCACTTCTAAATTACTTTATATATTACCTCATTAGATCTTCACGACAACCCTTGAGGTCGGTGCTTTTATTACCCCCCACTTGACAAGTAAGGAAACTGAGGCAAGGAGAGGTCAGGTGACTTGTCCAGGGTCACACAACTAGTAAGCATTTAATAAACATCTTCACATTGAATACACAACCTCTGATTTCCTCCTAGTGTTAAAACCTTGAACTGCTCTAAGATACTGGCTGGTGTCTTTTTAGTATGTCCATTTCCAAATCCCACATGGGTGTTTTGTTCCCGCTTTAACGTTCTGTGGTTCGGTAACCGGATCTGGAAGGTCAGTTTGGGGTTTGTGATCCAGAGAGGCACTTTCCCTAAAGAGTGGACCCGGGCAGAGACCTTGATGAGAGGCACTGAGCAAGACGGCAATATCCTGAGCAAAGAATGGGAGAGCATTGGAATTTTGGTTTGGGAGAGATACAGATGGAGGGGAGCTCTGAGGGGGACAGCTCCACTAGGATAGGTGGAATTTGTGTTTTTGAAAGTGTTTTCCTTTGACCATGATCCATGATCCATGATAACTGCTTTGTGAGGCACATCTGTATGTTAGTTCTCCAACTGGGGATGGTGGGGTGGGGATAGGAGGCAAACAGAAATACAAAGAACTAAAAAGAGGCCAGAGGATTAGAACCCTGTCCTGATGGTCAGGATTTCATCTTGACCTAGAGAGCTTCAGGTGAGAAAACAAAAAACAAGAGCTCATGGTTATGAGTTATTTTTTTAAAAAGTTTCTAAAATAGCAGAGAGGAAGATGACCACTCGACCTGGAATCTCTTCATTCCAGGCTAGAAAACAACCTGGTTACCAGGTTAGTGGTAACCAGAGTAAGGTGGCTCTGAATTGGGGACCTCAGCAAAATGACCAGCCTCCAGTATGAAGGGAGGGACAGGGAGGTCACATCACCCAATGCACCCAAGGGGGAAGAGAAATCTAAGGGGGAAGGAAGCAGTTTTCCCTTTACCTGATGGAAGTGGGGAGAAGAGAGAAATGACCAGGCGGATCTTGGCCTCACAGTGATTGCCTGTTGGTTACAGTCCTCTAAATCACCAACCTTGCTCAGGACTGAAGGGGTCTTCAGAGCATGAACACCCCCTGCCCCCCCCGCCCCCCACATACCCCTGGTAAAAGGGGCCAGATGGAAAGTTTCAGCCTGGCTAAAGGAGCCTCATTTTGTCCAGTGGAATGAATACCAGACTTGAGTTAGGATCCTGCCTCTGATTCACCAAGTAAGAGTCTCAGTGACCTTAACCCTAACAAGAGGGGGTTGGACCAGGGGCCTCAGCAATCCCTTCCAGCTCTAGAGCGAAGACTAACTCAAATTCTGCTTCTGCCACATGCTCTCTGTGTAGCCTTGGCCACCCAGCCTCCCCAGGCCTCAGTTTCCCCAAGCGAAGGTCTCTCTTCCATGACCCAATGAAGACAATACATGGATAGAGTTATTCAATACTGTAACGTAGATATGATGCACAGTCATTACATGCTGTCATTACAAAGATAGTCTGTGGACAGTTATTAAACTCTAATATGTGATATTGACAGACAGTGCAATGTGTCACAGTATAAAGGCAATATGTGGACAGTTGTCCAATGCTAGTAATACATAATAGTGATCGATACGACGCAATCTGTAACATTACAAAGATAATGCAGGGACAGAACCCCAAAGCGCTGGATAAATTAGCTATTATGATTATTATCATCATCATTAATGTTAATTATGATTAGGACCCTCCAAAGGGGTAGCTTCCGGACTTTGGGTTAACAGGATGCGGTTCCCGGGCCATGGGAGGGGACCCAGGGCCCGGCTGCCTCCCCAAACCCTCCTCCTCCCCAGCACTAGACTCTCTCGACAGTTGCCCCGCCCCCGCACCGCCCCAGACCACGCCCCGGAGCCACGCCCCCTCCTCCATTTCTGCTTCCTCTCAGACGCCTGCACCTCTCCCTCCGCCGCCGCAGTTTCGCGCCAAACTTTCCCGGGCCCACAAAATGGGGCCGGCGGAGAGGGGCGCGGTCGTGACGTCAGACCGGCGCGGGCCAATGAGCTTCCCCTAGCCCGGGCTGCGCCTGCGCGGGCCAGAGGGCGGGGCCCGAAAGCCCGGATGCACTTACTGGCCAATGGCGAGGCTCGCTGCTCCAGCGGGAGCCAATGGGGTGGCTCCCCGCGCCGGCGGCAGGACGTTTAGCGTCTGTGTTTTCCCGCGAAACTCCTCCAGCCGCCCGGCTTTCTCGGTCCAGGTAACGTGGGTTCGGCGGGCGGGAGGTGAAGGGGCGCCTGATAGCGGGGGCCGAGCCGGGGTCCAAGGGGGCTGGGGACTCGGGGAGGCCCCCTATGGGGAAGCTGGGTCTAAGTCTGGGGGCGCAGGGGGACCCTGGAGGGCGGGAGGTCTCTGGGATGGGGGGAGGGGCCGGGAAGGTCCGGCAGTCAGGGGAGCCGTGGGGGGCGGGGACGGGGGACGGGAGGGGAGGCAGGCGACCCCTGGGTCCCGGGGGCGGGGCACCCCGGGGTGGGGCTGGGGGTCCCCGGGGGCGGGGGGCAGCAAAGGGCCGCCTCACCTGACCGCGCCCCTCCTCTCCAGTTCAGCCCCCGCAGCCATGTCTGGCTTCGATGACCCCGGGATCTTCTACAGCGACAGCTTCGGGGGGGACCCCGGCGCCGACGAGGGGCAGGCGCGGAAGTCGCAGCTGCAAAAGCGCTGCAAGGAGTTCCTGCGCCAGTTCCGCGTGGGCACAGATCGCACGGGCTTCACCTTCAAGTACAGGTGCGAGCCCGGCCGAGCTGAGGGGAGCCCGAAGCAGAGGGCATCCGGGCTGGGAGGAGCCTGGAACGGGGGTGTCCGGGCTGGGGGGAGCCTGGAATGGGGGTGTCCGGGCTGGGGGGAGCCTGGAAAGGGGGTGTTAGAGCTGGGAGGGTCTGAGAACTGGGGATGTCAGAGCTGGGAGAGAGCTTAGAACATGGAATGTCAGGGCTGGGAGCTTAGAACAGGGAATGTCAGAGCTGGGAGGGAGCTTGGAATAGGTCATGGCAGGGCTGGGAGGGGGGCATTAGAATAGGGAATGTCCCAGCCGGGAGGGGGCCTTTGAAGAAGAGATAGCAGAGCTGGGAGGAGGAGCCTGCCAGGCCATCTCATCTAGCACCGTTATTTCCCAGGGGAGGACATTGCAGCGTCAGGACACTGTAGGGCCAGGCTTCTGGCTCCAGAGGCAGCCCTGCTTTCCCTTGTACCCAGCTGCAGAAAGGGCGGCTCTACCCCCATGAGCTTAGAGGGGAGTGGTGTGCCAGTTAATCAGCATGCGCTTATTAAGCACGTTCCATTTACTAGTTCCTATCCTAACTGCTGGGGATACAAAGAGAGGCAAAAAATAGAGTACCTGGAAACCTTGAGGAGGTGGACAACATGAAGAAGTGGGGGAGGGGGCAAGCCGGGAAGGCTTCCTGTAGGGGGCACCAGGTGCAAGTAGCAGAGACCTAGTCCAGAAGAAAAAGACCATACCCCCTTTACTGCCTAAAGCAGCTTCCCCGGGTTTTGTGTTCTATGGAAGGCAACAAACATTTATTCAGGCCTTTTGTGTACAAAGTCCTGGGCTGAGCAGGACGGGGATGTGAAGGCTGGGGTCCTTGGAGTGAAAGAAAAAAGTATTTTATGCACTTGATATGCTCAGTGGTTAGACTAGAAATCCATCCACAAGAATGACCACAGATCCTGACCTCCACGTGAGGCAAATGAGATGATGTTTGTAAAGTGCCTGGCACAAGGGTGTGCTTAATAAACCTTGTCTTCTTTCCTCCTTTTCCCCATCCCAGCCAACCAACCTCTTTTCCTGCTCCCTCCCTCCCTCTTTCCCTCCCTCCCTCTTTAGGAACTTCACTTTATTGGGGAAAGACTGCATTCATGGAGGCGGGTGCTTTAGCCTGGGCCATCTGAGGGCTGGGATGTTGCGTGGGAATGCTGTGTTTTGGGAGTTCTGGGGAGTTGTGGTGCCACTGATTGACCACCAGCCCTGGCGGGGGGGGGGGGGGGGGGGCATATCACGTGGATTTGATGACTGTTCCCAGAGCAGGGTTCAGAAGCTGGCAAGGAGGAGGGGGCAGGGCTACAGCGTGGTAGGCCTGGCCTGGCTCTGGCCTGGGCCCAGGAAGGGGCATTCCTGTCTCCTGGGCACTGCAGGGGCTTCTATCTCTGAATCCTCGGCCTTGTGTGTCTTAGAGATGAGCTCAAACGCCATTACAACCTGGGGGAATACTGGATCGAGGTCGAGATGGAGGACCTGGCCAGTTTTGATGAGGACCTGGCTGACTACCTGTACAAGCAACCGGCAGAGCACCTGAAATTGGTAAGGCTTCCTGTGCTGAGCTGCCCTTCCTGTCCCCACCACTGGGCTGCCCCCCTCCCCCGCTGCAGGAGCAGGTCCTAACAGCCTGTCCATCCTCCCTTCCCCCAGCTGGAGGAGGCAGCCAAGGAAGTGGCAGACGAGGTGACCCGGCCGAGGCCCGAAGGAGAGGAAACTCTGCAGGACATCCAGGTCATGCTGAAGTCAGATGCCAGCCCGGCCAACATTCGTAGCCTAAAGGTGAGCGCCCCGTCATTAGTGTATTTGAGCAGATGCCAAATGACTGCTTCTGGGGGGCGTTGCACAGAGAGTTCATCCTTCATTTCAGGGCTGGACTTTGTGGTTTCTGAGGGCCCTTTTCACTCTAGTTTTTAAGCTCCTTAAGTGATTTGAGCCACAGGTTCCTTATCTGTAAAACAAGAGAGTTGGACTGGATGACTTCTTAAATCCCTAATTCTCAAAACCTGAATGATTGTCATGGAGGAAAGATGGGCCTAATTCGTGGGTTAGCCCAGTTCTACTTCCAGAGGGTAAAGCCACATGTAGGACAGGCTGCCTCAGGAGCTAGTGAGTTCCCCATTACGAGGACTCTTCAGGAAAGTAGATGACCACTTATCTGTCACATTGTAGAGGGGATTCTGGTTCAGGTGGCCTGCCGTCTCAGAGGGTCTGCGATTGTAAATGTAGGGCATTTGGGACTAGAACTCAGGTCCCCTGATGCCCAGTCTGGGCTTTTTTCTGCTGCCCTGCAGAGTGGAATCTAAGGTGGGATCAGGTGGGATGGTCAAACTGCTATTGTTTCCTTCTTCCTTTCTTTCTTCCTTTCTTTCTTTCTTCCTTTCTCTCTCCCTCCCTCCCTTTCCCCTTTCGTCTCCCTCCCTCTCTCTCTCCCTCTTTCTTTTCCTTCTCCCTCCTTGTCTCTTTCCTTCCATTTCTTTTTCTTTTCTTTGTTTCCTTTCTCTTTTTCTCTTTCCCTCCCTCCTCCTTTCCTCCTCTTCCTCCTTTCCTTCTCTCCCTCCCTTCTTCCCTCCTCCTTCTCCTCTCCATCTTCCATCTCTGAGATGAAGGGGCGGAATGACAAGACCCTGCTTCCAGCCCTGAGTCTTAGCTCTTTCATTCTCTGGCCTGTTCTCCAAGGGCCCAGGGAGGGCAGGGCTTGCTCTTGGCTGTTCTCACCCTAATCTCCCAATGTTATCACCGCAGTCTGACATGATGTCCCACCTGGTGAAGATTCCGGGCATCATCATCGCAGCCACGGCAGTCCGCTCCAAGGCTACCCGGATCGCCATCCAGTGCCGCAGCTGCCGTAATACCATTAATAACATCAGCGTGCGCCCGGGCCTGGAGGGCTACGCTCTTCCCAGGAAGTGCACCACGTAAGTTGGGGCATTCTGGGCTGGCCCTTCTTGCCCCCTTGGCAAGGCTCTGTCAGCAGGGCCCGGTGGAGGAGGGCAGGATGTCTGGAGTGTGCGCTGGGTAGCCCGGAGGACCCAGTTCTGACTGTCTTGCCCTCTGCCCTCACACCTCTAGGGATCAGGCTGGGCGCCCCAAGTGCCCTCTGGACCCGTACTTTATCATGCCCGACAAGTGCAAGTGTGTGGACTTCCAGACCCTGAAGCTCCAGGAGTGCCCAGACGCCGTGCCCCACGGAGAGATGCCTCGGCACATGCAGCTCTATTGTGATAGGTGAGGGCCCAGGGAGCGTGTGTCGTGTGGTGGAGGGAGGTGCCACCTCGGAGCCTCATGGGCTGGAATCTGGGCATGTCAGGGCATTGGGGGATGTTTGTAGACTCACATGGGCATGGTGGGTATCCCGAACGAACGTAAACCCCCTGAGGGCAGGAACTGTGTGGTTTTCCTCTTTATGTCTCCAGCATCTGGCACACAGGAGGTGTTTAATTTATGCTCGTCGATTGATAGCTGAGGGATTCTGGCTGGCTTTGGAATGAGGGCCTAGCTGACCCCTGGGATTTAACACGAAGGACCCTCGGTCATCTCATTCAGCGCCGTTCTTACCCAGAAGAGGAAGCGTCCTCTGACCCTGAGAGTGTGGGAGGAGCTTTGAATGCCCCATCACGTTCCAGACTTTAACCATGTCTACCTGCCTCCTTCCTCTCTCCCTAGGTACATATGTGACAAGGTCGTTCCTGGCAATCGAGTCACTGTCATGGGTATCTATTCCATCAAGAAGTTTGGCATGAACTCGGCCAAGGGCCGGGACCGGGTGGGCGTGGGCATCCGAAGCTCCTACATCCGTGTCCTGGGCATCCAGGTGGACACCGATGGTTCGGGTGAGCTGGCTGGGAAATGTGACGGCACTCTGTCCTCATGTCTGGGGGGCATAGCATTGAAAGCTGGCACCAGTCGTCCTCCTTTAGAGACGAGGGCACCTGAGGCCCAGGTAGGGGAAGGCCCTGGTCCAAGGTCTCACAGGACGCAGTAAGTGCGGAGCAGAGCCAGGATATGAACCCAAGGCCCCCCACTCTAGATCCTGCCATTTTCCCACTCCTGTGCACTATTAGTTCTGTGAATCTGTGAGTGTTGGAAGATTGTCCCCTAGAGCATGAAGAGATGGGCATGGAAAAGAGGCTGGAGTCAGGAAAGACTAGGCAGCTCTCATGAGAGTCCAGCTGTGATTGAATTAGGGCCTGGACTACAGTCCTGGTTGTGGAGATGGATGGATGCTGAGTAGATAAATTGGTGGGTGGATAGGGGGGTGGGTGGGTGAGTAGATAAATTGGTGGAGAGGTGATGGGTGGATGGATGGGGAGTGGAGGGACCATGTATGCTGGCTCAGTGCTGAGTGCCGGAGATTCAAATACGAAGGCAACATAGTCCCTCCCCTTAAAGAACTCACATGCTGTTTATTCTAACTGAAACACTAAATAAAGTGGGCATTTCCACATACATAATAGACTAGAAAAAGCAGATGCGATGTGAACCTGTGAGTCTCTATTATCTGCTGCTTGCTTTTCTTTTAAATAAATTGTTAATTTTCAAGGTCTTACATCCGAACCAGGGGGCATGCAGACAGGGGAGTGTGGTTGGCATCCTTTGGTCTGGGAAGTCCCAAGAGTAGAAGGGAGAGCTCTGGTCACAGAGACGTGGTGAAGGAAGAAGCACTGAGTATGACGATGTTGAAAGGATGGCTGGACTGGGAGTCAGGAGATCTGAGTTCTAGTTCCGGCTTTGCCTTGGGCTTTCTGTGTGACTACAGGCCAGTCACTTGTCCTTCTGAGGCCTCCGTTCCCACATCTATAAATGAGTTTTGGCTCGTTGACCTCTGAGGTCAGCTGGGACCTTCTGTGAGATGTGTGACTCGGTGGGACAAAGACAGAGAGTACCACTTTTTAGCATCCCCATGACCTTGGTCATGTCTGATTATGTGGTCCACAACAAAAAGACCCACCAGACCCCCTTGCTGTCTGAGCGACCTTGGCCAGATCTCTTTCTCTCTGTAAAATGAGGGGGCTGGACCTCAGGCCACAACTTAGTAGCTTTTTTTGCCCTCAGATAAGCTGCTTCCCCTGCCTGGGCTTGTTTCTTCCTCAGTCACTTGAGGGTTGGGGTCTGGGGTCACTTTCAGCCCTAGGCCTGTGGTCCTGGCTCACCCAGACCTTCCACTCTCCTAGGCCGAAGCTTTTCTGGGCCCATGACCCCCCAGGAGGAGGAGGAGTTCCGGCGCCTGGCAGCCATGCCCAACATCTATGAGGTCATTTCCAAAAGCATTGCTCCCTCCATCTTTGGGGGCATGGACATTAAGAAGGCCATCGCCTGCCTCCTCTTTGGGGGTTCCCGCAAGAGGTAAGGGGAGAAAGGGTGGTGATTGGGAGGTGGCGATCCCCTCCGGGCCCTGAGACCTCATTGTATTTGAGCAGAGGAAGCCGACGTTGGGGGTGCTTCCATTCCCTTTTCTGGGCTCTCCACCATCTTGCTAGTCCTGGGTGGATTGCAGAGCCTTTCTGTTGTGGGGCTCAGTCAGCCTCAGAGCAGCAGACGGGGGGCCCTGGGATGACTAGCGGAGACTCCCACAGCTGGGGCCCCTCCCCTCCCCCTCTGACTCTCGTCTCACCTCACCATCGGTCTCTCGCTCTCTCCCCAGGCTCCCAGATGGGCTCACACGCCGAGGAGACATTAACCTTCTGATGTTGGGCGACCCTGGCACGGCCAAGTCTCAGCTTCTGAAATTTGTGGAGAGGTGCTCCCCCATTGGGGTAAGCAGCACAGAGGGAAGCCAGGGCCCGTATGGGCCAACTCCTGCCAGGGCGTTAGGAGGAATCCCAGCAGTTAGAACTGCCTGAAGCTTGGGGGCTGTGCTGGAAGAGGTAGTGAGTTCCCCATACCTGGAAGCCTTACAATTGATGACTGAGGCATGGGGTCTCAGCATATGGAGTTGGGACAAAGTGACTTCACCTTTCTGGCCTCAGTGTGCTCATCTGTAACATTTGAGGCTTGGACTCGACCTCGAAGATCAGCTGGTCAGCAGTGGGCTGGGGAGAGGAAGCTGAAATTTAATGTTTCCTTTGATTATGTGAAAACGTGATTCTAGAAGAGGGTCCCCAGGGTGTCCAGGACATGCACAAGGTTGAGGGTCCCAGGCACCAAGGCCTCAGTTCTTTGTCTGCCACCAGTTTAGGAAAACCACAGTGCTTTGGGGCCCCCTTTTGTTTCCCCACCAAGGACAGAGGCTGCTGCTGGGAGTTTGGATATGGGGATGCCTCAGCCCCCTCCCCTAAAGGCCTCTTCTCTCCCCTAGGTGTATACCTCTGGAAAGGGGAGCAGTGCGGCTGGCCTCACAGCCTCTGTGATGAGGGACCCTTCCTCCCGCAACTTCATCATGGAAGGAGGAGCCATGGTTCTGGCTGATGGTGGCGTCGTGTGTATTGATGAATTTGACAAGGTGAGGACAGCCCAGGAGTCAGGGCTGCAGGAGGACAGCTGTGGGAGTGGGTATTGTCCTGGGCAAGGCACTGGGGGGTGAGTGGTGCCTGACCTTAGGGTGTCCACAGTCTGGGGGGATAGAGGTGACCCAGGTCTATCTCTCTGTCTATTACTGTCATCTGTCTCTCCATCACCCATTCATCTTCTCTTGATCTTCTCTTCGCCCTTCCCACTTCCTCTCCCTGCCCCCCCCCTCTATCCACACAGTATACAGTATCGCGGGGACTGGAATTAGATTTGTCTGTCGGCAGTAGTGCAGAGAGCCAGCCTCAGCCAGGAGGACCTGAGTTCAGGTCCTGCCTCTGATGCACCCTGGCTGTGTGACCCTGGAGAATGGTTTCACCCTCTCTGAGCCTCAGTTTCCTGCTCTGTTGAGGGGTCCTGTGAGACCTCGGTCCTCCTCCCAGGGAGTGGCGGGGGGGGGGGGTTAGGAAGCCTTAGAGTGCTAGTGGAGAGTCTGGTTTTGTTTCAGTCCTCGGACCCCAGAATTGGGGCTTCCAGCTGCCTCTGGAGGCGTTGGTCCTGCTGCTGGGAGGCCTCTGGCCATGGGGGGAGCCCAGGATCCCAGACCTGGAGCTTGTGTTACAGAAGAGGAAACTGAGGCCAACTGAGGTCACACCAAGAAGCGACAGGCAGGATTTGAACCCCATTCTCTGACTCCAAACATAGCTCCACGGGCCGTGCTCTGCACGTGCCTTGGTGGGGAGGTTTGGAGTGTGGAGGCCAGACCTTAGCCGATCTTTCCCCTGAACAGATGCGAGAAGATGACCGAGTGGCCATCCATGAGGCCATGGAGCAGCAGACCATCTCCATCGCCAAGGTGGGGCTGCCTGGATGCTGGCGGGCTGGGCTGGGCCAGGCTGGCAGTGCCACCCGGGATGGGGCTGGACCTAGGCCCGCCTTGCTGATTCTCCCTGTCCTGCCCAGGCCGGCATCACCACCACCCTGAATTCCCGCTGCTCCGTGCTGGCTGCTGCCAACTCCGTCTTTGGCCGCTGGGATGAGACCAAAGGAGAGGACAACATTGACTTCATGCCTACCATCTTGTCCCGTTTCGACATGATTTTTATTGTCAAGGATGAACACAATGAAGAGAGAGACATGGTATGGAAGTCAGAGGGGTTGCAGACCTACTCGAACCCCTCAAGGGATGGGCAGCTCACTACCCTCCAAGGCCGACCCTCCTCCTTTTGGGCAGTTCTGATTGTAAGCGAGTGTTTCATTAGAGCTGGCCATAGTCTGTGTCCCTGGAACAGATTCTCCTGCCTCTCCTATTGGGTCTGCATGCTGGGCCAAGGAGACCCAGGCTCATCCCCCTTCCATAGATGGTCAAAGAGAGCGCTCATGTCATCCCCCGCCAAGCCTTCTCTTCTCCTGCCTCATTTATTTGGGTCACATTTTGCAGATGAGGACAGTGAGGCTCAGATAGGGTTTGTCACAGGTAGCGGAGCCAAGTCTGTGTGCGCCAATTCAGTGCCCCACTCAGGGTAAGGGATGTTGCTTGGAGAAGATTAGACGAACAGTCTTGTGTTTCTGAGCCGGCGCCTCCCGGGTGCCTGGCACTGTTGCTGCTGAGCTGCAGCCAAGAGGCAGAGATCGGGGTTCCCAGTGTGCATTGGTAACCGCCCCTGCTGAGGGGGTGAGGGTTGGAAAAGGGACGTTGAGTGCATCAGGCAGGGTCCTTGTCCTTTCTCTGCCATCATGTGACCTCGGGCCGGTGAGAGCCTCTTCTGGGCTCCCTGTTCTTTCGGTCTTAGAATTGAGGGGGATGGAAAGAGGCTGAGGCTAGATTGAATCTCAGCTCTACCTTGTGTTGTATGACCTTTGGGAACTGCTTTTCTGGGCCTCAGTTTACCCATCAGTACAGTGAAGGCAGTGACCTCTTGCCTTCTTGCTGTGAAATCCATGGTCCTGGTGCTCGACCTCCTTTCTGTTTCATGCCCCAGCATCGCTCCCTGTTCAGGGTCTGGCTGGGGAATTCACTGAGTGTCCCTTTGCGCCCCCAGACTCTGGCCAAGCACGTCATCACCTTGCACGTGAGTGCCCAGACCCAGACGGAGGCCGTGGAGGGTGAGATCGAGCTGAGCAAGCTGAAGAAATTCATCGCTTACTGTCGATTGTGAGTCTGGGGAGGCAGCAAGCGGGCTGAGGGGGCTGTCCCCTGGGGATGTCCACTGCAAGGAGCTTTGACCAATCCTGTCTGGTAGGCGTCGGGTCCTTGAGAAGGCCTGTTTCCTAACAGATGGGACAATACATTTTCTGGGGCTTGGTCATCCTGTCCGTGGCTCAGTGACTGCATTTTCCCCCTTTTAAAAGGTGGGAGGAGGCTTGGCCTTCTGTGGTGTCGGCTGAGCACCCAGTTGTTAGCAGAGGTGGCCACCTCCTCGTCTCCATATCTTGGGGGGCTGGTGGCGGCACAGATCCCCAGTCCCAGGGCCTCTCTCTAGGATGAGAGGGTTGGATGACGTTACATCCGCTCTGTCCTCCTGGCCTCTGGGCCCGTGCAGGGTGTGGGGCTGGCTGACCTGGGTCCTTCCCCCACTGGCCTCACTCCTTGTCCGCTGCCCAATGCAGGAAGTGTGGGCCCCGCCTGTCCGCGGGGGCTGCCGAGAAGCTGAAGAATCGCTACATCCTGATGCGCAGTGGGGCCCGCCAGCACGAACGCGAGAGTGAGCGCCGCTCCAGCATCCCCATCACAGTCCGGTGAGCGGGGGTGGAGGGTGGGCCCCAGACAGGGCCCCGGGGAGCCAGGCCCAGATCTACGGGGGGCCCTCTGAAAAGGGGTTGACTGTCCCCTGGCTGGACAAACCTGCATTCCCCACATTGGGTTTGCTTCTAGTTGGTTCACAGATGTGTGGTCATCACCCCTGAACAAGCTTGTGGAAGGGCTTTCTTTACTTGCCCATCTACCTCTTCTTCTGGGAGTCAGAGGAGCCAGGTTCAAATCCCACCTCACCTGTGTGACCAATCCTTTTACCTCAGTTAAGTGACTGAAGTGAAACTGGGCCTCAGCGTCATCCTCTGTAAAGTGACGGGGTTGGGCCAGCCGGCTTCTGAAGACCCCCCAGCTCTAAAGTGAGGGTCCTGTGACCCCTCTGGGGGCTGTCTCTTCATCCCTACCCCACCCCCTCCAAGAACCCAGGCCTCCACTGGCCCACACCCAGCCTGCTGAGCCGGGGTGGGGCGGGGTGGCGGCACATCCAGTGCTGGCTCTGACCAGTGGGAGCCTCACCCCGAAGGCCCTGGGGTTTGGGTCCAGCCCAGGTCCCACTAAGGGCTCCTCTCCCGTCCCCTGCAGGCAGCTGGAGGCCATCGTCCGGATCTCCGAGTCCCTCAGCAAGATGAAGCTGCAGCCCTTTGCCACAGAGGCTGACGTGGAGGAGGCGCTCAGGCTGTTCCAGGTGTCCACGCTTGACGCCGCCCTGTCTGGCTCCCTGTCAGGTAATGGTCGAGGAGCCCCTTGGGTGCTTAACCAAGGGGCCTGGGATTCTGGCTGGCCTTCAGAGACCATTGGCCTGGGACCCAGACTCTGGGTTCCAGTCCTGGCTCTTCCACCTCCTACTTGTGTGACTTTGAACAAAACATTAAACCCTCGGGCCTCCATTTCCCCCAGGTTAGATGAGAGGGTTGGGCTGGCTGGCCTTTGTGGTCCCATTCAGCCCTAGGGCTATAAGCTGACCTGTGGTGTCTGATGGGTTATCTAAGTGCTCATAAAATGATGGTATTGGGCCAGGTGGCTCTAAAAGTCCCCTCTATCTCCGGAGGTCTCTTAGGAGTGAGCTGGGGTCCCGGATGTCCATCTGTCCATCCCTGGTCCCTTCTCCTAGCCACTAGCCCACCTCTCTCCCTCTGGCAGGGGTGGAGGGCTTCACCAGCCAAGAAGACCAAGAGATGCTGACGCGGATCGAGAAGCAGCTGAAACGCCGCTTTGCCATCGGCTCCCAGGTGTCCGAGCACAGCATCGTGCAGGATTTCACCAAGCAGGTAGCACTCCTTGGCCCCCTCCCTCCCCTTCTTCTTTCTCTTCCTCCCTCTCTTCCCCCTTCTTTACCTCCTCTCCTCCCTCTGTTCCTCCTTCTTCATTCCCTCCTTCCCTCCATTCTCCTCAGCTGCCAGCGCCCCCTCCCTTGTATTTATTCTGTGTGTGTATTTTAACCACAGCACTCTTGTTCTGCCTGCCCCAGTAGACCGGCAGCTTCTTGCGGGAAGCTCATGTGTGATCAATCCCTGTTTTCCCGGCTCAGAACTGAGACCCGGCATGTAGTTGGCGGTCAATAAGCGCTCGTTGATCGGTGGGTTGACCCAGCCTGAGGCAGTCTCAGCCTGAGAGGCTGTCCAGCACAGGGGGATTAGAATAGAGGCTTCCTGAGAGCAGGCCACCCACCCCACAGAGCCTGGTATGGACCCTTTGTCGAAGCCAGGTGTTATAGAGGAGACAGTGCTGGGTCCTCAGCCGGAAGCCCAGCCCCATGTGTGACCCATGGCTGTGTGATGTTAGGTCCGTCACTGCTCTGAGCCTGATTCCTCATTGTAAAATGGGGGTTATGGCCAGCATTGATGAAGTGCCTACTGTGTGCCAAGCATAATACAGTGCCAAGAACATCGTCAAGATGCCTCTGGCCCCTGCCCCACTTGGGAGTGGCCCTTTTGAGGCTCAAAAGGCAGAGGGGTGACGTCCCCAGCGCAGTCCCCCCCACTGGCCATCCTAAACCCTGCCTTCCTTTGTCCAGAAATACCCCGAGCACGCCATCTACAAGGT
The DNA here is from genome assembly GCF_011100635.1 of Trichosurus vulpecula. Lineage (NCBI taxonomy): Eukaryota > Metazoa > Chordata > Mammalia > Diprotodontia > Phalangeridae > Trichosurus > Trichosurus vulpecula. The sequence goes on from NC_050577.1 coordinate 293,977,821, forward strand.
CCTGCAGCTCATGATGCGCCGTGGCGAGATCCAGCACCGCCTGCAGCGCAAGGTCCTCTACCGCCTCAAGTGACCCTTCTCAGGACTCGGGAGGCAGCTTCTCCCTGCTCCCCCCTCTGCCAGCTGGTGCTATTGCTGCCTTCCCCTTGGACCGCCCACCGCTCCCCCTCCTGCACCCGGGTGTCAGGCCGAGGCTCCAGCCTGCACACAGGCCCTTTCCCCAGCAGCTTTGTGAGTTGCGGTTGGTAGAAGTGAAACATTTAAGAGATTTTGGATATTTTTGGTCTTGTAACAATAAAGAAGTGAAGTTTTGGAGATCAGAGATGTCATATGGGTGACTCAGAGTCCTCGTGGTGAGGGTGGCTCCCTCAGGACAGAGCAGCCCAGCTGGCCCCTCCTCCTCTGGGGTGCAGGGAGCCTCTGCCCGTAGGGCTGGCTGACCCTCCTTGGATAGATAACGCTCAGACATGTAGTGACGACAAGGCTCTGGGGTGCTGTGTCCCCCTGCCCCCAGTCAGGGTGGGTCAGCCCCTGAGCACCAAGAGCGAAGGTGACTTGTCCAGAGTCATACCACCAGGATGTGTTCCTGCCTGTTAGCCAGAGGAATTAGCTAAAAACAGGAAGCTTCCAGTTGGCCCCATCCCCGGCCACAGCATCCCCATTGAGAGGGAGGGTGGGTGGGGGGGTGTGTGTGTATGTGTGTGACAGACAGACAGAGACAGAGAGGAGGGGAGAGAGAGGACATCTGACTTTTTGTGTCCTTTGTCTCAGTTATGTGTTGGAGCCTGGCCAGCAGCCAGCCTCCCCCCTCTGTGCCTCCATCATCATCCCCCAGGGGCTGGCCCATCACAGCCACTGAGGGGAATTGTTTGACTTTGCAGAGCCCTAGCCTCCTCCTGGAGGTGATCGTGTAGCTAATCCCTGGAGAGGAGGTGGAGGCTTTGTCCAAGGCCAGGAAGGGGCTTCTCAGCCTGGAAACATCTCAAGCCCCTTTTTACTCACAAAGAGGCCTTGACTCTTGTCTGGAATTAGCCCCGAGTCTGTGGGACTGAAATGCTGCGTGCCCGCCAGCCACCTCTGGTGGGAGGCAGATGTAGACTGATGCAGTGCCACCCGGGGACCTCACCAGGGCAGGGTCAGTGTCTGAATATTGGACTCTAGCAGAAGTGATTCCCGGGGACCAAGCAGGTGAGGAGGGCTCCAGATTCAAAAGCTGATCATAGCTAGTAAATACAACCAATTAGATGTATTTAGTTAAATGTCGGTTATTAATTAGATCCTAATCGTATCCATTAAAATCCCATAAACGCTGCATGATCTCCCCATGTGCTGATATAATTGCTGAAAAAAGACAAAATAAAGCAGGGCGTTATTCCTCATCTGGAGAGAAAACCAGACAGGCATGGACTGGGACCAGTCCCCCAGGAGGGGGTGGCCAAGGCGGGGGCTTGGAGCATCAGCACTCGAGGCGTCGAGGCTTAAAGGGGAAACCATTGGATCGGAGTCTAGAAGGGGCTGAAGGCGCTGTCTGGTCCACCCTTGTGCATCCCAGGGTGATCCGTGCCCCGGGTGGGATGTTTGAAGACTCAGGGGCTCACCTCTGAAGATAGCCTCTCATTGATAGATCAGGGTAACATTAGCAAAGTGCTTTACGTGATCTCTCAATGAATCCTCAACATCACAAAGCAGGGGCTGTGACCCTCGTCTTACAGAGGAGGAAACGGGCTGAAGGGATGGATGTGTCCCCTGGTGAACTTCCGAGGTGGGATTTTGCCTGGGGTCTTCCACCCGCTGCCTTTGTGACCTTGGACAAGTCACTTGGCCTCCACAGGCCTGTTTCCTCACCAGTAAAAGGGGGATGTAGGATTAGGCTACAGATCTGGGATGGTGTGACTCCATTTTCTGGTCCATGCATTGTAAGCTGACCTCAAGATGGCAAGGTTGTGATGATGATAATGACCACCAGGGGGAGCCAGAGGCTTGAGTACCAGAGCTGCTGGGCTCCATGGCATCAGGGCTAGCCCACCATAGTTTGGGATAAGAAACCCTGGCCCCACAGACAAGGTGGTTTTAAACTTCCCAGCCCGGGTGTGAGATGGGCCGTCACACATGCAGCCTCCCTTCCCCCTGCTCCCAGTCCAAGGTCTGTCTCTTGAAGCCTTTCTCCTGTTCTGGCCAAGGGTGGAGGAACCACGAGGCTAGAGGAGAAGACCAAGGATCCCTTGTGCCTCAGTTTCCACACCTGTTAAATGGAGGGTGGACTCGATGGCCTCTGAGGTCCTTTCCAGCTCTGGTCCTAAGATCTCCCCACCCTTACTTCCCCATCCCTTTCCCATATAGGTATAGATGGACCTGAGAGCTTCTCCTGTCCAGCTCCCATATTTTACAGATGGAGAAACTGAGGCTCCCAGAGCCTTGCCCAAAGCCCTAGGAAACTGATTGGTCATTAGCGCAGTTCTCTCCAACTTTCATTTCCCATCAGTTCTCTGGGGTGGAGCACCCAGCACCCTGGTTTGGAACCACTCCGCTGGTTTGGAAAGGTTTTTCCCCAGATCTCAAAAAGAACGATTCAGAAGAGACAAGGGCTTGAATCCTGGCTCTGACATCTTCTTTCTAAGACCCTGGGGACGTGCCATCCTCTCCCATCTGTTTCTTTACCTGCTAAGGCAGGGTCTTGGTGATCCCTAAGGCTTCTTCCAGCCTGATGGCAAGCCTGGCACAGAGACTTAGATGGGCCCAAGCCAAGAGAACTTTGGGCTGGGCCAGAGAAGGAGTCCAGACTGGCTCCTCTGAGATTCCCGCTTCTCACTGCTCTTTCTACTGCTGTTTCGCAAGGTGCTATGGAGTAAGGGTTGGACCTGCTTCCTCAGGGCCTGGGTTCAAAGTCTCCAGCTATTGTCTACCTGTGATACCTTGGACTTGTCCTTTCCTCACCAGTAAAAGGGGGGGGGTTGGATTATCAGTGTTGTTGAAGAGAAACTGCCTTAGAAAACCACAAATTAACATTATCTATGTCATATTTCATTTTTATTTCTTTTGTTAAACATTTTCCAATTACATTTTAATCTGGCCCTCGATACTGCCTAGAGGAGGTGGCCATTGCAGGTCTCCCTTCTTGAGTCCAGTCTCCAATTCTTGGATTCTTCTTCTTTGGGGTCCTAGACCTAATGGGCACCCATTTGAGAGGTACACTGGGCTAAATGACAGGGACACGAAAGCAAAATTCAGTCCCTGTCCTTGAGGAGCTTCACATTCTAATGAGGAATTCTGAGCTTGCAGATAATTAGGTCCTTGTCAGATATGGAGGAAAGAAGGAAGGGAGGGAGGAAGGAAACATTAGGTGGGTGCTATGTGCCAAGCACTGTGCTGAGCCCTGCAGATGCAAATACAAGCAAAAAGCCTGCCCTTGAGGAGCTTACACTCTAAGGTGGACAACAACACACCAAAGTGAGTAGGGTTGGGGGTGGTGGGTGGGAATGAAGGCACTCTGTGGGGACAGGGTCTTGTAGTCTGGAAGCTAGGCACAGGGCCCCGAGGGGAATGAAAGCAGGCTTGGACCTCTCCCCAACACGGAAACACCAGTAGGTGCTCCCCAATGGGAGGATGTGGCCCTTGCAGAGAGATGCTCCAGGCTGAGAAGGTGCAGGGATGCTTGGATAGGGGAGGTCCCAGGTAGGGAGGGAAGTTCTAGAGGAGATAGCATGGTTTGGAAAACCAAGAGCCAGGAACAGGGCCAGGAGAATATCTACTCCATCTACTCCAACACTTGTCTCTTCCAGCAAAAGGAAAGGTCATCTGCTCTACACATCCTGAAGGGTCTATGAGACTTCTCAGCATCCCCCTGCCACCCACCTCCCCCAAACCCCAGGTCCCTCTAGGGCATTCATTGCAACCCAACAAACTAATTAAAGGTCTGGTGTGTTCTAGGAACTGAATTGGGGGGCTGGGGACCCCAAAACAACAGGGAAAATGGCCCCTGCCCATCTGCCTGTGCCCAGCCCCTCCCCAACAGCCCTTAGGGAGGACAGGAAAAAGCCAGCCCTAAGTTTCCCCCTAACTTTTTCTCCCCTTTTTCCCCGGAAGACACTGTGGCTGAACTCCGTGGGGCCCAGGCCTCCCCTTCCAGCTTCAGGATTCACAGTCAGCGGGTTATTATATAAGCTGAGCAGCATAGGAGAGATGCTTTTGACAGGCCTATTCTTGGGCCCCCACACTGGCCTCACCCACAAGCAGCAGTTTGGGGGTGGGGGTGGGTGGGAGGTGGAAGGAACACCTGAGAACATCTGTGCAAAACATGAAGCTGCTTCTTTCACATTCTGCACTAGAGAGAGTCAGGTTCCAAGTGGGGTCGGGGAGCTCTGAGCCAGGCCTGGGCCCACTCCTGGGCCCTGCCCAGCCACCAGATTTCCCCACTTCTTTAGCTCCCAACTTTTCCCCAGGCCTGTTGGGAGGAAGGGGAGCAAACCTCCTAGAAGTGTCTGAGGCCAAGCAAAAACCAGTGGCTCAGGATCCTGACTCCCATACCTGTTTGACTTGGAGCACTTACCTGATCCCTCTGATCTCAGTGGCCTCGCCTGTAAAGTGGGGAGAGGACCCCAGAAGGAATTGCTTGGTTTCCTTCCAGTCTGAACTCCTCTGACCCTGTGAGTCTGGACAGCACCGTGGCCCCTGCGGCCTTAACCACCCCTATCTGCCTCCTTCCGCAGGCTCCCCTAGCTGGAACCAGGCTCAATTACAGGGATTCTTCTGGGGCTGGTTCAGGACCAGGCTGGGGGTGGACACAGGGAGAAAGGCCCAAGGAAATCAGGTCCTTGGCAGCTACAGAGAGTCAGCGCTGGAGAAGGAAGGGAGGAGGCAGGAAGGCTAACCTTGCCTCACCAAGGCATTGTTCCCAGCATGGGCTCCCCTAGGGAGGGAGCCCCGGGCATGAGGGACCCCCTATTTCTGTTTGCTAACCCCTCTCTTCCTCTTTTTTTTTCTATCATGGCAGAATTTTGTTTACCCCACTTTTAGAGTGGGAAGGAACTAGAAGCGATGCAGTTTAGAGGGGGAAAGCCTCAGACCCAAGTCAGGAGAGATCAGGGTTTGAGTTATGAGCTGGGTGGCTCCTCTCCAAGTTTCAGCTTCCTCATGACAGCAGAGTCAAAGTTCAAGTGCTGGATTTGTAGTCAGAGAACAGGGCTTCCCATCTCTGCCCTGACTGTCTGGGTGACCTCAGGCAAGGCCCTTACCCTCCTCCCGCCTCAGGTTCTTCATTTGTAAAATGAGGTGGGGGCTCATTTTAAAGTGATGGTCCCAGTGGCTCATTTCCTGAATTTAAGCTGGTGACCTCTGAGGTCCCTTCTAGCTCAGGACCCTGTAGGGCTTCTCTGGGCCTCCGATTTCTCAGCTCTAAAACGCAGAGATTGGACTAGATGGGAGCATAGAGTGCTGGACCTGGGCTCAAATCCCACTTCAGACCCCTCAGTTACTCAATAGGCATTTATTGTGCTGGGTGTCATAAAGAATGAAACAATCCCTACTCACAAGGAGTTTCCATTCTGATGGGGGAGACAGCAATTCTAATAGAAGGATGTATAGCACATAAATAATTAATAACATGTACACAAATAATAATGATCCATTTCAATATAAAATCACATAATTATACATATGTATATGTGTGCATATATGTAGAGGTAGGGAGGAAGAAGGAGAGAGACAGAGACAGAGAAAGGAAAGAGGGGGAGAGAGATGAGAGAGAAAGACAGACAGAGACAGAGAGGAGAGAGAAGAGAGACAGAGACAGAGACAGAGAGAGACAGAGAAATAGGGAGAGAGATAGGAAGAGGAGAGAAAGAGGAGAGACAGAGACAGGGAGGGGAGAGAGAGAGAGAGGGAGAGAGGGAGAGAGAGGGAGACAGAGACAGAGAGGAGAGAGAAGAGAGAGACAGAGACAGAGAGAGAGAGAGAGAGGGAGAGAGAGAGAGAGAGAGAGAGAGAGAGGAAAGAAAGGGAGGGGGAGGGGAGGATAGTGTTTCCCACAAGGGTAGTGGCCAGAGCCAAGTCCCCGAGAGGGGAAATGGCATGTCCTGTGTGAGGACCAGAGGGATGGTGGGTCTGGCAGGACCTCAGAGCCCAGGACCAGGTGCAATGACCAATGATGCTGGAAGGGCAGATCAGGGGCAGGGTTTGCAGGGCTCTAAAAGCTAACCAGAGAGCTTGCATTTTATCCCTGAGGCATTTGGGAACAGCTCGAGCAGACCAAGTAGGGGAGCCAGAAATGCCTTTAGGGACAATCCCAGTGGCCTCAGCAGCCTGGCCTGGAGGAGGAAAGAGAGACTTGAAGCTTAAAGACCAGAGGAGACTGATGGCATAGTCTTGGTGTTGGATGGATGTGAAGGAAGGAACATCAGGGTTTGACAGCTGAATCTCTATGTAGGGGGAAGGAAAGTTAAGGAAATGCTGAGATTGTGAACCTGGGGGCCTGGAAGGTTGCCAGTGACTCGCGATGAGGTCCTGAGCCAGGCCACTTCTGTGGGCCTCAGTTTCCTCCTCTGTAAAATGAGGTGGTTGGATTCAGTATCTCCTATTCTCTAATCCTGTAGGGGAAAATCACTCATGGACTCTCTGCCTTCCCAGCTTTGGAGAAAAGTGTCTTCTAAGTCACATAAGTTACATAAGTGTGAGTCATTGTGATGACCTGTCCTGGTGGCCCTTGGGTATCATCAAGGCTGTGCATGGAAGGAGAAGGAGGAACGCTGGCTGTATAGGGAGGGAGGGAGGGAGGGAGGGAGGGAGCTCAGTGCTGCCATGGGGGCCCAAGAAGGTGAGCAGGCCCCCAGCAAGGCCTCAAACCCATTGGGGGGAATCTTCCAGGGAAGATTGAGGAGAGGACATGGGGAAATCACACAGGATGGGGGGCATCCATGGGGGATGCTGGACCCCAGGAGAAAAGAAGGGCCACAGTGATGAGCCCAAGCATCCACCAGAGTGTGGCTGTGTCCAGACCTCTCCTGTAGATGAGCAAATGGGGGCCTAGAGGTGTTAAACATAGACTGTCAGAGCTGGGAAGGGCCTCAGAACAGGGGATGTCAGAGCTGGGAGGGGCCTGAGAACAGCAGATGTCAGAGCTGCGAGGGGCCTTAGAACATGGAATGTTAGGGCTGGGAGGGGCCTGAGAACAGAGGATGTCAGGGTTGGGAGTGGCCTCAGACATCATCCATTACAAATGGAGAAAACTTTCCAGTTTGATCTTGGAAGCAGCATCTGGTCTTTTCCAGGTGGCTGCCCTGACCTCCATATCCTCCAAGGAGATGGGGGCCGGCAGAGTGTGACTCTGCTAGTGCAGCTGTGGTTGGACATCAGGGCAGGAGTCTTAGGCTTAGACCCAGATGGCACCTGCGAGGCAGCCTCTCTTCATAGGAAGATCCCTGGGGAGCCCCAAAGTCTGTAGTCATATCACATTCTCTGGGTCTGTATTCTTCACCCTTCCCCTCCTTCCAATGCTCATTTCATTTCATTTTCCATCAAACATATATTAAGCACCTACTGTATGCAAGGGCCAGAAACTGAAGGCATTCTAAAGTTCAGATACAGCACCTTCCCTGCCTCCAAGGAGCTCACAGTCAAGAAGGTGGATAGGCCAACACCCCAAATCTGCAGTATTACATCACAAATCCTTGGCTTCCTTCAAAGCCCAGGGCAGCCACCACCTTGTTTCCAGTCCTCTGACTGCCTCACTTGGCACATTTAATTACTTAAGCACCTTTCCTATCCTCCCAGTAGAATATAAGCCAGGGACTCTTAGTTTTGCCCTTGGATCCCCAACTCCCAGCTCAGTGGCACACAGTAAGTGCTTATTAAATGCTTGTTGAGTTACATGAGTGCACCTGAGTGGGACAAAGTATTCTGTGAGGTCTCAGGGGAAAGGTGGTAACCACCAGAGGTTTTCTGATTCTGCATCTAGCACTCACAAGAAGCCACGGAGATTTCTGAGGTGAAAGGGACCTTGGGCAATCACCCAGCCCAACCCCAGAAGAGTAAACTGAGGCCCAGAGAGGGACATGACTTGTCCAGCATCCCAGAATTCTGACTCCAGTGGTCTTTCTGCTAAGCCACTCTCCCTAAGGGTGCTCTCTGCTTCCAAACCCCACCAGTCCTAGGTGAGTGATTATGAGAAGGGACAGAAGAAGCAGACCTGAGAGGGGACAGTTTCCCAGTCCTAGCAGGGAGCACCCCTTCTCCCTCTCCCCCACTAGGCCTCTTCTCCTGGGTGGGGAGGAGTGGGGGAAGAGAGGACACCAGCTCCTGACCTTTCCACAATTTGCCTTTTCAGAGAAACAAGTTTTTCCCGTTGCCATGGAGACCAGAAGTGGTTCTCTCCGTGGGTCTGGCTCATTTTAGAAGTCTTGCTGCTATGATGGCATTGTCCATCCCACCATCCCACTGGCACCTTCGTTCTGTGGCTTCTGCTGTGGCTCTAGGTACCACAGGGCCTGACCTGCCTACAGGGCACCAGAGATGCCCAGCCGGAGCAAGACAGAGAGGAAGTGATGATGGGGGGCAGCAGGGCACTACCTCTGGTGATCTGAGGCCACCCACAGCATACTTCACTCCTTGAAAAAGCTGCCCTTCTGCCCCATCATGGTGGAATGGACAAATGGACCTGTTATAGAAAAATGGATAAAGCCAGGGAGCTGGGTTTGAATCTTTATTCTGTCTATGTAACCTGGGCATTGGTCATTCCCATTCATTCATTCAGTCATTCATTCATTTGTTCATTCATTCATTCATTTGTTCATCTAAAAAGCATTTATTAAGCATCTATTATGTGCAGGTGAAATACAGCATGGAGAGCTATCCCTGGAGTCAGTGAGACCTAGACTCAAGTCTTATCAAATCATTTAACCTCTTGGTGCCCCAGGAAACTCTCTGAGAATAAAGCCTGGGCTCTGGGTGCTGGGTATCTCCTCTCAAGGAGTTCCCTATACCAATTAAGTCTCAAGGCTGGTCCCAGCTAGATGCCAGGAATACAGAGACAAAAATAAAACCATGAGTTTCTTATTGAGAGGCAATGATGTGCAGACAGCTCAGGAGATTTAAAATATATGCACAGTAAATAGGGATTTGGGGGAGAGAAGGATCTAGCAATTTTTTGCCTTGGTTTACTAATTTAGTGCTAACATTTTGAGTTCACTTTATGTCTAGTCTCAGAATTAAAAGACCTACTCTCTTTTATCTGATAATTAAAATAAAAGTAGCCAAGGTCTGATCATTACTGGAGAAAAAAAAGTTGTGGCACCACAATGAACCTGTGTCCTCCTCTGTGAAAAACCTCCCCTCAGAGGATGGTTATGATGAAAGTGCTTTGCTGACCTTCAGTCAATACAGAGATTCAAGTGATGATGATGATAATGCTAATAATGATGGTTAGGTTGATGTTGCCAATGATGGTTGTGGTAACAATAATGATGGCGGTGACAATGACGGTGATGATGCCAGTGATGATGATGGTAGCCAATGATGATGGGGATGACAATGATGGTGACAGTGCCAATGATGGTGGTGATGACAATGATGATGATGGTAGCCAATGATGATGGCATTAGCCAATGATGATGGGGATGACAATGATGGTGGCAGTGCCAATGATGGTGGTGATGACAATGATGATGATGGTAGCCAATGATGATGGCATTAGCCAATGATGATGGGGATGACAATGATGGTGGCAGTGCCAATGATGGTGGTGACAATGATGGTGATGATAATAATGCTAATAATGATGGTTAGGTTGATGTTGCCAATGATGGTTGTGGTAACAATAATGATGGCGGTGACAATGACGGTGATGATGCCAGTGATGATGATGGTAGCCAATGATGATGGGGATGACAATGATGGTGACAGTGCCAATGATGGTGGTGATGACAATGATCATGGTGGTGACAATGATGGTGGTGAGAATGATAGTGATGATACCAGTGATGATGATGGTAGCCAATGATGATGGGGATGACAATGATGGTGGCAGTGCCAATGATGGTGGTGATGACAATGACAATGATGATGATGGTAGCCAATGATGATGGCATTAGCCAATGATGATGGGGATGACAATGATGGTGGCAGTGCCAATGATGGTGGTGACAATGATGGTGATGATACCAGTGATGATGATGGTAGCCAATGATGATGGGGATGACAATAATGGTGGCAGTGCCAATGATGGTGGTGATGACAATGATCATGGTGGTGACAATGATGGTGGTGAGAATGATAGTGATGATACCAGTGATGATGATGGTAGCCAATGATGATGGGGATGACAATGATGGTGGCAGTGCCAATGATGGTGGTGATGACAATGATGATGATGGTAGCCAATGATGATGGCATTAGCCAATGATGATGGGGATGACAATGATGGTGGTGATGACGATGATGGTGGTGACAATGATGGTGATGATACCAGTGATGATGGGGATGACAATAATGGTGGCAGTGCCAATGATGGTGGTGATGACAATGATCATGGTGGTGACAATGATGGTGGTGAGAATGATGGTGATGATGCCAGTGATGATGATGGTAGCCAAAGATGATGGGGATGACAATGATGGTACTTTGCTATGGATTTAGAGACACAGGGCTTGATTTTAAATCTGGACTTCACCATTTACTAGCCATATGACTTTGGGCAAGTTATCACCACATGGCCTCAGTTTTCTCATCTATAAAACGCGAGTTAAATTTTTAGACATGGACAACATGAGAATGTGTTTTGCTTGACTATAAATATTTGTTATAAGGCCTTTTTCCTTTTTTCAAAGGAGAGTGAGAAAAGAAAATAAATGCTTGTTAATTGAAAAAAAATTAAAAATAAAGTGAGAGTATAGAGTGAAGAATATTAGGATGTAGAAGTAGATGTTAGAAATTTAGTCCAGCCTGCATATTTTGCAGATCAAGAAAGTGGAGCGTTTGAGGGGAAGTGAATGATGGGATGATCCCCAAGTTCTACTTTCGTATAACTTCATCTTTCATCTTTCCCTGTAGAATGTAAGCTGCATGAGGGCAGGGTCATTTTTGTCTTTGTATCCCCAGTACCTAGCACAGTACAGAATAAACACTTAATAAATGCTTGATTGATTTCCAGTTTGAAATTTGTGAAATTCTTTGGGGCTAGTATGATTTATTGGGAATACAATAGAGAAAAGGATACTGAGGTAGGAGGTGGAAAGTCTGAGCTCTAGTCTCTGTTCAATCACTTAATGGCTTTAGACAAGTGATAAAATCACAGACTTTTTTTTTGGAACTAGATGGTAACTTGGAGATCATTTAAACTCATTCCCTCGCCCCCACCCTACACTTTACAGAGGAGACTTAAGACTATGGAGGAAAAGAACATGTGCACGATAATAAGAAAAGAACAAAGCTAAATACCATGTAATGGTAATCAGTGATCTTGGCATTGCAAAAAAAGATGAGGAAATGCATCCTTCTTTCCTTGGAGAGGGTAGCTTGTGCAGAGATATTCTCTACTCGATTCCAATCCAACCCAAGAGAAAGTTTGGTGAGCTCACTACTGGCCATGAGTGACCAAAGGACTGGTATTAAGTGATCATGAAGTCTTCTATTTGGCTGTGGAGCTGGAAAAGCTGATGATTCAGGAGTTGCAGAGTCGGAACTGAATGTACATACAAATAATGCAACATACCCATTTGTATGTTTCTTTGGTAGATTCCAACAAGGACTGCAGTGGACAGTTGGCCACATTTACCAAGCCCAGTACTTATGATCACACGAGGCTTCTTTTGTGTGTGTGTTTATTCTTTCCTGACTTTAGGTGAATAAGTATTCTAAGATGGGAATGCCCAGGTTACCAACCTGATAAGTTCAGGAGGCCGAAGGATCCAACTAGTCCCACCAGCAACAGGAATTGGCACCAGTGGCCATCAAAGTAATAGCAATTGGTGACAAAGGAAGCATTGAGGACAGACGTAGAAAGACTGTTACCTGAGGAAGATGACGGTCTCAAAGAGTGTGACTCTTGAAGAGAGAATTGCCAGTTATGGACCCTAGAAAGTCAGACCCTCAGAGCCCAGGAAAGATCTACAGCTGAAGGAAGCTTCATAAGGATTCATCAAAATGAGGAAAACACTTTGAGAGTTCCCCTTGTGGCCACATATGCCTCCTACACATTGTTCTTTAAGTTTGGGCCCATTTTTCCCATGGACTTTGTGTGTGGAAGGCTAGAGTATGCCCCTGATTTGGGCAAATTTTATACCAATTATTCTTTCAATAATTTCTCAGTAAATCTTTTTTTCCTTTCTAATGGAGTTCAACTGGTTGATTGGAAATGGAGGACATACCAGTGGGGGCTTTTGAACAAAAGCACTAGAAACTCCAACCTCTCAACTCTAGTATCCTTAGAGGAGTAGAAACAGCCACTCTCTGGTAACCTGGCCCTCCAGTGCAAATGAAAGCTGGAGAAGCAGTCCTACAGGGATACTATACCATGGGGACTTCATCTGGCATAATATTTAGCCTTTTCACATTTGCAAGAACCGAGTGTAGAAATTCTTGGTCACCCTACTTCTCAAAGATCTACTAGAGAAAAGGTAACATTTTTTCTTTCGTTTTAGGTTGTAATTGGGCATTCTGTTTTCTGGCATGTTTCCTTACTGGTTAGGCCAATTCCATTATTATAAATTATCCTTGTTTGAATGCTTAAGTACTGATATCCTTTGTATTACTGTGACCATCTGTTCAAAATTGCCCAGCTATTTAGTCACAGATAGCTCATAAGTGTTCATGATTTAATTTTTATTTTTGTTTTTAAGCAGACCTAGATTTCTTGTCTTATTAAAGCTAACATTTATATAACACTTACTATGTGCCAAGCACAGTGCCAGTAAGCGCTTTACAATTATCTCATGTGATCCTCACAACCACCTTGGGAGGTAAGTACCATTACTGAGGTAAGCAGAGGTTAAGTGACTTGTCCAGGGTCAGACGGCTAGTAAGTGTCTGAGGCCAGATTTGAACTCAGATCTTCCTCATTCCAGGGCCAGCACTGTGCCTCCTTATTGCCTGAATATCCATACAATAACATTTGCTTGTTGGCCTAGAAAGTCCTGAGCAACCAACCTGAAATGCTTACTCCCTTTGGGGAGGCCTATGCCTCTTTGAGGCTTTTTTGAGTTTCTTTCCCTTCTTGATTGTTCTAGTGAAGGGGAATTAGGAATTCTATTTGAATTGCCCTACTGAATTTCAAGGGAACTTTTAAGGAAATTTTGGGTGCTCTGTGGGATAGGGACCCAGAGAAAATTTATTATAATAACATTGTCTTACTGTGGGAGGGATCCCTGGAGACATCTTCCATGTAAGGACCCATGAAAATGTTTTATCCAGACCCCCATTTGATTTATTCTGTATGCTAAAGAGAATCATAAAAAAATTTTCACCCAGAGCAGTTTTATTTGTCATCTAGGGGTGACAGGCTAACTTCCAGTCAACCCCAGGTCCCTAATCTCCATGGGGAGAAGTCTACATGTTCTAGGATCTCTATAGGCACCAGAATTTGCCCATGAGAAGAGAAGCTAAATTTTCCTTTATAAAATGTTCTTTATTTTCTTTGCTTGAGTAAGAACTTGGAAAAAACAGGTGGTAACAGGAGAATTTTGTAAAAAATATGTTTGTTATGTTGTAGAATGATATATTTGGAATTGTATAGGAAAGTTAATTTCTAGACTGTTTATTAAGTGTGCCACATGGACTTTTCTGAGACTCTTGAGTAGAAGGAACTAGAAAAGAATTAGAAAAGGACAATGCTTGAACCTCCCCAAGTCAGTAGAGAGTGAACCAGAATTTGTGACTGAGGGTTTTGCTAAAAGCACTCTAGTTGATTTGCTGGGGACAGCAAATGTTTAACTGGGGGAAGAGTCTAAGGAAGGGGATCAAACCCCCATCTCAATCAATCAACAGACATGATGGGGTAGAAAAATATAAAACTAAGATTATCTATACCCTCTTATTCCTTTATCAGGTATGAACTCTTCTTTAATTGGAGCAAGGGAAGAACAGTGTGATTGGTTAACCAAACACTAACCATGGCCCCAAGGGCTTATAATAGCAGCAGTAAGACGATTAGTTATTCAGTTCAGTGGTAGGCCAGTCAAGAAGTAGAATCCTGGGAGTACCTTGAGGAGGTAGAGCCTTATGCCAGTACCAAAGGGCAGTAAAGGTGTGTGTGTGTGTGTGTGTGTGTGTGTGTGTGTGTATGTGTGTGTGTGTGTGTGTGTGTATGAGAGAGAGAGAGAGAGAGAGAGAGAGAGAGCAAGTGTGAATCCAAAGGAAGTATTCCTTTCCATTGACAATGTTACTGGAGAGATGGGACCTTTAGGAGACAAAGCATCCAACAGGGAACAAAGAGAGACATACACTAGAAACTCAGACATGAACAAAGACAAGAGAATAACAACTTAAATGAGGGGACATCTTCAGGAAATACTCCTCTAGCATGGTGGAAAGAATATGGAGTGAAGAAAGGCCCCTATTCTCAAAGCCCAACAGAGAGTTACACCTAAGAGTAACTTTCATGAGGACTTCACAAACAGAGATGTGGGCTCCCAATGTCAGGACCTTTGCCAAATGTGTTCCCAATATGTGTGCCATGCTACCTTGTATTTTAAGTTGGAAGCTACCTTCACCAGGGACTTTATTGTGCAAGGGAAAAGTGTAACTCCAGTCTGAGAGGAATGTTTCATACCAACTTCTCTTTCTATACCTTGTCAGTAAATACCTCTACTTAAAACTAATTGAGGCTACTGGATGATAATCAGTGGGAGGTACCCTGGTGGGGGCTCATAAGTATTCACACCCAGCCCCTCAGCACTACCTGATAGAACCCTGAGAATAAGTAATCAATCACCCTTTGTTGGATCTGGCCTGTTAATGTGCACAGGAGCTGGGATGCTATACCTTTATCAATTAGGGTATAAACTCTTTGGGCTTTTTCATTCTGAATGTACTGAATGGCACTATTATCTAGCCTACACATTTCCACCTCATCCACAAGATAGTAGGAGAGATTTCGTTCAATGCTTTGCTGAAATTCCAGGTATATGGTTGATATCATTTCAATGATCTGCCCTTTTAGTAGTTCTGTTTTAAAAAAATGTAATTATTCAATTCCAGTGAAGCCATAGTTGCTCCTAGTGATCACCACTTTCCTTTTCTAAATTTTAGTAATCCATTCTATGCTCTTGCCAAGTATCAGTGTTGTATGTTGGTAAGAACTCTATATTTGCAGTTAAAGGTCTTGGGTTCAAATCCCACCTTTGATACTACTTGTGTGACCTTGGGCAAGCCATTGGTTCCTGAGCCTTAGTTCCTCATCTGTAAAATGAGGGAGTTAGACTGGATGACCTCTAAGGTTACTTCTAGACATCCATCCATTCTAGACATAAATTAGCAGAGTCAAAGCCCCCTTGGACTATGCCCAGTAAATGGGCAGTAATCCCTGGTAATGTGCTAGGCTCCAAGGAGTAGCAAAGCAAGAGAGAGAAGAAACCAAGGTAAAAGGAACAAGGTAATCATGGAGAGCTCATGAGGAAGGGGTGGTTGGAAGATATGCCACTCCTAGGCTCCCCATCCCCCAGACAGGGACAGCCAGGGAAGCTCACAGGGAAGTGCTAGGTTCACCCCGGAGCTATAGGGACCACATGGCCCGCGAGAGAGCAGCTGATCCCCAGTCACCCGGCACCACCTGCAAGACCCATAGCTCCTGAAATAGCCCACTTCTGGAAGGCAGCCAGCCACAGACCTGCCCTTTCTGGAGACAGGAGGGAGGGGCAACCAACAACAGCCACTGGGAAGCAGGGAAGCAAGCCTGCCCAGCCCCAATGTTGCACGTTCCTGCCTCCTTCAGCCCTGAGCCCAATGCATTCACAGGCCGAGACCAGCTGGCAAACGTAGCTTCCTGTTTCTACCCCTAACCCTGCCCTGCCCTGAGTGCAAGGGTGTGGGGGCATTGGGGGCACTGGGGACTTTGATTCATAATCTAACCCAGGCTTGGAATGAACCTCACTGGGGAGAGCTGGAAGAAGGGTCAATGTTCTGCTTCCTCTGACTCTCCCTCCCCCACCGGGCTGGACTACCTCTGGAGGGCAAGTGGTACCATGTCCAGTTGTCTGTAAGGGAGAGAGAGTGGAGGAAAAGAGAGAAGGTAAGGGAGGGGGAGAAGAAGGAAGGAAGGAAGAAAGGAAGGAAGGAAGGAAGGAAGGAAGGAAGGAAGGAAGGAAGAAAGGAAGGAAGGAAGGAAGGAAGGAAGGAAGGAAGGAAGGAAGGAAGGAAGGAAGGAAGGAAGGAAAGGAAGGAAGGAAGAAAGGAAGGAGGGAACAAAGAAAGGGGGGAAGGGAGGAAGGGGGGAAGGGAGGAAGGGAGGAAGGAAGGAAGGAGGGTAAAGAGAGGAAGAAAAAGAGAGAAAAGATAGAGAAATGAGAAGAGTAGAGAGAAAGAAAGGAGAGAATAAGAAGGAAAGAGAAAGAGGAGTAAGAGAGAAAGGAAGATAAAGAGGAAGGAGGAGGGAAGAGAGAAAAGAGAAAAGAGGAGGGAGGAGACAGACAAGACTGGAGAAAGGAGAGGAAGGAGAGATAAAGCAAGGAAGAGGAGACTGAGAAAGAAAGAACAAAAGGAAGAAAGAGAGAGACAGAGGAAGGAAAGAGAAACAAAGAAAAAGGAAGAAAGTGAGTGGAGAAGGGGGAGAGGAAAGAAAGAAAGAAAGAAAGAAAGAAAGAAAGAAAGAAAGAAAGAAAGAAAGAAAGAAAGAAAGAAAGAAAGAAAGAAAGAGAAAGAAAGGGGGAGAAGAGAAAGAAAAAAGGGAAGAAAAAAGAAAGAAGGGAAGGAAAAAACTAAAGAATTAAAGAGAGCAGAAAAGGAAGAGGAGGGGAAGAATCAAGGAGTTGATGGAGGAAAGGGATCGAGAAAGGAAGAGAGAAGAGAAAAAGGAAGAATGTTTAATAAAGGTGTAATTCCCCTGAAGGACAATACAGTATTATCCCAAGCATAACTCCACTGGAGAACAAATAGGTATTTACCCAGTGACCTGTGAAAGAATCTGCTCTATTAGCAGATAGGGGAGAAAGTAGTTTTGGCCTCATGTCCTCAGAAACTGTGCCCAAGGGTCTAGTGTACCAAAATTAGCCCAGTCTGCTCTGTGCTAGTACGTCCCTGAAAACATTTGGAAAAGTGTTATGTAAAAGTAAGGAGTTATTTGTAGGTTGACCATGGGATGGGAAATAAAATTGAATGGCTGCTGGGGGAGATGCCATCCAACTTTGATGGTCTAGGATTCAGATGGCCTCCCAGAAAGCCAGTGAGCATAGGAAAATCAGTGACAAGAAAGATTTCCACTCATCCACACAAGGGACATACTGTCCCAGAGGTTACCTCGTGGTTAGTGGGAGATGGGACACACATAAGGAATCCATGTGACCTTAACCCTGCAGGGTGGGGGTGGGGGGCATCACACATGGCTGAGAAATAGGCATGGAGGAAACTTATGTAGAAAACCCACGTGGCTGGGGAACATGAATTGCCTCTGATGCTGCAAAGATGCTGACAATGTTATTTCCTGAGCTATTCCTTCGATTTGGTTTCTCTCATGTTGTCCTCTGCCAGGCATCTCTGCTGATGCCCTTTGGGAGCATCTGCTGGTTTTCAGATGCTTTCTGCTGCCATTGGCTGGACTGTGTAGCCACCATGTGGCTTCTTCCCTGGATGGGGATGGGTGCACCAGCTCTTTAGTTTGTAATCCTAGGACTAGCTTTAGATTTTTTGTGATATAAGTACCAGCCAGTCACACCCAGTCAATCAGTCCTCCATAGGTAGCTAGTGTTTAAGGTGTGATTTGAACTCAGTTCCTCTGACTCCAGATTCAGTGCATCAAATCTTAAGGCAAAGAAATAAAGCCCTGATAGTAGAATTTCAGGCATATTTCTGGGAGAAAGAAGGATTTTTCTTCTTGAGGTGCAGGGCAGCTTTCCCAGCATGCCTGAAAGAATGAATAAATAAATGAAAAAACATTTATTAAGGGCCTATTATTTGACAAGTATTAATTGATAGGGATACAAATACACAAAGCAAAAACTGCCCTCACTGTAAAGGAAAGGGAGGTATTCTAATATGGGACATAGCAAAGAAAGAGGAGTGATGCAGGGAAGGGCACTTTGTCCTCAAGATGGTGAGGAGGCTGGAGGAGACAGGGTAGTGGATTGATACGCCCCATCCAGGAACAATGGCAAAGTTGATTTGATGATGGTTTCTAGTATCAGAACTAGGTATAGGAGGTGGGGTGGAGAAAAAAGAAAAGTCTGTGAATGAAAGTGAAATGAAGCTGTGCTTTTTCCTGAAATAGTGATCTAAAGAGGTAGTCACCAATCAGGGGTCCATGGACCCCAGGGCAGAAATTTATTCAGGAATAGAAGGCATTTGGTTAGGAGGAGATAGGGCTGGAGGAAGAAGATAGTAAATTATGTCTACAGCAGCCTCCACCTGAAGAGGAGCACTCTAGCCTTTGGACTGGCCGTTGGAAAATTCACACTTACAGGTGTGGGACTGAAAGCCAATCTTTTTGCTTCTAGTCATATGAAACTGCCAGGATATTGGCAGATAGGCTGCTGAAAGCCAAGCTGGCTCCTCATGTCACCCCATCTATCAGTGGGCCCTGAGCCATCAGGAGGACAAGAAAAATCCATGGGCAGGACATGAGTCACTGCCTCTTTAGCACCAAGGCAATGGAAAGCCATGACCCTAGGTAGCACCAAAGGAGTCAGCTGGCAGCCTGACTTTGGCAGGTTTCCAGCCAGTGAAAATGATGGAAAGAATAGACGGACAGATGGATGGATGAATAAATGGATGGATAAATGAATGGATGGATGGACAAATGAATGGGTAGATGGGTAAATTAATGGATGGTTGGACAAATGGATGGATGGACAAAAGCATGGATAAACGAATGAACGGATGGATGGGTAGATGAATGGATAGATGGACAAATGAAAAGATGGATGGAAGAGTGAGTGAATGAATGGATAGATTAACAAATGGGTGGGTGGATGAATGGATGGAGGGATGGATGGATGCATGGACAAATGGATGGATGGGTGAATGAATGGTTGGATGGATGGATAAATGAATGGATAGATGGATGAATGGATGGATGGATGGATGATGGATGAATGGATGGAAGAAAAAGCATTTATTAAGCACTGACTCCAGTGATTGGGCTGCACACCTATGGGAGGGACCAATAGCCAGGAAGGGATCTCAGGAGACGAATGAGATTGAGAGAGAAATTAATTTTGCAAGGCCACATAGCTAGTAAGTCTCAGTCAAGGCTTGAAGCTATGATTTCTGACTTCATGTGAACTAAGTTTCTAAGAAACACTTTAAGCACCATGAGTGATGGGGGGGTGTTGGTTAAGAGAGCTTCTTGGGGGTCTTCAAATCAGCTTGTATAAACATCCCCCTCATTAGACTGGCCTTGCTGGAAGGCATAGCACTAAAAACTTGTGTCGCCTTAAGCAAGAATTTCCGGTTCTGTACTTCAGTTTCCCCAACTGTAAAAAGGCAGCATTGGACTAGATTGTCTCTAAGGACCACCCCCCTCCTTCATCAAGCCTGGCATTCTATGAATTTGTGTATCATAGCTCAGCTTGTGATTCAGCTGCATGAGCTCATTTTCTCAGGAAATCAACTGGGGATGACTAAAGGAATATGGAGAAACCCAGGATAAAAATAACAATGTTATGGATGTTCATAAGAGGAATTTACATTTATAGCAATTTACAATTACAAAAGCGCGTTTGCATGTATCCCCTCGTCGTTTGTCAAGGGAAATCTGGGAGGGAGATTGTGCTAGTATTATAATTAGCATTTTGCACGTGAGGAGACTGAGGTTCATTGAGGGGTTGGGGGAAGTGACTTACCCACAGTCACACAGCTAGTATGTGACAAAGCCTGGATCTGAACCTCCGTTGACTCCCCAGCAGTGAAGTAGGTTCAGCCAGCATTCTAAAGCACATGAACCACTTTAATACGGCTTGGAGGGAGTTCTGGACACACACCCAGTAGGTTAGAGGCGCACAGCCCTGCGTCAATCACTCATCGAGCCCAGAACTCTTCCCTCCACCCTGGCTAGTGACAGATGGACCTGGAAAAAGGTCACGTTTTTCCTTCAAGACAAAGGCCTGGCTCTCATAGATGGGCAGAGGGGTTGACGATGAGTCAGACTTGCTTCGTCTCTCTGCCAGGTTCAGGGTCTGCACAGAGATATTTCCAGTGACAGAATACATGGTAAGCACTTTGCAAACCCCAAAATACTACACATGTAAATGGATATAAATGCTAGCTGTTATTTCTGCCTAGGTTTCATTATCTCTAAATGAGGATAATACTAGCACCTACACCCCAAGGTTGTTTGAGGATATGAGATAATATCTGTAAATATTATAACATTTGTAAATATTATAAAAGTATTTATTATATAAATGCTAGCTATTATTTTTGTTATTAATTATTGTTATGCCAAATAGAATGAAAGACTCAGAGACTACTGGAGCTGGAAGGAACCTCGGATCAGAGAGACGAAGGATAATCCCCAACAGAAAAGCCCAGGGCCTGGGTAACTTCCCACAAAAGCATAATCAAATGAAATAGTGCTGGACCTGGAGCTGGGAGAACTGTGGGTCTATCCCAGTTCTGACATTTGCCAGCTGTTTAACTGTGGCCAAGTCATTTCCTCTCCTCGAATTTCAGTTTTTTTTCTCCGTAAAATGGGGGTGGTAATGATAATGCTAATAGTAATTGCAGATTCAAACTCGCAGGATTGCTGTAAAAAAACGTTTTAACAAACTGAGCCCTGAAGTATGAGTTATTAATTCATTTGTTCATTCTTCCTTTTCTTTCTTTTTTCCTCCCTCTCTCTTTTTTCTTTTTTTGCTCCTTCTTTCCTTTCCTCCTTCCTTTTTCCCTTCCCTCCTTCCTTCCTTCTTTCCTTCCTTCTTTCCTTCCTTCCTTCCTTCCTTCCTTCCTTCCTTCCTTCCTTCCTTCCTTCTTTCCTTCTCTTCTCTCTGTCTCTCTCTCTCTCTCCCCCCTTCCTATCTTGACATATATTAGCATATTCATCCATATAGCCATTTTATCCTGAAATAGTGGCCCAAAGAAGTAGTTGCCCATCTGTGTGTCCATGGGCCCCAGGGAAGTACTTTATTCAGGGATAGAAGACAGTTGGTTAGGTTATACTCTGTGTCTCTCTCCTGTACCCACAGCTCTTGCTTCTGAAAATCCCCCATTTCTGTTGATAGCTTGGTTGGCTTTTCTGAATCGCCTTTCTCTTTTAATTTTTTTTTTTCTGTTACCAGGGATGTTTTGCTGGTTAGAGGAGGAGATAGGGCTATATTTGGAATTAAAGGTGATGTAAAAACCAAAGATTTTAACATTAAAAAAAGCCAAAGTCTCAAATCTTTTCACCCCAACACCCCTCTTCTTTCCTTCCCCTGCCTCCAGGTGTTCCCTCAGAGCTTCTCATATCTTGCTGTCTTCACCTGCCCCTCTTAGAATTCCCTGGGGTCCCTGAGACTCCGCCCTGTGGCTTTTCAGGCTCCCTCCCCGACCCCGATCAATAACCTCTTACCATATTTTGTACACAGTTGTATGTACCTGCATGTGGACTTGTCTGTCCTGCTGCCCCTCCCTCCAATTAGATTGGAATCTTCTAGAGGGCAGAGAGGATGCCATCTTTTTTGTCTTTTTCTCCCTGGTACCTGGCACAGAGAAGGTGCTTAATAAACCAAGGCCGATTGATTGATTGACACTGGACCCCCACATTCTTCTTCTGGGGCCCACATTGGCCAGTTATACAATCACATTTCAAAGCCAATACTCAATAGTTGGGCAGCATAACATAGTAGAAAGTAGCCTCAGACATGGAGAGAGTCAGAAGCCCTGGGTTCAAATCCTGGTTTGTGTGTGTGTGTGTGTGTGTGTGTGTAAGTAAATCACTTCTCTTTGAGCCTCAGTTTTCTCACCTAAAAATGGGAATAATAACCATCCCCCTGTAAGGCAGGGGTTCTTAACCTTTTTGTGTGTGCTCTGGACCCCTTTGGCAGTCTATGAACCCTGTCTCAGAATAACGAATAACATTTTTAAACATATAAAATAAATTACAAAGGAAACAATACTGAAATAGTTATTAAAATGTACATTTTTTAAAAAGCAGGTTTACAGACCCCAGCTTTATCCCTTTTCTAAGAATAATGATTTTAAACATATAAATTACATAAGATCTCAAAGGAAAACTATGTGGAAATACAGCTATTAAAATATATTTTAAGTACAGTCATTAAAATATATTTTTTTAAAAAGCAGGTTTACAGATCCTGGCTTTAACCCTTCTCAGAATAATGATTTAAAAAATATAAATTACATAGGATTGCAAAGGAAAACTATATTGAAATGCAGTTTTTAAAATATATAAGTACAATTATTAAATATATATATATATATTTAAAAAGCAAGTTCAGAGACCCCAGCTTTATTCCTTCTTAGAATAAATTTAATAGTAACTATATAAAATAAATTACCTAAGATGACAAAAGAACCTATACTGAAATACAGCTATTAAGATGTAAAAGTATTTGGAAAGTAAGACCGCACTTAAGAACCCCTCCTGGAAGGTCCTCCTCCTAGGTCTGTTGTGAATAACAATGCACTATGTAGGGTGGAGCCAAGATGGCAGCTGGAAAGCAGGGACTTGCTTAAGCTCTCCCCCAAATTAAATAAACAAATTTAAAAAAAAAAAGAAAAACAATGTGCTACGTAGGTAATATGCTTTGTAAACCTCTGAGCCCGGCATTATTCGGTCTATACTTCCTGCTCTCTGACATATCATTGGCACTCTCAGAAATGGCACAGTGACCATCTATATAACTCCTGCACCAGTCTAGGGTTTCTAAATCCCCAGAGGTTTGGGGAGGCCTTTTGTGCATTTGTTTTCGCTACACGGGGTAAGCTGCCTTTGTCCTCAAATATTTTCTCTATTTGGTCTATGGCTCATGCCGACAATTTCTCCGTTGGTATTTTGTTTCTTTTCCTTAAGACTAATCCTCTATTAAAGAAGAAAAGCCTCCAGTAAGGTAATAATGATAACCCTCGCAGTGCTATCTTCCACTCGTCACCCCTCACCACTAGCTTTACTGAGTCATCCCTTATAAGAAAGAAAAAGTAAGTGAAGTAAAACTCATTGACAGAGCAACTAAGTTTGATGGTATATGCTGCATCCTGTACCCACAGCCCCCCCACTCTCTATTGAGGAAAGGGAAGCAGGTTATATCCTCTCTTCTTTAGAGCCAAGACTGTTCACAGCAATTAGTCTGAGTTCAGCAACAGAAAGAGTGTTAGACTTGGGAAGTTCTGAGTTCAAATCCTGCCTCATCTGCTTATGAGCTGTGTGACCCTGGGTAAGTCACTTAACCCCTTTCACCCTCCTCATTTCTAAAATAAAGATAATAATAGCATCCATGTGCCAAAGTCCTTGTGAAAAATCAAATGAGACGACATATGTAAAGGACTTTGCAAATCTTAAATTAATATAGAAATGTCAGCTATTATTATTGTTTGGGCAGCTAGGTGGTGCAGAGTGGATAGAGTGCTGAGTCTGGAGATTTCAAATCTGGATCCAGACACTTATTAGCTGTGTAACCCTGGGCAAGTCACTTAACCTCATTTGCCTTAATTTATTCATCTGTAAAATGAGCTAGAGAGGGAAATGACAAACTACTCCAGTATTTTTGCCAAGAAAACCCCATGTGGGACTCATGAAGAGTCAAACAGGATTGAACAAAAGCATTATTGTTGTTTATTTTTATCATTTTAAGGGGTAGAACCAAAATGGTGGCTGGAAAACAGGGACTTGCTTAAGCTCTCCCCCAAATCCCTCCAAACACCTGTAAAAATGGCTCTGAACAAATTCTAGAGCTTTGAAACCTACAAAATAGCAGAAGGAAACAGGTTGCCAGTCCAGGAGAGCCTGGATGGTCACTGGGAAGGGTCTATTGCACCAGTGCTGAGAGCAGAAGGCAGCCCAGCATGGGCCGCACTGGGACAGACCAGACCCAGAATCAGCCAGCTGGAACAGGCCTTGGGGCCGTGAAACAGTGAGCTGTGGCAGTTACCAGATTTCTCAACCCACAAACGCTAAAGAGCAGGTTAGGAGGAAACTGTGGGATTGAGTTCAGCGAAGTCCGGCCCACTAGCCCTGGGGGTGGAGGAGGTGGTGCAGCGGTGGCGGTAGCAGCAGCAGGAAGCTCTTGAGGCTGCTTCCAGAACTCCAGTGTCAGCAGCTTCCCGAGTCCCTGACTCACATGGTGGGAGGATTCTAGCAGCAGATCAGAGCAGGAGTGCAAGGAGCACTTTGTGGGCACAAAGAAAGGTTTTCTTGCTGTGCCCTGCTTGAATCTGTATTGCGGTCCTGGTTGGTGGGTTTTGGGGGAGGAGGAGCACTGCTGTGACAGAGCCTGGGGTGATGGTGGAGTATAAGTAGCTCTGAAAACAGCAGTGCCCTAAAGCTTGAGACAAAGTACTCTCTACTCTCCAAGCAGTCATATCCTGACAAAAAGATCAAGGGTCAAGTAGTTAGCTGGGAACATGAACGGTCAGCAAAAACAAACTCAGACTCAAACTCAAACTCTAGATTCCTTTTTTGGTGACAAAGAAAAACAAAGCATACAGCCAGAAGAAGTCAATGAAGTCAAAGAACCTACATCAAAAGCCTCCAAGAAAAATATGAATTGGACTCAGGCCATGGAAGAGCTCAAAAAGGGATTTGGAGAAGGAAGAGAAGTAGAGGAAAAATTGGGACAAGAAATGAGAGTGATGCAAGAAAACCATGAAAAATAAGTCAATGACTTGCTAAAGGAGACCCCCCAAAAATACTGAAGAAAACAACACCTTAAAGAATAGACTAACCCAAATGTCAAAAGAGTTCCAAAAAGCCAATGAGGAGAAGCATGCCTTGAAAGGCAGAATTAGCCAAATGGAAAAGGAGGTCCAAAAGACCATTGAAGAAAATACTACCTTAAAAATTAGATTGGAGCAAGTGGAAGCTAGTGACTTTATGAGAAACCAAGATATAAAACAGAACCAAAGGAATGAAAAAGTGGAAGACAATGTGAAATACCTCATTGGAAAAACCACTGACCTGAAAAATAGATCCAGGAGAGATAATTTTAAAATTTTTGAACTATCTGAAAGCCATGATCAAAAAAAAGAGCCTAGACATCATCTTTCAAGAAATTATCAAGGAGAACTGCCCTGATATTCTAGAGCCACAGGGCAAAATAGAAATTGAAAGAATCCACCAATTGCCTCTTGAAAAAGATCCCAAAAAGAAAACTCCTAGGTATAATGTTGCCAAATTCCAGAGTTTCCAGGTCAAGGAGAAAATACTGCAAGCAGCCAGAAAGAAACAATTTGAATATTGTGGAAACACAATCAGGATAACACAAGATCTAGCAGCTTCCACATTAAGGCATCAAAGGGCTTGGAATATGATATTCTGGAGGTCAGTGGAGCTAGGATTAAAACCAAGAATCACCCACTCAGCAAAACTGAGTATCATGCTCCAAGGCAAAATGTGGATTTTCAATAAAATAGAAGACTTTCAAGCTTTCTCAGTGAAAAGACCAGAGCTGAATAGAAAATTTGACTTTCAAACACAAGAATCAAGAGAAGCATGAAAAGGTAAACAAGAAAGAGAACTCACAAGGCATTTATTAAAGTTGAACTATTTTGTTTACATCTACATGGAAAGATGATGTGTGTAATTCATGAAACCTTTCTCAGTATTGGGGAGTTGAAGGGAATATAGACAGAGGGCACTGGATGAGTTGAATATGAAGGGATGATATCCAAAAAAAGAAATAAATTTAAGGGGTGAGAGAGGAATATATTGAGAGAGGGGGAAAAGGAGAGATAGAATGGGGTAAATTATCTCACATAAAAGTGCCAAGAAAAAGCAATTCTGTTGGAAAGGAAGAGGAGGCAGGTGAGGGGGAATGAGTCAATCTTGCTCTCATCAGATCCAACTTGAGGAGGGAATAACATACACACTCAATTGGGTATCTTACTCCACGGGAAAGTAAGGGGAAGGGGATAAAAAGGGGGTGGATGATAGAGGGAGGGCAGATGGGGGATGAGGTAATCAAAAGCAAACACCTTTGAAAAGGGACAGGGTCAAGGGAGAAAATTGAATAAAGGGGGACAGGATAGGATGGAAGGAAATATAGTTAGCCTTTTACAACATGAGCATTGTGGAAGTGTTTTGCATAATGATACATGTGTGGTCTATGTTGAATTGCTTGCCTTCCTAGGGAGGGTGGGTGGGAAGGGAAGAGGGGAGAGAATTTGGAATTCAACGTTTCAAAAGCAGATGCTTTAAAAATATGTTTTTTGCACGCAGCTGGGAAACAAGATATATAGGGAATGGGGCATAGAAATCTATCCTGCCCTACAAGAAAGTAAGGGGAAAAGGGATGGGGGTGAAAGAGGGTGAAAGAGGGGAGGGCTGACAGGGGAATGAGGCAATCAGAATATATGCCATCTTGGAATGGGGGGCAGGGTAGAAATGGGGAGAAAATTTGTAACTCAAAATCTTATGGAAATTAATGTTGAAAACTAAAGTATTAAATAAAAATAAATCATTTTTATCATTTTACAAATGAAGAAACTGAGACTCTAAGATGTTAATTAATTTTCTCCGGGTCCCACAGCCAAGTGTCTGAGGTCACCCAGGTTTCTAATGCTCTATAGTCCTTTGACCCTTAGCTCATTAAGCTGCTGCTAGTCACTAACTAATTAAGAGAGGTTACCTAGTCCAAACCCCATCATGTGAATTAGCTCATTAGCTCATTTCCCCCCTGCTACTAGAATGTGGGGTTCAAAGGGGGAGAGGGCCTAGATCCTTGGGGCTGGTGGGTTCCCCATAGGGATAAATGTGCTGAGGAGAGATGAGGCAGGAGATGGTGGATGATGCATTTGACCATTGGTAATGAGGTCAGGTACTGGTCAGCCCATGCTGAATGTTGATTAAAGCCCAGAGACTCTCCTGCCCTGAGTCAGACCACCCGAGAGCTGTCAGGATGAAGGTCCCCAGGCACCCACTGCCAAGAAACCACCAGAGTGGAAAGATATGGAAGAGCCAAGCAGAATGGGGGGGGGAGGATGAGGGGGAGGGCTGCCCCTCTGATGGTTCCAGGAAACTAGTCTTAACTTGCTACGTATGTCCCAGGTTCCACATGCTTCCTGCCCCCCCCCCCACATTCCCTCCCTCATGTGGGATTTCATGAGCCTAAAATTCTCAGATTCTCAGATTCTAAGAATCATAGCACTTAGAGCTAAAAGGGACCTTCAACATCAACTAGTCCCAGACTCATTTTACAAATCAAGGAAACTGAGGTCCAGAGGAGTTGTCCAAGGCCCCACAGTTAGTAAGGGACAAAGGTAGAATTTGAACCCAGATCCTTGGATTTCAAAGTCAGTGCTGTTTCCTCTGTAAGCAGGTTGCTTCTCTCTAGGATGCTAAAATCCTAAGATTCTGTGATACACTGAGTGAGCTGCTCTTACCGGAACCCCAGGGCCTCCAGGGAAGACACAGCATTTCACCACAACCCAGTGGCTTTCCTGATTTGAAAAAAATAAGACAAAATGACACAAAACAAAATGCACCAACAAATCACCAGCCTCCACACATGGTTGGAGTGCTTGCTGCCTCCTCTCAGGGAAGCTTTAGCCCTGGGCCTCAGGATGCCTCTTCTCACACCCACATTTAATGTCCCAGCAGGGCCAGGCCTAAAGTCCTGATGAGTAAATAAACCCTTAGAGTTTGTACTTTTTACTTTTCTATGGACTTTCCTATTCCTTGTCTCGTTTGACCCTCAAAACCCCACTGGGGGTGGGAGTGTGTGAGCAGGCACAGTGGGGATCAGAGCTGTGATGAGGATTTTGTGCACCTGGGACCATTTCAAAGGGGATCATTTAATCCTAGTCCTGGAAAGGACCTCAGAGTCTATTGAGTCTAATCTGCCCGTTTTACAGATGGGGAAGCTGAGGCCCAACTTGTTTCTGGCTTGATTATATAGATAATATACTAAGTTATAGTATCTATACTAAGTTATAGTTATCTATACTGAGATACTAAGTTATAGTATCTATACTAATTTACTAAGTCATAGTTATCTATACTAAGTTATCTATACTAAGATACTAAGTTATAGCTATCTATACTAAGTTATAGCTATCTATACTGAGATACTAAGTTATAGGATCTCTACTAAGTTACTAAGTTATAGTATCTATACTAAGTTACTAAGTTATAGTATCTATACTAAGTTACTAAGTTATAGTTATCTATGCTAAGATACTAAGTTATAGTATCATAAATTTAGAACTAGGAAGGGTCTGAGAAGTTATCTAGTCCAAACCCCTCCATTTTACAGAGTAGGAAAATAAGTCGCTTGGAGGGATTTGAACTGGGATCCTCTGACACTAGACCCAGCTCTAATATTCCATGGTTCCATGATCGTGTGACTAGCTTGAGTCACTGGGGGGCTACTCCCCACCCCTTCCAACCTTCTTCTAGGGTCCCCTTTTAGTCTTCACTCCCCTGGAAGCTGAAGTGGGGGGGGGGCTGGGAGGTTACCCTGACGACCAAAGTTTCCAAGTCAATCCAAAGTTCCTACAGCTGTGTGATGGAGAATGACATCCTGGAACCAGGGGAGCTGGTTTCCATGGCAACCAGAATATTTAAGTGAAATTCCGTGGGTCTCAGATACAGAGAGATCACCCGCAGCAAGTCAAATAAACTCGATAAACTTGCCAGGTATTTCTGCTTGCTGCCAGCTCCCCAGCCACGTTTATCTGGGAGACAGCCCCTCCTTGCCCACCCCCGAGACTAAGTATAACCCTGTCTCATCATCTCCCGAGTAGATGGAGATGCTGTTATTCTTTGACACGACAGAGGGAATCTGCAGGCTTCATCTGGCCCTGCTCTGGGTGAAAGATTGGAGTTTGGCCCAGTGAAAAGAGCCCTGGGGTCTGGAGCCAGAGGAGCTGGGTTCATATCCTGCCTCTGAGTAACAATGAGCAAGGTCCTGTGACCTCAGGGCCTCAACTTTCACATCTGTAAAATGGGGGTGGGGTGAGAATGGGATGGCCTTTGAGGTTCCTTCTGGTTCTAGGCTCTCATCATTGGCCCGGGACATTTTACCTTGTATTCCAATTATTTGTAAGCTTGTCAGGCCCCCTGATTATAAACTCCTCAGGAGAAGGGATGATCACCATTTTCCACCTTTATATCCATAGCATCCAGCTCACCATGTTTAATTAGTATTTTTTGAATTACCTAATGGGTGGGATGGATGGATCAGAGAAGCCTTCCTGGGGGAAGCGGCATTTGAATTGGGTTTTATAGAAAGGGTAGGAATTCACCAAGCAGGGTGGAGGCTTTCTAGCATCAGAAACAGCTTGGGCAAAGGCCTGGAGGATGGAAATCACATCATGAGTACAGTACAGTTTGGCCAGAGAGTAGACTATGTGGACTACAGGGGCCACCTCCATGTGAACCTTGGGCAAAGAGCTTAGTCTCCCTGGGGAACAGCTTCCTCCATTCTGAAGAGAGGGGGTTGGATCCAATGACCTCTGCTGTGACCTCCAGCTGGAGATCTATGATTTTATGAAGGGAGGTGTATGGGGGAAAGTGGGATAGTCAGAGTGGCACCAGATGGTGACACAGAGGAATTTGAAATATAGCCTGTACCCCATAGGAGGCCACTGAGAAACGTCTGAGCAAAGGAAGGACGTAATCATGTCCACCAGGGTTGGATTGAATTGATATAAAGAGTGAAGGAGAGGGAAGAGTCAGTGAAAATATTAAGGTTTGGGGACTGGGTGAATGGTGGTATCATTGGCAGAAGGTCAAGGACGACCTAGGTTTGGGACATGTTGTGTTTAGAGGGACAGCCAAGTAGAAATGTCTGACAGGAGATGAAGATCGGAAGCTTGGAGGAGAGATGCAGGCTGGAGAAATCGATTTTGGAGTTAAGAGCATGAAGGCAGTAGATGACACATGGGAACACAGTAGAGAGAGAAGAGAAAAGAGGGCCTAGGACAAAGCTTTAGGGGAACATCTCTATCTACCATCTCCAGGCTTTTGTATCAGGCGTGCCCCATGCCTGGAATGTTCTCCCTTTCTTCACCTATTGGCTTCTCTGGCTTCCTTCAAGGCTCAGTTTGATGAGTAAGAGAAAGAGAGAATGATTCAGCAGAGTAAGGTCCTGGTGGAAGTAGGAGGAGGTGGGATCGAGGACAAAGGTGTAGAGATTGTTCTTCCCTTATTTCTGTGACTTGTGTTTGTTCTTCATTCTCAAAGAGAACCATGGAATCAGGAAGACGATGCTATGACTTGTGAGTGAATTGGATTTAAGCGAGGAAGGGCTGTGCTAGGTCAACAGCCTCACTTTCTCCTCCAGAACCATCTAGGTCCAGTGGCCAGATATAAATCAGGATGACTGGAGATGGCCCAAGATGCAATGGGAGACTTGGCCTTTTTAAGCTAAGGTCTTTCCAAGTTCTCACTTTGACTGAGGCAACACCCATTCAGTGCTTAAGGCTGCTTCTTGTTGTTTGTCTTTCATTCTGGAAGAGAACCATGACATCAGGAAGATGATGCCGTGACTTGTGAGTGAATCGGATTTAAGTGAGGGAGGGCTGTGCAAGGTCAACAGCCTCACTTTCGCCTCCATTTCTGTGACTGAAGGGAAGAAGGAAGTGATGGATGATGATCCTGGGAAGACTGGAAGAATATGGAAAAGGGAGTTGATACAGATCTCACTGGATGCTCTTTGACTCAGACACCTGCTATGATGGGGGCTCAAGGTAGGAACTTGAGAGGAGAAAAGTTTTGGAGCAGTCACTGCAAGGAATGAGATGGTAAGAGGGAAGTAGGAAGCTTTTGGAGCAGCACTAGAGCCCAGTGAAGGTTAGATACTCATTCATTCAACAAGCATTTATTAAATGCCTACTATGTGCCAGGTGCCAGAGATACAAAGAAAAAAAATGTTGTTCTGTTTATTTCATTGGGCATCAGTTGACATGAGTCATCCTATGTTTCTCTGAATTTCTCAAATGTGTTGATCCTTTTGGCACAATAACATTCCCTTACATCCAGGAACCACAATTTGTTCAGTCTTTCTCCAGTCAATGGACATCTATTTTCTCTCTAGTTTTTTCTTTGTTGTCATTGTTAGCACAAAAAGAACTACTAGGAATATTTTATATGGGACTTTTCAAGTTGTCTTGGATTTCCTTGGAATATATGCCAAGTAGCAGCATTGCTGTGTCAAAAGTCAGGAGCAATTCTCTCCTTTCCCTGTCCTTGTCTGTAAATCAAGGTGGGGAGATTAAATGATCTCTCAAGTGTCAGCCACCTCAAATATAATTCCATGATTCTTTCCCCCCTTCTCCCCCTGCCTATGCTTTTGTATTTTTTTTTTCTACTCAGAAGCAGGGATGTAGCTTCAGGTACATTTAGAAATGTGATCTGAGAAGCCTAGTGTTTCCAGTACCAGCCAGTAACTGCTTGTGTTAATTCACCCACCCCCCATACCCACTCCAAATCCACTTTATCTATGGAGAGAGAAAGAGAGAGATACCTAGAGAGACAGATCTGAAGATAAATAGCTTTACTTAACAGAAATCAGAGGACACTTGACTCTCTCGAGGATTGTCTGAGAACTCACCTGGGGCTGGATCCCTTTTCAATCAGGTGGTCCCTAGAGGGTAAGGGAAGCAAGATGGCCTCACACCAAGCTGTATTTGAGAAACCCTACCCATTAGGTTTTCTCATTCTTCTTTCTGTCTTACCATCCTCTTCCTATGTCCCTTGCACCAACAAAGCCAGCCAAATGCAATAGTCCTCCATTATAAATCAACCTTTGTGTGCAGATGAGATGAGAGAGAAGGTGAAAAATCATAGCGATCTCCAATACCTGCTCCCCTGAGGAACAAAGCCTGGACATACAGAGCACCACTTACGTCAACATTTCAAAAGAGTCATGATTTCCTCCCTTCGGGCTTCTTCCTCCATTAATACAGATCTTCTATGTCTTAGTAGGCAATCTATTTTTAAAAGTAAATGTTTACGGCTCTTTTGTTTTTACATCTCCTACATTTTCCATTTTAGGTCTCTCAGAGAATCACCCCTTAGAGTACAGAACAAAGGTTTATCAAAACCAACCAACACATCAAAAAAAATGCAGTGTTCCATGGCCATGAACACAAGCAGGGGGAGATAGCATAATTTCCAATATCTCTTCTTTGGGTCCTAGGCTGGTCATTATACTTTCACAGCATTCAGGTTTGATTGCTTGATTGAAATCATGGTTTTCCAGATTCTGCTTATCACATTCTGCATCAGCTTATCCAAGTCTTCCTATACTTATCTACATACCATAGGCTTCATACTCATTGTTTCTGGTAACACAGTAAGATTCTGTTGTGTGGCTAGGTGGTGCCATAGTGCATAGAGCACTGGGCTTGGAATCAGGAAGACTTGTCTTCATGAGTTCAAATCTGGCCTCAGACACTTACTAGCTGTGTGACCTTGGGTAAGTCACTTGAACTTGTTTGCCTTAGTTTCTTCATCTATAAAATGAGCTGGAGAAGGAGACAGCAAACCCCTCCAGTGTCTTTGCCAAGAAAACTCCCAAAATGGGGTCACAGAGAGTTGGACAGGACTGAATAACAACCAAACAACAACAAAGATTCTGTTACATTCATATACCACAGTTTGTTTATTGGTTCCCCAACTGATGGGCTTTGATTTTGGTTGTAGTTCTTTGCTTTTGTAGACAGTTTCAAGAGTTGCTTTGGCCAAAAAAGTAGTGGTCAGAACTGTGGTGGTGGTTTCCCCACTCTTAATAAAGGTACATTTCCTGACAGCAGACTCATGGTTTCCAAATGTCCAACCTCAACACCTTCATAGCTTGTTAGGACCAATCAGAGCTCATAGCATAGCTTTTGAGAACTCAGGGTTGCCTCTGGACTATGACAAGACATTGGGGGAAGACCTTAGTAGTGGACTTATACAAATATTGCACATACATTTTCTTTTTAAAAAATAAGCTTTTATTGATGATTTTTTATTACCACAGTTTCCCCCAGTATCCCTCTTCCCATTCCAGAGAGCCATCCCATATAACAAATAGTATTTTTTTAAACAAAAAAAGAAAGAGAGGAAAAAATTGGCATAATTGGTCCAAACATTGAGACTGAAAATACATGCCATGTACAATGCTTGTGGACCTCCCACCTCTGCAAAGGGATGGGGTAAGGATGTTTAATCATATCTCTTCTTTCGGACCAAGCTTGTTCTTTATAATTTTGCAACATTCACTTTTGACTTGTCTCTATGTGTCTGCTCTTTCCATTTACATTGTTATAGTCACCGTGTAGATTGTTTTCTTGGTTCTGCTTGCTTCCGTTTCAGTTCATGTAGGTCTTTCCATGTTTCTCTGTATTCATTTCTTATGGAACAATAATATACCATTACATTTGTCTCCCATAGTTTATCTGTTGAGTTGTTTTTCAGACATGTCCAACTCTTCATGACTCCATTTAGTTTCTCTTGGCAGAGATACCAGAGTGGTTTGCCATTTCCTTCTCCAGCTCGTTTTATAGGTGAGGAAAACTGAAGCAAACAGGGTTAAGTGACTTGCTCAGGGTCCTACAGCTAGTAAGTGTCAGAGGCTAGATTTGAACTTATGAAAAGGGGCTCAGACGGCGTTACCAAGATGCCCTAAGGTTTGTTTAGCCATTCCCCAAAATGCCCAAAATAGATGGGCATCTATTTTGTTTCCCGGTTTGTCGCTCCAATGTTTTCAAAGTAGACCTTTCTGTCTCAGAATTCAGTTCCATTTACCAAATTCATGTTCAGAGACAACGCATATCCAATCTGTTGTCACATCTTGTCGTTTCTACCTTCACGACATCACTCATCGATGTCTTCTTTCCTCCCCTCGCACAGGCATCGCCCTTAGTTCAAGGCCTCATCACATCTCCCCTGGACAACTGCAATAGCTTTCTCATTAGTCTCACTGACTCATGCCTCTTTATATGCCAATCCATCTTCCACTTGGCTACCGAAGTGATTTTTCTAAAGCTTTGGGCACATAAAATTTCAGACATGTAACCAGGAAGCCCTTACCTCTAACATTTACTAGCTATGTGATCCTTGGCAAGAATCTTTTTAAAAACAGTATTTTTTCCAATAACATATAAAAGGAATTTTAAAAATTCATTTTTTTAATAAAATTTTGAGTTCCAAATTTTCTCTCTCCCCTCCTATCTTCCTAAGACAGTAAACAATTTGATAGAGGTTATATATGTTCAGTAATGTAAAACATAGAATCACGGAATTATTTAACCCATACTTGATTCAACCACCTCACGCAGTTATTGGTTAAATAAGATAATATTTATAGAGTGCTTAGCACAGCGGCTGGCACACAGTAGGCACAATATAAATGTTAGTTATTATTATTATAATAGAGCAACTAGGTGGGGCAGTGAATAGAATGCCTGGCCTGGAGTCAGGAAGACCTGAGTTCAAATTTGGCCTCAGACACTTCCTAGCTGTGTGACCCTGGGCAAGTCACTTAATCCTGTTTGCCTCAGTTTCCTCATCTGTAAAATGAGCTGGAGAAGGAAATGGCAAAGCACTCCAGTACCTCTGCCAAGAACACCCCACATCAGGTCTCAAAGAGTTGGACACCACCGAAATGAC
Source organism: Trichosurus vulpecula (assembly GCF_011100635.1). NCBI lineage: Eukaryota > Metazoa > Chordata > Mammalia > Diprotodontia > Phalangeridae > Trichosurus > Trichosurus vulpecula. The sequence continues at coordinate 294,012,703 of NC_050577.1, forward strand.
TCAACAACAACAAATTATATTAATTATTTTTATCCTATGTCTCTCCTCCCCTTCTCTGCAAAGTTCCTTCAGAAGATCATCTATGACTCTATGTGGCTCCCTCTTCTCTCATTCCCTTCAAAACCTTCTGACACCTGCCTTCCATCCTGATCATTGACCTGAAATCGCCCTTCTAAAGTTACCATTGACTTTTTGTTTGCCAGACCCAGTGACCCTTTCTCAGTCCTCATCCTTCCTGACCTTCTTTGATGCTGTCACTGACCCTTTTCTGGATATCTTCCACGTTTCTATGACACTGCCCTCTGCCTGGTTCTGCTCTTACCCTTCTGACTCCTCCTTCTCCATCTGACCATGGGCATCCCCTAAGGCTCAGACCTGGGTCCTCTTCTCTTCCTCCTCTATACATAAATGACCTTATCAGCACCCAATAATCTCTATGTAGATGCTTCACAGGTATATACGGAGAGAGAGAGAGAGAGAGAGAGAGAGAGAGAGAGAGAGAGAGAGAGAGAAGAGACAGAGAGAGACAGAGACAGAGACAAAGACGACAAGAACAAAGGACAAGCAACAACAAGATAGAGATAGATAGATAGATAGATAGATAGATAGATAGATAGATAGATAGATAGGTCAATTCAGCCCTAGTCTGTTTCTTGAGTTCCAGGCCTTAACACCAACTGCCTAATGGACATCTTGAACTGGGTATTCCTTGGGCATCTCAAACTCACTATATCCGCAGCTGAACTCATCTTTCCCTTATTCTGGCTTTGCTATATTAATATCATGGGTACCATCATCCTCCCAGTGACTGATGCAGGGAGGATCCTTAAAATATGGAGTGTCAAAATTGGCATGGGTCTTAGAACAGAAAACATCTCCTTCCATAATTGCCCCCACCCCAGCTATTTCCCTTTCCCCTCTCTTATATTCTCTCCTCCTCACCTATCCCACTCTGGGATGGCCATATCTTCCTTTCCCCTCTTTCCAGAAGACCCAACCCTTGCAATTCCCAGGAACACTTATGTAAGTTCTCTCTTGGCTCAGAGTGGGTCTGGCTAGTTACGAGCTCCCAACAGTTAAATATTTACAATCCTGTTGTCTCCTGGGGAACGCTGGCTCTCTCTGTCAAACAAAGATGTGTCAAACAAGGAGGTGTCTCTCAATGAAAAACACTCCCTGGTGTGCTCTTCTGCTCCCTTCCATATACCTGGGCCTGGAACATATCTTTAAAAACAACATCTGACATTTGCATAGCACTTTAAGGTTTGCAAAGTAATTTATGTGTCATATCTTGTTTGGTCCTTGCAATAACCCTGAGAGATGGGTACTGAAATATTTTTCTTATTTGTTCTTTCTTTTTTTGGCTAGACTTGCCATTTTATCGATACATGGTATGACCTTCTCTCTTCTAATGCAGATCAGTCTTTCAGGCAGTCAATAAGCATTTATAAAGTACCTACTATGTTCCAGGCATTGTGATAAGTGTTGGGGATACAAAAAAAGGCAAAGGACAGTCTCTGCCTTCAAGGAGTTCACAGTCTCATGGGGTAGACGACAAGCAAACAGATATGTACAAACAAGCTGTCTACAAGATAAATAGGAAATAAGAGAGAGAAGGCACTAGAATTAAGAAGGGGTGAGGGATGGCTTCCAGATCTTCCAGGACCAACTCTGCCCTTGAGAGTCTTAAGAGAGTTGTCTGGGGCCTCTGAGAAGTATTTGCTCCAGGTTATACAACCAATTTGTGTCAGAAGCAAGACTTGAACCCAGGATTTCCTGACCCCAAGGCTGGTTCTTTATCTTCAACACTTTGAATGGTCTTATCCTTATTTTACAGATGAGCCTCCAGAATATTAAGTGGCTTGCTCATAGTGATTTCTTGCTGTTTGTCCTTTGTTTTTGAAGAGGACCAATGACGTCATGGGATGATGACTTGTGCATCAATCGGAGTTAAGTGAGTCAAGCCAATTTGTCAGCCTCACTCTCTCTTCCAGAGTCGTTGAAGTTCAGGGGCCAGACAAAAGTCAAAATAGCTGGCGATGGCCTGGGATGTGGTGGATGACCTTGACAGTCTTCTATGTCTGACCAAGCTATGGGCCCTACACGGCGCCTGCTTCAGCCTCCTTCGTGGCTATTGGAACAAATTGTTCTCACTTGTGCCTTCTGGCAGAGGAAGTCTTCGTGTGCTTGGGGCAAACAACTCCCTACCTCACCAGTGGGTTTGAGGCCTGTTGGTTACTCTCACCCTGGGTTAGCCCACCTGCCAAGGTGGTTTTGCCAAGATATGGGCTGTGCACGCTATAGCTTCTTGGATCCACAGGTAAGGAATTGGGTGAAGGTGGACACCAAAGGTGGATGAGCAGCCCTGAAAAGGACCCAACAGCCCTCACTCCGGATGTGTTGTCTGTTTATTGAACTGCTTTATTGTATCTCTTTCTTCCCTTTCATTCTTTGTCATGACGGCTGACTCACTCACTGGCTAGGCTGTCTAGTCCTGGAGTCAGAAGGGACCTCAGAAGTTATCTGGTCCAACTCTTCAGGTCGTGAGAAGGGGAGGGTTCAGTTTAAGGTCACCAAGGCAGTAAATGGCAAGGTGGGTATACGATCTCAGGCAGAATTACAATGAACTCATTGCTCCTTCACTTCACCAAAGTGATATATATTCATAAATAAAAGTGATATTTTAACAAGATACCAATAAAAAATCCAACTCATCTCTCTTCACTTAGCTTCTATGACATTATAACTTCTGTGACCTTCTGGTTCTTCTCCTACCAGACTGACTACTTCTTCTCTGGTTTTTCTTCCTTTTCCTTCACTTTTAACATGGGTGTTATCTAACTCTCTGACCTGGGTCTTCTTCTCTCCTCTCTCTCTGTCTCTCTCTGTCTGTCTCTCTCTCTCTTTCTCTCACTCTCTCTTTCTCTGTCTCTTTCTCTGTCTCTCTCTGTCTGTCTCTCTCTTTCTCTCTCTGTCTCTCTCTGTGTCTGTCTCTCTCCTCTCTCCTCCTTCAGTCCTGTGGTCACCATTTTTATCTCTATTCCAATGATTCCTCTAGCTCCAGTCTCACATCTCCCACTGCCTGTTGGACACCCCCTTGGGATGTTCCTTCAGCACTTCAAACTCAACACATCCAAAACAGTGCTCCCCTCCTTCCTACCCCACCACTGTATCTTCTCTAATCTACCTTTCCACTCTCATTTCAAATTGTTGTATTTTTTACACCATGGATTTTCAAAAACAAAGTTATTGATTCAGTTGTTCAGTTGCGTCTGACCCTTTGTTTGGGGATTTTCTTGGCAGAGATACTGCACTGATTTGCCATTTCATTCTCTAGCTCACTTTATAGATGAGGAAACTGAGACAAACAGTGGTAAGTGACTTGCCCAGGGTCACATAGCTAGTAAGTGTCTGAGGCTGGATTTGAACTCAGGAAGATGAGTCTTCCTGATCCCAAGCCTGGTGCTCTAAAAAAAAGAGCTCCATGGTAGCAGACTCTCTGTCATCTTTCATGTTTGTATCTTCAGTGATTGGAACAGTGCCTTGTATTTGGATCAGACCTATGATTTCATTTGTGATTTAGGGAGAGATCTTAGAACAGGGAATGTCAGGGCTGGGAAGGGCCTTAGAACAGGGAATGTTAGAGCTTGTGTATCAGTAAGTCAAGATTCATGACCTCGAGGATGACCATGAACATGCCTGTATGGTTTGGAATAGCAAAGTAAGAAAAACTCTCTAGATAGAAAGCAGAGAAACTATAACATTTATTTAGACACCAGAAGATCAAATCCCAAGACCAATAACTCCAATTCTATATAGCAGTAATTATATTCCAAAACCAGTAAGCCCACCTCAATGTAGCAACAAGGAAATTATAGCACAGTATTATAGCAAGGAACCAAATTATCCTGTAAACTTCCCCTCTGCTGGGGCCTCCCTGTAAACACTCACAAATCGTGGCTGTCTGCTTGCCTGTGTTCTCTTCCTCCCTCTGTTCTCTTGTCTTGGCAGCTCCCTGGTTTCCACTCTCTGCTCTGTGCTCTCTCTGCAGCTCTGTCAACTCAATTTCCTGTTCTTTCTCCTTGGGTTGAATTCTGACTTCTGAATTCTCTGCAGATTCCAAGTTCCATGGCTACCTTCTGGATACACACACACACACACACACACACACACACACACACACACACACACATATGTATGTATGTATATAATATATATATATGTATATGTATGTATATGGATATGTGTGTGTATATATGTATATATATGTATGTATGTGTGTGTGTGTATATATATATGTATATATATATATATATAGACAGAGGATATATATATATATATATATACACATATATATATATATATACTTTTAGGGCCTGGGGCTTAGTGCCTAGTAAGTAAAGGGTATAGGCCTTCCTACAAACAAACTTCTTTTAACTGGCCCCACCTGGGGCCTATTGACTGTGTGGGAAAGATCTTTAATCACATTATCACCATAGCTTGGAGGGAGCTTAGAACAGGGAATGTCAGAGCTGGGAGGGAGCTTAGAACAAGGAATGTCAGAGCTGGGAGGGCTCTTAGAACAGGGAATGTCAGAGCTGGGGAGGAGCTTAGAACACAGATTGTCAGAGCCAGGAGGGATTCCCCTCCACTAATGGATGTTGGCACCTCTTCTGTAGTTTATAGTAATAGAGAATTGCCTGGGGGCACTGTGTGGTTAAGTCACTTAGTCAACAAGCATTTATTAAGCACTTACTATATGCCAGGTGCTGAGGATATGAAAATGAGCAAAAAGTAAACCAGAACCTGTCTTCAAGGACCTTACATTACAATTTGTGAAGACAGCATCTAAAAGGGGGTTGAAAAGGTGGGGCAATGAATATGGGGACATGTTGACAAAATCTGAAGAATCAGAGGTAGATCTGAGAGGAGAATGAAGGATGATTGGCTTGGGCACTAACTCAAAATGGAAGTTCTAGAAGGAGATCACCAATAGGAGAAGGAGGCTGCAGGGGAGAAGGGATCTTCCATGTTGAGAAGTTGGGCAGCTGAATCATAATGGTAATGTCCAGAGGGTCAGAAGTGGAACCAGGAAAGGAATGCAGAACTTTTCTAGGGTCATTCAGTCAATAGGCAAGAACCTGAACCCTGTTCAACCTAACTCCAAAAGCAACAATCTGTCCCCAATGCCTTCTGTGTCTCTGGAGGACAGAGATTTTACATAACCATTATGTCTCTGGAGGCATGGTGCCTGGCCCACAGTAGGTCAGTATTTAATCAATGATTACTGGATTAGATTGGATGGGATGGGATGGGATGGGATGAATGGTCATTTAGGCCTTCACTTGGTGACTAGATAATCTGATGTCTGGACAGTATACCAGCATCATGCCAGAAAAGTGGATTGCTTCCATTTCAGTTGTCTTAGGAAGATTCTGAAGATCACCTGGCAGGACAAGGTACCAAAATGTGGTCCTTTCTCAAACTAAACTGCCAAGCACTCAAACTCTACTTCAGAGAGTGCAACTCCAATGAAGGCCAAACATATTAGACATAAAAGGCTATTTTACAGAGAACTCACACAGAGCAAGGGCTCACACAAAGGTCAGAAGAAAGTGATACAAGGACACTCTCAAGATCTCTCTGAAGAACTTTGGAATCAATTGTGAGACATGGGAGACATTGGCACAGGACCTCCCAGCATGGCGTGCCCTCATCACAGAAGGTGCTGTGCTCTATGAGCAAAGCGGAATTGAAGTAGCTCAAAAGAAATGTGAGATGTGCAAATTTAGAGAATCCACCCCAAATGTCGACATGGACTATTTGTGCTTGACCTGTGGTAGAACATTCTGAGCTTGTATTGGTCTGATCATCCATAGTCAGACGCATTGTAACTTGACTCTAACATATTGATGTCATTTTGGTCCTCTTCAAGAACGAAGGACAACAACCAAGATAATCTGATACATTCCAATCCAATTCAGCAAACAATTATTGAATGGCTACTGTGTGCCAGGTCACTGTGTTAGTTCTGGGAATATAAAGACAGAAATGAAACACTCCCTGATCTCAGTAAGTTGACATTAGAGTTGAGTACACAACACGTCCTTAGAAAAGTAATTTCAGGGTAATTGGAGGAGGGAGGGAGCATGAAGGGGTGTGACAGGGAGAAGGGAAGACTTCCCCATGGGTGTATGTGCCTGGATGTTGGTGAGTGAGTAAAGGGGGAGTGTATGATGGAGCTGAGCCTTGAATGAAAATGAGAGTTCTAAGAGGTGGGAGTGAGGAGGGAGGGCACCCCAGGCATAGAGGACAGCCTGCCCACAGGCCTGCAACGGGAGGGAAGATGGTGGGCTGAGCTCAGACAAGGCTTGCTGAAACACAAGGAGTCTGAAGGGTAATAATGTGAAACGAGGCTGGAAAGACCCTAAGAATGAGAATTGTAATGGACTTCAGAGGTCACTGAGTCTAACTTCCTCATTTACAGTTGTGGAGGCCAAGAGGTAGAGAGAAGTTATTGACTTAGCCACGGTGTGTTGGCAATAGACTGTGGCGACCTGCAAATGTCGGGCTGTGGAATTTTATTTTATTTTTAATATGGAGGTAGTAGAGAGTCACTGGAAATTTTTGAACAAGGGCCAGACAAGTGCCTTAGGAAGATGATTTCGGTGGCTGTGTGAGCAATGGCAGAGAATGGAGACAAAGAGGCCAGTTGGTGGCCATCACAGTCTTTTGGGTGAGAGGTAATGAAAGCCTGAACTTGGGTGGTGGCTATATGAGTGGGGAGACCAAGGTCCCCTAGGAGTCTTTTCCATGCGTTTCTCCAAATCTTCCATAGAGAATCTACCCAAAACACTAGAGGCCCTTCTCTGTGCATCTTTATTTTTAAATTTATATTATATATAATTAATTTTATATATGCATAGTACACATGATTAATTTTATATTAATTTATTATAATAAATAACATTATGTATCACATATTTTAATAATTTATTAATTTTCTATTTTATTAATTTTATATAATTTAATTAATATGTACACTACATATAATTTACTTTGTATATATTATATATTATTTTATATCTGTATGTCATATATATGCTTTATTATATGTATGTACATACACATACATATACATCAGGGATAAACTGTATAATATTCAGGTTCTCCATATGTTAGCCTTTGTTCTGGCTCATCTCCTTTCCCAGTCCTCCATGTCATAGAAAATGTCTCTCACACCACTTCTAAGGTACCAGTTATCATGGGTGATGTGCTTACCCATGCTTACCCACTTACACCCACTGTGCGTCTTTCCATTGCCCTTTGGGTCACAAGCAATTTCAGTTCTTCAAAGAATCTGGATATTTCATGATTCAGAGTCATTCAGCATTGCTGTGAAAATATCTGTGTTAAGAATGATGGGTTTTGTGTCAGGAAGCAGCCTGGGATTGTTGAAAGCCATGGGTAATTTCCTAAATATAGCCTAGTCTCTTCCTCTGGTTCCACTCAGGGCCTGGCTCATTGTGTTCTTACAGCAGTGGCTGACCCAAATAGGTGAGCTGATAGATTAACTCAATGGCTTGCACATCTGACTGCCTCTCACAGTCAGATCAAGGCACATTCTTCATCCACTTAGTTTTTTCTGTGTGGATGGTTTGTTCAGCTATACATCTTATGGAAAAGGCCCTGTCATGGTCCCAGGCTTGAGGCAAACAGCACAATGCCATCTGCAAATAAAAGCATTGGGAAGACTTATAGGGAATTGGGTACAGACCCTCTTTAGTTCTCAGGAAGAAACAGGAGCCATCTTACCACTGTATATACTTATCAGATAGAGGTGACATGGGGTAGTGAGTGGATAGAGTGCTGGATTTGGAATCACGAAGATCTGGGTTCAAATCCCACCTTAGATGAGATCAACCTCATGCAAGTCCCTTAACTGCTTTGTGTCTCAGTTTCTTTGTCTGTAAAATGAAGATATTAGGCTTGATGGCTTCTAAGGTTTATTCCAACTTTAAATCTATGATCCTATAATTTATGAGATGCTCTGTGCCTCAGTTTCTTTGTCTGTAAAATGAAGATATTAGGCTTGATGGCTTCTAAGGTTTATTCCAATTTTAAGTCCATGATCTTATAATTTAGGAGCTCTGTGCCTCAATTTCTCTATCAGTAAACTGGGGTGGTTGGACTAGATGAACTCTAAGGTCCCTTCCACTTCTATGATTCTATGGTTCTATAAATAGTGTGAGGTGGGCTGGAGATTGTAGGACCTTAGAGGTCCCTCTGGCCCAGCACAGTCAGAAGAGTTAGTCCTGGCCTTGGCCCTTGGAGGATGTCTAGAGTTAGCGATAAAAGAAGGGAGGAGTCAGGCACTCTTTTTTATTTCTGTTTTTTCTAAGGGCCAACCTGCGGGCATGGCAGGAAAGGAGAGAGGAAGCAGAGCTAGTGGGTCAGGAATGATGTATCCCCTGCTTTAAGGACAGTGGGCATTGGTGACAGGTTAACAATTCATGAGCAGGTATTGGATGTGGGCAGCCAAGACACCCAATCCCTGATTTGAGGCTTTGCCATCAATGTGGGCGGCATGCCGCTGCCTCTCCATTTCCAAGGTGGGAGCCAACTATTGTCTCCTGATTGCTGTGACTCCCTGGACCACACCTGCTGGAAAGCAATGACCCAGGGAGATACAGTCCAACCCAGAGCACCAGAGAGGGCTGCTTCTTTATAGGCATTTCTACCTAATTAAGACAGCCCCCAAGACACTCAGTCAACAAATAAGATAGTAGGGGTCTGAAGAGGGGGCAGGAGAAGCCCTTTGTAGCTAAGAGTAATAGGAACAATGCTTTTTAAAAGTCAAGCCTGTGATTTTATCATGTGGGGAACTCTAGGTGAGGAAACATCCCCTCCAACCAGGGCACCTCAGCCCCTGCCCTCCAATTTATAGTCTGGGAGAGTTACCCATGTCACCAACAGTGACTTTGCCCAGGGTAATGCAGCCAGCAGGCAGAAGAGGTAGGATTGGAACCCAGGATTCCCAGACTCTGAAACAATTTCTCTATCCACTAACCCATGCCTCCTTCCTTTTGTCAGTATGCCTCCTAAGATGCTAACCCCTGGTGCACAGAGTGAACTGGATGCTGCAAATGCATTGAGCCTTGTGTGGGCAGAGGACAGCGGTGCTAACTCTCTGGCTGGGGCCAGCCAGCCTACGCCAGACATGATGACAACTCCCCTTAACGCATAGTAACGCTGAATTCCTTTGCTTGAATGCCTTGCACTCTGCTGATTCATTTTCAGCTTATCTTCCACAAAAAACCCTAGATATTTTTCACAGAAATGACTGTCTACCTACATTTCCTTCTGCTACAACTTAATGGGCAAGGCTGGCTCTTTCTGCTTCTTTTCTTTTATCTGTCACCCACAGGGAGTAGCAGAGGGCTCTCATCAGAGTCACTGGCTGCCAGCGCTGCCTTCTGGCCCCTACAGATCAATGGTCCTGCTCCCATGGTTAAACCAATGTTCTCTTCTATTTTCCCCTCCATTCTTCCCCCTCTAAACCTTGAGACAGCATGGTAGAATAGAAAGAACAATGGATATTTGGAGTCAGAAGACCTTGCACTGTCACTTATCACCTGTGTGACCTTGGACAAATCACTTCACTTTCTCTTGGCCTCATTTACTCCCTTCTAAAAGATGGCCTCTTGGACCCTCTCTCCAAATTCAGTTCAGTTGGGTTCACCACTAGGGGGAGGCATGACTAAGAACCACCATGCTCTCATCATCATGGCTCCATCTAGCTCCCAAAGCAACTCACCCAAACCTATCATCCCATTACACTAGAAACCCATCAGCTTCCAAGGAGTCACAACATACTCTAATCATATTCCCTGTATCTTTGGACTTATGTTACAGTTTGTTCTCCCTACTTAACTTCCATTCTCTTCAAGTCCTCATTAAATGCTTCATCCCAAACACCAAAAGGCAGGATCTCATACCACTATCTCAAACAATGGTCCCTCACAACATCCTGAGATTCCTTTAAAACCTAGGGAATAGTTGCCGATTACAGGCAGCTGTGAGCCCCTCACCTTCCGTGCACAGCTGTCTTCTTTTCCAATGGGACAGTTTTTAGCATCTAACATAGGAAAGCAATATTGATTCTAGCCCATCTCAAGGCCCCTTCTAGGTCTTGGCACCTTGGGGGCTTCTTCCCCTACCCAGATAACCTTAGAATTTAGCTTTCTATTGAGGTAGAGGAATCTTGTTGGAGACTTCGGGAGTGGAGTACCTACCCCAGGGAACCTAGTGTGAGAGAGGTGAATTGTCCTGATCTCCAGATGAGGGGTTCAGATACCCTGCCTTATGCTATTATGCTAACAACACTATTGATTTGGTTCATTAAAAAAATAAAAACTTTGTCCAATAGTGGCAAAAAATTCCTTCTGAAGAGTGAGGCATCAACCCTAATTCATTTTTCTATGTAAATATGTATCCTCATATATACTATAGGTGAATATGCATCCTCATATACATATACACATACATATATACACATGTGTATATATACATACGTATATATGTACGTGTATATATGTGTGTATATATACATATATGTATATAGTTTGCTTAAAGTGTTCAGTATCACATTAGCCAGATCAGGTGGGACATTTCTCCTTCACTTCATCTTAGACAGAGACAGGGCTGGTTACACCCATGAGCTCACTAGTATTCTACCTCTGTGACCAATAATGAATTCTGCAGTTCTTACTATTGATCTATACTTAAAAAAAAACTCTTTACAATAGAATTTTCTAACTGTTTTAAAAATCTTCCAATTGAAAAATTTTCAGTGGTTTATAAATCCATCTGTTAAAAAATATAACAATGCAATGCCTTTCCTATAGCTTATATTGACATTGGGGGAGATGGAAATTTACCAGCCAAATTGCAACAAGAACCATTGCATATTTATTGGATGGGATTGGAAAATGAGTATCATAATAGAGTGAGCACAGCCTATAATGTACTTGTGTTTAGGACAGACGTAGCTTCGTGAAGCATCTTGGGGAGTTAGCTTATTCAGCTCTAATAGCTGTTCAAACCAAATATCAGAATAAATTGAGCTTAGAAATTGGCCTTTGGAATCCCTGCATGACAAAATTTTTAAAAAGATTATCAAAATAATGAAACCTATTCAATCACTTTACTCTCACTAAAATGTTTATTATTAATTAATGGTTGATTGGTTTTAGTTATTTTAAGAGGCAATCAGGGTGTTATGGATAGAGAGCTTCCCTTGAACCTGGGAAAACCTGGATATGAGTCCTGCCTCTGACATATGCTGTGCAGGTAAGTCACATGACCTCTCAATGCCCCTTAGATCTCTAAGACTAGAAATTGCAGAGAAGGTTCAGCCTACATTGGTAGAGAGTGTTTCCTCATCTGGGAGGCCCCTACACCAATGAAATCATAGGTGCAGTCTCTATCTGTATAAAAAGGATTTTTTGACATGTTAGCAAAATATTGTTTTAAAAATATTATTTATTTAACATTTGAAGCATCATATTAAATTTCTATATTTTGTGTAATTTTCAGAATGTACATAATATAGGAATAAATTTGTATGTGGATTTGTTTTCACTGGACCTGGGATGTGCTCAGTGTTGGGAGATCTGATGTGTCACTTCTACCAATGTAGTAGTCTAGTGCCTGTTCTGCAAATTATAGTCTTAGAGAGTTGTCTGGGATCACCAAGATGTTAAGTGACTTGCCTAGAGTCATGCAGCCTCTATGTCTCAGAGACAGGATTTGAACCCAGGTCTTCCTGATTCTACACTCAAAATCTTTTTTTTTTCTTTTCTTTTTTTTTCTTTTTTTCTTTCTTTTTTTTTTTTACTGATTCACAAATCAATACTTAGAAAATCAGTACTTACAAGAATACTTAGAAACCATTGGTCTAGGCCAATACACACACAGGCAGGGAGTGGTAGAGACTAGGTTCTCTCACTCTAAATTGCCTGCTCTTTTGTCTATACCTGATTGTTTTTAATCTTATTTTTTTATCAGTGTCTTTTGCTTTTGTATCACCTTCATTTATTACTATATTCTTCCACCCTAGGAAGCCAGTCCTAGTAACAAAGGGGAAAAAAGAAAAAAAGAATTTCAGTTAAAAAAAACACACAGCCCATAAAACATGTCTGATAATAGATGTACCCTCTTTAAAGAGGGGAAACTGAGGCCTATCCTCTTAACTGATCTCCAGGACCAAGTTCTGACATTATAATTTTACAGAACTATGTTTCATTCTTGCTGTAATCTTTGTGCATATTGTTTTCTTAATTCTGTTTACTTCACTTTGCATCAGTTCCTGTAAATCTTCTTATACTTCTCTGAATTCTTCATCTTCGTTGTTTCTTATAGTGCAGTAATAGTCTGAGACATTCATGTACCACAATTTCTTTAGCTAGTCTTTGTTGATGGGCATCTAGTTTGTGTCCAGTTCTTGGCTAATATAAAAAAAGGGGGAAAAAAGGAAGGATATAATAGTATGATGAATGCAATGCTATAATGAATAATTATATAATATATTATGTATGATATACCATGTAATTATGTGCTGTATTATAACATTATATACTATAAAATGTTATAGCCACATGATATATTATAACATAATATATAATTATACTATATAAAATATGTTAGACAATTAATAAAAGCCTCCATATGCACCAAATATTGATAACAGCATCTTTTCTATTTCTCATATAATATCTTAGAAATAATATAATAAGATACAATACAATATACTAGATTATTAGTCAGAACTAATACTATATAAGGAATAGAAAAGATGCCATTATAAATATTTGGTACGTGGGGGAGGCCATTCTTGTTAGATTATTACTACTATGTATATTAGTGTGATATGACAATTATATTATATTAGGTTGTTATAGTATTTATAATATAATATACAAATAATATAAAATATGCTGTTATAAATATTTGGGGCATATGGGGGCCTTCCTTTTTTCACTGACTTCCTGGGGATATATGTGTGTGTGTGTGTGTGTGTGTGTATGTATATGTGCGCGCACACACACACACGCACACACATATATATCTATATATTTATACGTGTAGATTCTGGGTGCGGCCATTTTATTCATGTCTTTCACATAATTCCAAATTGCTTTCCTGAATGGCTGGACTCTCACATGTTCATTCACAGTGCATTACTGTGCCCATCATTCACAGCCTCTCCAACATAGACTATTCTCACTTTTTGGTCATGTTTTTCAATGTTTAAAGTGCTGTAAGACCTGAGAGTGGTTTTAATTTGTGTTCTCTAATTATTGGTAATTTGGAACATTTTTCATGTTAATAGTTTATTTAAACTATTAAAATAGTTCACTTAAAGAGAAACATTCATTTCATGTTAATAGTTTTCAATTTTATTGAGAACTCTTTATAGTCTGACCTCTTAGCCACTGGGGAGTGGGCTGCCTGATCCTTGAAGCCTGGGCAGTGGGGTTTGGCAGGGGGAGAGACTGGGATGGGGAGACCATTTAGAAAGGTGTAAGGATAATTCGTACTGTGAGCTCCTTGAGGGCAGGAATCTTTTTAAAACAGGCATAGTCCACTGCACATAGTAGGTCCCTAATAAATGTTTGGTGGGATTGTTGGTCATCTGAGAGGCCAGGTACAAGATAATCTCAGCAGGGACAGGCACGTATTCTTATAAAAACCATAATCTTTACCTCCCCTCTATTCCTCTTCAAATGTAAATTCCTTGAAGACAGGAATTATTTGTATGCCCAGGGATGAGCACAGTGCCTGGGCACATAGTAGGAACTTAGTGTTTGGTGTTTGTTGAATTACATGACCCAGATTGTAGGAGGGTAAGGTAGGTAACGTGATTGATGAATGAGGGAAAATCAGCAGCAGGTTGCACTTTCATCTTAAACTAGGCTAGCTACAGCCCAGAAACCTGCATTAGCAGACACTGCCAGGCACCTGAAATGACCGCATTCCCGGCACTTTCTGCCCCCCCACCTCCCTATGGTCCATTTCTGGCACCAAGAATTGTAGGGAGTAGGAGGTCAGACGTGGTTGGCTCTCCTTTGACTGCAGCTCTTTGTGAGTTGAATGATAACAAACTACTCTAGGGAAAGGTTATTTTGGGGCTAAATTAGCTCAAGAATAAGTGGTCGTCCCCAGGGCTATGATAAAAGCTATCTGCACTAAGCCTCCTGGGCAGAGATCATGATCAACATTCATTCATTCACTCAATAAGGGGAAAGGGAAAGGGAGCAAACATTTATTAAACAGTGACTATATACCAGGCTCTATGTGAGGTACTGGGAACACAGATCTAAGCAAAAAGAAAGATAATCCCTGCCCTCGAGGAGGTAAAATAAAAGGGAGCTGAATCCTGGGGGTGGGGAGAAGTTGGGAGAGTCAGGGCCTGAAGCTGGGAGATGATGAGGATGAGGGATGAATTAGTGAAGGTACGAGCATGGTGGGTGGACATTTCCTCAAAAAGAGGGGTCTGGGAGGAGCTCACCAATCAGAAGAGAGGAGTCACTGGAGGTTTGTGGAGCGATGTGGTCAGAACTGCGCATCAGTGTTGAGGGCGGATTGGAGGAGGGAGCCCGGATGCAGGGAGGTCACTTAGGAGGCAGTTTAAAGAGATCACTTGGACAGCACGAATATGTAATTGAACTGGATGACCATCGGAACAGAATTGGCAAGAGAAGAATGTGAAGCTTTAGTACGTAGAGGTGGTTTCCTGGACAAGGGCTGAAAAAAACAAAGGGTCAAGGTCATGATAAAGGGTAGGTAAAGGAGGGAGAGATGTAAGAATAAGAAATAAAAGTTAAATAGAGGAAATTCAGAGTTCTTGATCAGGAAAGACATGATAATAAGGTGTAGCCATCTCTTTGTGTGGCTGAAGTGGAGAGAGGTGTGGGTCATGGCAGGTCAGGAGATGGAGGAGGTGGGAGGACACATCCACATGCATTTCAAGGTCCCCAAGAATAAAGAAAGGGGATGTGTGAGAGAGGAAGGCTGTAAGCCAGGGATGGAATTCCTTGAGAAAAGAAAAAGAATGGCCAGAGGGCTGATTGAAGACTGCCAACGGAATCTGACTAGGGTGATACATCTGGACCAATGAATCAATCCCCAAACATTTATCAAGCACCTCTTATGTACCAAGGCACTGTGCCAGTGGGGGACAATCCTAAAAGGAGAGGTCGAGGAGGGAAGAACGGGGAGGTCGGGAAGAAGCATGAGGAGAGAGGAGGGAGGCGGATTCTTCTGCTCCCAAGCATTAGGAGAAGAGGGAGGGGCATGAGAAGGGGCATGCCCCGTATTAGAGAGAGTTCCTTCTGGGTCTCCTTTGAGTCCTGAAGGTGGAGGGAAGCCGGTGGAAAAGCCTAAGTCAACTTCAATTTGAAACATTTTTCTTTACACTATCATCATTTCATAGCTTACAGATTATTAGACTTGGGAGGGACACTGGGAAGTGACATTTCAGAGCTGGGACTTAGAATAATGAATATTAAAGAGAGAAGAGGGTTCAGTACATAAAATATCAGAGCTGGGAGGGGCCTTAGAACAGGGAAGGTCAGAGCTGGGAGGTCAGCTTAGAAACAATAAAAAGTCTGCATTATTGTTCATAATTCAAATACATAAGGAATTTCCACTTTTATCACTTCATAACAATGACTTCAAATTTACATTATTTTAAGTACCACTGTAATAGCTCAGTGTATAATACAGATATTTGCCAATATCCCTTCAGAAAATAAAAAAAATACTTTTTACTATACAAAAAAATTTATGCTAAAAGACAAGAACTTGTCCTTAGAATGTAGAAGGTCAGAACTGGGAGAAGCCTTAGCACAGGGAAGGTCAGAGCTGGAAGGGGATTTAGAACAGGGAATGTCAGGACTGGGAAGGACCTTAGAACAGGGAATGTCAGGGCTGGGAGGGGCCTTAGAACAGGGGATGTCAGAGCTGGGAGGTACTTTAGAGACCATTTAGTCCAATTCTCTCTTTTTCCAGATCAGGGAACTTAGAGAAAGGAAATGAACAGCGCCAAAGTCTCATGGTGTCTGAATGGCAGAGCCAGGACTGGACCCCAGGTTTCCTTACCCAGCTTTGCTGTGATTCCCTCAGTCAATTTCTCTTCCTTCCTTCTTCTCAGAAGAACCTTGGGAACACACATGAACTTCCTTGTGTCCTAGGTACTCCTCTCCCAAGGACTAATCTACCTGAGAACGGTACATTTGTTTGAATCAGGGCCTTATTGGAGAGTGATGTGAGTGTGTCCACTTGTATTTGAATTTCTTCTCAAATACTTGGTAACTGTGTGACCCTGGGAAAGTCACTTAACCATTTGGGCCTTGTTTTGCTCATTTGTAAAATAAGGGGGTTGAGCTCAATGATCTCTGGGCATCTCTTCCTGCTTTGAGACAACCAAGCAAAGGGAGAGGTTAGGTGCTTCCAGGTTTAACTAATATGAGCTCTGTCCTAAAGTAGAATGAGTTGCCTCGGGAGGTAATGAGTTTTCCTTCACTAAAAAGTGTTCAAGCAGCAGCTCGATCATGGATGACCCATTGCTGAAGATGTACAAAGCGTTCTTGGAAGGTGTCTGATGTTCCCTGCCTTTATGCTTGGGGACTTTGAAATAGATGTTGACGCGCTCTCAACGCCCAACGCTCCCAGTTCCTCAATCTCCTGACCAAGCCACTTCTAACTCTAAGATTCCTTGATTTTATGAGCCAGGCATCTAAGAGGTGCTAAGAACTCTGTGGGTGAGGGGAGATGATTCAGAAATATATAAGGATTTAGGGCTGGAAAAGACTTTCACAGTCATCTTCCTCAATCCCCTCATTTTAGTGAAAGGGAAACTGAGGCCCAGAGAGAAGAGTCATCTGGTAAGTGCCAGAATTGGAATTTGAACTGAAGTCCTCGAACCTGGCATCCATGGCTCTTGGCATTGTAGCACCCTGCTTCTGGAGGGACTGAGAGGCGCTGGCAGGATGAAAATGGAGCAGGATCCAAGGAGGAGGGAGGGACTGGCTACAGTGGAGAGAGGAGAGAGCCAAGAGGAGCCAAGATGGGGATGGGCTGGGCTGGGGGGTTAGAGTAACAGAGGAAAGACCCAAAGAAGAAGAAAAAGAAGGAGAGAAACGAAGGTGGGGTGGCAGGAACCAAGCCCCAGTTGGACGTGGAGGCTGGGAGGGGATCAAAGAGTCCAACAGAACATAATCCCCCTCCTGGCTCCAGCCCCACCAAGGGCTTTGATGGATACTTCCGAGTCTCAAAGCACTTTCCCATCTATTAGCTAATTTTATTCTCACAACATCCCTGTGTGTGCCCTCATTTGGGAAATGGGTCGGATTAGATGCCTTCTAAAGATCCTTCTGGCTCTAATGGGTTGTGATTCCAGGCAAGAGCTATGTTTTTAATACATAACAGAGAGAGATGGAGACAGAGAGAGACAGAGACAGAGAGACAGAGAGAGAGAGAGACACAGAGAGAGAGACACACAGAGAGAGACAGAAAGAGAAATAGAGGGAGGGGAAAACAAGAAAGGGAGAGAGAGAGAAGAGAGAGAGAGAGAAATGGAGAGAGGAGAGAGAGGGAAAGGGAAGGAGGAGGAGGAGAGAGAGAGACAAAGACAGAGACAGAAGGGGGGCATTAGTTATAATGTGAGGGGACCAGACTGGCTTGCTCCAGATGGGACCCAATATAAGTTCCCTGAAGGCAGGCAACATCCAGAAATAAAGAGAACCACCCGGAGGTCTCATAGCCAACTCCGGTGTTTTAGTTGGTTTTCTTGAGGTTGAAGTGGAATCTGCCTCCCTGCAACGTCCCTTTTGGGTCAGGCTGGAAAAGTCCTCAACATCTTCCCTGTGAACATCCTCCAAATACTCGAAGCTAACAAGTCTCTTATATCTCAACTTTGCATTGAGCAAAACATCCCTAGATCCTCCAACTTCAGCCTCCATCACTGCGGTCTCCTTCCCTGCACACGCTTCAGCTAGTTATTGCCTCTTGTTACTGTCTCTTGTTTCTCCCATTACAACAACAATAATAGCTAGCATTGTGTGGCTCCCAAAGGCTTACAAAAGCGATGTATGTGTGTGTGATCTCATTTGGTGCCCACAACAACCCTGGGAGGTGAATGCTCTGATTGTGTTATCCTTATATCCTCAATGAAGAAACATAAAGATCAAGGAGTCTGCCCAGAGTCATAGAGCTAGTAAGTGTCTGAGGTAGGATTTGAATTCAGCTCTTCCTGATTCCAAATCCAATGCTCCATGGTCTCTGCCTCCTAGCTGCCTTAATGTAAACTCATTGTGAGCAGGCATTGTTTCATTCTTTATTATACTTTTATAATGAGTTCAAGTCCAGGCTCAGACATTTACTTAGGTATACGACCCTGTTTACCTCAGTTTCCTCATCTTAAAATGAGATGGAGAAGGAGGTGGCAAACCACTGTGGTATCTTTGCCAAGAAAGCCCTAAATGAGGTCACAAAGAGTTGGACATGACTGAAACAACTGAACGATAATAACAAATTTGTGTTCATAGCACCCAGTACAGTGCCTAGCACGTAGTATGCACTTAGTAAACACTTGCCAATTAATTGATTGTTTCCTTACTCATTTGTTAAGGAAACAGAAGGGAGCGCATAGGGATCCCAGAAATAAAGGAATATAGAACTGGAAAGGACCACAGAAACCATCCAGTCTGCTTTACAGATGAGAATCCTGAAGCAATTTGCTTCAGTAAGTGCCAATAGGATCTTCGTCAGGACTGTCCGAAGAGGTCTGGAAGGTTGAGACACGGCTCTGCTCCTTCCTCCCTCTGTGGTCTTGGGCAAGCGATTTTTCCCTGTCTGGGTCTCAGTCTCCCCATCTGTCAAGCAGAGGTAGCTCTATCTATACACTGCCTACCTTGGCTGTCTTACAGCTTTGTTGTTTCAAATAAGATAATGGATGCTTTGGTCCTTTGCAAAGTACAAAGCTCTGTGCACATTAAATGGGATATTGTGGGTGAAAGCTTTTGGAAAATTGTCACCATCATTTCATCTTGACGTAAGAAGAGACACAGTGCCCTAAAAATAAAAGAAACCAATCTTTCTCTCCCTCTGGGGAGTTGGGGCTGCGAGAGGAGGAGGGACGGAGGGAGGGAGGGAGAAAGGGTGGGAGGGAATGTGTTTTTTTTTGAAAAGCTTTGCTTCATGAGGCTGAACTTCCCAAGATCCTCATCTTCCATAGACCAGTCAGACTGGTTTCTAGTGAACTTCTTAAGGAACATTGGCCTTGCAATGTGAAGACCTGAGTTCAAAGTCCTGCTCTGCCAGATACTGTCTGTGCAACCTTGGGTAAGTCACTTCCCTCAATCTCAGTGAGTCTCAGTTTCTTCCTCTAAAATAATTGGGTTTAATAATGGTACTGGAGGAAAGGTGATGAAGTATTCCTCTCTCCTCTGGGCAGAAGAGCTGGAGACTGCTGGGGTAGAATGGGGTATACACATAGATTGAGAGCCCAATGTGACCTCTGAGCATGTCTAGTGTCAAGCCTTTGTTTAACAGATGAGGAAATGGACACAGAGTGATTTACCCAGCTTCACACAGAGACCAGACTTGAACGTGGATCCTCAGACTCCAAATTCAGCATTCTCTCCACTGTTCCATGATTTCAGATGGGTCAATGCACCAGCCGGTTTTCTTTTTGTTTGCCTTTTTTGTTTCAGTGGAAGATTTGGGGTAGGGGAGACACCATTTACAGAAATTGCTATGATATAAAAATAAAGTAAATAAAACATCTTTTAAAGAAGGAATTAATTGAATTCAGGGGTCAGACAACATGATCTACTAAGGCCTCTTCCAGTGGGCGCATAGCGGCTCTAGAACACTATACAGGAAAATGTGGCCTGATTCAGGGAGACCCAAAGCCAAGAGGACAATTCACACTGGACAGGATCAGGAGAACCCCATAGTTGTGCTTGAAAAGATAATAATTGTTTTAATGCAGATGCAGAGGACTGGTCCAAGGCAGTTTCTCATATTAGCCAACTCACTGAATTTTCCTTGGGTAGGTGATGCAGGAGAGAAAGTGCTGGGCCTGGGGACAGGCAGACCTGAGTTCAAATCCTGCCTCAAATGTTTACTAGTTGTGTGACCCTAGACAGTCACTTCTTTCCTTTGTATGCCTCAGTTTCTTTATCTGTAAAATGGAGATTATAGTAGCATCTGCCCCCAGAGTTGTGGAGACCACATAAGATAACCTATGTAAACCTTCAAGCACTATAGAAATGCTAGCTTTTAATATTAAGGCTAATAATAGTTTTCAAAGGACTTTCACATTCATTTCATATCTGTCCATTTTGGTCCCATAGACCATGGAACTTTCTGATGATGTAAGCTTTTTGGCCACAGGATAGGCTCCCTAGGAGGATGATGAGTTTCTCATCACTGGAGGTATGCCAGCCAATGCTGGATGACCATCTGCCCCAAATGCTGGAGAAAGGCTCCACGAGTTGGGTCAGAGGTAGAGTAAATGATCTCAATGGTCTTTTCCAGATATGATTCAGGCCATGCCATCTGTGGAGCACATTTCACTTTGGCTGAGATCCCCCTATTTGAAACAAATCTCCATCCAATGGGGACTAGGCCAAGCACAGAAAGCAGCTATTTTGGGCCTCACGAAGGTTTGAGAACATCCTTTAGTCCAAGCAGCCAGCCACCTGGGAAAGAGATCAGTTGGGCGGTGCCCATTACCCAGGAGGCCAGGAACTGGAGGGTATGGGGGGCAGGTGAGAGTGAGGAGCTTTCAGGGGATCTGATAGCCTCTTCCTTTGGCTGTCTGAGGTTTCCTGAGATCCATGGAAAAAACATGCACATGTACGCACACGTGTACACACACATACATATACATGTATACGGAGACATAGCAGATCCAGGAGTTCAGCATCTAGCAGCCCATTGCAAAAACCAGTGATGAGTTACTTTTCTGGAAGACACCATGATGCGGAAGAAACAGTCAGAGGATCTGTGTTCAGATTCTGCCTCTGACAATTACCTGGGTGATTTTGACCGAATCTTTTAATCTCCTCTGAGTGTGTTTCCTCAGCTGTCAGACAAAGGTTGGGGTGGATGACCTCACAGGTTCCTTTCATCTTTAGGTCTGTGGCCCTGTGATTCTTTGCTCAGCAAAGAGCATCCATTCAGGGCAGCTGGTTGTGCTGGACGATTTAGTCAGTATCAGGGCCTGGCAGAGCAGAAACTGAATATTTGCTCTTAATTCTTGACTCCTGTAAATCAATCATCTTCACAGCTGCCAAAATAACCCTCCTAATGCACAGGTTTGACAATCTCAACTGCTCTGCTCAAAGACTTTCCATAACTCTTTTTTTTATGATGCCAATTTAAATAGATTTTATTCTCCAGGACAAGAATTGCATTTCCACTTGTTTACAGTACTGATAAAGTGCAATGTTGTTCACTTTTCTCCCTCTGAGCGCATTCAAGTGTTCAGAATGCCCAGATTTACACGGTAACTTAAATGTTACTTTTAAACTGCTACTGCCTTGGCTACAAATTTAGTCCTTCAATTTTTGGAAAGCTTCATGGAATGTTCTTTCTTCTGGTATGTTTGGTCAACCTCTTCAATGGTGGGTCCGGAAGAAGCACCTCCAGATGGGGCTGCTCCATCCCCTGGGAACCCACCAGGCATGCCTCCTGGTATGCCTCCTGCACTCTGGTACAGCTTAGTAATGATAGGGTTGCAGACCTTCTCCAATTCTTTCTGCTGATGCTCAAATTCTTCCTTCTCAGCAGTCTGGTTCTTATCCAGCTAGTTGATAATTTCATTACATTTGTCAAGGATATTCTGTTTGTCTTCATCCCTGATCTTGCCTTGCAGTTTCTCATCCTCTACAGTGGCCTTCATGTTGAAAGTGTAAGATTCAAGAGAATTTTTGGAAGACACCATGCCTCTCTACTTCTCAGCCTCAGCCTTGTATTTCTCAGCCTCCTGGACCATGTACTCATTGTCTTCTTTGCTCAGCCTTCCATAACTCTTGGATGGAGTCGGTAAGACCTAGGTTCAAATCCTGCCTTCGTTATTTACTCCCTGTGTGACTCTGGGAAAATTGCTTAATGTCTCTGGGCCTCAGTTTCCCCATCTGTAAAATAAAAGAGTTGGACTTGATGACCTCATTTTCCCTTTTTATCACCAATGATTTAAATTTTTTTTAAAAATAAATTTTATTTTTTTCAATTTACAAGAATTTATTTTTTTCTCCCACCCATCTCCTTCCACCCATGGAAAAATAAAAGAAAAAGACAATCTTTGTAATACATAAGCATGGTCCAGCGAAACAAATTCCCATGGTGCCTTCTTAGGTAAACAGTAGGGTCACTCCTTGAGCTAAGGCATTCTCCTTGTGAGTCATCTGTGAAAACACAAATTATTCATTCAATCATTCATTCATCAGCCACTGTGTACCCCTTAAGCATACTCTCATTTCTGCCTATTGTTAATCTCCCCATTCTCCCAAGCCTGGGTCACATTTGAACTCACTCTCCATCACACCATCTCCTAATATTTTGTATTCATCAGTCTTCATGCAATATACATTCCAGTTGCTCGTCCATTTCCAGAGCCAGGACCAAGCATTAGCAATGTTTGAATATTGTGTTCTCTGTGTGTTGAGATCTGTCTACTTCAAGCTCTAAGCCTTCATCATAACCTATGAAATGTGAATCAATGAAAAAGCCATCTCTATGGACCACAGAGAGTGAAATTTTTGTCATTGAAATATGTGTATTTATTTTAAAAGTCCTATTAAAAAGGTGCTAACTCCTGGTCCTTTTGGATATCTCCTCAATATGATGGTCCTTAGAGCTCATCTAGACCAACCTCCTCATTCTATAGTAGAGGAAACTGAGTCAGAGAGGGAAGTGACTTGTTCAGGGTCACACAATTAGTAAGGAGCAGAACTGGACATCAAACCTAGTCATCTGATTCCAAATATTTTTAAATACTTTTTACCATGACTACAGTAGCAAGATCATTAGTTTGGAGCTGGATTTTGAATCCTAACTTCTGTGACTGGTGTCAAGGTTGCTTAAGCAAATATAAAATATAAAGTGAAGAAAGAAATCTATACAAGGTGGTTTGGAGGGAGGGAACTAATGTTGGGGTAATCAGGAAAGGCTTCCTGCAGATGACACCTGACTGCATCTTAAACGAATTCTGAGAGCGTCTCTAAGATAGAAATGTGTTCTAGATGTAGGAAACAACAGTGCCCAAGAGCAGAGATGGAAACAGGAGATGAAGGCTTGTGTGTGAGAAACAGGGAGAAGACCATTTGGCTGGATCACAGAGTGCTGTGGGAGGGGTGATAATGTCCACTGAGGCTGGAAAGGTAGGTTGGGGCCAGTTCACATAAGAGAGTCACTGGAGTTGGCTGAGTAGGGGAGTCTCATGGTCAGATGTGTGTTTGGTGCTTGGGTAGAGTATAGACTGGGATGATGAGAGACTTAAGGAAGAGAGATCAATTAGGAAGTTATTGCAATGATTTAGGTGAGATGTGCCAAGGGCCTGAACTGAGTTGTTACTATTGTTTTGATGACATTTTGCCACCTTTAAAAGCTTCATGTGGGCAGGTTTGGTGCCTCATTTATCCTTGTCTATGACATAGCTCTCATGAGCTGCCACGATGAAGCATTCATGGTCTAGAATTCACCAGTCTATTGGTGACAAGACCTCTTGGTACTTAACTAGGTTGGTCCATCCAGAAGTACATCGATGGACTTGGAACCCTTCCAGCATGGTGGGGTCTGCCATAGACCTGTCAAGATTGATGCAGTAAAGGATGGTGCCATCCCTTCTGGGCTCCAAGCATCACAATCCCTGAGGTACCATATTTTGTGGTTGCTGTTTTGTCTAGCCTTATGATTTCATTAGTATACAGAGTTTCCTGGTGAAGAAACTCTCTCCACTAATGCTGATCAATGCCCATTCTGGGACTTAGAGTCTTCGAGAGTTCTCCAGGGAACCAAGATGAAGTGACTTTCCCGGAGTCACAGACAGTCTGTGTCAGAGGCAGAATTTGAACTTATCTCTTCTTGCCCACAAAGCCAGCTCTCTACCAACTACACCACCCTGCATCTCCTAATCGTATTCCCAGGAAATAGAAATGTCTCTAAAAGAAACATAGATGGGGAAGGTAGCTGAACTAAAATGTACTCTGAGGAGGCTGCGCTTGAGGGGATTGGGGGGATTATTTCTCAAGATGACAGGGACAGATGAAAGGGCAGTGGCTCTGGAGATAAGAGGCCATGGGTTCAAATCCTCCTCATTTGATCATTGATATCAATATGGCCTTGGACAAATAACCTAACCTCCATGGGCTTTACTTTCTTGTCTATAATGGTGCTGGAAGTCCTTTCCAGGTCTATCATATTAGATTTTCTGATATTTGAAAGAGGGAGGGGATACTCAATGCTTAGGGAAAGTCATGGATGTTATTGTTGAGAGGACATCAGTAACTGCCAGCCTCCCATGCCACCTTCCCCATCCTAGAGAACCTTCACGAGTATAATCTACATTCTGCACACACATCCTTTCTGAAGGTTGCAGGCAGGCTTTGGCGCATAAGAGACTGCAGCAGGCCACATCTCAAGAGTCATGGATTAACAGAGAGGTTCAGACACTTTTGGTTTGTTCATTATATTTTTTAAAAAGCTAATGATTCCATAGAGTAAAGTATCACCTCAAAGGCCTCCCTCCAACAAGGTGATTTTCATGTGAATGTCAAAATCCTACAAGATTGCTTGAAGGATGCAAAGGTCAGAACCTCTCATTATCAGAACCTCTCAGATCCCCTCACTATTAAATGAATCATAAAACAAAGAGACATCTATCTGTCAGTCTATAAGCATTTACTGGGTGCCTATGATGTTCCAGGCACTGTCCTAATTATGGGGGATACAAAGAAAGGCAAAAGACAGGCCCTGCCCAGAAGTCTCATTTTTGTGTTTGTATTAAAAGTGCCTAAAACAATGCTCGACACTTTTTAAAAATTGTATTATGATTTGATTGATGTAAGGACTTCCCAGTGAGGAAACTCCCTCTACCATTGCAGACTGGCATCTTCTCTACAAATTATTTTCTTAGAGAGTCGCCTGGAACATTGAAAGGGTGTATGACTTGTTCAAGGTCAACAGTGTCAGAGGCAAGTCTTCCTGGTCAAATTCATTAAACACTTAGCACAGTGCTTGGAACATGTTGTTGTGTTGTTTTTCAGCCCTGTCCCACTCTCCATGACTCCATTTGGAGTTTTCTTGGCAAAGATACTGCAGCATTTTGTCGTTTCCTTCTCCAGCTCATTTTACAAATGAGAAAACTGAGGCAAACAGGGTTAAGTGACATGTCCAGGGTCACACCGCTGGTAAGTGTCTGAGGTCAGATTTGAACTCAGGAAGATGAGTTTTCCTAGCTGCCATGCTTGGAACATAATAAGTGCTTAATAAATGCTTGTTTCCTTGTCCTCCTCCTTCCCTTCCCCTTTCTGTCTCCAAGGTGAACTCTCTGTATTGTACTGTTGTGAACTCCATGCTGGCCCTCACAACAGTACTTACATATTTATTGAGTTGAGAAGGGATGGGGAAGGCAGTATGTGGAAGGGGTGTGATCTATTAACTCAGCTTAGTAGTTTGAACTCCAGATGATTTGTCCCAACTATATTGGGGAGGTTGAGCCACTTGGCTTTGAGCTGTCTTGACCCTCCTCAGACCCCCAGTAGCTTCTGCTGGCTGTGAGCCCCTGCAGCAACCAGGGCCAGTTCTTTGATCCGAGAGTCAATATTGCCTCCTCCCACCCCTAACTTTCCTGACCAGTGGACAAAGCCATTAGAAATTCCCAAGTCCAGAGGGCAAGTGAATGCAAGAAAAGCCTACGTGCAGAATAGGACAGCTGGTAGATGGTAGGAATCTGTTGGCCCTTGGGGAGCAGAATTTCTCAGAATTATAGATATGGAACAGACTTTTGGGGTCATTTAGTCTGACTCTGTCTAAAGGAGGAATCTCTTATGGAACCCCTAACAAGGGATCCCACTGCTTCTGCTCCCAGGAACAGGGAAGCCAACTAACTATTTTTTAAAAAATTTAAATTAATTAATTTATTTTTAGTTTTCAACATTCACTTCCATAAGATTTTGAGTCCTAAATTTTCTCCCCCTCTCTCCTCTATCCCCTCCCTAAGATGGCATGTAATCTGATATAAGGCCAACTAACTCTTGAGGCAGCCTGAGTTGTTCAACAGAACTCAGTTAGAAAGTTATTCCTTCTGTTGAGCCTGCAATAGAAGACAGTCACCATGTCCCCTTTCCACGTTCTCCCCATGTTTTCTAGCCTTTTTGGCAAGCCACACCAAACCCTATCTCTGACTGAAATTGCAATCAAGGAAATCTTCTAAGTTGTTTTTCTTCTGCTCCCCACAATCCCACCATGACCTGCTGTGGTGCCAAATCTCCTTCACCCTTGACTTTGGCAAAGAATCTCTGAACCCACTACAGGACTTTTTACTAGTCCCTATTAAATCCAATCTTAAGAGGTTTGGCATAGTGTACAGAAAGCTAGATTTGAGGTCAGGCATGTCCTATTCAAAGGTTCTAAGAAGACTGGAAAGGCAGAAGGGGGCTGGGATAGGAAAGATTTTGATATGCCCTACAGAGGCATTTATACTTGACTTTGGAGGTAAGAGGGAGCCACCAGATGTCACAGAACTGGGATGAGGGGTGATAGGGTCAAACCTATGCTTTTGGAAAATCATTTTAGCAGTTGGGTGAGACATGGACTGTGGCAGGGAGAGACTTGAGGCAGAAAGACCAACCAGGAGGCTGCTGCAATGGTCCCTATGGTTCCCGGATTTACTTACATGAGTATATATTCTGAACAGCTGATGCTACCTTTCCCCTAGCTTGTTTCTTTAGAATCAAATATACTCATGGGAATCCAATCAGGGTTTTCTTCTAGGAAAGTCTCATGTGATATACTCAGGGGATTGGGTTTTCCTCCCTGAATTTGAATCCCTGGTATCTCTTGTTTGTTACCTAAACTTGGGGCATTTATGTGGAGCCATCTGAGGTCATGGATTTAACTATTGTCTTATTTCTTGCTTTGTTATCTCCTGTGAATTTCTGGGTGATTCAATGGTTACTCTTCTTCCTTTGAGTGGGTTTTCTTGGAGGCTTTTGTTGTAGGCTCTATGACTTTGTTAACGTCTTCTGGCTGAATGTTTTGGTCTTCTTTGTCACCAAAGAGGGATTCCAGAGTCTGAGACTGAATCTGGGTGCGTTTTCGCTGCCTGGCCATATTCCCAACCAACCAACTTGACTCTTGAGTTTTTCAGCGGGGTATGACTGCTTGTAGAGTAACGAGTTCTATGTTCCACGCTTGGGGGGATGCGCCAGCTCTGCCACACCAGCACTCCTCCTTCCCCAAGAACCCCCAACCCGGACTGGGCTTAGATCTTCAGCAGGCTGTGCACTCCTGCTCTGATCTGCCACTTAATTCCTCCCACCAGGTAGACCTGGGGGCAGAAGCAACTGCAGCTGTACTTCTGTAGCTGCCCCACCTCCGCTGCCTCTGGGGTGGTAGCCAAACGGTGCGAACTCCTTCCACTCCCGCAGCTTTTCCCACTAACCTTCTCTGTTGTCTTTGGTGTTTGTGGGTTGAGAAGTCTGGTAACTGCTGCAGCTCACTGATTCAGGGTGCTAGGACATGCTCCACCCGGCTTTTGGTCTGGTTGGTCTGCGCCACTCATGCTGGGCTTTGCTCCTCTCCACTCTTCTCTGCTCTGCTCCCAGCTCCGTGCGGGATAGACCTCACCCAGAGACCATCCAGGCTGTCCTGGGCTGGAACCCTGCTTCCCTCTGCTCTTTTGTGGGTTCTTCAGTTCTAGAATTGGTTCAGAGCCATTTTTATAGGTTTTTGGAGGGACTCGGCAGGGAGCTCACGATCATCCCTGCTTTCCAGCCACCATCTTGGCTCTACCCCCCTTGAGTGGGTTTTTAAAGCATAGATAAGAATTCACATGGCAAGAGACCTCAGAGGTGATATAGTCCAATCTCTTCCTTTTGTGGATGGGGAAATTGAGGCAAAGAGGGGGAGAAGTGACTGGCCTAAGGTTCTTTAATCAATAGAAGCAGAGCTGGTACTCAGATTTGAATAACGTCTTAAAATCTCCAGTGTAACTATGCCCAAGGGGCAACAAAACCATGCATGCCCTTTGACCCAACAATATCACCACTGGGTCTGTATCCCAAAGAGAAGAAAGAAAAAGGGAAAGGACCCATATGTACAAAAATGTTTATAGCAGCTCTTTTTGTGGTGGCCAAGAATTGGAAATTGAGGGGATGCCCATCAGCTGGGGAATGGTTGAACAAGTTATGGTAAATGATTGTGATGGAATGCTATTGTGCTTAGAAATGATGAGGAGGATACTCTTAGAAAAACCTGAGAAGACTTACATGAGCAGATGCAAAGTGAAGTGAGCAGAACCGGGAGAACACTGTGCACAGTAACTGCAATATTGTACAATGATCAACTATGAATGACTTAGCTCTTTTCAGCAAGGATCTAGGACAGTTCCAAATGACTCATGATGAACAACACTATCCACCTCCAGAAAAAGAATGGACAGAATCTGAATGCAGATTAAAGTATACTATTTTTCGCTTTATTTTTCATGTTTTTCTTTTTGGTCCGAGTCTATTTTTACAATGTGGCCAATGAGGAAATATGTCTGCACATGACTGCACATGTATAACCTATATCAAATTGCTTAGTTTCTCAAGGAGGGGGGAGAGGAGAGAATTTGGACCTCAAGATTAAAAAAAAAACACAAATGTTAAAAACTTTTTACATGTAATTGGAAAAATTTATTTAAAATTTCCAGTGCTCTTTCTTCCCAAGGAGGAGGTTTTTCCTGGTCTCCCTTCCTAACATTCCCCCTACATATACTCTCTGCTTGTGCTTTTCCCATCTGAGATCACCTCCCACTGACATTTTATATATCTCACATGGGCATAGCTCTTTACATGTTGTTTCTGTGAGCTCCTTGACAGCAGAGACTATTTTTTGCCCTTCTTTGTATCCCTAGCTGTTAGCACAGTACCCAGTTAGTTGACTGACTAACAGGAACTCTGTAAGGTGGGCAGTACCAGTAGCAATATTTTCCATTTTACAGATAGGGTTACTGGGGCACAGAGAAATGATATACCTTGGCCAAGGCCATACTGCTCATAAGTGGCAGAGCTGGGAATTTTCTAACTCCCATCCAAGTGTCCTTACTACATCCACACTGACTCCTAAGAGGTATTATTATGTCATCCTTATTAATAAACAACCATAAATTGCCACCTGAGGAGTAGCACCAATTGTACGTAAGAGGCTTGATACTCAAAGCCAACTTTCAAACTCTCAATCTAATCTTCTTTCTATTAGACCTTGTTTCTAATCCCACTCTGTTGATTCAAAATTTAGAGTTATCTCAGAAAGCCACAGAATCACAGAGAGTATGAGAATTGCAAAGGCTTCAGTTTTCGTCTCATCCACCCCACTTTGAGTATCCCGCAAGTGGTCAGCCAGCCTCTAACAGTGGACCATCACCAGTTGTCTTGACTTTTGTTGATCTTTGAGCAGCTCTGCCTCAATTAAATCCAATTCACTCGCAAGTCAAGACCTCACCTTTGTGATGTCATTGGTCCTCTTTAAGAACAAAGGATCACCACCAACAACGGTTTTTATTTTTAATAGTATTTTATTTTTCCAGTTATATATAAAAACAATTTTTAACACTCACTTAAAAATTTTTTTGAGTTCCAAACTTTCTTCCCTCCCTAAGACAGTAAGCAATTTGATATAGGTTTTGTATGTGCAACCACATAAAACATATTTCTGTATTAGTCACAACAGCGACAATAATTGCTAGCATTTACAGGTTTATAAAGTGCTTTACCTATGTTAGCTCATTTGATCCTCATAACATCCTTGGAAGGTAGATGCTGTTATTATCCCCATTTCATAGATGGAGAAACAGAGGCAAATCAAATTTTTTTTTAATTGACTTGCCCAGGGTCAAACAGCTAGCAAGTATCTGAGGCCACACTTGAACTCAAATGTTCTTGAGTTAATTTCCTTAATTTCCACAAAAAATTAAGTCCAGGGCTCTATGCACTGTGCCACTGAGAGCACGGTAGAATCTTGGACCCACCTAGCATGCTGATTGGATATTGAGAATGAATCAGAGAATTTTAGAACCTCAGAGCTGGAGAAAGACCTTAGAGGTCACGGAGTCTGACCTCCCTCCTGATTCAGGAGTCCCCTTCTCCATCATCACTTTCAAATCCAACCTGAATAGATGACCTTTACAATCCAGGGACCTTAGTGCTCCATCCCTTGCACACCGGATGCGGGCTGCTGCTGCTGAAAGCCTTCCAGTTTTCTTGCCATTGTATGGGTATCGATGGAGCAAGCTGACTGTCCATTAGTTGTCCCTCACTAGTATTAGGAATGGCTAGGTGGCGCCATAGTGGATAGCGTGCTGGGGCTGGTGTCAGGAAGACTCATCTCCCTGAGCTCAAATCTGGCCTCAGACACTTATTAGCTGTGTGACCTGAAGAAGTCACTTTACCCTGTTTGCCTCTGTTTCCTCATCTGTAAAATGAGCTGGAGAAGGAAATGACCACTCCAGTATCTTTGCCAAGAAAACCCCAAATGGGGTCAGGGAGAGTCAGACATGATCGAAACGAATGAATGACAACAGCAAGAACTATTAGTATTATGTGACATCTGTATGTGACTGTGTCAAATGCAAAACACTGGAAACAACCTGTATGTCCAACAGTTGGAGAATACCTGAACAAATTATGGTATAATATTGTAATGGAATATTATGGTGTCAGTAAAATGTTAAATATGAAGCCTAAGAAATATGCAGGAAGTGAAGTTAGCAGGATTGGAAGATGGACTGTTTTTTAAAGGCAAGACAAGGAAAAGGCAAAAAAAAAGGAGAAAAAAGAAGAGGAAGAAAAGGGTTTAGACCAGCAGGTTTCTGGGGACCTTCCAAATCTTAAAATCAGCAATTTTGTGATTCCTTTCCTCACAAACATTGGGAGATGGAAGGGAGGCTGGGGAGCAGTGGAGAGCCTTCTCAAAGCAGGGAAGGACTCTTCATGGATCTTTTTCTTTAAGATCTTTAAGTAGCTGAAACTCATTTAAAAGCGCCCCGAGCTACGGCAGTGGTATTGATCACAGCAATCATGAGCAGTCATTAGAGCAGCAGCTCCAACATTCACGACGCTGGTGATCATATTATCACTGCCCCAGGAGGCCAGACACTCGACATACACTGGCGCATCATTGGATCTGATGATGAGAATGAAAAAAAAATGCCCAATCAAGCCGGAGCATCCATAGCTGATGACGCGGCGTCGCGTACAAACAGGTCACTGACGGATTGAAGCGCGCTTGCTGGTGTTGAAGGGGAGGACACCATCCAGGGTGGGGTTCTGTCCGAGGGTGAATTCAAACGCTCCCGCTCCCATCACTGGCGTGTTTCCCAAGGAAGGTGGCGCCTGGAGCAGACAATCTGCTGGAGTCATTCATGGTCCAGGATTCTCCCTAGTGGACAATTCCTCCCCTACAAAGCCAATGGGGGTAGCGGGGTCCCGCTGGTTGTGCAACAACTCTAATCTTAAAACTGCGAAACTTAAGGCCCTCTAGAATTGGGTGACTATTTTTGTAAGGGACACATAAGAAGAAATTAATGCTCACCAAGAGCTATCTGGGTTTGAGAGTGATGGTATCCACTATTTTCAGTGGTTTTTCATCCATGTCCAATGCTTCCTGATGCCACTTGGAGTTTTCTTGGCAAAGATATTGCAGTGGTTTGCCATTTCCTTCTCCAGCTCATTTGACAGGTGAGGCAACTGAGGGAAACAGGTTGAAGTGAGTTGCCCAGGATCACATAGCTCGTAAGTGTCTGAGGGTGGATTTGAATTCGGGTCTTCCTGACTCCAGACCCAGCGCTCGGTCCACTGAATCACCCAGCTGCCTGGGTACCCGTTATAACCCAGTTCAAATCAAGGGTTTGAATCCAAAGACACTTATTTGCTGTATGGTCCTTTTTGAACCACTTAACTTCTTGCCTCAGTTTCCTCATCTGCAAAATGAAGCATGTGGGACTCTATGGCTTCTCATGTCCCTTCCAGCTCATGATTCATAATGATGTTTCCACATGTGGAGTTGCGGGTTGGCCTCTGAGGTCCTGTGTAATTCACAATCCCAAATCCCTCTGAATCACTGAAAAAATAAACCAGCAAACAAACCCAAACCCTCCGGGGAATCCTGACTCTCAAGCAGCTGTGCTGCACAAGCTAGAGACAGCTAGCAGTGAGGTACTATGTCATGCAAAGTGCTTCAGCCCAGCCATTTCGCTCCATGCTCGCAAGGGCCGCTGGGAGGAAGGTGCTATTGTCTCCATTTTTTCAGATAAAGCTAAATGACCGCCCAGGGTCACAAAGTTTGCAAGTGACTTCAGCAGGATTCAGGCTCAGGTCCTCATCATGCCGGTTCCAGCACTCTGCCCAGCACATCAATTAACCTTCCCCCCAAACGTCCCCTTATTTCCTTGCAATGGGAACATTCAGCTTAACTCTGCTTCTGACACCCATCTAAGGAAAAGTTTCTCGACAGTCAGAGCTGTCAAAAAGTGGAATGGGTAGTCTTTGTGTGTAACGGAAACTCTCTCCCTGGAGGTCTTCCATCAAAGGAAGAAAGGAAAGAGAGAAGCATTTACTAAGCTTTATCGGTACTGCGTGCCATGCGCTGTGCTAAGGACTTTGCAAATATCGTCTCATTTAATTCCCCCAACAATCCTGGGTAGTAGGTGCTATTATTATCCTCGTTTTATAGTTGAGGAAATCGAGGCAGCAGAGTTTAAGTGACTTGCCAGGATCACACAATTAGTAAGTGTCTAAGGCTCAATTTGAACTCAGGTCTCCCTGATTTTAGACTGAGACCTCTGCGCACTGTGGCGCCACCTAGAGGCCTCTTATACTGCAAAGGGGATTTGGAGTCAAGTACAGAACTCTGAGGTCTCTTCCAACTCTGAGATTCTGTGATTCTTCAAGGGTAGGGGCAGATGAGCCCTGGGGAAACTGAGGCATCCTCCTCCTCAGCAAAAGTTTAAGTGCCAGAGACAGAATTCACTTCCTCCTAGCCTCCTAGGGTAACTGACCCTCAGAAAAGACCTCTTACAGATTATAAAGGACCAGATCATTCATTCATGTCTTCTGCCTGCAAACCCAATATTCTCTTCCCTTCAACATGCTTCCTGGCCTGGATAATGCTGTCCTTTATCCATTGTCCATGGCGCTAAAAGAGGCTGTGTGGTCCTGGATTCAGATCCTGACTCCAACACCTATTGTATGACCCCACCAAGCCTGAAACGGTCTCTCTGGGCCCCAGCTGCTTTATCCTAGAAATGAAGGGTCTTAGATGGTTTCAGGATTTCTAGGATTCAGCTGTAGATCCTATGACCCACAACAGGTATGATTTTAAATAAGTCACTCCCTTTTCTTTTGGCCTCAGTCTCCTTCCCTGAAAAATTAAGAGGCTCAGAGTAGATGAGCTCTCAGGTCCCTTCGAAGTATTTCTGACAATTCTTGAACATTCCCATTTCCCAGCAAGGGGATGGGAGATCAGACCAGGGAGGAGAAACAGGCACCAAAGAGAAAGAGAGAAAAAGGAAGGGGGGGGGCGGTGCGGAAAGCAACAACAACATGACATCTTGAAAACCAGTCTGCTCTGGACTGGCCCCCAGAGAGTGGTGGGAGCATCCTTCACCAGGGAAGATAAGGGATGTGAGGCTAAAAAAAAACTTTTATGAGTTGACTCTGACCTCTCTGTTGCCTCCTGGGGAGAGATTGATACCCCCAGCTCTCCTCGCCAGACCCAGATCCCAGGGGCCTGATGAGCTGGTTTTCTGAAGTCTCAGCTACTGATCGTAAGATGCTACTGCCTTCCCCAGCCTGGGCAGGTTCAAGCAGCAGAAAATAAAAGGGGAGGGGTCTTCACACAATGGGTCCCCTACCATTTGTCAGGCTGGACACTGGCCTCCAAAGACACCATGTGGGTTTTTATTAAACTCTGTCCCTTGGAAGTCTCACATGCAGAAGAAAAATGTCCAGCTAAGGGCAAGATGCATCTGTGTCTTTTTTTAATCTTTCTCCATGCTTCCTTCTTTCACCCCCCTTTTCTTCCTCCCTCCATCTCTTCTCTTTCTCTTTTTTCCCTCTTTCTGTCTCTCCCTCCGTTCTCTCTCTCCATCCCTCTCTTTCCTTGTCTCTCTTCTCTTTTCTTCTCTCTCTTTGTCACCCTTTGTTTTTTCACCTCTCTCTGTCTCTCTCCCCTCCCTCTCTCTGTTCTCTCTCTCCTGTGTCTCCCTGTGTCCTCTCTCTCTGTTTCCCTCTCTCTCTCTCTCTCTCTCTCTCTCTCTCTCTCTCGCTCACACACACACACCACTGGAGCTTTTGACTCAGGACCTGTATAAGCAGGAAAGGAAATGAGATGGAATCCATCAAGACAAAATCTCTGGGTTTGGAGACTATGACTCTGTTCTGGCTCTGGAGACCATAACAAGAAAGCCAGATGAGGATCCTGGGGGCAGAAGGGACCCTGCCTCAGAGGCTGGAGAATTATGATGCCCCAGGGGATTTTGATTTGACATCCCTGCTGTGGTTGTCCATCCACTGATCCTTTGTAGAGAAGGTAGATATGACCTTGATGTCCTGAGGCAATCGTCAAAGGACTGCGGTTCATTGAATTGTGGCTCATTGGCTTCAGTCAATCAACTGACTTCTACTTCCTAAGCAATGAGTGTAGTGATGAGAGGGCTGGCTTGTTGTCTGAAGACCTAGGTTCAAATTCTGACCCTATGAGTCAGAAAATTACTCTGACTATGAAGCAGAAAATTACTTGGGAAGTAATTCTCCCCCTTTGGCCTCAGCTGAATCCTCTTTGCGGTAAGTAGGAGATAGGAGAGCTGGACATGGATTCAGGAAGGCCTGAGCTCAAATCCAGCCTCAGACATTTGCCAGCTGGGTGACCCTGGACAAGTCACTTCACCTTGGTTGCCTCAATTTTCTCAACTGTAATGTAAATCATAATAGCACCTATCTCTCAGGAGGATCAAATGGGGTGATGTTTGTAGAGTTCTTAGCACAGTGCCTGACACATAGTAGGTGCTATAAAGTGCTAGCTATTATTATTAAGTATTATTATTATTATTATTATTATTACTTCTGGGATGATGACTGAGGAGAGCTGAGTTCTAGTCCTGATTTTCTGTCATTAGCCATGTGACTGTGGGAAAGTCATTTTTCTCTGAGCCCTACTAAGACTATGATTCAGAGGCACTAGGGATCAGTTAGTCCATCAACAAGCATTTATTAAACACCTACTATGTTCTAGGCACCGTGCTAAGGGCTGAGGATACAAAGAAAGGCCAAAACCAGCCCCCTCCACCTCCACCCCATCACTGTTTTGTCTAGAAATCTAAAGACTGACACCAGAATTAACTAAAGTCATTCAGGACCTTTAGAGGTCACCTGGTTCAGCCCCATCATTTTACAGAAGAGGAAACTTGGGGCCAGAGAGGGAAAGTAGTTGCCCAAGGTCATAGAGCTGGTAGAGAAGGGGGAGGGGAGGGACTAAGCATTTATATAGCACCTACTATATGCTGGGCATTTTGCTAAGCAAATATCAATTCATTTCCAAGTTCTATCTCATCTGAAAAGCGAATACCTCCTTTTCAAATATTATCTCATTTGATGCTGGCTGGATTTGAACTCAAATATTTCTGACTCCAGGACTAGCATCACCTCACTGCTTATTTGAATGCAAGTCCCTTTGCTTCAAACACAGTCTTGGCCATCAGATCCTAGAAGACTAGACCAAGAAAGAAAGAAAGAAAGAGAGAAAGAAAAAGAAAAAAGGGGGCAGCTAGGTGGTGCAGTGAGTAGAGCATCAGCACTGGAGTCAGGAGGACCTGAGTTCAAATCCAGCCTTAGACATGACACACTTATTAGCTGTGTGACCTTGGGCAAGTCACTTAGCCCCAATTGCCCTGCCTTCCCCCCTCCAAAAAAAGAAAAAAGGAGAGTAGACCAGAGGACCCTTACAGTAGAGACCCTTACAGAGAGACCCTTACAGCTCAAAGGAGGCCCCATGTGATCACTTGCTCATAGCTCTAGGGCTGGGATGGGCCTCAGAGGCATCTTTTTTTCACATGAGGACACTGAGGCCCAGAGAGATTGAGTGATTTGCCCGTAGCCACCTAGCTAGTAAGAATCAGATCCCGGTTTCATAATATCAGTAGGTTCAAAGACTAATAGATTTAGGGCTGGGAGGGGCCTTAGAAGTCATGGAGTTTAACCATCACCTCATTTTACAATTGAGGAAATTGATGCCCAGAAAGGTTAAATGCCTTACTTAAGGTCACACAGCCAGGAAATGTCAGAGCGGCGATTCAAACTCAGCTCCTGGGATTTTGAATCCAGTCCTCTTTCCACGCTGTCTCCCATTGTAGGTGACTCGAGAGAAGGCTGAATGCATGAGGCCACCTCTGCTTTGCAGCACCCAGTGATGGAATGGAACGGAATATCTCAAGACATTCTTTAAGCTGCAAATAGACGTTTCAAGACCAGTTTAGACATACTCGTGAATGACTGATCCATACTTGGTTATTTAGAGGAAGTCAGCAACTCAATTCAATACCACAAACATTCCTCCAATCATCATTATCTGCAGAGCTCCGTGACGGGCTCCCCGTGGAATGCAAAGGAGAAAAATGCCTTTAATCCTGGACACGGCCTTTTTAGGAAGGATAGTGACAGACTGCAGTGGGGCCGGAGGACAGAGGCAAGGACAGGGAGAGGCTTGAAGACCGCGCCATACAAGGGAAAAGGCGGACTGAAAACGGGCAGTTTGCTTCTAAAGTGTTTGAGAGGGGAGAAAGGATTGGACGTGTGCAGCTCTGCCCCAGAGAGCAGAAAAACATCAGGGGTGGGAGCGGGGATATGCCTAGAGATGGAGTTGCTGCAGAAGGAAAGAGATGGGGATGGGAACTTTGACTTCATTAGGCCAATGCCAATGAGGATCAGCACCTTCTCTGCAAGTCTTAGAGACTCGAGGGAGCACCAACAAGTTATAAACCACCCAGTCAGAAGGTGCCTTGTGGCACCAAGGCCAGCTGTCCTGATGCTGCACTGCCTTTGAGGAAAGGAACAGAGTCCTACACTTAAAAACAAAAGCAAACAGCCGTCCATCGGTGAAGCAGGCTGCCTTAGGAGAAACTGGTTTCCGTGATCGCTGGAGGTCTTTGATCAGAGATTGAATTATCGTTTATCTGAGATGTGGAAGAGGGAAGGAAGGAAGGGAAGAAGGGAGGGAAGAAGAAAAAGGAAAAAGAAAGGAAGAAAGGAAGGGAGGAAGGGAAGGAAGGAGGGAGGGAAGAAGGAAATAAGGAAGGAAGAAAAAGGGAAGAGAGGGAAGAAGGAAGGAAGAAAAAAGGAAGGAAGAAAGGGAAGGAATGAAGAAGTAAAGAAGAAAGGAAGAGGAAAAGGAAGGGAAGGGAGGAAGGAAAGGAGGGAAAGGAAGAACAAAAGGAAGGGAGGAAAGAAAGAAGGAAAAAGGAAGGGAGGAAGGGAGGGAGGAAGGAAGGCAGAAGGGAGAGAAGACAAAAGAAAAAAGGAAGATAGGAAGGAAAAAGGAAGAAGGAAGGAAAGAAGGAAGGAAGGAACATAAATGTTTATTAATCACTTCTTATGTGCCAGGCACTGTGCTAGGTGCTGGAGATACAAATACAAGCAAAAAGATAGTCCCTGCCCTTCTGTAGCTTCCAACCAAATGAGGGTGGATAATACAGGAATCTGAAAAGGAATCTGAAAAGCAGAGTGGGGTGGGAGGGACATGATTTTCAAGGAAGGTACTGGGCAGCAGGACATGGTTTTCAATCTCCAAAGTCAGAAGCACAGCCAAGAGCTAAATGAAGGGGAGCCAGCCTGGGCTCCTCCACAAAATGGAGGCCCCCAGGAGGAAACCCACCCCTCAATGGGAGGGGCCAGTCTAGTGGAGAAATATCCCATGGTGCATTTTTGGTGCAGGTAGATCTGACTATATGAGCTTGGGTGCCTTCCCATGCTAAGATTCTGTATGATTCTGTGATTCTCCATTCAGCTGTCATCCTTTCTCATCTTCAAGATAAACTTTAAAAAGTTAGTTTACATCTAATGCTTCTACTCCCTCACTACTTATCACAATAGCCCTCCCCTCCAACCTCCAGTCTTTTTCTCCTCTAGTCCCACCTTCTTCAAATGATCCTACTCTATCTTGACCTCAAGATCCTTCACCATCCCCTTTCTTCTTCCCTGGATGCCTTCCAGTTTGAAAACATCCTCCTAAAATTCAGCAAATATGAGACTTTGCTGTAGTCCCTTTTAAGATGGTATTGTGATGAATTCGTTGTTCACCTAATTGTTCTAGCCTGCTCAGTCATGTCTGAACATTAGCAGTTTTCTGGCATGTTAGTCATCCCTTCCCACTTAGTTGCCCACTTTCACATTCAATTAACCATCTCTGCCCCCATCAAAGCCATTGAGAAAAATGTTGAATGAAAAAGAGTTAAATCCCTGTGGCACTCTGTGAGAGACCTCACCCCATGTTAACAATGGCAAATAATGATTATTCTTTGGGTCATCTGACCAGGTTTATATTCCCCTTGCTGAATTTTCATCTTGTTTTTCACTTCTCTTCATCATGTCCATAAGGATAGCACAAGAAGTTTGTTGAATGCTTTGCTGAAAGTTAGGTCATCCATTGTATCCTGGACCATCACCAGTCCTCTTGACTTCTGTCCTGCCACTGGACTTCCATAGCTCTGGAAGAGAGATTGAGGCTGATGACTTTGTATGATGACCCTTGTGATGTCACTGGTCTTCCTCGAGAACAAAAGATGAACAACAAGAACAACAGTATGTGATGACCACAGTAATGGTTCCCAGCCTTTCCAAGTATGATAACCCTTTTTCAATGTAAACATTTTTTTGTGAAGACTCTCACACTATAGCTGTTGTTGTTTTGTCTTTCATTTTTGAAGAGCACCAATGACATCATTGAGTGATGTCTTGACTTGCCCAGGAATTAGATTTAAGTCAGTTAGAGTCACACAAAGTCATTAAGCTC
Source organism: Trichosurus vulpecula (assembly GCF_011100635.1). NCBI lineage: Eukaryota > Metazoa > Chordata > Mammalia > Diprotodontia > Phalangeridae > Trichosurus > Trichosurus vulpecula. Next base: position 294,052,045 of record NC_050577.1, read on the forward strand.
ACTCTCTTCCAGAGTCATTGAGGTCTAGTGGCAAGACAAGTTAGGATGACTGGTGATGGCCCAGGATGCAGTGAATGAGCTTGGGATCTTCTATGTCTGACCAAGCTCTAAGTGCTCCACAGTGCTTGCTTCAGCTGCCCTCATGGCTGCTGAAACAAATTGTTCTCATCTGCCTATTCTGCTAGGGGGAGTTTTCCCATGCTTGGAATAGACTCCCCTCACTCACTGATGGGTTTAAGACCCCTCGGTTACCCTCAACCTGGTTTAGTCCATCTGCTGAAATGGCTTATTGGGGTGTGGCTGCTGTGAATGCTACAGGTTCTTGGAGCCACAGGTGAGAGTTGGGTGATCAGTTGGACACTGAAGGGTGAGCATCCCGGAAAAGAGCCTTCACCTCTAGTACTCCTGAACACCCCATACACTTCTCACACTATAGTAATTGTATTACTAATATCCCTACTAATAATAGTTGTATTACTAAAACCTTAACTTAATGTCCAATTATTAAAACATTAACCAAACTTTAAGTACTTCATAAATGCTAGTTATTATAATAAATAATAATTCTTTTTCTTCTATCTTTTTGAGTACCAAGGGAGCAAAACGGGAGTTGAGTAGTCTTGCCTTCACCTTAACATCCATTATTATCATCTAATCCACCTTCAGCAGAAAGTTTCTTTGTTATCTCTCTTCTCACCAAAGAACTATTTCTGTTGTCTTTAGGACTTGCCCCCAACTTCAGCTCATACTGAACTTTAGCACTCAATGCTATTCATACAAGATCATGTCATTCTTTTGGATTCATTCACCATTACTTGCCCTTGCTTCTATGTCTTGTATGTGTTTTTTTTAAATAAACTAAAGTAAACTTGACCAATGAGTTCCCTATTACTCATTAGACTGCACTATCTTTTTATCTCAACACAATCATTTGTGTTTATATCATTAAAATTTTGTTCTGGAGAAACTCCCATATCTCCTACCTAAAAGGGAGGAGCAAAAGTTTTCTTTTTGAACTGGGGAGATCTGAACACATTTGTAAGCAGGTGGGAAGGAACCAAGAGAGAAGATAGAGAGAGAGAGAGGAGAAGCCCATGCTGGATAGGATCAAAGATGGTTGGCCATAGTCTTAGACAAAACTAGGAATCCTTCCTTGGTAAGCCCAGTTTAGTGGGGAGGGGAATACAGAGAAGTTTTAAGGATTGGGGAATGGGAGCTGAGGCTAGGATTGTCACATGGTCTCAGTCTTCTCTGTGGAGTCTGCTGTGAGTCATTGTGGGGAGTGAGGTACAATTGGTGATGGAGAAGAAAAAAGAGCAGTCACTGTGAGGAAACAGATCACTAGGGCATTAATAACGGTGGAATAGGAGGACTGGTCATTATCCTTGGTAGAGAAAAATAGAAGCAAAATAGAGATTGAGTAATTGTACCTTTTGTTGTTATCATCTGAGTCACTCTGACCAGACTTCCTATCCCTCCTTTGATCTTTCTTCTTTCCTCAACATAGATTTCTAAAAACCTTTGTTGTTGTTGTCCTGAGCGTTCATTGATAGCTTCAGCTCATCCTGAGTTTCGGGGACATTTTTTTTGTACTCACTCTAGCATCTGCCCTTGTTTATGTCCTTTTAAAATCTGAGACTCTGTTAAGCCCCCTTTCCAGGTACATGTACTTCATCTCCTGGAGAATCCTCCTTCCCTCTTCTTCCCTATCAGAATCATAGGATGCTAGGTCTAGAGCTGAAAGAGACTTTCAAGGCCATCAAGACCAATCCTCCTCATTTTAAAGATGAGGAAACTGAGGCCCAAAGAAGATAAGTGACTTGCCCAGGAACACACGGCTAGTAAATTTCTGAGGTGAGATTCAAGTCCGGGTCTTCCCGACTCAAAGATCCTCAAAACTACCCACTCCAACACAATGTTTACTCTATCTGTCATTAGAATCTCATTGCCCCTGCAGTTAAGGAGCTGAATCTGGACTTGCTTATTGAGCTGACCCTTACCATCTGTGTGACCTAGAGGAAATTTCTTGGAGTTCATGGCCCCAGTTTTCTTATCTGAAGTTGGGGAGCTAGTGAGGCTTGATGGTTTCTGAGCACCATGCCAGCTCTGGTTCTCTGATGTATTTAAAAAACCCAAAGCGGGGGTGGGGGGCAGAGCCAAGATGACAGCTAGAAAGCAGGGATTTGCCTAGGGCTCTCCCCCGGGACCCTCCAAACACCGATAAAAATGGCTCTGAACAAATTCTAGAACTGCAGAACCCATGAAATAGCAGAGGGAAGCAGGGCTCCAGCCCAGGACAGCCTGGATGGTCTCTGGGTAAGGTCTATCACATGGAGCTGGGAGCAGAGCAGAGCCCAGCATGAGCCACACCCAGGCCAACCAGACAGGGAGCCAGGCAGAATAGGCCCTAGCACCCTGAATCAGTGAGCTGTGGCAGTTACCAGACTTCTCAACCCACAAACACCAAAGACAACAGAAAAGGTTAATGGGAAAAGCTGCAGGGACAGAGTGAAAGGAGTTTGAGGTTCAGCCACTGCCATGGGGGCAGCAGAGGTGATGGAGCTACAGCTGCAGTTACTTCTGGCCCCAGGCCCACCTGGTGGGAGGAATTAAGTGGCAGATTAGAGCAGGAGTGCAGAGCCTGCTTAAGATCTGACTCATGATCCGGATTGGCGGTTCTTAGGGGAGGAGGAGCACTGGTGTGGCAGAGCTGGCTGTATAGAATAGCTCTGAAAACAACAGCACAGCCCTTCAAGCTTGGGACAAAGTACTCTATACTCTACAAGCAGTCATACCCTGATGGAAAACTCAAGGGTCAAGGAAGTTGGCTGGGAACATGGCCAGGCAGTGAAAATGGACTCAGATTCAGACTCAAACTTCGGAATCTTTCTTTGGTGACAAAGAAAACCAAAACATACAGCCAGAAGAAGTCAACAAAGTCAAAGAGCCTACATCAAAAGCCTCCAAGAAAAACATGAACTGGTCTCAGGCCATTGAAGAGCTCAAAAAGGATTTGAAAAAGCAAGTAAGAGAAGTAGAGGAAAAATTGGGAAGAGAAATGAGAAGGATGCAAGAAAACCATGAAAAACAAGTCAACAACTTGCTAATGGAGACCCAAAAAAATACTGAAGAAAATAACACCTTAAAAATAGATTAACTCAAATGGCAAAAGAGCTCCAAAAAGCCAATGAGGGGAAGAATGCCTTGAAAGGCAGAATTAGCCAAATGGAAAAGGAGGTCCAAAAGGCTACTGAAGAAAATACTATCTTAAAAATTAGATTGGAGCAAGTGGAAGCTAGTGACTTTATGAGAAATCAAGATATTATAAAACAGAACCAAAGGAATGAAAAAGTGGAAGACAATGTGAAATATCTCATTGGAAAAACCACTGACCTGGAAAATAGATCCAGGAGAGATATTTTAAAAATTATTGGACTACCTGAAAGCCATGATCAAAAAAAGAGCCTAGATATCATCTTTCAAGAAATTATCAAGGGGAACTGCCCTGATATTCTAGAGCCAGAGGGTAAAATAGAAATTGAAAGAATCCACCAATTGCCTCCTGAAAAAGATCCCAAAAAGAAATCTCCTAGGAATATTGTCACCAAATGCCAGAGCTCCCAGATCAAGGAGAAAATACTGCAAGCAACCAGAAAGAAACAATTTGAGTATTGTGGAAACACAATCAGAATAACACAGGATCTAGCAGCTTCTACATTAAGGGATCAAAGGGCTTGGAATATTATATTCCGGAGGTCAGTGGAGCTAGGATTAAAACCAAGAATCACCTACCCAGCAAAACTGAGTATCATGTTCCAATGCAAAATATGGATTTTCAATAAAATAGAGGACTTTCAAGCTTTCTCAGTGAAAAGACCAGAGCTGAATAGAAAATTTGACTTTCAAAGACAAGAATCAAGAGAAGCATGAAAAGGTAAACAAGAAAGAGAAATCACAAGGGACTTACTAAAGTTGAACTGTTTTGTTTACATTCCGACATGGAAAGATGATGGGTGTCATTCATGAGACCTCAGTATTAGGGTAGCTGAAAGGAATACACACACACACATATAGATAGATAGATAGATAGATAGATAGATAGATAGACATAGATAGATAGATATAGACAGAGGGCACAGGGTGAGTTGAATATAAAGGGATGATATCTAAAAAAATAAAAATCAAATTAAAGGATGAGAGAGGAATATAGTGAGAGAGGGAGAAAGGGAGAGATAGAATGGAGTAAAGTATCTCACATAAAAGTGGCAAGAAAAAGCAGTTCTGTAGGAAGGGAAGAGGGGGCAGGTGATGGGGAACGAGTGAATCTTGCTCTCATCAGATTTGACCTGAGAAGGAAATAACATATGCACTCAATTGGGTATCTTACCCCACAGGAAAGAAGGAGGAAGATAAGAAAAGGGGGGATGATAGAAGGGAGGGCAGATAGGGGAAGGAGGTAATCAAAAGCAAACACTTTTGAAAAGAGACAGGGTCAAGGGAGAAAACTGGATAAAGGGGGATAGGATAGGAAGGAGCAAATATAGTTAGTCTTTCACAACATGAGTTTTGTGGAAAGGTTTTGCATAATGATACACATGTGGCCTATGTTGAATTGCTTGCCTTCTTAGGGAGGGTGGGTGGGGAGGGAAGAGGGGAGACAATTTGGAACTCAAAGTTTTTTTTTTTTATAAATTTCTTTATTTATTTTTGGTTTACCACACACGGTTCTCCATAGTTTTGAGTTCCAGATTTTCTCCCTCCCTTCCCCCTCCCTCCCCAAGACGGCATGGAGTCTCATATAACTGTCATGAATGACTTTGCATTGAATTAATTTATGCACTAGTCAAGTCATGGAGAAGAATTTCGACCAATGGAATGAATCATGAGAAAGAAGAAACAGAACCAAAAAAAAAAAAACCCCAAAAACAAAAACAAAAGAGAAGCAGAAAAGGCGAGCATGTAGTGTGCCTCAGTCTGTATTCAAACTTCGCAGTTCTTTGTCTGGATGAAGATAGCATTCTCCATCGTGAGTCCCCTGGAGTTGTCCTTGCCCCTTAGGTTGCTGGTACTAGAAACACTAGCTGTAGCAATAAGAGAAGAAAAAGAAATTGAAGGAATTAGAATAGGAAAAGAAGAAACTAAATTATCACTTTTTGCAGATGATATGATGATTTATCTAGAGAATCCTAGAGAATCAAGTAAAAAACTACTTGAAATAATAAACAACTTTAGCAAAGTTGCAGGATATAAAATAAACCCACATAAATCCTCAGCATTCCTATACATTACTGACAAAGCCCAACAGCAAGAGATAGAAAGAGAAATTCCATTCAAAGTTACTGAAGGCACTATAAAATATTTGGGAGTCTATTTGCCAAGACAAACCCAGGGCCTATATGAACATAACTATGAAACACTTTTCACGCGAATAAAATCAGATCTAAATAAATGGAGAAATATCACTTGCTCATGGTTAGGCCGAGCTAATATAATAAAAATGACAATTCTACCTAAATTAACCTATCTATTCAGTGCCATACCAATCGAACTACCAAAAATTTTTTTTACTGAGCTGGACAAAATAATAACAATATTCATTTGGAAAAACAAGAGGTCTAGAGTATCTAGGATATTAATGAAAAGACATGCTAGAGATGGTGGTTTAGCCACACCAGATATTAAACTGTACTACACAGCAGCAGTCATCAAAACTGCCTGGTACTGGTTAAGAAACAGGGGTGTGGATCAGTGGAATAGGATAGGTACACAAGTAGGTGAAATCAACAAGTTTAGCAATCTACTCTTTGATAAACCCAAAGAGGCCAATTTCTGGGCTAATAATTCACTACTTCACAAAAACTGTTGGGAAAATTGGAAAATGGTAGGGCAAAAACTGGGCATAGACCAATATCTTACACCATATACCAAAATAAAGTCAAAATGGGTTCATGATTTAGGAGTAAAAGTTGATACTCTAAGTAATTTGGGAAAGCAAGGAATAGTTTACTTATCAGATTTGTGGAAAAGTAAAGAATTCATGACCCAACAAGAGATAGAGAGCATTACAAAATGCAAAATGGATAATTTTGATTATGTCAAATTGAAATGTTTTTGTACAAAAAAAGCCAATGCAACAAGAATTAGGAGGGAAGCAGAAAATTGGGAGAAAATCTTTGCAACTAGTATCTCTGATAAAGGCCTCACCTCTAAAATATACAGGGAGCTGAGCCAAATATATAGGAATACAAGCCATTCCCCAATTGAGAAATGGTCAAAGGATATGAACAGGCAGTTTTCAGAGGAAGAAATTAAAGCTATCTACAGGCATATGGAAAAATGCTCTGGATCACTGCTGATTAGAGAAATGCAAATCAAAACAACTCTTAGATACCACATCTCTCCTGTCAGATTGGCTAAAATAACAAATCAGGAGAATGATAAATGCTGGAAAGGATGTGGGGAAATTGGAACATTGTTGCATTGCTGGTGGAGTTGTGAGCTGATCCAGCCATTTTGGAGGGCGGTGTGGAACTATACCCAAAGGGCTATAGAAATGTTCATACCCTTTGACCCAGCAATACCACTTCTAGGGTTGTATCCCAAAGAAATCACACAAGCGGGAAAAGGACCCATATGTACAAGAATATTTATAGCAGCTCTCTTTGTGGTAGCCAAGAATTGGAAAGCAAAGGGATGCCCATCAATTGGGGAATGGCTGAACAAGCTGTGGTATATGAAGGTGATGGTATATGAAGGCGATGGAACTCAAAGTTTTAAAAGCAGATGTTCAAAAAAAAGTTTTTGCATGCAACTAGGAAATAAGATATACAGGCAATGGGGCCTAAAAATCTATCTTGCCCTACAAGAAAGTAAGGGAAAAGGGGATGGGGGGGATTTGGGTGACAGAAGGGAGGGCTGACTGGGGAATGGGGCAATCAGAATATATGCCATCTTGGGGTGGGGGAGGGTAGAAATGGGGAGAAAATTTGTAATTCAAACTCTTGTGAAAATTAATGCTGAAAACTAAAAATATTAAACAAATAAATAATGAAGAAAAACAAAACATTAAAAAAAAAGAAATTGGCAAACACTACAAAAAAATAAAAATAAATAAATAAAACAAAAAACCCAAAGCACAAGGGGGTTCCTAGAAATTGAGGGGATCAGGAAGGACCTATGTAAAAGGCATTGCTGAGAGTCAGAGGGGAGGAGAGAGAGTCCCTCAACTGGGGAGCACAGGCTGAGCTGGGCTTTACTTTCTCCAATAGGTGAAGTTTCCAACACATCCACATCCACACCCATTTGAGTTTTGCGGTTTCCATCAGGGCTTTGGTCATTAGCTGGGTGGGCAGTCTGGAGCATCCTCCCACCAGAGGTAATTTCAGAAAGGTAATTTGGCAAGGCAGAAAGGTAATTGGACCTGGGTTCATATCCTGCCTCTGACACACTGAGTGCCATCTTGAGTAAATCGAGTCATCTTTCATGCTTCAGGAATCCCTTAGACTAGAAGTTTCAGAGGAGGTGTTGGTCCAAATTGGTAGAAGGAATTTCCTCACCTGGGAGTTTTCCATATCAATAAAATTGTAGATTTCTGCGCCCCCCCCCCTAAAAATCACTTCTGTCTTCCTCCTTAACCCTCATCTAATATTCTCTCCTCCTGCTTAGGTTTATGCATTTTGACACATCTTCTTCATAATTTACCATTCTTGATATAATTCCGTTCCCTTCGACCTAATCTCTTCCTCTTACAAAAGAGGTGTTCCCCTCTATTCCAGTTTTGAGTCATATCTCACCAGATGTCAGGGATGTCTCTGGGGTCACTTTTACCTCCATGGGCTAAGAACTTTCATTGCCCCAAGCACACTGGAGTCTGAGCCACTATGATTTGTTTTTCTTCCTGCTTCGTCTCTGGTGGAAGCCCCTTTTTTGGTATTTTCCCTTCCCGATGTCTTTGATTGCAGCCGATTCAGCAGCTGCAACTTGGCACTCGGTCTCCCTCTCCCTTTTCAGACTGAAGCCCTCTCCATCAACCCCCTTACTCTCCATCCTTCCTGGCCTTCCCTAGCTGTGCTCCCCTCTTGGCTGGGAGTTCATCCTTTATCTTATGACATGGACCAGGAAGCCAGATCCCACTCTCCAGCATAGTTCGTTTCCCATTTCTTACTTTCCCCTGTAACGAATGATGAGAACACCATCCGTGTCCCTCAGGACCAGCAGTCTGAAAGTCTTGAGAGACCCTTGCTACATCCTACCATTTGAGGAGAATTTCACAGGATTTCACACAGAGGGCAGACACAAGGGTAGAGTTCAACTCATCCCTCTGTGAGTTGAAGTTATAAAGTAGTGGCCAGTGATTTTTTAAAAAAAGAAACTTCAGAATCTACATAAAAAAATCTATTCTGTCTACCTGTACATGACACCCCATCTTTTCCCTCTAGACTTTTGCAAGGGATATAATAGGATCATGGGGAAATGAACTTGGAGGCATCTGGTCCAACCCCCTCATCTTATAGTGAGGGAAACTGAGATCCAGGGAGGAATAGAAGGACCATAGATCTGTCTACAGCTGGAAGGACTGTCAGAGGCCAGCCCCCTCATTTTACAGATGAGGAAACTGAGGCCTGGGAAGGGAGAGTGACTTGCTGAAGGCCACACATATGTTAAGTGGCAGTCAGGATTTGGCCTTCTGACTCCAAACTCAGTAGTCTTTCCATTCCACCATGCATTTTAAGATTAATAAACCCTTTTTCCCCCATAAAAACTGTGAGAGATAGGTATCACAGGTTCCCATATTATGGTCTTCTGTATACTAACCATGCTGCCTTTTTAGGCCCAAGGCCAACAGCCAGCAACTAAGGGAGCAGGAATCGGTCAGTCCAAATGTTAGCCATTGGGCATCAGCGGAAGGGACTAGGTCTATACAGAGGAGGCAGCTGCTGCCTTGGCTCTGATGCCTCCATATTCTTCTCCCCCAGCTGAAGTCTACACCCCAGTAGACCTGGCCTGGAGGCTGGCTGGTCCTGGAAACCGAAGAGTTGGCTGGGAGTGCCTGGGCAGGGAGTGGGGCCAACTCCCTGGCAGGATACAGTCAACAGGAACTGAGGTCAGGGATATAGACGGTTGGAAGCCAATGGCTCATCCAAGGTCTGGGACACTGGGGGTGTTATGGGGTGCCAGGGGAAGATCCTAGGCTCATGCTCAAAGAGCAGACCCAGAGAGATTCCCAGGAGGGAAGAAAGTGCCCAAGGATCATCCATGCCTAGCTGTACTTGGCAATGTGCTCCTGGGCTAGCAGGTCAGCTAAACCTTCTGTGGGGCCTGTAGTGACATTTCCGGGCTCATCTCACCACTCCCCATCAAATAGCTTGTGCTCCATCTATCTGGGGGTGGGTTGAAAGTGGGGAGACTTGAAGGGGAGGGGAGAGAGAAAAAGGAGAGAAGAAGGGAAGGGAAAGTGAAGGAAAGAAGAAAATAAATGGGAAAAGGGTGGGGTTGGAAGAAGAAAAGGGGATGGAGGAGAAGATGATGGAGAAGAGAGAGAAGGAAAAGAGGGAGGAGAAGAGGTGGAGGGGGGAAGAAAAGATGGAGGAGGGATGATAAAGGAGAACGGCAAGGGAGTGGAGTGGAAAAGGAAGAAGGGGGAGCAGAAAGTGAGAAGAAAGAAGGGAGAAGGAACATTTATTAAGTGCCTACGATGTGCCAGGCACGTACAAAGTACTTTACAAATATTATCTCATTTGACAAAGATGGGTAGGAGAAGAAGGAGGGAGGGAAAAAGGAAAGGAGAGGTTAAATTTTTCCAGACCTGTCTGAGCTAATTGACCTCATTAATAATAAAAACAACGAAAACCATATGATTGTAAGGAATAGAAAGGAGAGAAAAAAGGAAGGAGGAAAAAATAAATATATTTTTATACATGTACTTGAGTAAATAGAGTTCTGCTCTCAGAGTCAGGAAAACCTGGGTTAGAATCCTCGCTCAAATGCCCGCTGTGTGGCCCTGGGAAAGAACTTCTGGGGCCTCAATTTCCTCATCTATAAATGAGGGGGAGCCCTGCCAGCTCTTAATCTGTGACTCTCAATCCCCAAATAGTATTTATTCTGTGGGATTACTGCCTCGAATGTTGCTCATGAAAGACAATATAAACATTTGTAGATGGGGACTTCCCCCCACGTTGAATCTCCAGCTTGATTTACATGAACTTTTCTCACTTTCCTGACTCTCTCTCCCCTCTGGCATAGAGGGGAAAGTGTGCCCTCTATTTCTATTCATTCACCTGGCTTCTAAGCCCACCCCCCCCCATGCCCCCAGAATTCCATATCTGTGTATCTAAGATCTCTTAGATACCCTAGGGGTGTGCTCCCAGCTTGCCAGAGCTGATTGTTGAATTTTCAGTGTGAACGTCTACACCTCAAAAATTGGCAAACAATATAAATCAGGGCTTGACTGATTGTTTTGATGATTGACTAAGCTCAAGAAAGTGATGGGGAAAATACTCATATTAAAAGTATTTTCGGGGAACCTATTGTTAAATGTTTACCAGCACACTTTTACCTCTTGGTTTAAATCTAATAGCCTGTGGACTAGGAGAAGAGGGAGGGGAGGGGGATAGGGAGAAGGAAGTAGTTAGGGCTGGAGAAGGGATAGAAATGCGAAAGGGGAAGAAGGCCAAAGAGAGATAAGACAGACCGGTGAACCCCAGAATGCAAGTGTCATTGGGTTTGAAGTGAAGGGGAAAATGAATGCCTTCATCCACCTTCTGGGGAGCTGGGGAGGCATCAGTTAGCTGGGGAAGATTAATTTGCTTGCCTAGTTGGGAGAGAGGCTGAGACAGAAGGTGATATCCCACCTTGGCTAATGCAATAAGTGAGGACCATTGATGTGGAAAATACCTGCCTTTGAATCACTGGTGGCCTTTGGTTCTGTTGTAGGTAGCTGGAGGAATTTAGGTGTTAATCACATTTGGCAAAAGCCTCATGTGTTCACGTGTGTTTCCTGGTTGGGAGCCTATGTGGATGTGTGGGCACAGGCACGTGGAAGGGAGCGTTGATCTCCTCTGCCTTCAGAGTGTGGAGAGCTCATGTGCTCCGTGTGTGTGTCCACACGCCTTGTGTTTCTACATGTTTGTCCTTTGTGTATATCTGTCAATATGTGTGTTCTAAAACACGAGCTCTAATCTATTGAGGTGGCTGGTCTATTACTTAACCATAGAAGAAAGAAAATCAGCTTAATTGGCCAAGGATTTCTTGTGGCACAGTGGGAAGAATACTGGGTGGGAACATTGGAACAGTTATAAGGAACCATAGGGGCTCAGGACAACTGCCTTCGATTTTAGAGATGGAGAAAATGAGGCACGGACTGAACCACAACCAAGGGCCCTCCTCCCTCTCTCTGTACCATACTTGGAGAACCACTGAGCTGGAGGAATCAGGAAAAGCCTCAGGAAGAGGTGCCATTTGATCTGAGATGTGAAGGGAGATAGGGCTTTTAAGAGTCAGTGGGGAGCAGGGAGTGCACCCTAGGGAAGGGGTTCAGCCAGCCTGCATCAAGGCAGACATGAGCGATGGGGTGTCACGTGTGAGCAGCAGAAAGAACCGCAGAGAAGGCAGGCAACAGCGTAAAATCAATGGATAATTTATTTGCCCTAGCTTGGTTTACAAGGGAAGGACGAGGTTTTCCAAAATAGCCCTGGGGTAAGGATGAGGATAGACTCTGCCTGGCAAACAGAAGGTGTTTAATAAATGCCAGTCATCAGTATTGATAATAATAGCATCTCACGTTTATATATCACTTTAAGGTTCACACAATACCTCTCGGAGGCAGGGGCTATGATTATCCCCATTTTACAGACGAGGAAATTAAAGACATTAGGGGACTTGCACAAAATTAGGGACAGTTTCGAACTTGAGTCTTAATTCCGATTCTATCACACTGTACACAAGCTGCTGAGCTGAGCTGCACTCGATTCTTATTGGTCCTAGGAAGCAGTTCTCTCCTGTCTCTCTTGGGTCTGTCCTGTTGGAGAAAAAGAATTCCTTTCAGAGTGTGAAGTTTGTGTTCTCCATCAGCGTCTAGGCTCTGTATGGTCAGTAGGGTCAGATTGCACAAGGCGCCCATTGTGACCGGAAGTGTAAAGGGCAATTTGTTTCATCTTTGTCTAATCCAAAACCCCAAAGTCCTAAGCGCGACAATTGCCTCCTTTGCCTTCCCCGTCCCCGGTCCAAAGCCTGAGCACTGTTGGGGAGGGACCCATGGGAGATGAAACAGTCCCAGAGAAATAAACAGACTTGCCCAAGGTGGCTTCCTAGATCCAGGGCAAGAAAGGATATTCACTTCATTTCCCTGGGCCTAATTTTGCTCATCTGTAAAATGAAAGGACTGGACTTGAGGACCTCTAGGTGCTATGGTGGATAGAATGCTGGACTCAGGGTGAGCAAGATCTGAGTTCAAATCCTTCCTCATACACATGCTAGCTGTGTGATACTAGGCAAGTCCAACAACCTTTCTGGCTTAATCTTCCTCATCTACAAAAAGAGGGCTTAGACTTGATGCCTTCTAAAGATCCTTCTAATTCTAAATATATAAACCTAGAATGTTAAAACATGCCTTCTGCCTCTTTTGTGTTTTGTTTTCCCCCATTAGATGGTAAGCTCCTTGGGGGCAGGGACTATCTTTCTTTTTTCCTTATTTGTATCCCCAGTGCTTAGCACAGTGCCTGACACATAGTAGGCACTCAATAAATATTTACTGACTGATTCTTATTGACTTGCTAGAGAGGTAATAGGTTACAGGTGTGGAACAAAGCCTATGTTTTCAGACATGACCAATATGTTGATTTACTTTGCTTAACCTTATGTCTTTGTTCCAAAGAGGAGCTCTGGTGGGAAATAGCAATGCTTAATTAAGCGCATGTTTAAAATACTTATTGAATTAAATGATGGATAAAGGGTACTGAACTTGAAATCACGATCTGCAGTTAAGTTTTGATGCTAGGGTTCCTGGATCTCTGATACAAAGTGGGAGAGGAAAGGGTGCTAAAGGCTCAGATGGTGTTCTCAAAGACACAGCTGCTTTTAATGAGCCTGATAGTACAGAATCATTGCTCAGACCTTTGGTGTTTTCTGGGCCAGAGATCTCAGGCAGCTCTCAGCACAGCCCAGCAAAAAGACTTCCCCAATATAATAAAAACAGACCCCCACACAGCTATCCTACTCAGCTGCAAAGAAATCTTCCTTGGCTTTCTTTCTCTCCCCCTTGTAAATAGGATTCTAAGACTCTAGGATGTTCTGGTCTTGTCTCTAGGATTCCAGGATTCTGTGGTCCTATTTCCAGCAATCCAAAAGTTTTAGGGTCATGGGCCAACCTAAAATGCCTCCCAGAGGGTCTATTTCTGCCTGCATTGACTTGCTGTACTCAGGCAGCCTCAGAACGTGAGGGAAGCTGGTGACTTCTGGGGCCTTTGCCTACACTCGTTGTCTTCCCACCCCCATAGCTAAGCTGCTCTGACTTCCTTAAAAGCCATGTGACGGGGAACAAGTCCCTTCTCTTAATTGAGGCTTAGTTTTCTCATCTATACACAGGGATGATTGTACTGCCTACCTCCCAGGGTTACTGTAAGGATTCAACGAGACAATGAATGAATGTAAAGCGCCATATGAACCTATCCCGGGGTACACTTGATGATAAGGTTGGAAGAGGAGCAGAAGACCCACAATGCCTGCTTTTGAGATGAAATCTAAGAAGGAGAGTTGGAAGGGTCCTTAGACATCATCTTGTCTTGCTCCCTCCTTGTAGTGTAGACTGACTTGCTCAGTGTCACAGAGGGAATAAGGGACAGCTTGGGGGCTCAGATTCTGGTCTTCTGAGTGCGCCTGATGCAGGAGACCTTCCCTCGTTCCCAGCTGCCACCAGACAACCTTCTGTCTACATCTTGTACATCCGCTAGTTATTGACACGTTGTCTCCCTTATTAGACTGTGAGCTCCTTGAGGAGAGTGACTATTTTTGTGTTTCTTTGGATCATCATCAGGGCTTAATAAATATCTGTTGACTGCCTGATTGACTGATCCTGCCTCCATGAAGAACAGAGGAGATGGGAGGATTCAGGGAAGGCTTCCTAGAAAAGCCCCTTCCTGGTACACGGCTTCCCTCATGATAGTGACAATTGGAGGTGGTAGGGTAGCGAAGGGACATAGATGGAGGTGTCTCTTCATCCAGTTCCACCAGGTGGCCAACACTCCCTATTTAATGGAGCTAAGTAAGGGCCTGCCAACCTTTCCTAGGGTAGAATAGGTTTGGGAATTTGTGGGAACATGTTTTGGTCTTTCTACTTTATCTCGCCCCTAAGCAGCTACCGAATGTGAAAGGTTGCCATCACATCACGCCATGCTGAACAGAGGCTGGTATAGTAACCATGGTGGTAAGAACTTGGGTGTTGTTTAAATCATGGTTCTTCCATTTACTGCCCTTGGCCTTGTCTGGACCTCAATTTCCTCATTTGAAAAATGAGGCAGCTGGATTATGTAACCTCCTAAGATATCTTCCACATCTAAATTTGTGATCTAGTGATCCAAAGAGCTCATTGTCACTTAGAAATGTTCTATTCAGAGAAAGAATGACCAGCTGTCAGGGAGGGGTTGCTGGATTGGGAAGGATGGGCTGAAATGATGACCTCTCAGGTCTCTTCCGAGGCGAGTTTCTCAAGATTGTTGGAATGTAGGATGTTCAGATTCTAGGATTCCATAGCTATGGAACCGGGATTCTAAGATTCCACAAATCTAGGATTTTAGGATTCCAGCATTCTGTTGTTCCTATTCTAAGATTCTAGGACTTTATGGACTTGTTTCTAAGATTCAACCAATCTGGAATCCTAAGATCCCAAGAATTCTTTGTTCCTATTCTTAGACTCTAGGGTGCTATGGTTGTGTTTCTTAGATTCTAGGTTTGCATGGTCCTTTCTGATCATTATGTTATGGAAAGAATATTGGAGTGCGTGTCAGTATACTTGGATTCAAGTCCAGGTTGGACTGTCTACTAGCTGCGGGATCTTGGGCAAGCCTCTGAGACCACCATTTTGGTTTAGTTTTAAAATAATAGTAAGCATAGCAGTCTTGGCTTCCTTGCTTACGTGTTTGTTTCCTTTAGAGAAAATGCACTTTAAATATATATTTTTTCTTCCTGTGTAACCCAAAACAGACTTCCAGGAATTTCATGACAGCAGCAACGTGGGAGTTGGGTCCCATGATGGCCCAGGACCAAGCCTGCCTCAGCTCAGTTTCCAGCACAGCTGCTGCGGGGCGGGAAGGAGAGAGATGACTCCATCACTGTCACTCCAAACAGGCTGTGATTGACAAGCACCTATTTTTCTGCATATGAGAAAGAGGGAGGTGGGAGGAAGGAGGAGAAAAGAGGGAGAGACTGAGAGAAGCCAGAAAGGAGGGAGGAGGTGAAAGAAGGGGGAAGCTTTGGGGTGGGTGGCAGCCACCTTCATTGCCTAATTTGTTTTCCAGGGACCAAATGAGATTCCTGAAGAAATGAACCAACTGTGTTTCCAGGGAAGACCTACCACTTGGGCCCACTCCCCACCAGCTGGTGGAAAGGGAGTAACTGAAAAGGAGAGAGACCATACCAGCCCTGGCCTGAAGCAAATAACTCCTGACAAATCCTAGAATGTCAGAGCTGAGAGGGTCCTTAGAAAAGGGAATGTCAGGGCTGGGGCCTTAGAACATGGGATATCAGTGATTATCCTCAGAGATTACCTAGTCTCAAGCCCCTCATTTTGCAAATAAGGAGTGAGTCCCAGTGAGATAATGTGACTTGACCTAGGTAAAGATCAGTCAGTAACCCAGCCCCATCAGGGACCACGAGCCCTAGTCCCCTCCCTCCCAGTTCGATGTAATTGGAGCTGCCTTCTGAAGCCCCAGGCTGCAGAGATCTTAGGCAGGGTTCCTAAGGGTTGGGTCTCTTCCCTCTCCCTCCCCATCCCCCAGAGCTGACACCAAAGGTAGGAGAGACTAAAAACAACCTCTCAGAGCTGGGCTGGCATTAACACTTTCTTGCTATTCTAACCTTTTCATTTTATGAAGGAGGAGGAAGAAAAGTTAAATAACTTTTCCAAGGACACACAGAGAGCAAGTGGAAAGCTGAGATTTGAACCCAGGTTCTCTGAATCCAAGTCAAACCCATTTTCCACCTCTGTGGAGGGTAGACTGAGATTCTTTCCACCTCAAGATCTTTGATAGTATGATCCTAAATACCTTAACTTCTCAGACTCAGTGTCCTCATCTGTACCACGAGGGGAGTAGGCTAGGCAGCCTCTGTGGTCCCTTATAGCTCTAAATCTGTGGTCGTAGAACCTTGAATTTGTCCTCTGGGCTTTCTGAGGGCTCTAGATTAATAGAAAGATGTGAAACTCATCTCTGTAACCTGTGGTTCATGACACTGTACCTCTCCAGGCCTCAATTTTATCAACTATAAAATGGGGAGAGGAGTACTAGATATCTAAGGCCCTGACTGGAGAGCAGGGAGAGAAACCCATGCTCCAAAATGGATGCAAAGGGAGGTAGTAGGAAAATCTTGAGGTCAAGAATATTGGGCTCAAGTCCCAGCTCTGGATGTCACTAGCTTTATGACCTTAGACAAGTCAATTCTCTTCTCTGAACTTCAGTTTTCTCATCTGCAAAAATGGTATCTTCCCTATTCTCCCATAATGTGGCAGGGGAAAGGGGTGCTTAAGCCTTAAAGAATTATGGAAATGTAAGCTATTATTATTCTCTAGTGGTCTTACCTTTCTCCTACCCTCTTCAACCTAAAAATTTCCATTGGCAAAGGACCAATAAAATAACTTGCACCTAGGTGTTAGTGACTGATGCTGACAAGGTGTTAAATCTTCTTAGAGGATTTGCATTCTAAAAGAGGACAGCTTCTTTGTGGAAAGAAAAGATCACAAATCTACAGCTGGAAGGGGCCCTAGAGGCCAGTTAGACCAACACTCTCATTTTACCCAGAGCAGAAACTGAGGCAGAGAGAATGGAAGTGATTTCAAATCATAGACTCAAAGAGCTAGAGCTAGAATAGACTTCAGAGGCCAACAGGAGGAAACAGGTCTCTAGAAGCAAAGACTCTAATGGTTCACTCTCAGGCACTAGTGAGGGAGATATTTGGGAGAGGGGTCTTTCTAGAATTCACAAATATATTACTTAGACAAATGGCCCTTGCAGAAGAGCTGACTGTCCTGAAAAAAAAAAAAAACAGAGGCTCATCCCCTGCAATGCAACAAGGTCTCTGGAGTGGGAAGACAGGGCAGCAAAGCAAACTGGAGGAGATGGAGAGGAATTTGGGGGTGGGCTGGGAGGGGATGGAGAAAAAATATGGGCAGTGTTCTCCCTCTCTCCGCCCATGTCCATTTGAATAGAATCATCTTTCATTAGTGGGGTAAGACTGGGGTGGGACCAGGCACTGCCAGGGAGCAAGTCTGCCTCACGTTTCACTGGTTTCATCAGCATGAAACCATTCTGTTCCATCATCTACTGAGCTCTGAGGACGTATGAGAGATCCACAGATGAATAAGGACTTGTCCTGTCTCTGAAGGAACATACTGGTTAGTAGAGGGAGATGATATACACACAAAAACCAAATATGGGAAAGACCTGAGATTTCTTTGCCCCTTGTTCAATTATAGGAACTCTCTCCACTAACATTCATATCCGACTCATCTATGACTCTCCCTGCCTTAAGTCTCTCACCACTTCAGTCCATCCTCCACTTAGCTGCCACATCCTTCTCTTCCTCCTTTTCCTCCCCCTCCTCTCCTTCCTCCTCCTCTTCTTTCTCTTCTTTCTCCTGTTCTTCCTTCTCTTTCTCCTTTTCCTCTTTCTCTTTTTCTTCCTCTCCCTCTTCTTTCTCCTCTTTCTTCTCCTTCTCCTCTCCCTTCTCCTCGCCCTCCTCCTCTTCTTTCTCCTGCTCTTCCTTCTTTCTCTGCTTCCCCTTTCTGCTCCTCCTCCTTTTTCCTTACTCTTCTTTCTCCTCTTCCTTCTCCTTCTCTTCTTCGTCTTCCTCCTCCTCCTCCTTCTCATCATCATCACCATCTACTGAACCTGTGTTGGGAGCACCAGGTGAGAGACTATCTCTGCCACGGCAGATCAGCACTGGTTCTGAAATATAAAGACTTAGGCAGTTGTCTGGGGGCATCGAACAGACAACATGGAGGATCATGGATTTTTAGAATGGGGAGGGACATTAGAGGCCATGAAGTATAACTTCCTAATTTCAAAGAAGAGGAAACTAAGGCACAAAAAGTAAAATGACTCACCCAGAGTCACAAGTAGTTATGAGTGAGCACTAGGACTTGAATCAGTCATCAAAACTCTGAGATAGCCAGACATCTGTTTCCCCTTATAATTTCTCTAGGTTCCTCACTAAAACAAGCAGAAACAACGGAATTTAGCAAATACTTGGCATTAGGGAATGAGGGAGAGGAAGAATTGAAGGAAGGCTTGTCGTGTGGGTGAGGTGAAAAATATGATGGCTGACAGCCAGTCAAAATTTATTGAGTACCTACTATGCACCAGGCACCATACTAAACAGTCCCTACTCTCAAGGAGCTCACAGTCTAATAGAACTTTTCCCTATCACCAAATACTAGAGATTATCCAACCAGCTTGGAGAAAAAGCTTAGAATGGGTATCATCACTTGCCACACAACCCTCTTCCCACCATTAATGGCAAAGTGGGGCTGGGTAGGAGGGCGCCACCAAAGCATGGGGAAGGGAGGGGGGAGGATGGGCTTGGTATCAAGGCTGAGAAGGGCTTGGGAGGCTGGGAGTAAGATATTTATAGAAGGAGAAAGAAAACACTGTGGATTGATTCTGGGTCAGGAGGACAACAGGAAATGAACTGGTGCATGATGGGGGCATTTCTCAGGAGGGAATGGGTTGCTATTTTGATTTTCCCTTGTCAACACCACCGCCCCTCTTCTCCAAGCCACCACCCCCCTTTATCGCTGAGCCAAAAATGTAAAGAGATTTTTGTCCCTTTGGGTTCTCAAAACCCCTTCAAAGCCATAGTGTGGTGTACTGGGTAGAACTCTGAATAGAGCGAGAAAATAGATTAAAATCTTGACTTGGAAATTTATTAGCTGTGTTCAGGGAAGCACGGTACAGCGGAAAGAATCAGAGGGGTTGAATTCAAATTCTGGTTCTATCACTTACTTCTGGTGATAGAATGTGAGCTCCTTGAGGGCACAGACTGTTTTATTTTTATTTTTGTATCCTGGACACCTGGCGCAGTGCCTGGAGTGGGGTAGATGCTTAATAAATGCTCATTGGATTGGATTGATTATGACTCCAGGCAAGTCCCTTAGCTTCTCCGGGTCTCAGTTTCCTCACTTGTAAAATTTGAGAGTTGACCTTGAAGCTTCCTCCTATGATGCAAAGATCCTAGTTATTCCTCATAGGACTTTGAGCAAGTTACTTAGCGGCTCCCTGCCTCAGTTTCCTCATCTGTAAAAGGAGGGGATTGGGTGACCTGACTTCTGAGGTTCTAGGTTGGTGATAATCGATGATTCAATGTGGCACAGTGGGAAAGAGCCCAGGCCTCAGGTTTGAATCCCTGTCCTACTGTCTCATCTGTGTCACTTTAAGTGAGTTTCCTAGACTTGCATTTCTTTCTCTCTCTGATGACCTGAATGAATGGCCCTGCCACCATGGACAAGCCACTTAACCTCCCAGTCCTTGAACTTCCTTATCTCAAAATGGTGGACAACCATGCTTGTGCACCCTGCTCTTGGCAGTGCCCCCCAGTGAGGATCTTCAGCTCTTCCTTCTTCCTTTCCTTCTCCACTGTGCCACATCTGGCCCCTTCGGAGCTGAGCTCCAAGGCAGAGCCGCCAAACTGAATTAATTCTCAGACGTTCAGTAGGCCACTAAACATCTAAAAAGCACCTACTATGTGCTGGGCACTATGCTAGATGTCTGTGGCTGACCAGGGCTGTAAATGTCACCCCCTCCCCATGACATTTAAGGGTCCTGGTGTGAGTGAAGCTTCGGTGCTTCAGCTGGAAGGAGATGGAGGGATGGGAAGTTTCCAGCACGGTAACTGCAAGTTGAACTGGGGGCAGGGGTGGAGAGAGTGGATGGGGGATATTTTGGGTAAACACCGATTCCATGCTTCTCCAAATATATTTCTCACACCCTGTAAGCAGGTGACTACTCCACCTCACCATAAGGTCCGTTCTGTAAATTTCCTTTGTGAAATGTCTCTGAGATGTGGGGACTGGAATGAGACATCCATGGTGCTTTCCCAGCAGGGAAGCATGAGACCTGAGCCTTTATTCAGGTTCTGTTACTGATGGACTGAGAGACCCTGGACAAGTCACTTGTTCTGTGTGCGCCACAGTTGTAAAATGAGGGAGTCGGACCAGATGCCCTCTAAGGTGCATTCTAGCTCAAGATCTATGATCCTATGACTGCTCTGTGCCTCAGTTCCTTCATGTGTAAAATGAGCTGTTTGTTCTACACGGGATCTAAGAAACCTTACATTTCTAGAGCTATGAGCCCACAACCTCTCAGGAAACCTTTGATGTCTCTCTCTTTAGATGTTAACACACAGGATGTTCTTTGGGGGTGGGGGGTGGTCATTGAAGTAGCAAACACGGCAACAAGGTCCTTTAATTGGTGAGCTAATGCTTAACACAAAAAGGAGGGAGTTGTGCTCGCTTCACCAAGATGGAGGCACTTGTTCTCAGTTTGTGATCCACACAGAGAGGTGGGGTCAGAGGTAGACAGGACAGAATTGAATACGATTTGATCCTAGGTCTTCCTGACTCCAGGTCCAGTATGCTAGCCACTATACCACACTTCCTCTCTAGGATCAAGCCCAGCTCATGAGTACATAAGGTTTGCAGGGAGCAAACCTGATCTTTCCATGGGTCGTTAAGGGTGAGGGGACAATAGAGGCCCCAGTTCTGGTCATTTATGAAGTGGCCTGGTCTCCTACAGTTGAACTCAACTGGCTTCATTCATATTATAAACTTCTTGGCCTTCACATGTTCCCTTGTTCCCCTCCAGGCCCAGCACGTGGCTGGATAGGGGAGGATCTCAATATATACTGGCTGGCCTAGAAAAGAAAGGAAGGTGGGAAAGAAGGAAGGACAGGAAGGAAGGAAGGAAGAAAAGGAAAGGAAAGAAGGAAGGAAGAGAGGAGAGGAAGGGAGGAAGGGATGGAGAAAGGGAAGAAGGAAGGGAAGGGAGGAAAGGGAAGAAAGAAGGAAGGAAAAAAGGGAGGAAGGTAGGGCAGAAGGAGGAAAGAAGACAGAGGAAGGGAGAAAGGAAGGAAGGAGGAAAGGAGAAAATTGAGGGAGAAGGGGAAGAAGGAAGGAAGAAAAGGTTCAATCCTCTCATTTTATTTATGGAGAAGGAATTAAGTTACTTCCCTAAGGTCTCACAGTCACTCAAGGGCCTCTGAACTGGAAGGGACCTCAGAAGCCACCGTACCTCAACAAAAAGCCCCTCTTCAACACACCTTCAAGATGTTACCCGGCTTCCTCGGGAAGACCTCCAATGAGGGAGACAGCCATTCCTTCTCCAGGCAGCTCCTTCTACTTGGCAAACCTCGAAACTTAGAAAGCTTTTCCTTGGAGGAAAGGCGGCTGGGTTTGGAGTCTGAAGATGTGGATCCACCCCAGCTCACCGCTTAATTCTCGTGTGCCCCTGGGTAAATCCCCTCCTCACTCTGCTCTTAGACTCTTCATCTGTAAGAGGAGGATGCTTTGACTAAGTGGCCTTGAAGGTTCCTCCTAGACAGCTACGATCTTGCATTTAGCTAAGAGAAGCCCGGGCTGCTGGGTCCCACCAGATCTAGGGCTCTTTCTGGCCTCCTCTCTTGTTCTCTTCCTCTGGTCTTAAATGAAAGAGCAGAAGCCAAGTGTTGTCATTTCTACTTTCACAGCGTCTCTCTTTGTGTCTCTTCTTCACTTCGCTGGTAGGTGCATCCTAGGGCAGGACCTCATCACCTTTGACAGGGATAGTGCAACAGCTTCCTAATCTGTGTCCCCTGCTCCAATCCGTCCTCTATCCAAGCAATTGTCCTAAAGCAGTGTCACCTCCCTAACCAATAAATTTCAGTGACTGCCTATTGCCTTTAGTGTCAAATATAAAACCCTTTGTTTCTCACTTAAAGACCTGCCCCTTCCTACCTGTCTAGTCTTTGCTCTCCTCCATGCACTGTAGTGGCCAGTTTCTGTTTCTTTCACTGCATCCTCCATTTCCCATCTCTAAGCCTTTGCACTGGCTGTTTCTGATGCCTGGAGTACTATCCCTCCTCACCTCTGCTCCTTAGAATCCTTCCTTTAAGACTCAGCTTAAACACTTCCTTTCTCCCAGACCTCCCTTCCCCCAGCCGCTAGAGCCTTCCTCTCTAAGGATGCTTTCTATCTCCTCTGGATATATCTTGTATAAACTTAATTCATGTTTTCTCCCACATTAGAATGTAAACTCATTGAGGCCAGAGATAGTTTCCCTTTTTTCTTTGTGTTCCCAATGCTTAGCACAGTGCTTGGCACATGTTGTTGTTCAGTCATTTCAGTCTTCAGAATACCATTTGGGGTTTTCTTGGCAAATATACTGGACTGGTTTGCCATTTCCTTCTCCGGCTCATTTTACAGATGAGGAAACTGAGGCAAACAAGGTGAAGTGACTTTCCCAGGGTCTTTCAGTTACTAAGTGTTGTCATTTCCTTCTCAGTTCATTTTACAGATGAGGAAACTGAGGCAAACAGGGTTAAGTAACTTGCCCAGGGTCACACAGATAGTAAGTGTCTGAGGCTGGATTTGAACTCAGGAAAATGAATCTTTTTGACTCCAGGCTCGGCATTCTATCCACTGCATACCCTTGGTACATAATAAGCATCTAATAACTTTTGATTAAGAGTGAGTCCTGGCTGGTCTTACCTGCCTGTCTGGGTGCACTCACATGATACCTCCTTTCCTTCCTTTTATCTTATTGTTATCATTCCTGGCTGACTTGGGGGGTCATGCTACTGGATCTCCTAGGGAAGGCTCCGATCAGCTCTGGGCTGTCTGCATAGAGATCTGGTTACCACACCTTCTGTGTCATGCTAGCCTGGGACTTGGATCATTAAATCCATCAATAATCTTCTCTCTCTCCCTCTCTCTGTCTCTCTGTCTCTGTCTCTCTGTCTCTGTCTCTGTCTCTCTCTCTCCCTCTCTCTTTCTTTCTCTGTCTCTCTCTGTCTCTCTGTCTCTGTCTCTGTCTCTCTCTCTCTCTCTCTCTTTCTCTCTGTCTCTCTCTCTCCTCCCCTTTCCCCTTTTCAATCCTCCACTCCTCCTCCTCCCCTCCTTTCCTCTTTCCTATCCTCCCCTTCTCTCCCTTCCTTCCCTTCCTCTCTCCTTTCCAACCCTTTCCTCTTTTCCTTCCCTTCCACTCCTCAAGAATGTCTTTTTCTTCTGATGCCTTCAGGTACCTCTTTCCTCTCTTTCAGACTTTTTCACCCTACCCACTAATCCAAACACTCCACACTTCATCATTTCCCTTCTATGTGACTGCACTGGCAGCCCCCCATGCCTGAAATGAACTCTCTCCCCTGGTGGAATGGGTTAATGGGAACAATTAATTCCAATGATCATGAATGTGGCTGAAGCAGGTGCTGTGGAGCCCTTAGAGCTTGGTCAGACATCAAAGATACCAAGGTCATCCATTGCAACCTAGGCCATTGACAGTCATCCTGACTTTTGTCCTTGCATTGGACTTCCATGACTCTGGAAGAGAGTGAGGCTGAGACTTTTCACAACTCTGACTCACTTAAATCCAATTCACACCCAAGTCAAGACATCACCCATGATGGTCCTCTCCTCACGTCAGCATCTTAGAATCCTCACTCTACCTTCCCCCCTCAATAGGAAACCTTTCTGAATCCTTTTCGCTGCTACCATCCTCTTCTATCCATTTTGCGTATATTATGCAACATAAGCATGTTGTCTCCCTGGATGGAATGGAAGCTCCTTGAGGGCAGGACTCATTTCACTTTTAGTTTCTATCCCAGGCGCTTAGCACAGTAGCTGGCACATAGTACTAGCATTTAATAAATGTTTGTTAATTGATTGCTTCTCTCCTCCTCTTTGGTGGTAGACAAGGAGGTGGTGTGGAGGAAAGTATGTTGGATCTGGGGTCAGGAAACTTGGGTTCTAGGTCAAGCCCTGCCCCTAATTAGCTGTGTGACCTTAGACAAGTCACTTCCCCTCACTGGGTTTCAATTTTTCTGTTCTGTAAAGTGAGGAGTTTGGGCTAGGTCAGTCTTTCCCAAACTAGTCTGGACAGGAAATACTTGATGGACTGAAATATATACAAAAGGAAATTGTAAATGTTGGCTTAGAAGATATGACAGCAAAGAATACCACACATCCCACCCCCACCCCCACCCCCTGCCAACTCTACCTTTCTGAACTCCTATGGGACACATAGGAGATCCAGGAGGGAAGGTTGGATTTGGAATCAGAAGATGCAGGTTCAAATCCTACCACTGACCCATACTATCTATGTGACTCTGCAAGTCAATTAGTTCTCTGAGCCTCAGTTTATGCATTTGTAAAACGAGGAGGTTGAAAATGACCAAGTTTAGCCCCAAAGAAGAGATATGAGAAGGGATGTCTCCAATTTCTTTTTAGAGGTGACTACAGGTATGGAAAACTGTATACAATGTCTGATTTTTTTATGTGCTGGTTAATTTTGCTGAACTGGTTTTTATTCTCTTTTTTATTCTTTGTTTTAAGGGATGTCTCTTGGTGGGGGGAGGTAAGACTGGAAAATGTAGGTGATATAAAAATAATAGAAATCACCATCACATATTCATTTTTTTAAATGAGGGATTCAAACCAGGGAAGAGGTCAGTTATCTGAGATCACACAGCCAGTTAGTGACAAGGTTAGGAGAAGAAACTAGGTCTCCCAACTCCAGGCTCAATATTCTTGCCTCTATCTCATCTTCTTCCCTGCCACAAAATGGGGATATATTCTGTGATCTTCCAAGACTGGGAATCTGGAACAAAACCAAGAAAATTAAGCCAATTTTCACCACCACCCCCCAACTACTGTGTATTACAAGGCTTTCTGATAGAGGAAAGATTTCATATTTAACATTTTAGAAGGGAAAAGATCACTAGTATTGACATCTTCTTATAGAACCAGGGAATATCAAGGCTTCTTGGAATATTAGGAATCCTGTGTCATAACAGGATTTCTTGGAAAGTAACCTTCAGGAATGCATCACTAGATAATTCCCCAAGGTCCCTTCTAGCACTATGGTTACATGGGTGGGGGGGAGCGGAGAAAAGTTGACAGAGAAATTATATTTGGGTGAGTCTGTTGCTCTTATGCAGTCCCCTGCTTTTCCTTTCCCTTCACACTGACCTCTATCTCATCCCCTAGACCTAGACTTCCCAGAAATTTAGAAAGAATCATAGAATCCTGCAATATTAGAGAGGTAAGGGACTTGAGAAACCATCCAGTCCAAGATGTTCATTTGGCTAAGCAAGGGAGCTAGGACCAATGGATGGAAGGGTCACTCTTTTCTCAAGCTTCTTTGGGAAGCCTTGCAGGGCTGGCTATCCAGTACTGTTTTTTCATGGGCCCCCACCAGTGTGCTCCCTAGTAACAGTAAACTAGTAGACATCACTTAGTTTTTAGAAAAGGGATTTGCTAAGAGATTATAGCAAGGAGAGTTAGTACAAAATATTTTGCCCAAGACATGTTGTCTCACAAATACATACAAGGTACATGGGGAGAGAAGGCACTAATTTAAAGTACAGTGGTAGTGGTATATACATGGAGAGAAAATGTGTTAAAGAAGTACTTTGGGCCTCCTGGCCCTGGAAGTCTTTTTTCCCCCTTGTAGAGTTTTCGTGAATTTTGCTGCCTGAGATGGCAGTGGTAATGGAAAAGTCGTTCTGATGTTCAGCTTAGCTGAGTTGCTGCTGGCCTCAGCTGCTTTTCCATTGGATTGGGTGGCTTTGCTGAGACTGACAGTTTCTCCTGACCCTTCTGCTTCAGTGCCAGGGAAGTAGAAAGTGCCTAGGGGTGTCCTACTACCTCTCCAGACCTCGATTCTGGGGAGAGAATTACTTTCTTAAAAGTCGCAAAAGAAAAGAGAGAACAACCTACTCCATTCCCACACAGCAAACTCTGAGTTGTCAACCACTGGTTCAAGAGCAAATTGGAAGATTTTCTGGCATCACACAGTATCAGACCCTGAACCATCCATGTAGTCAGGAGGACTGAAATCAGGTGAGGAATATCTGCACATGCATCAAAGACTGGCCCCATGACCCAGCCCACTCATTCCACACTCCAATGGCTTCCTACTGCCTCTAGGATTAAATACAGACTCCTGTTTGACTTTTAAAGCCATTTACAATCTGGCCACAGCTACCTTTCCAATCTTATTCCCCATACTTCCTTTCCCCCATACTACAATCCAGCCAAACTACCTTTCCTGCTGTTCTTCATACCTATCAGTTTATTTCCCACCTCCATGCCTTTCTACCGGCTGCCCCCATGCCAGGAATTCACTTCCTCCTCACCTTGTCCTCCTGGAATCCTTCGTTTCCTTCAAAACTCTGCCCAAGTGCCATTTTGTACATGAAGTTTTTCCAGCTTCTTCCTGCCTGCCTCCACTCCCAAATGACTTTGTCCTTATCTTGTATATAGATTTCTCTCTCTGTTGCCTCCCTGATCAAATCTAAGCTCATCCAGAGTAGAGATTGTTTTATTTTTGTCTTTGTACTCTCTATGCCTAGCATAATGCTACAGAGCAGATGTTAAATAAATGTTTGTTGGCTTGATTGATTAGAGGAGAAGGATGGATGAGAGAGAAATGATCAAGATAGAATCACCAGGACCTTGGGACTGATGGTACGTGAGACCTGAGGGATTCAAAGAGGATTCAGGGAGACCTCCCAGGTTGGGAACATGGGATTCAGGGGAAGATCTCTTTGATTGGAAATGTTCTGTGACTTTCTGACTGGGGCCTGCAGCTCCTGCTTAGTCACACCTTGTACGCTAAACAGCCTGAGAACATTCCTTCATAGACCGGTGCAGGGAGGGACAGACTGTGCTCAAGAATGCAGACAGGGAAAGCTCCTGGGGTTTGGATTGATGAGCGATGGCTCCTTGGGCTGGAACTTCAAGGAAGTGGAGGCTGTGGGTGATTTCACAGAAGGGAGGAAGGCTGCCACAGGAGAAGGAAGGGGGGAGCCCAGGGAAAGAGCTGCCTGAGGGCACCAAGAGCTGATAGAAATCAAGTGACCCTGGTTCTGGAGCTGGGAGGGACCATGGAGGCCATGAAGTTCAATCTCCCCACTTTACAGAGGAGGAAACTGAGTCCCAAAGTGGCTTGCCTAATAACTATATAGCGATTACAGTTATTATTATTGTCACTATGTGAGTCCTTACAAAGTACTTTTGCACACGCCACCTCATTTGATTCTCATAAGAACTCTGGGAGATGGGTGCCCTTACTATCTCCATTTTATAGATGAGGAAACTTAAGTGACTTACTTAGAGGATCACACACTGAGTAAGTGTCGGAGGCTGCATTTGAACTCAGATCTTCCTGACTCCAAGACAAACCCTAGGCCAGTTGAACCCATGTCCCTGATTCAACACCCAGGTCTTGGAGCTGTCTCTTCTCAACTGTCCCACCACATGTGCCTGGAGTGAGGAGGTCCTGAGGTTTCTGAGTGGCAGTGCTCATACCTCTGTGTGAGTGAGAGATACCTACAGCAAACTCTTCAGCCCGGCATTCAAGGCCTATCTGCTGGCTCCACCTACTTAGCCATGGACTTTGGGACCAAAGGATCCGAGTTCAGATCCCGGCTCTTCACCCTATGGTCGTCATGACCTTCAGCATCTCTTCTCATCTCTAAGCCTCTGTCTATAAAACAAGAACTCTCCATTTAGACTCAATGACCAGTCTAGCATCAGTTCTCAATGCTCTGTGGTACAATGTAAAAGCATTGGCTCTGGGTCACAGGACCTGGGTCCAAATCCTGGCCTGGCCTCTAGGGTTCCTTCCAGTTATCTATCTATGATCCTATAGTCCTATCAGCTCTGGCATTCCCTGCTCTAAGGTTTCTCCCAGTTCTGACATTCTCTGTTCTAAGCACCCTCCAAGCTCTGACTTTCCCCGTTCTAAGGCCCTTCCTAGCTCTGACATTCTCTGTTCTAGGATCCCTACTAACTCTGAAATTCCCTGTTCCAAGCTCTTTCTCTCTGAAATTCCATGTTCTAAGATCCCTCCCAGCTGTGCCATCACACATTGTATGACCCCAACCAACCATCATGTTCCATGTTCTAAGACCCCTCCTACTCCTCCATAGACAATGTTGTAAGATCCCTCCCACAATCAGCCTGAGTCAAGCCTAATGAGGGAATGAAATTTCCTGAAAGAAATCCAGAAACATTTAAGTCAAACAGGCATGATTTGGACCTTATCCAGAGTTTTGGATTACTTGAATCATAGCTTTTCTCCATTGGCAGGGAGAGCTGAGTACCAAAGATGTACACAGCTCAGGACTTGAAATGAACCATGAACAAAAACAATGTCGGAAGCTGCCCTGGGCCAAGAACATCAAGGGCTCAGCTTTCACTGAACCTGACCCTTTGGCCTACGTGTCCCACCCCTGCCCTGAATCCTGCCCTTTGTCTCACTGTTCTTCAAGGTTCCAGCAAGACAGCTCAAGCTCTGAATGCCAGTGACCCAATTCAAATCAAAATCAGACCTAGAGACAAGGCAATTTATTAACCAGTGAGAAAGACTATATGAACATCTCCCCACAAAACTGTAATGTGAACTTTTATTGAGGTCAAGCCACAATGCATCCCTTGACCTCCAGAGCTTCAACTGATGATGGCTTTGGGGCGCATTACCTGGTTTTAGGGATGCCCCTTCCTGCTCAGCCAGCAGCCATGTGGTACGTGCTCACTGAGAAGGGATGCTTCTTCTCCCACAAGCATCTGAGACTGGATTTCTTCATTTGACTGGCCTCCCCTTGCCAAAGCCAGTGGCCTTTACTTGACTTGATACAGAGAAGCATCTGAATTCTGGCAGCAAGAGCCCCGGTCTTGAAGTTGAAAGACCTTGGGTTCTAGTCCTATGCCTCAAGGCCTCCATAAGGCCTTCCTTAATCAGACCAGTTGTTAATGTATTCCCTTCCCCAAATCACTTCCTATTTACTTGGCATATAGTTCCCATTGTCTTGAGAGGGAGTAAGCAAAGTGAATGGACAACTAGTCTTAGATCAAGAAAAACCTGGGTTCAAAACCCAACTCTCTGTGTGGCCCCGGGTAAGCCACTTAATCCATCTCTCAATGCCCCACGAAATCCTCCAAGACTAGAAGTGTAGAAGTAGTGCCAACCTACGTTGGAAAAAGGGGTTTCCTATACCAATAAAAGCAGTTATGTCCCCGGAAAAATGCATTTGTTTATCTGCATATATATTATTTTCTCTTAGAAGAATGTAAACTCCATGAAAACAAGGACAGTTTCATTTTCATATGTGTACTCAACATATAGCCCAGTTCCGAACATGTGTTTGATAAATGCTTGTTAGATTTACCTGGATTGTGAGAAAAGCGCTTTGCAAATCTTAGTATATAAAGACAGGTTACAATATTTGTGATGACTATTCTCTATACCAACAGTTCAATTCCACAGACATTCATTAGGCACCTACTGCATGCAGTGTACTTTAGCAGGTACTGAGGGGAATATGGAGATAAAAAACAACCTACATCCTGCACCCCAGGGAGCTTCTATTCTGCTACTAGGTAAAAAACAGATAAATAAATGCATTTTTTTTTAAAAATGAGAACATGTAGAATTCTTTACACCAATAAAATCACAGATCTGATGCCAAGGAAAAATGTGCAAAGCATTTGCTAGGCACCAATAATGCAAAGGAAAGGGGAGTGGCATAGATGTGGGGGGAGGGGATGAAGATGGCTAGAGCGTTCAGCTGGATGAGATAGGAAGTACAGTCTAGCTTTGAGTTGGCCAGACATGACTCCAATCTCAGGACAGTTAGGTCTAAAGGCAGGAGTCCCAAACATAAGAAGCTTAACTCTGGAGGTCTGATTGTCCCCAGGGTACAATGTCAAGAATATGGCCAGGGTCGGTAGTTCAGTGAGTTACAAAGCATGGTCTAGTCTGGAGCCAGGCAGTGTTGGAGAAAATATCCTTTTAAAAAAATTAATAGCATTTTATTTTTTCCCCAATTATATGTAAAGACAGTTTTTAGTATTCTTTTTTACAAGATTGTGAGTTCCAAAATTTTCTCCCTCCTTCCCCTCCCCTTTTCCTAAAATGGTAAGCAATTTGATGTAGGTTATATATGTGCAATCACGTAAATCACATTTCCATATTAGTCACAGTTGTGAAAGAAGAAACAGACCAAAAGAAAAAAAATACAGAAAGATAAAGTAATTTTTAAAAGAATGCTTGGATCTGCATTCAGAATTCATCAGTTCTGTATCTGGATGTGGATCCCATTTTCCACCAGGAGTCCCTTGTAATTGTCTTGAATCATTGGGTTGCTGAGAAGAGCTAAGTCTACCATAGTTGATCATCACACGACGTTGCTGTTAAAGTATACAATGTTTCCCTGGTTCTGCTCATTTTGCTTTTTGCCATTTCATACAATCTGTCCAGGTTTTTCTGAAATCCTCCTGCTCACCATTTCTTAGAGCACAATAGTATTCCATTACATTCATTTACCACAACTTGTTCAGCCATTCCCCAATTGATGGGCATCCCCTAAATTTTCAATTCTTTGCCACTACAAAAAGAGCTACTATAAATACTTTTTGTACATATAGGTCTTTTCCCCTTTTAATGATCTCTTTGGGATACAGACCTAGTAGTGGTATTGCTGGATCAAAGGGTATGCACAGTTTGGTTGCTTTTCAGGCACAGTTAGAGAAAATATCCTAAGAAAAGTCAAGTTCCAAGGGTGAGATATCCTTCCTTCGTGGCTGGAGGGGGTGATTGGGGTTGTGGGAGATCCAATTCTTGCATATCTCCTCTCAGTAATGAGCTTCTTCTTAGCCAGAATAATAATGAACAGATGTTCTGGTTAATACTGATTCTTGGGCCCAGCTACTTACTGAGTCTTTCCTAAGTGGAGGGTGAACATCTGTTATCAGTGAGTGGAGGGAACACTCCACAATTGACAGGTGGGTAAACATAGCTAGAGGCCAAGTGGTCCGGGGCTCAGGCCTGACTTAGAGTTACCTTGGGTAAAGGGGAGTGACTCACATCCAGGAATTCCTCTGGCTTGTCGATGGACTGAACTCTGGTTGCCAAGGCAGAACCAGGAACACATAGGCAGATTTCACAGGAAGACACCTTTGGGCTTGGTGGATGATAGGAAAATCTTGCTAATGGTGAAAGCCAGGAAAGAATAGAATAGGTCACCTTGGGAGATAGTGAGCTCCTTGTGTCTGGTGGCCGCCACAAAGGATCTGGATGACCACTTGGCCAAGGTGTTGTAGGAGGGGATCTTTGTTTGGGTTCTAGTTGAACTAGATGGCTTCTGAGGTCTCTGTCAACTCTGACCCTGTAGAAGAAGGATCATAGGATTATAGATTTAGTGCTGGTCATATTCCAACACTCCTCTCATTTTACAGGGGAGGAAATTGAGGCACAGAGAGGTAAATGACTTAGGATCACAGATTCAGAACTGGAAGGGACTTTAGGGAAGATTGAGTCTAACTCCCCCATTTTACAGATAAGGAAAACTGAGGCATATAAAAGTTAAGTGACTTATGCAGGGTCACACAGCTAGTAGATATCTGAAGCAGGATTTGAACCCAGGCTTTATGACTTCAAGTCCAGCATTCTGCATCTGCTCTGCACTCCTAGCCTTAACCACATCCCTCTTCCTTCCTCTATTCATGTGTGTCTGCTTTGGACTGCAGGCAGCAGCTGGACAGCTCCATTGTCACTCCTTGTGAGTTGCTTTTGTTTTTCTTTTTCTGAGCTCCCTTCTTTTCCCTGGGGATAACAGAAATAGTGAGTTAGTCAATCAACATTTGTTAAGTGCGTACTATGTGCCAGGCATTATGCTAAGTGCTAAAGTCTACCCAAGAAAAAGAGTTTATTTTCTCTTAAGTCTGGTGGTCTTGAGAGAGACAAGGCAGAGCAAGGCATTCATCCATTCTCTTTTTCATTCCATCTATCAGATGAAGGAACCTAGCTAGCACAGTTAGCCTGGACAGGAGGAGACACAGGGCAGCACATGGCAACCATTTTTAAGTATCTGAAAGACCAACAAGTTTTGGAGGGATTAGTCTGGTTCTATCTGGCTCCAGTGGCCAGAACCAGGTTGTTTGAAGCTACAAAAAAAAGAGCAATTTAGGTTTGATATCAGAAAAATCTTCCTAATGATGAGCTGTCCCAGTATGGAAAGGGCATCTTGGAGATGTAGCAGGCTCCCTCTCCTCAGAGGTCTTTGAGTAGAGTCTGGATGGGCACTCGTTGGGTGTATTATAGAGGATATCTATTGTATAGTTTGGAGATGGATAAGAACATCCCTCATATTCCATGATTATGATTTATTAAACACATACTACATACAAGGGGACAAGGTTTCTTGCTGGGGGAATACAAAGATGAGTACAATATGGTTCCTGCCCTCAGGGAGTCTTCCAGTGAATATGCTATGGACATGAATAATATTAACATAATCATAGATGACATTTCCACAGTACTTTAAATAATCAACCAACAAACCTTTATTAAGCATTTACTATATGCCCAGCCCATGAATATATGAAGACTGAAATAAAACAGCCCATTGGGAGGGAGGATAGAGGAGATCTGGGCAGGGAGAGACCGCTCCATGGAGGAGGTGGCATGTAAACAAGTACTTAAAGGATAAGGAGGATCTGAAGAAGTGGAATCCATGGTGGGGGTGGAAGGTGTGAGAGGGTAAGGTGGTGAGGTTGTATTCCAGGCATAGGGAATAACATGGAGGGGGAGAAAGAAGATAAGGGCTGTGTTTCAGAAGAATGAAGGACCCATTCTGGAGCAAAGAGCTCACCTGAAAAGGAATAAGGGGGCTGGAGAATTAGCCTGGGGACCGATTGGGGACGATCTCAAAGTCTGAGCTGAGTAATTAGAGATTTATTCTGTAGGCAGTCTGGAACCAGCGCGAGGTTTTGAGCAGGGGAGGGATGCAATCTGAGCTGGGCATTAGGAAGATTAATCTGGCAATGTGTCCAGGAAGGACTTAGAGCAGGGAGACTCCAGGCAGAGAGGGACAGAAGCCAGCAGCTAGGTGATTGCAATCTGCCAAACTTGTTAAATGAATGAATGAATGTAACCGGACACAGCAAGCTCTTGGTGACATTTTGGCCCATCCTCCCATCTTGTCTCTTTCTTTTTTCCTTTCCCCATTTCTTGCCCCTCCTGCTACTCTCCTGCTCCCCTCTCCTTTCTCTCCTCCACTTATCTCTCCC
Organism: Trichosurus vulpecula; assembly: GCF_011100635.1. NCBI lineage: Eukaryota > Metazoa > Chordata > Mammalia > Diprotodontia > Phalangeridae > Trichosurus > Trichosurus vulpecula. The sequence continues at coordinate 294,085,571 of NC_050577.1, forward strand.
CTCCTCCATCCTCCTTTCTCCAAGAGCACCTCTTTGCTCCCCTCCTCCCACTCTCCATTCTGAGCTCTCTTGGCTTACACCCACCAATCTCCTTGGTCCCATTGTTCAGCCTCTCTAGGAGAAGGAGAGAGAAGGAGACCACTGACCCCCCCCCCAGCCTCTAAGGAGAGTTGATGAGAGGCCCCCTCTAAGCCCCATCAATCCAAATCTGCTGTCTCCACCCAACTAATTAGGGAGGTCCCCCTCACCCTTCCAGATTTCATGAGCCAGGAGGGCCTCACCTTTCCAAACCTGTTTTGGGGCTTTATGAGAATGGAATTGTAAGCTCTGGGGTTACTATGGCAACTCCCATCCCTGGATCATTCTGTTATTCTCCCACTCTATATGAAAAGTGTGTGTGAGGGGGTGTGCATAGTTGGGGGGGGGGGGGGTGTTGTCAGAGGCTGCTACTCTGTCCTGGAGCCAGAGGAGGAGAGGGGGAAGGGAAGTCAAATATTCTGAGGGCTGAGCATTGTAGGCACAGAGGATTCAGAAAGAGAGACTTATGGCATATAGTAGGGGCTTAATAAATGCTTTTTGATCACCGATTGGAGTCTGATACTTTATTAGCTATGGATTTCTGTGCAAGCCTTTTGACCTCTTCAGCTTTGATTGCCCTGCCTGGAAACCAGGGATAATGATGGCACAACAGTAGGGGCTTAATCAATGCTTTTTGATCAATTAATTAGCTTCTGGTGCTTTATCCGCTGGGGAATTCTGGAGGAGTCACTCATATCTTTGAGTATCAGTTTCCTTATCTGGAAGATGGAGATAATAATACTAGTCTTACCTGTGGAAGAAAGTGCTTTGTAATCCTGAAAATGCCACAGAAATGGAAATTTGGTGGCATGGAGAGATGGAGGGGGAAGGGAATACTGACTAGCTGGGTGGCCGTGGTCCAGTCATTTCATTTTTCTGAGGTTCAGTTTCTCGTTTGAAAAGTGGGGATGATAATACCCATAGCAGCTGGGTATAGTATAGAGAAAGCTAGGAAGATCTGGGTTCAGATCCCACTTCTGATCCATCCTGGCTGTGAGACCCTGAATAAGTCACTTCTAGGCTATTCTCTGTGACTACAGGTTACCCAACATGAACAGACCTGCATTGGAGTTTCCTCATCAGCAGCTCTCTACACTGGATATACTACAGGTATTGTTTTAAAAAATGATGGAACCTACCATAGACAGTTGTCATAAAGGGCCAACAATCTTAAAACTGGAAGAGACTTCAGAAGTCATCCAGTCCTACCTTTCCATTTTTACAAATGAGGAGACTGAGGCCCAGAGAAAGAGAAATGATTTGCCTAAAATTTCATGAGGGTTGCACCAGGTCATAAGAACCGAGCATCAGAGATCCAGAGTCAGGAGGAACCTCAGATGCCATCTAGCCTGAGTCTTCATTTCAGAAAACGAGATACTGAGGTCTGAGAAAATTAAAGAGACTTGCTCAAGAATCTAGACCCAAGCCCTCCAGATCCAGCCCCCTTTCTGCATGGAAAGCTTCTGCAAATGTTAGTATCAAGGGGAATTCTTGATCTTGGGTGGCAGCTGGGGTGGGGACTGGGTCTCAGGATGTTGGGGCTGGGGAAGAGCCCCAGATGCCACATTGGCCTGGCTGGCAGAATCCTCCTTCTCCAAGTCAGAAGAGAACTGGCCTCGTGGCACCAGCCAACGTGACCTGTTGAGTGGGGTCCTCATCTTCTACCCTGAAACCTCTTGACACAGCTGATAACCATGAAGGGCCATAAAGGGAAGCAGGACCAGCTCAGTCCCTCGGGCCTCTGCTATGAAAATGGAATGAAGTGTCAGGCTTTCCTGTAAAATGATAATTAAAGGAGGTATGGGAGGAGAAGGGGGATGGACCTCTTAGCTTGGGTCACAGGAGGACACATGCACATCCGCATTGCACTTAGTCTTGGGGGCCTTGTGGGTTCTCTGGGGATGAGAAGGCAGACAAGCGATTTTAACCTCTCTGGCTATTTAAAAAAGCTTTGACATTTTCTAACTTATTCATGGGCATATTATACAGTTTGTGTCATCCTCACTTTCTTCCATTTGGCAGCTGGGTATCATAGTGGGTAGACCATTGACCTCAGAGTCAGAAAGACCTGAGTTCAAATCCCCACCTCAGATACTTACTAGTTGGATGGCCTGGGGCAAGACCTTTAATCTCTCAGCCTCAGTTTTCTCATCTGTAAAATGAGGATGATAATAATTTGGCTTACAGGCTCAAATGATCTATTTCTAAGGTGCTCTTCAAACCTTCAACTGCTGTATAAAGTCAGTGATGACGAAAAAGAAGGGAAAGAATTAAATCATCTATGTGGTACCTTCCAGTCCTAAGGGAAACAGCTGAAGCAGGGGAGACTCGTATTGTACGGACTGTCACTAACTACCTATGTGACGTTTGACCTGTCCGGGCTTTAGGATCCTTTGTAAAAAGAAGGAGTCAGATTCACTGATCCGTAAGTGTCTTCCACATCTGACATTCTCTGTTCTATGGCACCATCCCTCCAACACTGTGTCCTGAGACCCCCCCAACTGACATTCTGTGTCCTAAGACCCCCAGTTCTGACATTCTGTGTCCTGAAACTTCCCTAACTCTGACATTCTGTGTCCTGAGACCCCCCTAACTCAGACATTCTGTGTTCTAAGACCCCCCAATTCTGACATTCTGTGTCCTGAAACTCCCCTAACTCTGACATTCTGTGTCCTGAGACCCCCAACTCTGACATTCTGTGTCCCAAGCCCATCCCAGCTTTGATTTTCCACATTCCCCAGTTGTTTCTCCCTCTTTGGACTGTGAAGTCTTTGAGGGCAGGGCCTGCCTTTGCCCTTCATTGAATCCTCGGTGTCTGGCACATAGTTAAGTCCCTAATAAATGCTTGGTGAATCTGCCCATCCCATGTTCTAAGCACCTTTCTCGCTCTGAAATTCTCTACTCTTCTGAGCTGGCCTCAGGCTCACACTGGCCCTTCCTTCAGGACCCCCAGCAAAGCTGAGGCTTTTCTGTTCTCACCTCCAACACCACAGAGCAAATACAAGATTATCGGGGTGGGTGCCACCTTCCCACTCAAGACCAAAGACTAGAAGCTGATGAGAGCCTGTGGCTTGGAGGTGGGACTGGGAGAACTGGGTGCTTGTCTAATCTCTGCTACTTAGGTGGTGTGGTTTTGTGCAAGACACTGAGGCTTTGGCTGCCTCAGCTTTCTTATCCCTAAAATGGGAATAACAAACTCCACTAGCTTCTTATGTTATTGTATGATCAAATGAACTAATGGAACTGTGATAATTTGCAAACTACCCAGTACCAGGCAAATGCAAGGGCTGCTACCATCATTATTATCTGGTTCTAAGGGGAGGCCCATGAGGGTCAAGGACTCTGTCCCAGGGCTCACCATGGGTGTTTCTCCAGCTGATTTTCAATAGTTCCTTCTTTCCCCTGTTCTCTCTCCCATACCATCTCTCTCTCCCCCTCTCTCTTTCTGTTTCTGTCTTCTCTCCCTCTCTTTTCTCTTCCTCTCTCTCTGTCTCTTCTTCCATCAGACCCATCTCAGTCTTCTGCCTCTTTCTCCATCATCTCTCTTATTTCTCTGGAATCTCTCCTTTTATTGCCTTTTCTCTCTTTTTGATCTCCTGGTCTCTTTCTCACCCTTGTCTATCTCCTTCTATGCCTCTCTGTCTCTTGCTTCTTTGTCTCCATGTCTATCTTGTTCTGTTTCTTTCTGTCTCTGTTTCTATCTAACCTCTCCCACTTCATCTCTATCTTGTTCCTCTCTTTCCTCTCTCTTTCTCTTCCCATGCCTTCTCTCCCCAACGGGACAAGAAGGTCTCTGGGAGAAGCAAGGTGGGGTTACCTGGCCAGGGATTAGAGGGCTGCCCTTGGGCTCCTTCTCTGAGCCCTCAGTGAACTCTGACAAGCTTAGAGTCCTCATCACCTTTCCCACGTGGTCAGAGCAGACTCAATCGCTTTAGAGCAAAGGCCACTTTGGGAGTCCAGGGCCAAAGAATCAGGCTAATGTAATCAGTAGCGAAAGGTGCAGACTAAGAGAGCATTTCCAAGCATGAAGAGATGTTGTGTTGGCGAGGTCATTTCGTCAAACGAGCGATCGATCAGGCTAGTACATTGCCAGGTCAATTTGACTTCAGAGTCAAAGTAATTTCAGCTCTTGTGTTGAGACAGTCAATGCAAAAAGAAAGGCTCTAAAAGTGATGGTAATGATGAGGATAAGTCACATCTGCCCCAGTGCTTTCAGCTTTGGAAAGCCCTTTCCTCATCACCTGCATGAGAGTCAGATAAGGCAAAGATTAATGTCCCCATCTTACAGATACTGTGACACAGCTACTCTGCTGACAAAAAGCATCATGGGATTTAAAGCATGCTGAGGATTTGTAGAGACCATCTAATCCACACCCCGCCTGCACGGCCACCAACCCCAATTTTACAGATGACAAAACTGAGTCTTTGGAGCCAGAGGACCTAGACTGGATTCCTGATTCTACCACATATTAACTATGTGGTCCTAGGCAAGTCTTTTATTATCTCTGGGTCTCAGTTTCCTCATCTGTAAAATGAAGAGGTTGGACAAAGTGACCTCTAAGTTCTTCTCCTGAGTCAGATCTATAGAAATCTGAAGTCATCTAGCCCACTTTGTAGATGAAGAAACTGAGGTCCAGGAAGGAGAAATGACTTGCCCAGGGACACAGTGGCAGAATCTGGCTTAGGGAAAGGCAAGGCTGACCAGGTCAACTCTGTTTTCCACCTTTCAAACAGGGTTGTGCCACCAGCTGCCTCCACGTTGAGAAAAGATAGCATTGGGGGGTACTTTGAGTTTCTCCTAAGAAGGTGCCTGATCTGGCCCTCAGATTATCTATTCAGAGGAGTGAGACACCCAAAGCTCAGGACTGGAGGTTGGGAATCCCATCTTGTCACTTCAGACCAAAAGCCATCCCCAAATAAATGGTGAGGAAGAGACCCTCCCAAAGGGGGCACTTACAGAAAACCTCTGTGTTTGTAAAAGTCAAAGGCAGCATTGGAATAGGGATGGAGAGAGGTGGATGCAAGTCCTGATTTTGCCACTAGCTGGCTGAGTGAGCTGAGTTCAAATTTGGCCTCAAACACTGGCTGTATGACCCTGGGCAAGTCACTTAACCCTATTTACCTAAGTTTTCTCATCTGCAAAATGAACCGGAAGACGAAAATTGCAAAACAAGCCAGTATCTTTGCCAAGAAAACCCCAAATGGAGTCATGGAGAGTCAGACACGACTGAAAATGATTGACTGTGTTAAAATGGGTGAACACTTTTTTGGCCCTCTGTTTCCTGTAAAATGCAGGGTTTAAGGGGAGAAGGTGCTAAATGATTTTTAAAATATAAATTCCTCTTCCGCATGAGCAGTCTATGATTTTGAAGTCTTTTCTCACTCTCTTCCTCCTCCTCCTCCTCCTCCTCCTCCTCCTCCTCCTCCTCCTCCTCTCTTCTTCTTCTTCTTCTTCTTCTTCTTCTTCTTCTTCTTCTTCTCTTCTTCTTCTTCTTCTTCTTCTTCTTCTTCTCTTCTTCTTCTTCTTCTTCTTCTTCTTCTTCTTCTTCTTCTTCTTCCTCTTCTTCTTCTTATTCTTATTCTTCTTCTTCTCCTCCTTCTTCTTCTCCTTCTTCTTCTCCTTCTCTTTGTTCCTCCTTCTGTCTCTCTGTCTCTCACTCTCACTCTCTTTCTCTGTCTGTCTGTCTGTCTGTCTCTCTGTCTCTCTCTCTCTCTGTCTCTCTCTCTCTCTCTGTCTCTCCACCCAAACTACAAGTAACTTCAAGAATAATTTGGATAATGCTGACACATATGCATCATTCTTTCTCCAAATGCTTCCACATCTATTAACTTACTTGCTGCCATAACAGCCAGAATGAGGTGGACAGGGGAAATGGGGCTGAGATTTAAAGGGCTGTATTATTTTTGAGGCCACATCCTGGATGGTGATGGAGCTGGGTCCAGAAATCACATCTCCTGGCTTCTTTCTTTTCTTTACCCAATGTCAAATATTTAATTATTAATAAGAATATTTTATTAAGAATTTATTATTATGAATGGCCAGTATCTATATGGCATCTAATTTAATCCTCATAACAACCCTGTGAGGCAGGTGCTATATTATCTCCATTTTATAAATGGAGGTTTAATGACTTGCCCAGAGCCACACAACTACTCAGTGACTGAGGCAAGATTCAAACTCATTTCTTCCTGTCTCCAAATCCAGCCCTCTATCACCTACCTAAATACAAAGAACAGATCTTTTCCCCATAAATCATAAATTCAGAAAATAGCATCTATTAAGTTTCTACTATGTGCCAGGCACTGGTGACATAAAGAGAAAGGTGAAATATTCCCTGACCTCAAGCAGCTTCTGTCCTATTAAAAACCCACAATGTAGAAGACCTGTGAGGAGGCAAAGATGAAAAAAAAAAGATGCCAAACTCCCTGAGATTGAAACTTGGAGAGTCGGAGCTGAAATGTCATCCCCTCCCCCTCTCCTCCTCTCCTCCCCCACTCTCCTATCCCCTTCCCTCACTCTGAAGACAAGCTTCTCCAAACTTTGGGAGGCTGGTCCTCAACAGAATTCAGTCTGTCCCTAGGTCTTCTAGGTTGGAAAGATCAACAGAATCCTCACTCTGCTAGCCTAGCCCAGAGAAACTGGGGTCACCTCCATGCCACAGTGACTTATCAGAGAAAGACATTAGAGGAATCACTCAAGCAACAATTATTAAGCACCTACTATATAGCAGGCATTGTGCTGGGTATTTGGGACAGAAATACAAACGATTAAACAATCCCTCTTCACAAGGTGGGGAAGGGGAAGGACAAAAAAGATATGGGTGTGGAAATAAAGACTAAATAGCAAAAGAAATAAATTGTTATTGAACTGTGTCCAACTCTTCGTGATCCCATTTGGAATTTTCTTTGCAAAGATACTGGAGTGGTTTGCCATTCCCTGCTCCAGCTCATTTTACAGGTGAGGAACGGAGGCAAACAGGGCTAATGACTTACCCAGGGTCATATAGCTAGTGTCTGAGGTCACATCTGAACTCAATTCTTTCTGACTCCTGGTCCAGGTTGCTATCCACTGTGCCACCTAGAAACCTGGATGGGGCCTCAGAGGTCATCCAACCAACTTCCAGATCATTACAGAGTGTTTCTACCCTCGTTGTGCTTACGATTAGACTGTTATTTTCTGTAACCTGGACACTGTGCTGTAATTAATGTGCCTTGATATTGTACTAGCTTTTAAAGTACTCATGTCACACAGCTGGTTCACATTTAATCTGTGGCCAATTCCACTCCCCAGTTCTCTTTTACATGAACTGTCGCCATGCCAATCTTCACCGGTGTTCTCATGAAATTATATCTCTCCAATTTCCCTCATTAAACTCAGGAATCTCTCAAAGTGGAGAATGGGAAAGTTGACATTTCAAGCCATCATCAGTCCTTAAGGGGCTTGGAATGATACAAATGCAGAATTAGATAATCTCAGCTGTGGAAGAAGTATTGGAGGTCATTTTGTATGAACCCTAAATGATGTATACACTTCCCTCCAAAGTTTGTAAGGTTCCCAGAAGAGTCTATTTAACTCTAAAACTGGAAGAAACCTTAGAGATCATCTTATCTTTAGTTTACAGATGTGGAAACTGAGGCCTAGAGAGACAGTATTTTGGACAAGATCAATTATGTATGGCTGGGATTGAAGCCAAGTGTCCTGACTCACAGTCTAGGACTTTTTCTTGTTTTTTAAAAAAAAGCTACAGTTCTGGACTTAAGAAATACCTCAAAAAGGAACCTTTCTGTGTATAAAGTAGAATACAAAAGGATTGTGTATGAATCCACAATCTCTATTCCATGTTGCTTGATTTTTCAAAAGTGTATAATAAATTCAACTTGCTACTTTCAAAACTATCCTGCTTCCTTCTGAACTCCTAAGGATACTTTAAAAAGAAAAAAATTATTTTCTTTTCTTTTCAGGTTTGCATGATTTCCCTCCCCAAATGGAGAAAGTAAGAAAAATAAAACCCCTTACAAGTGTATTTAGTCAAGCAGGACAAATTCCTGCATTGCCCATGCCCCCAAAATTATATGACTCAATCTGCACTCTGAGGCCACCACCTGTCTATCTGGAGGTGGGCAGTACAGAGGGAGGGAGGGAGACACAGAGAGAGACAGAGAGAGAGAGAGAGAGACAGAGAGAGAGAGAGACACAGAGAGAGAGAGAGAGAGAGAGACAGAGAGAGAGAGACAGAGAGAGAGAGAGAGAGAGAGAGAGACAGAGAGAGAGAGAACTAGCCCCAGGAGAAGGAAAGAAACCATGAAACAGGAGTGAAGCAAGGGCTAAGCTTTGGCCAGCTCCTTTGGCCCCAGTGACAGTCTTCCTCCCAAGTTCTATTTCTGTCCCCATGAAGCTTCCTTTCTTTGATCCCAGGACTGGCCTGCCTGCAGATGTATTGGAGAGTAGGGAGGAGGGTAAATATTCACCTTCCCAGCCTCCATCTGGGCCCCAGGTCTTATGTAATCAAAGGGGGAGAAGAGGCCGGGAGGGAGCAAATGAAAAGGTGAGGCGGGGGACACAGGATGTTGGCATGGCTGACTGGAGGTCTGGGTCTTGCTTGCCTTGACACTGCCAAATGGAGGCAATAACTCTTACCCTGACTGCCTCAAAGGGATGTTGTCAGGATCAAGGGAGATGACGGATGGGAACAAGCTTGGAGAAGGAGAAATCTCTCTGCATTATGATTATTGGGAGTTTGTAGAGCAACAATAAATCACGTTTTAGAGAGACACAAATGGACAGTGCAGCACAGACAGACAGGACTGACAGAAAGACACACAGATAAACAAATGAGGGCCAGACTGGCAGGCAGGCAGACAGAACAACAATACACAGGGACAAAAAGACACGGACAGACAGACAGACATACACCGAGACAGAAAGGTACACAGGCAGACAGACAGACAGAGAAGCAGGACAGACAGGCAGGCATACAAACAGGGCCCCAATACACCCAAAGACAGATGAACAAATAAAGGTTTCCAAAAAAAAAAAAAAAAGGATTTGAACCAGTCTGTTGACCCGAAGCCGGCATTTCCCATACTATACCAAGTGGTATTAACGTGGGAAAATAACGATGAAAATATTTTCCCAAGCACTTTCATATCTTATAATAATGATGATGATGATGAATAATTGATGCTATAATAATGGGTGTATAATAATGATTAATATTAATAGAAGTTTGCAGTGGATGTTGCTAACCATTCCTTAGTCTAACTATAAGTATGCCTCCTTATGCCTCAACCTCCTAAATTTATTCTTCGGCTGCCAGTAACTCCTCCCCTCCATAGTCTCTCAGGCCATTTCCTCTGCCCTGGCTTTATTTGCCTCTCTTACCAGTTCTGACCCTCTAATTAACCAATTCAGCTCTTCTCAAATCCCTTGTCCCCATGTCCCCCCTTTCCTGCTCATCCCTTGCCCAATCCCAAGATTGCTCCCGTGCCCACATCTTCTCCTCATACTCAGATGCTGATGAATACAGTTGGAAGAGGTATCATGATTGTCCTGAATGGTACATTATAAATTCATATTCTCCAACTTCAGTTGGGCTCCCACTGCAGCACGGCAAGTCTATTTCTTCCTCCCTAATTGATTTTCTATTTGGCTCCCCATAGAAATGATGCCAAATTTTCTCTTCCCTCCTGAAGCTTCCCACATCTCTCCCTTCCCCAATTTTTGCAGGTATAGATCATTATTTATTTACTGAGAAACTGAGGCCATTTGCCATGAGCTCTCTCTCTTCTCCCTTTCTCCTAATTGAAAATCCCTATTAAATCATCCTCCACTCTTGCCTCCTTGTCTAACAATGGGGGGGCAGTTCTCCCTTCAATCCCATCCTCTCCTAATGGGATAAGAAGTACAGTCTAAAGATCATCATCTTCTCCAGCAGATTGCATCCTCAATCATCTTCTTTCTCAAATTTTCAATCCCCATTTATCTACTGACTCCTTTCTTATTGCCTTCAAACACGCCCACACCTCCCTGATTCTGAAAAACCTTCACAAAATCTACATTACCCTCCCCCTCAAACTTTTATCCTGTGCCTCTCCTCCCTTTCCCAACCAAACTCTTAAGGGAAATATTGTCCACACTTGTTGACTCCATTTCCTTTTCTCATGCTTCTCAGTCCTTTGCAACTTGGCTTCAGCCTCCTCACTCAACTGAAACTGCTTTCTCCAAAGTCACCAACAATCTCTTAGCTGCCAAATCCAAGAAGCCTGTGCCTCTTGGCCTCTCTCCTGCACTTGGCACTGTTGGCCACCCTTTCTTCCTGGATACTTTGCTTAATCTGGACTCTCATGATTAAATTTTCCTGATTCACTTCCTACTGATTTGAAGTTTCCTTCTCAGTCTCCTTTGCTGGATCCTCATCTTTGTTTTGACCCCTTGCTTTGAGTGTTGCCCAAGGCTCTCTGTCTTGGCCTCTCTTCTCTCTTTACTCTCTCTGTCCTCTTTGTCTCTCTCTCCCTCTATTCTGCCTTTCTCTCTGTCTCTCTTTCTCTGTCTCTTTCTCCCTCTCTCCCTCCCTCCTTCTTTCTCTCTCTGTCTCTCTCCCTCCTTCTTTCTCTCCCTTCCTCCCTCTCTTCTCTCTGTCTTCTCTCTCTTTCTCTCTTTCTGTCTCTCTTCTTTCCTCCCTCCCTCCCCTTTCTCTATCTTTCTCTTCTGTCTTCTCTCTCTCTTTCTCTCTCTGTCTCTCTCCCTCCTTCTCTCTCTCCCTTTCTCTGTCTTAATCTATCTGTCTGTCTCTCTCTCCGCCTCCCTCCCTTTTCACTTCATCAGCTCCTGTGGCTTTAATTATCATCTCTATGCAGATGATTTACAAATCTGGCCTCAGTCTTTCACCCAAACTTCAGTCCTGAAGTACTGAGTGTCTATCGGACATTTCAAACTGAATATCCAAGAGGCATCTTAGACCCAACAAATTTAAAACTGAACTCATTGTCTTCTCCAGAAAAAAAAACCTCATCTTTCCTTTGAGCTTTCTTATTTCTGTTGAAGGCACCCTTATCCCTACAATATCTCATATTCATAATCTCAGTACTGTCCCCAGCTCCTAGATTGCATCAGTTTTCAATTCCTCACTTCACAAACTCTGTCACATCTGTTCTTCTGACCCCCCCCCTTGATTCACACAGCCACTACCTTAGTTAAAACACTTATCACAGTCTCCTATTTGGTTTCCCTATCTCAAGTCTTTCCCACTCCAGTCAAGTCAAGAAGCATCTGTGTGACAACATATTGTACTAAACCTGCAGATCCAAAGAGAGGCAGGAAAACAATCCCTGCTCTCAAAGACCTCACAGACAACAATGTACAAACAAGAAAGATGCAAGATAAATTGAAGACAAGCTCAGAGGAAAGACTAAGTGGTCTAAGTGGTTTTGGTTTTGGTTTTCTTTGTAACCCCAACATTTGGCACAGTACATGGCGCACATAGATGTTTGTTGATGCCCAAAGGGCTATAAAACCGCATACCCTTTGATCCAGCAATACCATTACTAGGTCTGTATCTCAAAGAAATCATTAAAAGGAAAAAAGACCCACAAGTACAAAAATATTTATAGCAGCTCTTTTTGTGGTAGCAAAGAATTGGAAGTTGTGGGGATGCCCATCAATTGGGCAATGGCTCGACAAGTTGTGGTATATGAATGTAATGGTATACTATTGTGCTGTAAGAAATAATGAGGGGGTAAGAGAAAGGGGGGAAGAACAAAGTAAAAAGTGCAGAGCAGAGAACAAAAGAAAATTAACAAGGAAGCAAAGATGGATAGCTCTCACATAACGCATAGTATTAATTATATAGGATTTCTTGAAATGGAAATTTATTGCTATATATTTTGAATCCTCCCTTACATCCTGCTGTGCACGTGACATGCTTTTTTCCTTTCTTTATTTTGTATTTAAGTTTATTATATTTTTTCTTTTCTTACTGTGTATTTAAGTTTCAATAATAAAAGAAAAAGAAAAAAGAAATAATGAACAGGTGGATTTTTAGAAAAACCTGGAAAGACTTATAAGAACTGAGGCTGAGTGAAGTGAGCAGAACCAGGAGAACATTGTACATAGTAACAGCAGCATTGTGCAACAATCTGCTCTGATAGACTTAACTCTTCTGAGCAATACAACGATCCAAGACAATTCCAAAAGACTCATGTTGAAAAATGCTATCCACATCCAGAGAAAGAACTACAGAGTCTGAATGCAGATCAAAGCAGACTATTTTCACCTTTTTATTTGTTTTGTTTTTTGTTTTTTTTCTTTCTTGTGGTTTTTCTCTTTTGTTCTGATTCTCCTTTCACAACATGACTAATGTGGAAATACGTTTAACGTGATTGCACATGTATAACCCATATCAGATTGCTTGCTATCTTAGGGAGGGGAGAGGGGAGGGAGGGAGAAAAATTTGGAACTCAAAATTTTACAAAAATGAATGTGGAAAACTATCTTCACATGCAGTTGGGGGGAAATACTATTAAGTGGAGGGAAAAGAAAATAAAACTATTTACTTTTGTTACAAAAAAATAGATACTTGTTGATTGATTGATTGGCTCCATTCCATCTTCTACCCAGCTGCCAAAGTGATTCTCCTTTATTGATGCTCTGACTGTGCTACTCTTCTGCTCAAGAAACTCCGGTGGCTCCCTGTTTCCTCTAGGGTTAGATATAAGCTACTGTGTTTAGCTTTTAAAGCTTTTCACAACCTGGTTCAATCTATCTTTCAAACCTTAGTGCCTAGGACTCCCCTTCATGCACTCTGTGATGCAGACACCCTGGCTTCTTTGTTGTCCTTACTCCCAATCCTGATCTTCCTTCCTTCCTTTACATTGGCCACTCCTCATTCCCGAATGCTCCTTCCCTTCCTTCCTTATCTCCATCTCATCTAGAACAGCCCAAGCAGCACCTTCTGGGGAAGCCTTACCCCCATCCCCCTAATTTTTGCTGCCTTCCCTCCCAATGACCTGGCATTTAACTACCTGCCATGTATTGTCCCTATATTTATTCTGCAAACATATATAGGTGTACTTCTTATTGCATTAGGCTTGGAGCCCCTAGTCTAGCCCCTAGGGACTGTCTTTTTGCCTTTTTGTATCCCTAGTGCTTAACACAGTACCTGGCACTTAGAAGGCACTTAATAACCTTATCACAGTGCCTGGCACACAGTAGGCACATAGTAGCTATTTATAGACTGACTGACTTATCTCCCCCTCCGCATTAGAATGTAAACTCCTTGAGGACAGGAACTGTTTGGCTTTTGTCTTTGTATCCCCTTCAAGTGGTAACATGCTTAGCATACAGTAAGTGCCAAATAAGTGCTTGTTGGTTGATTGATGATGAGAAGCTTGGGACTTCGCATCAGAAGATCTGGGTTCAAGTCTCACTCATGCCCTCCATTAACTTACTGGATGATCTTGGATAAGTCACTTCCTGACTCTGGGCTTCAGTTTTCTTTATAAGTTAAGGACCATAATACACTAAGTCTGACTCAGAGCAATGTATTACTTCAGAGTTGAGAGTGAACCACAATGAGATATTCTTAGAAGATCTGAGGGAAAACAAAAGGACGTTGTGGGGGGAGCAATACCCTGAGTCTTCCTTCCCCAAGTGTATTAGTCTAGTTAACATAAAAAAAACCCGAAGGTCTTGGCAACTGGTCCCATCACTTCCTGGCAGACAGAGGGAGAAGAAATGGAAGCAGGGTCAGATTTGATATTCTTGGGCTCAAAGATCACTGCAGATGGTGACTGCAGCCGTGAAATTAAAAGAAGCTTGCTCCTTGGAAGGAAAGCTATGGCAAATCTGGACAGCAAATTGAAAAGCAGAGATTTTGCTTTGCCGACAAAAGTCTGTATAGTCAAAGCTATGGTTTTTCCAATATCAATATATGGCTGTGAGAGTTGACCTATAAGGAAAGCTCAATGCCACAGAATCAATGCTTCTGAATAGTGGTGTTGGTGAAGACCTTGGGGAGTCGTTTGGATAGCAAGGAAGTCAAATCAGTCAATACTTGAAGAAATTAATTCAGGCTATTCACTAGAAGGTAAAATACTAAGCTGAGGTTTAAATACTTTGACCACATAATGAGAAGACAGGACCCATTGGAAAAGACCCCAATGTTGGGAAAGGTTGAAGGGAAAAGGAAAAGGGGATGGCAGGGGATGAGATGCATAGAAGTGTCATGGAAACAATGAACATGAACTTGGACAGACTTTGAGAGATAGTGGAGGATTGAGGGGTGTGGCATACCATGGTCCATGGGGTCATGAAGAATAGGATTTGACAGAATGGCTGAAGAACAATTTCCTTAAAAGGTATTGAAATCATCCTGGAGACTTAATTAGCTCAGGAATTATGGGCTCAAGTTGTTGACTTCCTGGTCCAATGAGTACAAAATAACAAGAGAGTCTCCAGTCTCTCTGATGCTTGACAGAACATTCAGGCAAGAGAGCTTCATTCATCTAAATCAGCTCAAAGAGTCCTCAATGACTATCCCTGTCGAATATCTTCTGCTGTGGCCAAGTAAGTCTCCTTTTGTTAACTGTTGAATGAGTGTCTCTTTGCTCCAGTGTCAAATCTAAACAACCAGGGGACTGGCCTGAGTCAGGCTCAGTCAAGAGCAGAGGCTTTCTTAGTGAAGGAAAGGAGAGGACATTCAGAGCAGAGAAAGAGGATTCAGCAAGGATACAGCATTGATTCAAATGAGCCCAGATTCCCTACCTCTGTGTGACCCATGGTGGTCTACCAGCCCAGCCTGAGGGAGCAGCTGGAGCTCCTCCTCCCTTGGGTTTGTTGTGTTCAGCCAGCAGCATGAGCCCTTGGTCCTCTGAGCCCAGTAAGTCTCCAGGATGGTGCGAATGCCTTTTGAGGGAAAGAATTAGTAACTCTAATAGGTAATCCCTCTATCACAAGGGTTTTTCGTTTTTATAAAAAAGACCTTGCATTTCAAAAAACCATTCATAAAATTCCTGCCTCATAGGAGAGGTAATGTAACTTGCCCAAAGCCACAGAGACAGAATGTAGCAGAGTCAGGTCTTCTAACCAGAAGTCCAGCCTTCTGTCCACTGTATAGGAACAATGACTCAAACGATCCATCAGCCAGGCACTGTGCTAATCCTCCTGATCCATATCTAGCCACTGGACCCAGATGGCTCCAGAGGAGAAAGTGAGGCTGGTGACTTTGCACTCCTTCGCTTAAGCCCTCCTTCACTTAAATCCAATTCACTTGCATGTTATGGTATCACCTCCCTGGCCTCATGGTCTTCTTTGAGAATGAAGGACAAACAATTACCTCTGGGGATACAAAGAAAGACAAAAGCACTCTCCCTGCCCTTAAGGGGAGACAATAGTGATCAATCATACCAACTTTCTCTTTTATAGTGAAAGGCAGCTAGGTAGTATGACGGATAGGCCACTGGACCTGGATTCAAATCCTACCTCAGCCACTTAGTAGTTGTATAACCCTGGGCAAGTCACTTCACCTATGTCTGTCTCAATTTTCCCTTCTATAACTGAAGGGACTGGACCCTGTGGTTTCTCAGATCCCTTCCAGCTCTGAATCTATTATCCTATGAATTCGGGAGGGGTTGGGGATCCAGTCCAAGGTCACAATTATCTTAAGCAACAAAGGCAGAATCCAGGTCCCCTTCTCTGCCTCCAGCTGTCTTTCTGCTCCTCTCTTCTTTTCCTTCTCTTGGATATGGATGGATGAAAAGGAAGGAGGGAAGGAGGAGGGTGTTCCAGGTGAGGAGAAAATGCCATCTGTTTGTTTAATACATTTAATTCAAAATTCAACGGACTGAATTATTAAATGTCTAATGTGTGTCAGGCTTTGTGCTAGGATATGGGGGAACAAAGACAATGCTGAAAATAGTCCTTGGTCCCAAGGAGCCTATGTTGGTTTTGGTGACAAAATAATGTATAATAAATCCCAGAAGCATTTATTAAGTACTTGTTGTATATCAGGGGAGGAGAAAATGAGGCTGGTGACCTTGCACAGTGCCACCCCCCAACTCAAATTCAAGTCAACTGCAAGTCATGTCATCATTCCCTGATGTCATGGTCCTCTTCGAGAACTAAGGACAAACACAACAACAACCTGTGTGTCAGATATTGTGCTAAGTGCTGGGGGCACAAAGACAAAACTGAAAGAACCCTTGCCTTCAAAATGCTTACATTCCACCCAATCACATTTGTTTAAGGATGACAGAGTCATCGCACAGTTGGCTGGTCCCTTTCCTCCATTAGAATCATAGGGTTGAGTTATAGAGACGTAAGGACTTCCAGGAGTCATCTAATCCAATTGCCACGTGAAGCAGAAATGGCAGGAGGAGAAATAGCCCTGCTTCTGCCCCTGCCCCTGCCCTGCCCTGCCCTAACAAGGCCTGGGCTCAGCCTCCCATGAGAAAGAAAGATCTTGGTCTCATAGAGGTCTGTGAGAAGAAGGAAGGGATGGAGGATAAAAGGAAGGAAGGGAAGGAGGGAGGGAAAAAGAAGAAAAGAAGGAAGGAAAGGAGGGAGGAAGAGGAAGGAAGGAAGGAAGAGAGGGAGGGAGAGAAAGAAGGAACACCAAATCTGAAGTCAAAGAGTTCTGTGTTTGGCAAATGCTTTTAACTGGTATGAACTTGGCCAAGTTATTCAGCTTTTTGAAGCCTTGGTTTCCTCCTTTGTCTGATGAGTGCTGGGCTATATGACCTCTGCGGTCCCTTCCAGCTCTAAATTCTATGCTCCTATGCAGCAAACTCCTATTTCATCTTTTGACAGGCACCGTTACCTCCTTTCTCTCTCTCCTGTTTCCCTGTGAGCCCTTTTACTTCTTCCCTGTGTAACAAATACAAACACACTTTGAAATTTCTGAATAGAAGGAAGTCTAGAAGCTGCATGCTTCTTACAAAAAAGACCAGATGAACAGAGAGTTTGCCAGCCAAGCCATCTGTCTGTCTCTCTCTCATCTTTTTCTGTTTGGAATCTTTTTGTGTTTCAGAAGCCATAATGTGGTGGTGGCCAAAAGCAATGAAGCCAAAGTCAAAATTAATTAGAAAGTTACCCCTAGTGCTGACATTATTTCTTTTAGGTAGAGGTTCACCTACCCACTCTTTACCCCAGCTTCTTTCTCTTTACACAGAAGTAGGGTCTGGTGAAGTAGAAATGAGCCATGTGTTGCTGGAGCTTTGTCCCAGGTACTGGCATCCCAGGAACAAACTTCTTCCTTTTCCCCACACCTGTTCCCTCATCAGAAAAAAAGAAATGTTAGTATTACTACTACCATTATTATTATAAGAAGAAAGGGAAGGAGGAGAAGAGGAGGAGGAGGAGAAGCAGATGGGGGAGGAGGAGGTGGAGAAGCAGCAGCAGCAGCAGCAGCAGCAGCAGAAGAAGAAGAAGAAGAAGAAGAAGAAGAAGAAGAAGAAGAAGAAGAAGAGAGGAGGAGGAAGAGGAAGAGGAGGAGGAGGAGGAGGAATAAGAAAAAGAAGAGGAAGAAGAAGAGGAAGAGGAGGAGGAAGGAGAACAAAGAGGAGGAGGAAGGAGAACAAAGAGGAGGAGAAGAAAGAAAAGATCTTCCATGGTTGACAACAATATGTTGACAAAGAACCTTGAACCAAAGGGCTGTCATGCAAATTTGTTTACAATCAACCAACAGGCATTCATCAGGAACTTCATCGTCCTACCAGACTGCATCAGCCTTGCTACTCACATTTCATCAGTACCTTCAATACTCCCTGTCCCTCTGACTGAAGAGCAGAGTGATGCGCTCCTTCCAAAATCTCCATTTAAGGAAGATGCCCAGGCCATCTGTCTCTAATTCCCATCTGGCGGCTCCCCTTTGGACTTCTCCATCAGGCCCTCACCCCAGTACCTTTCCCCTTCCTTTTTAATTTCCTTTTGTGTGTGGTCTCCCTTGATTAGATTGTAAGCTCCCTAAGGGCAGGAACTAACTATCTTTTTGTGTTTCGATCTCTAGCACTCAGCTGATTGACAGCAGCAATATCTCCCACAGTTTCTACCATTTCCTTTCATAATGTGCATCAATTAGTAAGTTCAAACTCCTTAAAGATAACCTTCCTGTAGGTAGAAAAGGATAGCAAGGATTGCAAAGTACTTTATCTCATTTAATTATCTCATTTAAGGGGTTATCTCACTTAATAATGTTATCTCATTTAATAGATAGCTTTTGTATATGTAATTTCTGGCCTGATCTCAGATTGTTATCATCTACCCCTCCATTTCCGTAATGTTTTTTTTTTTTTTTGCCTTTCTTTATATTCCCATTATTTATCACTGTGCCCGGTACTTGGTTAGTCATTAAACATTTATTAAGCACCTACTATGTGCCAAGAATTGTGTAAGGCACTGGAGATACAAAGACACAAATGAAACTGTCTCCTTCCTGAAGGTGTTACTTTCTATTGGGGGAGACAATCTGCATATAAGTAGTACAACATGGCACATGCCAAACTGCCTTTCCTGCTACCAACCAACCACATGTACTCTTGGGGGCTTTGCATGTTGAACTGCTGACTGCATCCCACCTTCAGGGCTGGGGAGATGAGGAACCAATCGTCTTATTGACTACTGAGCAGGAAGGGCAAATGACTCCATGGATTAAAAGAGAGGGACCTTCCTTCCCTGTTGTCTCATCTCTGCCTAATGATGGATTATGTCAGGACTACTCAAACCTATCCTTGGAGGAGTAAGGGAAGGAGGCAGTCTGAATGGTGACTATGATGACTGCCCCTACATGGCAGATAGAGCAAGTACCTGGTTAGGTTGGCTGAGTTTGGGTCTTCTGCTTGGTATTTCCTAAGCAAAGGTGACTGAAGAGTGATCCTGAGATGGACACATTGAATCTTAGTGGCAACCTTTGGTCAGAGATAACTAGAGGCAGGGGAGGTTTCTGTCCCTGGAAAAGACCAAAGCACTGTAGTGGCTTGCCACAAGACAACTACCTGGAGAGGGACAATGATTCTGAATTGGTGGTGAAATGTAACAACACCTCTTCAACAGTCTTGCAACCTCCTGGGAGAATATAACAGTAGTTATTACTGCAGCCTGTTTTAAGTCTTTGTTAATGCACTCTTAGAAGAGCCTTTTGTATTAAACATTTCTTTGTATGTAGGAAATCAATACCTGCCCCATACCTGATTTATATTATACATGAAGCACTCCTCTACTCCCCTCGTTGAAGAGGACCTAGGCATGAGCCAAACCCAAGCTATAATTAATTCTTTTCCTGGGGTGCTTGGATGGGTGTATATTGAACTAAAGAGAGAGAGAAAAGGAGTTCAGCCCTCTCATAAGAGGCCAAGCTTCCCTAGGATTGAACCCAGTTATCACATGCACGAGTCCATAGCTGAGAAAGGCCTCTTGAAGGGTGCAGCATCCCCAACCCATTGGGCCCAGCAGCAGTTATGATTGTCAGATGAGTGTAGATAACATATAAACAAAATAAGTACAAGAGAAAGTGGGGGGGGGACTAGCAGCTAAGGGGATCAGGAAAAGTGTCACATAGAAGTTGGTGTTTGAATTTCAAAGGAAGTACTTGATTTCAAAGTGAGGTGTAAATAGGAACTAGGGTTCAAGCAGAACCTTTGAAGAGGACTGGAGCTGAAGAGAGGAGAGGTTCCAGTTAGATTGTAATCTCCTGGAGAGGAGGAATTTTGGAATATGCTAGTTTAGCACTAGAGAAGCCTGGCCTCTAATCTAAGTTCTGCCATGGCTGTAGGTCTCTGGGAAAGTCATTTGACTTCTCAGGTCCTCAGTTTCCTCATCTGTCAAATGAGAATTAGATGGTTTGTATGCTCCCTTTCAGCTCTCAAACCTATGATTCTGATTGAGGAATGGAGTGGAGAGCAGCAGCCTGTAAAGAGTCTTTTTGCATCATAGTCAGTCAGTTAACAATAGCAGAACTAGGGTCGTTATTCCCGGGGCTATCTACTCTGGCTTTAAACAGCATTTTAAGCATGAGGGTGGATAAAAGTGAACAGGTGCAGACTGTTCTGCAGAATGAGGCAGGATTTTCCTGATAAAAGTGATTATAGCAGAGAGCTGGGCCCTCCGGGGGGTCTTTACAATTCTAACAGAAATAGACAAAGCATCATTTAAAATCAATGTTAAAGTGGCATTCAATTTCACATCTCTCCTGTGAAGCAATGTCCACCTATACACAAACGATGCCCTGCACATATACACAATGCCCGTGTGTGTATATGCAACGCCCACATTTGTACACATAATGCCCAATGCATATATACACAATGCCTACATGTATACACACAATATCAATGCATGTACACACAATGCCCACACATGTACACACAATGCCCATGCATACACACAATGTCCATGCATGTACACACAATGCCCAGATTTCAGACATAGCCTGAAAAGAGCTTAATCTCACTCTTCTCCTGAGTCTTTCTGCTCCCCTTAAGATATGCTTTTATTCCAACAATAACGTTGCCAAGTTCCCCAGATTCATAGCTTGAGACCATTAAACCTAGAGGAAAACGTCTCAATCCAGGCGTCACAAGATTGGATTCTATTTTTGGCAAATCCAGGGTGGTTGGCAAGCCTAACAAATGAGCCTTTCTCAGCTCAGAGGAAATGAACCACTATTTTAGGCAACACAAACAGACATCAAGGGTCCAGATCAAAGGAGGCGACAGTCCTGGTCTTCTCTGCCTGGGACGGGCAGAAGTACCATGCTCAGTTCTAGCTACAACCTTTGAGAGGGACACTGATGGCTGCAGCACATCTTTGACATCCTGACAATTAATCAGAGTGATGGGAAGCCATGAGCCTGAGACCATTTCATATGAGGAATGTTTGAGGGAACTGAGATGTAGAGACTAGAGAAGAGGAGACTGCCCTCTCTTCCTGGATAGATTCCTCTCTGGGTTTTCATGATACTCCTCACCCTTAGTTCTCCTGCCTGTCCCTTCTCACTCTTGCTGGATCATCATCAATTGAACCTCCTACCTGTGTGTGTTCCCCATTGCTCTACACTGGGCACTTTTCTCTTTGTGTTCTATACCAGGGTTCTTGACCTGTGGTCCATGGATAAATGTTATGTTGTTTGTGAACTTGAATGGAAAAATTACATCTTGACTTTCATTCACCTCTAATTAAAATATAGCATTTCCTTCAATGATTTAAAAGCATTTATCTTCAAAGGGATCTATAGGCTTTACCATACTGCCAAAGAGAAAAAGCATCATGTGGAAATCAGTGTTCGCATAGACATGACACACAAAAATGTTTATAACCTCTGTCTCAGTCTCTCTGTCTCTTTCCCTCTGTCTCTATTTTTGTCTGTCTCCTTCTGTCTGTGTCTGTCTCTTTCTCTCTGCCTCTATTTCTCTCTCTCCCTGTCTCTGTTTCTTTTTGTCTGTCTCAGCTCCCATAAATTTAATTACCCTCTTTGTAAAAATGATTTCCAGATCTATATATCCAGCCTTAGTCTCTCTCCTGAGAGAGACTACATCACCTGCTGCTTATCAGACATTTTAAACTGGATGTTCTGTAGTCACTTCAAACAAAATATCCAAAATCAAGCTCATTATGTTTCTGCCCTTCCCCACCCCCCATTCCAATTCATCCTTCTTCCAAATATTCCTATTGCTGTCAAAAGCAGCGCCATCTTTCCAGCCTCCCACGTTTGCATATTTAACATCATTCTCTCATGGTTTCCCTCACCTTACATATCAAATCAATTACTAAGTCCTGTCAATTTCACCTCCACAGGCATCTCTTGCAAATGCCCTTCTTCTCTCTACTCACACTAGTTCAGGCCATCATCAACTCTCATCTCATCTCTCTTTCAGTAACATCCTATTTGGTGTCCCTGCCTCAAGTCTTTATTCCCTCCAATCTGTTCTCCACTCAACAGCCAAAGTGTTTGTTATAAAGCAAAGATGTCTAAAATCCAACCTGCCCCAACAACACTTTCTAGTGGGGCCCAACAAGATTAAAATGTAATTGGGAAATGTTTGACAAAGTAAATAAAAATATAATGAAATGTAGATGATGCTAATTTGTGGGTTTCTAAGCCAATGTGACTTTTCTATTTGACACCACTATTCTAAAGTACTGTGTA
This sequence comes from Trichosurus vulpecula, assembly GCF_011100635.1. Taxonomy (NCBI): domain Eukaryota; kingdom Metazoa; phylum Chordata; class Mammalia; order Diprotodontia; family Phalangeridae; genus Trichosurus; species Trichosurus vulpecula. Next base: position 294,107,785 of record NC_050577.1, read on the forward strand.
ACTCTCTTACTCAATCAACTCCAGTAGTATTCCCTCTGATGCGAGCTACAGACTGCTTTGTTTGGCACTTGATGCCCTTCATAACCTGGCTCCAACTTCCCTGTCCATCCTCACCAAGTCTGGTCAGGTTCATCACCTCCAGGCTGCAAGGTGGAAGATTTTTCTCTCAGAGAAACCATTGAAGACTACCTACTAAGTCACTGAGGGACTATGATTTATGTTAGTGAAAGGAGCGAATGAACTCACAAATCATTGACATATTAAAACAGAATTATAAATTATTAATAATAGCTTGTCTTTATATAATGTGTTTTATGGTTTGTAAATCATTATATTTTAATACATATTCATTTCTTTCAAGCAGATAGGATTTAAAGGTATTGTTATCCCCATTTTACAGATGAAGAAACTGAGGTTCAGAGAGACTAGTCTACTTGCCATGCTCATATTGCTAGTATAGGTGAGTCAGGATTCCCACCCAGATCTCAAGTCTACCACTTGATCCACAGCACCACCTCCCAGAAAAACCAACAGCAGGAGGAAAATATAGGCGTACTTTGGGGAACTCTCTTTTCCCTGTCATGTTGAACCTGGAAACCTCTGTATCTGGTGCTCTCTTAAGGGGTAGCCACTTGCTTGCCTTAAAAGCTCTCAGGTTCACAAGTCTTAAACATGTGCGGAATGGTTTTGCCCAAAATATAAAGCAGAGTAAATAAAGGCTACAGAAAAGACATCAACATTCCCAAGAAAGAGGGGAGAGGGGAAAAAGGAGGAAAGTGAGTAGGGGGGAAAGGGAAGATGAGGATGAGCAGAGAAGAAGGAGGAAAGGAGAGGGAGAGGAAGAAGGTAGCAGAGAAAAAGAGAAGAGGAAGGGGAGGAGGGAAATGAGAAGGGTGGCTTATTACTTGCACTGAAATACAGAACTATAGCAAGTAATTCTGGAACCTGAGTGAGAAGCCACAAAATGTGCCTAGATTGAGCAGCATAAAAAATAGCCTCCAATTGAATTTTAAAGGCAGATTCATTTGTGTTTGTTGGGGGAGTGTGGGAAGAGTCAGAGAGAGAAACTTCACATTTGACCCACCAGGACCAGCGCATGGAGAGGCCCAAGGATGCTATGAGGCTGGGCCCCCAGGGGAGGGAACGTGATATAGGCACTGGGGATAGGGTGCTGACCTATAGCCAACAAGAGCTGGATTCAGACCCTATTTTGGATATCTTTTAACTGTGTGACCTGGAGCAAGTTACTTGATTTCTCTGGTTTCATTTTACTCATCTACAAAATGAAGGGGCTGGACCTAATGTATTCCAACTTCCTTTCCATTTCTAAATTTATGATTTGATGACAGGGCTAGACCAGGAAATATCTCACCTAGGGTATAACAACCAGAGGATGGAAGTATACCATCTGGTGGCTTTCTGTTTTCACTAATGATTCTTGTTTCTTATTAAGCTCAATTGTTCCTACCTTCTGAATGAGAACAATGCCCTCTAAATTTTAGTGCCCTAGGAGGAAGCCCTCATTGCCCAGCCATAGTTATGGATCTGCCCAAACCTTAATAATGCAAATAGAACCATAGGTCGAGAGTTAGAAGGGACCTCAAAAGCCAGTCTCTCCATTTTACAGAGGAGGAGACTGTGGGTCAGGGTGGTGCAGTGACTTGACCAACTTCACACAGGTGGTAGGTAGTAGAGGTGGGATTTGAACCCAGGTCCTCCCTATACTCCACATACTACTGTATAATGCTGCTGCATAGAGAGAGTCAGGAAACTTGGCAATCCTGAGGGACTCCTGAGGCCAGCTCATAATGGCTTTGATTAAATTTTTCAGCGTGAGCACTTATACCTGAGAATTGGCAAGTGTTCCATATCAGAGCTTGATTTATTGGTTTATAAATTGTCTAATCTTAAGAAAGTTATGGTTAAAACGTTAATAATTCTCCCTCAGAGGACAAGATGTTAAACCTTGATCCACATACCCTTGCTTCTAGTCTTTGTCATTTCTCCAATTGAGCTGTGACCTTAGGAAGGTCACTCACCTTATCTAGACCTCATTTTCCCCATACCTAAAATGGGAAAGATTGAGCTGAATAATCTCTTGGGTCCTCTCCACTTGGATATTCTCCAGTTCTGTGAGTGTACGTGTTCCTATCCCAACCTTCTTTTCCCCTTTACCTCCCTCTGTGCTGAGACTATGACAAGGATTATTACGCAGACGCATTATTTCTTCCTCGACATTTATGTAGCATTAAAGCCCTCCATTACTGCCGTTTTTCCAACTTTCTCATTAGCGGTTTTAGGATTTTTTTAAGCCTTTTCATTACAAAGTAAAATATATATGATCCTCTATGATCCCTAAATAGAAATAGTAGGAACAAAATTTCACTGCAGTAAATCTCTCCCTGGTATCTTCCATTTTTCCTTTTGTTTGTCTTCTTTTTCGTAAGTAGGTGTCTGGTAACTCAGCTCCTCAGTCTGTTCCATAGAACGATGCCTATTGTCTTCTGGACAATACCTGCTGTCCAGACCACGGAGTGTTATTGGATGGCTAGTCTATGGAGCCAAACCAGGAATATACATTTCTCGGACCCACCCGGCATGAAGGACCAGTGTACTGGAGTGGACTGCTCCTCAATTCTGCCTCTTAAATCCCCTAGCTTCCTTCAAAGCCCAGCTCAGGCATCTCTTCCTTTCCTGATTCACTTCTCTTGAAATTACTTTGTATTTGCTTATCTGTATATACGTTGTATCTGTCCAGGAGAATGGAAGCTCCCTGAAAGCAGGGACTGTTTCATTTTGCTTTTTTAACCTTAGCCCTAGCATTGTGACTGGAACTTAGCAGGGGACAAATAAACATTTGTTTAATTGTATTGTATTGTTTTGAATTGCATTGAATCAGAAATGAACAGGAGAAAGAGAGGGAGCCCGTTAGCATTTGGGAAATGATAGAGGGTACTTCCAATGCACAACACTCCAACACTTTATTTTAATTTATTGTCAGGATTTGTTTTGAGACACTAGTCCAACAAACTCTTAAACAATGCCTACCCTCCCCGACACACACATTCCAGGAAAACTATTGGTTAATTGAAGTGGTGGGGTGCCAGTGGAGGGGAGAGGAACCTTTCATATTGATAGTATGGTGCTAATCTTGAAGCAAGTCCTTGTAAGGCCCAAATGTTGTCACACCAATGCTCTGTCAATGTTGTTTGGCTGTGAATCTGGGACACTACAAGGGCAATGAAGGGACATGGAGTGGGCGCCAGCAGGCTGCAGTATGTCCCACCTTTGACCCTCCCATGAGAATTGGAATAAGGAATATCATGGAGGAAATGGGTGATCAAATAAGGAGCTGTCCAGCCACAAAACAAAGAAGGCTAAGAGGTGAACAGACAATTGCTGGGTGGTACCCACAAAATGAAAGGAAACACAGAAGGCCTTTAGTGTGCTAAGTAGAGGGTCTATGGGAGGCATGGACAGGACACACAGGATGAGAAGGCATGAATGGACTGGGATCTGTATCACAGGGGTCCTATCTGAGATCACAGATCCATTAGAGTACTAGTGGAAATGAACGAATCAGTGATATTAGCAGCATCTCACATATAATAGGGGTTTGTTAGATTTTTTTCTAATAAATTTTTATCGACATTTTCTGTTCGTTACATCACCATAGTTATCCCAAGTATCCTTCCTCCTTCCTCTCCCAGAATACCATCCCATAAGACAAATAGTATTTTTTAGAGAGGACAAAAAAAAGAAGGAAGGACAGAAGGTTAGAAAGAAGGAAGAAGGGAGAGAATAAAGGCCAGAGAAAGAAGGAAAAGAGGAAGGAGGGAAATAGCAAAGGAAGTAAGGGAGGCAAGGGGAGGGAAGCTTACTTGGGTAAGTCATCTGCCCTCTCTAGGTCTCAGTTTTATCATCTGTAAAATGAGGAGCAGGGATTAGATAACCTTTAAAGTCTCCTTCAGTGCTAAATCCATGCACAGTCCTATTCTGGGTCTTGCCCTCACTTGTGTTTAAAATTTTTCAATTTCATTCCAGATCTGAGGTTTTGTGATTTAGCATTCATTTTGACTCAGCCTTTTCTAGGAGCCAAAAGCCCAGGGGAAGCTACTGCCCATCCTCCAACTCCCCACCCCATCCTGAAACTCCTTTAACTACAGGATGCTCTGGGGAGAGAGCACTTAATGACCACATTGGTATTAATGGCAGAACTTTTATTTACTAAGGGCACAGGGATCATTTTTGCAATAATAGTTCATCCTATCAATCCTCACCTACCGATGTGCCAAACTTCACCTCCTTAGAGAGAGGGGGCCAAAGAGTCTGGAGACCAAAAGCCCACAGTGACTCAGAGCAGGAGCCCCAGGTTCATGTTGTCTAGTGGCAGAGCCCTGGGTGCAATGGGCAGATGAGAACAATTTGTTCCAATGGCCATGAAAGTAACTGAAGCAGGTGCTGTGGGGTTCTTAGAGCTTGGTCAGACATTGAAGGTGCAAGGTCCTCCACTGCATCCTGGACCATCAACAGTCATCTTGACTTTTGTCTTGCCACTGGACTTTGATGACTCTGGATGAGAGAGAGAGGCTAATGACTTAATGCAACCCTGCCTCACTTAAATCCAATTCGTAAGTTAAGACATAACCCTGTGATGTCATTGGTCCTCTTCAAAAATGAAGCATGAATGACACTCACAAGGGTCTGAAAAGAAATGAGAGACAGTATGGCCCAATGGAGACAAGCTAAGGAAAGAGAGGAGGTAGAGGAAAGGGAAGAGGAAGGATGCAGAGGCAGTGGGGTATGGTGGGGACATTTCTGGACTTGTGCTCAGAGTGTCTAGCTTCCAACCTCAGGCCTGTCACTCACTAGCTCTGTGACCCTGCTGGACCTGGAGTCAGGAAGACCTGAGTTTGAATCTGGTTCAGACACTTAACTAGCTTGTGACCTTGAGCAAGACACTTGATCCCCTCTGACTTAGTTTCCTCATCTGTAAAATGAGGGTGATGGACTCAATGATTCTGAAGTCCCTTCCAGCTCCAAACCTATGTTCACATGCATCTGAAATCTGGAGCTTTGAAGCTTCCAGACATTGTTTCTAGTTGTGCCTCTTTGGCCAAGCAGATCAAATCTATCTCCTCTTCCAAGGGACCATCCAGAAAATACTTGAAGATGGCTATCTTGCCTCCCCCTGAACTCCCATTAATCAATCAATCTACAAGCATTTATTAAGTGTGCCCTTTGTGCCTGGCACTGTGCTTGGTGCCAGGTATACAAACACAAAAGATGAGCCAATCCCTGCCTTCCAGGTGCATACAATTGATTGGCAGGAAGCAAGGTGACATTTCTAGTTATTTCTAAACCATGCCACCTCCACTCCATGGCATTTATCCCCATCAGAAACTTGGACTCTGCCTCTGGGACCACCCTGGGCTCTGGAAGCCTTATCTTGCCAGGATCAAGGCCTTCACCTCATTTCCTGGGCCTTCTTTCTAGCTCCCCTTTGTCTTTCTTCATTAGAATGTAAGTGCTTTGGAGTTCGGGACTGCCTTGCTTGCTTCGGTGGGCGGTGGGTAGGGGGGGCACAGTAACTAGAATCCTCTGCTTGGGGTCAGCAAGATCTAAGTTCCATTTCAGCCTCTGACACTTACTCTATGACTCTCTCTAAGTCACGTAACCCCTGTTTGCCTCAGTTTCCCCATCTGTAAAATGGGTGTAATGATAGCACCCACTTCCCAGGATTGTTTTGAAGATCAAAAGAGATAATAATTGTAAAGTGCTTACCACTGCCTGGCACATAGTAAGTGCTATACAAGTAAATGTTAGCTATTATGGCATTTGCATCCCCTGTGCTTGGCACAATGCCTGGCACAAGGAAGTAATTAATTAATGTTCTAGCTATAATTCTGTCTATGCATATATTAATCAACCAACTTTCATAAAGTACCAATCATGTCCCAGGCACTGGGAATATCAAAACAAAAGTGAAACTGACCCTGCCCTCAAGGAATTTACATTCTATTGGTGTCAATCAATCAATACATTAAGCATTTATTAAGCCCCTATGTTGTGCCAGGCACTAGAGATACAAAGAAAACAAATGAAATCATTCCTGCCCTCAAGGACCTTTCATTCTCTTCTCCAGGCTAACATCTCCAGTTCCTCCAGTCAATTTGCTTGTGTCAAGGTTTCTGATCCCTGATTCAACTACTTACAGATACTCCAATCAAGAAATCAATGAACATTTTAAGTACCTACTACTTAAGTACACTGTGCTAAGTGCTAGGAATATAAAAGGAGGCAAAAGATAGCCCCTGTCCTCAAAGACTTTACAATCTAAGGAGGAGCTTACAGTCAAATCCTATACACTTCAAGGGGATTCCTGAACCCATTCAATGGGACCTGGGGAACAGAGACAGGGAGGGAGAGGAAGCCTGGGAGAGGTGTGAGATGGCAGAGGTGTGAGATGGCGGATGTTTGAGATGGTCAATGTTTGAGATGGCGGATGTTGGCTGATGACTCACAGGCTCCAAATGGTTGAATGATGAAGCTTGTTAAATATTTAACAGCTCTTTCAGGATCTGTCATAGGTTGAGCCAACTTCATTGCCCTCATTTCGTTCCTGGCTGCTCCTGCTTCTGGGTGGCATTCAGGGAGATAGCCTCCTGCTTCATCTGGCTTCATCTGGCTTCACCTTGCCTCATTGCCCAGGAGTGTCCCTTCCAATCAGCTGCCCAACTGCTCCTAACGGCTCCTATCTCTCTGCTTCCCCTTTTCCCCATCCCGAGAGCCTAGCTGGGAAAGCAGTGACTTCCCCTCAAACCTAGTTCTAAGACTATGAGCCTGTGATCCTTTTTAGCATTGGAAAAAAATAATCTTCTTATGCCTAGCACACAGCTATTTCTACTCTACAGTGGACCCAATTCCCCTAGGCAGACTGGGAAAATCTCTGGGATGCCTGGTCCCTGGGTGATCGGGATAGATTCATTACTTACAGTTCTAGGAGAGTTGGAACATGGGGGGAGGGATGGAAAGTAGAGAAAGTAAATTCAAGGGTCACTCTTGGCCACATGAAGAGACATCCCGGCTGCTGCCTTTCCTGTCCAATGTTCAGGTTGCTCCCTTCCCACTTCCTCAGGCCTCACAACACGTACCCTTATCACTCTCTGGACTTGTACTGCCTCCTCTCCCCCATCCCTGAGTTTTCCCTGCCCTTATGAAAGCACTTATAGTATATCCACTCTGAGATGTAGTGTAACCTTCCCCAGAGATAACTCTATCGGAAGCAGCCTCACTCCCAATTTCCCTCAGTTGCAATGCCTCACTTCCTTAGACTAATAGTTCTCTTGGTTTCAGGGAGGTGGGTTATTGCTGTATGGAGCTCAGCCAATCAATGGTGACTTTACTTGTGGGTCAGAAAGGAGGACCCTTTGTCCAGTTCAGTCATACATTCCTGTTCACCTTGTTGCATAAGCTGTGACCAACTTCTTTGACTTCAATATTGCAAGGATCTGCTCTCTCCTCTATGTAAGCAATTTCTCCATCCATATAGATTGCTATCCCCACCCCAGTGCCTGAATAGTTCACTTCAATTTTGACTTGTATAGCTGAAAATAAAATCCTTCCCAGTGGCCCATGACAAAGGACCCCTCTGAGCTTAGCAAGGCTGGTCCTCTGGTGGCAGGTACACAGGGCACTGCTAGGCTCTTCCCCAAAGCCAATTCAGCTTGGTAAGACCCACCAGACCTTATGCTCTGCTGTCACAGCCTTTAAAAACCTGGGATTATCTCCACACTATGAGAAGGCCACAGGCAGAGGGAAGGCACAATCATAGGACCAAAGGAGTTATGCCTGGAATAAGTCTTAACTAGGGACTGCAGGAGCTGGATTGGAATCCCAGTTATGTTCCTTACTCTCTGGGTGATTTGGGCAACTCACTACACCTGTCAGCCTCAGTTTCCTCATCTGTAGAATGAGGGGGTGGGCCAGCAAAACTCTAAAATATCTTCCAGGTCTTTATCTATGAGCCTACGAATTCTAAACCCTTCATTTTATAGAAGAGAAACTGAGGACCAGAGAGAGGTGGCATGCCTGTAAGATGGATTGCCTTTGTACTTGATTGGAATCACTCCCTATTTACCTCCACCATGCAGGTTCCCTGGCTTCCTTCAAAGCCCACCTTAGCTTCCTTCTTCCTCATAAGACCTTTTCCAATCACACTGGTTACTTTCACTTTCCTCTTGAGTTAACTTTGTATCACTTGCTATATACTCTGTATTTACCGATTTGTGCACCTGTTGTATCTTCCCAGTAGAATGTAAGCTCCTTGAGGGCAAAAGTAGTCTTTGCATCCCTAGCATCTACCACTGGGACTGGCCCAAAGTAAATGCTTATTTATCAGAATTGAAGTGAAATGAATCTGGTTTTCTGACATCAAATCCCCTGTCTCTGACACCAAGCTGTCTTCCCAATCCAAGAAAATCTCCTGAGACCAATAAAAATAGAGGGGTGGGGGTAAAAGGGGGAGTTAGAGATGGGAGACACATAGATAGAGACAGTCAAAAGAACAGGGCATGGCCCAAGAGTCAGGGTGCCTGGCCTCTCTTCTCAGTTCTATGAGAATGTCACTGTTTCTCTTGGGGGGAGTCATAGACCCTCTGAAATCCCAGCCCTTACTAAATGGTTAAATATTTCTGCAAAATCTTCAGATGGTTGCAGTCAATCAACAAGTATTTATTAAATGTCTACTATCTGCCTGACACCATGCTAGGTGCCCAGTATACAAATAATGAAACATTAAAAGGACTTTTAAAATCTGAGGTTTCTTCATCTTTCAGCTGTTATGAAACATCATGGTAGATACAGTGAAAATGTGAAAAACATGGACAGGTTCATTAGCTTTCCAGAGGCTGGGAAGATTACAGGGGAGAGAAAAATCAGCCAATGAAGAATGGGGACATCAAACCTCTGATGTCTAAATATAAGGAAGTTGGGTCATAGAGCTCTGTGCTGGTAGAGAAGGGTGCATGGAGAAAAGGGGATGGGAATGATGAGCCGAAAATCACAAAATCTTTGAGACTCCTGAAGCAGAGAAAGAGAGAGGGAGAATGAGTGATGCCACCAAGAAAATAAAAATACGGATGCTCTGCTCAAGGACCCCCCAACTCCCAATTGTCTCTAGGACAGAACAACCACTATTGTGATGGCCTTTTCAAGCCCTCCATAACCTGCCTTTTCAACTATTACTCTCCTTCAGACACTCTGCAGTCCTGCCCCTCCACCCTCAACTGTTCCTTAAACATTCCACGTCTCCTCCAAGGCAAAGGCTGCTTCCCATGCCTGGAATGCCACCATTTAGAACCTCCGGTTTTTTTCCAAAGCTCAGCTCAAAAGCTCCCTCCTCCACGTAGCCTTTCATGATTCCCACCATTCCTGCCAATGCCACCCAGCTGCCAATATATGTCTCCCCTTGAAATTTCCTTGTTTCTACTCTGGATACATTTTGTGTGTCTTCTCATAGGTGTACAGCTTGTCCCACACATAGAATGCTAACCTCTTGAGGACAAGGACTGTTTTGTCTTCGTCTTTGCATTTCTAGCACCTAGTACTAGAGCCCAGCCCAAAGCAGGTGCTTAATAAATACTTGCTGATCCATTGCTAAGACATTGGGCAAGCCCCTTCCCCCCTCTGGGCCTCAGTTTCCTTTTGTGTACAATAAGAGCTCAGCCAGGACAATCCTTTCCAGCTCTACAATGTTATGACTGTGAGTCCTGAGGGCAATCGGACCCAGGGCACTTCCTACTCCCTTCCAGGAGGGGAAGGTAATAGCTCAGTAAATACTTGTGGACTTGACATGATTTTCCCAACCTGCTTGGAGGTAGGGCAGAGCTTCATAGAGCTAGAGCTAGAAAGGACCCAACAGATCCTCTAATCCAATCCTCTCATTTTATAGTTGGGGAATCTGAGACCAAGATGAAGTGACTTGTCCATGGTCACAAAAACATTAAGTATCAGAGGCGGTATTTCAACCCAGGTCCTCTGATTCCTAGAGAAAGAAATGGCAAACCATTACAGCGTCCTTACCAAAAAATACCTCAAACAGGGTCACAAGGAGTCAGCCATGACTGAAAAGTGATTGAACAACCTGGGATCCCAGTCCTCATTCCACTGCTTCCCACCACCTTCCCTTGCCTCATATTGCCTCTTGGGCCCAACAGTTTTGAGTTGTATAGCTGAGAATAAAATCCTTCCCAGTGGCCCATGATGAAGGAACCCTGAGAAGACATTGGCCACTAGACTTGGATAAGGCCAATCAGGTCAAAGGAGTTGAAGCTAAAATGGACTTTATAAATCATTTTCCAGATAAGGAAATGGGGGCTGAAAGAGGGAGGCTTTCCCATAGCCACATAGCTAGAAGGCTGGGATCCAAACCCAGCTGTCTCCAAATCCAGGGCTCCTCCTATCAAGTTCACCTGTCTTCCAAAGGAGAGCCACCCACAGAGGCTCAGGGAAGAAGGGGCAGCAACATCTGACACTCACATGGCTTTTCAGATTGCTTTTCCAACTTTCATGCTGAGCCAGCAATTGTCTCCCTCCCCTCATTTTCCAAATGGGGAAACAGAGGCCCAGCGGGGCTAAGAACCTTGCTCAAAGTCGAATAATTAGCGGGGGAGCTAGACCTCGAACTCAGGCTTCCCCATGGGAAGATCTATATTCTTTCTTTACTCCCAGCCTCGATTTTGCCTAAGTTTCTAGGGGGGAATGCAGGAGGAGGGAGAGAATCCAGGAGGCAGCAACTGGAAACATCAGTGGATTTGGATCTGGGTTGGAATCCTAGCTTTGCCACTTCTTCACTACGCGATCTTGGGCAAGTCCCTCCCCTCCCCTGGGCCTCAGTTTCCTCTTCTGTAAAATGGGGGGGGGGGAGGTGGACCAGATGGCCTCTAAGGTCCTTTCCAGCTCTAAGTCTAAGGTCTTATGATCCAAGGGTTGGACTTCGAAGTTTCCTTTCCACTCTAAACGTGTGCCTCTCTGAACAAGGGGAGCTTGGAATAGGGGAAAAATAGATGGAGCGAGCCGGCCAATTCAGGCTGGGTGGCTCTTGAGTCACTCCATCCTCTCCAAGCTGAAGGGTGCCTGGGAAGGCCAGGCCAAGGTGACTCGGGGCCCCTTCCCAGGAGGCACGTTTTTGCCCATGTGCTCTGCATGGCTGGGTCTGATACCTGAGACTGGAGTGATCGTGCGGCAGGAGGAAAAGGAAGAGGAGGAAGGTAGCGGCAGCTTCTCGGAAGGAGACTAGGTGACTTTTTTTTGGGGGGGGGGGGTCTTTTCCACAGAGCCAGCAGTTTTCTCAGCAGCTGGGGGAGGGGGAGCGGTAACCAGTAATTCTGTGCCCTTTTCCGGGGGCACTCGCGGCCCGGGTCCCTGGCTTTGAGGTCTGGACCCCCGAGGGTTTTCCCGACATTCTCTGGGAACAGGTGGTCCCACCGCAGGCTCTCTGTAGACGCCTAATCCAGTCTGCATCCCTTCGGTCTCCTGGATCAGCCAGCCGCCTGCCTCCCCATCCTCACCTGTGCGGGGCAGGGGAGGGCAGCCTCTGCTAGTCCCAGTCACGGTGCCTGCACTGAGGGGCCGAGGAGCCGCCCATCCCCCCCCCCCCCCGCCCCTTCCCCCACAGCCAACCACCGCCACACACCGGTGCACGAGGAGCTGGCTGACTGCGGCTGGCCTGACGGCCCGGGGGGTGTGCCTGCGGAGGAGGGGGCGGGGGCGGGGCCGGGCTCCCAGACCCTGCCGCTGATTGGCGGAGACCGGTGCTAGGGGGTGTGGTCCTGGGGGCCGGGGGAGAGGAGGAGGGCCAGCCGGCTATAGAGACTGCAGTGCCCAGAGCAGCAGCAGCAGCAGGCTGGGCTCAGCCGCCCGGCGCAGATCTGCGGGAGGCTGAACCTAGCAGACTGACACACTTACTAACAGGCAGGGAGTCCAGAGGCAGCGGCGCGGGTCGCGGGGGCGCAGAGCCCTGGTGGAGCCCCCTCCAAAACGCAATCCCCTACCAAACCCCGGGAGACTACTCTGCCGCCTTGGAGGGAAGAGTTAGAGTGACAGAGGCAGCCGGCAAAGTTCCCGCGGTGACTTTGGGGGCTGGGAGGAGGGGCCAGCAAAGGGGAGAACAGGAGTAGAAGACTGAGACCCAGTCCGCAGAGAACTTGGAGCGGGGAAGCCCCCCAGGCGACCCTCCATCCCCCAGAGGCCTCTAGCACGGGCTCTCCCACTCCCCACTGGTTCCCGACATTGGCTCCCAGGTGGTCAGCCCTCCAGAAGGAGACCTGCAGCACTCTCTAGGGCCTCGGGTACTGACCGAGGCACTAGCCAAAGGGCGGAGAGCAAGGAGCCCGCCCCGGGCTGGGGCGAGGTCTCTGACTTCCTATCCGGTCCGCCCGGACCGCGGGCACGGAGGACTCCAGCCTCCCCTTCACCTGGGCGGAGAGAAGGGAAGTAGGCAGCTAGAAAAGCGGGGCCGGAGCCAACTTGGGAACCTTCTGAGAGAAGGTGGGGGGCCAAAACACACCAAGTAGATCCTTCCATATGAAACGGGCAGAATTGAGTGAGCTGAGGGTGAAACTGTTTGCCAGGGCGTCTGTTTGAGCTCCCCGGCATTTTGTAACGCCCGACACCTGCCTGGTGAGCGCGCACTGCTCTCCACCGCCCCCCCTCCCAGTTCGGCCAGTGATCAGGCGGGGGCAGACACACCCCCACCTCAGTCTTCCACCCCACCCTACCTTCCAGTCCCTGGCTGCCGGCTTTATTCGCTCCGCCTGTTCGTGGAAGAAGGAGAATTGGGGAGGCTGCTCAGAGCTGCGCCTTCGAGCCATTCTGAAGCCAGCAGCGCCCTCGGAGCGCACCCCCATGGGGTTCAGGTCTTCGGAGCCTTCGCAACCATCCCAGCCCATCCAGGCTAGCCCAGCAGCGGGGAGACCCGGGGGCCAGTGACTTGGGACAAGTGCGAGAGCAGCCAGATCGCCCGTCACCCCGCAGCCTCCAACAGGCTTCAGAACAAACCACTGTGGCTGCATCAGGGGGTCGGGACTGCCCCCTCCACACCCAGGTAAGAGAGAGGGCTATAGACACAGTGCGAAGCAACCGGACGGGAAGGGGCCGTCGCCTCTAGGGACATGGAATAATACATTTTGAGCCGAAAGGGATCTTACAGATCTCTGACCGCACCCCTCCCCTATTTTCCAGATGAGGAGACAGGTCCAGGGATGTTGAATTCGCCCAGGGTCACACAGCTCGTATCTGCAGAGGAATCTGAACCCGGGGCTTCCTGACAAGTCCAGGGCCCTTTCAATACATCGCACTACCTTGCTCTCCTTCCCAGGAGGAAATTAGTGAGTGGGTGGGAGAATTGAATTCCTAAGTCTTTCTGTCCTGTCCACGGTTTATTACACAGACAAGAGACAAGGGCAGAAACAGGCAAATATCAGACAAGGGGGAAACCCCTGGCTTGATAACAGGTGTCGAAAGGTTGAAAGAACCCCTAACGGGGGATTTTTACTTCCAAAGGAAAAGGAAGAACCAGGAGATAGTTCTGAATGCAAAGACACTCTCTCTCTCTCTCTCTCTCTCTCTCTCTCTCTCTCTCTCTCTCTCTCTCTCTCTCTCTCTCTCTCTCTCTCTCTCTCTCTCCCTCTCTCTCGTTATTTTTAATTTTCTTTCCTTTTCAAGTTGTAGGGGCCATCAAGGGGAGGAGGGAGATTCAGTTTCTTCCTCTGTAAAGGGGGTACCTCTGAGGTCCCTCCCAGCTCTGATCCTAAGATCCTCCGGTAAATCCCAATCCCTCTGGGTTTCAGTTTCCTCATCTGTAAAATTGAGGGAGTTGGACTTCACCACCTCTGAGGTTCCTTGTAGCTCTAGATCTACATTCCTGTGTTCCTCTAGGACCTGTGTGGAGCTGCTGGACTGGACTGGGTTTGGCTTTGTGAGGGGATTCTCATTGGGCCCTTTGGATCTGGCCCAGTTTGCCCTGTATAGATGGAGCCTTCAACGGTCTCTGGTCATTGCTTAACAAAAACTCTCCTTCCTATCACTCTTTAAGGTCCACAAAGCTCTCTTCTCACAACAACTATGTGAGGTGTGTGTATTGGGGGAAGGGGGTTATTATCTCTATTTAACAGATGGAGAAACTGAGGCCCAGAAAAAGGAAATGACTTTCCCAAGGTTGAAGAGCTGGTGTCAGATATGCTATTTAAACCTAGATTTGCCTAAGTTTTAAGTCTGGTGCTCTTTCCACTGTCCCACACTGCCTCTCTCACCCTACCATGAGCATGGCTGTCTACAGCAGCACCAGTGGAGGAGGTTCGATTCAGTTGGAGCAGAAACTGAGATTTCAGGCAGAGAGGTTGATGGGTGGTTCATAGGTTCATGGGATCATAGATTCAGAGCTGGAAGGGGCCTCAGAGGCCAGCTAGGCCAGCCCCCTCATCTTACAGATAAGGAAACTGAGACACAGAGGTTTGTAGTCCTTTGCTCAAGATCATATAGATAGTGAACAACAGAGCTGGAGTTTGAGCTTGAATCTTATGAACTCCCAAGAAAGGGTTCAGATCTTTCCCAAGTTTGCACAGGCACTGAGGTACAGTGAGGAAAATGGAAAGGGGCTGAATTTGAAGTCAGATGCCCAGGTTTTGAACCCAGGCCTGCCATCATGTGTTAGAGGTTGCCCCTTTCTGGGCTTGTTTCCCCCTCTGTAAAATAAAGGGGCCAGGTTAGACCATCTTTCAGTTTGAGGATCCTAAGCCCCTTCCTTTCTCTGGGCCTCAGTTTCCTCACCTGTCAATTGAAGAGGTTGGATTAGCTGTCCTCTGAGGTCCCTTCCAGCTCCAAGTCTGTGATCCTATAATTCTGTGAAAAGGGAGTGATCAAGGGAACTTTATCTCTAAGGTAAACAAATTAGGAGGAAGAGGCAGGAGGGACAGTTCAAAACAATGCCAGCCAAGACAGTGCCCACAAGTCAGCTACTTTAGACACCAGACTCAAGAAGGTCGCAATGCCCCCTCCAGAAAAATAGCTTTTCCCATGAAACAGGTGCCATCCTAGCTATGTGTTATGGAAGGGATGTCATGGTGAAGCTCCCTGGGGCTACTTGCCCAGTGAAGACAGCCCAAGGAAAGTTCCAACATAATAGAATCATAGTGCATCTACTTCAGGGATACTGGATGGCAAAAGCCACTGCTCAGTCCTCTAGAAGAAGTTCCCAAGATGCAAGCAGAATGGAAACCATCCAGGGGAGGGTGTGGCTAAAGAGGCACTTTCCTGAGCACTAGGGGCCATTTGCACCCAAGGATGATCTTGGATTAACAGAAAGGACCCAAGATTCCAAGGATAATCCTCAAGATATTTCTATTGGATTCTGGAGTCAAAGATCATAGGATCCTAGCTCTAGAGATGGAAGAGACTTCAGAGACCATCGAGTCCAACCCTCTCACTTTACAAATGAGAAAACTGAGACCCAGAGAGGTTAAGAGACTTAGTTTCATAGGGACTTGAGCCCAGATCCTCTGACTTCCCAGCCCCCTGATATCCTTATCGTGGTTGCCCATCAACCCTGCTTTTCCCCTGGCTCTGACTCCACCCTGGCTGGTCACTTTTTAGATCACTTCAAAGACCAGACCCAAGTCTGTGATCTTATGAATCTTAATATCCTCAGGCCCTGGAATCAAGGCAGACTTCACAGTTAATCCTAGTATTTAGTGTTGGAAGGGACCTTCAAAATCCCCTAGGTCTCATTTGACAGATGAGGAAACTGAGGCCCACAGAGGGGACCTGGGAACTGGACTAGTAGGTGCACAGGTTGTCAGCCCCTCTAGGATGTACGGGAACTGTTCCATTCCTGTCTTTCCATCCCCAATGCCTAGAACCTTGCTGGACACATAGGAGGGCTTGTGGAGTGAATTATGGATTCTCTTGGAAAGCCAGTTGTAGATTACTGAGAGCTGATTGTAGCAGATTCCCAGAAGCTGTCTTTGTCATAAAGGGATGAGGGATGAGGGTCACTCTCCTGCTGCTCAGGAGCCTCAGAGAGTTATTCTTTTCAAAGAATACTAAGATTGCTTTCATCTAGTCTGGACCTGTTTCTAAAAGACTCTAACAATTGTGTGGGTGGGTATTTGTGTATGGGGGGGGGGGTGGGCAGAGCATGGTGTCTATTATTCCCTTCAGAGAAACTATTAGAGAAGCTAGTGCTCCATGCCACCCCACCCCCTACCTTTCCATTGGATGGCAGCAGGAAGAGGTGGAAGGAGCTGGGATCTGAACTTGGGTTCAAGTCCTGGCTTTGGACACTTCTAAAGGCCCTTCATGCCCTGATATTACAACGTTAATTAGTGCTTGTCTCATAGCCTCCAGGGTAGGGGTCTCCCCAGTAAGGTTTTGCAGGGACAAGTGAGAAGTTTCCCAGCTCCTCTGCTTCTCTCTCCCTCTATCTTCCTCTCTTCCTTCCCTTCTTCTTATCTTCTTCACATCTTCTCCCTTCTTTTCCCTCTGTTTCTTTCTTCTTTGATCTCTCTCTTCTCTTCCTTTCCCTTCTTTCTTTTTTCACACCATTCTGCCTTTCTCTCATCTCCCTCTCCCCCAAATCTGTGTCTTCCCTCTCTCTCTCTCTCTCTCTCTCTCTCTCTCTCTCTCTCTGTCTGTCTGTCTCTCCCTCTTCCTTCTCCTCTCCTCTCCTCTTCTCTCTTCTCTCTTCTCTCTTAGCTTAGTTAGAAGGGACCTCAGATGGTCAGACTTGAAACAGACCTTAAAACAAGGAATGTTTTCCCCTTCCTCCTCTCTTTGTCTTTTCTTGTCCCCTCATCTCCGTCTGTCTCATTTATCCCTCTCATATCTCTGTCGCTCTTCCTTTCTCTTTGCCTCTCTCATTATCTTTCTCCATTTTTCCCCTTCTCCCTCTCTTTCCAATGACTCTCTCTTTTCCTCTTTCCCCTTATCTCAAACTCTCTGCACCTTCTGGGTTTCTTTCTTATCCCTCTCCCTTTCTATTTCTCCTCATTTTGTCTCTCTTTATCACTTCTCTTTCATTCTTTCCTTTCCTCCCTCCCTCTCTTCCTTTCTTCCTTTTTTCCTCCCTGCCTATCTCTCTCCCCTATTTCTTTCATCTGTCTTTCTATCTTTTTTTCTGTCTCATGATTGCTCGTAAACTGACATGTCTTTTCTCACACCTTCCTCCTTTGTATTTATCTGTCTCCTTTCATTTTCTCTCTCCTTTTTATTATTCTCTTCCTCTTATCCTCTGTCTTTGTCTATTTCTCTTAAATTTTATTTTCTCTTTTTCTCACTCCTTCTCACCTCTTCCCTTTTACCTTTTTATTTCTCTCTTCTACTTAATTTCTTTCCCCTTCTATTTATTTTTCTCTCTTTTCCCTCTCTACCAGTCCTCCTCCATTCCCTCTTTTTCCATCTTTTCTATCTCGCTTTCGTAATTCTTGGTCTTTGCTGAGCATTAAGAGATAGGAATTGTGGGGTGTGGGTGATGATGGATTGTTTTCAGGGGTCTGGGAGTCACCACCCACCTCTAATTGCCTTGGGTCCTTATTTCTCTCCCTTCATCTACCAGCCCCCTAGTCCCAGACCTGAGTTGGAAATGTTGGCCAGTCTTTGTAGTTCCTAAGGGGTGATGTCCTAAGTGGCAGAGCTCTTTCCAGCTCCAGGAGACATCTAAATGGAGATACCTACCACCACAGATAGAGCAGGCACATAGCCTGGGAACTGATTAAGTCATAAACCAATCAGAACACCTATCAGTCCCTACTGGAAATAAAAAGGCAAAAATGTGACAGTTCCTGACCTCGAGAAACTTCTATTCTATTGAGGAGATGCAACATATTTGCTGATAACTGAATAAAGAATTGTACGAAATACAATGATTTCCTTATGGGAGGGGTCAAGAAAAAGCTAATAATTGGGGAAAGCACAAAAGACCTCTTAAATGAGATACTCAAAGGAAGTGTTTCATGCTAGCCTAGGCAAAGGCTTGAGATGGGAAATGGAGTGTGGCCTGCAAAGTATGAGGGGAAAGCACTGGATTTGTTTTCCCAGGATGAGGGTTTATAGAGTCATAAGGTCTTGGTATATAGAATGAACTCATCTAGTCCAAGCCTCTTATTTGACAGAGGAGGGAGGAAGTGATTCAGCCAATGTCATCCCGCTAAAAAAGGAGAAAAGGCAAAATTCAAACCCTGGTGGTTGGTCCCTAATTCTAGAGTGTCAGGATAAGGTGGGAATAGAAAGGGAGACAGTGGATGAACCTTTGGGCCCCTGAAGAAGGCAGACTGTGACTCCTGGGCAGGGCTATCTTAACAAAAATGCCCTCTTTCTCTGCTCCTTCCACCCTAGAGGAAAGTTAGC
Source organism: Trichosurus vulpecula (assembly GCF_011100635.1). Lineage (NCBI taxonomy): Eukaryota > Metazoa > Chordata > Mammalia > Diprotodontia > Phalangeridae > Trichosurus > Trichosurus vulpecula. The sequence continues at coordinate 294,126,187 of NC_050577.1, forward strand.
ATCAGCAGCAGACCTGCTGGGCAGGACCAGCCGGTAGGGGTAGGCAGACTGCTACCCCGAGGGTCAGGAGTCTATTTAATTAAACGGTGGTCTGCTTGAGCCAGGGGGAGCTCAGGGGGAGGGGGAGGAGCAGAATGGCAAGAATTTTATTTCAACTCCTTCGAATTTCTACCCTCACTTCCAGCCTCTTCCTCCAGGAAGCCTGCTGTAAGAAAGGCTCTTCCTTTCTGCAGACTTGCCATAGCAGTAAGATACAAAGCTTGTCTTGATTCATCTCCTAGTGTGGAGCAAAGTGCTCTGCACCCAGGAGGCGCCCCATACAGGGACTGTTAGATGAACACAGTCACCACAGCTCTGGAGCTCAGAGGCCATAAATCCAACCCCCTTATTTTACAAATGATGAAACTAAAGCCCACAAAGAGTACATGACTTGCCAGCAGTCACACAGCTAGTAAGCCTCTGAGGTAGGATTTGAACGCAGTACCCCTGACTTCAAGTCCAGTGCTCTTTTCACTGCACCCCAATAAATGAATTCTTAATACAGCAAATATCTATTGAAGACTTACAAGGAATGGTAGTAATGCTTGCTGGCTTTTATGGTTTGCAAAAGCACTTTACAGATATAATCTCATTTGATCCTGTCAACAACTCTGTGAAATGGCAGCTATTATTATCCCCGTTCTACAGATGGAGAAGCTGAGGCAGAGAGAGAGCTGAAAGTAACTCGCCCAGGCTCACCCAGATAACAAGTATCTGAGGCAGGCTGGTCCTCTGATAATAGTTCCAGAATTCTTTCCCTGAACCACAAATGAATGAATGAAAGATTCCAGGCTTTCTGTGAGACTCTAATGAAATGATGTACGTAAATCACTTTGCAGGCCTTCAAGCACCAGAGAAATGGCGGCTATTATCATGATTCTGTGCTAATATTCTGGTGGGAGAGAAAGGATGAGACATATTTCTATCTAATGATGAGACAAGGGGGGATTCAACATATTCCATCTACATGCATATGAACCAAAGTACTTTTCAAGAACATAGGCAGGACACATACTTCTGACTTGGGGCACAAAGGCAATCAGGGAAGGCTTCCTGAGACAGGCAACAATCTGAAGGTTCGGGAGGATGGGGGTGGGGGTGGGCTGGGAGAGCAAGCTGGAGAAGCAATAAGGCAAAACGTTTCAGGAAGGGGAAATGGTAGGAGCTCAAGTTTTGTGGCCGTGGGAGATAAGTCTGAAAAAGTAAACTCAGGAGGAAGCATGGAGGGCTTTGAATGCCAGGATTATGTGTCTCGACTTGCTCTGATGGGGAATCAGAAGCCTCTGCTAGGTCTGTTTTCTGTTTCTGGCTCTGAGCTTGTGGGTGTTGATGATGATGGGGACAGGGGACGATTAGAGCTTCCATTTATACAATGCTTGAAAGTTTGCAAAATTAAAAAAATTAAAATAAAATAAATTTTTAAAAAAGGTTTGCAAAACATTTTACAATGATCTCATTTTGTCTTCACAGTAAAGCTGGGAAGTAGATGCCATTATTATCCCCATATTACAGATGAAGAAACTGATTTAGACAGAGATTAAGTGACTGTCTGGGGCTGAATTTGAACTCAGGTCTTTCTGATTCCAAGTCCAGCGCTCTCTCCACTGTGGTGCCCCCAGCTGCCTATCTTGTTTGTAAAGACCTCTAGCAAAGATGTTTTCCCAGCTGGGCTAATGTGCCCATTCCTGTGTTTAAACGCCCCTGGGGAGATTTCTTCTTCCTCTTTCCCTTAGTCTCTCTGGCCCGAGGACAAATGTGGATCTTCCTGCTCCTCTATTCTCTGTGTAAATTGCAGGAGGGGAGGGGAGGGCAGAGCCTAGGGCTCGAAGAGCAAGGAAGGGAAACTGAGGATGACAACACCCAAGCTCTCCATATGCCAAGCCTTGCATCTAAAACCAAACCTTCCCCATTGGGAAAGAGGATTATTTCCTCCACATCAAACTCTCACACCATCCCCCTGATGAAATAAAAAGAACAGAGAAGGCCCAGAGACGGTGGTCACCCTAAAAACCTCCTTATGGGACTCTGTCTATCCAATAAACCCACCCTTGTCCTTTGTCTATGCCTCTCTCACCGTGTCTTAGGATCATAGAACCACAGAATGTCAGAGCTGGGAGAAGCCTTGGAATGTGGAATGTTAGGGCTGGGAAGGGCCTTAGAACAGGGAGTGTCAGAGCTGGAAGGGCCAGAGCTGGAAGGGGCCTTAAAACATGGAATGTCAGAGCTGGGAGGGGCCTTAGAACAGGGAATGTCAGAGCTGGGAAGCACCTTAGAACATGGACTGTGAGGGCCTGGAAGGAACTTAGAACAAGGAATGTGAGGACCTGGAGGGACTTTAGAACAGGGACTGTCAGAGCTGGCAGGAGCCTTAGAACAGGGGATGTCAGAGCTGGGAGGGAACTTACAACATAGAATATTCAAGCTGAAAAAGAGAAAATCTCAAAAACAAAAACCAAAGGGCTCGAATGAGCCTTAGACATCCCCCAGTCTAATTCCTTACCTGAACAGGAATTCTCTTTGGCAAGCTTCTCAATAAAGCAATCATTCAAAGTTTGAGCTGGAAGAGATCTCCAAGAGCATCTGTCTCACCTCTAGATGTATTTAGGCCTCATCACTCCTGCTTTTCACGCTCTTCTCTTCCCTCCCACCCCACCAGCCCCAAGCGATGATGAAGACTACATCCAGTGGGAACTGTGCACTCAGTGTGCCTGCCAAGAATTCCTACCGCATGGTGGTCTTAGGGGCCTCAAGAGTGGGCAAGAGCTCTATCGTCTCCCGGTTCCTCAATGGCCGCTTTGAAGACCAATACACCCCCACCATCGAGGACTTCCACCGAAAGGTCTACAACATCCGAGGGGACATGTATCAGCTGGACATCTTGGACACGTCAGGCAACCACCCCTTCCCAGCCATGAGGAGGCTGTCCATCCTCACAGGTGAGGGCCTGGAGGGGAGAAGACAGAGGGAGGCAGGCAGTTCCATCCCCTGAGGGGAGAGACGGGGCCACCAAGGCAGGTTACTTTGCCTCTCAGCCTGTTTTCCTCCTCTGGGACATGAAGGAGTGATCTCTAAGGCTCTTTCCAGCTCTATCATCCTATGATCTTAAGAGCACAGGCCTCCTTGGGCATCCATCTAATGTTGGTGCTTCAGGCTTTGTAGGAATAAGAAACAAGAGACCTCAGAGATCATCTTGTCCATCTCTATTTTTCCAGATGGGGAAACTGAGGTGAAGAGGACAATGGGAGGAGGGATTCACTTGCCTAAGGTTACTCTGTTGGTAATTAGCAGAGCCAAGATTCAACCCTGATCCTCTGACAGTGACCTTGCCTTCTGCCTGGAATGGTCTGAAGGCTCCCAGGACATCTAAAACTAAGTAGGATTTGAGTGAGGAAGGCAGTGAGAGACAGTCTAAGCAGGGGAGAGGCAGCAAAACATAAGGCGTGTCAAGCAGTCAGTGAACAAGCATTTATTAGGCACCTACTATATTTCAGACACTGTTGAGAACTGAGGATTCAGAAAGAGGCAAAAACACTTGAAAAAATCTTAGAATCCTAAATCTCCAGTCAGTCTGGAACAAATCCCTTTCAATCACTCAATCAATGAAGAAGCTCCTCTGTGCCAGGTACTGCCTGGCACTGGCAATGCAAAGACAAAAGCCAAACAGCCCCTGCCCTCAAGGAGCTTGCAGTCTACTAAGCAATGATTTGGCTCATGCCTGCTCCTCTTGGGCCACTCTAGTCAATCAATCAAAAAGCATTTGTTAGGCATCTGTGATGTGCCTGTCACTGTGCTGAGCCCCGGAGATATAAAGACAAAAGCCAAACAGTCCCTGCCCTCAAGGATCTTCTATTCTAACTGCTCAGATTCCTCAATGTCTACTGTCTCATTTGGCCTTAGCTGTAGGAAAGGCAGAACAGCAATGACATTCCCATTGTCAAGGGCCAGAGAGGGTGAGAGGCTTGTCCAAGGTCACACAGCTGGGAAGCTGGGAGTGGATCTCAAGTCTCTAGATCTTTATGTTATACCCCTGGTGACGAGCAACCCCAAGTAAGGTTTGTCAGGACAAACATATAACCTCAATTCATTGGGAAAACAGAGTGCTGACTTGGAGGTGAGTCAGTGCTGGTGTTTCTGTATGCAGAGGAGAGCTCAGGGACTGATGGGTACTCGCTGGAGTGTGCAGCCAGAAGAATATGCCCCATTAATATTGCATGACATTGTGGGGGAAGGGTGAGCTGGGAGTGCTTTCCCTAACACCACAACCCATCAGGGGCTCAGACCCAAATACATCCAATTGAATAAATGAAACATGAATTTCTATTTAGCGCAATCTATGTAAGGGAGGAAGGGGGAAGTCAGAACCCTTCCCTGTAATTCTCTGGTGTTCAGCTAAGAGTCTAGAAGTCAGAGGGCTCTCATCCTCCATGGCCGCTAGTAGTTACCTGACTGCTCCTGGACCAGACACTGCCTCAATTTCCTCCTCTTGTAAAATGCAAGAGGCCCAAGTCTAATCTCTCTCCAGCTCTGAATTCTGAGAGCTAAGAGCTCATAGGAACATCATTCTTGAGCTGAACCTTGATGGGAATTAAGGATTCTGGGAAGCCCAAGCTAAGAAGGAGTATACTATATTATTTAGGACTCAGCAAAGGGAAAAACAGGATGAACCCTGAGCACTTGGACACAGGGACCAGTGGAAGTCTGATGTGACCTGGAGGTGGGGAGGAAGCAGAGGAAAAGACAGAAATGCTCCCCTCCCCCCAAGATAAGGTGAATCCAGGTGCCCATTCTGAAACCCAGGCTTTGCCCTCTCCCCAAGGGCCAGTGTTGAGTAGAGACTCAGGGAGGAAGGAGGTAGGCTGGCTTGCCCTATTGCTAACAAAAAGAGATCTGTGGGAAGCCTTTGCCCGTACAAACCCTTGTCCCCACTCCACACCATCTCCTCCATTGCTTCTCGTCTGTCTAGTCCCTCTTCCATCAGACCACCTTTCAAGTACAAATGAGATACTTTAAAAATAACTAGCCCATAGTGACGCTATGTCCTTATCCTACTTACAACTACATAGTAGGTGTTTAAGTTCTTTCTTTCCTTCCTAAATTCTGGTGCCTGGTACTCAACACCAAACCCCAGATGTGGTCTGACTAGGGCAGAGAACCAGAAGACTCAAACCTCCCTAGCCTCTCAGGCATTACATTTCTCACAAGGCGGCTGGAGTCTTCTACTGTTAATCTACTAATGCCCAAATCTTTTGGAGACAGAATTCTGTCCTTTTATGCTTCTCACAGCTTGTTCTTGTGAAACTGATTTTTTGGAACCCAAGGGAAACACTTTACATTGATCCCTATTACATTTTAGCCCACTGCTCAAGTCTTTCAAGATCTGGGGGGATTCCTGACTTGTCATCCAAAGTGTAAGTTTTTTCTTCCCAGCTTTGTGTCCTTTGAAGAGCAGGAGAGCAATTCCTCTATTCAAGTCATTGATAAAAATGTTAAATCATATGGGGCCAAGAACAGATCCCTAGGGCACTTCACTGGAGACCTCCTTCCAAGATGACCACAAAGGAGGATTCTTTGAGGCTAGCCCTTTAACCAGTTCCAAATCCAGCTAATTGTGCTAGTGGTTTTCAAACTTTGTGGTCTCAGGGCCCCTTTATTCTATTAAAAATTATTGAGGACCTCTCTCCATAGTTGAAGACCCACCTCAAAGAGCTTTTGTTTAGGTGGGTTATACCTATCGACATATACCATACCAGAAATTAAATTTTTGCTGTTGGTTGTTGAGTCACTTCAGTCATGTCTGATTCTTTGTGATTGTGTTTGGGGTTTTCTTGGCAAAGATACTGGAGTGGTTTGTCAACTCCTTCTCCAGCTCATTTTACACATGAGGAAACTGAGGCAAACAGGGTTAAGTGACCTGCCCAGGGTCACACAGTTAGTAAGTGTCTGAGGCTGGATTTGAATGCAGCCACTGTGCCACCTAGCTGTCCCTAATTAAAATATCTTAGTATTGTTATGAAAATAGTTTTGACTTTGCAGACCCCCCAAAAGCATCTCAGGGACCCCCACAGGTCCCCAGCCCACACCTCGAGAGCTACTGACCGGGACCATGTGGGATCATAGTTTTACTGTGGAGCTGGAAGGAACCTCAGAGGCCATCTAGTCCAACCCTGTCATTTTATAGATGAGGAATATCTAGGATATTATAGGATTATAATTATAAATATATTATAAAATCATAGAGCTAGAGCTGGAAGGAAGCTCAGAAGCTGTCCAGTCCAACCTCATCATTTGCAGAGGAGGAAACTGAGGGTCTATGTGGTTGCCCAAGGTCACACAGGGAGCAAATGGCAAAGCAGGAATTTGAACCCAGGTTCCCTGACTCTAAATTCAGCACAATTTCTTTCATCTCTCTGTCTTTCCCAGGAGAAGAGCCAAAGAGATACTTTGACAAATATTTTGCTACAATTTAAGCAAAGCGATCTCCTGATCTAACCACTTAGTAACCCTATCAATGAAGAAAATTAGGTTTAGCTTGGCACCATCTGTTCCCTTTGGGACAAGCCTGGGAATAGAGAAGCCCCTGAAATCATTGCAGTGGAGGCTCGTTGGGGACATCAGAGTATAGCGGGAAGAGCTAACAGACCTGGGTTCAGATCCCAAGCTCTGCCACTTTCTATCTTCCACAAGGGTTTGGACTTTAATGAGCCCATGATTTCCTCCACCTGCATGTTTGCACAGGCAGTCCCCCATGCCTACCATGCCCTCCTTCCTTGTGTTTACCTCCCAGAAGAGGGCAAAACGTGGGTCCAAGATGATCGTCTGATTGACCCCCTCTTAGGGACTGCTCTGCTTCTTCTCTCACCCCCAGATGAGAGGATTTGTGTGGGAGAGAGCAGTACATGTGGATGGAGTCCGAGGAGGCTGGAGGCCTGGCTTGTCACTTACTAGCCGGACTAGACCTTACCCTCTCTGGGCCTTGAAGGACCCTTCCCGCTCTGACTTTCTCTGAGCCCATGATTTTCTGTTAGGGGAAAGAGCTTCGGAACAATAGCTAGAGAAAGAAAAGGAAGGACTGGGAAGCCATTCTGAATTCAACACCACACCTAGCACAGCATCGGTTCGCAGGAAGTGCTCAAAGGAATCAATTCAATCGCATTGTTCTCCCCAGCTGTGAGGCAGGGCCCCGCTTTGGAAGGCGAGAACGTGGCGAGAGGCAGTAGAATCCTGGGGGGCGTGGGATTATCACAATGGGACGTGGCCTGGCAGCCAGAGCGGAAAATACTGCCAGGCTGACATTGCCCACAGCTCCTCTGAGAAAAGCCATGGCAACCACAGTAAAACCCGGGAATTAGTAACAATAACAATGGCTTTTTATAGCACTTTCTTCCCTAACAATCTTCTGAGGAAGGTGGGGAAAATTTTATTAGTCCCATTTTATGGGTGAGAAAACTGAGACTCACCCATAAGATCAGAGACTTAGAGCAGGAAGGGACTTCAGAAGCCAACTCCCTCATTTTATAGGCAGACCCACTGCACCGACTGTGTAAATGTATCCAAGGTGGAGGTAGGCAGATGAGGAAACCGGGTGTTCAGAACTTAGATCCCATCGTGTCAAACCTCCTCATTTTACAGGAGGAAACTGAGGTCCGTGGCCTTGCCCAGGTTCACACAGGTAGTAAATGTCTGAGGCAGAATTTGAACCCAGGGCCTGGAATATGGAAGACCTGAAATAAAATTCCAGCTCAGACATTTACTAGCTGTGTGACCCTGGGTGAGTATCTTAACCTCTGACTGTCTCAGTTTCCTTAACTGTACAATGAGGATTATAGTAGTAGGTACCTCCTATCAAATGAGACAATATTTGTACAGTGTTTAGTACGGTGCACATAGCAGACGCTTCATAAAGCCTTCCCTCTTCTTCTCCCTCCCTTCCCTGCTTCTCTTCCTCGCTTCTTTCTCTCCCTTCTTTTCTCCCTCTCTCCTTTCTTTCCTTCCTCCATCCTTCCTTTTTTTCCATCCCTCCCTTCCTCCCTTCTCTCCTTTCCTCCCTCCCCCTCCCTCTCCCATCTCTTCCTCCTTCCTCCTTTCCTTCCTTCCTCCATCCTCTGCCCATCCCTTTTTCCATCCTTCCCTTCCTCCCTTCTCTCCTTTCCTTCCTTCTCTGTTTCCCTCTCTCCCTCTCCTTCCTTCCTTCTCACTCGCTCCCCTCTCCCCCTTCCCTCTCTCGTCTCTTCCTCCCTCCCGCCCTCCCATTTGAGTGCCCTATCCACTACAGGCTGATTCAGAGAAACGAAGCACGTAGGGCCAGACCACACACCACTAAATGGTGGAGGCGGGGTTCAAAGGTAGGTCCGATGCCCTTTCGCTGGATCCCGCTGTCCACTTAGCAGCATTCCTCTCTGATCTCTCCTACAGGAGATGTCTTCATCCTCGTGTTCAGCCTGGATAATCGAGAGTCCTTTGATGAAGTCAAACGTCTCCAGAAGCAGATCCTCGAGGTCAAATCCTGCCTGAAGAACAAGACCAAGGAGACGGCTGACCTGCCCATGGTGATCTGTGGCAACAAGAATGACCACGGGGAACTCTACCGCCAGGTGCCCACCGACGAGGCTGAGCTCCTTGTCTCCGGGGACGAGAACTGCGCCTACTTCGAAGTGTCGGCCAAGAAGAACACCAACGTGGACGAGATGTTTTACGTGCTCTTCAGCATGGCCAAGCTCCCCCACGAGATGAGCCCGGCCTTGCACCGGAAGATCTCGGTCCAGTACGGAGACGCCTTCCACCAGAAATCCTTCTGCATGCGCCGGGTGAAGGAGATGGATGCGTATGGGATGATCTCCCCTTTTGCCCGCCGGCCCAGCGTCAACAGCGACCTCAAATATATCAAGTCCAAAGTCTTGCGGGAGGGCCAAGCCCGAGAGAGGGAGAAATGCACCATTCAGTAGGAAGAGAGGTGTGCGGAGGGCAGCCCACCCAAGCAGTGCCTTAAGGGACATGGCTCTGGAGGATGCCCCCAGCCATGCCTGGGGGAAGTGAGGGAACCGGGCAGCCATACTGCCTTCACTCCCCTTGCCGTTGGGATCCCAACAAGGGCAGCAGCCCCCGGGCTCTGTAAATATTTCTGGGTCTTCTCTGCCACCCACATCCTCCCCTCTCATTCTCCCTTTCTCTTACTGGGATAACTGACTCCCTTTACTTGGTAGGAGAATGTCTCTCTGCCAAGGAGAAAACAGGGGAGAGATTTCAGTTGGGGTAAATGTGAATGGGAGCTTTCCTATTCTGGAGGAGGACAGTTTAGCAGTCAGAATTCGGAAGGGGCAGGAGGCTGAATCTCCAGGCCTTTCTCCAGAACTCAATCCAACTGAGCCTCTGAACTCATGTTATGGGTTATTGTCTCTTGGGTGAGGGCTGGCCAGGGCATTGAGTCTGGGGGCGTTTGGGCTGTCAAGGTTGAAGTCCTCTGCTTTGGAGAGGCATGCTCTGAGCAGGAGGAAGGTGAGACCTATCTCAACAGCTGGGAGACCCCCACCAGAAATCTGGGACCTTATTTTCTGCTGTTGATTTTTTTCTCTCCTGCTGATTGCCTCTCTCCCCCCTCCACCCCCAACCAAAGTAGTGGTGTTTGTGCGTTTGATAGGACATGTGTTTGACGTATCAAGAATATTTATCTTCTGAAGCTCTTTGTTTTATCATTTGTGCTTTTTCTTGTGGCTGCTGTCCCTTGAATGTGGACAGAAATGGACACTAAAACCATTGACCCATGCTAAGGAGGCCCGTAGCACCATCTTTAGGCAGCCCATCTGCCACCTGTTCTGTGGGGGAGCATGGAACGCCTTCCCCAACAGCCCACACTTACCACCTGCCTTCTTCAGACGTCAGGCCCCTGGCTCTCTGGCCCCTCCCCTGGGTCCTTGCCCAAGCCCAGCTCGATGCCCAACTTCTCGCAGTGGCAGTGGCCTTGGGCAGCCTTCCTCTGTTCTCCCGGCCTCATTTTAACCTACCTGATCAGTAAAAGGGGCTCCTTTCCTTTTCATACACAGATTTGGGGAGAATCCTGAGCAAGTCTTGATCTTAAGCTGGGGCCCCAGTCCAGCGGAAAGGACAAGGGATTCGGAATCAGAAGAACCTCAGCTGAATTCCAGCTTACTGACCTATATGACCTGGAGTTGATCATTTTCACTCTCTGGACCTCAATTTCTTCATCTCTAAAAGGATAGGATTAGATTGGATGGCCTCTGAGGTCCTTTCCAGCCAGAATTTTAAAAAGTAACAACTGCCTATCCTGTAGTAATCTAATGTTTGCCAAGTGCTTTCCTTGTAACTACCCAGTGAGGGGGAGAAGGGGGGGAAGTAAATGTTGTTCCCACTTTATAGAGGAGAAAGCTGAGGCTCAGAGTGGGCACACAGACTTGACCAGGGTCATATGGCAAAGCAGAGAACAGAACCTAGGTCTTCTGACCAAAACCCTGGGGGTTCTTTCCAGAGCGCCATCCCAAGAACCTGCGTCTTGTCCCAATGGGAGTGGCCCGTGGTATCCCAATGTGGACACAAGGGCTGGGATTGACTCACAGGTCTGTGGCATAGGGAGGTGCTCTATAATTGGATTTAATTATATTCTGTAAACTCTTGAAGCTGCATAGATCATGGACTTGGAGAATCATGGAGTTGGAAGAGACCTTAAGGATCATCCAAACCAACACTTTCATTTCACAGATGGGGAAACTGAGGCGGACAAAATCCTTGTTTCTCCATACTTTTAAGGTTTACAAAGCACTTTCCTGAGGATGACCCAGCAAGGCTGTGCAAGTATTTTTAATCTTCATTTTACAAATGAGAAAACTGAGACTCAACGAAGTTAGGAGGTGATTTATCCACGTTCACAAAGCTAGGATGTGTCAGAGCTGAGATTTGAACCTCTAGCTGAGGGTCTCTGACTCCATGGTGCAAAGGAAAGGGGGCTGGATCTGGAATCAAAAGACATGGTTTCAGATCCTAGCTCAACACCTTGTAAACCTGCATGAGCTTGGGGGAGTGATTTAACCACTCTGGGCCTCAGCTTCCCCAAATGTAAAATGAGAAGGCTGGACTAGATGACCTTTAAATCTATGGTCCTATGACTCAAATGCAGTGTTCTCTTTCCATTTCCCTGTGCTTGAGGGTGGGGGTGGAGGGGCTGGGGAGGGAGTGATCGGCCTAAGATCACGTGACTAGGCAGTGGCAAACACAGGCTCAGAACCAAGCATTGCACCTTGTGCCCCCAGCCAGCTCTGCCTCCTTTCCCCACCCACGTGTCAAACCTACGTGCTCTCCTATCCAGTGAGGGAGAGGAGGAGTGGGAGGTAAGTGTTATCATCCCCATTTTGCACATGAGAAAATTGGACCTCAGATCAAGTCCATTTTACAGACGAGAAAACTGAGCCCCAGGGAAGTTAAATGATCAGCCCAAGGTCACATAGATAGAAGCATCTGATGTAGGATTTGAACCCTTCTCTTCTGACTCCAGAGTACTCAAGTTAATAGGATTTCAAGCTAAAAAGGACTGTAGAGAGTAGATTGTATATTGGCCCCACTTTGCCGATGAGGAAATTGAGAGATACAGAGAGTTTAAGTGACTTGACCAAAGTCACAAAGATAAGAAGTAGTGGAACCAGATCTTCTGATTCCAAATTGAAAGCCCTTTCCAATACACAAGGTTTCCCCCCATCCCCTGGTTGCCTTGTCTGTATAGATAATGAATTCCTTTCATATACATATACATATGTGTGTGGATATGTATATATGTGATGTATGCACAAATTCAATGGAGAGGTACACGCACACTTCAACCCCATCCCTATGTACATTCTGTTCACATTTGAGACCTCATCCCTTCCTCCTGGGCATCTACCTGATGTGGGCAGGTGAGTTCTCTGAGACATAAATGCTCTCTCCATTGTGACTTAGCAAGGCTGCTCCCCAGCCCTTCTAGGTCAGAGGGAAACCGGACGGGGACAATTTGTCCTTTCCCCAGCCTCCTTCTCACTTAGTCCTGTATGGCAGGGGCACTTGGCCCATCCAGGGACAGTCATCAGCTGTGAGCTGGGACCTCTGAGGTCATCTAGTCCGAACTTCACCATCCAAAGGAGGTAAGTGAGACCCAGAGGGGGTGAGCAGGAGGCAAGCAGAGAGTCAGGATTTGACTGGGAATCCAGTGAGTTCTTCTGGCTACCACCAGGGAGCAGAGCTACCATCTGGCTAAGTCCCTGTGTGATTGTCTTTTGAAGACGTTACATCTTCACTATAACAAGCTAAATGCCTACCTGCCCTGGAGTACAGAATTTTCATGCAATTGTAACAATAAAAATAACAATAGCTGTTTCTACAGCTAGGGCAGCAGGGCAAATCTATTTCCTTAGAAAACTTCTGTGAGGTAAGCAGGATGAGTGTTATATGCCCATTTTACAGATGGGGAAACAGAGTCACACAGAGATAAAAGGACTTGCCCCCATACATAGCCAGGAGGAACTGGACCTGGATTTGAACCCAGGGACCAACATTAGGTCCAGGGTTCTGTCCACAACACTGTCCTGTCTCTGGGATACATATAAAAAAGTATCCCTGCTTGCCCCCTGCCCCAGCCCACTGCCCACTTTGCCCCAGGAAGGCCACCCAGGGTTTCTCAGCTGCTTCCCCTTCCCCCACCTCTCCAACTCCCCCAATGTAAATATGTACAATGGATAATTAAAGCTGACTTATTTATAAACCTCTCCCTTGCCTTGTATTTTCTCTCATCCCCAGGCAAGACTTCTCATTTGGGTCTCAGACACAATGCAGGTCAGGGAAGCTGGGAAGACATGGTTAATGATTAAAAAAACCACTATTAAGAATATTAATATTGTTAAAAGTAATATTCTTAGAAATATTCTTAATGGATTTTAATGTTATTTATGTTCTTAATTGTTCTTAATATTATTCATTAAAGAATGTTATTAATATTTATAGCTCTTGTTAATATCCTCAATACTAAAGACCTTTTCCAGGCTAGGTCTTAATCGCCAATAGCCTGGGAATGGGGCCATCTAGAGCTGGAGAGGACCTCAGAGGACATCTAGTTCCACCCTTTCATTTTACAAATGGAGAAACTAAGGCCCAGGGAAGGGAAGAGATTTGCCAGAGGTCCCGTGGCTCAAAAGTGTTAGAAAGTTGCTGCTCTGACCCCAGCACCTGTGCCCTCTCCACCATCCCACTTTCCCCTCCATACTTGTCACCTTCCCATGTCCCACTGGTGATGCTCCTTTCTATAGCTTCCCATCGTGTCCATCAGTGCTTAAACAGATCAGACATTGAGACCCCAAGGCTGAGCCTTTGGTTGTCAGCCTCCTATGCCGGTGATGGCCAGAGGGGACACTGAGCTAGTTCTCTGCCATATGTGTGATATGACGTGGTGTGATATGTCACAGCCTGTGTGTACCACCACCTTAGACTGTCAGCCCCTTGAGGGCAGGGAACCAGTCTGCCTGTGTGTTCTGTATAGTGCCTAGCCCTGTTGTGAGAGGCTCAATAAATATTGGACTGCAAGACCATCTTCTTTGTCTTTGAAATAGGAAGTAGCGGGTTTGGGTTGGAGGTCCAGCTGCATTGTTTGGGGTAACAGTGGGCCACACAGAGTGGAGTTCCTCTGACAGTGAAGAATCTTGGTGGCTAAGAAAAACCACAGCTACACACCAAGCCTATCTCCGTGCCCAGTGGATAGAGTGCTAGCTAGAACTCAGGAAAACCCAAGTTCAAATCCCATCTCAGACACTTCCCAGCTATGTAGCCTTAGTCTGCCTCTGTTTTCTTATCCGTAAAATGGGGATCACAATAGCACCTACCTCCCAGGGTTGCTGTGAGGATCTAATGAGACAATTTTTGTAAAGTGCTTTGCAAACCTCAAAGCATCATATACCCGCTACCTGTTGAATTATTAAATTAGGTTTTGCAAGACAAACAGCTGAGTTTCTCCAGGCCTCAGTTTCATTCTCTGGAAAAGAAAGAGAACAGCATTAGCCCTCTCTGCCTAACCCAGAGAGGTGTTTTTGAGGCTAAAAGTAGACAATTTATGTGTGGGTTTTATTTTGAAATGTAAAAAAAGGTTGTCTATAAGATCGTAGCTCAAGGATTTGGAACTAGAAGGGAGCTTAGACACCATCAGTCATTTTACAGATGAGGAAACTGAGGCCTGGGGTCACACAGCTAGTAAGTAACAGAGCTATGATTTGAACCCAGGTCCTCTGACTCCAAATTCAGTACTGATGCTGAAGTGAGGAAGCATTGGCTATTTTTGCTGCATCACTTAAAGATATAGTATAGATAACATATTGTTATTAAGAAGTGCCAGATCTCCCTGTGGTATCTCCCCACTTCTGCTTCCCTTGACACCCTTAGAATATGGAAGGTCAGGACCCAGTCTGCTGGGGCTCCACAAATAGAGGCCAGGCTGTGAGGGGAAGGGGAAATCGGGGTCTCAAAGAAATGCACCCAGGGTTCTGTTTCCCCATTCCTGCTCTGCTGCTTTGTTTGCTGAATGACCTCAGACCAATTACCTAACCTCTCTGGGCTCTGCTTCCCTCATTAATAAAGCACAGAACTTGGAACAGGCACTTCCATCTTTTAAAAAAAAAAGAGTCAAAGGGTTTATTAGGATTTGGAGTGAGAAAGACCCTCAGAGATCAGCTGGTCCAGGGATCCTTAAACTTTTCGTTTGTCTTGGGCTGATGAAGCCTATGGACTCCTGCTCAGAATAATAGTTTTAAGTGAATAAAATAAAATATGTAGGATTACAAAGGAAACCAAATTATACTGGAAAACAGTTATTCAAATATTTTTAAAATATTAAAAATTAAATTAAAATCTTTTAAAAAGAAGATCCTAGGCTCCATGTTGAGACCCCTACACTGGTCTAAACTCTTCATTTTGCTCCTCTGAACTCAAGTCCAGGGATCTTTCTGCTACCCCAGCACTGCCTGTGGATGGAGGGCCACAAAGGGCCAGACTGGTGACAAGGACAGGATGAGACAGGGAGGAGAAGATCCTATCACTGTGAATGTCAATGACTCAGGCACTTTCTAGGACAAGCAATCCTGAGTGGCCAGTGCTTTCTCTGGCCCTCTGTCATGTAACAGATCATTTTCCCAAGGGAAGGATTTCACTGTGTGTTGTTTACAGTTTGGAGAGAAGAGAACAGAGCCCAGCCACTCAGCATGTCACAGGACCTGTTCCCACAGTCACCTTTCCCTCCCAGAAGGACCTACCGGAGGTTTGCCCTCCACCAGTCCCACCTTTGAGAGCAAGGTTACCTCCACACCATGCTGAGACATCCTTGATGAGGACAATGGAATATGACTGCGCTATTAAGACAGGAAATTAAGCCAAGCAAAAGGAAGCTGAGATAGAAGTGGCATTCACTATGACACAATCACATAGGGGAGGGAGGGAGGGAAATTTCCATATGATGCTGAGAATGCGCAGACAAAAGGACTGGAAGGGATACAAAGAGAATGTGTTGTTCGGAGTGTGTTATTGTATATTTTTTATTCTAAGTAACTCTGTGTGGTTATAATAAGGAACAGAATGAGAATGAAATTGTTTATAATAAAAATAACTTGAGAATAAAATACAATAAAGTAAAAAGAAGGTGATCTCAAAAGTACTTCCCAACTCTGACATTCCCTGTTCTAAGATCCCCCCAAGTTTTGACATTCCATATTCAAGGTTCCCTCCCAATCCTGACATCCTCTGTTCTAAAGTCCCACCAAGCTCTGACATTCCATGTTCTAGGTTCCCTCCCAGTTCTGGCGCTACATATCTGATATTCTATCATCCACAAGAACAAAATAAGAGATTCCAAGGACAAGCTGCAAGGTAGGCACAGATCTTTTCCCTCTTCCCCTCACTGAGTTTAGATACTTCTTCCCATTTGCTGATTCCCACAGTGGGAAAGGACTTTCTTATACAACATTTATTTTAACAGCATCTTATCACAAAAGAAGTGCTGAAGTCCTGTTGAACTCATTATCACTGGTTTTCTCCCCAGATCAATAGAACTCACGGCTCTTGGTTCTCATGTACTAGTTGGGCTGGCTTAACATTGATTGAAAGGAACCTGAGAGGTCATAAGGTGACAGATTTATAGCCAGAAAGGAACTTAAAGGCCATGGAGTACCACCCCTTTATTGTACAGATTGGGAAACTTGGGACCAAAGAGAGGAAGGGATTTGCCCAAGGTCCTACAGGCAGTAGATAGCAGAGCCAGCATTTGAACCTAGGTCTTCTAGGGTTCCCCACCCCTATCCCAAGCCCTACTCAAAGCCCATGTAGCATCCCCCAGCTACAGTATCAGCAACAAGTGGTTTTCCAGCCTGTGCTTGAAGCCCTCTATTACTCCTCAAGACAGCCTAATTCCTTTTTTGGACATTGAACTTAATCAATTGTTCCTTGGCTTAAGCTCCAAATTTGTTAGCTTTGTACAATTTGCAGTGGTTCTGGAGTCCAAAGACCACGGTTCAAATTCTAATACTAACACTTACTACCCAGTGGAAGATGAAGCCTGTGCCCTCTGTCTATAAAGGAAAGGAAAATTGCTCTGCCCTCTAGCCCTCCAACCAGAAGGGAGAGGCAGCTGAGGATGCATTGACTATCAAAGCTGGGTCAGTCTCCATGCTGATGAGATTTCACATGATGAGATAATTTCAGGTGATTCTCCATGATATTACAGGGGTTGAAATCAAGCAAAGCAGCTGATGGGAAATGACTAGATGGCTTCTGAATTCCCTTCTACTTCTAAATCTGTGATCTCATGAACCTCTACACATCGATCTTCCACTTTTGGTCAAGGAAAAAAGACATTATGATTTGTCATCCAAATGCTTGAGGATAGTATCATCACCCCCGTTCCTAACACCAAGTTAGTTCCTTCAACAATCCTCCCAGGTTTTTGGTTCCCTCATTCTTTTGGCCATCCTCCCAACCTTTCGGGTTGCCTGTGAAGAATACTCTTCATTAAAGCTGAAATCAGGTAAGGTGGAGGGCTAAGCAATGAAGCAGCCAGGTGGCCTGGAGTCAGAAACATCTGAGTCGCACTCTAGCCTCAGACTCTTACTAGCTGTGACCCTGGGCAAGTCACTTAACTTTACTTGTTGATCTCTATTTCTTCATCTGTAAAATTGGAATGATAATAGTGCCTACCTCCCAGGGTTGTTGGGAGAGCAAAGGAAATATATTTGTAGAGCGCTTTGTAAGCTTTAAAGAGCTCTGTGAATGGTAGCTACATCAAACACTTCTTATCTTCGGAGATCTTCAAAGTTTCATTCCACCCTTGATGAGCGATATCAATCCTGCAAATTTTCTGAGTTTCTATGCCTTCCCTCATCCCTGCTCCAAATCACTCCCCTTTACTTGATTTTTTGTGATGATTTTCTCCAAGCTAGTATCCCAGTCTGGTTCTCAGAAAACAGCCGCATAGTGAGAGGAGTCCAGAACATAGAGAAGAAACCTCAGAGGCCATCTTGTTTTACAAGGGAGGAAACAGAGGCCCAGGGAGAGAAATAAAGTGATGCCCAAGGTCACACAGGCAGGATCATAGATTTAGAATCAGAAAAGCCTTCCAAGGCAACCTGATCCAGCCTCCTCATTTTATACATAAGGAGGCCCAGGAAAGTTCAGTGTCTTGTCGAAGATCATAGATTTGAAGCTGGAAGGGACCCCAGAAGCCACCCGGTCCAACCCCTTTGTTTTACAGATGAGGAAGCTCAGGCACAAAAACACCTGAGAAATCTGGCCAGTCACCCAGGCAGTCACTGGCCGAGTCAGAATTTGAACCCAGGGCCACTGCTCCCAGGTGAATTGTACTTTCCACCAAACTCTTGGCTCCTCACTGGACCTGTACTCGAATCCTTTCCATCTTGGCAGGACTTAGCAGTTTATGTCTTGCTAGCTTAGCCTTCAAGACTGATGGAATGCTGATCTTCTGACCCAGCTCTCTAATTTTACTTATGGAGAAACTGAGGACAAGGAAGGTTAAGGACTTACATTCGGTCAGAGCCCAGGCATACCCCCATGGCAAGATGAGTCATCAAAGAAGTTTTACATTGGAGGGAAGTTTTTCAGAACCTCATAAACAACTAGACCCGGCTACTAAGAACGGGTGAGCCAGAAAGAACCTCAGAGTCATCCAGCCCAGTTGTATCAAACACAAATAGAAAGAGTCTGTTGGCCACATATTGACTTAGGAAACCACAAATCAATATTGTTCATGTTGAGTTGTATTTTTACTTTTTGTATTTATTTTGTTAAACATTCCTTGACAGCATGGTTTTTACATCTCCTACTATTCTAACCCTCTCATTTTAAGGATAAGGAAACTGCGGACCAGCGAAAATGAGAGACTTTTCTGAGGTCACACAGAGTTCTGGTATGAGAAAATGATGTGGTGATAATGCTAATATTGAGAAGTCATTGGCAAAGTGAATGAAGCCCATGGTATCATTGGCCCATAGCCAGAAGAAACCTTGAGGGGCATCAGGTTCAACCTTCTTATTTTCCAGGTGAGGGAAATGAGTTCTAGGAAATGTTTCGCCCAAGACCACAAGTAGTAATCGTCAGCTGTGGGACTTGAATCTAGGTCTTCTGACTCCAGAATCTGCACTTGTGATGTCGTCATGATGGCATCATCAATCAATCTGTCAACAAACATTTATAAAGTGCCTACTACGTGCCAAGCTCTGTGCTAGGCACTGGGGACATAGAAGTATACAACAATAAATTCATCCATAAGCATTTTTTAAAGCACTTACTTTCTTCTAGGCACCGGGCACTAGGCATGTACAAATATGAAACTATTCCTGCGCTCAGGGAGCTTCCATTCTAGAATGATAGCTAGCATTTAATGGCACTTTAAGGTTTGCAGAGAACTTATCCTTTTGCTCCTCACAACTCTGTGAGGCAGGTGTTATAATTATCTTCATTTTACAGGTGAGGAAACTGAGGCAAACAGAGGCTGAGTGTCATATAGCTAGTAAGTATATGAAAAGGATTTGGGTCTTCCTGACTTCAGGTCCAATACTTTATCCACTGCATGACCTAGCATGTGCATATGGAGGTCTCCCAAAAATCTCAGTGCAATTTTAAGCTTTACTATAGTAATAAGACTTTTGGGACACCCTGCATATATAGGTACATACAAAATAGATACTATTTTGAGTAAGAGAGATAGGATTTGAACCCAGAGTCTCAGTCTCTCCATTCTGCCTGTTTTCTTCACGATGGAGCTACTCATGACAATTAGAACTGAACTTTTCTTTGCTGGACTGATAGTCAACAAATGTTGAAAGGAAATGTTTGATGTCAGCCTTCTAGCCCACTGCCCCTCCCAAGGCAAGGAAGCACATGCAGTGAAGAGGAGCCAGGTGTTTAGGCTATTAGCACTTTGCTCTCAAATGATCTCACCATCAGGGCTTGGAGGCTTGGGGACCACTGAGCCCATCAAAGAAGCCAATTGGCTGAAGCCCCCTCCTGATGAGAAGGGCTCCTTACAGGCAGAAGGCTGTACGTAGGTATTATCCTCTAGTTTCCATAGTAACCATCTCTCTTCTCAAGGCTGACAGTGAAACCTTATCGCCAGTCAGGCAATCGACGGCATTTAAGATGCGTAGCCTTCAATGTGCTGAGCTGCAATCCACTTGATGTCAGAGACAGGAAGAACTCAGCTGTGACAGCTGTCACTGGCTCTGGGGGGTGGAGATGGTGAGACCAGCCACCACTGGCCAGAGAAGAGAATGACGACTCCAGAGCTCACGATGGTGCCAGGCTTTGCAGTTTACAAAGCACTACCCATACAACAGCCTGCTGAGGTAGGTGGGGAGAAGCATTGTTAGCCTCATTTGGTGGATAAGTTAATGGAGGTTCAGAAACGTGAGATGGTTTACCTGGGGCTCCACAGTTAGGAAAGGCCAGAGTCAAGACTCCAGCTCAGATCTCCTGATTCCAAGTCTAGACCTCCTTTGCCACATCATACGGCCTCCTGCCATCACTAACAGAAAGGTGAACATCTATTGCCGTTAGCCAGCCCCAGGGATGCTGCCAAACTCATCTTTCCAGTTCCTGGGAGCCACATCTTTCTTCCAAATACAAACCACCTTAGCCTGTCATTGAATGATCTCATAACAACTCCGTAAAGTAGTTTGAGTAATAGCAACTCCATTTTAGATATGAGGCTTGGAGACATCTGCCCTTCCCCACTGACACGTAGCCAGGAAATCTAAGAACCAGGAATGGAATCGAAGTCTTCTGTTTTTTCCCATGCTCCTCTACAGATCCATCTCTAACCCCTTTCATTTTATACTTGGGGAAACTGAGACCCAAAGGGTTCTTCAAAAGAATAATATCTCATTTATATTTATATGGTTTTCTATATTCTATATTTCTCTATTATATAGTACTTTCATGTTTGCAAAGTGCTTTATCTCATTTATCTCATGTAACTATCTCATTTAATCCTCACAATAGCTCTATGAGGCACGTGTTATTATCATCCCCATTTTAAAGATATGAAAACCGAGGCTTAAGGAAATTTAGCGGGCTCGTCCCATCTCACAGCTAGTGCGAGAGGAAGGATTTGAAGCTGAGTCCTCCTGACTCCAGGGTCCACATTCTTTCCACCAGCTCTAAAGGCAGGCCTCAGAGAGACCAAAAGATGACAGCATTAAGGGAATAAGCCTGTTGTCTCCTAAAGAGACTATTTTGAAGGGTACAATTTCCACCCATTTTTTTTCTGCTCTTTGGATCATAGAAGAATAGATTTATAACTCAAAGGGATATTATCAACCCCCTTCATTTTACATATGAGAAAGCTGAGGCCTAGTGATTTGTGCAAGGCCACACGGGAAGTAAGTGAAAGAGCCAGAATCTGAACTCAGGTCGCACGATTCCAAGTTCTGGTGTGTTCATTCAAAAAAATCAATCTCATTAATTCATCTCCTGGGCCTGTATGCAGGAAAATTGTCCAAATGGAGCTCCATAAATAGCTATAGGACAAGGAAAGAGGGAATTCAGAACTATGCCCACAGAACCACAATCCAATCCAAACAACTCTAAGCCAGACTCAGGAGAGACAGGGAATTGTCACACAAATCGCTACAATCCACAAACTACACAATATAATATAATCTTAGAGATGGAAGACACCTTCAAAGGTAGTGTGTCCAAGCTGTACCCAAATAGAAATTGCCTGTATAGCATCCCAAGAAACATTCTTCCAACTTCTCCTTGAACAATTACAGTGATGAGGAGCTCATTACCCCACGAGGCAATCTATTCCATTGTTGGATGACTCTCATCATCAAAGAGCATTTTTCCCCTATGTTGGGTTAAAGTCAGAACTCTTAGTTCTGCTGTCTGGGATCACTTTGATTCCCTAAAGGCGAGAAGGGTGACTGAGAAAAAGCCTTCAGACTTAGCAACGAAGAGATCGCTGGTAACCTTGTAGAGGATGATTTTCCGCTGAGCAGTATCGGTCACAAGAGGCTTTGCTGAAATCCAAGTGTATTCCATCTGTTCCTCTGCCCCTGCTATTTACTAGAGTGATATACTTGTCAGAAAAGGAAAGGGGGACCATGTAGTCTAGCAAGTGAAGGCTCCTGGAGAGAGGGGACCGAGGTGGATTTCTTGGGCACCTCGATTCCCGATTCTAGACTTTTAGCAACAGGAGACAGGAGGGTTCTCGGGCAGCACCGGTCTCTAGGCTTACTTCACCAGCAGTCCCTGTGTCTAGAGCTCAGGATCCATTCGCCTTCTATTGAGAGAAAGGCAATTTTCCGGGCAAGGTGAAAGAACAAGGTCATGTGGGAAGATTCTGGAACTTGAAGACTGGTGAGGGACCAAGAGAACTTTGTGCTGTCCTGTTATAGGAGTTATTTGGATGCAGTGGATCACATGGGAAGAGGATTGCCTAACTAGGACACACAGGTAATTCTTCCCTTCCGAGGGAACCCAAGGCACAGGGTAGTGCTATGAATCTGGATGACTTTAGTTCTCTAGGGAAAGAAGGACTTGGTGGGAGGAGAAATATATCAATTGCTTATCAACTATTCTGAGTCTTTCGTGTGTTTTGGTACATTTTGTGTAATAATAATTATTATTAATAATAATGGACAGCTAGGTAGCACAGTGGATAGAGCACTGACCCTGGAGTCAGGAGAACCTGAGTTCAAATCCAGCCTCAGACACTCACTAGCTGTGTGACTAGCTGTGGGCAAGTCACTTAACCCCAATTGCCTCCCTCCCCCCAAAATAATAATAGCCAGTATTATATAAATATAAAGCACTTTATAAAGCTCTCATCTGGTCTTCACAATCCTGGAAGGTAGGTGCTATTATCTCCATTTTACAGATGAGGAAATTGAGGTAGACAGAGGTTAAATGACTTACCTAGGGTCATCCAGCTAGTAAATGTCTGAAACAGAATTTGAACTCAGGTCTTCCTGATTTCAAATCCAACATTCTACCTACAGCATTACTCAACCAAGTCCTTTTGTGTGTGTTTGCATTTTTGTGGAGTGGAGTAGAGGGTATCCTATACTCTGTATATGGGTTGTTATCTTGAGCACTTCTGTGGGATCTGGTGACCCTTTCTCCCATATTTCTGGAGATCCAGATGGAAATTGTGTTCTGGGAGATCATCCCAGGATGCACTCTGGTTGGGGACATAATAATCCTAAAAGAGGTATGATTATTTAGGGGAACCTTCTTGCTCAAAAGTGAGCCTGCTCCAAAAAGCCCAGTGCTTGGGGCATGGGGCCATGGATTTCACTCAGGAGCCACGATCCTAGCTGTGCTTTAGGACAATTAATCCCCAACCCATTTTGAGCCCTTAGCTCCAGGCTCTATCCCCTGCCCACTCCTCCACCTCCTCCTCTTCCAGGCATTTTTCAAGGAGCAATGTTGGATTGCCGTGCATGTCACGAATTCTCTCGCTGACTCTCATTTCTCTATCAGAGCTGCTAATGAACAAATTGATCTTCCAAAGGGAAAGAGTGCTCAGATCATTAGCTCACAAGGAATTAGGAGAGTTGGATCAGAGGAATTAGAGGTGGAGGAGATTGCAAAGGTCATTTAGACCAACCCCTACAGACTCGGTCATTGAGGCTGAGAGGGCCTCAGAGCAGGGAATGGACTTTCCCAATCATATTAGTGGTTAGTGAGAGAACCATGATTCAGAACAATGCCCTCTTAGCACCAATCCAGGGTTCTTTCTACCATGCCCCATGCCAATTCCTGGTTAACCTACTTACCAAAGCAAATGTCTGTATCTAGTCTTGATATTGGAGCAATAGAGAGACAGAAGACTCCAGGGCAAAGGGAAAACATTAATAGACGTTAGGAAGATAAACACGGCAGAGTGTGCAGGATAGAGAATGGAATAGGAGAGAGAAGGTGATACCCCTTAGACTAAGTAGTGCGGGCAATAGGGAAGATGAAGAAGGGACAAAGGAAAAGGGACATGGGCCTTCTGGTGTAAAATGATAGAAATTAACATTGTCAGCAATATAGAGGCATGTACTGTCAGCTCAAAAAAGAGAGGGTCCTGTGTCTGAAAAGGAGCAGCTGGGTGGCACAGTGGATAGAGAACTGGGCTTAGAATCAGGAAGACTCATCTTCATGAGCTCAAATCTGGTCTCAGAAACTTACCAGCTGTGTGACCCTGGGCAAATCACTTTACCCTGTTTGCCTCAGTTTCCTCATCTGTAAAATGAGCTGGAGAAGGAAACGCAAATCACTTCAGTAACTTTGCCAAATAAACTCCAAATGGGGTCATGAAGCATCAGACATGTCTCAAAAATGACTGAATAACCAGTGTCTGAAGCTGTCCACAAAAACTGTCTATAGGCAACAAATTTTATTGGTCCCAAGAGATCAATTCTGAAGATACCCGAAAAAAGGAAAGACTCCAAATGATCCCCCAAATGAGAGACATTATTATTACTTAAAACAAAACTCAAAAAACGGTGACTAAGAAGATATTAGTCAGTAACTCCGTGGGTAGAGGAGAGATAGAGTTGGAAATGAAGGTAATGCAAAAATAAAATACATTTTTTAAAAAGATAAGAAAAATAAAATACTAGTAACTCCTCACCCATATCTCTACTTTCTCATCTCTATCCAAAAACCTTTATGAGAATAATTTGCAAACCTAGAGACGGCATCCTTGATGAAAATACGAAAAGACAATTCACAAAGAGTATTCTTTAGCAGATCGTGACAGCTGCCCAATTAACTGAAAGTTAGAGAGAATGCAAAATCCCCCTGAGCCTATTGTTTACTGACTATAAAAATGCGTTTTACTCAGGAGAGCAAAATGGGTCCCCAGAGTTTCTCCTCCAACGAAGTGTGTCCCAAGTCTAGGGCAACATTAAACAAGATTCCTTGAAAAATGCAGCAACTAGTTAAGTCAACGACTGTTTATTAAGTACCAACTAAGTACAAGACGTTGTGCTGAGCACTGAGAGTACAAAAAAGAGGGGAGAGGGGTAAAAAACAGTCCCTGCTCTTAAAGGGCTCACAGCAAATAGGGGAAATAGCTTGAGCAAATGCATGGAGGCCGGATGTTGGAATGTCAAGCTTGGGGAACAGCAAGAGATCCGGTTTAGGTGGAATGAGTGTGTGAAATGGAGGCTGGAGGGATAGGCTGAACTCAGGCTATAGAGAACATCGAATCCCAGTTTAAATGTCCCTAAACAACGTACTTTTTTGGATGGGAACCAAACACATCCTATCCTCATAGGTTAAAGGTCTCAAAGGAGCCTAAGATATTTTGCCACTCAACCCCCTCATTTTATGGGAGAGAAAACTGAGGTCCGAAGGCCATTAATCTGCCTATAAGTACACAATCCTGTTACTTCTCTGGGACTCAGAGCCAGGTTAGGAAACTAAATCCTCTGACTCCCAACCCAGTCAGTGGTCCCACAAAAGTTGGCCTGAAGAGACTCTCAGTAAAATTCCCAGCACCAAAACCACCCCCAGTTTCCAAAGATGCCCTACTTTCCCCTCCTTATCCACTGCACTAATTTTTCCTTTCCTTGGACTAACCCAGTTTCCTGTTCCAAGCCACTGGCTGGAAGTTTCCAGTTCCATCCCAGAAATTATTCCACAAAACTCCCTGATCTGTGCCATATATAAAACTGCAGCTATCATCCACCCCCAGATTAGTGCACTACAGTGCCAGGGTGTCCGTGGGCTACCAATGCCCCAGCTGATCCCTCCACTGCTCCTCACTGTCTCCCCAATGACCTCGGAGTGCTGTGTATTCGGTAATAATAGAAACAGCAATGGTGAATGAACGAATGAGTAACAATCATATACATCTTATTGCCATGTGACGAGGAGCTTGAGTTGGCAGGTGAGAAGCTCAGCTCTCAGGGCCCTGACCATCAGGTACTTGAAATATGACAGCGAATAGAACCAAAAGAGGCTTGAGTACATAGAATGTCAGAGCTGGGAGGGGCCTTAGAACGGGGAGTGTCAGGGTTGGGAGGGGCCTTAGAACAGGGAGTGTCAGAGCTGGGAGGGGCCTTAGAGCAGGGAGTGTCAGGGCTGGGAGGGGCCTTAGAGCAGGGGATGTCAGGGCTGGGAGGGGCCTTAGAGCAGGGGATGTCAGGGCTGGGAGGGGCCTCAGAGCAGGGAATGTCAGAGCTGGGAGGGGCCTTAGAACGGGGAGTGTCAGGGTTGGGAGGGGCCTTAGAAGAGGGGATGTCAGAGCTGGGAGGGGCCTTAGAAGAGGAGATGTCAGAGCTGGGAGGGGCCTTAGAGCAGGGGATGTCAGAGCTGGAAGGGGCCTTAGAACTGGGAGTGTCAGGGCTGGGAGGGGCCTTAGAGCAGGATGTCAGGTCTGGGAGGGGCCTTAGAGCAGGGGATGTCAGAGCTGGGAGGGGCCTTAGAACAGGGAGTGCCAGGGCTGGGAGGCAAAAACTAGCCTTGCTCTCCAAGTAGGTATGACATTGCTCTGGAATTAGTAGCTGATCACATCTTCTTTCTCTGAGGTACATGCTACATTGTAGGGGAGGAGGGTGAGAGGGAGAGGAGAGATTCCCTTCTAAATCCAGAAGGTCTCAAATAAAACCTTCTGAACTTGAAATAGCCCATAAAGTATTAATAACAGGCCTTAATAAAGAATTTTTTTCATCTCAAACCACTTTTGTTCACATGGTCTCATGTGATCTTCATAGTAGCCCCATGAGGCATTATCATTCCCGTTTTACAGACAGGCAGTATGAGAGGCATTGTGGTATAGTAGAAAGAGAGCTGGCTTTGGAGCCAAGAAGACCCAGGTTCAAGTCCTGCTTCTGACCTATCCTGCCTGTGTGACCCTGGGCAAGTCACTTCTCAATGCCTGAGGCAAAACTCTCAGATTATAAACTTCCAAGAAGGTGCTGCTCTGCATTAGGAAAGGCTCTCCCTCATCAGGAGTTCACTGAACTGATGAAATCACAGACTGAGAAGAGAAATAAAAATTTACAGATGAGGAAACTGATGCCAAGATAAATGAAGAACCCATAGCTAGTAAGGGGCAGAGCCAGCATTCCACCTCAGGTGTTCTGAGCCCAAGTGCAGCACTTTTCCCGGGAATCCCAAATACTCCTCTTCAGTTCGGGCTAAGTTTGGGCTAAGCTGGGCTAAGTGCTTTCCAAATATTATCTTATTTGATCCTCACAACAACCCTGGGAAATAGGTGTCATTGTTATCCTCACTTTACATTTGAGGAAATTGAGGCAGGCAGAAGTTAGTTGACTTGCCGAGGATCACACTAGGGACCCACCGAAGGCCTGAAGCAGGGATGAGCTCTGCCTCAGAGCAGGCACCCTGGAGGCATGGGGAGAATGGGGAGGTGCAGTAGCTGGCATCTGGGAAGGGACGAAAAAGGGGCTGATAGATACAATCTTGCTCCAGGCTCAGGAATCCTTAGGTGTAGGCAAGCCTGACTATTAAGTGTTTTCTTGGAAATATTGTTCATGCAGGAAGGATCCCAGGTTTAAGTCCTTCCTTCGCCACTTACTAGCTATGTAACCTCAGGCAAGTCACTCCCCCTTTCTGAGCCTCAGTCTCCCCAGTCGTAAAATGAGGATAATAATCCACTCACCCAGCATCAGATAATATATGTGAGACCCCCTTTTAACCATGAAGTATTACTGGGGTGCCAGCTATTTCATGGTATCCACACCCCAACCTCCAGTCCATCCAGGTATCACAGAAACCTAGGAGAAAAACATTCAGGCCAATCATTAGCATCTTTTCCCCTCCTCTCTCCAATTAATGCGTATTTATTTCACTTCCTATTCTATATTGAATTATCTGTAAATATGTTGTATCTACTAACTAGCCTTGCCCAAAGTAAGCTTTAGTAAATGTTCTTTCATTCACCGATTCAGTAGATTATAAGTTTCTTGAGGGTTGGGAATGGTCTCGTTTTTAAAATTTGTGTCACCAGCACATTGGACAGTACCTAGTGTACTTTAGGCGCTTTAATGCCACGTGGTATGTAGTGGAGAGGGCAGACCTCTCATACTGGAGTTCAAATCCTTCCCTTTACTGCTTCCTTCTTGTGGTATTTGGAGCCAATCACTTTATCCCTCTAGGCACCAGGATCTGCATTTGTAAAATCAAGAGGGTTGATCTAGATGCCCTCTCAGCTCTATTCAAGCTCTAAATCTGTGATCCTATAAATAAAATGCATGTCAATTGATGGATTATGCTGTGGAGTTGAAGACTCCAGAAGATCCTCAGAGAAAGAGACTCACAGATTGTCTATGTGTGTGAGACAGACAGAGAGGAGGAGAGACAGAGAGAGACAGACAGAGACGGTGAGAGGGAGGAAGGGAGGAAGACAGATGATCTGGGTATGTGTTTGCATGTGCAGGTGTGGATAATAGAGACAGAGAGTCTCTACACAGAGAATGAGAGGGAAATAGAGGCAGAGACTCAGATTACTAGATCTGGGAAGGACCTTAGAAATCTATTATAACTCTTATTGTAAAAAATTAATCTTTAATGTTTATCCCAAATTTTATTGTTCCTATATGCCAATAATTTCTGGAAATGCCATCCTCTCCCAATTAACCCCTTCATTTCATAGATGATAAAGCTAAGGCCCAGAAGAAGGTGGTCACTTGCTGGCAGCAGACTTGGGGAGAGAGAGGAGGCTGGAAGGCTGGACCCAGAGGAGTGGGTGGCCAGTAGGTACTATTTTGGGTCTCAAGGCTTCGATGAAGGCAAGCTTCACAGCTGCTGTGAAGTCTTTTCTCCAGGAGGCCACCACATGGGAGAAATCCAAAGACTGGCCACCAGTCAAGACCATGGCTTCCTGCCCAATCTGAGCACTAGAAAGTGGGATGGTCTTCTCATAGGAGCCTGGGCTACAACCAAACCACCCCCTGGGGAGATGGGGAGGGGGGTGCTGCTGCTAGCATCTCACTGCTCACCCCATCGAGGGCAACATCTGATATCTGTCCCTGGCTCCATTTTAATACCCTCTCTACTCTGCTCCATCCACAGATGTGGAGGAGGCAGAAGATGCAGGCCATAAGGGATGGTCCCATCATCTGCTCTGCAAAGTCAAGCTTCCTTTGAAGGCTAATTAAAGGATACTGATTATCTGCACTTGGGAAATGAGGTGGAAACTCTGCCACACCACATAAGACAGCAACAGGACCTCTGGGCTGGATCTGGAGTCAAAGAAAATGGGTTCAGATGCCACCTCTGCCTGCCACTTCTCGCCTATGTGACTTTGGACACTTCACTTAATCTCTCTGGGCCTCAGTTTCCACATCTGTAAAATTTCAGCTAAATGGTCTTTGAGGTCCTTCTCAGCTTTAACTCTATGATCCTACGAACTTTTTAATATTGCTTTAAGGTTTAAAAAGCACTCATTTAGTCTTCACAACTACCCTGAGAGGTGGGCCCTATTATCATCCCCATGTTACAGATGAGCTTAAGATAAGCTGAGGCTTAGAGAATTTGTGCAAAGACATTTGGCTAATCAGTGTTAGAGACAAGATTTGAACCCAGGCTCCAAATTCAGCACTTTCTGCTACACTGTGATTTTAGTCTCAGAGCTAGGAGGGAAATGAAGTCCAATTCTTACCTAGATAGGGTGGGATGAAGGAAGGGAAGAAGAAAAATTTATTAAGCACCTACTATGTGCGAAGCATTGGGCTAAGTGCTTTCCAAATATTATCTTATTTGATCCTCACAACAACCCTGGGAAATAGGTGTTATTGTTATCCTCACTTTACATTTGAGGAAATTGAGGCAGGCAGAAGTTAGTTGACTTGCCGAGGATCACACTAAAGGCTGGATCTGAACTCAGGTCTCCCTGATTTCAGGCCTGGTGCTCTACGTCTCTCACCAGCATCCACCCCAGATATCACCCTCCAAGGAGTCCCATTGCACTTTTGGTTGGGTCTATTAAAACATAGACACAGGTACGAATGTAGATGTAGATAATATATTGTTTTGACATCACCATCATTTTCCCTTCTCCCCCCTCCCCAGGCCATCCATTATAATGAACAAGAAAGGGGGGGGAAGCAGTTTGGCAATCACATCGACCAAGCATATGCCGTGTCCATGTACCAGGATATGGCACGTTCTATCCCCATAGGCAGCCCCCTGCCCCCTGCAAAGACGGGAAGGAGCTGCATTTGCATCTGTCTTCTGCAGCGCCAATTTTGGTTATTAGAACTACCCGGGGTCCACACGGGTGGCTCTCCTTGGTGAGGAGCTATCCTTACAAGAATCCTAAACCGGGGCCTCTTCGACCACCCCGCCAGCTCCTTGTTCTGCCCTCTGGGGCCAAGCAGAGGAGGTCCTGAATTTTTGCGCTGCTCCGATCGGGTCAGAGCTCGGCTCATCCAGAGGGCAGCGTCTCAGCTGATGTAGCCAAGGATGCGTCTCTGGGCTCTAGAAAGCTAAGCTGTTGAGCCCAAACTCTGCCAAGGATCTGACGGACCGTGTGTCTCCCCTATGATGAAGGCGGGGTTCTCCCCAGACATCGGGGCTGTCAGGGCAATCTCCTGAGGCACGGAGGGGTCGCAATGCGAATTGGTGGAGAGAGTGCTTGGGCTGAGGAAGGGAGGCAGGATGCTACATAATAATTACAATGATAATGCTGACCAGCATCTGTGTGCTTTAGGGCTTACACAGCTCTGTCCATTTTACCTCATTGGACTTTCACAACAACCCTAGGAGGTCAGTGCCATTATTACCCCCATCTACTGACAAGGAAACTGAGGTTGAGATCGTTTAAGTGCCTGGCCCAGCGTTAGACAACACACCAAAGCAAGCCTGAAGTGTGGAGGGGGGAAGGAGGGTGCCTGGTTGGAAAGGTCTCTTGGCAGGGCAGGGCAGGGCAGGGCTGCTTGTGAAGAGGAGGGGGAGGGAAGGATGCCAGGAAGCAGATTGCAGAGGAGAATGAGCATCGTATGTGCTGGGGGGGTGGGGAGGGCGTGCTGGAGCCGGCTCCGACTGAGAGAAGGCGGTTAACTTGCAGTGCGAATATTCACACCACCCAAATCAGCAAATGCTACAAATCAGAGCTAGATGCATTATTTTGTTGGCTGTCTAGACTTAAGAAAGTGAGGGGGAAAGTATTAATAATGCAAATTGAACCTGAAAGTCTGCCCTCCCGGCCCTGACATCCCCTGCTCTAAGGCCCCTCCCAGCTCTGACATTTAACAACAACTATACCCTTCTATGAGTCCGAGTCACTTAAGACTGAAAGGGAGGCCTCACTCACAAAGAACCAGCCAGCACAACTTCTTCAGACACAAGTCAGCCAGATTCACTTCATTTCTTTTATGATGCAGTTCCTAGTCTTAGCAGATCAGGGGAATGGGGTAGATAGAGTTTGCCCAGATTTTTAGCAAAGGGGCTGACAGTCTCTCGTATATATTTGTGGACAAGAAGAAGCTATATGGATAAGCTAGACCAGAGGTGTCAAAACACTCTAGCCACAGGCTATAAGCCAGCAAAACTCCCCAATGCAAAATGTAATTGAGATATATTTAACAAAATAAATAAAAACATAACATAATATAGATAATGTTGATTTGTGGTTTTCTAAGTTAATATGTAGCTATAGGGATCCCTTTCTATTTGGGTTTTACATACTGAGCTAGGCTATAATATAATTAGATGGGTGACCAGATCCAAATTACTCCCAATGATTAATTAATAAGTCAATGTCAATGGGATAGGTCTATAATGGAGGGCCCAGGTATCTGTGGTTGGCCCCAGGCAGTTTTATATTTTGGTTGGTTGTTATCCATTCTCAAAGAGGATCAAAATGACACCACTATGTTAGGTTCAGGGTATACTGTGTCTAACTATGGCTAACCAGACCAATATGAACTTGGAAGGCTCTACCAGATGTTGGGCATGAATAGTCCATATGAACATTTGGAGGTTTGTTAGTAGGGTAGGATCCCCACTTGCTGCGTTAAGTAGGCCAGGGTTGGTTGAAGCAGACTATTTTTAAGGTACCTTTACTAGCCCTTTCCTCACACTAGGAAATGAGCAATGTGGTCCTTCAAAAAGGCTGCTCTGACACCCAGGGGTGCCAAATCTCACTGCTCCTTCAGTCCATTGAGAAGACGCCCGGGCTGCCCATGAGTTATGACTACAGCTCCCAGGGTATCTGCACCTGCTGCTTCATCAGTTGCCCATTGCCGTAGGACTTTGAGGTAGGTTTTAAAAAATGGTAAAATGGTATGGATGCTGTCTTTTGATTTGCACATAAATTGGATTTAAGTGAGACCGAGCTATACAAAGTGATCAGCCTCATTCTCTCTTCCAGAGTCATCAAGGTCCAGTGGCAAGACAAAAGTCAGGATGACTTTCAACGGTGGGGAGGAAGCAGACGACCTTTGCACCTTCAATGTCTGCCTAAGCTCTAAGCACTCCAAAGCATCTGCTTCCACAGCCTTCAAGGCTGTCGGAACAAATAGTTCTTATCTGCCCATTTCACCAGAGGAAGTCTTCACATGCTCAGAGCAGACACCTCTCTAACTCACTGATGGGTTTAACACCCTTCAGTTATTCTCAACACGGTTTAAGCCCGTCCACCAAGATGGTTTTTACCAGAATGTGGCCACTGTCCATGATACAGGTTCTTGAGAGTTGGGTGATAAGTGGACCCCAAAGGTGGGTGAACAGCCCTGAAAAGGGCTTGGCGAGCCCTCCTACCAGAGGTGCTAGTCCTGCCTGAATGCTCCATACACCCCAGTTTTACATTTTATTAATGATTTGGATGAAGTTATAAATGGAATGCTTTAACATCTACAGGCACAAAGCTGAGAGGGTCAATTTACACATCAGCTGATGGAGTCAGGGTCCAATCTGAACATCCTGGAATGCTGGGCCTAGAGTCATCTGCCACTAACAGCTTCCTGTTATAAGTTCCCCATCATTGCTGGTCTTCAATCCGGAGCTGGAGACCCTTTTCAAGGATGTTGAAGAGGGGAACCTTGTTCAGGTAGGAGATGGATCAGCTGGTCTCCAAGATCCCTTCCAATGTTGATGATCTATAATGTGATGATGGCAGACCTCAAGTCTCCATTGGTTTTTTCCCCCCTGGGAGTAATCTCCCTCTACCTGGTGGATCCCATGCCTCAGCATCTGATCCCTTAAGTCTTATTAGAGGTACCATGGAACACTGGAAATTGTGCAGGCTTTGAACAACCTTAAATAAAGTCACTTCCCTGTGCCTCAGTTGCTTCATCTGAAAATGAGGGGGTAGATAGCTGGGAGGGTCCCTTCAGCTCTAGATTTGTAACCTTAGGATATCATAGGAGAGCCTGGGGAAATTTGTAGGCAGTGACTCCCTCAATTGCTGTGTATCAACTCAGCTCAAAGACCCTGCCCCTCTGGGGCCAGGAGGACAAGAGATCAGGACATTCGGGAAGGAGTCCAGAGAATGCTGTGCTGGCTGCGGTCACGTTCCCAAAGTCCCAAAGAACTCTCTCCCCCCCACAGACTTGAACTGGAAGGAAAACAGCCAGCTGTGGGGTGAGGCTTCTCCA
Source organism: Trichosurus vulpecula (assembly GCF_011100635.1). Classification (NCBI taxonomy): domain Eukaryota; kingdom Metazoa; phylum Chordata; class Mammalia; order Diprotodontia; family Phalangeridae; genus Trichosurus; species Trichosurus vulpecula. The sequence continues at coordinate 294,159,309 of NC_050577.1, forward strand.
CACTCCAGGTCCCACCACTCCTCCCTGTCTGGGCCACCCTCAAAGCCCAGGTCTCAGACCCCTGACCAGGCTGTGTCTCTCTCCAGGAAAGGATCAGAGCCCAACCTCCCCAGGATCAGACCTTGCATCCCTGCTGAGAGAAGCAGGTTCAACTGAGGTACCCCACTGTGTCCTGACCCCATCCATGGTCTCTTCCCACATGAAGCTTGTCAGTCACCACTGAGATGCTCTCCTCCCAAAGGGGCAGAGAGCTTCTCCAGGCATCGATGGAGGAAAGAACGCTTAATTTGGGGTCAAAGGAGACCTGGAGGGCCTTAGGTAAGCTTAACCTGGCTGAGCCTGTTTCTCCCTCTATAAAGTGAAAAGGTGGGATTAGCTGGTTCCTAAGACCCCTTCAGATTTTAAATTCAAGTCTAACATCCTTTGTCTTGGGGCTGGTGCCTTGCATAGGTAGAGGAGAAGAATGAGCCTGTACCTATACACACCCTCAGCAGCTCCTTCAGGGGTGTTAGGACCCTACTGCCTAGAGGAGTACCTGTGATGTAGATATAGAACTCTAGGAGGAAACCCAGGCTCAGAGAGAGGTTGGGACTTGATCGTAGGACTTGGAGAAAATGAATGGCAAAATCAGGGACTAGAACACAGAAATCCTTACTCTTAGCCAAAGCTCCTCCCAACAGTATCATCTAATCCAATTTACTATGTTTACAGATGAGGAAACTGAGTCTCAGAGGAGGAAAGTGGCTTGCCCCAGACCACAAAGTTACATGGGACTCAAACCCAGTAATCCTGACTGCTGGCCCAAGGCTTTTCCCTGTAGAATTACAGATTAAGGGACCTTAGCAGCCATTGACTTCATCCTTCCCCATTCCCCCATTTTCCAGATGAGAAAATTGAGGCTCAGAAAGGGATTAAAGCTGGAAGTTATTAGAGTTAGAAAGTTATTAGAAGTTATTAGAGTTTAGAAGTTATCTTCCTACTCCCTCATTTTACAGGTGAGAAACTGAAGTCCAGAGAGTTACTCCTTCTGCCCAAAGTCACAGAAGTAGCATAATTAGAATTTAAACTCAGGTCTCCTGGCTCCAAAGAAGAAGAGTGATCACAGTAAAGCTGGGCCTGGAAAGATTCTCAGAGATCATCCAGTCCAACTCCTGCACTTTATAGATGGAGGAACTGAAGCCCAGAGAGGATGAGTTATTTGTGAAAGGTCATACAGCAAGTTAGTGACAGAGCCAAGAGGTCCCTGACTCCAGGCCACTGGTCTTTCAATTATATTATAATCAAGAGGAAGGAAAATTAAAGAGGAAGGAAAATGAGAGAAGAGGAGGAGGAAGAAGCAGAGGAGAAGGAGAAGAAAGAGAAGGGGAAGAGAAGGGAGTGGGGGAAGGATGAGAAGATGGGGGAGGAGAGTACCAGGACAACAGGAGGGGAAGAAAAAACTAGGAGGGGGGAGAGGAAAGAGAAAGGGGGAAAAGAAAGGGGCTCGGGAAGAGGGGGGAAATGGGGAGAATAAGAGGAACAGGAAGAGGAGGACAAAAGTTTTTGGAGGAGGTGGGGGAGGAGAGGAGGGAAAAGTGGTGCCCTGAACAGGGAGGTCAATTTGAGGCCCTGGGGGTGGGGGTGGGGGGAGCAGGGTCAGTAGTTCCCTAGGGAAAGTGGGGCAGCCCAGCAGGCCCTCAGGTATCCAATTGCTTGCTGTAACCCAATGCCAGCCCTGGCTCGAGGAACATGGGGGTGGGGGCAGAGATCCGAGGAGTGGGCTGTTTACTGGGGGCAGGGAGGAGATGAGTCAGCACGGTCCACTGCAGTCCCAAGGGCCTCTGGGAGGCTGTTTCTTTGGTGGAGTGGCAGCCAGAGCATCTCTTCTGTCCACTGTTCCGGGCTCCCTAAGGCTCAGCCTTTCTTCCTGATTCAGCCGCAGCTGGGAGGCAGAGAGTAGAGTCCAAGCAGGGACTCCTTTGGCCCAAGCACATCCCCTTTGCTCCCCTGTGATTTTCTTGTGCCAAAAGCACAGAATGTCCTGCTGGCTGAAGAGCCATAGATGGGGGCAGGGTGGTGAGCATGGTATGTGTATAGAGGGAAGGAGTGTGGAAGGCAAGGTCATAGATCACAGAATCCTAGATCTAGACCTGAGGTTATCTAATCTAGTCCATTTTACAGATGGGGAAACTGAGGCCCAGAGAGGTTAGGTGGCTTGCTCCAGTTTACATGTAGTAGTAAGTGCCAAAGTCAGCATTTGAATCCAGATCCCACAGTTTCAAATATAATTGCCTTCCCAGGGATGTGGGGATCTCCCCTTCCGCCATGGGTTACCCCTAAAGTCGTCCTGTGATCAGATACAGCCCTAGAATCCAAGATCAGAAGTCAAGAGGAGCAGGGGTAAGAAGACCTATATCTGAGTATAGAAACACAATTGAAACAGAGGAATTTAAAGGCAAAATGCAGGACTCCTGATTTATAGGCTGAGGCTATTCCCAGGAGGATCATAGACTGAGAGCTAGAGGGAACCTGGGATGTCATATAGTCAAGTGCCTCCCTCCACCCATTTTACAGATTCCTCGATGACAAAACTATCAAACATAGAAACTATCTAGGATAGATAAGCTAGGAGAAACAATCAAGATCGTCAAAAAATGAGAAATGGACAAGAAAAATAACATGTAATCAATTGACTTGAATGAACCCCAATCAAGTATGGGATAAAGATGGCAAGAGAAGCTACAAAGGAAGATCAGCTAGGGCTGGCCATGCCTCTCTAACCCTGTAACATTTACAAACAACCCGATGGGTGCGGTAGTGCTGTCAACTTTCCAGATGAAGACGATGAGGCTCAAGGTGGTCAGGATCACAAGGCTAGTTAGTGGCTGAAATAGGCTTGAACCCAGGTTCTTGGACTCCTTCCACCTCTCTGTGCCCTCTGCAGCCTTATCTGACCTAATCTTATGAGGCAACCAAGCCTCCTCTTTCCAAAGTTTCTCTAGCCCCTTAGGAGATGAGTTAGAGAGCCAGGAGCAATCAGCAAAGTGGAAACTATGAGTGAATGATTGCATTAATGGATCATCCACAAGCATAATGGCGCCTCTCTGGGGTTCCATTATCGCATTGGAGACTATGGCCGGGTCTGAACCCTGCCACCTAAAATCATACAGTCAAATGTTAGAAGCTGGAAACTGGAAGCCAGCCCAACTCACTACTTTTATGGAGGAAGAAACTGAGGCCAGAGGGAAGGAAGTTACAAAGGTCACATGACTGCTATTTCTAAGGTTCTTCCCAGCTCTGATATTCTTATGTTCTAACATCCTATGTTCTAAGGTCCTTCCCACCTCTAACATTCTATTCTAAGGTCCCTCTCAGTGCTAACATTCTATTCTAAATACCATTCTAAGATACTTCCCCACTTTGACATTTTACGTGCTAAGGACCCTCTCAATTCCAACATTCTATGTTCTAAGGTTTCTTCTAGCTCAACATTCTATATTCTAAGGGCACTCTCAGCTCTGACATTCTATGTCCTAGAGTCTCATCCATTCCTGACACTCTGTGTTCTAAGTTTCCTCCCAGCCTTGCTGTTCTAAGTTCTAAGGTCCCTCCCAGCTCTGACATTTTAAATACTAAGATTTTTTCCACCTCTAACACTCTACATACTACGGACCTTCTCAGTTCCAACATTCTATGTTCTAAGGTTCCTTCTAGCTGTGGTATTCTATATATTCTGAGAGACCCCCCAGGTAGGACTTTCTGTATTTTAGAGTCTCATCCATTTCAGACAGTCTGTGTTCTGTGTTCCCTTCCAGCCTTGTTATTCTAAGTTCCAAGGTCCCTCTCAGCTCTGACATTCTATGTGTTTAGGTTCTTACATGTTCTGATATTCGATGTTCCAAGATCCTTGCCAGCTTTAATGTGCTATGATTCCTCACCAGTGAAAGAAGGACAGCTCAGGGGAGTGTGATGAGCAGGGCTTCCAGCCCCAAATGCTAGGAGCCTGTGTCCCTAAATTGGGAAGCCCAACAACAGGCCAGCAGCTGTCCAGAGCTGAGACAGCCTACAAGACTGGGAGGAGGGGAAGGGACAGGAAGGGGCAGTGTTTTTCCCAGGGTTGCTTAGCCAAGAGAGACTTTCTCACATTCTTCAGCCACAGCTGGGGTCTGGGCTCCTGATGTGGCTTTCCCAGACCCCTCCTTGCCCCTGTCTGCAGTGCAGTAAACAGCAAGGATGCTCCTTCTATGAGGGAAAGACAAGAGGGGGGTTGGAAAGGGAGGGGTTTTATTGTTCTGCCTTTCTGCTCCCTGGCCCAGACTCACAACTCCCCACTCTGGCAGGACTATTTCCCCCCTCCCAGGCTCAGTTTCCTCATTTGTAAAATGAAAGGTAATGAATTAGATTCACATGTTCATAGCCTCATAGAATAGGAGTTTCAGAAGGGACCTCAAGAGTTCATTTTGTCCAGTCCCCTGTGCTCAGGGACATAGTAGAGTCAGTCTCACACTCAGAAGACCTGGATTCTTAACCTGATCTTAACAAGCCACTTATATCTGTGCCTCAGTTCCTTCATCTATAAAATAAATAAGGTTGGGCAAGATCAGAGGTTCTTGACTTTTTTTGTGTGTCCTGGCCCCTCTTACAGTGAGTCTGGTGAAGCCCATGGACCCCTTCCCAGAAGCATGGTTTTACACACATAAAATAAAAATACAGGATTACAAAGGAAACCAATTCTATTAAAAAATAGCTACAATTTTCTAAGTTTGGGGAACCCCCCCAGATTAAGAACTCATGACTAGGTGTTCTCTGAGGCCCCATTTAGCTCTAAATCTGTCTGTGACTTTAAGGAAGTCATAGGATCATGGACCTAGAGATCAACAAATACAATCTTTTCATTTTACAAGTGAGGAAACTGAGGCCCAGATGGGTTTAGAGACTAGACCAATTTGACCCAAGGTCCCCTGAGTCCAAATCCAGCATTCTTTCTACAGTACCATTCTTTTATAACCATTCTGAAGCTCCATCGCCTCATCTGTGAAGTGGAGATAATGTTATCTGTACTGCCCACCTCCCACAGCCATTTTAAGAATCAAATAATGAAAAAGATAAAAATGCAAAATGCCCCCAAGCTCTACCTGATAGCTCTGGCTATCTTCTGTTTCAGAGGTTTGGGGGAAATCTGCAGCAAAAGGATAGAGATCACACAAGGCTTAGATTAACCACAAACACAAATTGAACTGTTGGTACTCTTTAGCAGATATAGTTTTTGCCCAAAGATCACGGCTGGCCACAAGTTCATTACACATGAGCCTCAGTGAACAAAAGTGAGAATGCTTTGGAGAGAGGACTGAAGGGGCGTGATAGCTGTCTTTAAGTACTTGGGAACCTTGGATCCCAGATCTAGAGCTTTGGGGTCATCTAGGTCAACCACCTCTTATGACAGGTGAGGAAACTGAGGCCCAGATAAGCTAAAAGCCAGGTTCTGATCCCAGGTCCTCTGATTCTAAATCCAGGACTCTCTCCACTGTCACAGAAAAGAGGAACTAGATTGACTGATTGGCCCCAGATGAGAGAATCAGAACCAGTGGGTGGAAGGTCCAAAGCATCAGATTTAGTCTTCATAACTCCCTAACAATTAGAACTTTCTAAGAGTAGAATGCGATGCCCCTGGGGATAATGGGTTTCTCTTCATAGGAGGTATTCAAGCAAAGACTGGTAGACCAGAGGATTCCATTTTGAGCATGGGTACAACTGGATAGCCTCTGACCCATTTACCAGTTCTGAGATTTGGTGGCATCCATAGACCTTTCCCTCTTTACTTCATCCCATTCCCCTTCACTAACTCTATATTCCAGCCAAAGTGGCCTATCAGCCCTTCACCAGATCTTTTACTCCACCTCCCATTGCGACATCTTTGCACAAGCCTTTCCCCCTGCCTAGAACATGCAGCTTCCTCATCTCCATCTCTCAAGATGCTTGTCTTCCTCTCAAGTTTACTACCACCTCCTCAATGAAATTTTCCCTGGTCCCCACAGTCTTTAATGTTCTTCTTCCTAAATTCTCCTTAATATTATGCTTTTGTTGTATCCCATCAATAGAATGGAAGTTACTTGAGGTCAGGGACTGTTTCCCTTATCTCTTTGTATCCTTAGTACCTGGAGCATAGTAGGTAATTAACAAATGTTTCTTATCTGTTCATAAATCTACACCTGGGAAGGATCTTAGAGATCATTGAATCCAAACCCCTCATTTTACAGATGAGGAAACCGAGGCCCAGAGAGGTTCAGTGATTTGCCTAGAGTCACACACCAGAAGCACAGTTGAACCTCTTTTGGAATGGCTCTCTTAGAGTGAACTAAATTAAGGTTGTTTAAACTGAGGCACCTGAAGCACAGTTGAACTGGGTCCTTGGGATTTTGAGTGTAGGCCACTTCCACTATCTTGGAGTGAACTGAATTAAGTTGACTTAAACTCAAGTCAGAGGGCTTGCAAAGAGTAGGTGATTAATTGCTGAATTGAAATGAATCCTCCACATTGTTTAACAGATATCTTGATAATCAATGATTTCAACACAAAGGAAGGCCTGCAGAAAAACCAAGAATAGTTAGAGATCGGTATCACAGAATCACAGAGTCTGAGAGTAGGAAGGTAGCTCAGGAGCCATCTAATCCCACCCATTCATAAAAGGAATTCCCCACCTTGATGCTTGGTTAGCCAACCTCTTCTTGAAGACTTCGAAGGAGGAAGAGCTTACCACTTCTCGAGGCAGCTCATTCCACTATGGGAGCACTCTCATTGCTAGGGAGGTTTGCTTGCCACCAGGCTCAAAGCCTGTGTGCAGTTTCTGCCCATTGCTCCTGCTTCTGTCCTCCAAGACTGATTAGAACATGTCTAATCCAAATGACACCCCTTCACAGTTAATGTGTGCCTCCCCAAATCTCTTCTCCAGGCTAAGTAACCCTAGTGCCTTCCATTGATGCTGAGCATCATGGTCTTAAGGCCCTTCAGCATCCTGTCTACCTTTCTCTGAACACTTTGTAACTGATCGATGTCCTTCCCAAAATATAGTCAAGTGGAGTCAAATCAACAAGCATTTATTGAGTGCATTTATATACGAGGCATTGGGCTAAGTGGTGGAAATACAAAGAAAAGCAAACATAATAAAAACGCAAAGTGAACATAATTCTTCAAGTGCAATCTGACTGGATCAGGGTACAAAACAAAAAGCTGCCAAAAGCTTGTAAACTCAGAAGCCTAACATCTAAATATGAAGAATCCTTCATTCAAAAAAAAGTCCAAAGGCACTGGATGAAAGGCATTGGGCAAGCACCCAACAACATCAGAAAGAATGAAACTGACTACATTCTAACAGGCTGGCATTTTAACTACTGGCAATAGATGCTAGAGTCATTATAATTGACAGTCTAGATGCAATCAGATTAACCATCAACTATCCAAAGGTCAAAATCAATGCCAAATTAGAAAGAAAAATGAGGGCATTCTGGAAGGGGGCAAACATGTCATAACAACCTTAACTGAACTATTTAAACAAGAGATTGACTATAAAACTGGGAAATGGACAAACAAAAAGATATTGATGCTTACTATCACTGTTTCTTAGAAAAGTTCTTAGGCTCATAGATTTAGAGCTCTAACGAACTTATTAGTCATCAAATCTAATCCCTGCATTTTTTCTAGGATGACCCCGAGGTTCCCAGACTTGTGTAGAATCACCCAGATAGTAAGTTTCTTAAGTAGGATTTGAATCCAGATCTTCCTGACTCAAAGTCCCCCACACCATGCTAATCACCACAAAAAAGGAGGCCAAAAGAGCCCATGAACTACCTCAGCCAGCAGATACTTGGTCTATTTACGAAAAAGTGGAGAGATATGGCAGTGAAGAACAATGGCAATTTAGAGCAGAAACTCATTTGTGTACAAGCTACACTTTATGGAGAAGAAAGAACCAAAATGATGAATTAATAGTATTCCCTTACAAAGTAGTGAAAAACAGCTGAGGAAAAAACAAGAAAAGTAGAAGACTTGACATAAACCCCAATCAAGCCAGATCATCCTGAAGCCTATACATGAAAGAGAAGAAAACAAGGTGAGAAACAGAACAACTCTGCTGGTGATTGTCATACAGGGCCTTCTCATGCCCATAGTGGAGTTCTTCCAAACCTATGGGAAGGAATGGTAAAACCAACTAAGAAGATAAAGTCTGGGAGAGAGGCTAGATCACATCACATCACATAGACACAGAAGAAGTCCATGCCAAAGGTGAGTCTTAAGGGCTTTTGGAGATTTGTTTTCAAGATTAAAAAAAAAGTCCCAAGAATTAACCCAAATGTCCATTTTCTCAACTCCATAAAACCTTTATAGAAATGTTCTAAGTACACAGTAAAAGCATCCTCAATTGTTGTTGTTGTTTGTCCTTCATTCTCAAAGAGGGCTATGATGTGAGGGAGGTGATGCCATGACATGCAAGTGAATTGAATTTAAGTGAGGGAGGGGTTTGCAAAGTTACCAGCCTCGTTTTCTCCTCTGGAGCCTTCTGCTATCCTTGATGAAAACATAAGGAAGGAACAGGCAGTCTTTCTCTGATGACTTTCTACAGCAGACCAGATCTTCACAGTAACACAACTGGGAGGAATAAAAGAAAGGCAACCCTGCATGAATGGTATTCGTTGACTGCCCACAAAGGAGTTTAACTTGGCATAAATAAAATGGACTCTCAAAGGCTCTCTTCCCCAAAAAGGTATCTTCCATTCCTGTGTTAAAATCAATTGATATTTGATGCCAGAGGAGATCACAAAGATGACTTTATTTATCATCCACTGATTATTAACATCACATGAGGGAAATGCAGGTTCATGTAAGGCACTCACCATGGCAATGAAGGATGTCCTATGTTGACCCAAAGGAAAGAAGTACATATTACTGGCCTCCTTGTTGTTCTCCTGACAAGACCTTCCGTCTCATGACTCCCTGCATTTTCACTGACTGTCTCCCAGGTCTTGAATGTTCACCCTGGCTTCCTTCAAATGTCGACCAAAATCCCATCTTCCCCCTTTGACCCAGCAATACCACTTCTAGAGCTGTATCCCAAAGAGATCATACAAGAGGGGAAAGGACACATAAGTTCAAAAATATAGCAGCTCTTTTTGTGGTGGCAAAGAATTAGAAACCAAGGGGATGCCCATCAATTGGGGAATGGCTAAACATTCCCCAATGGCTAAACCTGGAATGTAATGGAATACCATTGCGCTATAAGAAAGGAGGAGCAGACAGACTGCATAATAACCTGGAAAGGCTTATGTGATCTGATGCTGAGAGAGGGGAGCAGAACCAGGAGAACATTACGCACAATTACAGACACACTGTATCTGTGATGACTAACTTTGATAGACTTGGCTCTTCTCAGCAATGCAAGTTCCAAGGCAGCTCCAAAAGACTCACGATGGAAAAAGCTATGCACATCCAGAGAAAGAACTGCGGAGTCTGAATGCAGATGGAGGCAAACTATTTGCTCTCTTTTTAATTTCTGTTTTTGTTTCTGTTTTATTTCTTCTTTCTCGTGGTTCATTCCATTGGTTGTAGCTCTTTGCAACTTGATCGTTGTGAAAATATGTTTAGCGTGAAGGTGTACGTAGAGCCTATATCAGATCACATGCCATCTTGGGTGGGGAGGTGGGAGGAGGAGGGGGAGAAAATGTGAAACTCAAAAACTTGAGGAACTGAATGTTGTAAATTAAAAATACAAATAAATTAATTAATTTAAAAAAGGAACAAGAAGCAAATAAAAAAAAATCCCATCTTCTATGATAAGTCTTTCCCAGTCTCCCTATTACTTCTCACATTACTTCCAGTTTACCTTATATATGGTTTGTATATACATGGTTGTTTGCATGTCGTCTCCCCCAGGAGACTGTGAGCTCCCTGAGAATACAGACTGTCTTTTGCCTTTCATTGTGTCCTTAGTACTTAGCACAGTGCCTGGCCTGTGCCTGGCCTAATAAATGCTTACTGACTTGACTAAATAGTTATTTACATATTGTCTCCCCCATTAGATTGTAAGGACCTTGAGGAAAGGGATCATGTTTTTGCCGGTCTTGTGACACTGCCTCCACCCTGGTGTAGACCCTCATTACTTTACACCTGGGCTATTGCAGTAGCCTGCTGGTGGATCAGTCTGCCTCAAGTCTCTCCCTATTTCAGTCCATCCTCCATTTAGCCACTGAAACACAGGCCTGATCATGTCACACACACTCCCACTCGATAAACTCCAATGGCTCCCTATTGTCTCTGAGATCAAATTCAAAATATTCTGCTTGGCATTCAAAGTCCTTCATCACCTAGCACCCTCCTACCTCTCCAGTCTTCTTACATCTTACTCTCTGTCATATACTCTGGTCCAGTGTCACTGGACTCCTGGTCACTCCTCGAACAAAACACTCCATCTCTCAGTTCTGGGCATTTTCTCTGGCTATCTCCCAAGCCAGAAATGCTCTCTCTCTCCTCTGATCCAACTACAAGACCTCTCTGTCTTCCTTAAAGTCTCAATCAAAATCCCATCTGTTACTGGAAGTCTTCCCCAGCATCTCTTAATTCCAGTGCCTTCCCTCAGTTAATGATCTCCTATTCATCCTGTATATTGCTTGCTTTGTATATATTTGTTTGCATTCTATCTCCTCCATTGCTCCTTAAGGGCAAGGACTACCTTTTGTCTCCTTTTGCATCCCCAACACTTAGTACAATGCCTGGCACATAGTAGGTGCTCAATAAATGTTTATTGATTGATTATGCCCTCATGCTTTTAACACAGGCCAGGCACACAGTGCTAGCTAGCATGTTGATTGACTGAAACCCAGATCTTATGGCACCAGGACTGGTTTTTTCCACATCAGTCCTTCACCAAGTTTCCTTACTGAATTCTTTGACAAAGGAACAGGGTCTATAGTGAGTTAATTATCCTAATGCTGGAGGAAAGGTCAGCCCCGCTTAGCCTGGCTCACCCAAGAGGCTTTGAAAGGAGTTGTCCCAAGAATGGGTGACGCAAAGTCGCCATCTAGTGGTAATACCTGGAGTCAAGCTAGCTTTTCCCCAATGGTTTCCTAGAGAAACACAGAGCCAAGATGGAGGCCATTCGGGGGGGGGGGGGGAAATGGCTGAGATGCAAAGCGAAGAGGACTGTCCAGAGTCTCTGAAGCTTAAGAAGGGAGCCTGAGAATTCTAAGTGCAGAGTTAAGCCAGAGTAGCCTAGTAGGGATCCACCTGGAGTTCTTAACTTAGCCATATATTTTGGCCCATACGATCTGAATCATAGAACGATGGAACAGAGACTGAGAAAGCCTGCAAGAGCCTTTGAACAGGGAAAGTCAGATCCAGGAAGGATGTTGGAATGCAAAATGTTAAAACATAAAGGTCACTTAGTCCAACCTCTCATATTATGACTAGGGGAAAATAAATCTCAAAGTGATGGTTATTTGCCTAAGGTGACATGAGGTTAGTTACACCCTATCCTGTAGGCAATGGTGAGCCATTGAAGGTTTAAAAGCAGAGAATGATGTGGTAAAAGGGGAAGGTTCTTTCAGGACCAGGACTATGTTTTTTCTTCCTTTCATGTGCCCCTAGAGTACCTAAAGCTGGGCTGCCCTTCCCACCTCAGAGGCTGGGAAGGCACTCCCCCGTCATCTCCATCTGCAGAAATCCTCACCTTTCAAGGCTAGGACTTAGCTAGGTTGGTCTGGAGACAACAGCCACGTGATCCAGGCTGGTGCCTGGAGTCTTTCTCGCTTGGTAGAACCTGCCATCTTGAAGGTTGCTTTTGAAAAAGCAGCTTCCCCTCCACACATCAGAGGAGGATGTCAGTGGAAGATTAGTGCTGATGAATAATTAATAATAATACCTGGCATTTGGACAGCTCTTTCAAGTTTATGAAGCTCTAAACAGCCATATAGGGAGGGAGGATATGAGTCCCTGTTTTACAGATGAGGAAATTGAGGCTCAGAAAAGGGAGGTAATTTCCTTCTGCTCCCCCAGCTAATGAGTCCTGAAACAGGTTCTTCTGGATCCTCAGACCATGAAGAGGTCACAGTCAAGTTCAAGGGACCATACTCATGTAAGGAGAAAAACAGCCACAGTACAGGGCAGCACATGCCAAGTGCTAATTACAGGTGCAGATCAATGAATCAGAGACTTTGCTGGCAGTGTGCCCATGAGATAACTAGCATGGCAGCTGGAGGACTAGAAAACCTGTCTGGGTGGTACGTACTGACACCCAGTGGAATGGAGCTTAGGAGAAACCTGGATTCCTTTTCTGGACCCCAGCTTTTCAAAGCTATGTGGTCCTAGGCAAATGGCTTGCCTTCTCTGAGCCTTGGCGTCCTCCTCCATAAGTTTGGGGTAGTAGGATCCTAGATCCAGAGCCAAAGGAACCTCAGAGGCTATAGAGTCCAACCCCATTTTATAGACGAGGAAACTGAGGCCCAGAATGGGGGAGTAGTCAAGCAAGGGCTGCCTTGCATTTCCTACCACCCAGGAAATGTGAAGAAAATACTATAGGAATATGAATTATTACTCTGAAGATGGTCATAAAGGGAGGGAGCAGGCCTCCAAAAAGAGTTTCTTCAGCCAGGCTAGCTCGTTGGCTTCCTGTGTTAATAGAGGCAGGTACTTTCTAATGCCAGAATGCTCCAAACAGACCCTAAGATCGGCTGGATTCTTCTCCCTCAGCTTCAAAAATCAAGCCCATGACGGAGCAAAGAAAATGGAAGGAGTTGGGCCTTTGATCAGCCATGGGCAAACATCTCTTCCTGACCTTTGGTCAGGTCAGGAGTTGTGTGCAAGATGAAAAATAGGAAGGTGCTTGTTGTTTGTATGATTTTTCTGTAAGAGAGGCTCATGGAAGGCAGGGGGTGGGGGCAGGAGGAAACAGACTCACACAGGAGGTGACATCTCAGTTACCAGGGGCAGTAAGACATGAACCCAGGTCTTACCAATGCCCTTCCAACCACAGTATTCTGATTCCTACACCAGAAGAATACAAAGGAGATGGGGGTCATGGTGGGCAGGAGCCATGAAGAAAGGCCTCATGATGAGGAAAGATATGAATGGCACTTTGAGAGATGAGCAAGAATTTGACACGTAGAGAAAGGGCAGGATGACATGTTCCACTTGCTTCTGTGGCTAGGAGGATTAGAGTCTTCTTGCCTGAAAGAGATAAATGTCTCCACTCCCAACACCCTCCGCACAATTGCTGAAAAGATTTTGTGGACCTGTGGACTCAGGTAGTACAGTTGGTGGAGAACCAGGCCTGGAGTCAGGAAGACTCCTCTTCCTAAATTCATATCTGACCTTGGATACTTGCTAGCTGTGTGACCCTGGGCAAGTCACTTTACCCTGTTTTCCTCAGTTTCTTCATCTGTAAAATGAGCTAGGAAGGAAATGGCAAACCACTCCAGTATTTCTTCCAAGAAAACCCCAAATGGGGTCATGGACGGCTGGACACAACTGAAAAACAAGTTAATAGCATAACAGAATTCAGTGGATGTATGGTCAGAGTGTTTTGACCCTGCACCCCAATCCTGGCTCTGAGTCCTCTTCTTTTCAGCTGGACTGGCTGATTACATACCTAAATGTTGCTTCCTCTGATGGAATGTAAACTCCTTGAGAGCAAGAGCAATTTTTTTGTAAATCTTTTATCTCTAACTTTTAGCATAGTTCCAAGCAGATAAAAGGAAAGATAGATGGATAATTAGGTAGATAGATGGATAGACGGATGAATGCATGGACGGATGCATGGACGGACAGACAGACAGACAGACAGATAGATAATGATGGATAGATAGATAGACAGACAGATAAATAGATAGATAGACAGATAGATAGATAGATAGAGAGATGGAATGAATGGAGAGATAAATGGATGGATGGATGGATGGATGGATGGATGGATGGATGGATGGGCGGATGGATGGATAATAGATAGCTCTAGATATTTGCTTGTTGATTGATACATAGAGACACATAGACCAGGGATTCAGGAAGGGAGGAGAAGGAAAGAGGAAGGAACCATTTCTGTTGGATCAAGTACAATTAAAATCATTTCACCATAGGAATGGAAGGCAGGGAAATCAGCTTTCAGATATTCAATAAAAAACAATTGAAGGGGACAGTTGAGCCAGACAACAACCCAAGTGTTAAGGTTGGGGGAGGGAGGATTGATGGCCCAGAGGACAATCATTTTAACTGCTGCCAAACAAGCAATAATCAGCCTAAGAGAGGGAAGTGACTCAGCTGCCTAGCGAGTCTAGCAGAGGTTGGGGCAGGAGAGGCTGGGGGACCACAAGATGAGGTACACTCAGTGGGGTGATCTGCATTGGCTTCTTTAGCTACTCAGTTGACTGTCTGGCTATGGTTGGGGTCTGAAAGCACAACCGAGCTAAACAGCTTCTGGAGCTATACTATTTGCCCTATGCTGGTTATGATTCTAGCTAACTAGAGTTACAGAGTGACAGGCAGAAGTAACATCTGAAAACTCTTTAACTTCCAGGAAAGTAACAATGGGGCAGCCATAAAGTATCTTTTTTCTAAGAAGCTCAAATAACTTGGCTCAACATTCCTCACAGAAGAGCAAAAGGGAGTCAGGTTATTATTATGCCTGTTTTACAGATGGGGAAATTGAGGCATAGAGAGGGAAAGTGATTTGCTCAGGTTCATTTGGTCTCTACTGGAAAGACTAGGAATAAATCCCAGGTGGTTAGCACTCTCTAAACAGAGCTCTTTATTAAGTAACCAGTGTGGGGAAAAGTGCAAAGGAAACCACAACTCTTGCCCCCAGAGAGTTTTCACTCTATTAATAGAGAGAAAAAGGGAAAAAAAATAAATATTGTGTAAAGTCAACAACAGTCCTAGGCTTGGTTTCAGACTATCCGGGTTCAAATATTGTCTCTACCTGTTCTGTGATTCTTGGCGAGTCACAACTTCCTCTCCATCTGAACTTCCTCATCTGTAAAAACGAGGATTAATATTATTTATGCTAGATATCTCTGTCTTTGCGAAAAACAAATGAAATATTTTACAGGAAGTTCAGCAGTTTTCTCTGCCAGTGAGAAGTAGGACAAAAGTTGCCAGCTCCACAGTTGGGTCTTGGGGAAAGTAGGACAAAGGTCTCTAACTTCACCAGCCCAGCCAGGCCATTTTCTAGTCTTCTTCACAGGGTGATTTGTGTGGTGACTGGGACCATTATGGTTTGACTCTCCACCCAACTCCTTTGACGATTTTGCTAAGTGAAAGTACCAGGATGATTTGTAGGGACTTGGGCTGTGAACCATGGGAATGATACAAATTAAAAGGACTTTCTCACTATAAGTTTAAACTGAAGGAGTCTGAGTGACAGCAGGGGAATTCAGTTTAAAAGACAGACAAAAAGCTTTTCTAGGAGCAAGCTGGCTGACTGCATATGGCTGGGGTCTGAAAGGATAAAGAGCTAAATAGCCCCGGGGTCTATGGTCAAGAAGAGTGATCCATCCCTGCCCCAAGGGGGAAGAGGCCACCCAGCTGCTAAAAACCAGCAGATGGCAACAAAGAACAACTGAAAGACCTAGCAGAGATACTATCAGGGAATAGTGTGTTAGAACAGATCAGAAAAAAGCCGGCTGCATCTGAGGCCAAAAATAAATAAATAAATAAATTAATTAATAAATAATAAATTAATTAATTAATTAATTAATTAGTAAATAAATGGCGGGGGAAGGAGAATGTTTTAAGAGTATGAGTTCTCTTGATGCTGAGTGAAGTGAACAGAACCAGGAGAACATTGTACACAATTACAGATATATTGTGCAATGACTAACTTTGATAAACTTGGCTCTTCTCAGCAATGCAAAGTTTTAAGATAACTCCAAAAGACTCATGATAGAAAATGCTATCCAGAAAAAGAACTATGGAGTCTGAACACAGATCGAAGCAGACTATTTTCTCGTTTTCTTTGTCTTTTCTTTTTCATGGTTTTCCCCTTTTGTTCTTGTTTCTTCTTTCACAATATGACTAATGTGGAAATATGTTTAATATGATTATACAAGCAGATTGTTTGCCATCTTGGGGAGAGGGAAGGAGAGAGAGAGAGAGAGAAAAAAATGGAACTCAAAATCTTATAAAAGTGAATGTTGAAAACTATCTTTACATGTAGTTGGAAAAAATAAAATACTATTAAATGTGTGTAGGGGGAAGGGTATGAGTCCTCCCAGCTATATGTGTTCTCTGGGTTCCTACTCATGTGCTCCCTTGAGAATCCCATTGAGAAATGCTCCCATGGTGAGAGACAGATTCTATCATGGGAGATGGGGATCTTAAACTGTGCATAATCTGCAGAGATTTATTGCTCAGAAATATCACTTCTTGAGACAGTGTTGTACATCCATGGATAGCACCCTGCCTCAAGAGGAGAATCAGAGCTCTTCACACACAGAAAAATGAGAAGGAATGGACCTAGAGAGGAGATTTCACGGCAAATAGGAGGGGTGGTGGTGAGGAATGATCATGGAAATGTCAAGGAGCAGTAATGAAGCTGAACAACCAGGGACATGGGAAAATTCTTACCATGGAGCAGTATTTCTATGTTCTCTGTCTTTTGCAGAAATTGAGATCTTTAAGAATAAACCACAACAGAAAAAAGGCAGAAAGGAGGTAAGAGCTAAAAAAGCTATAACATAGAAACTGTTTAAAAGAGGAATCTCAAAACAGGCAACTTAGAAGCTTTGATTCCATGAGGAACACAGAAATTAAAGAAGTAAATATATATAAGGACTATGAATCAAAGAATAAAAGTCTAGAATAGACAGAAAGATAAGAGCACTAATGAAGAAAAGAAGGGAAAGAAATCCTTTTCAGAAAAGTTTGTAGAAAATTTTTTAAATCTAATAAACAGGAAAGAGGAGTTTTATTTAATTCTGTAACTGAGAGAAAAAAGAAGGAAAGAATTAGATAACTAGATAAAGGAAGAAAGAAAATGAATAATAAATTAATTAAAATGCATTTTAAGTTTAACTCGATTTTAGTTAAGCCCCCTCCATAAGTGTTTCTTGTCCACTTATATTTCTGGCATGTATCTTCTCTCCCACTGGTGGTATGAGAGTATGTATACATGCATGTAGATTTCTTTTGTCACTTAATTTACTATATTGTTTGATTAAGGATCTTTTGCTTTGAAATAATTCATCCTCTGGTTGACTGGTAAAAGAAACACATTGGTAGGGGCTTGTAAGCTATGCATTTGTAAGGATGTTGACCCACCATGATCCTGGGGTAGCTTTCAGGGTACTCACATGTGCAGGGGGTGGTCAGAGATGAAAAACATATAAATATATAAAAGTGCTTTGTGACTGTACAGGTTCATATGAGTTGATCTACTTTCATCATTATGACACACACCAAGAGGATATGCTATGCAATGGACATATCAATGAATGAGAAATCTGAGAACTTGGGGTCAAAGCCTTGCTCCACATACTACCTTTAGCTGTGTGACCTTGGCCACTTTGCTTCCCCTTTCTAGAGCTCAGCTTCCTCAGCTATAAAATGAGGGAGTCAGAGCGGATGATCCTTTCAGCTTTAAATGTTAAGTATAAATTGATGTAGCTAAATGAGGGGCCAAGGTTGGGCAGGGCAGGAAAGTCTAATCGGAAACAACACATTTCCTTGACTCTAATGTCAGAAACTCTGGATGCTAAAGCTGAGAGGAGTCAGAGATCTTCTCATCCAACTGCCTCATTTTGTTTATATGTTTTATTTTATTTTATTTTACTGCCTCGTTTTATAGGGGAGGAAACTGAGAGTCAGAGAGGGCCATGATTTGCCCAAAGTGACACATCGAGGAGACTGCAGAAGATCTCAATCCTCCTGACCCCATCTGGGGGCTAAGGCTTTAGCAATAGTTCTTAAGCCACTTCCTTTCAAGGGTCCTGCCTGGGACTGTCTCCCACCTCAGGGCATTTTCCCTGGCCATCCCCCATGCCTGCAATGTTCTCCCTCCTCCTCTCTGCCTCCTGGCTCCCCTGGCTGCCTTCACTTCTCACCACTTACAGGCAGCTTCTCCCTCACCCTTATTTCTGGCACGTTCCCTATGTTGATCATTTCCTATCTATCTTATATATATCTAGTTTGTATATATCCATCTAGCTTGCTTGTTGTCTCCCCCATTGGACTGGGAGCTCCTTGAGAGGAAGGACCATCTTTTGCCATCCTTTGTATCTTGAGTACTTGGCACAGTGCCTTGCTCCTAGCAGGTACTTAATGCTATTGACTGACTCTAAGGAGTTCTGAGGGAATACTGGAGGCTAAGGCTGGCCAAAGACCCCTCTCTACAAGGGTCAAATCTATACAGAAAACAAATGGGGCCCTGCCTCACACAAGGGAGCCATCTTTAGAGCCTGTCTAGAGTTGCATGACTTGGGTTCGAATTCTTCTGTTCTGTATTGCCTATGTGCTCTTGAGCAAATCACTTCCCCCTCTCTGGGGCCTCATTTCCTCCTATAAAATCAGAGGGTCAACCTAGATTAGTTTTTATTTTTCACATCAAATATTATGTCTTTGTCTTTGTATTTTCAGCACCTAGCACACAGTTGATTGTTTAACCTTGTAGGTTCCTTCCAGTTCATGATCCCATGGGCTGGACAGTGAAATGTCTATAGGGCCTGGGGTAGAGCTGTGTTGGGCTCTTTTGTCCATATGAGCCTTGCACACTGCCTGGCACAAAGATGTCCGATGAAGGCTTGCTCAATGGTGGCATGAATGCCTTACACTTCCTCAATTCTAGTAGAGCACCAGGAGCCTGGGGTAAAACCTAGAATGTTGGGCACCATCTCCTCCAAAGGCTGGAATGGGGGGGAATAGTTGGGGAGTGAGAGGGGAGATGGGCTGAGAGTCTGCGGGTCACGGGTGCCCAGGAGAGACAGGGTGAGCAGTGCCTGATCTGTGAGCTTGGACAGAGTTCTAGGTGTCCTATCAGGGAGGGCTCCCCAAGGAACAGGAGGAGGAGGGAAGGAGGGCTCCTCAGGGAACAGGAGGAAGAGAGAAGGAGGGCTCCCCGAGGAACAGGAGGAGGAGGGAAGGAGGGCTCCCTGGGGGACAGAAGGAGGAGGGAAGGAGGGCAGTGGGAAAAGCTTTGCCTGATGGCTTCCAAGTTTCAGAAAGAAGAAAAGGTGGCAGATGTAAAATTGACACTGAACTGTGAGGGTGAAATAGAGAAAGGTTCTTTCTAAATTTACCCTGAAATTCTGCAGGCAGCTCTCCTCTGCATGGGGCAGAGCCGCCTCTCTGCCACTCTCTCGCTGTGTGTGTGGGTCTGGCTGGTTCCTCCCTTTCATTTCCTTCTCTCTATGTTTCTCTCTCCTTCCCCCTTCTCTCTCAGCCTCTCCTCCTTTCCCTCTTTCTCATTCCTTTCTCCCATTTCCTTTCCCTTTCCTCCTCTCTCCCTTTCCTTCCATTCCTGCCTCTTCCTCCTCTCCTCCTTTCTCTCTCTTCTCTTCCTCCCTGCATCTCTTCTTCCCTCTTTCCATTTTTCTCCCACTTGCTCTCTTCTCCCTCTCCCTTGTTCCCTCCAATTCCTGCCTCTTTTTCTCTTCCTTTCTTCAAATCCCTCTCCTTTCCCCTTTTTGCTCTCACTCTTTGCCTATTTCTTTCACAAATCCTCTCTCCCTGCTTTCTGCCTCTCCCTCTTTCCTTTTTTCTTTTCCTTCCCTCTTTCTGAATTTTCCTTTCTCCTCTCTTCTCTTTCTCCTTCTCCCCTGCATTTCTCTCCTGTTTTCTCTTCCACCCTCCCTGTCTTCCTTCCTATCCTCCCTCCACTATCTTTGTCCCTCTCCCCTTTCCCCTTTCTTGTATCCCTAGCCCCCTAAATTTCCCCTCTCCCTTTTCCCTGTATCCCTCCCAGCCTTAGCTTTTTTCTTCTCTTCCCCTTTACCTCTCTCCCTCTCTCCTCTTCCTTCCCCCATCTCTCCTCCCCCTAGAATAGTCAGAGATACAAAGCAGATAGCCAGAGTGAGGTCTGGCTCTGGCCCCTCCTCCCCATAGCCAGGGCACAGCTCTGGACTCAGAGCCCAGGGAGATGACTCAGACCTCAGACTAAAACATCTTCCTTTAATCCTCCCCCAGTGCCCTTGTCTCTGATGTCACCAGTGGCTGCAGCTCAGTTCGCTCCATGCTCAAGTTCATCTATGGAAAGTTTGTTGAGGCTGCAACCCCACCCAGATGCCACTCCCTCCCACCTCGATCCTGCACCCCAAGGCTGAAGCCAGCAGACACCTTACCTAGATGTGCTGCACTCCTGGGGTCCTGAGTCTCTGTGCCCAGAGGGTTGTATCCTTCAGGCTGAGCTCCTGATCAAGAACAAATAACAAAAGACCCACAGACAAGCCTGTTTGGAGTGTTTTATCTCCCCTAAAATGGAGAGTAGTTGGCAGGCAGAGGAAAGGAAGGGAAGAAACATCGCTCAGTGGGGAGAAAACTGGCCTGGGAGCCAGAAGCCCTTGGCCAGCTGGGGAAATGGAGATAAAGGAAAGTCACTTCTCGTGATGCTCTCTAGGCTAGTTAATTCAGCTATAAAAAGAGGGGAGTCAGGCTGCCTGACCTCTGGAGGCTCATTCCAGCTCTGACGTTCTGGAAAGACTGAGGGTGATGGGAGGTGACCAGTGACGGATAGCAGAGACAGAGGAGATCTGGAGAGATGTGGAGGAGAGAAGAAGAGAAGGGGAGGACAGGGGAAGAGAAAGGAAGAAAGGCAAGAGAACGTGAGAGAAAGGAGAAGAGACAGAGGATGAAAGTGAGGCAAGATTATATGCAAACTAAGGCAAAATCCTGAAAAAGGTGAAAGTTGGCCTCAGTGGTCCTGCTGGCCTCCCAGGAACCTTCTCTCTCCCCACCAGTCAAAGCACAGATAAGGAAATTGTTGTTTAGTCATTTTCTGTTGGGTCCAACTCTTTGTGACCCGTTTTGGGGTTTTGTTGGCAAAGGTATTGAAATGCTTTGCCATTTTCTTCTATGGCCCATTTTACAGATGAGGAAACTGAGACAAACGGGGCAAAGTGACTTGCCCAGGATCACACATCTAGGGAGTGTGCAAAGCTGGATTTGAACTCAGGTCTTCTTGACTTCAGGTTCATAGAACTTAGAACCTAAAGGAACTTTAGAGATCACCTAGTCAGAGGCTAATAGATTTAGACCTGAAAGAGATCATTGAGTCCAATTCTCTGATTTTACAGATTAGGAAACTGAGACCCAGAGAGTTACAAGTGACTTACCCAGGGCCAAACACCTAGCAAGTATCCAAGATGGGATTCAAACCCACATACCAAGTTGCCTTCTAATCCAAACCCCTCATTTTCTAGAAGAGGAAACTGAGTCCCAGAGAGGGGCAGTTATGTGCCCAAGGTCACACAGTGATTGAACGGTGGGGGCAAGGCTTAAACCCAGATACTCTGACTCCAGATTTTGTGCTTGGTTCAGACCACAGGGTCACCTCTGCCAAGGGAATTGGCATTTTAGCAAAGCTCAGAGGCTTTTAACCAGAGGAAAGAAATCTCAAAGGTAAAATTATAAGCATTGGCCTGGAGGTAGAAGGGTACCTTGTGCTGCCCTGGGTGTCCCCAAGACTGGAAACACACCGAATAGGCAGCCAGACCCTACAGCTGTGCAGATAGTCACCCCTATGCAGGAGAAGAGACAAGCTGATACAGGCTCCATCAGCCTATTACATGAAAATCAGAATCAAGGCACCCAGAAAGCAATGTGCTAGAGTTCAAAGAAGCCTGGGCTGGCAATCAGGAGAACTAGCTTCTAGACCTGGCTCTACCACCAACCAATCAGCTGGGCGATCTCAGAGAAACACTTCCCCACATAGCCTCAGTTTCCTAGTCTGTAAAATGGAGCTGGGTGGGATAGATTACTCCCTTCCAGCTCTAACATTCTATTTCCTAACATTCCATGTTCCACGAGTCCTCCCAGATCTGGCATGCCATGTTCTAAGTGCACTTCTGAGAGGTAGCAAGGTGGCGCAGCTAGGTGGAGAGACTGCTAGGTCTGGAGTCAAGAAGCCTTGAGTTCAAATCCCACTTCAGTCACTTACTTGCTCTGGGACCCTGGGCAAGTCACTTAACCTCTGCCAGCTTGTTTCCTTGTCTGTAAAATGGGAATGCTAATTGCACCTGCCTCCCAGGGTTTCTGCAAGGATTAAATGAGATAAAAATTAGAAAGCATAGTGTCTGGCGCATAGTGACATTTAATAAAGGCTTATTTACTTCCCTCCCTCCCATTTCCATCTCTCCCTGCTCTCTCCTCTCTCCTCTCCATCTCCTCTTCCTCCCTCATTCCTCCCTTTTCTTCCTTCCTTCCCTCTATCAATCCTTTCCTCCCTCCTTTTTTGCCTTCTCTCCTTTCTTCCTCCCTCCTTCCTTCCTTCCTTATTTTCCCCTTTTCTCCTTTCTTTGTTCCTTTTTTCCCTCCTTCCCTCCCTCCCTCCTTCCTTCCTTCCTCTCTCCCAGCTCTGACACTCCATGTTCAAGTCCTCCCCACCTCCCCAGTACTCGATGGATTTTTGGAGGGTGTTTTCCTGCTTCCAGGCAGGATTGCATCTATAAGCATTCTGCTTCCCAGGTTCCTTGGCCCATTTTTAAAGGATTCCACAATTTCCCTTAGTGACACTCTCCAAGGCTTAATAATCTTCTCTCCTGCCTGACACTTCTGTGGTGCGTGCGTGCGTGCGTGTTTAGGGTTATTATTTTAGCTTTTTTTCCTTGCAGTTTCAGCTGACTGCAGAAATTCTAAAGAACATCATAGGGAGAGTACATTCAACAAAACAAAGATCATCAGTCTTCCTGCTGCAGATAACAAGATGCTGGAGGGGGTGGGGTGCCATGGAGGAGGAGGGAAGAGGGGGAGGGGGAAAGAGAGGGGAGAGACAGAGACAGACAGAGACAGACAGAGACAGAGAGAGAGGAGAAAGAGACGGGGGAGAGACAGAGAGACAAGACAGACAGAAACAGAGACAGACAGGCAGAGAGAGGAAAGAGAGAGAAAGAGACAGAGAGACAGAGGAGAGAGAGACACAGAGAGAGACAGAGAGAGAGCGAGAGCGAAAGAGAGAGAGAGAGAGAGAGAGAGAGAGAGAGAGAGAGAGAGAGAGAGAGAGAGAGAGAGAGAGAGGCATGGGGAGGGGAGAAACGGGGAGAGAGAAAGAGACAGACAGCCAGAGATGGGGGGGGGAAGATAGACAGAGAGAGATGGAGATGAAGGGGAGGGGAAGAGACAGAGAGAGGCAGAGAAAGATAGACAAAGGACAGAGAAAGAGGAAGACAGATAAAGGAAGACAAAGACAGGGAAACACAGGCGTGCCTGCGTACTCGCGCCTGCAGCCGCGCGCGCGCGGGCACACACACACACACACACACACACACACACACACAATCACAGACACACGCGCGCACACACACACAATCACAGACGCGCACACACACACACACACACACACACACAATCACAGAAACGCGCGCGCACACACAGAGACATACGCACGCACACGCACGCACACACACACGCGCCCGCACACACACAATCACAGGCACGCGCGCACACACACACACACAGACACACACGCCGGCACACGGCTGGGGAGGAATCCGATTTCGAAGCAAAGGAGAGCATTGATATGCTCTAGTTCAATCCACTTACAGAGGTGCTGAGAAGATAAAGGGCCCCAAGTCTCACAGAAAATGAGAAGAGGCAGGATTTGAACGCAGGTCCTCTGACTCCATAGCCAGGACTCAGTCTAAAGAACAGATTGTTATTTCTCCGACATTTTGGTTTTTCATCCTCTTCCCCGCGGGGCCCATCTCTGCCTCTTGTTATAAAACAATATCCCTCAGCGCTGTCACTTGCCAGTCTCACTTTAGATCCCAGCTTCCCGGGTCCTTGGTTCAACCCCCTGCTTAATGGATGAATTCCCTCTATGGCACCTCAACACTTTCTACTTGAACACTTCCTGGAATGGGGAACTCACTACCTCTTTAAGCAGCCTACTCTACCACCCCTGACTTTGTTAGAAAGTTATTCTTTATACTGGGGCCAACTCTCCTGCTAACTTCCACCCATTGGACCCAGTTCTACCTTCGGGGTGCCAAGCAGAACAAATGTTATCCCTTTTAGATTTCACTCCATGAGGGAAAGTACCTGGATCTGGACCAAGTTCAGTTTTGTGTCTCCCCCAGCCCTTAAGCCAAGTTCTGGTCCCATGTTAAATTGCCAAATCCCACCTGTCAGTTCTTAGAATTCTCAAAGAGAAAGATGATGCCCATTAGATACCTTCATAGAAAAATTGGATTTCCCTATGCGTTGTAGTGAGAATGCCCTGACTGACCACAGTGCCCTCAATACTCATTGTGGTATAGGGCAACAATCCCACCACCCTGAGACTCAGCTGTGTTGTGGAAAACTCTGCACCCCCTGTCCTTACTGGTTGGGAGAATGAGAAGAGGGACATGGAGAAGGCCAGTCTAACTGAAGCAGAATGAGGCTAAGACTTGGGGCTACTCTGAATGATCAGATGTCAAAGCGAATCGAAGACCATCCCTAGCACTCACTGTTCTATGGCTTTAATCCTACAAATTATCTCAACACCAGCCAAGGTAGGTTCTATCGCTATGTCTATTGTACAGATGAGGAAGCTGAGGCTGATTCCTACTGGGATTCCTACTCTCAAGGAACTCGCACGATGGACAGAGAGAAATACAAAAAGGTCAAGATCCTCTGTAGAAAGCATCACACATAGGTGTAATGTCAAAACAGACAGTGAGGGCCGTCAGCAGTCAGTCAGGGAGAGATAACTATGGTAGTCAGAGGAGCTTTCCGGTGGATGGCACTTAGAAGGATCAGGAGGACTCAGGTAAGGACCGAGGAGGACGGAGCATCTCTTCACCACAATCAAGACATCCTCCAGGACATTTTAGGAGCCTGGGAGCACTTGTAGGTCAAGAATTTGATATGAATCGGGTTAGTAACTGGGCTGAGGGATGGAAGAGGAGATGGAGGAGATGAAGGAGAGAAGAGATGGGATGGGAATGGAAATCAGAATGTTTGCACCTGCTTTGGAGGAATGCCTCTGAATAAGACCCTGTGCCACCAATTTCCACGTGACCCCTCTGGGTCTGCTTCCTTGTCATTAAAATAAGGGTGTGGGACTCTGTGTCCACCGACGTCCCTCCTAGATGGGACATTTTATATAAGAAAAGCAACGCAATAACTTTCTTCCTAGAGTTAGGAAGATCTGGCTTCAAATCCCACTTCAGAAAGCTATTTGCTCAGTGACTACAGGAAGTCTTTAATATCACCGGGCTAAGGAATTCTCATCTATAAGACAGGGATTACAATACCCACAATTTTTGTTGTTGACGTTCAGTTGTGTCTGACTCTTTGTGGCCTCATTTGGGGTTTTCTTGGCAAAGATACCAGAGCGGTTTGCCATTTCCTTCTCCAGTTCATTTTACAAATGAGGAAACTCAGGCAAACGGAGTGAAGTGATTTGCCCAGGGTCACACAGCTAGGAAGCTAGATTTGAACTCACGACGATGAGTCTTCCTGTCTGCAGGCCTGGCCCTCAGTTAGCTGCCAATATCCATAGCATCTGGAATACACACACACACCCCCAATACACACACACACACACACACACACACACACACCCAATACACACACACACACACACACACACACACACTCAAGGACAGCAGTTAGGTGGCATGCCATGATGAAGATGATGATGATTTAGTCATTAACAGTAACCATGGTAACAACCAGCATGGGTTGTGGCTCACATGGCACCTTAAGGCATGCAGGACACTGCCATACATATCTCATTCTATCCTCAGGACAACCATAGGAAGTAGGTACTATACTTATTCCTGTTTCATAGATGAAGAAACCAGAGGTGCTCATTCCACTACATTTGGTGGGGAGGGTTCAAGATAATTTTAATGCCAAAGTTGGAACTGAGGAATCGAGAGAGGCCGGTGAGGGGAATTCTCCTTGTCCCTCATATGATCACAGAAGGAAAGCCTGGGGCCTTAGAGGCCATCTCATCTGCCTTTCATTTTGCAGATGGGGAAGTTGAGACCCGGCTCAGTGATCTCATTTGCCCAGGGTGAGGCAGCTAATAAGCAGCAAAGGCCGAATTCTGTCCCCTGGCTTGTGCCACTGCCCAGGCCTCACAGGCAATGACCTACTCATGGAGATGTGCCCTGGCCTTGCTCCTGGTTGTCTGCAGAGAACAGGGTGACAGAGGAGGCTGACAGACAGGCTGAGTACTTCAGATCACTCCAGAGTACCCCAGCAGCCAGGGCGACAGGAGTGCTATCACGTAGGCCCTGGGTCAGCTCTTGACATCCCTGCCAGACAGAGAGTACCGGCAGTCATTCTGTGTACCCATGCCCAGAACAGCAGCTGGGGAGATAGGAGGTAAAGCCAGAAAACCCTAGGGAAGGAGATAACAAGCTAGGCATCAGGGTGTCAGATAAAGGGCTCTGGACCTATGGACAGGAGCCCTCGAATCTGGCCCCAATTCTGCCCCGCTTGGGCTCAATGACCTTGAACAAATGACTCTTTGGGGCTCAGTTTCCCCATCTGAGGCAGTCAGGTGGCAGAGTGCTAGATGCCCAAGGTGGCAAAGCTAGTGTCAGAGTTGAGATTTGAACTCAAGTCTTCTGACTCTCAAACTTCTCTTTTCCCCATTCAGAGGTGCCTTTGGAGAAGGCACCTTTGGAGAAGGGGTGGGAGGTGGAGCTAGTCATGAATGACCTACAGAACCACCGTGAGGAGGGGCACCCTCCCCAGTGCTGAGATACACTCCTCCCAATAGGAGCTGTTTTCTTGGGATTCCAAACTTTCTGCTAACAAAAGGAGCCCAGAGGGAACTTGGAATCCAAGAGTTGGGTTTGGTTCCTAAATCCATTAGTTAGATGGCTGGCTTTGGGAAAGCACCTTGACCTCTCTGAGGTCAGTGTCCACACCTGTAAAGGGGCAGGGAAATAATCACACTTGCTGGACGTAGCCCACAAGGGCTTTGAGGGAAGGGTGCCTGGAAGCCCCACAGAAAGGGGGATTACCACCTGCTCCTTGGCCACCTGATGAACTGAATGTGCTGGTGAGGAAGGCCTATCCTGCCTTTCTGGTGGACATACCAGCGAGGGGAGTCTGCACCCTTCACGGATATATCCCCAAGGGTGCTCTCTCCTTCCGGGGGCTGCTTCCTTCCTGGCAGACACCGGATCCTCAGAGGCTCACACTGTCTATCTCAAGGTCTTCTTGCCCTTCAGCCAGAGGCTGCCTCCCAGCAGGCCCCAAATGGGACGATGACAAGACAGCTCAAATCTGAGCTTCACAAAGGCATAAAGTTACATTCGCTGTCTCTTGAGAAGTGATACATGGGAGCCAGAGGAACAGGTGGGAGGAAGTGGGAGTTGGAGCTGCCTGGGCATCTGGGAGCACACACACGTCCACCCCCCCCACACACACACACACACATGCACACACACACAAGCAGAATTCAATGACTCAGAACCTCAGAATGGCAGAGTTGACCTCAGAGACCATCCAGGCCAATCCAAACTTGAGCAGAATGCAAAGGGGCTCTCATCTCCTTCCTAAGTGAGAAAGCTAATGAACCAAACAGGGTTCCAGTCCCACCCCAGTCCAGTTTGGTTTGACTACCAGCCCTGCCGTACATGACATTGGGCAGGTTCTTTCACCTCTGGGGCCTCGGTTTTCTCATCTGGCAAATGAGCTGGATGAGGCAACTTCCAAGGTCCCCTCCAATGGACAGAGCGCTGGACTTAACATTAGGAAGACTCCAGTTTGAATCCTCCCTCAGACATTTACTAGCTGTGTGACCCTGGGCACAGCATGTACCCTCGGTCTGCCTCAGTCTCTCATCTGTAAAACAGGGATAACAGGAACACTTACTTCATTGGGTTATTGTGAGGCTCAGATGAGATGCCATACATAAACCACTTCAAGGCTGATGTTAGAGGCTCACTGTTCTGCTCCTTGCTCCTTGAGTGACTTTGGGTTAGTGACAGCTTCTGTGAACCTCACTTCCCTTCATAAGGTCACTGGGGTAAACTAAATGACCCAGAAGGTCCCTTCCAGCTCCTCAACTACAGAACCAGGAAGGTGAGTAGCCCAAACACCAAAGAGGAAACTGAGGCTCAGATCACCCAGATGGCCAAGCTGGGCTTCCTAGCCCTGGCTCATGACTCCCAGTCCAGCATTTTTCCCATGTGCTCTGTCCCTTAAAAACTGCCAGTGGGGTGTGGGGGGATAGGGGTGGGCAGAGCAGTGGCCAGAGCCAGCCTCTGACCCAGCCTGGAGGGCTGACTTATGATGGGCTTGGCTTCCACGAGGGGGCGCAGACGGCCCAGAGGAGCTGTCCTTGCTGCCAGCTGCCGCTGCTCCTTCTCCATCACTCCCTCCCTCCTTCCCTCTCCAGGCCTGCATGGACAGATGGGAGCAGCTGCCCAGCCCGGCTGGGCCCGCCTCCAAGCCTGGCAAAATGGAGCCAGAGCAGCTATTGTCCTTTGTGGCAGGGTCTGCCAGGCCCCCGAGGCTGCCGGCTCCACCCACCAGGCCTTGTGGGCTGCTCAAGAGGAGAAAGCAAGAGCCAGACCCCACTTGTGCCAGCCCTGTCTGGCCAGAGCAGACGGCAGCCTTGGGCTGGGTGGGCTGGAAGGGACAGGGCTGGCCCCCAGGGGGGAGGGGGGAAGAAGGAAGAGGAGGAGGAAGGGAAGAGGAGAAGGAGGGGAGGAGGAAGAATGGAGGAGGAAGGGGAGTGGGAGGAAAGGGGAGGAGGAAGAGGAGAAAGAGGAAGGGGAGGAGGAGGAGGGTAGAAAGGAGGAGGGGAGGGAGGAAGGGGGAGGAGGAAGAGGAGCAGTAGGAAGGGGTGTGGAGGAAGGGAGGGGAGAGAGGAAGAGGAGGAGGAGGGGAAGAGGAGGAGGAGGAGGAGAGGAGGGGGAGGAGGAAGGGAGGAGGAGGAACAAGGGGAAGGAGGAAGAGGGAAGAGGAACAGAAGCAGGAGGAAGGGGGAGGAGGAGGGGAGAAAGGAGGAGGAGGGGAGGGAGGAAGGGGAAAGAGGAAGAGGAGCAGGAGGAGGAAGGGGGGCAGAAGGGAAGGGGAAGAAGAAGGGGGAGGCAGAGGAGGAGAAGGAAGGGGAGGAGGAGGGGGATGAGGAGGACGGGGGAGGAAGAGGGGAAAGGGAGGAGGAGAAGGAAGGCGGAGGAGGAAGGGAGGAGGAGGAGAGAGGGGAGGAGGAAGAGGAGAACTTGGCAGCTGGTTTGGCAGCCAACCTGAGAAGCAGCTGAGAGAGGGCCAGGAGGGAAAACAGGAGGAGAAGGAATGGACCAGAGAGCTCCATGGGCCCTTCAGCTCTCAGATTCGGGTTTTTTAACTATAAGCCCCTCCCAGCTCTGACCTTCCCTGTTGTAAGGTCCTTTTCTTGTCAAATTTCCTATCTTTTAAGGTCCCTTCTACCTTTTAGATTATCTAATTTTGTTTTAAGAGAAATGCATCAAATCCCCACTGCTCCCCACTCCTGAACCCTCTCTACCTCAAAAACCTCCAGCCTAACCCAGAAATCATTGAGATTTTATTCCTCTGCCTGCCTCTTCCTCTGTCTCTGTCTCTGTATCTCTGTCTCTGTCTCTGTCTCTGTGTCTCTGTCTCTGTCTCTGTCTCTCTCTCTCTCTCTCTCTCTCTCATGTTCCTAGTACCCCAGTTGTTATTCCCCATTCCTAGCCTACTGCGTAATAAATGACCTTCGCACCCACACCCCGCTGGACCTCCCATAGCCCTTTGTTCCACCCTCCTCTGATGTCACACCCTGGTGTCTATTACAGGCTGTCTGTGTTTGTATCTTATCCTTCATCCTCTCCTCTGAGCTCCACAAGGCAGGGCTCTGCCTTGTAAACTTTGTCTCTTATACCGTCCAATGTCAGATCCTGGCATACAACAGGTGCATAATCCCTAATGTTTTGTTGTTGCTGCTGTAACATGCCCAGCCCAGCCCTCCCTGGGTAGAACATCCTCCTTCTACAGACATCTCCAAACTTCTTCTATGGGGACTCTGCTTCCATGAAGCCCTCCTCGATTTCCCCCAGCCAAAAGTGAAATGTCCTCGAATTTTCTGAGAGCATGTTGCCAGTGTCTCCTTTGCTCTGAGCTCATTCTCCCTAATATTATCAGTTATTTCTATACATGGAGTATCTTTTCATTGGATCATAAACTCCCCAAGGGCAGGGACTGGGACACTTCTTGGTAGTTGAATCAGCAGCAGCTGGTCCTTAGAATCCAGAGGTCAAAGACATTTCTGCCACCCACGGCTCTTGGAGCAACCGTAGCTGGAATCCTAAGGTCTGTCTCAGGTCTGTTTCCTCAGAAACTGTGCCTGGTGACCCAGTGTTATGGGAGTTTAGTCAGCCTCCTTAGTGGGGGGAGATCCCCCACTGCCCTTGGCCCACAGCCCTGGAGAGCAGCCCAATGCTGGGGTCACTAGAAAATCCAATTAGATTCCAGACCAGTTCATGTCATCCCAGCTGGAGTTATCTGGGAAATTCCAATCTGGGACTTCCTGGGAATCCTTTGAATGGAGCTGAAGGCCCCGGGGGGGTTACCGGAGTCAGGACCTCTGGCAAGAGCCATCTCAGGACTGGATTAAATCTAGGTAGTTCGGTTGTGGAAGGAGTATGTGGAACCAGATGCAGGGGTGGCTGAATTTTCGCAGGGTTCTCAGGTTCTAAATTGGCTATAATTCCTAGAATAATAGTATCATTACCCACCCCCACATTTTACAGATAAGGAGAAACTGAGGCCCAGAGAGGCAAAAGGACTGGCCTAAGGTCACACAAGTGAATGAGTGTCAGAGCTAGGATTCGAACTCAGACCCCATGACTCCTCAGATGTCTTTCCATGGCCCCATGCTGCCTCCCATTTGGGGGTTGATCAGCAACAGACCACAGCCAACATCTTATGAGTGGAGGTTTGACCAGTGACTCAATGATCATGACTTCATAGCCCGGGGTGAAGTCCACAGAGAGGGGATGGGATACAGGTCCAGTATGAGCCATCCACAATGGCCAATGTGCAGAATTCTAGGATCCTAGCTCTAGAAGAGGAAGGCACCTCAGAGGTCATCATTACAGAAGAGGATAGTGAGGCCCAAAGAAATTAAGTGACTTGCCCAGGGTCACACAGCTAGTAATTTTCCAAGGTGGGATTTGAGACCAGGTTTTCTTCCATTCACACCACATCTTATGGATATTGCTTAACTCTATTTCTTTACTACAGGGGAACATTCTCGGAAGGGGAAGAAACAAGGTAAATAAGATTTTTTTTAAAAAAGGCACAATATTGGATTTGTCAGAATCCCCAGATTTAAATTCTTACTCTATTACTTTTGTGTAATCCTGGACAATTAATTTTTCCCCCCGGGTCATAGTTTCTTCATCTGTAAAATGAGGGGATTAGATCCAGGGGGCTTCCTCCCAGCCCTTGCCCCTTAATCTGGCCCATCCACCCACCCCCTCCCCCCTCCCACGTGATTCCCACCCTGGCTCTCCACTCTGGTTTGTAAGGCAATCCCCCACCTCCCCTGCCCCCGCCTGTATCCCCCACCATACGACCCCAGCTCATTCGCCCAGCTGCCAAGCACCAGCTCGGCCCCTCATTGGTCTGGGCCCTTCTCCGGCACTCAGGTTTCAAATATATTTGTTCCTTTTAAAGGCAGCCTGCCTTGTGCTGACTTTCCTGCCCACATAACAAGGTTCTCTGGGACTGACATCAATGGCGCTGTCTGCCCACTACCTCCCAGCCTTGTCCATCTGTCTGTCATCTCTCTTCTCCCGGGTCTCATTCATCTTCTCAGAGGGGAGGAAAGCATCAGGCCCAGACAGACAAATTGGTTTCATGTCCTTTATTAAGACCAGGAGAGTCACACCCATTAACTGAGAACATTCTCTTTCCCTCTTTCCCTCTTCCTCTCCATCCCTCCTTCTCTCTCTCTCTCTCTCTCTCTCTCTCTCTCTCTCTCTCTCTCTCTCTATCTATCTATCAATCTCTCTCTCCCTCTCTCTCTCTCTTTCCCTCTCTCTTTCTCTCTCTCTCTCTCTCCTCCTCCCACCCCCACCCCCTGGTGTCTCAAGTGTCTCCAACTTTTTCAGGAGCCATCTGTCACAGCTGCCATCCCCAAGGAATGCTAGGGGCACTGGTTGTGACAGCCTTGGGGAAGAGAAAGAAAAAGAGGAAAGGAAAGAGAGAGTCCACAGTTGAAGGCCTAATCAAAGGCAGAATGGAAGCCATTAGGGACCCAGATGGTGGGAAGAAGGAGGGCTGAGCCACATGACTATGCCTTCCCCCAATTCTCTCTCCAGCCCTGCCCGGTAAAGAGCAAACTGTCACTGCCTCCCAGAAAGGAAGTCAAGAGGTATAGCCATAAAAGCACCTCCAGGAAGGATGGCCAGCTACCCACTCCCAAGAGCTAAGTCTCCACCTTCGGAAGGCCAAGGAGAAAGTGAAAATTATGGACCTTTGGCAGAATTCCTCTGGCTAATAAGTAACAGATAAGAAATATCCCCTGACCGCCTCCCTCTCTTCTTCCCTCACCATGTCTCAGTCAGATAGGGTATCCCCAAACCCACAACTAAGGTGCTACTTGAATAAAAGCTAACTACTTGACTCAGGGGGTCGGGCAGGAGGGATGACAGCCAGTGGGGGAGTCTGACCACCACCTAGCTCAATCCTCAGCCTGCTCTAGCCCTGGAATCCAAACTCCTTGTACTTGGCCGCCATGTCACTGCGGAAAAGTTCCAGGGCCTTCTTCATGGCAGCCTGGGCATCCCCGCCGAAGTCCCCGGAGTGTTTGCTTTGGATCACATGGATAATGGCATCGGAGATGAACTGCCAAGGTGGAGAAAGGGAGAAAAAAGGGAAGAGGGTGTGAGGGGGAGAGAGAGAGACAGAAAGAAGGGTCATTGAGGGTGCAGCACCAGCCAGCGTTGGGATGGAAGCCTTTAGAGGTCCTGGGGGTGGGAGGAGGGAGGTCTGTGGTGAAACCAACGGAATGCAAAGGGGAGGGAGGGGGAGCAGGACCAGATGGTCAAATTCAAAATCTGGAGGGAGGGCCGAGGGTTGGAGGACAGGATGGGAGTGGGGAAAGGGCCTCACGGGCAGGGTTCTCAGATTTCAGTCACAACATATGGAACCAATTTTAACCGGAGGAAATGGGACGAGGTTGGATGCTTGGGCAAGTTACAGGCAGTGTGACCAGACTTAAATATAGGACCAGACAGGGCCCAGTACTTGGGGAAAAAGGGGCAAAGCAGCAACATCTATGCTAGGTGGCACAGTGGGTGGCGTGCGGGCCTGGGCCTGGCGCATAGTAAGTGCTGTTAAGTAAATGATTATTATTACTACTGACTGTGTGACCCTCAGCAAGTCAATAGACCTCTCTAAGTCTCAGTTTTCTCATCTGTACAATGGAGGTGATAATAATAGCCCCGACTTTCCAGGGTTGATGGGAGGAATTACATCCATAAAAGTGCTTTGCCAGCCTTCCAGCATTGTGTAAATGCTAGCTCCTATTAGACTTTGGGAACACCTTGAGAGCTTTGGGGGTTTGCTGGTTTTTCTTTGTGCTCCCAGGGCTTAGCACTTGGTGCTTGGCACATAGAAGGCACTCAATAAATTTTAGTTGACTGACTGATATTATTATTCTGTAGTGGAAAGAGCTCAATTTGGACCTAGGAAGAATAAGCTCATATCCCACCCCTGAAACTTGCTAGCTCCATGACCCTGCCAAGTCATGGCATCTCAGCATGATGTAAGGAAAACACTGGACTTAGAGACAGAAGACCTGGATTCGAAACCTAGGTCTGCCACTGACTATATGTATGACTTTGGTTGAGTCACTCAACTTCCTTGGTTCTGAGTTTCCCCATCTATAAAGTGAGGGGGTTGGACTAGATGCCTTCTAAGGGCCCTTCTGGTTCTAAATCTGTGATCCTCCAATCCATCACTCATCCATGCCTCAGTTTCTCCATCTATAAAATGGAGAAAGTAATATCTGACCTCCCTATCTCCCAGGTAGGTGGCACAGTAGATAGTGTTGGACTTGGAGTCAGGAAGACCTGAGTTCAAATCCTGTCTCAGACACTTGACACACTTACTAGCTGTGTGACCTTGGGCAAGTCACTTAACCCCAATTGCCCTGCCTCCCCACTTCCAAAAAAAATCTGGGTATAAATGCTAGCTGGTACTACTTCATGGCATAGTAAAAAGACCACTAGACCAGGATCCAGGACACCTGAGCCCCCTGGCCAGCTCTGCTACTACTACCTACATGACCTTGGGCAAATCCCCCTCTGTCCTTGGTCTCATTCTCCTCATCTGTAAAGTGAGGAGGTTGGGCCATGTGACCTCTGACATCCCTTCTTGGCTCAGAAATTCTGCCCTTCTAAATATGTAACAAAGCCCAATAGCCGGCTGATCCAGCGGCCCTAATTTTAGGGGGCACTTTTGGATGAGCTCGTCTTCTTTCCATGCTTGTAAGCCCAGACAATTAATCACATCTGCCGAAAGTCTGAGAATAAATAATGTCTCAAAGGGCTTGAGTTCTTTGACATTTCCTCTTAGCTTATTAGACCCTCCTGGGATCCACTGGAGGTACATGTGGATGGATGGATGGATATGGATATGGATATAGATGTATGTGTGTGTGTCTAGGTATACACACATACACACATGTATACAACATGCCCATGTGCCCACATACACGTATACACCAGTATGTGTGTATGGACAAATAGGTGTGTGACTATACATATATGTATGTGTATAATCTTTCTATTTTTATTTTGGATGGTGCCTGTGTAGGGTACTCCCATTGATCAGCACTTTCTCTGCAATTTACTCTTAGAGAGTGGCTTGGAGACACTCAATGGTTAAGGGACTTGGCCAGGGTCACATGGCCAGTATGAAGCAGAGATGAGACTTGAACCCAGAGCTCTCTGTAGCCCCTCTTAGGGCAGGTTTTATCATCCTTATTTTATAGGTGAGGAAACAGGAGTTCAGGGAAGGGCATTGATAGTCTCAGTATCCAGTCCCCTTTCTAGGGCATTTTAAGGTTTTCGAAGCACTTCCCTTCACAACAACCCTGCCAGACAAGTAGCATCGCCCCCTCCCCTTTGACAGTTGAGGAAACTGAGGCTCAAAGATGTCTGTGATCACACAGTGATTAAGTGCCTGAGGCAGGGTTCCCAGCTCACTGCCTGTTCTTTTGCCGGAGGATGCTTTCCGATAGGGACTCAGGGCTCCTGGGGAGAACCGTTGGACAGAATGAACAGATGGGCAGAATTCACTGGGGTTGTCAAACAAGTTGGCCCCTTCATTAAAAATTTAAAATTAAAAACAAACCCTCTGGCAACAGGTGGGAAGGAGAAGTAGCTGCACACACATGGCAGCCTTCCTGCGCGCCCCTTGGGAGATAGCTCTCGCCCCACAGTGCATTTCATCTCCAGCCCAAGGGCCTCCACTCATCCAACAGGTTTCTAGCAATAAAACACCTAAGTCTTGCCATGCGAACCAGCTTCTCAGGTGACCTCACGGGACTAGTATCGATTGCTTGCGCTGGGGACAGCGAGAGCATTGCTGCTTCTCATCTGTGAAAACATTAAGACTATTGGGTAAAGAACCCTAGCTCTGTTCAGCTGGACCTGAAATCAGTCCCAGGAGAGATCTAAGATTGTTAGAAACAAGATGAGGCAGCAGGGAATATTGGTGTGAGCATCAAGTTCAAAATGAGCAAGTGGTTTAACCATCCTGTGCCTCAGTTTCCTCATCTGTAAAATGGGAGAGATTGAATTCAATGGCTTCTAAAGCCTCTTCTAATTTTTAGCCTGTGATCCTGCAAAATTCTGGCTCTGTCACTCACTACCTAGGTGACCAACCTGGGGTGAGTAATTTCAGTTTCCCCATCTGTAACACAAGGGGATTGGTCTAAATGACCTTGAAGAGGAAAGAGCATCAAACTTGTGGTCAGAGAAGCTCTACCACTTTCTCCTTCTTTGACACTGGGCATGTAGCTCTGTGCCTCTGTTTCCTCATCTGTAAAATGAGGGAGTTGCTCTAGATAAGGCCTTTTCCAACTTGAAGTCAATGATCCCAACATGAGAAGTCCTTGTGTTGTATGTAGGGTTGGCCTGGTCGTTCCCTCCTTCCCCCCTCCCGAAGCTCTTTTCTCCATCCCTGCAAGTCAGCCCCAGCTTCTGACCTCCAGGAACTGGATGGAGATTTTGTGCTTGGTGGCATGGGACTGGGCCAGGGGCTTCAGCTCTGCTTCATGGTGGCCCTTCTTCTTCAGGATGTTCCCCAGGGCAGTGAGCACTGTTGCGCCGTGCTTCTTAAGGTCTTCGGACGCCTTCATCTCATCCTCAGACTTCAGGTGCTTAAATTTGTCAAACTTCTCCAGGGTCTCAGGGTGGCCCTTAAAGAGTCTGGGAACCAAAGGAGAGACCTGACTCAGGGAGGAACAGAAAGGGCCTTGGAGCTTGGGGGAGGTCATGGGAGGCTGAGGATCATGGGATTTCAAGCACTTTGGGTATCATGGCTTATGGGTTCAGGGCCCAGCTCTGCTGGCCATTAGCCTTGTGAACTTGGCTAGTCACTCCCTCCCCCGCCCCAGCCTTATGAACAATTCCCTCTTCTAAAGTCAACCTCTCTTTTCACAGATGAAGAACTGAGATCTCAAATCCAGCCTTAGACACTTACTGGCTATGTGATCCTGGGCAAGTCCTTCATCCAGTTTGCCTCAGCTTCCTGAGCTGGCAACAGACTGTATATATATATATATATATATATATATATGTGTGTGTGTGTGTGTGTGTGTGTCCGTATATATGTGTGTCCGTACGTATGTATGCACAATTTTGTATACTGTATTTAATTTTCTATTAAATTAACTAGGCACTTAATATGTTTGTTGATTATATTCAATGTGTGTATATATGTATATATCTATGTATATATTTAAATATAATTTCATATATTGTATTTAATTTTCTATTAAATTAACTAGGCATTTAAATGTTTGCTGATGTGTGCGTGTGTATACACATATATATATATATATGTATGTGTGTGTATATGTATAAAATTTATCTCTGTAAATATTCCTGGCATATAGTAAGTATACTACCTATGCTATATACTATACAAATGTCAGTTAGATACTACATGTTAGACGATGATGAAGATGAAGCTGAAGATGATGGTGACAACGACAGACTACGACAGCCATCGAAGGCATATAAGGCACTTCCCAGCCCTGAGGGCTGTTGGCACACCAAGGCTTCTCATTGTTATCTTTGTGGCACTTTAGTGAAATGACCAGGTAGGTAGGTGCCGGACGGTGTTTGTGGGCTGGAATGTAAGATCGAGTTCTGTATCATCCTGACGGTCTAGCGGAGACACCCACGTGCTAAGACGGGCCTGTCAATGAGCCCCTCATAAAGCTAGCCTGGTGAAGTTTTATTGTCTCTGTAATTTGTTAACCAGGCAACCAACAAGTATTTATTAAACAGTAATTGTGAGAAGCTGTGGTGAGTCTGGGGCCCACCCCGGCAGACGCCCGTCCATCTGACCAGGCCTGCGGCAGAGTCACCTTGGCCAGGAATGCCACTTGTCTGGTTCTAATCTCCCTTGGCATGTTGGGAGCTGTCGCTGGCTCTGTGGAGAGGAGTCAATGGGCCTTCTGAGCCACAACTCCACCCCACCCCCATCCCCAGGATTAGCTTGACTATGTTCTTAGGATAACAGGAGAACAGAGAGTGGAAACAGGGATAGGGAGGCGTTGAGATGGAGGCTCAGTCCACTTTCAAGCCCACACGGAGCTGTAACTAAAAATATTTTCACATGGGTGGGTCGGATGGTGGTGGCAGGGACACAGGGAACAGTCGGGCTGAGGGTGGTGCCAGCCTAGAAATTGGCTGGGTGCCCTAGTGACAGGACCCTGGAGATCTAGAGCCTTGTGGTAAAAGATGAGGGGACGGGAATCCTTAAATCACCTTGAGAAGGAAGCTCTCACAGATGGCAAAGCCCTGGGACAAAGACCGGTTGCCTGTCCTAGTTATGGCTCAGACCCTACACACACACACACACACACAGAAATAAATATTACATACACGTTGATTATACGTAGACAGAGAAACACCAACACACCCAGACCACAAACAAAAAGTTATATTTACATAGCATTCTACAAAGCACTTTAAATGAATGATGCCATGTGATGCTCAGCACCAACGGAGTCGAGAATTTGTTTCTTGCACTGTTATTTACCAGCTGTCATTTATCTATGGGGGGGGGCGGGGCTATAAGCCCATTAAAATGGGCTCCTTGAGGGCGGCTCTATCATCTCTTCCCTCTATCCCAGGGTCCTTAGCGCCATAATGGCACATAGACACATGCGAGGGATTTGGAAATTCCTTGCTGGACTGAATTAGATTAAGGATAATGATTGTGCCATAATAGAATTCTTTGTTGTTGGATCACAGGAGCTCAGCACACTGCCTGGGACATAGTAGGTGCTTAATAATGGCTTGCTTATTGATTGAGGGTTGATATGGCCTATAGTCTTCATGGCGTTGTCCGGAGGAAGGCAGTTTGTAAATTGTGAAGGGCTGTAGAACCGGGAACAAACATTATTATCTTAGGTAAGACAAGTATCACTATGTCCATTTCACAGATAAGGAAACTGAGATTCAGAGCTGAAGTGATAGGTCTCAGGTCATCTAGCAGAAAGTCAGATCTAAGTCTTTGTTATTCCAAATGCAGTCCCCCTCCCCCACCCCCACTATCTCTCTTCATTGTCTCAGGTACGAATATGTACACAGGCATGATTATGAGTATAAGAACAGATGCATCATTATCATTTCATTTATATCTAATTAGATACCCTACATTTGCATTTCCAATCCCGGGTTGACTTCGTACTATCTATGCTCCTTCTGGGGCTGCCTCCGTTCGTTCTTCCTGTAAAATGATGCTTTAGCTGAATGACTTGTCTGGTCTCTTCCAGACTTCATCTAGCCTAGAGAAGAGAGTCTAGAGAAAACACGAGAGCTGTCTTCAAGGTGGCCCTGGACGATGGCTTCCACTGGCTTTGCTTGACCCCAGGGGTCAGGACCACATGGAAGCTGCCCAGCCGCAGATCTCAACTCTGTGTAAGGACAAGCTTCTGAACCATCCGGCAGTGGAACAGGCTGGCTTGGGAGGCTGGGCATTCTTCCCCAGTGGAGGTCCTCAAGCATTGTCTGGATGACCATCCATCAGCAAATGTCACTCTTTATTATGTCTGGACGCATGCTGCCTCCCTTCCAGAGAGGGTTTGAGGTCAAGGAATGTTTTGGTTTTGCTTCCATGCTCTTAGTGTCTAACAGTGACCAGAACATTTTTCTCCCTAGATATGTGATTTCATCGATGTATGGACCCAGAGTAGGGAGGCTGGAGAGGTTAAAGAGATTTCCCAGGTCAAACACTTTGTGTATAAAGAGGGACTTGAACCCAGGCCTTCCTGACTCTGGTCTCAGTTCCCTAGCCACACAGTAAGTGTGCTTGTAGCAGGAATGAATGAATGAATGAATGAATGAATGAATGAATAGATAAACATTGTAGAATGGGTCCACGTTCAGATATCCCTTGGACTACAGGACATTGGAGGACCCTGTATCTCAGAGCTTCTGTGAGTCTATTATTAGACACCCACACACAGTTAAAATTAGGCACCAAGATACAAAGATACACAATGATCATTATAGTCGCACTGACACAGCCACACAGCTATTGTTCACACACACACACACACACACACACATACACCAGAGTTTCTGCAATCTTCTGCTTTCAGCACTGAGCCTCTGCTTCGGGCCAGACAGGACCTCCCAGCAACTGTGTCCAATGTTAGCTGATCCCAGTGGAGCCCCCTCCAAAGGCCAACTGCGTCACTGCCTGCTTTCAGCCTGTCCCTTTCACCCAAGGGTCTCGAGCTCATTACTAATATTATCAGGCAGCCACTATTCTTATCCTGCTCCTCTGACAGTGGGAGAAGCCAGAGTTTAAGCAGGGGAAGGGACTAGGCTTCTTATTCCAGAGGGAGCCTGGTCCAAAAATAAGGGGACAAGGGCCTAGGGCACTGCCTGGCTAGGGCAGAGCAAAGCAGGACAAAGAATTAGGGAGCTTTATGGGTTTTCATTTGTTTTCAGGCATGCCTTCCATTTCCCTTGGAAATGTAAACCAAAAAAGAGACAAAACCTAGGGCTTAGGATTCCCATTTCTCTCTTAGTCTGTCTCTCTCTGTCCCTCTTTGTATTTCTCTCTGTCTCTGTCTGTCTTTCTCCCTATATCCCTGTCTCTATCTCTCTGTCTCTGTCTCTACCTCTCTCTATCTGTTTCTCTCTGTCTGTCTCTCTTTTTCTCATGTCTGTCTCTCTTTTTCTCATGTCTCTCTCTCTCTCTCTCTCTCTCTCTCTCTCTCTCTCTCTCTCTAAAACCTCTGGAGATGTACAGTCTAAGGGATCTGGGTTCCAGACTCAGCTTAGCCACTAACTACCTAGGGGACCTTGGCCAAACCACAGTCGCTTTCTGGGCCTCCATTTCCTAATCAGACAAAGGAAAGGGCTGGATGATCTCAGAGGTGAAAGGATCTCACAGCCTCCTTTGTTCATCCTGTCTTTATGCAGTAATCCCTTCTATAATATATAGGCAAGAGGGACACCCCCCACCACTTTCTAGGTGTCCTCTAAGGTCCCTTTCAGGCCTCCCACTCCAGGATTCTAAAGCCCTTCCCCCTCTCCATGCTCACACCCCAGCCAGCCCCTTCCTCTCCTCCCTCCCCCATCCTGGCTGGGCTTGGGCCTATTTTTGAAGGTGTGCTGGGAGGACTTGGCTCATCAAAGCACCTGGTTCCCTGCCTGCTGAATGATCCCCATATAAACACAGCTGCCTCCCTTGTAGCCCCTCACCCCACAGCTGATGCCTCTGAGCCATAACAAAGTGATGTGAAGGTCACATGGACTGTGGACCCAGGAGGGCACTTGCTGGGCCTGAGGGGAGCCTGGAAGGAGTACCATACGACCGTCCTTATCTCAGTAAATGGGCAGAAGAAATTGAAAAGATTTTTTTTTAATCCTGAATCATTTTTTCTGTTATTTATCCCACTGTCTCCCTGGTAGCTGGCAAGAAAGTCCTTCTGACAAGCCAGTGTGGGGGAGTCAGCTCCCCAGACAGCCATGAAACAAAGACAGACGAGACAGGAGGCAGCAGAGAGACTCCCCACCCCCATCCCCAAGAAGTTTCCAGGCTTCCACAGATGCAGGAAAGAAATCCCTTCAAGAGATCCAGTGGAAACAAAATGATTCGGGTTCCTTACCTGTAAAATGGGAGGGAGCATTGGACTAGGTGGCCTTGGAGCCTCCAGCTCTATATCTGTGTTATTTCTTTCCCATGAACCAGTTCCCTCCTCTATAACATGAGGGGGCCAGATTCAATGATTTCTCAGGCCTCTTCTCTCTTTAAATCTACCATCCCTATGTTCATTGTAGGGATGGGAATGGGATGAGAGACACAGAAGGCTCCGGTGTTGTCTTTTCCCACCAGCTTGCTGTGTGACCTTGGGTGCATTGCTTAACTTGCCTGGGCCTCCTCTACAAAACGAGGAGATTGAACTCAGTGACAGCTGAGGTACCTTTGGGCTCTGATGTTGAAGGACA
Organism: Trichosurus vulpecula; assembly: GCF_011100635.1. Classification (NCBI taxonomy): domain Eukaryota; kingdom Metazoa; phylum Chordata; class Mammalia; order Diprotodontia; family Phalangeridae; genus Trichosurus; species Trichosurus vulpecula. The sequence continues at coordinate 294,201,140 of NC_050577.1, forward strand.
CTATACTGGTAGAACTTTAAGAGCATTATAATCCTCATCACTGGCCTCTCCATTCATGATCTCCTAAGAACCTCCCACCAGTCCCTGTGAGTTAAGGAGTAAAGCGTGGTTTCTGTCTTTTATATGAACTCACTGTGTGGCCCTGGATCAGTCATTTTTCCTTCTCCAGGCCCCAGCATCCTTGCATCTGACAAGGAAAGGGCAAGACTCAGACAAGCTGACCTTTGAGGTCATCCTCAACTCCCAAATTCTATAGTAAAGACTCTGGGCCTTTTATTCGGGTCTTTAAAGTTCTTGGGCAGTAAACTCACTTTCCAAATGAGGAAAACAAGTGAATGGGAAAATGGAAAAGTGGCAGTGTGGCTCAGTGGGGGGAAGCCTGCATTTGGAATCTGATGATCTGGGCCAGAAATTCTCACTGTTACTTAATACCTGCAGGACCAGGTAAGTCCTTGGTTCCCTCTCCCCTTCGTCACGCCCCTCCCCCCATCTGAGGTCTGCATCCTGTCTCAGACATTCACTAGCTGTGTGACTTGGTAGAATGAGGGGCTTGGTCTAGAGGGTCCCTTCTGCATTTGTTTTCTTGTGGTCTCTCTTTGCTTCCACTTCCCCATCTAGAACATATGGGGTTTGGCTAGACGGCCCCTCAGATTCCCTGCAGCTCAAAATCTGTGATTCTAGAATTGGTCAAATGAAAGGTTCTAACGTGGTGATTCTTTGTTCCTATGATCTGTCCAAGTTCCAGAAGTAAGACCAGTAGCTGAGGTGGGAATTAGCCTAGAATGGATATTGTCAAGGGTCTAAGAGCTATGATTTTGGGGATGTTGAGCCATCCCCCCTCCTTACCTCTGACCCCAAGAAGTACAAATAGCCACCCCCCAAAGAAAAGACACCTTTGAATTTAATTCCTTCAGAGACAGGCTGAGACAGAGATAGAGTGGCATTCCTGATGGCTCCTTTGCCATTATAATCTGAGATGTGGAACAAACAAGTGGCAGCCCAAAGACTCGGCAGTCTTCCAGAGCCACCCTCTCCTGGGCTTTGCATGGGCTTTTAAGACCTTTGGAAAGCCTCTTGCCTCTTATGTCCAAAATGATCCTGGTGGGGGGAAGGAAAATGTTTCCAAAAAGGCAGTGACCTCTGGGTCCCCAGCCCTGGTGCCAAACCAATGTCCTTTCAGAAGGCACAGACTCTTTGAGCAGGGGAGATTCTAGCCAGACCTACCCTATTGCTGCCACCACCCAAAAAGGAGCAGCTCAAAGACCACCCCCCCCAACACACACACCCTCGCACCAGGAGTTGGAGATTCATAGACTATTAGAGCTAGAAAGGAACTAAGAATATAGAATATAAGTGTTGAGAGGAACCTTAGAACCTAGAATATCAGGCCTTGGAGGATCCTTAGAATATGGACTATCAGATGTAAGAGAGACCTTAGACAGAATGTAAGAGTTGGGAGAGACATTAGAATATAGAATATCAGAGCTGAAAGGGACCTTAGAACACAGAATGTCCAAACCAAAAGGAATGCTAGAAGTTCAATGCCCTTATTTCTCAGAAGAGGAAACAGACCTAGAGAGAAATGAGCACCAGCTTGTCAGCTTCATGGGGGCAAGAACCAAGTTCCATGAAGGTGCTGGAGATTGGCTGGTGGTCCTCATATTTTTGAACAACCCCCATGTCGGGCTCCCTTGTCCCCCCCACCACAATTTTACTTTTGTAGGCTTTCTGATTTGATTCCTGGGGCTTCCAAAGTCCAGGAAGGAGAAAGACTCCTTTTCTTCCTATTTTCTGAAGGCCTCAGCTTGCCTCCCCAATCTCAGGTCAGCTAAAGTCTGGCCAACCGCCCTCCTATCAGGGAAATGACCCAGACGTTGAGGGAAGCTCAGGGTGAAAGAGCGGAACACTGCAGAAGACATTTGGCGAAGATACAAGACAGAGAATGGCTTTTCCAGCTGCTACCAAGATCAAAGGCACATATATGTGGAATGGACCTCCCAGGTTCACAGGCCCAGAGAGCAGACCTGACTTAACCAGGGTCACACAGGTGATAAGGGGCAGAACCAAGATTTGAATCCAGGTCCTCCAGCACCAAACCTACCAATTCTTTGTTCCCCTACTTCTTGGAGAAAGAAAATTTCAGTGATGCACTCAAGCTTGGAACAGACACCCAGCCATCCTCCTTGGGTGTGCAGTGAGGATGCACATTGGATCCTCAAGCCAGGAGGCATTGAGTCCAACACCCTCATTATACAAATAGGGAAACTGAGGCCTGGAGTGTAGATTTAACTTGTCCAAGGACATAGTGAGTTGGGGCAGAGCCAGGTTGCCTGGCACTGAGTTCCCTCCTGCACTACACCGGCTCCTGGGTGACCTAGGAGGGGAAAGCCCTAGATCTGGAGTCAGAGGGTCTGGGTTCCTCTCTCTGTCCTTTACTGCCTAGTTAACATTAGGGTAAATCACTTCCGCTCTTGGAATCTCATTTTCCCCATCTGTAAAATTGGGGGAGGAGGCTGGATTCAATGACCTCTGAAGCTGTCCTCTAAAGGACACTGGGCATGGAGTCAGGAAGACTTGAGTTTGAATCTTGCCTTCTACACTGATTAGCAGAGAGACCCAGGGCAAGTCACTTAACTTCCGTCTGCCTCAGTTTCTGCATCTGGAAAATGAAGGGGTGAGAGTAGCTGGCTTCTGGGCTTCCTTCAGCCTCTAAACCTTTGATTGCTTCCCAGCTCTAAATAACAGGTTTGTGTGTGTGTGTGTCTGTGTGTGTGTGTGTCTGTGTGTGTGTGTGTGCGCACGCGTTTTCCAAAGGACAGATCACATTCACATATATAAATATATGAAACTATTTGCTTAAGGCACATATATAACATATACTATACCTAGATTATCTTACAGTATTCTAGTATGTGTTATAATAAATGTCATAATAGATGATTTAGAATGAAATGGCCAAACTTGACCCCTCCCACACACACCCATCATTCCCCTGTCTAAAGAGCATTGGTGTTTGTATCTGCGTGATTGTTGAAGAGATCCCAAGCCGGCCCACAGAGGACGAGGTTGGGAAGGAGGGAAGGGAAGGAGAGCCCCAACTCTGAAGGCTGATATGGTCCCAGCTACAGGTTAGTGAAGACCAGACACAAAGGCAAGTGAAGACAACAAATTAGAAACAAAACTAATTAGAAACAAAAGACCAATGAGGAACCGAGTCAAAGCATCCCTGCCATTATAATGGAAGTCACTGAGGAAATAGGCCAATATCTCCCTTTACAGAACAGGGAAGCTAAGGCCGGGGAAATGGAAGAAATTTGCTCAAAACCACACAGTGAGTGACCCAGGAACCCGGAGACCAGTTTACAAAAGGCTGAGGGCGCTCACAGCCTTTTCAGGGGCTGATCAACTGATGAGTAAAATGCAGCAGACATTTGGCCAAGATGGAAGAGGGACAAGAACAGCTTTTCCAGCTGCTACCAAGACCAAGTAAATTGCAGTAAATCCCACCTGTGGTTCACACCTTTCCAAGCTTGGGTCCTTTCGAGGGTCTGGCCTGGTGGACAGCCTTCATTCTCTCTTCTGATTAGGCTTCCTGGGGTGCTAGGGCTCCTGGGTCTGGTCCCCAGCCCTGCCTATGAATTTCTGACATATTGCATTGGAAAGCACTCCTACCAGCCCTGTGTTCAAATCCTGATTCTGCCAAACTTTCTGTGTGACTTGGGGCCAGCCAATTCCTTTCTCTGGGCCTTGTTTTTTCCATCTGTTAAATGGAGTTGGACTGAATGATCTGGAAGGTGTCTAAAAACTCTGGATTTGGAGGCCAAGGATAAGTGTTTGAATCCAGGCTCTAGGGCTGAATATCTGTGTGTCTGAATGGGTCGCTCACCTCTCTGCCTTTCATTTCCCCCCTCTGTGTAAGGGGGTGGGGCACTAGGTGCTCCCTTAAAGCTCATTCCAGCTCTCCCACTCATTAATCCTTGACTCAACAGCCAGGAAGGGAAGAGGGGCTGCTTTGAGATCCTCACTAAAGGCAGTTAACCTTTGGCTGGGTGGTTGGGTGGGTGGGTGGCCACGGTCTGCCCCTCCCTTTACCTGATCAGCACCTCCTGCCCGTGGCCGGCGACATCTGCTTCCACCTTTCCCCAGACGTTCAGCACCAGTTGCCACTCTCCATCACTGAGCCCCATGGCGCTGCCCAAAGAAGATGAGCAAGAGTGTCAGTTGTCCCCAAGTTTCGAGTTGGGTTTGGAAGCAGCTCGAGCCTGCTGGGGGCCTTTATACCCTCCCCTGGGTCCTGGCCACTCCTATCAATTGACAGCCCCAGCCTTCCTCTCCCTGTCATCCCAGTCTGGGTCCTAATCTCTTTCTTTCTTGCTCACATGGAAGTTATTTTGGGTCCGGTGCCATAGTGGGCCTGCCCTAAGCCCAGGCCACCTGCTGGGGGAGGGGTGCGGTGAGCCTGGGGCTAGCCCCCTCCCGAGTCAGTCTGAAAGGGCACTGGCCAGTCCCTTGCCAGAAACCTGTAACTCAACTCTCCCCTCCTGCCAGGGGACTAGAAGAGGCCCCACCAGGCCTCCAAGTTTGGGATTCCAGCTTCTTGGCCCTTACTTTGGGGCCACAAGACCTGCTTACCTTATTTAGAACCTCTTCCCTGACCTTCCTGAAGTGATCTCAAAACTCTGAAGGGGAGAGGGGGAGAGAGCACCCCCAACACCAGCTGTTTCTCCCAGGTGCTTCCCTTTACTCAGTTATTCAAAAAACCTTTGCTAAGCACCTACTATGTGAGGGCAAGACTGTTTGGCACGGGAGAGATAAATATGTCAGAGGGTCACAGATTGGAGCTGGAAGGACTTTGGAGGTCATCTAATCCAACTGCCCCTCTGATTTTACAGATAAAGAAACTAACGTTAAGAAAGAAAAATGCCCGGGGTCCCATAGGTGAGAAAATAGCCGATCCCAATCCAAACCCAGGCCTCTGATTCTAAATAGAAGCTTTCCACCTTGCTTCACGGCCCCTCCGACGAATAAGAGTGCAGGTGGAAATCAATCAATGAACAGGCATTTAAGTGTGTATTGTGGCTAGCCCCTGGACTTGGGGTCAGCAAGACCTGAGTTCAAATCCTTCCTCAGACACTTACTAGCTGTATGACCCTTCCATTTCCTCGTCTGTAAAATGGAGATAATAGCACCTACCCCCAGAGGGTGGGCATCGGGATCAAACAGGATCATGCGCAGAAAGGGCTTTATCAAAACATTAGCGATTATTATCCCTCCCGTTATTATATCGTCATTAGGGCATTTACCGAAATGCTAGCTATTATTATTCTCACCACGATCCAGGCACTGTGCCAGGCCCTGGACAGGAAGTTCAGTTGAGCCACCAAGCATTTATTAAGTGCTTACTATGTGCCAAGCGCTGGGGATTCAAAGAAAAGGAAAAAAATGGTCCCTGCTTTCCAAGAGCGGAATGTGGAAGGCCTGGGTTCAAATTCTGGCCTCTGCCACTTACTAACTGGATGGCCTTGAGCAAGTCACTACAAGTTCTGGGGTCCGTGAGTCTTTGAGCTCTCTATGGACCCCTCCAGCTTTGGACCTATATTTATCTCTATGTGCTCTATCCCCATGGTCCTGGGAGAAGGGCCAAGGCAGCTGGTGATGAATAAGGGGAGGCCAGAGAGAAGGGGAACAGGGACCTGGGAGTGAAGCAAGCATGCCTGCCCTGCCCAGGAAATGGTGGTCTTCCCTAGGAATTCACTAGTCATGAGGACAGGGCCTCCAAACCAACGTTTCTCCAGGATAGGCATCCTGGGACTGCCATGAGCCCAGACCTGGGAGGGACTTTGGAAGTTACTGAACCCAACCCCCTGATTTTACTGCTAGGGAAACTGGGCCTCAGAAAGGTTAAGTGACTTGTCCAAAGTCACCTAGCAAATTGGTGCCAGACCCTTCTGAACCCCAGTTTCTTTATAAAAAGGAAAGGAGAGAAGGAGGTGAAGTCAGGGACCTCTGAGGTCCCCTCTACATCTGACTCGATGACCCCATAATTCTCTCAGTCTGTTTCTTCACTTCCCAAAAGGAAGGGATTGGACTGGACAACCTCCAAGGTCCCTCTTAGCTCTGGCTAACAAGGAGGGCCCTTAGGAGAAGAGGAAGCTCTCTGCTAAAGGGAAAGTGGAGGGAATGAGCCAGGCCAAGAACCCTAGAAGGAAACATAATAACATCTGGTGATCTCGGCTGCCTCCAGATTCCAGAGGATCCAGGGGGCAGGGGGGATGTTTGAAGCCTCCAGGGCCCAGCACAGCCATGAATGTGTTTAACAATGAGTTGGCTTAAGGCCAGCTGGCTGCCTCATTGCTCCCAAGTCCCCGAACCAGGAGGCTCCTCACCCAGGAGCCCAGCTCATCAACTTTTACCATTTAAGCAAATGGAAAGACCCTGGAACCTGGTTCCACTTTTCCATCTCCACAACAGAGCAGCCTTGCCCAGTGGTTGCCATAGAGATCCAGAGCCTCTCGCTCTGTTTTTATCATATAATTACCAGAATGGCAGCTCTCAGTATGCCAGGATCAGGCGTGTGTGGGGGAAGAGAGGTTCTGGAAAAGCCGATGGAATTTCAGTGAAAAAAATCTCCCCCCCGCCCCCCCCCCCGGGGCCTTTACACAGTCTTTTATTTTCCACTGATGGTTTGTTATTTAGGTGGGCTTCTAGACAAGAGAAGCACAGGACAAAGAATCTTGATTCTGGACTCAGAGAGCCTAGGTTTGAATCCCACCTATCTTGTGACTAGTATGACCTTGGGTCATATTTAACTTCCTTGGGTCTCTGTTTCCTCATCTGTAAAATGAGACAGTTCGACTTTACGATCTCAAACTTGCTTCCAGCTATAATCTAAGATGATTAATTTATAGATGGAGACAACGAGACCCAGAGGGGGGAAGTGAAGGGTCAGGACTCAAACCCGACTCCCGACTCCCAGACCTGTGCTCTTCTCACTGAACACCACGGTCTCTCTAGTTTTGTTGGTAGACAGCCCTCCTGGTCCATTCCAGGAGGGAAGGTCCTGTACTCTGGGCCCTTTACATCCTGTCCCTCCCAGCTCTGAGAACTCTGGAGCAAGATTTTGTAAAGGGACCAGCTTCTACCCTGTCCTTTCCCTCTGCATACACACCTCCAGTGATCTCTGGGAGGAGGACTGGGCAGGGAGGGGAAGGGCAGAGAGGAGAGGGCTTGAAACCCTTCTACAGCCATGAGTGCAGCTATTTCTTTCCCCCAAGGCTCAGCTTCAGGGATCTGGCAAAGTTTTCCTGAGACTCAGTTTGTCTGTCTGTAGCTTCTACCCATTGTTCCTGATTCCACCTCTAGGGGAAACTTTGAGCAAGTATGGCCCCCTTTCCATTTGATAGCCCTTTAATTCTGGAAGATGTTTGTCATCCCTCCACTGAATCTGCTCTTCTCCAGTTCAGACATTTCCAGTTTCTTCAGCCAATCTTCTCAAAACACACCTTGAATTCACTTCCATTTATAAAGTCATGCTGGGATCTCTCCTCCTGTTCCTACTCCTCCTCCTCTTCCTCCTCTTCCTCCTCCCCCTCCTCCTGCTCCCTCCTCCTCCTCTTCCTCCTCCCCCTCCTCCTGCTTCTCCTCCTCCTCCTCTTCCTCCTCCCCCTCCTCCTGCTTCTCCTCCTCCTCCTCTTCCTCTTCCTCCTCCTCCTTCTCTCTCTTTCCCCCTGCCCCCCCACAGTGGGATTTTGTCACCACATGAACTAAGGGTTACTAAAACTCTAAAAAGATTAGGGATGAGATCGTTTGGCAGCTCTTTTTCCTTGCCTGTTACAAGAGAAAGAGCCCTTCCTTTGGTATTGTAGAACCTGGATTCGAAGGCTGCCGCCATCCCCTCTACGACTGCACTTATCTGGGCCTCAGTCCCCTCATCTGTAGAATGGCAGTGTTGGACTCTGAGGTCCCTTCCAGCTGTGGGTCTGGGGTCCCACAGCGCTCGTTACAAAGATAATGAAGATTCCCTCTCTGTCCTCAAGGAACTTAAGATCCAGCTCCATGGGCTCACCACAAGGGAAGCCATCGAGTAACCAGGCAGACCTGTACAGCCTCCCCTTCCAGCTTGGCTCTTCACTCCAAAGAGACTACCGCTGTCCCAAATATATGGAGAGACTCCTCCCTCTCTGGGACTGGCCTTCACAGCCCCTTTATGAATGATGCCAGGAAGCTACATTCAGTGCTTATGGATCCACTTCATTAACATTGTCCCATCCAACGCAGGCCCCTCCCTGTGCCCAGGCTCCGAGTGCCCTCTGGGCGTCACTGCACATCACAACGCAATGGAAAAGGAGCCGCCTTTGGAGACAAGGCATTTGGTTTAGATCTCAGCTCTGCTTTGACTCTGAAGCCAGTGCCCTGGCAATGCTGCCCTCATGTGCCCTTGGCCAAGTCACTTCCCTTCTCTGGAGCTCAGTTCCCCCAACTGTGAAATGATGGAGTTGGATTTGATGAGAACTAAGGCCCATTATCATTCTGGATCATATGATCTATTCTAGGCTAGGTGTTTTGGGGTGAAGAGGAGAGAAGAGAGGAGAAAAGAGGAGATGAGAGGAAAGAGGAGAATAGAGAAAAAGGGAGGAGAGTGGAGGGGAAGGAAGGCAAGAGAAGAGGGGAGAAGAGATAAGAGAGGAAAGGAAAGGAGAAGAGAGGACAGGAGAAAAGAGGAGAGGGGAATGGAGGGGAGGGGAGGGGAGAGGAGAGGAAGAGAGGAGGTGAAGGGAGAGAGGAGGCAAGAGGAGAGGGGAGAAAAGGGGTGAAGAGAGCAGAGGGGAAGGGAGAGCAGGAAAAGGCAAGTAGGAGAGTGGAAGCCAGACACGAGAGACCAGTTTTCCCACCCCCAACAGCTGCATCCATCACCACCTTGGCCAGGCCTCCTGCCCAGCTTCTGCCTTCTCCCTCTAGCTCCCCACCCCCTAGATTTAGCTTGTAGGCCCTGGCTGGGCTGTCCTCCTCCCAACCCCCTCTCCTATCCTCCCTGCCTGCCTCAACTCAGCCCACTGTTGGCAGCAGCGAGCAGCTGGGCTGGGGGCCAGATCAGGCCTCAATTCCACCCCAGATATGCCGCAGTTTGAAGGCCCTCTCCCCTCAGCCCCCGTTGGGTCCAGGATCTGGAGCTGTTCCCCCTGCCCCAAAGCCCTTTCTCCCTCTGCATCTGCCCAGGCTCCATAACAACCATTGTGCCAAAGCATCAAGCCCACCATCCTCACCTCACTGTCTTCACCTCGCCTCCCGCCAAACTTCCCCAGGCACAAGTGGGGGGTGGGGAGAGGTGTCCCTGAGCGCTCTAGGATTAGGGGCGGGGGTGGGGAGAAATACAGGGAACTAAAAATACAGTTTTAAAAGAGAAGGTTCTGCCTATTCTGAGTTGCAGGGAGTAGCAATCTTAGCCCTGGGTGGAAGCTTAGTGATTGTCGAGTCCAACTCTTTCATTCTACAGAAGGGGAAACTGAGACCTTGGGAAAGGAAGTAATTCATCCAAAGGTGGTAACAGAGCAGGGAGTGAAACTCAAGCCCTCTGACTCCACCACTAGAGTGCTCTTGGACTATGAGAGTAATGAGAGCCATGGGCTCATAGTCAGAAAAGCCCATGTCAACCATTCACAAGCTTCCCTCTCAGCCTCAGTGGAAGGTCCCTCTTAGGAATAACCTGGCAGATCCTGTCTAGCAGATATCCCTGAGACTCCTTGGTTCCTTCCTGGAATGTCAATAGATAGGACCATCCCACTGAGAGATAACTTGATAGACCCTTCCTGGGAGATATCCCTGGGACTCTGTGACTCCACCAAGGAATGTAAATGAGATTATCCCACTAGTACGATAACCTGACTGAATCTTTTGATCAGCCAGGACCTTTGTTCCTCTTCCCCCCTACTCTGTACCCCCATATCCTATATAAGCCAAGCCATCACCCCAACACATTTGCCATTGATTTGTGGTGCCGTACCCCGATGGCCGCCGGCTAATAAATTCTCCACTTAAAACTTATACTCTGTGGTGTGTCTCGCTCGCTTCTGGTACAACACTACCATGATGAGTTCCACCATACCTCCCAGCCTGGAGAAGCCAAGCTGGGCTCCCAGGGTGTGGGGTCTGGGAAAACCCTCCCCACCAAACCAGAATACATACTCTGGTCCTTGGAGGTCATTCTGTGACTACAGAGGGACTTCAAAGTTTTAATGGGTAGGTCCAAACTCCCAGGCCAGGGGGAAGAGAAGGATGAGAGACTGCAGGGGTATGTCTGCTGCCATCTGGTGGTAGCCGGTTGTGATGGTGGTGATGGGTATGTCTATGAGTGGGGAGAAGGGAGGACAGACAGACAGACAGACAGACACAGAGAGACAAAGAGGCAGAGAGAGGGAAACTGGGGAAGGGAGAGAGATACAGAGAGGATGAGAGAGACAAAAGACACACGAAAAAGGCGAGACAGGGTTATGGTGAGACAGAAAGAGATACAGAGACAGAGAGAAGGAAAAAGAAAGAGACATGCGAAGATAGAAAGAGAAAGAGAGAAGAGGAAGGAGAAAGAGAGAGATAGAGCATTAGAAACAGAGGCATGCAAAGCAAAAAGGACAGAGTCGTAGATGAAGAGAGAGGAAGACAGCCAGCCAGAGACAAAGAGATCACAGAGTTAGAGAGAGACCTTAGAGAATCCACCGAGCTAGAGAGAAGGGCAGTCCTCGCATAAGGAACATCATAAGGAAAGGCAGGCAGGTGGAGGGGATAAGCACCGGGCTTGTTTAGGGGATGGCGGATAATGACTACCATCGGCACAGAGGATGTAGGACGAGGCAAGGCTGAAAATGAAGAGGGAACCGATTGGGGAAGGCCTTGAACTGGAATTTTGTTCCACAGGCAATAGGAGTGGAGATGTGACCCCAGAGTCAAGAAGATCTGGATCCAATTCTCACCTTGGACACATACTGGCTATATGACCTTGAGCCAATCGGAAACATTCAGTGGCTGAAGTTGCAAAACAGTTGCTAATCTGTATTGGTGAAAGGGCTTTCTCAATGGGAGTTCCCTATACCAATGAAATCATATGTCTGGCTTCAATCACTGAAAAATTTTCAACAATATGAGTAAGAAAAGTTCACGTTTATCTAATACTTTCACCTTTGTTAAATGCTGTTCTATCTCCCCTCTAGGATCCATAGGATTATTGTGACCATCTTGCAGATGAGGAAACAATCTCAGACACAAAGTAAATTGCCCAGGGCCGCTAAAGGCAGCTAGTCTAAAGCAAGGTCCAGCTGATGCAGCCAGGACTAGAACCCAGGTCTCTATATTAGGATAACACTTCAGTTCTAACAGGATTTCCAGTTTACAACCTGCTTTCCCTATAACCTCTTCGAGGAAGGGGTTCAAATAAAAGGCAGTTGGGTAACATTGAGAGAAAACTGGATTTGGAGTCAGAGCGTATTTGCCACTTGGAGCAGCTAGGTGGTACAGTGCATAGAGCGCTGGACCTAGAGTCAGGAAGATTCATCTTTCTGAGTTCAAACCTGAGTTCAGACATGTGACCCTGGGCAAGTCATTTAACCCTATTTGCCTCAGTTTCCTCGTCTGTTAAAATGAGCTGGAGAAGGAAATGGCAAACCACTGCCAAGAAAACCCCAAAACAGGATCATGAAGAAAAAACAACAGCTATGTGGCCTCGGGCAAGTCACTCAACCTCATTCTCTTCATATGTAGAATGAAAGGGTTAGACTACATGGCCTTAGTGTGGGTCATTTCCAGCTCTAAACCCATAACCCTGTAGCACATACTCTGAAACTACTACCGCAATCCCTATGTACACTTTCAGATCGTGTTCCCAGAGCTCAAGTGGCTACTTAGTATCCTCTCAAAGTCTGAACCTGAAGGGTTACGGGTATTTTTCCCTAATGTTATATATCTCACAAGCCCCCATCGGTGTGTTTCTAGTTATGATTTTCAGTTGGTATCAGTCAGCCAGACTTGAGTGTTTTATTATGTCTCTATAATTTAAAAAAAAAACCCTCTAAAGTCAGCGAATACTCTCCTATGTACATACTCTCCCAAGAACATACAGAGTGGACTCAAATGCAGGTGGCAAAGGGGTAACTGGCAGCTCCTGGAAGTCCTTTTGCTGGAGTTCTCAAGATGTTCCCCTTAGGCGGGGTGCACTTTTTTTTTCCTCCTAGGCTATTTGTAGAGTCTTGAATCTTCATGAAGTCTGTCCTTGGCTACTGTTGCAGACATTGCAATCAGCTATTCTGGGCATACTGCTAGGACAAAAATCGAAATCCTCTAGCTCTCCAAAGTTCACAAGGCCCCCTCCAGACAAGAGAGTAGAGGTGGGGTTAGTGGTGAGATGGAGCCTGAGCTTGAAGCCTTCCCTTCCCAAGGAGAGAACCTTGGCACTTTCTTCTCTGTCACCACTTCTTGCTCCAAATCTCTGATTCCAACTAGCTTAATAATTTAATACAGGACTCCAAAGGCATGACCCAAGTCCTTCAGCCAATCCAAACAGATTTCTTAGGATACCTAGGGAGCTGCCCAGGCCTGGTTCACCCCTAGCAAACAAAGGAGATGTGTTCTCACCTGATAAATGTAATCAGGCACAACATATTATCACTTACTTCAAGTGGGATAAGTTAACTGATTTACCAACTCAGTGATCTCTAACTTTACATATATAAATAGAGTGATCTTTACTTTATGGGTGAGAAAACAGACTTTGAGCTGACTTGCCAAGGGAACCTAGACCTCCTAATTCCATGTCCCAAGGATCTTTGCAACTAACTGTTAAACCTGAAAATTTGGTTGAAGGAAACAACAGAGCTAGGTGATAGAAAAATCCATGTTGTTTAGTATTTTCCCTTAAAGCATAGAGGAGCTAGCTTACTTGTACGTACAAGGAGTCAGAGTATAAACTCTGGCTGCCTGAACAAAGCAATGAGAAAACTTATATAAGTTATTTTAGCAGAGCTAGCAAGCCTGTAAGACCTCATTTTTATGACCCCCATGTATGTTTAACCATGATACGAGAAGAGGATTTTCCTTAATGGAATAGAGTTGTAAAGGATGTTGACAAAAGTCAGTTGAGACTACAGCCCAGCGTCTCTGTGTCTCATTACATTCCATAACATAGTATATACCTGTAGAATATTAAGCAAGGTAATCTCTCTTGGGGTTAGGGTAACGTCCTTAATGATCCGGCCTTGTTGACAGAGGTAAGGGTATTGCCTGAGCAAACTTTTAGAGAGAACAAAGAAGCCCAGGTCCTGGATCTTCATCCAGTTACTCATTAAATCAGGCTCTGGGTCTGGTTGAAATTAGAAAATTAGAAATTAGAAAAATTTTTCACAATACTTAAGCTACCTTTCCTAGGAGGGACTGACCTTCCCAACTCAGTATGGAGCAAAGAAATTAACTCAGAAACCCCTTTCTTATCAGCTGGGGGATGCCCAAGTCAGAACAAGGTCTTCAGTGAGCAACCATTTGGGGCCAGGCTTCAGAGTCCACGTACAGGTGGGAGACCTCACCACCTGCTCTGAGCAGGATACAGTTTCTCTTCCTGAGCCAAGACTGGGAACCCTCAGGTCTGTTTTGATGCATCACCAAGGTGCCCCTACCAAGCAACTGGCACTCATATGGCACCTTCCCTGCTGCAGGTCACAGCCCTTACATGGTACTTATTCTCTGTATTGCCTTAAGTGAAGTGAGTCATTGTTCATTCCTGTCTCCCTTTTGTAGACAGGGGTTACAGTAGGGCATGGAGCTAAGCTGAGAACAGCACCTGAAGGCCATGGCCGGCCCCTCCCCAGGTTGGGAGGCAGTGGTGGATTAAACCAGGGACTTTTAGCCTCTTTGGAGGCTTGCTAAAGCCTACACACTCCTTCTCAGAATCATGTTTTTAAATGCATAAAGAATAAGCTATATTGAAATGGCCGTAATTTTTGTAGGTTAAGATCCTCTGATTTAGTCCATCTCTCTAATTTTATAGATGGGCAAACTGAGGCTTAGACAGAGAAGTGACTTCCTCAAAGTCACACAGGTATTAAGAAGCAGAGTTAGGATTCAAACGCAGGTTGTCTGATTCCAAATTCAGTTGCCCTTTATGCCCATGCCTGGGAGGCCAGCCAGATCCCCTGGGTAGTGTTTCCCAATGAGAACAAAGGAGGTTTCTTCTCAGGCAAAGAAGCTGCACCCTTAGGGGGTCGCTCAGCTGACTCCTTGCCTCTGGTCTTCATCTCACTCAGGATTTCTCTTTGTCCCCCTGTTGGAACCTGCCCTGGGCCCAGGGCAGTATTCAGAGAGAACACAACAGCTTCTTAAGTCCTGGTCCCCCTCGCTCTTCCCACTCCCGACAGTCACTTCTTAATCTGCCATCCAAGGTCAGTCTTGGGCAATGCTTGAAATGGCCAGGTGCTTCTGGCCCCCAAACTCCCCTTTCTGGGCCCTCTCCCAGCTTTCCAGCACCTCCTTCCCATTGGGCTCCCTCTGTGCTTCTGGCAGCTCTTCCTCTCAGAGAAGTAGCCCTCTAGAAAGGAAAAATCCTGGCCTCAGAGTCCAGAAATCCTTGTTCCAGTCCGAGCTCTGAAATGACCTCTCTGTGTGATTCAGCCAACCTGCTCCCTTTCTCAGGACCCTCTCCTTCTTAATCTATAAAATGCATTTCCCCCCACCCATATTCTGTTCTAGGGTCCATCCCAGTTCTAACATTCTCTATTCTCAGGCCCCTCCCAGCTCTGATATCCCCTGTTCTCAGACCCCTCCCAGCTCTTACATTCTATTGTCTAATTTCTTTCTTGCCCTCATACTCTAAAATTCTAGGAAAAGTCTCTAACATGGCTGGATGTGAAGGATGTATCCTACCTGATGCAAAGAGGTCATGAGCTACGGGTATAGAATGGGGCATACGTTTTCAAAACTAGTCAACATACTGATTTTCTTTCTTAGGTCTCATTTAGTTGTTACAAGGGAAGGTTCTACTGAGAGGGACTATTGGGAAGTGACAGCATATTTTTTTAAAAAGAGAAAAAGAACTTAAATAAAACACTTTAAAAGGAAAAGGGAGGTGGAGTCAAGATGGCAGAGTAGAGGCGGCGACATCACCAAACTCTAACAACATTCCCCTCCAAACAACTTTAAAATAATGCCTCAAATGAAATTTTAAAGTGACAGTGCCAACCCAAGATCAAGGTGAGACAATTTTCCGGCCTAAGACAACTTAGAAGGTTGGCAGGAGAGGTCTGTAACACTGGACTGGGGGCTGGCCGGGAGAGTACCAGTGGTGGACCTTGGAGGTGGTCCCAATAGCAGCAGCAGCAGTAGCCCAGAAATGATAATGGGGTTGGATAACTGGTCAGAAATTACGGGAACCCTTTGTTGGGTACTGGGTGCAGTTGGTGCTGTTTGGCAATTCTATTGCCCATATGCAGTTCTGGGACACAGTTCCAGGGTGGAGAGGAGTGCTGGTGCTTGAAGCCACAGGACAATAGGGGCCCTTACTGGGTAAAAATCAAAGCACAGAGCAGGAGAGCTGTGCCCACACCCCTCCCACCTTAGAAGCTCTGAAAACTTGCAGCCTCCCTGAACTAGCCCTGAAAACAGTAGCACCAAAAAGCCTGAAGCTTGGGACAGTGCCTCCTCACCCCCAGGTGAGTAGAGCCCAACTTTAACATAAAGTTCAAAGTCAAGAAATAGGCTAGAAAAATGAACAAACAACAACAGAAACAAGAACTTGACCATTAAAAGCTACTACATGGCAGGAAAGATCAAGATACAATCTCAGAAGAAGACAATGATGTGAAAATAACTACAACCAAAACCTCAAAGAAAAATGTTAATTGGAAACAAGCCCAACAAGAATTCCTGGTGGCATCAACAAAAGAAATAAGAGTGGTAGAGGAAAAATTGGGAAGGAAATGAGAGTGATGCATTTTGCTAATGCTATATTACAATGAAGTAATATAAAAAAATTTACAGCAAGTTTCTCTGATAAAGGCCTCATTTCTCAAATATGTAGGGAACTGAGTCAAATTTATAAAACTAAGAGCCCAATTGAAAAATGGTCAAAGAACATGAATAGACAGTTTTCCAAAGAAGAAATCAATGTTATTAATAGTAATATGAAAAAATGCTCTAAATCACTCGTGATTAGAGAAATGCAAATTAAAATAACTCCAAGGTACCGTCTGACACCTATCAGAAATGATAAATGCTGGAGGGCATATGGATAAATAGAGACACTAATGCACTGTGGTGGAGCGGTGACCTGGTCCAACCATTCTGGAGAACAAATTGGAAGTATGCCCATAAGGTTATAAAATTGTGCATACCCTTTGATCCATCAATACTGCTACTAGTTCTGTGCCCCAAAGACATCAAAGAAAAAGGAAGAGGACCTATATGTACAAAAATATTTATAGCAGCTCTCTTTGCAAAGAATTAGAAATTGAGGGAATGCTCATCAATTGGAGAATGGCTAAACAAGTTGTGGCATATGATTGTGATGGAGTACTAGTGTGCTATAAGAAGTATTGAGGGGGTGGTTTCAGAAAAAAAAAAACAAGGCAAGATTTATATGAACTGATGCAAAGTGAAGTGGGAAGAACCAGGACATCATTATGAGTAGTAACAGTAATGTTGTAATGATCAACTGCGAAAGATTTGGTTACTCTGATCAATACATTCAATCATCCACAACAATTCTAAAGAACTCATGCTGAAAAAATACTCTTCACCTCCAGAGAAAGGACTGATGAGCTCTGCATGCAAATGGCAGTCTAGTTTTCTCACTTATTCTTGCTTTTTTCTTGCAATATGGAAATGTTTTGCATGATTACACATGTATAATTGATATCACATTGCTTGCTTTCCCAGTGGGTGGTGGAGAGTGAGAGGGAGGGAGAGAATTTGGACCACAAATTTTTTAAATGTTAAAAATAAAATAAAATTTTTTTAAAATGTTAAAAATAGATAACCGCCTTTTTTGCAAGAAAAGCATCTGGTAAATTTACTCACTCTGAGGTGTCAGGGATGACATCAGGGCATCTTGAGCGAAAGATAGGAAGGAGTTTGTACCAGGCAAGTCAAACCACCTCCCCCTGAGACCCAAAGGGACATAACTTGGGCCTTTGAACCCAAGAACTTTGGGAATAACGGAGCCCTTCAGATTACTCTCCTCTGCATAATATTGGTTCTCACTCAGTTTCCTTTACAAGTGAACCTGAAAGATCATCCAAGCAAAGTAGACTTCATAGCCTCAACCTGTACTGAGTTTCTGGGAGCAAGAGAGGAAAACACAGACCCTGATCTGGTTTGAAGGGATGTGGGATCACCATGACGGGTTAAATGAGAGTTACAAGAAATTTCTTTTTTTAAATCAATTTGCATGGATTTTTTATTGTTGTTTTTGTATTACCTAGACTTGCTTCTTTATCCTTCCCCTTCTCCCTTTCCAGAGAGCCATCCTTTATAGGGAAAATTTTAAAAAACAAAAGGAGGAAAAAGAGAACAATACAACAAAACCAATTGATATATTAAAAATCCTGACATTATGTGCCATGTTACATACTCACAGCCATTCCTGTCTACCCCCTCACCATCTCTGCAAAATTGTATCTTTTCAAACATCTTCTAATCTTGTTCTTCATGACTCTTTTTCATTTTTTAAAAAATTTCTTGGGGGAAATGGTTCTTTCCATTTACATTGTGGTAGACATTATGTATATTGTTTTCCTGGCTCTGCTTAACTTTGCATCAGTTCATGTTAAGTCTTCCCAGGTTTCTCTGTATTTGTCACATTTGTCATTTCTTACAGCACAGTAAGATTTCCATAACACACACATACCACAAGTCATTTAGCCATTCCCTAGTCAATGGGCATTGATTTTGTTTCCCATTCGTTGCTACCATACACACATAAAAAAGTGTTGCTTATAAATATTTTGCCATATATGGGGACAGTGACTTCCTCAGGGGGTGGTGGTGGATATACCTATAAGTGAAGTCTTTGAGTCAAAGGTTAAGGACATTTTAGTCCCTTTATTTGTATAATTCCAAATACAAGGAATTTCTAACCCTAAATCAGATAGTTGCCCGAGGACCCCGATTTTGAATCTACACCAGACACAGGGAATCAAAGCAACAGATTTAATCAACACCTGGGGAGCTCTGGCTGGCTTTTTTTTGGCTGTCCTGTTTTAGCTGTTGTAACTTGCAGGCTTGGCTATGGACTAAAAAGAGATCAGCTTGTCCTGGTCAAGGAAAGACTTTCAATTTGCTGTGTATTAATTAGCAGCTGGGCACTGGGAACCTAAGCTAGCTCAGAAGAACTTAAGCCCAGAAGATGGTAGCAGAGAGAACTTTAGCATTCATGTGTTAAAGCAGAGACAATCAGAAGAAAGAAAGAAGAAATACAATACTCAGTAGAGAACAGACACCTGACACTCAGCGTAGACATGGAACCTTCCACGAAGAAGACACACCCCTCAATGTGACCCTCAGAGAGTAAGATGAGCTGCTCGCTAGGGAGCAGCAGGGTAATGCCAGCATCCGGAGAGGTCAGCAGCCCTGCTGTGTTAGAAGTTTGAGTCATCTTGGCCATACACGGACCCTTATGTGTCCTTAAGGGTATGCCCCTTCACGCATGCTCCCCAGTTATAAATGTTCCTGTTGTGAGTACCTTCCTTCCCTAGTGGTGGGGACAGACAGAATGCTACATCTGATTTTTTATTGTTACTTTCATCAACGTGTATTTGATTATCTTCCAAATTATTATTATATATATTTGCATATATTTGTTTTGTTTTGAACTAGAATGTTCTCCAGGTTGCTGTTGTTCAGTCGTGCCTGGCTTTTCATGACCCCACATAGGGTTTTCTTGGCAGAAATACTAGAGTGATTTGCCATTTCCTTCTCCAATGGATTAAGGCAAATGGAGGTTAAGTGACTTGCCCAGATGACAAAGCTAGTATCTGAGGCTCAATTTGAGCTCAGGTCTTCCTGACTCTAGGTCCAGTGCTCTACCCACTGAGCCACCTAGCTGCCTTCAAAGCAAACAGAGGTCAAGTGACTTTCCCAGGATCACAAAGCTAGTAAGAGTCTGAGGCTGGATTTGAACTCTAGTCTTCCTGACTCCAGGCCCAATGTGCCATCCACTGAGCCATCTAGCTGCCTCTGTCCTCCAGATTGTAGGTAATTAGTACATACAGCAGTGGGAGCTTATGAGTTTGTGACTTAAAGCAGGGACTGACCCATAGAGAACCTCAAATCTGGGGCAGCTGTTCTGGGGGCCCACATGTGAGAGATAGTGTACCCCAGCTACACAAATCTCACATTATTTACATTGCATTAGTAATTATGGTATCCTACTTGCTCTGTCTCCTGGTTTCCTGCAATTCCTTTGCCAATGGAATAAATTACAGATAGTGAATTTCAGGCATGTGTTTTTAGGGGAAAGGTAAAAAGAGCTACCCAAATATGATCTGGAGCTGGAAGGGCCCTTGGAAATTTTCTTAGTCCAAACTTTCACTTTATAATTGAGGGAAACTGAGGCACAGTTTCCTAATAATAATAATAGGGCTCTGAACCCAGGTTCCCTAGTGCTCCTTCCACATTACATCCCACACTTCATGTGAAGTCAGCCCTGCTGTACATACCAAATGTGTGCCCAGGTTCGGAGCCTGCCTCTGAGGCTCCCAGAATTGTGAAGAGGAGCCAAGTATATGTCCATTGCCAGGCAAAACAACAGAGTCATGCTGTGACTTTTCTTCCAATTCAGCCAGCTGCTTATTCCCTTCTGCTCGCCTCCGCTGCAGGGGCTCCCTCCACTCTGGGGCCTTGTGGGGCTGCTGTCCAGGGCTATCTACAAATAAGTCTAGCGATGCCCCCAGCACAGACGCTATTTGTGCTCCTTCCAGCAAAGCCTGCTTAGGAGACCTGAGAAAGGAAGGGGGAGATAAGATTGGAGTTCATTTTACTGACCAGTTCCTACTTTCTCCTGTTCACAAAGCAAGATCTTTATTATCACTGGGCAAGTGGTTTTAAGATTTTCCCAGAAATGAGCAAAGTCCCTCTCTGAGAGTGCCAAGTGACCCTGCCGGGTGTGGCTGCACAAACATTGCGACTCCCTGTGGACTAGGAAAAAAACCCCAAACCAACTGCTATTCTGTGTCAGTTTTTCATCACTTTTTCCGAGGCAGCCCAGGGTGTCTGTCTGGGTCTCAGACACATACTGTTCCACTACCTGGCGAACAGCCCTCGAAGAGGTAAGAACACCTGTCTTATAACTTGTATGCTGTTGACGCGGGAGCATGAACCGCCCCCAGGACTTAGCGATGGTCTGTGGAGGAGAGTGAGTACAGAGTCACCCACTGTGAGGGAGGTGGGTGGCTGATAAAGGAGAGGGGCTGCTCTAGGGGAGCCTTTTAAAGTCAAGAAAGGTATTCAGCCCCAGGAGTTCCAAGGGAGCTGGCCAGGACCCTAAGACTACTCCCATAGCTAGCAAGAAACAAGTTTATAGGGCTTGGGGCTTGGTTAACCTGGTATAGGATCCAGTCTGTGATTGGCAGACACTCTCTCCATTTCTGTCCTATCCCCTGGCTAATGATACCTTCCTTCCCTCTGGAGAACTTTTACGGCTAGATCTCACTTGGTGGAACAAACAGGCTCTTTCTCTTTTAAAGGCTGACTTTATTGAAAATGTTGGTAAATTGGGAAGTCGAAGGAGCATTCCCCCAGGAAATATTTTTGGCTCCCAAAGATGTAATTAACATCACACTTTAGCAAACCCTTTGAATCTCATAGACAGAGGTGAGAAAAGACCATTTTCTGATTAAATACTAATAACAGGGCTCAGCAGAACTCACCCTGTGCAATACTCCAGCGAATCTAAGATATCAAGGTTCGAGTCTCATGCAAGGGCAGCTCCTGTGTGTTACATGGCCTTAGGGCTCAGTCCCTACTATCTAGCTCCTTTGTATCTTTGTACTTCTTTGGATAATCGCAGTAACATTATTAATAATAGCTAACTGTAAAGGCTGAGGTCTGCAAAGCACGTTACAAATGTTACTTCATTTGATCCTCAAAACAACCAAGGGAGGTAGGGGCTATTGTTGCTCAGTCATGTTCGACTCTCAGTGACATCTTCTCTCAGTGACGCCATTTGGGGTTTTCTTGGCAGAAATACTAGAGTGATTTGCCATTTCCTTCTCCAGCTCATTTTTACAGATGAGAAACTGAGGCAAGCAGGGTGAAGTGACTTGACCAGGATCACACAGCTAGATAAGTGCATGAGGCAGGTTTTGAACTCAGGTCCTCCTAACTCCAGGTGCTCTATCCACTGTTCCACCTAGCTGCCCTTCTTTGCCTTGTTTTTAGGAAGTATCAGAACTGGAGAAGAAAGAGATTTAGTATAAAGAATACTGGACTTGGAGTCAAGAGAAACCTAGGTTCAAGTCCTGCCTTCAATATGTCCTGGTTCTGGGACCACGGGCAAGTCACTTTGCTTCTCTGGGCCTCAGTTTCCTCATTTGGTAAAATGAACGAGTTGGACTCAGTGATCTCCAAAGGTCTCTTCCAGCTCTAGCTTTCTGTCAGGATTCAAACCCAGGTCCCTGATTTCCAATTTGGTGCTGTTGCCGCTCCTGACCTAGGAGCAAGTAGGTCCAGGTGACCTCCAGGGTCCTATCCATCAGATTCCAGGGTTCTATTAATCAGGAAGGGGAAGGAACTAAGCATTTATTAAGCACTTACTATGTGCCCAGCACCATGCTAAGCGCTTTACAAACGTTATCTAATTTGATCTTCACAACAACCCTGGGACATAGGTGCTATTGTTAACCCAGGCAAGCAGAAGGTAAGTGACTTGCCCAGGGTCACCCAGCTAGAGGGCAAATTTGAACTCATGTCTTCCTGACTCCTGGCCCAGAGCTCTGTGCACCATGGTGCCCCCAGTGGCCTCTGTGGGAACTGTGCCAAGTTGTAGGCACAGCTGTGAATCTGCAACTTTGCTTTTAAGCTAGAAAAGTAGTCCTCCATTTACAAAGCAACGAATGAAGGAGAAACAATCTTCCAGGTTATAAGGACTTGTCTGTCATGATTACGATGGTGAAAATAATATAAACAGGCCAAAGAACTGATTGTTATCTGAGAGTTCTGGGTGTGGAAAGTCCTTTCGCTAGTATTCCTTCTATTGTTTGGTAGAATAGTCCTTGGGAGATGCTTGAGACACAAAATTAAGCTTGTCTGGAAGGCCAAGGTTCCAATCCCACTTCAGGCACACATTAGCTATTTAATCCTGGTCAAGTCGCTTTAATCTCTGTGGGCCTCAGTTTATAAAACAGGAGTTTAGAGTTCTCAGTTTATGATCCAATCAATCCAACCGGGAAAGACTAGATGTAGTCAGATCCTCTGGGAATGGGGGAGAGTCCAAGAAGAAGAGGATGATGAAGGGGCCAGCATAACTGGAGAAAGCTTGACTGCAAAGAGCTAGGATCACCCCCCACTCCTAGCCCTGCCGCCCCCCCAGCAGTCAGTCTAGCGGAGCTGACAAGTGGAAAGGATAATTAAAATCTGATTTGTAATTAATATTAAGATGTATAACAAGATATTAATCAACATAAATAATCAGTTATAATAATATTGCTGATATTAATAATGATGCCTGCTTATTTGGCATGATACAATTCTATGTTTATATAATTACTATTCCTTATTAAAATGATTAATTGTAATGTAATATTAAGATAAGATTTGTAGCGGATACTTAAGATTTGTAACATTCTCCAAATCTGCCAGTTCAGAATTGTATTTTGCTTGTAGGTAAATGTGGTTTCTTTCCTTCGAAGCAAAACCCAAAGCAAGGGCCTAATCTGGAGCATGACGGAAGGTCGAAACTACACGGAGAACCAGCAGTTAATGTTCAGATGTAGAAATGTCATCCCTATTTGTCCTCCTCAATAAACTGAGGACATCGTTTTTAACTAGGCTTCTCAGATGACGCTTTTGAAGAATGTGCTCCTTTCACTTACAGGCTGGGGACAGTAAAGATGCCATTTCTCCCCTTTCAAGATCACTGAAATCCAGCCAAGGATTCCTGGGGGGATGGGGTGGAGGGGGAGCGGCACAAGGGGATTCTGAGGGAAGGGATCCTTGCTGCAGAGAGGTCATAGAGCTGAAAGGGCCATCTGGTCCAATCCTCTCATTCTACAAATGAGAAAGCTGAAGCCCAGAGAGGGCAAGTCACCTGCCTGAAGTCACACAGGATTAAGGAGCAGAGGGGAGTTCAAGCCTGGGTTCTCTGAATTCAGGGCTCTCTCCTAGATGAAGAGATGGAGGCCCAAAGTCAGGGATGATAGAAGTGGGGCCAGAGCCCAGGCCTCCTTCCTCCCATGCCAGGGAGGCCTCCCACTGCTCCCTATCACCCCCCTCACAGGAAGGGTTAGGGTCCAGCTCTCAGCCACTCAGTGCCTGAGCTGGCTTTGGTTGGGGCAGGGAAAGTGACTGGCCATTGGGTCCCGATGAACTCTGGCCTTGTTCTGCTGCAGTTATATTTAGCAAGGAGCCAGC